>NC_140945.1:43600619-44833119 GCF_014529385.1 Adiantum capillus-veneris
CATCTTAAGGCTCTCATACATCTTGTTAGGAACTTAAGGTTACAGTGCATTAGAGAGAGTAGCTTTCATAATGTGTGTGTGTGTGTAATCAACGAGAGAAGGAGAGAGACACAATGTAGACTCACTCTAATGAGACTCTTGATTATGCATTGTACTAATCATTGAAAATGTTATTACAAGGGGCATAGACAGATGGTTCTCACCCTTTGTTTCCACACTCTTTAAGTGCACTCACATGATGCTCATGCTCTCTAGGCTAGAGGAGCTTCCTACACATCATAGACAAATCCTCTCATGCGGTATTTTCCCACATAGGAGGCCCGAGGGTCATAGGCTAAAGCCCATACAAAACAAGTGTCTCTTTGATGGACCATTGATACTAGAATAGACAATCTATTAGGCTTTAGCTTAAGGTTTGTTTCTTATTGCTTTGGTCTCATAGGCCTTAAATTGTTTTTCTTCTCTTTTACATAGAAAATAAAAGAGATGGGGTCACATATTGGTGTGCGTGTACATATGTATGTTCACATAGACACACAATCACATATGTGAGCACATGCATGCACATAGACAATCACTCATATACACCCACACCCACATATACAACATGAATGTGGGCAATGCACAGGCACACACGTGTGCATGCATGCACATAAATGCATAGTACATACATGTGTGTGCACAAATAGAAAACATGCATGCATGTGTGTGCACGCGTGCGCACAAATACATAGTCATATATAAATTGCCAGAATGCATGCCTGGATGTCCAAGAATGCATGCCGCGGTAAACATGGACATATGCAACACTTCTTTTCAAGGATGAAAAACTTGTTACCTAATTAACTACGCATTATAAATCGCTCATGAAAGAACATTTTCTTTGAGCTTAGAAAAACCAGAAAAGATACTTGATGACACATTTCAGTTTGAAAGCTTTTGCTGGAAAAATTGCTTCTTACCCCATGAATAGCTCGCTTTACAATCCGAATATCATCCATGGAGACTGTCCAATAAGCAAGCCTCCTCGGTAGCTTCTCTACTCCTAGACTCCCCTTTAAGGGAGTTTGGCTATCTTCCAACCACAGTGATGTGGCAATGAATGAGCACACATCCAAGAATGTGTACCACAAGATGAGGAGGAATCTCCACACTAGAAGCCCGAATGCTTTCCAAGTCGAGCTTTTTGTCTCACTCCTGTACACTTGAGTGGGAAGTGTAGGCAGTAAGTTTGGGTCTGCTGCCTTTCTTGTGCATGAAAGCAAGAGCGACATGAGGGAAGTTCCATCACCCAGTGCATGGTGCACCCTCAAAACAGTGTTTTCTACTGCATCCCCTAGCTTTGCTCTCAATACGTGAAATTCAAATAGTGGGCGTGATGCGTTAAGCGGAGGAGCTTGTGCCAATTGTGCCACGTAATCTTCTACAAAAGTAGCTGAGCTTGTATCTCCTCCTGCAGTTATGATGTGCTCATCCAAGTTGACAGAAGTTGGCACCCAAATAAGCTCCCCTTTGTCGCTTTTCCTCTATCAACATAACCTCGCACATAGACATCCATTAAAGCTGGAAACCCCCCACTCATACATAAACACACACAACTAACATTGATAGACTCAAACTCAAAGGCATCTCATACAAAACTATCAGAGTTGTAAATGGACACTGCATAAACATCTCATACTGATGCGACACCTTATAGTACAATTGCACAATTAAATGCCCATCTGCCATGCACATAACCATCAGAGAAACTGTTGACGATGAGATTTCATGTCTTACAATGATGCTGCTAAAACGCTTGTGCTTGATGATGGTTTCGCGAAGGCCAGACTTGAGAGCATCGACGTTGATAGGAACCTTGGAGCCCAGAATGACAAGAATGTGCGCATTAAATGATGGATCGAGGAAGGCACGACCAGCAGGTGTCACAGGCTCAGGAATCGTGCATGCATCACTACCATCAGCATCAGCCCTTTGATTGGGGTTCAATGGTTGCTGAGCAAGCCCACCATTAAGTTCACCTGCATCTACAGAGGCCTCAGACGATGCAGCTGGAGGTCTGGTTCGGATAGGCCGCAGCTTCAAGCCTCCTACCTCCATGGAAAATCGACCACAAGCGGCTTCTGAAAAAAGTGCAAAGCCGTCTGCCTAAGGGTCTCTCTCTCTCTCTCTCTCTCTCTCTCTCTCTCTCTCTCTGGTTGCGTGTGGGCGACTGGACGTGATACAACACCAACTCTGACAGACGAACATGCATAAGAAACAAGGCCACAAACATAAAATGGCCATATAACCAAAGTAGCTTGCACGACCCGCCTATAGGCTTGTGTCGTCGTTGGCTCTTACTATGACACAAATTAAATTAATTAATGATATTTGTTTACATGCTATCGGATCTTGGTTACTCCATGTTGGGAGAGGGAGGGAAAGAGAAAGAGGGAGAGAGGGAGAATATTATCGTGCATTTGTGTTGTGTTTTGACTTATGCTTGCAAACATTTCATAGGGATTGTCTTTTCTCTCTCTATCTTCAATGAGTGAGAGAGAGAGAGAGAGAAGAAGAAGAAAACACAAAAACACTTCAATAAAGAGAGAGATTTCAAACCAAAAAGGATTTTGTACCTTTTCAATCAAAAAGATTTCAAAAGTTACATCATTGCCAAAAAGGCTGCTCGGGAATATATATATCTACATAGCATAGCATTCATAGTTGTGCTATTTCAACAAAATCAAGATATTGAGCTGGAGCTTGACATACTTCTCTTAAATCTTTTGACATACTTCTCTTAAATCTTTTTTTTAAACACTATCACCAATAACTTACAAATACTTATTGACCCATTATTCAAATGCAAGTTTTTGTTTCACTTTGTCTTTGGCCCCTTTAGACTACTCCTGTTACATTTAACCTTTTCGCATCTTTCTCTTCTTCTTCTCCCTTTCGCACGCGCGCACACACACACACATAGAGATTACATAAAAGCACACGCTAAAGAAACATTTCAAACCAAACAAAATCAGTTTTTACATTATTGCCAAAAAGGCTCAGGAATATGTCTGCATAACACTCTTAGTCGTGCTATTTCAACAGGATCAAGATATTGAGCTGGATCTCTACAAACTTCTTTTAAATCTATTTTTTGAACCCATCTCAAGTAAATCTTGTAATGACGACCCAAGGCTCAAGCTCTTGCTTTAAGAGCATGAGTCTAAGATTGAAAAAGAAATAGGGATCAAGCAACCTGATGTAAATGGTATCCAACTCTTCATCTACATATGACCCCTAAACAGTGTAGTTTTTCTCGATCACTTCCCATGCCCATTGCCATCCCCATTCAGCAGGTAACAAACTTTCTTCAAGGGCATCAACAATAAGATTTTTTACACTTGGAAAAATATTCACAATTTCATGGGCCATTTAATTGGCTGCAAGAATAGAGGGCAACATTAGTACTCAAAGCTTAAAATTGTAGAGAGAGAGAGAGAGAGATATATATATATATATAATCAACATGGCCACTTGTT
Source organism: Adiantum capillus-veneris (assembly GCF_014529385.1). Lineage (NCBI taxonomy): Eukaryota > Viridiplantae > Streptophyta > Polypodiopsida > Polypodiales > Pteridaceae > Adiantum > Adiantum capillus-veneris. The sequence continues at coordinate 43,604,141 of NC_140945.1, forward strand.
AAAAGTGCACTTAAACACTTTAAAAAAATATAAGCGCAATACGAAAGTATAAGCGCCATGCCAAAATAGAGCTGCATTGCCAAAAAGTGTCAAGAGATCCATAAGGTCAAACTCTTTATAACAACCTCAATGTTTTTGTTTACAACAATGACTCATATTCTACTCTATAATTGGACGGTTGAGGATCACTCCAATATATCCCATTGATAAACTTCACAATTAATTTCAAAACTTGAAACTCTTCATCTGAACTATAAGATTTATGATTGTGATATATCTTTCGCAACTGAATATCACAACCACAAACATTGACATAATAAATATCAATCATATGTAGTTCTTGTAGGACTCTCATCAATTTTATTTCGCTCAATATTTGTGACACTTTGCATAGTGAAATGCTTAAGCATCCACAATTTCCATACCACCCATCTGCATATGAATACACCCAATGATGCCACCAACTGTACCATTTCCTTGACAAATGTACTCTTCCTTAACTTTCAAATAGATCATCATCTTTATATGTATTGGGAGAATAGCCAATACATCATGACCCAAGTTAACCTACATTAGCAATTAGCAAAGTTCTCTCTCTCTCTCTCTCTCTCTCTCTCTCTCTCTCTCTCTCTCTCATTAACCTATGTAGTAGATAAAAACCCGCTTCAATAAGCCAACAATAAGTTAAAAAATATGGTTCTTAGAATTCTTAGACAATGGATAAAAGTGTTCGATCAGCTAAAGAAGATGAGCCTACGACACACTCTACTTGGAACTCTCAAGATCCAAGGTCCAATACGTCGAACACTGTGACCGAGGTGTCGAGGTGTGTCACCCAAAGAATAGATTCTAAACATCCATTCATTCACTCCATAGGGACCGTATGAAAAGTTGCAATCGAGAGGCCGTTGCATACCTAATTCTCGTACAGTGATTCGCATATCATTTACATCAAACTCTATATGATAATAACCTACAACACTTCTAAAATATCGTGCTTCATATAATGCCAAGACAGAATGTCTGCCATAATATTGAAGCATGCAATGAAGATAACAACCAACCATTCAGGCATAAAAAGTAACAACACATTTAGTGTCACATGGATTCAAGTTCAAGCTATACGCACCAAAGGATCTCAAAATCTTCGATAATACGAACAATATCCTCAGCATGTGCAGGACCCCTCCACAATGGAGGATCTAGAAAAAAAATGTCGCACATGTAAATATATAAAATAAAGACCACAAAGTTCTCATTCATGGTAAAAGTAAGTATCAATATACAAAATAAAGACCACAAAGTTCTCATTCATGGTAAAAGTAATTATCAAAAATAAGATTTTACATACCTCTAATATAAGAAGGTACATCATTCAGGGTGTATGAAACCATGATGTATCGTGCCATTCTTTATCTGCTCTAACTGCAGAGATTTAGAAGTTTAAGAGCAAGAGAGATGAAATAGAATAAAGAAGACTTTGATGATCATACTGTAGAGATATAAAATTTAAATGAAGGATTTAAGAGAGAGAGAGAGAGAGAGAGAGAGAGAGAGAGAGAGAGAGAGAGATGAAAGCAATTCAAAAAGACTTTGAAATTTCATAACTTCACAAAGATGCTTTGAATATTTTGAATATAGCAGAGCTAATACAAAAGAGTTATTCAAAGTGTAGCCTGAGAGAGAGAGAGAGAGAGAGAGAGAGAGAGAGAGAGAGAGAGAGAGAGAGAGAGGAATGAAAGCAATTCAAAAGACTTTGAAATTTCACAACTTCACAAAGATGCTTTGAATATTTTGAATATAGCAGAGCTAATAGAAAGAGTTATTCAAAGTGTAGCCTGAGAGAGAGAGAGAGAGAGAGAGAGAGAGAGAGAGAGAATGAAAGCCTTTTAAAAGACTTTGAAATTTCACAACTTCACAAAGATGCTTTGAATATTTTGAATGTAGCAGAGCTAATACAAAAGAGTTATTCAAAGTGTAGCCTTTGAGAGACCACGTTAGGGATTCTATAAGTCCAAGGACCTATATTGTATACATTTTGCAAGATACCGGGGGGGGGGGTTTCACCTTGATTAAATATCCTCAATCAATATGGTGTAGTGTGGTCTCCAGCAACCCCCACCTGTTGTGCATCGACTGGCCTCTCGTCACTCACAAACCAAATATTAACTTGGATCTGACGATACTCGTGGTCCAAAGAAAAGGCTACATGGTAGTATCCAAGAACTTCCGTAGACATATCTATACCTAAGTATAGCATTTCATAAACACCTACGATGATAAATCCTCGATGGCAGTGATCTCTACAATGGCATCCATGAATTATGTAGAGCATTAAAAGCTTAAAACTACCAATATACCATATCAAAACTCTTACAATATAGTATGAGTTGTTTCAAATAAGATCACCAAAAACATAGCAGGAACTCTTCCCCTCCATTGCGGTGGATCTTCAATAAAGTAAGTCAATGTATAAGCCAATCTTTTCAAGAAAATAATAGGTCAAGTTAATACACTAAATTAAAAAAGAAGATAAATACCTCGAATGAATTCAGTGATATGATCCACTACATAGGATGCACTGCGTCGAGGATCCATTTGTGGCCAATTCTTTGATCTAAGAGATATCAATAAAATTTAACATCAATTGTGTCGGACTTTAAGTGAGAGCCACAATGTCAATTTGAACTTATTGTTATGAGTTTGCTAGTTGCAATACTTCCTTGAATACAATGTTTGGAGTGTAGTAACACTCCGCTAATTGAGTGTTTTTAGTATTGACAACAATCCTCATGTCAGCTGCACTTCGCACACGTGAAATTGCAAAATACAATTGTCCGTGAGAGAAGATCGATGATGCAAGATATAGTCTGAGAATTCCCAGTATTTGCCCTTGTGCTTTGTTGGTTGTCATCCGAAAAGCAAGCCTGATTGGAAACTGACGACGCTTCATTTGAAATGGATAATAAAGTCAATCCTTGGAATAAAAACTCTCTCTCCAATATTTGATCATGTAACTATCTCTGCCTCAATTACCTTATGATGAAATTGCTTGCATATCAATCTGATTCGGTTACACAAACCACGTCTTGGATCCAAATTCCGCAGCAACATGATAGGGGCATTCTCTTTCAAGACTAAAGCATGATGTGGAAAACCACCACCAAGAGTAAGGCTATTCAGATATTCAATTGTGTACAAACGTGTGTTTTCCTCTGACATACAAATTGAATCTGCACTAAGATACTCTTTGCAAACTCCATGCATTCTTCGTAATGCATAGTCATTGATTAAATCCACCTCTTTATTCCGCGGGGCAAGTATTGCTCGATCTCTGAAAAAACTTGCATGATCTTGCACATGACAGAAATCTCCATATATAAAGCTTACAAGATCAGCCAAACTATTTCATGGAAGCATCATGTGTGAAGGTATTTTGACCCTATGTAAGTCTCCTCCATCATCCATATCCCCATTACCAATATCAAGCACCCAACGCGAAAAACTTTGTTGAAGAGCATTTTGACCACATTCAAGTATGCACATATTTCTGGTAAGCCTCAATATCTTCGTACATTTCCATATGTGAGAATGACACAATGAAGCATTTACAATGTCTGCACGACTACCCTTTGGTACAACAGGTAGTATTTGTCAAAAATCGCCTCCAAACAAAATGACTTTTCCACCAAACAAAGTATTTCGCTACATAATATCTCTTAAAGTTTTGTCCATTGCTTCAAATGCATAGCGATGTGTCATGGGATCTTCATCCCATATAAGCAAAGCTGCATTTCTTAGAAGTTCTGCAAGTTGACTATTTACCATTATATTGCAAGTTGCTTCAGAGTGAAGATCCAAAGGTATCTTAAACCTAGAATGAGCAATTCTTCCATTACTCAAAAGCAAAGCTGCAATACCTGAAGATGCACATGCAAGAGCAATTCTACAGCTTCCTCACAATCGTGAAAGAAGTGCATTGTATAGGTAAGTTTTTCCTAAGCCACCAGGACCATCTAAGAAAAATACCTTCCCTGAATGTGTGTCAACAGCTTGCAGCACTTGGTGGTAAGCATCTCGCTGATTCTCATTTAAGGAGTATCCATACGATCTACTATATTACGCTGCTCATCAACATTAAACATTTCTCTTCAGCCATAGCACCGGTTTCACTTAAGGATACCATTGTTGAGTCTATTGCAGGCAACATATAATCGCAAAGCCTCTTCCCATGTTGTTGCAAAAAGCATTCTATATGATGCAAAGCTTGATTTTTTACCACATCAAATCGTACACTTGCATCTGAAATACGCATCCTTAGGGCATAAACATATTCCTCACATAATTCGGTACAAAATGTGTCCCAAAGAGCAGCCGAATGTAGTGGCTCACAAAACACTAATATGATTGCAAAGAGTTGTCTCAACTGCATTCCATTTTGAAAAAAAGATGCCTCTTGGAGGCAAAGTGACCATTCTTCATCGTCTTGCAATAATCCTCTATCTATACATGCCTCCTTATATGTATCAAAAACGTGACCATCATACATCCGCAAGTCTTCAAAAGATTTACATCCTTTGCAAATATTGAGTAGCATTCGTAGGTAATAAACCTCACCAGCAGTTGGGACAATATTATACATTCTTCCAATCAAAATACCATGTTGTCTTGGAGACCATGCCTTTTGACTTTTATTCCATACCCAACCACTTGGAAAGTCATTATATATGAGGCTATTTGCTTTTGGATAGTTTTGATTTGCAACAAACCATTCTGTCAAGGTAGTTTTTTTTATTTTGCTCGTTATCCAGTAAATCTGATACATCATCACCATCTTGAAATGTAACCATATTCTGCAATGGAAGGTGTACTTGCAATCATTGAATAGCTGGTTTTTCACTATGCATGTCAAAGCCAAATATTTTCCACATAACCTCGGATGCAGAAACATAACGTGCATTGAGATAACTCTTGATCTCATCAATAGACCCTTCAAAATCTTGAAGAACAATAGTGGCTCTATCATGTCCCTTGTAGACATACTTATAAAGATATTTAACGGCAGTGACAGTTGAGCAAATCTCGACATTAATATGGGCTTTGTATCTTAGTGATAAGAGAGGGCTATAAGAAATAACCCAACGATTATTCAAATTGTAATTTTTAGAGGGAACAAACCTTCCATCATCTCGTCTCATATACACAGGATATCCACTTTCATTCACAGACGTAGACGCAGAGAATTTTTGTGGAAACATGAATCTACACTTTCCATCAACCATACATGGAGAACTTGGGTTCAAAGGACCACATGGACCATGAACATTACAACGGCTAACCACATCAAATAATTCTGGAAACACATTCTTATCAAGGAGCTCTGCACAAACCAACTTGTCATAGTGGAATGTATCTCTGAGCTTATATTCGGATGCAAGTATCAACAATATGTGAGCATGAGGAAGACCTCATTTTTGAAACTCTATCACTGAAACATGTCCAATCACCTCACCAAATACGGCTTTCTTGATAAGTAAATGCATCAAATCTTGGACCTTCTGATAAAACACACGTGCAGTCACATCAGGACGATCAACAACACTTTGTCCAGGTAGTAAGGCATTATCTATTTTCATCCATCGTGGATTACATGTGAATGTGATGAAGAGATCGGGTTTACCCCTACTACAAACAATTGCCATTGCATTTTGGAATAGCTGGCACATATATCTAGGACCTCCAACAAAAGACGAAGGTAGAAAAATTCTACGCCCAGCATTTTGACCTTCGGTCCTCTCTAAGCCATCTCTTGCCTCAACCATGTCAACCAATCCTTGGTACACTTCAGCACAAAGTGTTCTTTGGTTATTTCGCATCCACAATAGTCATGACTCCTCTATAGTACTATAAGCATCCACAACATATTTTTGTAGTAGCCTACCCCCTCGAAGAAGACACTCCATTGTATCATCTCTTATTTGTAGGCGAAAGCCATAATATTGCTTCTAACGTAACTTTTTTCCATTGCTAGTCTGTAGATAAATATGCCACCCATCCTCTCCAGTTGGAAATAATAAAACATACAATAAGGACATGTAAGCTCGATGCATGCTAGAGATTCTTTTCAAGCCCCCATGTTGAAAATTTAGTACAATGTCGTGATGGCCAATATTTCTATCATCCCCTTGCCCAGGCATAATTGCAGCAACTTCTGTACCCCTTGGAGCGAGATATTGCCAGCCATCACAACGATGCTCCGCAATAACGATCCTAATATTGGGTACAATAGCATCTCCAGACAAAGAAGCAGCAAATTGTAGAGCATTTGCATAGGGATTTACTCTATGCATCATCGTTTTCAAGCACTCTAGAATACTACGATCTGAATTTGAAACATGATGCAATCTGTTGCTGAACTCATGTTCGGTATCAAAAAATATAATTGTGCAAAGTGTGGAACTTCATTTTGTCCTTTTGTTGGCGTTAAAGAACCAATGCTATGATACACAGATCCATGTACCTTAAAAGTGTATACACCTCTTCCACCACAATTAATAGTCTCATCGACATGGGCACCAAGAGACACAAATGCCAATGCATTATTATAACCCCGAATGTTCTACAAGAACTGTCTACTTTTTGTTGTGTTTGAACTCATCAAATATTTAAATTCATTTGGTGGATCATTCAAAGGAAGTAATCTAACTCTTCCATCAGAGCAACAATATTTACCCACAAATGTTTGGATGGTCTTTCCTTCAGCCTTCCAGGCCTTTGCTCCGCATTTAGAGCAAACAAAATCTAAGCTTCCTAAGTTGTGCAACACACACTTTTTGGATAGAATAGGTGCCATCAACTTGTGATGTAAAAGGAGAGAAGTTGGGTATTCAAAGCGGATGGACAAACAACGCTTTGCTACTTTAGTATAGTTTTCCTCTTCAAGGATAATTATAGGCTTTGCAGTCTCTTGATTACATCGCAATGCTATGTTCTCAGTCGTATCAACATCAATGGCTTCAAAGTTTTCTTCATGTACATCAGGCAAGCATAGTCTCTCATTGCACTTCAGCATAGTTCCAATGGTATTTTGTAGTGAATGCCTTGTTCTCTCTCGTGCTATTTGGCGTCTCGCCTTCCGCGATTCATCACATAGTCGGCTTCGTCGTGCATCACCAGGTGATAATATACGTGGTCCTCATACCATCTATCAAATCATGTGCAAGTAGATATCTCATATAAGCTACTTTCTATAGTTTTAATTAAAATTAATTTTGACTCCATTTTACATAATAAACAATCAATATAAACAAAATCAAATTCTCTCCTCCAAACTAAATACAATTAAAAAAAATAGTTCAATGAAGAAGATACAACATAGCATTACATATTTTTTCCGTTATGAAGATAGGTCGTTGAGAAACTTGGTGTTGTTTTGGTCGAACCAATCTAGCCAAAGCACTTAATTTATTTGTAGTAGCTCTCATATAAAAAAGTCTTGAACCTTGAACCTTTGTCAACGCATCCAGCTTGTTGACAATACTCCTCAATCCTGGCACAATATGTCACAGAGTATTGTCTTGATTCCTTCCTTTTGATTCGCGTTGACTCCTTGAAACCTCTTTTCGAAGATTCTTAATAGATGCCAATATCATCTTTTGAGAATCTTCAACTTGAGAGAGTTTCTCTCTCAAATATGCCTCACTCTCTAATCTCTGCAAGTTTGTTGCTTTTGCCTCTTCTTGCAATTTCCACAGTATCCCACTTTCAATCTCCAATGCAGACCTTAATGTTTCAACCACATTAGAGACATTGGTTTGCATCGTCTCGATCCTTTTGCAGGAGGCTTTGATCTCTAGCAGAGTTTCAATAATAGGCTTTTCAGAATTCCACCCAACATTTCGAGCTGCTCTCTTTTCCGCACGCACATTGTGAATAGGAAGAGATGACAATATCCCCTCTTCATTAGCTGATGCACTTGCAGCTATATGAGAAGATATCAAGCCATTGGTTGCAATAGCGAGAGGAATGGCATGACTAATCTCCATTCTATTGTACATAAAAAACTACAGTGGTTGCAAAGAGAAATGTGACAACTAAAGAGAAAGGTTTGAATGCTTGTAAATGAAAAATAATTCTCTCAAAAATTCATTTTTTAAGTGGCCGCAAATTAAGAAACAAAGGAAATACATCAGCTCTTTCTAGTTTTGGGAGATAACAAAGGATTGCATGAGAAGTGGCAAACAAACCCATGAATAAAAGTTTTGCTTGATACATGTTTAACCCCATCTACATTTGAAAATGGGAAAAGTGCGTTTAGCGCTAGGACGCTTGAAAGCAGGCTCCTTGTGATTCTCAATCCTATCAGGTCCAACAATGCTCTTTAAAGCATTAATTGTGCTATAAGCTTCACAGATAGAGCAACAAACTAACTCAGAATCAAGGTAGAGTTCATCCGAGTACCCCAACTTTACTCCGTATTTGCAATAGGCATAGGTTGCGGAACCATTGATTGGGATTATTTTGGATTATGACAAACACCTGGTGAAAGGGCACCCCGTCTCGAGTCATGGAAGTGCGATCGTAGGTTCTCCAAGCTTCTTCTACAGTAACACTCGGAAAGAAACCTCGAACAATGCTTTGAAAGAAGTCAGCTTTCTTTTCCGGAGAGTAATGAATCGTTATGTGATCCAATACTATCTCCATTGCTTCCAATCCATGACCAAAACATTCAGCAGATACCCTAGGTGCCATAAGGTTCCTAATGAAAAAAATGGGATAAAATAAGAGACAATGTAAGTGTAGTTACTCTAGGACTTCGTCCACAAAACTTGACATTACAATACGTCTCTTCAGATAAGTGCTCAAAGCATTAGAGATTTCTCTCTCTCTCTCTCTCTCTCTCTCTCTCTCTCTCTCTCTCTTCATTTTCCATATAATTCACTAAGCATGTTGAAGAGTGGCCTTTGAAAATTGTAGGCTTTGAAAGCAACATAGGATCTCTCAATCACACATGTTCTTCTCTCTATAACCCTATCTGAAATCTATCTCCAAGTTTTATGAGTTCTCTATCCATTTGGTCACCTCTTAGTGATTAAACTGTGGTTTTTCTTTTTGAACTATAATGCATGTGTCTATGGTAATTGCATCTGTAGAGATGTTGGGAGCTTGTTGGCCCACTTTAGAGTAATAGGTTGAAATCAAGACTCTCAAAATAGATATGCAAGGTCTCTTGGGACTATTTCTATGGTGCTAACATCATCTCCTCGTAAGCTTGAGACTTTCTTCATGAGGTAAAAGTTACCACACCCAATACAACATTTAGATTTGTTGGATTGCTCCACGGGTTTTAAATTCAACCCCAAGTGGCAGGATGTATAGAACACCCAAGTGTGGTAGCTTATTGTCAAGAATAGGAGCTTGATTATTGCAATGCACTCTTGAGTATCCATAGCTGAATTGCACTGCCCTACCATTAGATAGTTCTTTCAATTTAATACCACCATAGACAGGATGCTCAAAATCTCTTCCCATCTTAGGTTCCTTGAATTTTTACCCAATTGTAGTACATTGTACAACTATTTTGAATATTCAAGTACCCTCTTGAAGAAAATATTGAGTTCAAGGCCCATTCAATAGATACTCAAGGCCTCTTGGTTTAATACCATGCTCTCTTGGGATTGCCTTTTGAGTATTATGCCTTGAGTACTACTCAAAGATATCATAGTTGTGCTAGGATTGCTCGACGCATTTACATCAGGCTCAAGATCTTTTAAAACCATTTCTATTTCTATGACATTAAATCTATGCCTATGTAAGTTTATATATATGTTTTAGAGTTTAACTGCTCAAGGACTCGAACACCGTAAGTGAACTTGTAAGGTTTTCTCTCATAGGCATTGTTCGTATAACGTTTTATTTTAATTCATCTCTCTCTCTCTCTCTCTCTCTCTCTCTCTCTCTCTCTCTCTCTCACTCAAGCTGTGTGGGGTCTTGTTTCTTTGTGGAGTCTTTTGGATGTAGCCTGGTAGCCTCATTGTGTACAATGTGTGGGTGTTCATCTCCCTCTCTATACCTACCTTTATGGTCACATGGTCATCATTATGTGTGTGTGTGTGTGTGTGTGTGTGTGTATCTTTATGGTCATATGGATCTACTCTTTGAGCAAATCATCATAACATTTCATTTCATTGTCATCTCCATCTCTATACCTATGTTTATTGTCACATGGATCTACTCTTTTGAGCACACCACCAGAACATTTCATTCATTGTCACCTTTAAATGTGTGTGTCTGTGTGTGTATCTTTATGAAATCTTTTTATATTATTAGCGGTTCATGTCATTGTTATCTGTATGTGTGTGTGTGCGATCTTTATGATCACATGGATCTACTTTTTTGAGCACATCACCATTACATTTCATTTCAATATTGTCATCTTTGTGTGTGTGTGAGTGTGTGTGTGTTTCTTTATGAAATCTATTTGACTTGGATAATTTACCATAGCATCTCTCTCTCTCTCTCTCTACCCCCCCCTTGTTTTTGGTATTTTCTTCTTTCTATGTGTTTGTAAGTGTATTAAAACTGAATATTCTTCTTTCTATGTGTGTGTGTGTGTGTGTATGTGTATCTTTACGAATAACAGTTCATGTCATTGCCATTTCTCTCTCTCTCTCTCTCTCTCTCTCTCTCTCTCTCTCTCTCTCTCTCTCAAGTTATTTTGGCAATAGGAAGACATTACGATAACATTTCATCACCCTCTATCTCTCAGGTCTACTCTCTCTCTCTCTCTCTCTCTCTCTACCCCCTTTTTTTTCCTATTGTTTTTTGTCTTTTATTTCTTTCTATGTGTGTGTGAGTGTATCTTTAAATTTAATTTAAGAGAATTAATAAATTGAAAAATCTTCTTACTATGTGTGTGTGTGAACATTTCATCAACCTCTCTCTTTCAAGTATACTCTCTCTCTCTCTCTCTCTCTCTCTCTCTCTCTCTCTCTCTCTACCCCCTTGTTTTTTCATTGTTTTTTGTCTTTTTTTTCTTTCTATGTGTGTGTGTATCTTTAAATCTTTAAATGATTGAATGAAAACAATAATCAAATAAACAAATCAAATAATTGGAATTAAATAATTGAAATTAAAATAATTGAAATGAATCTAAATCTAAAATAAAAAATCAAACATCAAACATAATTTTTTTTAAAATTACCTGGTTGAGCTGCTTCACGCACACCGTCGACTATTGCGACCCCACTTGAATTGGCTTGCACACTTGTTGCCTATGATACAAAGAAAATGTTAAGTGTAGATCGTCGATAGAGCATGCCAATTGAACAAAAAAACATTTCATAACTCACCTTGCTTCACAAACACCTCAATAACGATTGGCGCACTAACTTCGATTTGCGTGCGACTAGAGCTGCCTAGAACAACATAACATTTCATTTCATGGTATCTCTCTCTCTCTCTCTCTCAGGAGATGTTTATAAATTTTCATTTCTCTCTCTCTCTCTCTCTCTCTCTCTCTCTCTCTCACACACACACACACACACACACACACACACACAAGATGTTATTTCATTTCATTCTCTCTCAAAAGAGAAGAAGCAAAAGAAAACGTTAGTATAATTTCATTCCTTTCATTCTCTCTCTCAGAGGATAGTACAACAATTCATTTCTTTCATTCTCTGTCTCTCAGTACTAAGTAGGGGGTACCAGCCGAAAGAAAATGAAAAAATCTCCCATTAGTGATGATTAGTGAAAAGGGAAAAAATGAAAATTTTGAAGTGCCGGTGTGAAGTGCAGCTAGTTTTAGAATGCTCTGTGGATGGCAGGTTATCACTACGTTGGGTGATGTATCCTTAAAGGAGGGGCAAGACCACCACAAGGGGGAAGGGAGCTACACCACGTGAAGTGTGTGCAGTAGGGGTCTTAGAAGAGGGTGATGACAACAGCCAGAGGGTGACGACAACAGCCAGAGGAGCTACACCACGCCAAGTGTGTGCAGTAGGGGTCACAGAAGAGGGTGCTACAGGAGGCGTGACAACAACAAGGTGGCTTCCAAGTGGGAGACTGTGTGCGAAATGGGTCCTAGAAGAGGGTGACGACAATAGGATGGGGAGAGGTCACCATAGCAGCAGTGGGTCGGCTTTCAACAGACCGGGTGTGCGCAAGAGATGCTGGGAATCTTCATGCAAATGATTTTATTTAACTCTCTCGAGTAGTAGGATGCATTAGTTCGATGAAGATGTGCAACACACACACGCGCGCGCATTCTCCAGGAAGTTGCTACCTCTACCTCTCTCTCTCTCTCTCTCTCTCTCTCTCTCTCACACACACACACACACACACACACACACACACAGGTGCACTACGAGCCGGTGGCTGCCATGAACGGTACGCCGTCATTCTCTTCTGTAGAACGTGGGCATGCAACACACACACACACACACACACACACACACACACACACACACACACACACACACACACACACACACAGTTTGCATGGGCTACATTTTATAGCTGTATGCACACGTGCGCTTGGTGCGGAAACACATGCGCACCCACATCAGCCTGCACACAAACGGCCTCCACATGCAGAGAGAGAGAGAGAGAGAGAGAGAGAGAGAGAGAGAGAGAGAGAGAGAGAGAGAGAGAGAGAGAGAGAGAGAGAGAGAGAGAGAGAGAGAGAGAGAGAGAGAGAGAGAGAGAGAGAGAGAGAGAGAGCGTGCAGTCGACGTCGCTACAGAGGCCGTGCAACACGGGTGATGAAGATAATGGCGATGGTGATAGCTCACCTGAGAAGACGCTGCTCGTAGCTCTCTCTCTCTCTCTCTCTCTCTCTCTCTCTCTCTCTCTCTCTCTCTCTCTCTCTCAGCTCGTTGTGAATAAACGGCCAGCACAAAGCCTCATATTCCCTTGGCATCAGGGCTAGCCCAAATTCTTTGGCAGCGAGTCAGTAAATCTTGCCAGCGAGCTGCAAATGCATAGCCGCCTGCGCCCTGGCCTCATTCAAAGACTTCCTACAACGTAAAGCTCTTTTTTTTAAAACTTTTAACTTTTTAACTGGTTTCTACGTCCTTTTCGACTTTCTCGCATATGCCGACACATGGCACAGGTACTTTGCCGCTATAGTATGTTAGTTAGATATTAAATCTCACCCTGACATGGTCGGTCGGTCCTTTTCCTTTTGTTGGCAGTGGGCACTAGTACAATGACGCCGCCGGAAGCAACAACGACAGCACATAATGATAAAGGCTTGGAATGCTCCGTAGAAGAAAAATACTACTATACTCATACAGAGACACCCTTTCAATTGAAAAGTTGATAAACCCATGATCAAAATCATAAATAGTAGCTCAACATCCACCAGCTTCGCATCAAGAAGCATACAGCCGTATGAGCTTGGGGCAAAGGAAGAAAGAGAGACGGAGTTAGAAGATGGGGGGAGGGGGATGTTGAGTATGTACTAAAGAGAACGTGGATTTGGTCTATTCCTCCCTTTGTACTATTCCTCCCTTTGTAGATGCGACTGTTGACCCCTTTGTAGTTGACACCATTGTAAAGAAAAAGGTTTTTTCAAAATCTACCCAAGCAGCATCAACAACCACATTCACCCATATAGTAACACTACTGATGACTGAATCACAACATCATAAGGGACGTGGAGTGACCTAGGATTGTCTTGTGAATATCGACAGGGACTCGAGGAGTCGAGCATGTGTTCCTTGAGAGAGGGATCAGAAGGGCCGAAGGCAGTATTTGTAGCCACGTGAGTCCCCCACCCACTATAGATATGGTTGTCCTTCAAGCCTTTGCTCTATTGCTTGCACCACTGACCTTGTGCTTCCCACCGGGTTCCCACCTCCTGCATTGTAGTATCATTTACTAGTCCAAGTTCTGGCTCCTCCTGCAAGGGAAAAGTGGGGTCTCACGCATGTAGGTAGCACTTGAGAAAGGCTCTTGATCAACTCTAGTCTAATTGTAAGCCTTGAAATACTTTTCTGCCTCAAAAATATGTATTTCACTTGCTCCGACCGCTAGCAGCTAATGATCTTGACATGGTTTCATCACTCATTTCCACAGATTAATCTCTCTCACACTCTTTGCTTCCAAGTAACCTTCATCAATAAACTCTCTCATTTTGAAAGAAACCATACCTTCAGAGCCCAAAATGAGTTGCACACTCCTAGTTTGCATAGATCTCCATGAAACCTGGGGCTCACATGATCAACAAAAAGAGTCGTTGCATTTGTCTGGACTCCGCACAGTCCAAATGTAAGTGGGAAGTAGGGTGTATAGAACACATGAGCAAGATGCTTTGAGTGCTTGGATTAGGGTAGATAAAGGGAGAGAAAGATACCTGAGTATTTGGACCAGGAGAGAGAGAGAGAGAGAGAGAGAGAGAGAGAGAGAGAGAGAGAGAGAGAGAGAGAGAGAGAGAGAGAGAGAGAGAGAGAGAGAGAGAGAGAGAACACCACACCCTCCTAAGAACACCTCTCACATGAGAGCTATCACCTCATGAGCTCTCAACGCCTGCATTGAGTAATTGAAGGCCGAGGCCACCGAGCTTGCATAGATCAAGAGCTCTAGGTCTATGCATGCACTTCTTTGCTCGCACCTTCAGTAATGAGCTGCCTCCCACCTGTCTCGTCAGCTAGCTCAGCTCCATTGAGCAATTGGAGGCCGAGCTTGCACAAAGCTGGAGTTCTATGCCCTTGTAGAGTTCTGGAACAGGTTGACTTTTGCACTGATCGCAATGGACCCCCCAAATTGTTACCGACTAACTGTATGTGCGCCCGAGAGAGAGAGAGAGAGAGAGAGAGAGAGAGAGAGAGAGAGAGAGAGAGAGAGAGAGAGAGAGAGAGAGAGAGAGAGAGAGAGAGAGACTTTGTGTCTCCATCTTGAGCACCTGCAGGCCTCTGTGTGTGTGTGTGTGAGTGAGAGAGAGAGAGAAAGAGAGAGAGAGAGAGAGAGAGAGAGAGAGAGAGAGAGAGAGAGAGAGAGAGAGAGAGAGAGAGAGAGAGAGAGAGAGAGAGACACTTTGTGTCTCCATCTTGAGCACTTGCAGGCCTCTGTGTGTGTGTGTGTGTGTGTGTGTGTGTGTGTGAGAGAGAGAGAGAGAGAGAGAGAGAGAGAGAGAGAGAGAGAGAGAGAGAGAGAGAGAAATAGAGAGACTTTGTGTCTCCATCTTGAGCACCTGCAGGCCTGTGTGTGTGAGTGTGTGTGTGTGTGAGAGAGAGAGAGAGAGAGCTCAGGGTTAGGTTTAATGGCCATGTGGCCAACCGCCCATCACCAACTGCTACTAACCCTAAGTGTACAACTATACACTTGTGTGAGCCACTAACACTAAGTACAATGTGTATTGTGCCTTAGTGCATAAGATAGAGAAGATAGGGTTGTCTTTTCATGTAAAGACATGGATCCTTATTACTGCGCTTATAGCTTAGGGAACGCATAAATGCATCAAACTTTTGATACCATTGTCTAGATGATTGCTTCAAGCCATAGAGACTTTTCATAAGCTTACAGACCAAATGTTCCTTGCCCTTTAGCACAAACCCTTCAGGTTTCTGCATATAAATCTCTGCCTCGAGATCACCATGTAAGAAAGTTGTAATGACATCCATTTGATCAAGTTCCATATCTTCAGTGGCAACCAAATCAAGCAACATTCTTAGTGTGGTCATCTTGACCATTGGAGAAAAGATTTACTGGAAATCGACACCATATTCTTGTTTGAAACCTTTGGCCACTAAACGAGCTTTGTAATTGTCAATCTTCTTCTTGTAAACCCATTTACAAGGCAATGATTTCCTACCTTTTGGCAATGGAACAAGTTCCCATGTTTTGTTCTTTGCAATATTGGACATCTCCCTCTTCATAGCATGTTCCCACTGAACCTTATCATTGGCTAGCATAGCCTCTTTGTGACAAGAAGGCTCACCACTATTTGTCAGCAAAACAAAATCCATGCCTGAAACAAAACGGTATGGCGGATGTGAGACTCTTTGAGATCTCCGTGGCTGATCAAAAATCGTACTAGCCTGTGTAGTAATTGGCTCAGGAGCTGTATGGACAGGAGGTGATACATCAAAGAATGTCACTTTCCGAAATTCAACCTCTTTCACTAGTTGTCTATGCATCTTAGTCTCATTAAAGACAACATCACTGCTACGGATCACTGATCGACTTTCTAGATCCCATAAATGATATCCAAATTGACCATCTAAACCATAGCCAACGAAGATGCATTTCCTGGACTTAAGATCTAGCTTAGCACGCAACTCCTTGGGTACACGTGCATAAGCTTCACAACCAAATGTGCGGAGTTTTTCATAAGACAATTTATGTCTTGACCATAACTCCAAAGGTACACGAAACTGTAATGAAGCATGTGGTGATCTATTGATCAAGTACATGGCTGTGTATAATGCTTCAACCCAAAATGCTTGCGGTAAATTAGCTTGTGATAGCATAGACATAATCCGCTCTTGGATGGTTCTATTTATTCATTCCACAACACCATTTTGTGCAAGGGTATAAGAAGCTGTAAGCTCACGCTTAATCCCCCTACTTGAACAGAAGTCTATAAACTCTTTGGAGACATATTCTCCACCATTGTCTGAGTGCAAATCTTTCAACTTATGTTCAGACCGAGTTACAATACTAGATAAGAACTTCTTGAAGCAAGAAAAGGTCTTATCTTTAGACTTCATGGTGTAGACCCAAACATGCCGTGTTGCATCGTCAATGAATGTAACATAATAGGACAACCCACATGGGATTTAGAAGGCATAGGCCCACATAAATCACTATGCACAAGCTCTAAGGGTTTTCTTTCTTTGTCAAAAGAATGTGTATGACGTGTCCGTGTTTGCTTTCCATATTGACAATGCTCACAAAAGGGAAAATCAGAAAATGACAAAGATGATAAGTAGCCCAAACGAGAGAGTGTCTCCATTCCCTTCTTTGACATATGTCCTAACCGGCTATGCCACAAAGCAACAATTGGCATCTCGGTTACAGAAAGAACACTGTTTTTATCAGATACATAAAAAGGATAAAGTGAACCAACTTTAGAACCATGGGCTATAATAAGATGACCCTTCACCGCATGCCAAGACTGCTGATGAAAAGTGACTTTGTAACCCAAGACATCAAGACGTCCAACCAAAATCAGATTGCGTGTCACGGTTGGACACGATGCACATTATGGATGATAAACTTCACCCCATTTGCCATAACCATGGCAATATCACCTACGCCAACAATGTCACAAGAGTAACTGTCACCAAGGATAACAGAGCCGATGGTTTCCTTGTATGTACTAAACCAATGCCTATGAGGTGTGACATGCAACGAAGCACCTGAATCAAGAATCCATGTATGGGATACTTCACCACTAACAAGGAGTTCAACTGGCATAGAACTCTGCAAAGATAGAGTTTCCTATGCATCATAAAAGACATCATTATTTTCAGTCAACATATTAATGTCTTCAGCATCACTGTCATCGTGAACTATGTTCAGTTCTTCAATCTTACCGAACTCTTTGGTTTCTCCTCTTTATCATCATGATCTTTGCCTTTACCTTTGCCTTTCTCTTTGTCACGCTTCCAAGCATAACAATCCTTCTTTATGTGACCAAACTTATCACAATAATGGCATCGAACATTACGGCAACCACAAGACTTTGATCTACCCTTTGATGCATCTCTATTTCCCTCTTTCTTGGACTCACGTTGTGAAGAAAGGCCCTTACGTTGCTTATCATCCCTTTGCACATAATGAGCTTCGCCATGATGCGAGCTAGTCATGGTCTTTCAACGCATCTCCTCTGACAAAATTGCACTAGTAACATCATCGTATTTTAGCGTACCATTAGGAGCAAAGTTACTAACAGCTGTGTAAAAGATATCCCAAGAGGGTGGCAATGAACAAAGAAAAAAGATTGCTTTCATCTCATTATCAATGGTCATGCGTTGTGCACGAATTTGGGCAAAAAGAGAATCAAAATCATTGATATAGCTGGCAACGCTAGGTGACTCCTTCATAGGAAGGTTGAAAAGTTTTTGCATTAGAAAAACCTTATTGCTAGCCGTATCCTTTTCGTAAGTGTCGCATAATTTTTGCCGTAAAGCATGAGCAGTCTCGCATTCTAACACGGAAAATTACATCGACTCACCAAGGTGCAGCTTAATCGTAGACTTGCATAGCTCATCAAGCTCCTCCCACTGAAACTGAGTCATGTGCATATCTTCAATTCTAGCCGCATAGGTAATATGTAACTTTTGCTTCTTTTGGACAAGCACATCATGCATTTGGTTCTTCCAAAGCTGAAAATTAGTGCCATCAAAATTCTTGTGGGACGCATGTCTAACCTCACCATCCTATCTTATTGCAATATTAGCGAGAACCACGATTAATTTGTCAAACCATGGGACGAAGCTGACTCGACTAGTGCATAGAGGCTACAAGAGGTTGTCAATCTCTTGGAAAACATCTAACAGCTTGCATCTATCTCAAACTACACTCAAGTGACTGAAATCACCAAAAGCTAATCGCTCATCGGCAAGCAAATCACATCCGTTACAGCATCAAATGACATCCAAATGCAACAAAACTTCTAGGACAAGTTTACAAGACCTAAGCACACATGCCTATGGCCTCAAACCCCACTTTAGGTCAAGTTCCAAAATCGTGATTATTAATAGCAGTGGATTTTTGACCTAGTCATTTTCAACCCAGAATGCATCTAAATGCTTAACAATGATGCCCCAATACCCCGCCTATGCTTAGTTTTCGTTTTAAAAGTGTAAATTCCTAGTTATGATGAAATTAGGCCGCGGGTCGGCGATGCCAAAAGCTACAAAATATTGTGAATGGATTACGTCAATGCGTAGAGCTCTTACCTGCGGTTGCAATGCAACAAACGCATTCGCAATGTGACAACCGGAGAGAAAGTAAGAAGCGCGAGAAGGAGAGAAGTGAGCGCCGTTAGCTCATGCTGTGTATTTCTTATCCAAAAACTTATTAAGAACTTACAAAAATTGGCTTTTATACTTTAGCCAAGGTTTTTGGGTGGTCAAAAGTAATAATCTGGAGTTCTACCAAAGCTGGGAATTGAATGGTTGATACAATCTGGAAGCTTGTAGCCCCGGCTCATTAATTACAAGGTTTATCAAGAAAACAGGAGTTACAATATTCCCGATTTATCAAAATAATAATTGTTTTACAAGGAGAACTCCGAAAAATGGTGTCCACGCTAGCTTGCTGCTAGCATTCCCCCCCTCCTCGCCCATGTTGTCCCTTGACACAACTTTATGTACTGAAGTAATCTTCGGGTTGACGGCGGGCAAGGCGGTGCTTCAATGCTTCCAGTGCTTTTTCATATCTGATTTTGTGTTCTTTGTCTAGTACATGCAAAAACTGCATGGTGACTTTGTTTTTTTAGTTCCATTGCTGAGTAACCTACAAATCTTGCTGTGAGGTTGCTTATCACTGGTGTAAATACCTTCGTTCATCAGGTGAAGAAGCCAGTGTAAAATGCCTCCTCAAAAGCTAGCATATTTTGTGAGGGCAGAAACATGCATTGGACATAAAAGCCATAAAGAACTTCCTCTAAGGGCTACCCGCTTAAATCATAGCAAAGACCTTTGTTCCCTTCCAAAAATGAGAGCGAGGGGGCTCCTGTCTGCTCAAGATCATTGAAGACTGTATGCAAGTAAGTAGCATCCTGCAGATTTTGTATAGCATTTCGCAGGAGAGATCTGGTAGACTTTTGAAGAATGTCATGGCGCCCGTTAGGGTTTTCACCATGTATTCTTCTGTTGCTTGGCCTCTCTCTAGAGCTGGCAGCCTGGGAAAATTTAGCCATGTTGGCCTCTTCTTCTGCAGTGCTTCGTGTGCTTTCCACGTCCTTACTCGCGGTACAGGACAAAATGTGGGATCTTTCTACATGGCCGCAGGTGCTCTTGTGGACAGAATCAAATATCTTGGATTCTTGTTCAACCAGCTTAGCCTCCACTTCGGGTGGTCTTGATCTGCACCATCTTCTTGCATATCCTTGTATAATCTTTCCTTTACCTGTAAAAGTTCAACCTTGATGAGAGGGTATGGCAGGGATTGTTGGTGCCATTGAGCATTGATTTGATTGGGAGTGAGCGGGGAGTGAGCTGTGTGACGTCGACAGAGTGTAAAACTCTCAACTCCCAATCCATAGTTGCCTTCCACTGCTCATCTACCTCCAAGGCGATCTTCTCCTTCAGTGCATCTTCTTCAGCCTTTGAAAGATGGACCATTGGCACTATGTCTTCCTCTGTGATTTGGATTTGAAAATCTTCTCCCCCACTCGGCTCTGTTGTAGACTGCATCTCAAAGTCAGCAAATGAGACCGAGTGGATTTCCACTTGGGCGGCTCTGAAGTGCCTGCCTCTTCCTGTATATCTGACCTTCCATCTCTGAGGAGTTGGTTCAGTCTTTTCAATTCTGCAATCTCTTTACGGAGCTCCTCCTCTTTTTGGACCTGCATGAGTGCCAGGTCTCTACGTTATGACTGCTCCAGCTTCAACTCCAGTTCTAATTCTTTGTTTTTCTTTTCAAGTGCTTTATACACCTCACCTATTCCCTTGATCGAGGCCACGGCTGGATTTTCTCTTAATTGCCGCAAGAAAGTGGCCTGATCATTAATTCTTTGTTCCGAATACTGCAGAGATGCGTTTGCTACATCTAATTGTACTTGAATCTTCTGAGCGGACAGAGAGGTGGTAAGAATTTCATTTGTCACTTCTGACAGTTGCTCATCTTTCACCTTGCAGGCATCATAGTCAAGAGGTCACCCAACTCCTCCATTTCCTTCTGTTGGCTGTCTTTGGCTATCTGATGTTGTTCGGCTTCAGTCTTTAGCTCTTGTACTCGCCTTTGGAGATCAATGATAGTAGCCATTTGGTCGTCGAGCTCGCCTTGAAGAGCATTGATGACCATTTCTAATTCTTTGGCTTTAGTACTGCGGTTAAAGGTTGCTGAGCAGAGTTTCTCCGTCATGATTTGCATCTGTCTTGCATACTCGTTCACTTATAGAATGACTTCATCATTGGAATTCCATTCCTCCTGTCTTGCAAGTTGAGATGTGCCGGTAGCCTCTTGTGTTGCTTCTTGTTGTTTTGTTATTGTTGGTGTTTCTATAGAGATGGTTGCTTTTCCTTGGCCATCCTGAGGTTTTGAAACCTCGACAGTTGCTGGTTGAGTGAAAATTACCGTTGTGGTCTCAACCCTTTCCGGTTCTACGGTTGCAGGCCTTTCTACTTTCTCAGTCGCGGTTTTTTCCTCATATGTAGTGGTTTGCTCTTTTTCTGTATCTTGGTCTTTATCAGTTTTATCAGCCTCCTTGTGAGTATTCTCAGTTGTCTGCTCTGGTGCTGGTTCAGATTCCTTTTCTTCATGTTGCTCGGCGTGGTCAGTTTGTTGTGTAGCTTCTGTTTGGTGGGTGAAATCAGACTCTTTTTCCTTGTCAGTCTCGGCCTCTTCAGTGGTCTCTTGGCCTGGCGGTGATGATGGTGGAGTGGGCATGGGCTGGTCCTGTTGTTCCAGCGGCAGTGAGGTGGGTCGGGGAGATGCCTGGCCTTGCTCTTGAGTTGTTGCTTCCTCAGCTTTCTTGGCCGCTTCTTCTGCCTCGTTTAGCTTCAAGGCTTCTTCCTCTTGGTACATTATTTCTAAATGATCCTTGGGATCCTCGGCCTCTTTCCTTGAATGATGTTTCGTTCGAAGTCCCTTCAAGCCGGTGGGTACCCACTTTTCTGGGTCTTTTCCCTACGCTTGCCTAGTGCGCTGATACGCCTGTTTTTCTCTTTCAAATCTCGCTTGCTTTTGAGCTAGCTCCTCTTGGTGGGCAGCCACTGCTTTCCTCTTCATCTCTTCCCTCCTAGCTCTTTTTTCTTCGTTGTCAGAGCTTTTACTGCTATGCTGTTCGGATGAACTGTCATCGGATTTGTCACCCGATTTAAATGATCGCTCACGAGATCTGGTAGATCTTGGAGAGGGTTGAGCTTCCAAGATCCATGTGTTCTAATCCGGGGCAGGTGGTAGGTTGTCGGCCATGCCGATGGCATGATAGGCTATTCTCGTCAATACTTCCGGTGCACCCAAGTATGTTATCTTTCCCTCCTTCTTGGTGGCCTTCAATGTTGTCAACACATACTGCGCGTGGTCCACAGGTTGTCTGGTGGTTGACTTCATAAAAGTGATGGCCAAGGTGTGATTTGGTGTCATGTACCTTGGTGGCCTTTTCGCCAGGAAATGGAAATGTTGGTGGTACAAATGGGCTGGCTCTTCCACCTGCTTGTGGATGAGATCGGCAAATGTAGCCACAACTGTTTCCTTTGTAAAAGTGCCCGCTGTTTTCCTATCTCTTGCCCGCATGGTCATTCCTTCAGTGGGCAATCTGAGTGCCTCTGCCACTATTTCCTTTGTAATTACAACCTCTACCTTATTTCCTTGGTTGTCTGAGATTTGGGTAGTTCCGTCTTCCTTGATGGTGGATAGAAGCTCGTAAGCTTTCTGAAAGTCTACTCCGCAGGGCTCTTGTTCATAGAAGTGTCGGAGTCCCAACCTGCGGTTAGCCTCTTTGGTTTCTGGCTTTGCTGCAACATCATAAACCTCTTTAGGTAAGAGCTGCAACTCCACCGGATGCCCTTCTTCACTCTTGAACCTGCTAGTGAAGACTGTGGTGTGGTGTTCTTCTAACTGCTCTTTAGAAAGGTAAGATGCCTTTGCAGCTTTTACTGACTTGGGGTCCAGTTGATACGGGGGCAGCTCTTGCAGTTTCTCCTTTTGGTTTAACTTTTTCTTGGCTTTCTCTGTGGCTTGCATTGCTCCTGTTTAGTGAATAGAGTGCAAAGTTAGTGGAGTTGTTAGATTTTTCTCTTGAATGTCGTTTTAGACTGAAATGCTGATAATTTGGTCCAAATTGCTTCAAATCAATTTTTGGACAAGAAAAGATGCATAAAATCATGCAAGGAACAAAATTGTATGGTCAAAACAAAAATTTACAGCTGGAAAAAATTTCAACTTTTTTGCAAACTTGGCTTTATAGGCTTGAAGTATATGCCAATTACATGCTCTGAGGGAAATATGGGCTCATTTGGAAGTACAGGGTGAAAATGGTACCAGATTTTGGCTTTAGGCCTCTGAAACAGTAGATATGAAGGAAATTTGAGATTTTGAAATCCAAATTGACTCAAAATTGGCTAATGGGCTTATCACAACATGTACTTTGGATGTATGATGACAAATTTTCCAAATTGCCCCATTTTGGCCAAAAAGTAAATAATCGAGATTATTAACTTTTCTTCCAAAATTGACATTTTTTAGCATAGACTGGTTCTAGGCATGGTATAGACCTTGGGTATGAATTATGAGGTGATTTGGATCAAGAAAAGTTGTCCATAATCCAAATTTTGGCTTACACGGACTTCTTTGCGTTTTTTTTGGCAATTTTGCAAGTAATGGGTGGTCATTTTGGCTCATACTTTATTTTTGGCATGTAATAGGTGTGTACACATGATAGGTGAGGTGGATTGAAAATTTCCATGCAAAAATGTTGGAAAAGTAAATAATCGCGATTATTTACAACAGTGACAAAAACTTTGCATTTTACATAAATTTTGACCTAAACATGTTTCATACACCTAATACAAGTCCTAAATCGAATTTGGTCAAGTGTTGTCATGTCGGCATCACTTTGTGCTCTGTTGACTCTGAAATTACCGCTTTTTGTGACTACTCTGTCTGTTGGGTTGGTCGGTCAACTTTGAGGCTTTGGACTTGTCCGTAACATCATCGTGAAGCTACCTATCCAATTCTGGCTCATTTGGAGTCAGTTTGGCGTCGTATGTTGAATTTGACGCTTTGTAACCTTCGAGCCGTTTTCCGCTTTTTGAGGGCTTTACTTGATGGATTTCTCCAAACCAATCATATACATTGTAAATGAACCTCATTAGCAGGCCATCTGTGGAGTCAGGTCGGAATTCTGGCCTTTCCCAAAAAAACCCTAATTCTCTACTGAGGACCCCCTTGACCCTAGCCGAATGATCATCTGATGGTATGGAATGGTTCTATTATGTTAGGGCATGCTATGGTTCAAATCCCATCCAATTTGGTCAAGCTGGCAGACCGCTATGGTCACTTTTAGGTCGTAGGTCTTCGTGCACTGCTCGACTTCTAGGTTTTTTTCTAGGGCTTTAGACTAGCTACCGGCCATACAAAATGGATCATTGATTAGTAAGGAACTTACCCCTCATGTCTCGTGTGAGACGGCGCTGAAAAAGGTCAACTGTGGGCTCCGAAAATGACGCGCAAAAGAAGCCGAAATGCTCTCTCTGCAAAGCTCCAAGTGGAAATGAGGTGGTTTTAGCCTACCCTGGCTATCTATACCTGGACTTCCCGAACCAAATTTCCCCAAATTCCCCCGTTAGTCCTATTAGGCCGTGAAATCTATGTTAGGCTCAAAAATTTCCACATCGGATTCCTGAAGCTCATTTTGCAAGAAATCTATGTTAGGCTCAAAAATTTCCAAATCGGATTCCTGAAGCTCATTTTGCAAAAAATTTACAGAAGTAGGCCTGGTCGCCTAATTTAAGCTTCCCGCTTCCATCTTCTGATTTTTGTTGAAAATTTTTGTGCTTGTCCGCCTTGTCTTTCTGATCACCATCGTGTCTTCCGTTTTTCCATCTGAGCTTTCTAGCTAATTATTATTAATTTTTGACCTTTTTATTAGAAAAATCAAAGAAAATAAAAAAATTCTCTAAAAAAGCAAAGTGAAAATCCAATAATTAAGAAAATCCCTTGAAAAACACAAATTTATTGGTTTTTGTTGGATTTCTCCATTTTTAAGCCTTCCTATCATTAAAAATGATGAAAAATATCCAAAAAAGAACTATTTTTTATGATTTTCTGATAGTATATACATTATTTACACTCATCGAGAAGATATTATCAATGGCTTTTTCGCAACTGATGAATTATAAGGGCATTATTAGGTAATTTTGCAAAAAATCACACGTTAACATGAAACTTTTTCCTCCCTCTTCAAACATTGCCCTTAATTACTTAGTACTTAGTACTCTTCCACCCCTCCTAGATGGCGTTCTCCGGGACGACTGTGTGCATGGGTTGAACAATTGTGTCTATGCATAGCCTGATTGGCTCTACCATGGTATGAAGATCAATGCAATTCAATTCAATATGTTGTGCAAGAGCTGGGTCTTGAGTCAATAACTTAAGGGTTTTCGATGTCGAGGTTTGTTGTTGGTATCTTCCAAAGAGCAAATCTTGTAGCCTTTGTGCTCTCTGTTTGATAGTACCATCAGGGTGTTTAAGCACACTGATTGCTTGAGCTGTTGGTAACACTTTAGACGGTTGTCGAGCTTTTTCTCGCCATTGGTAGCTCAGTCTGCTTGGTGCATGGCTTTTGAAGTCTGTTGAGACTTAACTCGCCACTGTTTGATTGGTTTCGCGTTGTGTGGAGAAGATATGTGCTCCTTTTTCTTCCAAACCTTTTTTATGTTAGGTTCCTTGATCATAGATGCTCGATTCTGTGCTCAAATCCTTAGAACCGTCTTCTGTTTCTTTGGTGAAATTTTAGGCACCCAGATCTGATTTGGTTTATCCACAAGTTGTGCTTTTGGTACCCTAATTTTCCTAACTCCTTGCATGCTACTTGTAGCATTTGTTTATCGAGGGGGTGGAGAAGATTTGCTTCGTGGATTGGTCCTCTGATTGCACCTTTTCCATTCCTCTTTGCTTGGTGCAATGGGAACAATGAGTTGCCCTCCTTTAAGTGATAGCTTTAGCTGATTTGTATCCCATTCTGGTACTGCTTTGTATGTTCGCATCCAAGGAATACCAAGAATCATAGTTTCATTCATGTGTTCATCTGGCAAGCATACAAACTGATACGGACATGAACATCCAACCACGTTCAAGTTGACCACTCCCAATATTGGAGTCGAATTCTTGTTGCATCCTTTGATTGTCGTTATTCCTGCGGCGGTCAATGCTTGACTTGTTGCTTTCTTGTATGTGGAATAACTGACTGCATTCACTCTAGCTCCTGTGTCTACCAAAGCATTCACTCTTGCTCCTATGTCTACCAAAGCATTGGTGCTATGATTGTTGAGCTGTACTTTGATGCGGAGATCCATTCCATCTAACTAGTCGTCATTTGTTGAAACTGCATCTTTAGGTAATTCCCATTGTCGATAATCCAAAGTGTTGATGGGAATCGGTATCTGTTGATTCTTGAGAGCAGCTTTACGCTTGAGTACCCGAAGTCTAGCTTCCTCTTGGGCTTTCTCAATGACCTGCTATCGCTTCATCTTCCTTTGTTTGGCTGCATGCATTCTCTCTAGCAATTCATTGGTTAGTGGCAAATTGTATTTCTTTAAACGCCATCCACTAATAGCCATTGGTTCACCATCTAAGGTTGATAATTTTATTTCTCCACTTGGAGATACATCTTCAATGATAAATGGTCCATTCCCCTTTTTCTTAAACTTGGGAATGTGTTGCTTAAGGGAATAGACTATAACTAAGTCTCCTTTCTTGAAAATTTTGGTGATTAAGTGGGAATCAAAAAACTGTTTTTGTTTCCGCTTTTGTGCATAGATATGAGCTACAGCAGTTAGCCTTTGCTCGTCTAGATTTTCCAAATCTTCAAGTCTTTGTGACAATTCATGTCCAGTCCACTCAAGAGTTTGTGCTACCCTTAATGTCGGCAATAGAAATTCTATTGGCAGTATGGCATCAAGACCATAAACAAGGTTAAAGGGTGTAGCATTTAAAGCTATTTTGAATGAAACTCGATAAGCCTATAGAGCAGCATGGAGATTCATTTCCCAGTCAGTCCTTCCTGAACTAAACACTTTGGTCACTATTGAGCTAAGAATTTTATTCGTATGCTCAGCTTGTCCGTTTGCTTGTGGGTGATAGGGAGCTGATTTGTTATTGATAACCATAAACTCATTTAGCAGATACTCTATTACCTCGTTGAGGAAATGAGTTCCCCGATCACTGACAATCTCTATTGGCAGTCCATACCTTACAAATACATACTCATATAAGAATGCAGCAGTGGTTCTGGCATCATTCTTTTGAGTCACTTTAGCCTCCGTCCATTTGGTCAAATAGTTCGTAGCTACAATGATATATTGAGCTTGGGTTCTATAAGCAAGTGGTTGTATCGGTCCAATAAAATCTATACCCCATTTTGTGAAGGCCCTGGCCCCCATCATTGGCCTTAAGGGCATGCTGTCTACACATATTGGCATTTTTGCTCGTTGACAAGCATCACACCTTCGAACATATTCTTTGGCAGCTGCAAAAAGTGTTGGCCACCATATGCCTGCCATCAAGATTGCTCTTGTGGTGGTCTCACTAGAAAAGTGACCTCCAGCTAATCCAGCACGTGCTTGTTCTATAATCGGAATATACTCGTTTTCATTTGCACAAAGATGAAAATGTTGATCTTTACCTCGCCGATATAATTGGTTCCCAATGAGAGCATAGTCTCTTGCTTCCGTTTCAATTGCTCTTTGACGGCGTTACTCATATCCTCAGGAAATGTTCGACTTGATAAGTAAGTAACCAGATAGTTACTCCACTTAGGAACAAGTGACATTTGAAACAATGTTACATGAGGAATGGGTTGTTGTTTCTGACATTGAGGGCAATCCCTTACAAAAGATCGAACATCTCTCCTCATAGTTGGCCAAAATACTCCAAGTCTTAAGATTCATTGCATAGTTTGGTCTTCCGCAAAGTAAAGTCCTACTATGGTAACATGTGCTTGACTTAGGTATTGATCCCTCTCTTCAGGGTTAATGCATAAAAGCAATATCCCGTCTCGATTTGTTTTATATAGCCTCCCAGCTAGTAATTGATACGTAGCCAATTGCTCGATTAAATCAACAGTGATAGGGAGTGGTGAATCCACTTGAGCTATCGTCATTAATGACACAATTTTTTCTGAACATCTTGGTATCATTTCCACGAAGAACAAATAGGCATCTGGTAGATCATCATCTACCCCTTTAGGTGATTCCCCCGAAACAATCCTGGGCAAATGATCTGCTCGTTTTGATGTGTAGTGCCTTTTTTAACAACCACAGTGAAATCAAATTCGAGAAGAATGATGAACCATCTCATTATTCTCTCTGTGCTGCATGGTTTGTTGACCAAACATAACAAAGCTTGGTGGTCCACAAAGAACACAAACTTGTTGGCCAATAAGTAATGTCTATACTTTTTAACGGCATAGATCATTCCTAGTCCTTCTCTTTCAGTTGTGGTGTAATTCTTTTCTGCCATATTTAATTGTCGACTAGCATAAGAAATAGAAAAGTCAAATTTTCCATCTCCTGGTTGGGCTATTATACAACCAATAGCAAAGTTTGAAGCATTTATGTGCACGTGGAATACTTTATCCTAATCGGGTGCTTTCAATATTGGAGATGAGGTGAGAGCTTGCTTAAGCTTTATGAAGGATTCTTCACATGCCTCGATCCATTTAAAGTGCGTAATCAAGCTATACATGGGTTTTGCAATTATAGCATACATGTAGATGAACCGTCGGTAATATCCACAATGTCCCATGAAGGCTTGTACCCCTTTGACTGTTGTTGGTCTAGGCAAATCAGCAATGACATGAATCTTTTCAATATCGGTAGCTATGCCATTTTTAGACACTATATGTCTAAGAATTTTCCCTTGTCTTCCCATGAATGTGCACTTTTCAGGGTTTAAGCAAATCGTGTAAAGTCTACATTTCTCAAATACCTTTTTGAGGTGTTCAAAATGATCAGCTCGGATTGACGAATGTACTCATAAATCATCCATGTATACTTCCAAGAATTTTCGAAGATACTCTTTGAAAGCATGGCTCATCAATCTCTGAAATGTGACTGGAGCATTAGTTAACCCAAATGGCATAACCCAATAGGCAAATATACCTTATTCTGTTGCAAAAGCAGTTTTGAGCTGATCTTTTGGGTCAACCAAAAGTTGATTGTATCCCGAAAAACCATCTAGGAAGCTGTAAGCTTCTTTTCCTGCCACTCGTTCTAAAACGTGATGTGTTATCGGAAGAGGAAAGTTGTCTCTAATGGTAGCTGCATTCACTTTTTTGAGATTGACGCACACTCGTAATTTCCCATTCTTCTTAGGTACTACCAAAATTGGGGACACCCAATCAGTGTGTTCATGTGCGCAATGTCGCACGTGTCAATGCAAGGAACTTGCCGATACACTGTGTGCGAGCCACAAATGGCTCCAAGCACACAACAAGCCTAAACTAGTAAGCTCAAAGATGGCGATGGCGTGTCACTCACCACTCTACGCTTGCTGTCGTGGAGGATTCCTTGCCGCCAAGAAGAGGGAGACGCCGCTACACCGCGCTCAACCGCCTTGCCGCCGTCGTGCCGCCGCAATGCTCAATCGCACACACACACTCTCTCTCACGCATACACACACACAAGGAGATGAAGAAGAAGAAGATGGAGATGGAGCAAGAGCACTCTTCAATTGCACAAATGAGAGAATTAGTGAATTTTAGGTTTAGTTGACTTTTATATGAGCTTGCCCCATTCACACTTGGGGGCCCATGCTTAGCTAACTAATCCCTTGAATGTTCTAGTTAGAGTGCGCCTCTCATCGGCGATCACTCTTACCCTTTTCCTATTGGACCGACAAGCCTGGTACCTGACTCTACCAAGTAAATAATACAACGTCCGCCGTAGGTTACAACGTCCGTCGTAGGTGATAGGGTGTCCGTGAGCCGTGAGGGTTAACATGCCCCCCTTCCTGATGTAGATTCCTTCCTCGGAAGCTATTGAGTTGAAGTGCGTTCGTCGATGTGGAAGAGATTTTGACATGAATGTCCTTAGCCTCCTTCAGTCACTACAAAATCAAACGACATTGGCACAATAATTGCATTCTCATAAGCAATTAAAAAGCATATGCAGTTGTAGGCAGACAATTTGATTGACAACATAATTTTAAACCATTTGTGAGCAATAAACATTAAATTGCAATATAATCAAATGCATAAACAGATGTAAAGGTAAAGATTAAACAAGTATGGGATCGCTAATTTAACGGTCAAAAGGCACTAGAGATCGACTATTAATACCATGGGTAAACTTCTTAATTTTCTCTGGTCAATTAAGTTGTTTAATCGCGCGAGAGCCAAGTATTTCATGTTCGAGGGCTGACTAGAGACTATACCTAGAAGACCTTGTAGTTAAGCTACGATAAAAGGAATTTCTCATGAAATCATCGCTTGACTGATTACTTTTTCATTGACCCCCCAAAGCCTTTTCACAGTGATTCCATTTTGATGTGTGTGCTTATTTTGTATGCCTTGGGTTTTTTGCTTTTCAAGGAAAAGCGCCCACACTGGGAACCTCTAGGGCTCTAGTACCATAGGCTATACATGTGAGTGAAGTACCAAATCAAGCTGAGGTTTCTCTTCCAGCTTAAGATTTTACATTGTGGCACTTTGATTTGTTTTTGTTTGTTCATTTTCAACATTTTAATTTTGTAACTTTTGGGGGGTCATATAACACTATTACACCTCCCCAGACTCATCACACTAGTAAACTCCCTTTATAATACTTAACCTAAAGGTCAATAGGGACTAAGCCTAATAGAAAGCCATAGTACATTTCACACAATGCTGCCTAAATTGGATTAAGAATCTAAGTAACCATTAATTATTAGGAAGGCATTCCCCATGGTATTAAGAGAAGATCTCTAACACCTAGCTTGGTCAAACTAGCTTATTCGGACTGCTTGACTTTTAAACCTAGACAAGTTCTTATGACAAAAATTACATTGAATTTAATGTTTGATACTAAGCAAACATGTTGAGTATTATGCCACCAATCACAATTAAAGCAGACAAACATGGATGCAAAAAGATAAGGGACAATGCTAATGGACAAGAAACACCTGTTTGTGTTGATGGTTGCGCTTGATTTGAAGTGTGAACGAGAGAAAGATTCCATGAAGGTCCAAATTCTAATAACAGCAACACGTTCTTGTACACACTAGGAAACACAAAGAATACCTCTAGGAGGCATATCAGTGGGAAAAAAAGAACTTTGCTAATCACTCAACTCTAAAACAGAAACACTCCTATCGTACTAATCTTACCTACCCTCCATCACTCGAGTGATGAGGATCAAAGGTGTTTGATGACATAGGTTTTTGTTTCAGTGTACCTGATGTGAATGTGTACGTCTGGGTCAATTTTTTGACTTTTATTGTACATACTCGTTTGCTAATTGCTCTTGCCTTTATTATTATTGTTTTTTGTGAGTATAAGTCTTTATATATACATTCCCTAAGATTGGGAGACTGAGAGGTCAGGGACGAAGGTTGAGAGGGGAGTGAGTGAATGATGACTGTCAGCAAACACTCCCCCCTTCCTTGGGTAGATCATACTGTTTGAAATGTGCTCGTCACCCTTTGAAACCAATTGTTTCAGTTGGTAATAGGTGAGGATTTTTGCCAGTAGTTTTCTATTACCTTAGGTGCCTCGTCGAGTTGTAAGGGCGGTAAGGTACTCTCCCAGGATCGAACTTGAAGTAGTGCATCATGTAATAATTGAACAATGGGATGTGTCAAATCTTTTGTAACTTCATGGAGGTCCACTATTGTAGGTGGAGGCTGTGGAGAATCTTTTACCTCTATGGATGCATTATATGAGGAGCTACAAGCTTCATGAGACTCCCCCCTTCTTGAGCTAGGTGGAACAAATCATTCTTTCTTCGGTACCCAAACTAGCTCTGGAGCGAGTGTGTAGCATTTTTTGATTTTTTTCTTTCCACGATCGTCGATTCATTTTGGAGCTACGGGATTGGGCTCACATGGGTCAGGTGACAAGTAAGAACACAATCTACGTTTTGGTACCCATATTTGATCATTTCTTTGATAGTAGCCTTGGGCTTCCAGTAGTCGTTTAGGAATCCAACGCCATGTTTCCTTACATTTCTTGGGGCGAGTGGGACATTTCTTACAAGGCTTCTATTTTTTAGCATCAACCATGGTCGCTAAAGAAGATTTAGGGACCCACTTGTATGTTTTCTTTGTTATATGAGGATGAGTCTTGTCAAAAGCTATATACATTGCTTCTAGCATATTTAAAGGTACGAGTGGTGGTATTTCATCCCCCTCAGGTGTTACCCAGGTCGTCCCCCTATTTCCCCAAGTGTCTATGGTTGCTGCTAGGTGGACCCAATCCACATTGTCTGACCCAGTCATCCCAGGTAGTACATACATATAAGGAGAATCTTCCCCAACATCAGTGTCCGCTTTACACCTGTAACAATACTGCAATGGGGCCGAATGAACTGTGGTGTCAGATCTATGATCAATTATAAACCTGTTTCCTAGAGGATGTGCTCGACCAATCACAATATCCACTCAAATGACAGAATCTTGGAACTGTAAGTAGACATGGTTTTTAGACCAGTCATGCACCATTTTTGCTTCCCTCATGAAAGGACGTCCTAAGATCATCTTAGATGCCATAGTGTGTTTGGAGAAATCCATAACAATGAAGGTAATCCTTATTTTATGTCCAAAGACCTTGACCTTGAGATCTTCTAGCATCCCAATAGGTTTAACAATAGACCCATTGGCCATCTTCACTACTATGGTTGTGGTCGCAAGGTGAGGTCTCCCCATAGTTTCCCAGCAATTTTTAGTCACAATGCTAGCCCCAACGCCACCATCAAGGATTCCCTTCACATTTAATCCCTTAGTAGTGATTGGTATGGTTGCATTGGATTCATCACCCTCAAAGTATTGTCCCAACTTGTTAACAGGTATTTCTATAACAAGGTTCTCATCTAGGTTGGGTTGTGGATCTAAGTGTTCCTCTTCTATTGGCATCTCCCCAGCTCCATCCATCTGTGCAAATTGTGGTAGCCCAAACTTTAGTTCTCCATTGAGCAAGGCTAGAAGAACTGAGACTAGCTCAGGGTCTTTATATAGTTTGGACATGATGGTGGTTCTAACTTCTGAAGACATGAAATCCATCAATTTGGCAATGTTTAACGGCACTTTCTGGGCTTCAGTCCCTTGATGTGGGGAAGATGGGATCTCCATTTCTTCGATAGGATCAGGTAGTCCCTCTGCAAACATTCTTTCCATCAAGAAGTGAGTACGCCCACTTTCCCATGACTTTAAGTCACTTTCTTCTTGGATGACACTAGGTATGGCTAAGGGTCTATGGACTTGGTGAGGTTGTTGTTGTGTAGGGAGCACGGTGTCTATAATTTGGATCTACCTAGGTGCTGGTTCTAGACCCCTTTGGGTATCTTCTACCAAACTCCTTAATTGCTTGACTCGCTCAATCTCCTCTGTAGGGTTTGGATAAGTTCCTATCTTCTTCTTGGATCGTGGCCATTGTGGCTCATAAAGATCTTCCTTGTTGGTTTCTATCTTCGTGGTCGTTTTGGTCTCCATGGTTTCACCTGAATCAGAATCCTCATACGGGGTCGTCACCAGTCCCTATGTTGGTCTTTGAACTGGGTCTAACTTCGCTGCTTTTTGCGATCTCTTCCTTCGTGTTTTCTTCTTTTTCTGAGATTTGGCAATTGATGCCGTGTCTCTTTTCTCAAGAATATATTTGTTTTTGGAGCATCGATCGTGTGAGTACGTTTACTGGTACCACATGTGTACTTTGTGATGGCTCCTGGATAACTTCAATCAAATTTAATGGCGTGATCTTCGGTGCATTTGGATTATTTGGACATTGGGCAATCAAATGATCTATGCCACATCAATTACACATGAGTATTGGCATTGTAGATGTGCTCGCTTGACTGGTTTGCATTAGTGTGGCATTCTTTTGTGGCCTAATAGGACACTCGACTACACGATGTGGGCCTCCACACTCATACCATTGAAGAGGTGGTCTCTTAGTAGTGTAATTGATATTTTGGCCTCTTTCCGCAAGAGCAGCTACTTTATATACAGGTTTGACTTGTCCCCAATAGTCCTCCATGTAGTATTGTAGACTTTCTTCAAGCACATCCATCCCATAGGCAATATTAGGATCTATATCTTCCTCACAGCCTTCCAAACAAGCAATAGATGACTCACAACCCACTTGATTCACAGAAGTGATTCTCGGATGTGGTGGTTGCGGTCCTAGCACTGGAGGTGGTAAGGGTGTTGTTTGAACAACATTTTGGGCCCTAGGGACCATGTGTTGTGCTGTTTGTTCAAGAGGTGGGGCCGGCATCAATGCAGGCACTCGAGGTGTGTCTGTCCATGCTAAGGTTGGTCTATTGGCCATCGCGTGCTTAAATACTATGCAATCCTTAGCTTGATGACCATACCTCCCACAGGCATTGCAGTTCCCATTGAATTTTACTCTAAAAGTAGGGCATTCACTGGTACTATGCGGTCCATAGCATACTGAGCACCATTGTTGCTCCCTTCTTGGATATATATGATTGTTTTGCGGAGCACGATTGTCTCTAAGACTCTCTTGAATAGCCTTGGTGAGATCTACTAAAGTCATCTCAGATATCTTTGGCTCCTTAGTAATAGGATTTAGTGTCATTGGCTGATGCCCTGATGCTTGCGAGCTAATAGATTTAGGCTCAACAGACACTCTTTCTCCTTGAATCATTAAATTATCCTCCAATTGGATCGCATTGGTGGTGACTGCTTCCCAAGTGGTGATACCTCTAATGACTAAGCCATTGTAGATATCCTCATGTTGAATCCCCTAATGAATCTATCCAAAAATTGATTATTGTTGAAGCGCTCATTTGGATTACAATGAGAATTCAAATGCTTCAAGCGACTTATAAAGTCTCTCACAGACTCTCCTTCCTCTCGTTGGGCTTTCTGGAGCTGAGAGGCTACACCCCAAAGCACTCCCTCTCGTATATATTCTTTCAAGAACAGTCTCCTAAGACTAGGGTAAATCGTTTTTTCTTCCACCCTTAGGGTTCTATACCAATCCCCTGCATTCCCACTTAAGGTTAGGCTTAAAGAATTACTCTTATGCAGGTCATTGTGTTCTCCTAGAGAATTGCATATTTGTTCAAATACTTCGATATGCTTTCTTACATCCCCGTCTCCACTAATTTTTTGTGTGAGCTTGGCTATTTGTACTGCCTTACTTCTAGGCTCTCTATCAGGTGTGTTAAGCATATTCTCAGCAATAGATTGACCAATAGCTTGAGCAAATGTTGCCAAGTCACCTAAGTGAGCAGGCACCGTGGGTGGAGGTGCTCCAGAGACTACATGTGGAGTAGGTATTGGCATTGGTCTTGGCGCATAGGAAGCCCTTGGGTTCCACGTTTGGTATGATGTAGTGCCATGTGGCGGTCCAAAGTTCATATGTGTGGCCCTAGGCATAGTAGACGTCGGATGTGACATGCTAATGCTAGCCGGTATGGTCCCATGGAAATAAGAACTTGGGTGTTGTGGTTGTGGAGCATAGGTAGTTGAAACAATGGGAGGAGTAGGGACTACATGAGTACGAGGACCCATGGGTGTATACGATTGGTTCAATCTTTTAGGTACTGTTGCAGGCATTGAGCTATCATGTAGTGGTGCTTTACTAACAAATGAGGTCCATGGCGTATTTCCTGGCATGCCCATCATTAGGGTAGGCATGGTAGCCGTGGTGTCATCAAGGGAAAGATGAGCTAGACTTGGAAAGGTGAAGCTATCACTTGTGGGCTCAGATTGCACTGAAACCTCTGGAGAAACAACATATGGAGGATCCATCGGACTTACCGAGGGAGTCTCCATTTGCGATAAGGTCGGTTGTTTAGCCTTTCTTGTATCTAAGAATCTCATGAGACCCGTTGAAGGCATGTTGATCCCCTTGTTCTATCTCTCTAACTCAATGACCCTATGGATGACCTCACAAACTCTTTGTTGTTGATCCTCCACACTAGTAGCGCCCATTGTGGATTGTAGGACATCTAACCAACCCACGTGATAGGTGTGACCTGTGTATAGGTCGGTCAGAGTTTCCATTTGTAGTTCGTACTCCCAGTTGTCATTTAAGAATGCTCCATCTAGGATTGAGGTGCTAGGGGTGTCCTTTGAGCTAGATGCAATGTTGCTTTTTAGAGGTTGCCCTTTAGCGGATGCTAAGTTAGGAGCACTTGATTGCTCTCTTAGCAAGGATATTGACATAGGGGCTTTCGCTTTAACTCTCTTCGTTGCTCCGCCTTGCGTAAGCTCTCGACTTCCTTTTCCCTCGCTGCAAGGATATACTGCTCAACCTCTTGCACTTCGGCAAGGCTTCTACCATCGGGTAATATGACCCTGGAGGGAAATAACTATGAAGAGTCAGGAGGTGCAGTGAATGAAGTATTCACGTGCACATTCTCTAAGGGCATAGGGTCTACGTTGGTCACGAATGGAGAATTTACTTTCCCACCCCCCTCATTTACATCATTAGCTCCATGTTCGGAGCGAGTGGCTCTACTAAAGGTTTCCTTCAGGCGGCTAAGCACGCTCGGCCCGGACCGCGGGCCCATGGCATGCATGTCTTGGCTTGAGCTATCAGGATTAGGCATTGGGAAACCCTCCATGACGTTGTAGTCAGAGGAAGAGTCACTAGCCGCTATGTTCGGGTCTTGGTTTGTACTATCTTGGGTCCCCGACGAGGGCCCGAACCTAAAGTAGGTGGATATTGAGAACTCGCGTAAGTCGAAATTCTCTCTAGTTTCTCCGTCTCTAGCACACAACTAGAGCGCAGATGCATGTGCCTTTGGCACCCTACAAGCGTCGGCGAATAACCTCGAAGGTTAACCGCTAACTTTTTTAAGCGTCCGTTTTCACTCGTATTTTTTTACGTTTTTAATGTTTTTTAATGTTCATTTTTTTTTTATTAAAGTGTGTGATAGCTCAAAATGAGCGTATCACTCAGAGGGTCGCGGTGTGCTGTATAGCACAACGTTCGATCACCTGAAGCTCCGTTGGTCCTCAAAAAAAGTCAATTTTTAGCTATGTGTGAAGCTAAAATTCGTAATTTTAAAGGGCGATAGATGTGGGCTTGGGTCTGGGAGATATTCCGATCCCGGTCCTACCTTTAATTTTTTTAAAGATTTTTTCTAATTTTATAAAATTTTTATTTTTTTAAAAAGGATAAGGTTGCCACGGCCTGCACGAGAGCACACACACACTCTACCTACCTACTTCCAACTAATACACCTACTGTTACACACTAACACACTCTTTAGCTCTCACAGATCTACTTCCTACTTACTGTACATTACATTACACAGAAATAACAACCTTAATACTAACACCTTACACAGAGAAAAAACATAGTACCTTTGAAAACTCCATTAACAAAGAAATACACAGTAGCAACACAAAATCCTTCTTCTCAACACACACACCCTCCTTCCTTACCTTTCCTACAATTGAAATTGCACCACGAAAGAAGCACAGAGTGCTATTCAAGCTTAGTGTATGGCATTCCCCGGCAACGGTGCCAAAAATGTGCGCGTATGTCGCACGTGTCAATGCAAGGAACTTGCCGATACACTGTATGCGAGCCACAAATGGTTCCAAGCACACAAAAAGCCTAAACTAGTAAGCTCGAAGATGGCGATGGTGTGTCACTCACCGCTCTACGCTTGCTGTCATGGAGGATTTTTCACCGCGAAGAAGAGGGAGATGCCGCTATGCCACGCTCAACCGCCTCGCGCTGTTGTGCCGCCGCAATGCTCGATCGCACACACACTCTCTCTCTCTCACGCATACACACACACAGAAGGAGATGAAGAAGAAGAAGATGGAGATGGAGCAAGAGCACTCTTCAATTGCACAAATGAGAGAATTAGTGAATTTTAGGTTTAGTTGACTTTTATATGAGCTCGCCCCATTCATACTTGGGCGCGCATGCTTAGCCAACTAATCCCTTGAATGTTCTAGTTAGACTACGCCTCTCATTGGCGATCACTCTTACCCTTTTCCTATTGGACCGACAAGTCCGATACCTGACTCAACCAAGTAAATAATACAACGTCTGTCGTAGGTGATAGGGTGTCCGTGAGCCATGAGGGTTAACAATTCAATTTCGTAAATGAATTCAGCTTCCTTTAGTTTTTCAATCTCTTCTTTGATCTTCCTGGCAAATGTTCCGTTATAAGTGTATGGTCTCTGTCTACTTGGTTTCGCATCATCTCTCATGGGTATA
Organism: Adiantum capillus-veneris; assembly: GCF_014529385.1. Classification (NCBI taxonomy): domain Eukaryota; kingdom Viridiplantae; phylum Streptophyta; class Polypodiopsida; order Polypodiales; family Pteridaceae; genus Adiantum; species Adiantum capillus-veneris. Next base: position 43,642,386 of record NC_140945.1, read on the forward strand.
GTATGTTCACAGATTTCTGGATCAACGCCCTTGAGATCCTTGTAAGACCAAGCAAAGATATCCCGGTATTCCTTTAACAACCTTAGCAAAAGCTTTTCTTCTTCTTCTGTTAGGTCATTTGCAATGTAGGCCGGTCTAGGCTCTTCTCCTGGTTCAGCCAAGTCTACCCTTTTAGCGTTTTCAGGTCCTTCGTAAGACTCACCTTGTTTCCGTAGTTCCCTAACAAGTTGTTTGATTATGATTTTCCGATCTTGGAGAGTATACTTTTTGTAATGGGATGGAACATGCATTACATCATTACCATCCTCTTTCGTGGTTTCCATTTCGGTGGTGTATATCTCCTTTAGAGCTTTTTTCAACTCTTGATATTTTTTTTCCCGCTAGACTCTGGTCATGACTGGTTTTTTATCCTATGTTCTTCTTGAGTACCCTTCCTTGTTTTTCTCGATGTCTAAGACATTTTTGAGTCTCCGTTTGAAGGATATCTGCCAGTTATTTTGTCCTTGACACAATTATTAGCATCTATCTGCATCAGGAATTGTGTTTTACTGGAGACTGATGGCATAGGTCGTGCTTTCACAACTTTAGTGTCCCTCTTTCTTCTATACCATTTTTTTCTTCTTGATTTTTGGTTTGGAAAGTCAAAAGACTTTTCCTCCCTTCCCTTTAAGAGTAGTTGAACTCTCGTATGTTCTTTTTTGGATCCCAAATCTTCGGAGGTAGTTGAGTGTTCATCCAACTCATCAATTGCATCGTAATAAAGGTCAGAAAAGACTTGTTGAGCTTTCATCAAGTCCTTTGTTTCCTCATCCTTATTTTCAATGTTAAGGACTGACATCATTTGGATGGAAATTATGTCGTAGCCATCCTCATTGCAAAATTGAGTAGGCATAGACATATTCACACATACATCCATTGTCGCTAAGATTTGAATCCACTCGAATGGTTCGAATAAATGCTCTGGGAAGGGTTCAGGTATGTAGGCTTTGTCTGTACAATCCCTTTCTAGGATACATTCCTCTAGTCTCAAGCTTCCATTTTCTGAAGCTCTGCACATCCAAATAGGAGCGTCTTTGTTTAGCCAAGATGGAAGTTTAGTTTCAGCCGAAGAGACTGAATCAAACTCCTGGATGGGTGTTTTCAAGACGTCTCTATAGGTGTGGTCCTTTAGATTGACCCTTGTTATAGATCCCACCTGCTTTAAGTACAAATAATCGTTTCTCCAATCTTGGATAAGTTGTACCTGTCGCATGAAAGGTCTTCCCAATATGATTTCATAGTTGAGTTTTTTTCCAAAGTCTACTATGGCAAAAGTGTGTTGATATTCAATTCCGCAGGAGTTGACTATCACTTTTTCTAGTAGCCCTAGTGGTCAGCCAACTGCAATTTCATTCGCGTTTGTCTAATGGCTGGCTGTCCCCAAGATTCCCATACTGCTTTAGTTGCTATGGCTATGCCTGCTCCACTATCCAGTATTGTCATGGTTTCAATGTCATTATATTTCATTGGGAGGGTAGTGTTTCCTTCTTCCCCCTCATAATATTCTCCGACCTTGTTCATAAGAACTGATCGTATCTCTTTGTATTCCATTTCATTTTCCGAGTTTCCCAGATTCTTAGAGATTAACCCCGTTATACCCACCTTCTCTAGGGTTTTCTGTAAATCATTCCATAAGTATGGCCTGAGTTTCAACAGTTCTCCCAAAGTAAGAGTGCATTGGATAGGTGTAGACATGATTGAGAGAATGTTGTCCACTTCTAGGGTCTGTTTGGCTCTTTTGACTTGAGTGGTTTTACAAATGATAGATTCAGCTTCGTTATCTCTCAAGTAAGAAGGTAATGTTTTTAATGTCAAAGGTTTAGATATTCCTAAAGCCTCTGATCTACAATCCCCGTACAAGGACTGTAAATCCATGTTCATATCAGATGGTAGGTTATCTAACCAGACTTCCTCTATAGGAGCTGACTTTAAAGTTAGGCTCCCATCATTGATCTCCCTTACCTTTTCCCATAAGTGTCCTGGCCAGTCTTCCTCCACGAATGGAATTCCGTCTAAGGCATCTAAACTGTCCGACACTATGAGCTCTGGTTCATTTGTTTCAAGGTGGGGTTCTGCCACCACATTGGATGCTTTCGTTTCTTCTACCGCAAGATCTTCCGGTTTTGCAATACTTTCAAGCTCGGGTTTCTGTTTATCCAGCATTTCTTCCGTGATTCTTACCAAATTTTGATAAGCTTCTAGCTTAGCTGCTTCTATGTCTGGAGATGGATAGTTTTTTCATTTGTTTTCCATGTTTTGGCCTGCTTTAATTCCTGCTTGGTAGGTTTCCAAGGTGGCATTGATAGGCTCAAAATTTTTATCAATCAGAATGGATCCTCCAGATTTCACGGCTAATTCCTTGAATTCATTGCCCGTTTCTTTCGACTTGTCCTGGGCTAAATTTTTTGCTTTCTCTTCGTTTTCAACCCGTTGTTTTTGTTTTCTCATCTCATATCTTTTGCTTGTGCTCCTTTTGATTCTTTGAGAAGAAACTTTCTTGTTCTCCGAATCATCAGAGGAATTGTGTTTCTTTGCTTGGGCTCTAGTGATTACCTTGATTGGAACAATTGGTTCGCTCTCTGATGAGCTACTAGGCATCACTTGGACTACGTTGACTATAATTTTTCCCTTGTTCAAAAGATTCTTAGGATAATATTTTGGAAAGTGTCCTCCCTTTTTGCAACATTGTATGCAATAGGCTTCAATTGGTTTGAGGTTTTTGTTAGGCTCTAAACGAATTTGTCAGGCTTTGGACATTCGTTCTTCCAATGGTCATCATCACCACAGTTATGGCAGTTTTGTGTTCTGGGCTTCATCATGGGTCTTCCCATGGGAGGTATGACACCTTGATCAGCTACATAATACATTGGTGCGAGCTCTGGTGGAGCATAAGTCATGGTTTCCTCCATTGGTGGTGGTTGTGGACTATACCAATCTCCCTCTACCATTACTGTAGATGGACTAGACTCTGCATAGATTGTAACAGGTACTAATGCTTGTTCATCTATGACTCCTTCTGAGTGCATGTACTTTACAGGCACCGCATTATGTCCTGGATAAGGAGATTTTTGTCCCAACACAGGTTGAGGTCTCTCCATACCCATTGGTGGTCTTTGAACTTGAGCCATATTAGGCTGATATCTGTACATGGGTTGTCCTGGTGGCCTCATGGGCACGTACTGAACATTGCCATCATACTTTGGTCTGAAGTAGCACTCGTGGGTCTCGTGGTTGGTCCATTTACCCTCGATTGCACACCATATTTGTGGCCTAATTGGTTGTCCTTGTGAGGATATCCCCTATCCTGGTCCTCTCATAGGTGCTTTTTGCATATTGTTCATCATGTCATTCATCCTTTTTAGCATATCTTCTATGGTTGAGAGTGGTGCCGTAGTAGCCGTTCCCACTTCTGCTGGTTTTGTGGATGCAGTTTCTCGCTTTGGTTATCCTTAGGGACATCCTCTTCATTAAAGATCTCACAATTGTCTCCTAGGTCGATAGCATCAGACACACAAGCCTCTAGGGTTCTATGCTTTTTACATAGAGTATAGCATGAAGTTCTTTGTTTAGAAACCCCTCCAGAAATAATGATACAAGTCGCTCCTCTGCAGGTATCTCCATCTCTGGGCATCTGGCAATGTATTGTTTCATTCGAGTTGCACAATCCCTAACAGACTCACCATGTTTTTGTTTGAAGTTGTAGATTTGAGCTACCGTATTATGTTTAATCCCCTTTTTAGAACAAGCAGCTAGAAATCCTTGAGCTAATGTATTTAAATCCATGATCGACCTTGGTGGAATGTTTTGGAACCATGTTAGAGCTTTTCCTTCTAATGTCATTCCAAACCCCTCGAATTGAGTATGGAAACCGAATATACGCTCTGCTCTTAACCCTTGCTTGAAGCTTGCTAAGTGGTCATATGGATCCCCTGATCCACTGTATTTTCTGATCCATTTTTGGAAATCAGCTGGTCTGACACGTCTATTTGGTTCAACTCTAGGTCTTCTGGAAGTTGATCCTATTCTGAGTCCTTCAAACCAGTCTGTCGAAAATAGTGACTCATGTAGCCCTCGGCTGGCCTTAGTGTCACCCTTTTTTCTACATGATGAGGTGGTTTCTGGTTTCTGCACATTTCTCTCAGATCTCTCACGATGTTCGTCTTTTGGAGTGGTTTCTGGTCCTTGATTCAATATCCAGGAATACCTCTGGTACTTGGTTTGTTCTACCTCCTCAGGATTCATCATAACAAAGTTGTTGTTATAACAATCCCTAAACAAGTAAGTTGGTAGGTCCGCAGATCCCTTTTCTTTGATTTTGAAGATATAGATGATCTTCATGGCCGTTAATTGCCTTGGTCTAGCATAAGAATCCACAAAAGATCTTTTATGTTTCTATTTTCCCAACAATAGACTCTATCCTAGGATTATCCATACTAAGCCATTTCAAAGGCTTCAAGTCTACTTGATCGTATCCCTCGAATTCCAAGGTTGGTGGTCCTTCTTTTGCTGACATATCTCGGATTATATTGTTTACTTCTAATCCCCATTTGTCTATCACATCCGGATTTTCAACTTGTACATATTGAGTTCCGTTTCGATCCATGTACATTTTTCCTTGTTTGTTGGCCCTAATCTCTTCTTCGAACTCAATTACATGATCATCAATGCGAATAGCATACTCTTCGTTAGGATCCAAGTAAACCTGGGCTCCACGATGATTAGTCTTGTAAAAAGAGAGTATATGCTTATAGCGCATTGTCGTTCCAGTTTTAGAGTGAGTCGAGTAAGAAGACATTTAGGATGTTGAATTTGAAAAAGTGTCCGAGACTTCTTCAGGAATTGTGTGCAAGGAATTGCCTTGATTCATGCTTTCTTCAGTGGATACTCTACTGATGTTTTCCTTGATAGGCCTTGATTTCCTATTACACGACCGGATCTGAGGTTAATATAGACGTATGAATCCCTGGATAGAGTACTCACCTGGGATTGACTTGTCGTCAATGTCCACTTGATTCAATTGCAACTTTCTGTCAAGCCACTCATTCCTCGTCTACAACCTGATTCCTATACAAAATTTATCAAATTAGCTATTTTTCTATAAGGACTGTAGAGCTCTTGAGAACTCTAGTGATTGTTCTCTGTATTTCACTTCAGTTCGTACTATGGAAGTCAAAACTTTGACTTTCAGATTCAGCTTAGCAAAATCAAAGGTCTAATCTGCAATTTGTAAACTGAGTGTATCTGTACCAATTTTGATCCGATTGAACCCAAAATTTTCCTATGGCCTTATATTATGCTGGTCTAACACTGTATAAGCCCAAAAGTCAAATTTGAAGTCTCTGGATAGCAGAAGTAAATAATCACGATTATTTACTTTTGTCACTTTTTTGTACTTTTTGGATTGGTTTGGCAAGTTGCATTTTTTGGATTGGTTTGGCAAGTATACAACTCGTTAAAGCCCTTGGGCAAGTTTCAACAAGTTTGGACAAAATTTGATCAAGTTTATCCACTGTTCCGTGTTCGCAGACTCTGATTTCGAGAATCTGGCTTAAGTCTCACTTTTGTGGTTCAAATTTCACCAAAATTGATTTGTGGGGTCTAATTGATGTGCTTGGCCTTGTGGTATACTCAAATTTGCAAAATCACCAAGTTTTGAAGCAATTGTAAATAATCGAGATTATTTACTCTTGACAATTTTTTACAAATTTTTGTCCCAACTTTGACACAGATCTGTTAAGCACCTTATGTTAAGGTCACTAGCCAATTTTCATCAAGTTTTGAAGCAATTGTAAATGATCGCGATTATTTACTCTTGATAAATTTTTACAAATTTTTGTCCCAACTTTGACACAGATCTGTTAAGCACCTTATGTTAAGGCTACTAGTCAATTTTCATCAAGTTTGGACAATTTTTGATCAAATGGTCATCAATTATCTGTCCGCAGACTAACTTTGCAATTTTTGTCACAGTTTTCACTCCAGTGATCCAAATCTTACCAAATTTGGTTTGTGGGCTTATTACAACATGGTAAAGCTAGTGGTATGCCCACTTGGTCAAAAAAGTTCAAAAACAGGGCAGAAGTAAATAATCACGATTATTTACTTTTGTTGAAATTTTGCAAGTTTTTGGTCAATTTAGCATATACACACATTTATCACATCAATATAAGCATATGAATCAATTTTCAACAAGTTTGGATAAAGTTTTTCTCAATTCACACTCAAGATTCAAAAAGTCAGTACAAACTTTAGTTTTCACCCAGTTTTTTGCCAGTTTAGTGATCCAAATTTCTTGGGCCTTTACAAAAGTTGTTTGTACACATGCAATGAGTCAATGATACGAGTCTTTGCTAATTTAGAGAAAAAAGTTAATAATCGCGATTATTAACTTGAGGCTCGAAATGAGCACTTTTTTGAAATTTTCTCAAGGACAACCCTTTTATGATGTGTTTTAAGCCTATGAATCAAGTAAACTTCTTGAAATTTTTACCTCGAAGTGTCCTTGAGCTTACCCACTGGTTCGGACAACTCTTACGCTTACTCCCCAATTGGATTGAGTGAATTCGAGTCTTTTCGTGCTATTTCTAGCCGTAGACCTGAAATTCTGCAACTTTACATAACAACTCACACTTAATTCTTTCAGAGAGAGCAATGCTATGAAATCCACCTTGGATCCTACTTACTCTACTCCTAGTTTCTCATGCAATGGGATTGTGGAAAGTGTCCACAAACACTCGTTTTCTTGTGCTTTTTATGTGTTTCAAAGTCTTGATCTTAAGACTTGTCTCGTCTACCAATCATCCTCCAAATCCTAATCTAAATCTTCAATCCTACAGTCCTAAAGATACTCAGCAAGTACGATTACTTCCAAGCTACCTCTACACAGCAAAAGACGACAATCTTAAGCTATGCGGTTTCTAAAAGAGAGTTTTGAACTCTAGGCGAACCTAAAGGAAGTTTAAGGACAATTACACAAGACGCTCGTGTTTTTCCCTAGTTTAGGTCTCTTCGATCCCCGGCAGCGGCGCCAAATGTGGGACGCATGTCTAACCTCACCATCCTATCTTATTGCAGTATTAGCGAGAACCACGATTAATTTGTCAAACCATGGGACGAAGCTGACTCGACTAGTGCATAGAGGCTACAAGAGGTTGTCAAGCTCTTGGAAAACATCTAACAACTCGTATCTATCTCAAGCTACACTCAAGTGACTGAAATCACCAAAAGCCAATCGCTCATCAGCAAGCAAATCACATATGTTACAGCATCAAATGACATCCAAATGCAATGAAACTTCTAGGACAAGTTTACAAGACCTAAGCACACATGCCTATGGCCTCAAACCCCACTTTAGGTCCAGTTCCAAAATCGCGATTATTAACAGCAGTGGATTTTTGACCTAGTCGTTTTCGACCCAGAATGCATCTAAATGCTTAGCAATGATGTCCCAATAACCCGCCTATGCTTAGTTTTCATTTTAAAAGTGCAAATGCCTAGTTATGATGAAATTAGGCCGCGGGTCGACGACGCCAAAAGCCATGAAATATTGTGAATGGCTTACGTCAATGCGTAAAGCTGTTACCTGTGGTTGCAATGCAACAAACGCATTCACAATGTGACAACCGGAGAGGGAGTAGGAAGCGCGAGAAGGAGAGAGGTGAGCGTCGTTAGCTCATGCTGTGTATTTCTTATCCAAAAACTTATAAAAAACTTACAAAAATTGGCTTTTATATCTTAGCCAAGGTTTTTGGGTCATCAAAAGTAATAATCTGGAGTTCTACCAAAGCTGGGAATTGAATGGCTGATACAATTTGGAAGCTTGTAGCCCCGGCTCATTAATTACAAGGTTTATCAAGAAAACAGGAGTTACAATATTCCCGATTTATCAAAATAATAATTGTTTTACAAGAACTCCGAAAAATGGTGTCCACACTAGCTTGCTGCTAACACTTCTTTATGTCATAAATGTCACGGTCTTTGCTAGTAGACATGGTGGCAAAACTACGAAAAGATTTTGGGAAAATTTCGACTGAGTCTCCTTTGTATTTGGGACTATGTCAACCAAAATACGAGACAAAATGACCAAGTATGTCACTCACAAAGCATAAAAAAGGGCAATCCCTCTCAAAAGCACACTTTATAGAGACCAACTGAGGCACATAAACTGTCAAACTAATCATAGACCGCCAACTCGGCGTCAAAAGCACCTATACCACTCTATACATGTCCTATGGCGAGGCCTCGTAAGGGATTCTCGAGCTACTTGTATCACTGAAGGTATCTCCACATTTGAGAATACCCTAGCTCAATGAAAACCTTACGCTATCGACCCACAACAATGTAGGTTATACATCAAAACGTATAGCCAAGTCTTAGAAATGGCTATCTTTCGGACCAAGTCTCAGGAATGGTCCGGACTGCCGTACTAGCCAAAAGATGGCTCCACAAACACAATGGTAGTATCCACAAAGACGTACAAGTCTGTCACGACGCTCAAACAGGCATCAAAAGCATGTATATACAATTAAACATCCCCGTGGGGAGTCAAACCGCTCTCAAAAGAGCTCAAACACTATCAAAAGTGTCAACATATGCATGTACGCATAAACAACTGCTCCCACTGAAACCAGAGTATCGTAAGCACTGAAACCTGTAGTCTGTGAGTTGATGTCCATGCCATAGCCGAAGCCGAGATCGAGGCTGTGAAGCATAGAGAAAGCTAACCAAGCCACTCTACGTACCTGTACCTGCACCTGTATCTGTAGTCGAAGAAGACAATGCCGTCAAACTCCCACTCTATGTGTGTGTATGAGGCCACTCTGAAAGAGACTACACACTCCCAAATGAGCCCGTAGGCTCATGTAGATGGAAGAGACTACAACAATGGTACCTGTAAAACTGGATATGGAAGCTCTGAAGCACAAACTACCAAAAGAGGGCTGAAAAATTCAGCTCCTAAATCGTAGCTTGAATGGGGTTTTTGATGGCTCGAATGGCTCCAAAAGGGGGGTAAAACCATAGGACACCTTCTAGAAACGCTCTTAAAAAGCTGAATTTGCCGATGCCAAAATTGAAATCCTGTTTTCACTCTTCAAACTGCGTGCGCACGTGGAAACAATTTTGGGAATGAGATGGCTCTGATACCAGATGAAGGTGAGGAGCTAGGAGCACAATGGAAGAGGAATACGCACGCACACACTCACACACACGCCACCATAGCTATACACACAGGTTGGAGGGGGAGAGTCAACACGTACTGTGTGTACCCCCTTTCTTTCTTCTCTATCTTATGCACTAAGACACAATACACATTGTACTTAATGTTAGTGGCTCACACAAGTGTATAGCTTTACACTTAGGGTTAGTAGCAGTCAGTGATGGGCGGTTGGTCACATGGCCATTAAACCTAACATTTATTATGCTTATCCTTTATGTAGATGACATGCTTATTGCTGGTCATTTTAAGAAGGACATTGCTGACTTGAAAACCAAGCTGAAAAGTCAAATTGACATGAAAGATTTGGGTGAAGCCAATCACATTTTGGGTATGTGCATTACTCGTGATTGTAAGAAGAGGTTGTTGTACCTTTCTCAAAAAGAGTATGTGCACAAGGTTCTTGATCGTGTACTCCATTGCCTGCATATTTGAAACTTAACAAGAAAGACTGTCCCAAATCTGCTGAGGAAAAAGCTGCGATGGCTAAGATTCCTTATGCCTCAGCTTGTGGTAGTCTCATGTATGCCATGGTGGCTACAAAAAATGACATTGCACATGTAGTGGGAGTTGTCAGCATATTTATGTCTAACCCTGGTAAAAAGCATTGGGATGCTATCAAGTCGATTCTCAGATACTTGAGTGGCACTGCAGATAGACAGTTATGCTATGGTCATGGAGAGTCATCCATTCAGGGATTTGTAAACAGTGATTATGCACGCTATGTTGACAATCATAAACCAAGAATAGGTTGGATTTACACATTTTCTAGTTGTGCTATCTCTTGGAGATTCGTTCTTCAAGATTGTACGTCCATTTCTACCATAGAGGCAGAGTATGTTGCATTGAGTGAGGCATGCAAATAAGCTATTTGGCTTGCTTACCTAGTGAAAGATCTTTGATTGAAGTAGTGTACACCAGTTGCTATTGCCTTGGCTAACAATCCAGTGTTTCATTCCATAACAAAACACATTGATGTTCGTTAGCACTTTAGTCGTGAATGCCTGGCAAAGAAGAGCCTTGGTTTAGTGAAGATTCCTACATCAAAGAACACAGCGGATGCACTCACTAAAAGTCTCTCCAGCCATCAGTTTCAACACTGTTGTGAGCTGATGGGCATTGGGTGAAGAGTGGTTTTCTTCCATTCTTATGGTCTCCCACATTGGCCATTAAGTGGGAGAATGTTAGGTTTAATGGCCATGTGGCCGACTGCCCATCACTAACTACTACTAACCCTAAGTGTACAACTATACACTTGTGTGAGACACTAACACTAAGTACAATGTGTATTGTGCGTTAGAGCATAAGATAGAGAAGAAAGAAAGGGGGCACACAGTACGTGTTGGCTCTCCCCCTCCAACCTGAGTGTATGGCTATGGTGGTGTGTGAGTGAGTGTGTGCATGCATATTCCTCTTCCACTGTGCTCCCAGCTCCTCCCCTTCACTCAACGGCTCAGTGTGTGTGCTTGTGTGAGCATTTGGCACAGCTTCCCTAAGCACAACACTCACCTCGATGAAAATTGTGTGTGCGCGCGCGTGTGCATGAGCGCCTGCGCAAAGGCAAAACTTGGCATGCATGCCCGACTGTAGTAGACTCATGGCCTAAGACTGCCCACTCAAATAGTTGTGATAGGGGCGGACTATAGAATTTGTTTTTGTGGTGAGTAGTGAAAGCAGGTTGCAAAGGGAGGTTGAAGGGAGCCGCAAGCGGCTGCAGATGAAGAAAGAGGGGATCAAGGAGTAGTGCATGAGAAAGGATGGAGCTAGTGCAGGTAGCTAGAGCTTCAGGTTCATCCTCTCCTCACACCTCTTGGCCGATGGTGAGCTTGCAGTAAGGAAAGGAGGGCTAGAAACCTCCATTTTCACCGTGGTGTCCTCTTTCAAATCAGCATGGTCCCTAGGCTATATGCCATTTACTCACAGCAGCCGGTTGTCACTATCCCTCCGTTCAAGGTGAAGAGGCTTGCAACTCAAGGCGCAATGGCAAGCGTTGCAAGAAGCACCACGTAGATGGGAAAGAACAAATGGTTGGCATTATTGCCTGCACCATGCTGCTTGTAAGGGGAGGGAAGGAGTAGGAGAAGGGGAGCCACTCCCTTGGTTTCCGGAGGCCTTGCCCGTCTCCTTTTCTCTCACTTCACGGAAGCTTAACTGAGGTGGGAGCAACACGTGGTTCGGGGGGGGGGGGGGGGGGATCCCTCCCCCTTTTATAATAGTATAGATTCTCCTGAAAGAAAAGTGCATTGTTTTGTTTCTCAATGTTGAAATAGGGGCCCGACACAAATGTCCACCAATCCTTGGTGAACAAACTAGCTAGCCAAGGGATGCTACCATTTGTGATTGGGCATCCACAAGTCTGCTAACATAGGCATGGCGCAGCAACCCAATCATGCTTTCCAATCGCTTTGTAACGAGCAACCACCCCCCGTCCAGAGAATGGGCAAAAAAAGTGCTACAACTTTCTTTGTGATAAGCGGACAAGAGATTTGATCCAAACTGATTATTGCTTAGACCAGACAACTTTAACCAATCCACCCAATGATCATTCGTGATTTTCTCATTAGAAAACTAAATCGTGTCCACTGTTTGTGAATGCATTCATGTCCATTGCACGTTGTATAGTGAAAATTGATAATTAGTTATTTATCGCAGCCTGACAAGTGGCAAAAACATAAGTGAACTATGGACTATACGAAAGGATGGCATGTTTATGGACATTTCATTATTTAAGTGTCCTTTATGAGCTGTGGTCAGTATTATGTCCGGGTGGAAAGTCTATATTCATTTTGAGCATTCAAGAAATCTATAAATAAATACGTGCAAGAGGAAAATGCTCACTCTAGCATTGAGCGAGATTGCAATCAATGTCTATGTCGTTCTTCTTCTCTCCTCTCACCCCTCTTCTTGCCGTTCTTGTGTACCACTCTGCTATAGGATGTGCTCTCTCTCTCTCTCTCTCTCTCTCTCTCTCTCTCTCTCTCTCTCTCTCTCTCTCTCTCTCTCTCTCTCTCTCTCTCTCTCTCTCTCTCAGATTGTGTGCAACTTCAATTATGTGTGTGCGCGGTATGCTAGGTATGTAGATTTGTTGATTTTATTGTCTCTATCATGTGCTAATCGTGTATCTTGTAGGCATCTGCGCTCACAACTGCTGCAATGGTATCAGAGCCATATCGATGTTTTTGGTTATTAATGGATCATAGCTATGGATATTTCTATGCATCAAGAAGATTGAGCTAAGTGTTTGCTTTCACACTTGTCATAAAATCTAATATCTAACCAACCCAAATGATTTTCTCATATTAAATTGATCACTTAATGTGGGAGAATAAACGGGAACAAGTGTTAAGATATAGATATGTGCTTATAGATCTATCTCAACACGGGGCCAATAGTAAAGGGGCCCAAATGGGAGACGGTCTATCAAGAGCAAGGCTAACCAATGGAGCATAAGACCTTAGGGTTAGCTTCATTGAAGACCTCCAATCATGTGTGTAAAAGTCCTTTGACATTAGGTAAGCTAGGGCTGAGCTTGAGGTGGGAACCCGACCCAAGCTCGAGGTGCTTGTCGTGCTTGAGGTGCTTGTCATGATTGAGGTGCTTGATTAAGATGCTTGAGGTGCTTGACTGGCTCTAAGCTTGAGGTGCTTGACTTGGTGCATGATTAAGGTGCTTGAGGTGCCTTGAGAAGCTTGCCTGAGATGCTTGTGGGAACACCCCCTACTTCAAGTGCTTAGTCATGCTTGATGACTAAGGGTCTTGCTCATCCAAAGTAAAAAAGATCCCTACAAGGAGGGGGGCGAGCCTACAAGGGGGGGGGATGAGAGACAACACACACACACACACACACACACACACACACACACACACACACACACACACACACACACACACACACACACACACACACACACACACACACACACACACACACAAGGGAAGCCCCAGCTTGAAGAGGCAGCAAGGACACTTGTCAAGTTCCTCCTCATGTTGCCCTCATGGTGTGCCTGAAGCCTATTGGTTGGCCACCCAAGGGGTCCAATGATAATTTAGGATATTTAATTAATTTATTTTGCATTTATCAAGTCCTCTCTCTCAAAGGGGAAAGGGGGACACTTGTCCCAAGGCTACCCATGTTGCTTGTAATGGCTCCTGCTTGTGATTGGCTAGGCCTAGAGGGTTCCAATGAGCTTCAAGCATGAGCTACAAGGGGGGGTCGACCCAAGCAAGCTAGGGGGGTGCTTAGGGGGTATACTCACCCACACACACTCACAAACACTCTCATTGTGTGCTATGCAAAGTGCAAGAGCTCCCTCTCCAAGCAAGTAGAGGTTGAGAGCCTACACCAACACTCTTGGCTATGGAGTGCAAATCCAACCAAGAGCCATGCTTCAATGCTTGAGCTTGTCATCTCCTTCTTCTTCATTACTATGCTATTATGTATGCTAGCTCAAGAGTTATGATAAGTGAGGAACTAGCTCTTTCTCGTATGAAATGTTTCTTCTTCCTCTTCCCTACCCTCATTCCCTGCTAGCTCTCTCCACCTTCGAAGGTGTTTGAGGTCTTGGGACTGAGGCTTGGTATAGTTAAATCTTTCTTCAAGTTTAGGTTATGCTATGATGGTGATGCATGAAGATTTCCATCTTCATTGCTTCACCTAGGTCACAAGGAACACAAAGAATGTATTGTAACAAGTCTCTCTTTATGGGAGAAATCATAATACAAATGCCTATTGGAGGGGGGACCCGCTCCACATAAATCCGGTCCTCAACTGTTGTCATGTTCTCTAAATTCTCTCTCTTGCAAAAGTATTGTCTATGCCAAGTTAACTAATTGCTATGATTATGTTGCTATCTTCAATTATGTCTACCCGCTATGCTCACAAAATCATTTCTTGAAAGTATTCTCATTAAATTCCGCTACTCTCAAATTGAATAGGCAAATTCCATTACATTGCTATCAGAGCATTTGGTTTCTCTTTTCTTGCTTAAGAAGAGAGGTCCTTAAGTAGCCTATAAATGGTTGATGTTGTTAATTATAATAGAGTAAGTGGAACTGGGATCTAATATCGGTTTTGTTAAGCCCACTATGTGGGGGATGGTGCACACCTCGGGAGCTTTGGACTTAATAATGGAGTCTTTTTAGACTTGCCTACGGCTTTACCATTATTGAGCCATAAGAAGTCCAAAAGGAGCTAGCCCTTGGCAACTCTGCTATGTTAGACCTACTCCTCTACTCTCTATAATTAACCACTTTGAGCCGTGGGTGTAGATACTTAAGAGCCGATTTTCAAAGGCTAAGAGGAGTGGCAACTAATGTTTTGTATTGCCAAAGCATACACTAAGTATAAATATAAATTTTGTTAACATGGCTGACAATAATCAAGAGAGTAGAATGAACATTGATAGCTTTAATTTTGCACATGAAGGTGCTAATGATGATGCTCCCATGTTTGTGAATTATCTCGTCGCTAGGTTGCAGCAAGCTATGGGAAACCCTGCTTTGCAAGCCGAAGTTACTCAACAACTTCGTGCTTATGGAATTTACCTTCCTCTCCCAGAGGAGAGAGAGCTTAGGAGGCCTCTTGAAGAGACCCCCAAAAGAAGACTCTCTCCCATTCGAGAGGAGGAATCCAAAGAGAAAGAAATCAATGAAAGTCTAAGTTCTTCTGAAGAGGTGGCTCCACGAAGACGGCGGTCTAGACGATTGCCTACTCCTCCCAAGAGGAAAAGAGCAACCTATAGTCCTTCTCCACATCACTCTGAAAGGCAAGAGAGGAAACAAAGGAAGAAAAGGGCTAGGAAGAGGTCACCCTCTTCTCCTTCTTCTTCACCTTCCTCCTCTTCCGATGAAAGTTATGGCTATTCTCCTAGAGAATACAAGAGGGGAGGACATCGCAAATCATTTCCTGCATGGCGAAGGTCACAAAAGCTAAAGAAGTTCAAGGAGGGAGGAAAGAGTATCTCTTTTCTCACCTATGATGGCACCTTTGGTGCTACTGACAAAGTGTTGGCCTTCATCCAGCAATTTGATGCGGCCTTTGGGGACGAGGGCTTCACAGAGTCCTCCAAGCTACGCCATGTAGCTATGCACTTCCAAAAATCAGCTCGTCAATGGTGGGCTAACCTTCGTGGCAATGGAGAAGCCCCAAAGACATGGAAAACTCTACGAGTTTCCATCATGAAGCAATTTCTTCCAAGTGATACTAAAGATAAAGTTCTTACCGAATGGCGCGGCTTGAAGCTTCTCTCTCATGAGTCTATCAACAAGTATGTAGACAAGTTTTGGGATTTAAATCTCAAAGCTACTGTCTTTCAAAAGATAGACTTTGCCGAGCAAAGACAACAATTCTGTGCGGGATTACCTGAAGAGATGTCCGAATACATCAACTCTCAACGGCCCGGTACTATTACCGAAGTAATCCACCACACCATGGTTGCTTCACGCATCAATTTCCATCAAGGGGCTAGACGTAATGTCAAGCCCATGGAAAACAAAGATAAAAATGATGCAAAGGGGAAATCCAATGCTCAAAATAATTCCCAAGGCACTTCCAACAACAACAACAACAATCGGTCCAAGGAGAAGGGAGTTTACAAAGGTAAAAACAAATTCTCTCCTGAAGAGCTTGAAGCTTTTCGCAAGGACCATAAGTGTTTCAAGTGTGGAGAGCAAGGACATGGCTATCGTTCTTGCCCCAAGAAGAATACTCGCAATGAGACTCCTAGGGCTTCCACCATCGAAGCTCCAAAAGAGGATGGTCATTGCAAAGGATCATCACTTTCCTATGCGTGGGGAAAGGTAAGAGAGCATGATGCCTTCATCTTGTTTGACCCTGGCTCTACTCTCAACTTCATATCAATAGAGTTGGCCACCAAGTTGGGCATTCAAGCTTTTGAGAGATATAGTAACAGCTGATGCAGCTTTCAAGGGACAAAAAGCCTCCGTTACTCCCTTGATTGGGAAGTTGAGGCTTCATGTCCAAAGCTATGTCGACAAAGAAGACTTCTTCATCTTTCCTCTCCAACATCAGGATGTTATCCTAGGGGCACCATGGTTTGATCGCATGGCTGCCAACATGAAGTTCCCTGAAAGGAGAATTTACTTCACCTACAGGGGAAAGAACATGTATATAGATGCTAGTGAGCGTGGTCGCACTATTCCACTTGTAAATCCTCTTTCGTTTGATAAATCAATGAAGAGCTCAGTTTCTGCGTACATGATTTATGTCAAAGAGTCTCTAAAAGCTAATAATGTTTCATCAAATGAAAATGATAGGAATCAAGAAGAGTTAGACTTGTCTACTTTTCTAAAAGGATTCCAAGATGTGTTCATCGATGATATCCGTATGGACCTACCTCCAAAACGAGGGGATGATGACCATCGTATTGAGCTCCTTCCAGGAAGCTCACACCCTAACAAACCTCCTTATTGAGTCTCACAAGCTCAACAAGAGGAGATTATGAGGCAAGTACAGGAATTGGTAGACAAAGGGATGGTGAGTCCTAGTTCCTCTCCCTTTTTCTCCAGTCCTTTTAGTGCAAAAGAATGATGGTACATACCGTATGTGTGTGGACTATCGAGCACTAAACCATATCACTATCAAAAACAGATTTCCCGTGCCTCGGGTAGAAGATCTGTTTGATAAGCTACAAGGCTCTACCTACTTCAGTAGGATTGACCTTAAGAGTGGCTATCATCAAATAAGGATAGTGGATGAAGATATCCTAAAGACCACGTTTCGCACGACATTTGGTCTTTATGAATATCTAGTCATGCCTTTTGGCTTGACTAATGCACCAGCTACTTTCAATCCTCTCATGGAGAAAATTTTTAGACCATATCGTAAATTCACTGGAGTGTTATTTGATGATATCATCATCTACTCCAAGTCTTTGGAGGAACATAGGCAACATGTCCAAGTGATTTTTCAAACCTTGAGGGAGAACAAACTTTTTCTCAACCAAAAGAAAAGTGAATTCTTCCTTCAAGAGATTCAATATCTAGGTCATATTATCTCTCAAGATGGTATTCGTATGGATCCATCAAAGTTAGAGGTAATAAAATCATGGCCTAACCCAAGGAATCTACATGAGCTAAGAAGCTTTATTGGTATGTGTGCATACTATAGACGCTTCATAGCAAAATTCTCTCAAGTAGCAGGACCACTACACGACTTAACTAAGAAGAACGTTAAGTTTGTATGGACTGCTAAGGAGAAAAATGCTTTTGAAAAACTCAAAGAGAAGCTTACTTCCCAACCAGTCCTCGTGATTCCGGATCTCTCAAAGCCATTTGAGGTCCAATGTGATGCGTGTGGTGATTGCCTTGGAACGGTTTTGCTTCAAGAAGGGCATGCCATAGCATATGAGAGACGAAGGCTCAATAGTGATGAACAAGTCTTGGGCATTTATGAGAAAGAGATTTTAGCTGTTCTACATGCCCTAGACACATGGAAGCACTATCTATTGGGGACTCCATTTATCCTACGAACCGACCACCAAAGTCTCAAGTATTTCGCAAACCAAGCTTTCCGACAAACAAATGAGGTGGGCAAATTTTCTTTCGCAATTTAATTTCCATATTGCTCACATAGCTGGTAAGCACAATCAAGTTGCCGATGCACTTTCACGACGAACAAAAGTTAATGCGGTGTCTATAGCTACTCACAATGATCTATCCTCTATGATAGATGAGTATGCTACTGACCCTGACTTTAGAGACATAATGTCAGCCCTTGCTTTGGGGAAGAAAGAGGAACCATTCACCTTGCAGGATGGTTATCTTCTCCACGGCAATAGGCTATGTGTTACCCATTCCCTTCGTGAGAAGGTTATGTATGAATCCCATGCTCCTCCATATGCAGGGCATAGAGGTATTCAACCTACTCTCCGAGGAGTAGAGACATATTTCTATTGGCCTACCATGAAAGTGGACATACAAGAGTATGTTTCAAAATGTGTAGTATGCCAAAAGACCAAGTATGATAGAGGGAAGCAACCTGGATTACTCCAGCTATTGCCTATTCCAAATTCACCATGGGAGAGTATATCCATGGATTTCATCTTTGGATTACCCAAGTCTATCCATGGGAATACAGGAATATGGACAATTGTCGACAGGTTTAGCAAGCAAGCACATTTTATTCCTGTCAAAAAGACTATTAAGGCACATCAAATGGCAACTCTCTTCATATCTCAGATTTTCAAGCACCATGGATTACCTACATCCATCGTGTCAAATAGAGATCCGAGAATGACCAGTAATTTTTGGAAAGGTCTCTTTGAAAATCTAGGAACAAGATTGAATTTCTCTTCGGCCTACCACCCACAAACGGATGGCCAAAGTGAGATAGCCAATCTTACGATACTCGATCTACTCAAGACTTATGTTACCGAAGTAGATCAACGCTCAAAATGGGAAAAGTATTTACCTCTAGTAGAGTATGCCTACAATAATACTGTACATACTTCTATGGGGAAAGCACCTTTCGAGATCATAGAGGGAAGACCTAAAAGTCCCTTGCTACTCAAATTACATGGGAAGATCTTCGCCGCCGATGAATATAGCCGTGACCTACAAGAATCTTTTCAAAAGATTAGGGAGGCTATAGCCATCTCTCAACAAAGGCAAAAAGCTGCTGCTGATAAGCACAAAAGAGCCTTAGTGTTCAAAGAAAATGATTGGGTCTTACTCAAGTTTCCTAAGGCTCGATTAAGGCAAATGACGGGCAAAAATCCTACGGGCCATCAAAAGTATTATGCTAAACTAGCAAAAAGATACTATGGTCCTTTCCAAATCTTGAAGCCTATCAATGAGACGGCTTATCAACTCAAGCTGCCCAACCATTGGCTTATACACAATGCCTTCCATGTAAGCCTACTTAAGCCCTACAAAGGAGAGCCACCAATTGAACCAATTATTGAAGACCCTCCCGAAGTTGAAGACCAAGAAGAGGTGCTACAACCCGAAGCTGTCCTTCGGCATGAAGACAAGGTACTACGACATGGTAAGATAATCCGACGGTATCTTATTAAGTTCAAAAATTATCCTTTTGAAGATGCTAAATGGATGCAAGGATTACAACTTAAGGATAGTATGAACCTTGTCAATGCTTACAATGCTACATTAGAGTAAGCAAATGTACAACTCTCTTTTAAATGACTCATATTTTTGTCTTATAAGATTAATCCTCTTTTTAATTGTGCAAAAATTTAACTAGTATGCATGCTTAGAATCATGTTTGTGATGACGACGTCTCTCAAACACCAAGTAGAATTTGTCACTCTACTTTGGGAGAATGAAATGGACTAAAGAGCAGACATGCTTGCGGCAGCTATGTCTCCCAAGCACCAAATGGATTAGTCATCCATCTTGGAAAGATGTCGTAGGGTAAAAAAGGGATCCTCTACCCGCTAACTACGATTGACTAATGACTAAGGCTTTATCTCTTCTACCTCATAGTGGAGGACGACTATGATTTCAAGAGAGAGTTAATGTCATAAAATCTAATATCTAACCAACCCAAATGATTTTCTCATATTAAATTGATCACTTAATGTGGGAGAATAAACGGGAACAAGTGTTAAGATATAGATATGTGCTTATAGATCTATCTCAACACGGGGCCAATAGTAAAGGGGCCCAAATGGGAGATGGTCTATCAAGAGCAAGGCTAACCAATGGAGCATAAGACCTTAGGGTTAGCTTCATTGAAGACCTCCAATAATGTGTGTAAAAGTCCTTTGACCTTAGGTAAGCTAGGGCTGAGCTTGAGGTGGGAACCCGGCCCAAGCTCAAGGTGCTTGTCGTGCTTGAGGTGCTTGTCCTGCTTGAGGTGCTTGTCATGCTTGAGGTGCTTGATTAAGATGCTTGAGGTGCTTGATTGGCTCCATGCTTGAGGTGCTTGACTTGGTGCATGATTAAGGTGCTTGAGGTGCCTTGAGAAGCTTGCCTGCGATGCTTGTGGGAACACCCCCTACTTCAAGTGCTTAGTCATGCTTGATGACTAAGGGGCTTGCTCATCCAAAGTCAAAAAGATCCCTACAAGGAGGGGGGCGAGCCTACAAGGGGGGGGGATGAGAGAGAACACACACACACACCCACACACACACACACACAAGGGAAGCCCCAGCTTGAAGAGGCAGCAAGGACACTTGTCAAGTTCCTCCTCATGTTGCCCTCATGGTGTGCCTGATGCCTATTGGTTGGCCACCCAAGGGGTCCAATGATAATTTAGGATATTTAATTAATTGATTTTGCATTTATCAAGTCCTCTCTCTCAAAGGGGAAAGGGGGACACTTGTCCCAAGGCTACCCATGTTGCTTGTAATGGCTCCTGCTTGTGATTGGCTAGGCCTGGATGGGTCCAATGAGCTTCAAGCATGAGCTACAAGGGGGGGTCGACCCAAGCAAGCTAGGGGGGTGCTTAGGGGGTATACTCACCCACACACACTCACAAACACTCTCATTGTGTGCTATGCAAAGTGCAAGAGCTCCCTCTCCAAGCAAGTAGAGGTTGAGAGCCTACACCAACACTGTTGGCTATGGAGTGCAAATCCAACCAAGAGCCATGCTTCAATGCTTGAGCTTTTCATCTCCTTCTTCTTCATTACTATGCTATTATGCATGCTAGCTCAAGAGTTATGATAAGTGAGGAACTAGCTCTTTCTCGTATGAAATGTTTCTTCTTCCTCTTCCCTACCCTCATTCCCTGCTAGCTCTCTCCACCTTCGAAGGTGTTTGAGGTCTTGGGACTGAGGCTTGGTATAGTTAAAGCTTTCTTCAAGTTTAGGTTATGCTATGATGGTGATGCATGAAGATTTCCATCTTCATTGCTTCACCTAGGTCACAAGGAACACAAAGAATGTATTGTAACAAGTCTCTCTTGATGGGAGAAATCATAATACAAATGCCTATTGGAGGGGGGACCCGCTCCACATAAATCCGGTCCTCAACTGTTGTCATGTTCTCTAAATTCTCTCTCTTGCAAAAGTATTGTCTATGCCAAGTTAACTAATTGCTATGATTATGTTGCTATCTTCAATTATGTCTACCCGCTATGCTCACAAAATCATTTCTTGAAAGTATTCTCATTAAATTCCGCTACTCTCAAATTGAATAGGCAAATTCCATTACAACACTCTTTCAAGCTTGTTTTCTTGTTACATGTCTTCTATAAACACTAAATCCTCAACATGCACTTTCTTTTGTTGTTCATTATGGTTATGCGAAGAGGACACGGTTATTACGAGAATCTCAATTTATATGATAGAAGGAAAAATCACCATATATAGAATAGGAGGAGTTTATAGTGAATGATTTGTATATGTATTCAATTTCTGAGTCTACACAAAGAAACACCCGCCTTTCGACGCCCCTAGATGGGAAATTGTATGTGGCTAGAAGAGATAAAAGTAGTAATATTTGAGAGTGGAAGGAGGATAAATACATCCTTAAGGTGAGGATTGCTTTTGACAAGCGAGCATGGTAGAAGTAGTGTATTTTAATTTTTGTAACTCCCTTTCGTCCTTGAGAGCACGTATCAAAGGATATTAGAAATTTATAGAAATTTTTCCATCATAGGAGCAATCCCGAGATACATACATGAGCCTTGGACTCTAGTCATGTTAATCATAAGGGAAGAGGGGGGGAAAAAAAGACCACGCTAGGGTGATGTCCAAAAAGAAGTAGTAGTAGAAGAAAGTATGTTGAAAGAGAAGAGTGTCATAGAAAGAAGAAGCGAAAGAGAGAAGTTATTTTATCAGAGGAGATCTTGTACATTGTCATAACAATCCAAAGAGACTTCACAAATCATGTTTTGACAACTCACGAACTCAATACCTCTTATTCAAAAGGGTGCCAAAATCTACTCATCATCATAGGGACAATTCAAATAGACTCAAAAGATTTTATTTGAAGAGCCACGGACTAAAAACTTGTCCTTAAAGGTATATCCCCCCATCCGCCCACCACCCATGGGAAAAATCCCAATCAGCATGACTTACACTAACAAATGTGTTGGCTAGCTACTCCCATTTCCTTCTTATGTGCAAAGCCCGTGGCTGTAGTGCAACAGAGTGACATGGAGCACACCCCGCCGTAGTGTTGGGACAAAGGCCTCTATGCTTTGCCCGGCCACCCAGGCTATGGGTGCCCACCCACTTTGTACATTGATATACTTAGAGTGTATAGGGGGATCTCGGGGGGTTCACCATTCAGTACCCCCCTATATAACGTGCGTTCACGGGGTATTAAAAATTCCCTCTTTTAACATGTCTAAATGAATAAAATGACCCCTTATTTTATGATTTTTTTCCAAAATTGAATTTAAAAACCCCTTATTTTAATGTATCTCTGTTAAATTGCCTAATTTTTTTGCATTTTAAAACCCCTCCTTTCGAACCCACGTTATAGATTAACATGATAACATAGTGCACCCCCCGAGAGGGGGATGCACTACTCTTGGAGTCTCCCCACCCATATCTCTGTGTTCCTATGTGTCTTCTTCCTCACCACACCGCACATGCACACTTGCACGCTCCGCACGACACTCGCAAGTGGTATCAGAGCCACATCACCTTCTTGATTCGCTCTTGACGTGTGCACAAGATTTGGAGTGAGCTAAGACTTGGACATTAGAAAGAAATGAATTTGGAAACTCAATTGTGCAAGGTCTGCAACTTTGGGCATTGTAGATCTTAAAAATAGTAGCTTATAATAGCTCTATAGAATTGCAATAGCAAATAGCGCTAGTAACAAAGCACAATAGTGCTAGTAAGAAAGAAATGAATTTGGAAACTCAATTGTGCAAGGTCTGCAACTTTGGGCATTGTAGATCTTAAAAATAGTAGCTTATAATAGCTCTACAGAATTGCAATAGCAAATAGCGCTAGTAACAAAGCACAATAACATTGAAAAATTGCAACAACAGATAGTGCTAGTAACAAGGCACAGTAATGTTGAAAAAATTGGCAACATTGTGAAGTGCAAAGAACCATGTAGCGCTAAGTTTCACTGGTAGCGTTCAAGTTTTGCAAGGAAATAAGACAATACTGGAATCTAGAAACACTAGTGATGGTGTTTATTTGAAATAGCATTGGAATTTTTTGCAACGTAAGTAGTTTTGAAGATTTATGTGCGATAGCACTTAAGAGGGAGAAAATGCTAGGCAGAAAGTGATAGAGAGCATGAGCTCTTGAGTCTACACAACCAGCACAAGCAATTCGGCAAGCGTGTGTGGACAAGCATGCATGCACACACGCGTGCGCGCGCACACACACACACACCTACCTTTGGCAAGAAGGAGAAGAGAGAGAAGAAAGAGGGAAGCTCTCAGCCGTGGTATCTCTCTTGGCATCGGCATCGAAGAGATCGTAGGAGGGCTGATTCGACACACACAGATCAGCCCGGCGTTCTTCCTACACACACACATATATACTCTCTCAGCATCGATAGTGGTGTGTCGACAATGTCAGAGAGCAAGATGCACTTGGGTTTGTGCCAAATTTTACATGTATGTACATGCGGATACATTTTTACTGCCAAGTTTTGTTTGTTGTGCGTCGAGGATTTTGCATGTGGTTTGCTCTTGGTTGTGAGATTAGAATTGGTGGCAGTTCGCTCTCAAGTGGAAGATCGTATTTACTCTTAGTTGGAGATATTTTGGTCTAGTGTGGATATGGCAGATATGTATGGTCATATCTGGATCTTTTCACCAGAATTTGTAGGACATAGTTTGCATAGATTTTTGAGTGTAGTTCGATGCACATTTTTTGGTCATGATTTTGAGTGGGAAGTTGTTGTTGGCTATTTGGGTTTGATAACCATTTTACTTTTGGAACTCTAGCAAATTTTTTCCAGTAGTTTTATGTGCATGATTTAATGCAATCTAGGTTGTGACTACTACAGGTGGTACTCAGGGTTTTACGTGCAATGTTTACTATAGGTGGGAGATAGTGCGTGTATGCATTGATACCAAATGGTGTGAGCTTGGCAATTAGCTCCTGATTGCCAGTGTTTTGGTAGAGTAGCGTTTGTTGGATTTGTTGCCCGCCCATAGCACGCTTTGGTGGTACAAAAAGGACTGTCCTTGACAACACCTTTGACAAATTTTTGAGTTACAACTTCTACATGTCACATGAAAAACTACCTATGATACTATCTATCAGTGCATAGATCTTCAAAAGGAGAATCTAAAAACCCAAGGTCCGAAAAGTTTTGACCTAAACTACAAAAATTTTACCAGACCCCACTTTTTCATTGGTAGAAGTAAAATAGGTCCTTTTTTGGTACCACCAAACCACGCTTTCGAGGTTTGTGATAGGTTCTAGAGAGGTGCTTGAGCTTGGTTTTGGCTCATGTTTAGAAATGGTCTTCTATTTGCACTCATTGATAGTTTTCACACTTATGTGTCGATGGCGGTGTGTTTTAGCGGAGAAATTTTGTGGTTGATGTGGTTTATGCATTGGTAGAGATTGTCTCACAGTTTTACATCTTTGGTGCCATACATTTTGGACAATTGACAAGTGCCTTTGGAAAGGTGGTAGTTTTGCCTTCTAGTCTGCTATTTTGGTCTCATCGAAGAGACAAGTGATCATTCAGATTGTGACCTCTCAGGGATGAGTAGGTTTGATGGTTCAAACTTTGCGTCATGGGGAGAGTGTATGCTTCATGCATAGACATAGGAAGATTTGCATGGACCATTGAGTGGTGATACAGGTAGGCCTTGTGGGATCTTTGACGATCAATGGCAGGATCTAGAGGAGATGGCATTATCTACTATCCATTTGTACCTTGCAAAGTTAGCATATGCTCTTGTTATGCAGGAGCCTACTATGAGAGCATTGTGGCAAAGATTACATGTCATGTATGATAGATATGAGTCATTGATGACTCATGTGAGACAAAGGCGTTCACGTCTACTCCAATAGATTGTGTGTTGGCATTGTGGTCAGATAGCGCACACTAGGTACCCTTGTTTTAGACGTATGAGCGATGACCTATGCATGATGAAAATGAAGTTTTGACACATGTTGGAGTGGTGGCTTCATATGCCAGTGGCAGTGATGTCACGTTTGCCTTTAGCATTCCTCCTGCTTACATGTCTTTGAGAGGTGACACTTTCCCCCTGGTGGTTGTTAGATGAGGATGCAATTTTCCACGTCACACCACATTGTGAGTGGTTTAGCACCCTCTCTAGTGGGAGCTTTGGTTGTCTACACTTGGCCCATGGTTCGGTGTTTGGCATTGCATGTGCAATAGATGTTTGCTTGTCATTTCCCAGTAATGCACCCTATGCATTATGACATGTGTGCTATATTCCTCAGCTACTGAGACATAGCTTGATCTTAGTGAGACAATTAGCAGATTGTGAGTGTCAGACATTGCTTAGGGAGAAGTCTTTCTAGATGCATTGCATATTGTTGGTCATTGCTAGGGGGATCCCGCAATGGCTTGGTTTACCCTATGCATGTATGTGAAGTTTGAGATGACATGGTCTCGATTTCTTTGTTGGCATGTGTTAGAGCAAGAGACGAGACATGTCTCCTTCATGGGTGAGCTCCACCATGCTCACGAGATAGAGAATTTAGCTATGTAGGATGTGCCAGTAGACTCTATAAAGACAAAGGTAGAGCGACACTGCTCTAGTGAGACAATAGGTGTTGTCAAAGTTTGTGCACACAAAGGTAGAGCGGGTTTGCTCCTTAAAGGCATAGACAAAGATGACGTACATGGAGCTCTTTGACATTCTCATGCTGGAGGCTGACGAGTTGATGGGTGAGGGGGACATAGCCATCCTAGTGTCGACGGTGACACATCCATATGCAATCAGTAGTCCTGATGATGCAATGCATGCAAATAGTACAGGGAGGCGAGGACAACCAGGTTTGCACAAATTTTGTTAATGTTTGGACGTCTCATGTACGACCTACTAGTGTCAAGGTTTGACCTAGCAGTTGCAGTGGGAGCATTTGCAGTATGGATTGTCAGTCGTACCATGGTTGACACTAGCATGATGCATTGTGGGGCTTTGCAGACTACAGAGAGTTGTCTATGGGATTTACATGCCGGCTATAGCATGGATACGCATGCTTTCCTATCACTAGAACCGATACGGTTGCATGTAGATTGTCTGAGCAAGCCAGTGGGAATAGGCTGAGATAGACTCTCACCTATTTTCCTTGTACATAGTCATGACACTAGTTTCTCTTGCTTAGAGGCACATTGGTCTTTGAGTGGGAGATTGCTGGGGCAAAGGCCTCTGTCCTTTGCTCGGTCATCCAAGCTATGGGCGCCCATCCACTTATGTACCTTGATATCCTTAGAGTGTATAGGGGATGCGTATACTCTTGGAGTCTCCCCACCCATATCTCTATGTCCTTGTGTGTGTTTGGGCCTCACCGCACCGCACATGTGCACTCACATGCGCTACACCATGAATTCACATATAGATTGCCTTAATCAGCCATGGGCTTGAGAAATTGATCCAAAATCCACTTTTTCAACTACTGCAGTCCATGGGACACCGCATAAGCAAAGGTAATTGCACATGACCCTGACAATAAGGAGAAGTGCAGGGATGCACTAGTATAGGCCATCAACAAGAGTGAGTAGTGACCAATACTAGTGTTTCTTAGGCTGGCGATACTGACCATAGGATTCCTGCACACCTATAACATCACATTGTGTCTGGCGATTGCATGCACACCGAGGCATTCACCCACCTACCCTCTCAGCTATGAGCGAACCGCCAGTTCTCTTGAGGTTAGCATTGAGCACCAAATGCATGCATACAAGCAAATAGCTCAAGGCCACATACTAGAGTAAACAAAACAAACGCCGGTGCACTGCTTCCTGCACATGCAAAGAAAACACCAGCCACAATTAGTGACCAACAATGCAAAGTCTAGCTTCACTATTACTTTTTTTCCTTTTCTTTTTTCACAAATGAATTATTAATCTTGCAGTAGTAGTCAACTTCAATAAACTTTGTTGATAGAATTTTGGGGGGCTGACATATAAAGGACACACTACTCCTTTTTGGTTGCCTACCACAGTCGCAAATTTTAGGAGGGCTGCAGGGTTTTGCATGCCTCAGCACTAAGTAACACCTATTTTTAAGAGGGGAGGCAATGGGATCAAAGGTGGAGAAGTTCATGCACAAAGGCCAGGACGATTGCAACCTCAAATATCAAATCAAAAACTTAACTTGGACACGCACTAATGTTATAAAAACAATTGTGGATGCACAATGCATATGCAGGTGAGGTGGTTAGCCTATGTGACCCTAAACTCAGAGAGCACGGTCATAGGTTCAAATCTCCTTACTATGCCTCGTTTTTCTTGTTGACTAGGTTTAATGTGCCTTGCTTATTTGGCAGTGCACCTTGTTTTTCTCGCTGGCCACTTTTAATGCGTTTCGAGGTTCCACCCCCAACCCGACCGCCGTCGATCCCATTAACCCCCCCCCCCCCCCCCCCCCCCCCCCCCCCGCCCACCACTACCCCGCATTAAATCTTAGTGTCAAGGCTTTGCATGCAAAGAACATTATGCATGGCTATTTGGAACCTCATATAGCGGCAAAAGTGGCTGACTCACGACTACTTCCCTGCGCCACAAAGCTAGCACGGCCTACAAAAAAGGCAGCAACCACACAACCTCCCTCCAGTCATTGCGGCGTCTTGCTTTTTTCCAAAACAACCTACATGTTAATGTCAAGCTGCGCACACACTTTCTTTGGTTTAATGGCTATCAACCTATAAAGATAAGGTGTCTAGTAATATTTTCCTCTAGTGATTGCCAACTCTGCCACCTCAACATACACAAGTCCTTGGCTTCCTTTCTCTCCTATACACATCACACACACCCACACACACATATTCTTGCAATCCATGCAATGCAGGCTCATGAAAATTGTTGTAGAATATGTCTATCTTGAGATCTTGCTATTGTGGCAATGGCAATACTAGCTATGGCAAGGATCAATTTTATAAAGGCGGCCAAGGAATCTTCTCTTATGCGATTGGCCGCAGTACACGTACGGCTAGCTCTGATGGAAAACACAACATGCACTGGGATGAATCGGCTTGCCTCGTCATTCCCAACAAAAGCACAAGACCCATCAATACATGAATGATCCAAAGAATCCCAAAATCAAGGTTGCCATCACGAAGCGGCACTAGTCTTGCTAGCGATGCCTATGATCTAGCCGGACACATGATTAGTGCAACTTTTTTGTGTGGAAATTTTAATCTCGATAAGCAGTATTGAATAATTAGCGATGATATTTCACGGCTTCCTGCTATAATTTCTATGGTTCAATAGTTGTTGTGCTGATGGTCGGAAATGACATGCCATATGGGGTGGCCTCTACACCACACATAGCCTGAACCTCCCAAAACATCATCTCATGGTAGGAGTAATCCTACAGGTAGGAAGGGGCACCACCTAGCATAAGTGCGGCCAGGACGCAAACATACATGACCTAGGGTAGCAAAAGTGAGATTCCCTCTAGGTAACCAACATGACATGGTAGTATAACAGACGTCCACATGTAGAAAAATTGCCTAATCACTAGTCATTAGTGTGTGCACGAGGGAGGTATGTGATAAGGTCGAAATAGGGCACACTCATTGATTGGAGAGATCGCAGGTGATGGAGCACAAGCAGGGTGATATACAAGAGAGGAAACATCCCGTGATTATGGGAAATCAAAATAGAGACTGGACCCCAAAGATCAAAACAACATTGCACCCTTTATTGGCGATGATGATACTTACAAGTGGTGGTCTTGATGATTGCAAAACCTGGTTCTTGGAGAGATCGAACGCGATGGAGCACAAGCAGGGTGATATACAAGAGAGGAAACATCCCGTGATTATGGGAAATCAAAATAGAGACTAGACCCCAAAGATCAAAACAACATTGCACCCTTTATTGGCAATGATGATACTTACAAGTGGTGGTCTTGATGATTACAAAACCTGGTTCTTGGCATTAGGGATGCATCATGGAATGCGAGCGCCCTATGGTGCATGGCGAGGTTTGGAGTTAGCGGGAAGGTTAGTTGAGGGGAAACATCAAGACGATGCAGCCATCGATGACATCAATCACCAGCATTGAGAGCGGGCCGAGGTAGCATGGCGTTGATGCCTTCAATCCAAGCGTGCTCATGTTGCTTGGTGGGAGAGTAGTGACTACTTCATGTGCATAGAGTGGTCTTGATTAGTAACTCAACCATGATGTGGTGGATCATGGGGAAAATGGTGATGTTGCCAATGCTAAAATGCCCAAGCTTGCAACCAAACATGATGCCATTAGCTCTCTAGCATGGGGTGCACTACGTGCTTAGTGGTGCTTAAAATGTGGAGTGCATGGAGCTAGTGTGTTCCTCCTTCACTTGTGTCTCTTTGTGCTTAGAGGAGGCCTCTTTATATAGGTTTGAGAGGTGGTCCTTACCTAATGGTCCTTGCAAATATCCATTGGTCGTTGTAGAAGGTCTAGATGACTCTCTAGTAAGAGAGATAGAGAGAGAGGAAAGAGTGGGGTGGGGAGAGTTTTTTTACAATCCACTAGCCATGGCTAGGTTATTAGGGAAGAGTGGGGGTTTGGGGAATTTACAAGGATTTTGTGGATGGTTTGGGTGGTCGGTGTGAGGTTTAGTGCTGCTGGAATTAGTTTTTGTTGGGAGAAGCCGAGATGTTATGTGTTACCTCCTTTTAGTGCTGGCCGGGGCATGCCTTCGGCACCACTTCTTGTTTTGGTGTTGGCGACGCGCGAGTTAGTCGCCTTCTTTTCCTTGGCGTTGATGTTGTATCTTCCTTTTCTTTTTTTAAAAATTATTGTGAGTGCGTATATGCCTGTGTGCATGTATGTGTTGTGTGTAGTGTGTGTGTATCATGTATGTAAGTATGTGTGTGGTGCGGTGTGCGGGAACGAGAGAAGGAGGGGGGGTAGTTTATCAATTATGTGTATATATACATAATATATATATATATGTTTTCTACGTGCAGGGAAAATGGAGCGAGTGAGAGAGGGAGGCACTGGTGAAGATGGGAGGGGAAGAGTGCATGTGTGTGTGTGTGTGTAGTGAGTGTGTGTAGTGAGAGAGAGAGAGATGGTTTTGGTCCTGTAAACTACACCTACGGGCTCCGAGCACAGAGAACGAGAGAGAGAGAGAGAGAGTGGGGGTGAGGTGACGAGGGAGGGAGTGGGTGTGTGGGTTATGGGGGAGAGAGAGAGAGAGAGAGAGAGAGAGAGAGAGAGAGAGAGAGAGAGAGAGAGAGAGAGAGAGAGAGAGAGAGAGAGAGAGAGAGAGAGAGAGAGAGAGATGGTTTCATTGCGCCCTTGTGGGCTGGTCCAGAGGACGCGTAAGGGAGAGAGAGATTGGGGGGGTCGGCTGCTTTCGGCCGACACTGAGCGAGGAAGGGGGGGAATTCAATGGGGTCAAGGGATGGCATATGAGGGAGAGAGGGAGTGCATTATTATCGTTCCCTTGTGGGTTGTTCACACACAGTGAGAGATAATGAGGGAGAGAAAGAAAAGAGAGATAAGGAAGGGGGACGGAGGTAGTGAGAGAGAGGAGAGATTGAGGGGGGGGGGGGGGGGGGTCGGGCTCGGCTTGCCGGTGGGAAGAAAACAAGGGGGAGGAGAGAGAGGCGTGTGTGAGGCAAAAAAAGGGGGGAATAAGAGAGAGAGAGAGAGAGAGAGAGAGAGAGAGAGAGAGAGAGAGAGAGAGAGAGAGAGTGCGGACAATAATGAAAGAGAGAGAGATTTTATTAAAAAAAAACGGCGTCCCGCCATAGTTTCCCAGAACCTCAATTCTCAGGCCGGACTAGAGGGCGACTAGAGGGCGGTGCGGATAACCCGGCGTCATTAGCCCTCTCCCTAAGGTTAGGGGCATTCATGCCTCTAACTCATCTGTTTGATCATTGTCGTGAGAGGTGGAGGTTGATGGTGTATCCTCATCAGGAATGTTGATAGGTGGAGCCTGATCAAATCGAAGAAAATAATGTTTGAGCCGCCAACCATTTACCCTCATTTTATGAAGTTTGCCATCAGCTTCCATAAGCTGGTAACTTCCATTGGCATACTTTTTCCTAACGATGAAAGGGCCTTCCCATCGGAGTAGAAGTTTCTTGTCTTTGCGTGTGTGGAAGCGATTGTTGTAGCGGAGCACCAACATTCCTTTATTTAATTCTTTTTGCCAAAGATGCTGCTTAATGCTAAGCCGTCTGTGCTCTGCTTGTGCCGCATAATATTTTATTGCTTCTTGCCTGTCCAGCTGTAGTCTTTCCAAGTCGATGATGTGATCTCTCAAATGCATGTTGGGCCGTTGAAGTTGGCTTGCCATTACTCTGAGACTTTGTAGTTGCACTTCAATGGGCAAGATTGCTTCCTTACCAAATACCAAATGATACGGTGTGAATCCCAAGGATGTACGGAATGAGGTTCTGTAGGCCCACAAAGCTGGTAGTAGGTACTTATCCCAGTCTCCAGATGATTGTTTACCTGCTTGGTGATAATTTCACAAACCATTCCATTCACCTTTTCAACTAGGCCATTACACTGAGGGTAATATGGTGAAGAGTGCCTCCTTGTAATGCCAAGTTTTTGCATTAATTCTCCTACCAAGTCTGCTCTGAAACCTGGCCCTCTATCAGAGATGATATCTAATGGTGTGCCAAACCTACAGCATATGTGCTCCTAGATAAACTTAGCTACCTCTACCGTTGTGATTCTAGTAGTGGTTGTAGCTTCTGCCCATCTAGTCATATAGTCAACTCCCATGATGATGTAGATTTTTCCTTGAGTTGGCCCTAGGTAATGGTCCTATGGCATCGATACACCACTTTTCAAACGGTTCATATGAAAGGATAGGTGTCAGAGGTTCAGGCATAAGTGACCTAGTGTCAGCCTTTTGACACAACATACACATCTTGCACCAGTGGTGTACATCACGGTTGAGGCTAGGCCATACAAAGCTAGCCCTGCAAGATTTTCCTACTTGTTATGTCTAGGGCAAAGTGACTACCACAAACCCCGTCATGACAACTAGCAATTACTCCGGTGATTTCATTAGAGAGAGGGACCTTCCTAAGTATTTGGTCCTTACCCTTACAGTACAAACCGTCATTGATGAGCCGATACCTTGTGGCCTTCCGCGTCAGCCATTGCTTCTGTCCCTTTGTTAAATCCAATGGGCATTCCCCTGTTTCCAAAAAATGCATGATGTTAGGTAAGGCATCACTACCTTGAAATAGAGGGAGCTTTAGCTTTATAGCCCCAACCACCACTTTCTGCAGTCTTTCACTTGCTAGGGCATCTGCTTCATGGTTTTGAGCCCTTGGGATATGGTGTATTTGAACTTCTTCAAACTTACCCAACAAGGTTTTTACACCGCTTAAGTGAGTTCTCAAGCTAGGATTCTTGCATGTCCATACTCCATTTACTTGCCTTACCAAAAGTAGAGCATCCCCAAATACGTTAAGGTGCTTTATCCCTTGCGAGACGCACCATTGTAAACCCTTGGGTAGTGCTGCATACTCAACTTCACTGTTAGAATGTGAATCTAACAAATGGCCAAGCAAAAATACCTTGATACCTTTGTCATCAAAGACCATTATGCCTACAGCCAGCTGCATTGTCGGATGCTCGCTTGTAGGCTCCATCAAAGTAGAGAGAGTGTGCTCCTTCTACCATCGGTGGTACTGGAAGTAATTGAATTTCTTCCCCTCTAGATTGCTTCACCTTCCTCTCAAAGCCTTGGTAGGTCATGAGTCCCCCCAAGCTTGCCCTAGTCGTGCTTTCCACTTGTACCGTGTAGTCAAATTCTTGCAGACGAACTAGCCATTTAGTAATCCTAGCAAACACATCCATGTGTTGTACAACATAGGGAAACATCTCATCCGTGGTTAGAATCACAAATTGCTTAGGCAGCAAATATGACCTAAACTTTGTAGTTGCAAATCTAAGAGCTAGAACTAGGTGTTCTACATGGGTGAAACCTTTCTCTGCTCTGCTGTCATCATTCGACTAGAGAAGTAAATTGGCCTCATGAAAGATGTCTTTGTATCCTTTTGGAGTAGCACAACCCCCAATGAGTCATCACCCACACTTGAGGTGACATAGAATTTTTCATCCCACTTAGGTGGTGAGATAGTTGGCAGGGTGGCTAAGACCTCTTTTACCTTGTTGTAGTGATGTTCGCTTTCCTCGTCCTAGATGAAAGTTGATTTTTGAGTGAGCTTTTGCAGTGGTAGAACAAGTTGTGATAGTAGATGTATGAATCTACTCAAGTACCTCACTTGCTGTAAAAAAGAGACTAGTTGACGTGCGGTTGTTGGTGAAGGTAGGGGCTATGAGTGCGGACACCTTACTTGGATCGGTGTTGATACCTTTTGCTGAAATTTCATGGCCTTATAGAATGACTTTACTTTCCCCAATGTGGCATTTGTCCACATTTAATTGCTCGCCTAGGCTTTGCAACATGGCCAAACCCTGAATCACCTTTTCTAAGTGTGAAATTTGAGAGCTATATATACAAAAATCATCAATGAACACTCTTATAGATGTTCCAAAGAACGGTTGAAAGACATAAGTGACATATCTTTGGAATGTGGCAGGTGTATTTGTGAGACCAAATGGCATAACTCTGTATGCAAAACAACCCCATGGCGTGATGAAAGTGGTTTTTAGCTGATCTTCCAAGGCTATGCGTATTTGAAAATATCCAAAATAACCATCACACACGGTGCAGCATTCAAAACCCGCTACTTTATTCAAAATTTCATCCAAGAAAGGGAGAGAAAAGTGGTCTCTCTTTGTAGCTGCATTTAGTGGTTTGTAGTCAACGTGGACCCTCCACTTACCATTCTTTTTAGGCGTCACTACTACGGGTGACACCCACTCTGAGTTTTCTATGGGATAGATGAACCCTGCTTCTAGTAGCTTCGTTACCTCGGCCAGGAGTGCCTTTTCTTGTATGACCCCCAGTCATCATAGTTTTTTCACAACTGGTTTTACCCTTTCCTTCAACTTAATATGATGTTCCACTACTGTAATACCTTTGATTCTTTCATGGTTTTCAATGAACAGGTCAGGAAATCCCATCAACATTTGCAAAAAACTATCTTTCTCCTCAAATGTTAATTACGTGGACAACATACCCTTCAACCTACTTTCTCCTAGGCCAGGTGATTTGCTCTCCTTTTCATTGTGGCGCCCTTCTTGTGATGGATCACCAGTTGTGATTACCCTTTGTGGATCCTTTATGATGATACCCATCACATCAATGGAACTGTCACTTTCATCGGTGGATGTGATCTCCTCCTCAGAAGTGGAAGACTCACTAGTGGTTTCATATGCTGATGTTTCTAGATCCATTTCCTTCTACATGCCAGTCTTCATGTCGTAGTAGAGTGTCTCCCCTTTCTTACCAGTCATGCGTAGAAGGCCAGTGCCCCAGTCCTATTTTGCCTTCATGGCCATCAACCATGGCCTTCCCAAGATTAATGGATAGCCCTCCCCCTTAGTAGGCATTACAAAAATATCTACTTCTACCTCAGTGTTGAAAGCTTTTATCTTCAAAACACTTACCACACCTACTCACTTTACTTTTGCATTGTTTTCCATCTTTGCCTTGCATGGAGAAGGCCTGTCAACCTTGAGCCCCAACCGCAGCATCATAGCTTTGCTCATCACACAGATTTGTGCACCTCCATCAATGTAGGTACCATCTTTGCCTTCATGGCCATCAACCATGGCCTTCCCAAGATTAACGGATAGCCCTCCCCCTTAGTAGTTCCCTACCCTCTTTCCTTTGAGGTTGACAATTGGAAGGATTTCATCCATGTTGCAACCCAAAATTGCTCCGGCTACCTTTGCTTTGGAGCGTCTTGTACTTACCATTTTGGACCATTGCTGCCTTACCTTTGGTGCGAGATGTAGCAGCTGCGGCCATGTAATATTTGGTCCTTGCTCTGCCACATCCAATGTTAGATCATAGGGCTTAGAACTTTCCCCTAACTGGAAGTCGGTGATGCCTAATTTCCATCGTGTCCTGGATGGCGTCTTGCTAGTCTCTCCTTTCATGCTTCTGTCATCATCAGATTGTGTAGCTTTCTCCCTCCTAGCTCTTTTCACAGTCATGGCTTCAAATGGTTCTACAAAGGTTACCTTCTCCTTACCCTTATCCCTCTCCTTTGCTCTGGGTGGATCCACTACTACAGCCTTTCCTTTCTCTTCTAGCCTTATGATGTTCACAGGGTGATCATGTGGTGGTGCCGGTGGAAGAGGTGGAATGGATGCTTGTGGTGGTGCCTAGGGTGGACGTAGAATTTGTGTTGGTGGGGCTGGTGCTCGGGGTGGGGGTGTTCTTTCTCTAGGGGGTGACAATTGGTTCCTTCTACCTCCTCTATTATAGTTTTGTCGTGGTTTGGAAAAGTAGTACATGCTGTGAGCATCTTCTTTGCAGTTGTAGCAGTGATATTCCCTGTTTTGTCGTCGTGCTCTTCCTGGGTTTTGATCTCTTTCTTGATTCCTTCCTTGCTGTATCAAGTGGACATACAAATTCTGCAGTTGGTCAGTAATATGGGCCAACATATCTTGTTGGTCATCTCTTACCCCAGGAGCCGGTCGTTGTGGAAGGATGGTGGTTGTCGTGGTTGTTGGTCGGCGTGATGTTCCTGCTTCTGTTGACTCGGTTTCTTTGGCCTTCATTCACAACTTCTTGTCCTTAAGGCGAGCAATCTTGACGACTAACTAGTACGTAGCCAAGAATCTACCCTTCACCTTCTCCTTGAGAAGCGGCCATAAGCCATGCGTGAACCGGTCCTTTTTTAGGAAATCGGGTGCAGCTTCCCCCCTTGCCAGTGACTCAACCCACCGTTCCCACAAATCCACAAATTTGGACTCATAGGTGGCATATTCCAAGAGACCCTCCTGCTTCAAGTCTCTCAACTTGTCCCAAAACTTCTTAAAAGCGGTTTTTAAGGGCTCCTAGTCATCCTTAGTTACTTGTGGAAGTGCATTGTACCATGACCTAGCTTCTAACTTCATGAGATGCTTAAAGATTATAACCCGGGATTCATCTTTATCTTTGCTGCCTACTACACATGCTACTTCAAAGTCATCTAGGACATCTGTTACCAAATCCTCCCCCTTCTTTCCTTTAAATGTTGGAAATGCTACACTTGCCATGATTACTGAGAGAGAGGTAGAAAGACACACTACTTAGCTTGCAATTTTTATTTTTCTTTACAAGGAGGCATGTATACCCTTTTATACTAGGACATAGATTAAAATCTCAAACGGTACATTGCCTTGTACCAAAGGCAAGACCAATGGCTGATCTGATGCGAGAGCCTAAAAAAAATGCTCCCCACCCAGCATGGTGTCGATGACGTGCTGGTAGTGAGCCTTCAAGTCCAGTATTACCTTGATTGAGCGTACTCGTGTCGGTATGTGTGATCTGTCTTGAGGTAGGTTGTACTGATTCATGTGAAGCTTAGAGGTGCTTAGTCACTGTCCAAGCTTGTGGGAGAGGGCGGTGTTCTTTCCTGAAACAAACTCAGTAGATCCCTAGTCTCTGTAGTGAGAGCGAGAGCATGTGCTTCCGTTATCTGTGCTGCAGCATTAGGTGCAACTTGGAAAATGACTGTGATAATTACCTCGGTGACTTGAGTTACCCGATTCTCGAAGTAGAATAGTGTTGATTCTCTATTGTGCAGAGCTCCCTCCATGTTGTTGTTGCGGGTTGGTTGTAGGTTGCGGACATGGTTCGACGTTCTCCTTCTTCTTCTTGGCACTCGGCCTATGTATATCCATTGAGTTTGGCGTGTTGGTTGACTCTCCCACTGCAAATCGATTACCGTTACGCCTGGCACTTGAGCTTTGATGGAGATGCGGAGTTCGTCTAGTTGTGCTTGGAGCTCTTCTTCTTCTGTCATCCAGTTAGCAAACCCTCCCAGCCATTCATCCATCCACAAAAGTTTAGGGGTTTCAGTCTTGTAAACTGGAGGGTTTCATGAAAGGATCCTCAGTGGGGGCGCCAAGAAAATGATGGTTAGAAATGACATGCCATATGGGGTGGCCTCTACACCACACATAACCTGAACCTCCCAAAACATCATCTCATGGTATGAGTAATCCTATAGGTAGGAAGGGGCACCACCTAGCACAAGTGCGGCTAGAACACAAACATACATAACCTAGGGTAGCAAAAGTGAGATGCCCTCTAGGTAACCAACATGAAATCGTGGTATAACAAACGTCCACATGTAGAAAACTCGCTTAATCACTAGTCATTAGTGTGTGCACGAGAGTGGTATGTGATAAGGTCGGAATAGGGCACACAGACTGATTGGAGAGATTGCACGTGATGGAGCACAAGCAGGGTGATATACAAGAGACGAAACATCCCGTAATTATGGGAAATCAAAATAGAGACTAGACCCCAAAGATCAAAACAACATTGCACCCTTTATTGGCGATGATGATATTTACAAGTGGTGGTCTTGACGATTACAAAACCTGGTTCTTGGCATTAGGGATGCAACATGGAATGCGAGCACCCTATGGTGCATGGCGAGGTTTGGAGTTAATGGGAAGGTTAGTTGAGGGGAAACATCAAGACGATGCAGCCACCGATGACATCAATCACCAACATTGAGAGCGGGCCAAGGTAGCATGGTGTTGATGCCTTCAATCCAAGCGTGCTCATGTTGCTTGGCGGGAGAGTAGTGACTACTTCATGTGCATAGAGTGGTCGTGATTAGTAACTCAACCATGATGTGGTGGATCATGGGGAAAATGGTGATGTTGCCAATGCTAAAATGCCCAAGCTTGCAACCAAACATGATGCCATTAGCTCTCTAGCATGGGGTGCACTACGTGCTTAGTGGTGCTTAAAATGTGGAGTGCATGGAGCTAGTGTGTTCCTCCTTCACCTGTGTCTCTTTGTGCTTAGAGGAGGCCTCTTTATATAGACTTGAGAGGTGGTCCTTACCTAATGGTCCTTGCAAATATCCACTGGTCACTGTAGAAGGTCTAGATGCCTTCTAGTAAGAGAGATAGAGAGAGAGAAGGTAGAGATAGAGAGAGAGAGAGGAAAGAGTGGGGTGGGGAGAGTTTTTTTACAATCCACTAGCCATGGCTAGGTTATTAGCAAAGAGTGGGGGTTTGGGGAATTTACAAGGGTTGTGTGGATGGTTCGGGTGGTCGGTGTGAGGTTTAGTGCTGCTGGAATCGGTTTTTTTTGGGATAAGCCGAGATGTTATGTGTTACCTCCTTTCAGTGCTGGCCGAGGCATGCCTTCGGTGCCACTTCTTGTTTTGGTGTTTGCGAGGTGCGAGTTAGCCGCCTTCTTTTCCTTGCGTTGATGTTGTATCTTCCTTTTATTTCTTTTTAATTATTTTGAGTGCGTATATGTGTGTGTGCGATGCTAGTGTGCATGTATGTGTATATGTGTTGTGTGTAGTGTGTGTGTATCATATATGTAAGTATGTGTGTGGTGCAGTGTGTGGGAACTAGAGAAGGAGGGGGCTAGATTATCAATTATGTGTATATATACATAATATATATATATATATATATATATATATATATATATATATATATATATATATATATATATATATATATATATATATATATATATATGTTTTCTGCATGCAGGGAAAATAGAGCGAGTGAGAGAGGGAGGCGTTGGTGAAGATGGGAGGGGAAGAGTGCATGTGTGCATGTGTGTGTGTGTGAGTGTGTGTGTAGTGTGTGTGAGAGAGAGATGGTTTCGGTCCTGTAAATTGCGCCTACGGGCTCCGAGCAGAGAGAGAGAGAGAGAGAGAGAGAGAGAGAGAGAGAGAGAGAGAGAGAGAGAGAGAGAGAGAGAGAGAGAGAGAGAGAGAGAGAGAGAGAGAGAGAGAGAGAGAGAGAGAGAGAGAGAGGGGGGGGGGGGGGTGCGGTGATGAGGGAGGGAGTGGGTGTGTGGGTTATGGGAGAGAGAGAGAGAGAGAGAGAGAGAGAGAGAGAGAGAGAGAAGGTTTCATTGCGCCCTCGCGGGCTGGTCGAGAGGACATGCAAGCGAGAGAGAGATTAGGGGCGTCAGGCTGCTTTTGGTTGACATTGAGCGAGGAAGGGGGGGAATTTAATGGGGTCAAGGGATGGGATATAAGGGAGTGCATTATTATCGTACCCTTGCAGGTTGTTCACACGTAGTGAGAGAAAATGAGGGAGAGGAGGAAAAGAGAGATAAGGAAGGGGGACGGAAGTAGTGAGAGAGGGGAGAGATTGGGGGGTTCGGCTCGGCCTACCGGTGGGAAGAAAACAAGGGGGAGTAGAGAGAGGCGTGTGTGAGGCAAAAAAAGGTGGGGAATAAGAGAGACAGAGAGTACGGACAATAATGAAAGAGAGAGATTAAAAAAAAAGAAGGGCGTCCCACCATAGTTTCCGAGAACCTCAATTCTCAGGCCGGACTAGAGGGCGGTGCGGATAACTTGGCATCACTGCAATGTTTTTAAGGAATGTGGAAGAGCATGCACACGCACGAACGCAGATGCGCACGTGCACACACACACGCGCGCGCACACACACACACACACACACACACACACACACACACACACACACACACACACACACACACACACACACACACACACACACACACACACACACATTGGACAATTATAAGCTATAGGGCATTAGTCATAGGGTCATAGGTGGACATTTTATCCATCATGAATGGGGTAAGCAGTAGTTGAATAATTCGTGGGGACACCAACTGGCAAGTACCATATACCTAAAGATTGCTGCCCTGAACTCCACTGATCCTTTAGAATGGCCACTCTCGTGCATTTCTAGTTCAAATTTGTAGTTTCCATCTACCTCTTGCAATCCCTCATTCGACTCGTCTTGTCAAATCTCTCTTCCACACATTTCTTGGCTGAGTCCCTTTGAAAAATACTCCTTGTTCATGATACACTGCCAAGAAATTGGGTTGCAGTAGGGAAGCCATCTCAATATGGATCGCAGCAAAGCCAATGGACCTTATCAACAGAGTGTTGAAGAAGATCCATGAATAGACTACAAGAGTTGATGGTCTCAAAGAGACTAGATCTGAAAAGAAGCTTTGAGCATGGGGATTGTTGAAAATATTGAAGGAGATACATGATACAAAGAGAAAAACCAATCAAGAAGCTCTTGAAGAGTGGTGGAGGAAGAAGCAAAAAGATTCTTAGCAAAGTTGTAATCATGGGGTTTTCTTGTATATTTAATAATTGCATGATGTACAATATTCCATTGAGGATGGTAGAAACTCTGAGGATCTAATTCCTACGATCACAATATAAATTGAGGTCAAACCTTTGAGATATAAAGAAATTACAATGGTATATGTGATCATAACTACTACATCATTGGAAATTTTGTTTTTGTTTTTTGTAATTACTAACTGTAAATATCTATACTTGTCTATTTGTAAGCAGGTATGATTCAGTTGATAGTCTATAGATGCCTATCGATCTTTATTGTAATGTTTTAAACATTAGGGCCAAAAATGGCTAGAAAAGGGTTGTATGTTAATCTAAGGATTAAGGAATAGTCCAATAGTCATTTGACACATATACAAAAGTATGTCACTCTTATCTCCTCTATCTTGGGTTTTGATGGTCCTATTTTTGCGGAGAGCGGCTAAATGTCTTGTGCATATGGTAGAGGTGACAAATTCAAACGAGGTTGACATGGAAGCAAATGGCATTAAGTGTGGCCAAGGAAAAGGTAAGGAGAAAGAAGGAGTTACGTCACAAAGTGACCATGGACGAGAAAAAAAGGCGAAGGAGACCAAGAAAGCTAAGAGGACTCGACATCGTATCAACCTCCAAGACTTCCCTCTTGACATTGTATGGCTCCATACAACTTGTTGGAAGACATGAGAGGTAAGGGTCCTGATATCTCATGGCCTCAATTTCTTGCATTATGGCCACAAGTTAGGAGGGATTTAACAAAGGCAGCTAGCACTAGGAGAAAGGTAGAAGGAGTGTGCCTGTTGTAAAAATTGCACAAGCTGGAATGAATGAGGATATTACACCTGTGCTAGATTGTTACATCAAAGGAAGATTGGTTAGGAAAGGTCTAGTGGATGGGGGTGCACAAATTTGCATCATGACAGAGAGACTCATGCAAAGACTAGGCATGCACATCCATGAGACACCTGAAATCAAAGTCAAGATGGCAAACAATAGCAAGGCTAGGTGTGTAGGCATTTGTAAAAATGTCTTTGTGAAGGCCTTTGGCATTAAGAAGGCAGTGGATTTTTATGTTAGGTCAACCAAGGGAAGTAGCTATGCATTTATCCTAGGAAGACCATGGCTAATGAAAATGCAAGCTTTGCAGGATTGGGAAAGTGGAAAGTTGATTTGCAAGAATGACAATCATAAGAAGGTTGTCTTTGACATGAAGGAGCAACTTCAAAAGGAGCTCCATGAAGAATCATCGCAAAGTGAGACGGAGGTGTTGAGAAAGAAATGTAGGTTATCATGGTGGCAGCAGTTGTCAAGGAACCAAGATACCAGGGATTGGAGTCGTTGGCTCCCATTATTGGCTACATTTTGGAGGGCAAGTTTCCAAAAGACTTCACAAAAGCTCAGAAGAGGAGACTCATGAAGAAGAAAAGTTTCTATCTCTTCCTAGAAGGATCCTTCTATCAAAGAGGGAAGGATCAAATGTGTAGAAGATTACCGACTATGGAGGAAATTCCAGCCATTCTAAAAGGTTTGCATGAAGAGGCATGTGGTGGTCATTTTTCCCGAGAATTAACTATGAAGAAGATTTTGCTTGTGAGGTATGTTTGACCAAGCCTGCATGTGGATGTCCAACATTGGTGTAAAAGCTATCACAACTGTCTGGTAAATGGAAATAGAAGATTGGTCCATGGTCTAAGGCAAATAGTGCTTGCAAATGGACCCTTTGAAAAATGGGGCATCGATGCTATGGGTCCTCTAAAATGGTAAACTCTACATTCTAGTGGTTGTAGATTACATGACTAGGTGGATCGAGGCTCAAAGTGTGGCAAGGATAAATGGGAAAACAGTGAGCAGGTTTGTCTAAACTAATATTTGCTATAGATTTGGCACACCTCTGGAGATTGTTTTGGATAATGGTCCAAGGTTCAAGAAGGGTTTACTCACAAAATTTTGTGAAGAGCTGTACATTACACATTGTCATAGCACACCCTACTACCCACAATCTAATGGTTTGGTGGAGAAGGCTAATGGTTTCATTTCAGGTATCATTAGAAAGATGGTGCAAAACAAGACAAAGTTATGGGATGACTTCTTGGATGGTTCCTTGTGGGCATAGTGAACCACATATAGGGAGACAACAGAATTCACACCATTTCACTTGGTGTATGGTCAAGAGGCTTTGCAGCCTAGCAAGCTCAACATCCCAGCAATACGGCTTCATGGCAGAGGTGCACAAGATGATCAAGAGGTATGGATGGATTGACTTCTTACATTAGAGCTTGAGTGGAAAAGAGAAACAGCTTACGAGTGCTACAAGAGGAAAGCTATACAAGCAAAAGAAAAGCACGACAAGAAATTGAAGGACAAAGGCATCAAGGATAGAGATCTTGTGCTAAGGTATGATAATCGACTTGATAATCATTTTGATGCCAAGTTTGAAACTAGATAGCAAGGGCCATACATAGTCGAGAAGGCTTTCAATTCAAGTTACTATTAGCTTATGGACTTGAATGAAAAAGAGCACTCCAGGAAGGTAAACGGGTATGGCCTGAAGCCCTATTTGAGTCACCTTATACCAAAGGATCTACCAAATAATTGTCAAAGAGCGACTATCTCATGTACGTTTTGTTGCATGAAGCATGAGTGTAACTCGAACCAAAATGCCAAAGGGCCAAACAATGAAAATCTTGTCAAGGACTCAGAAGCACTCTCTTTGGAAAATATGCTTTATGATGGTACATGAATATACCATCATCCTAGGGGAGGGCTAATGGTAGCCTTTTTTGGCTATCTGAAATTGCCACAGTGAGCTACCTCACCCTACCAAAATTACCTAAACATTGTGGCTATCCCTACCTTTTCATTGTACATAAGCGTGTGTGAGTTAGGGGACTTTCCCCATATTTTTTAAGAAACCCTCCCTCAGCTAGTCATTGGGCTAGTTGAGCCAAAAAATAAAATAAAAATAAAAGCCAAAGTATATTATGGTTTTTTTGTGTATAAGTATTTCATTGTATATAGGGCCTATATATAGGGAATTTTTATTATAATTATTTAGGTATTATTTAAATATTTCTCTCTAGGTGTGTGTTATTTACTTAAGTATGGTATGTACATTTATTCACCATCTTTCTTACCTATGTATTGTATAAAAAATCATTTCATGCAAGCTTCTCTTATTTTTGGTGTGAATCCACTCCAAGAAAAAAGCTCAAAAAAATATCTTCCACCATCAGCAGTCATTACCTTCCACTAAATTCTTATTTTCTACAGGTATTTTCTTTATCTCTTGTAAATAATTATACATCAATAAAAACAAATGAGGACCCTCCCCATTTGATT
The DNA here is from genome assembly GCF_014529385.1 of Adiantum capillus-veneris. Taxonomy (NCBI): domain Eukaryota; kingdom Viridiplantae; phylum Streptophyta; class Polypodiopsida; order Polypodiales; family Pteridaceae; genus Adiantum; species Adiantum capillus-veneris. The sequence continues at coordinate 43,686,219 of NC_140945.1, forward strand.
TCCTATATTTTCATATATTTATATTTTTTATATATAGCTCACACTATTCTAGATTACATGAAATGTTTATATATACTAGCCTATTTTTTCCATCATATCTATATAATATCTTTATGCATATTCCACAACCATGTATATTTTCAAACTCCTAAGAATCAATTAGGCCATGCTCGTATGCAAGGAGGGGCTCACCTTTGGAGCCATATGCAAATTCAACAAAAGGGGGGCCACTGAAGACTCTTTTGTGAAGAAAAGTAGGCATTTTGATGGGATTTTTTATATCCATCTCCACTCCGAATTTGAAGCAGTGATTAGAAGACAAAATGTGGACCAAGAGCTGAATAATCACCTCAAACATTTTGATAATTTTTGGAGCTACCACCGGTGAGATAGGATTTTTTGAGTGGAACCAAGTATGCCCACTTTTTTCACAGGTAGCCCATAGTCTTCTCTCACCTCCTTTCCTACTTCCACACACACACACACACACACACTCATTCCTCTCCATTCCTCACTCAAACCTGCAACTTTCATGGCTTCTTTCATCTTCTTCACCATTCCCATCTCTCCCTTACTCCATAGCTTAAAATTATCATCTCTACACACATATAGCTCAATTTCTCTCTCTAGAATCAAATTCATATTAACATAACCTCTTCATGCTTTCACAAAAAGAGAAGAAATCAGAAAATAACCAACCTCAAGATATGCAAAAGGAGGAGTTTGATCATGGAAAATTCAACTTTTTCATGGTACAAAATACTTCACCGACAGAGTTCTACAACCGCTTCATTCACTGGAGGAGATAGGTGAAATATTCCCTTTCCATCTTGTGGTTTTTATCAAATTGTGTATATTCTCATCCTTATCTTACTCTTTATCATTGTATAAATCATGTAATGCATCTTTAGTGCATATGCCATTGTAATTTTAACCCATCCCACTAACTACAAACTACTAACATTAACCACTAACATACTAGCTTAAAATAGCCATTGACCTAACCATAAAAGACACCTCACCTCAAGCCTACATGTGCATAGTATCTCTCTCTCTCTCTCTCTCTCTCTCTCTCTCTCTCTCTCTCTCTCTCTCTCTCCCCTTTCTTAAAACTCTACTTCCACCTTATCTACCATCAATAATGCTCTTTTTTTAGCCCAAATCCATGACTCAGGCAGACAAAGAAGGCCTGTAATGTTTTGATATTAAAAAAAAATCATAATCCCAATTTGATAGCTTGTAAATTAGGATCTCCAATAATCTTAATGAGAGGTCTCCAACCTATAAGTAGGCCCCTCTCCTTCTTGTAAATTATCTCCAATATTTCACATAGCACCCCAACACTCTATGCGTGAGTAGAGACTTAGGTGTAGCAATCACTTTGTGAGCTTCACTTTTGGTGTGAGAGAAGATTTCAAGCTACACATTGCAAGTGAAAGAGTGTGAGTTCAAAATCTCAAAACCACTATTGTATATGTTCCTTCATCATGAATATATTGAGGTTTGGTGCATCAAAGGTATGATTCGATGTTCAAATCTTTGTCCTTCCACTTGTGCAATACAGTTTGGTGAATTCAAGGTGACTTGTGTATCTTAAGTTATATCATTTGATCTTGTTTGAGAAAGTTTTTTAGTGTGTTTTCATTGCCAAGTTTGTGTCCATTGTAAGAGGGTATTGTGGTGAGAGGTCTCCCACACCCTAAGATAGTGTGTGTGTGTTGGCAATGTTTAGCATTCACTAAGCATTGAGTTAGCTTTGTACACAAACTCTACGATAGCATCATAACGAACCATCTCCATTTGCAAGTCACAAACAAGGTATAACTCAAGTTCCATTACTTTCTCTCTTCCCTTGCTCTAGATCTCTCTGCTCCATTTGGTGTGTGTCTTGATGTAAGATTTCTTGTGTCTGTTTTGTGTCGCATCTTCTTGGTTGTGACAAAATCTCTATTGCACCCTAGTTCGTATCCCATAACTAGGTGGTGCCCCTATCTTGTTTGGGTTTGGCTGTGGGTTTGTTGTTGTGTCGTGCTTGTGGTTGCCCCAGCCCCAATTGAGAAGCACGGAAGCTTTGAGAGGTGTTTAGAGGTCGCCTCTTGCCGGCCTTGGACCACCTACACACCTATAATTTATAGTACTTAGTTGATTTAGCATACTAACCCTCTAGTATAATATTGTACCAACATCCGCAACAATTGACTTATCCCATTCACAGAAATCAATAGTTAATTTAAGATTTCTTTGATGAGTCAATTCATATGCTATTTATTTCCTTACTTGCCTTAAGATGTCGTCATCATGATACATCTCTTACAACATCCTCTTATACTATAATTAACTACCATTTTAAGTATAGTACTATGATGATATTTACCTTCTTTAATTGCTTGTAAGTTCTTTTCTTGTAGATATACTTAAGAGCTACACTCAAGCAATTTTGCAACAAAGAACAATGTTGCTGGACACTTTCAGAAAGAAGCACTTCTTTACTTACCTAAATTATCTTACAAATTGTGAAATCAATCATCTCTAACATCATAGCTTGTACTTGCATTGATTGGAATTACTCTTGTGATGACTAATCATTAAGCGAAAAGCTATTCACATGAGCTCAAGTGATTTGGGATGATCGACAACACTTTGTACATACTTCACTATTCTGACCTACACCAAGCTGTCCACAAACATGTAGTAAATGTTTTGTCTTTTATGACTTTTCTAATCCATTGCACATGCACACATATTTGCCAATTTAGGTAGTGTGCATATGCTCATCCTAGTGTAAGTTTGTCAATTTAGGCAACACCAATCAATCGCGTGTAGATTCACCGATTTAGGTAGCACACCAACAAACAACATATTCACTAGTTTAAAAAATATGAGTGCAAACTCACCAATTTAGGCAGCACGAGTGTAGATCATCAATTTAGGTAGCACATTCCATTGGTGTAGATTCACCAATTTAGGCAACACTGATCACAAAATCATGCTACAGTCATTGGCCATCACTACCTCTAGTATGATTTTGTTAACCCCAATATATTATAGAGATTGATTTGTATGAAGTTGAAGGAGTATTTGTATTTGATTTATGATGATTGGTTGTTGACACTGTGTATGGAATTGGACTTGAAATTTATGAGAATTGATTTACTGAACTATTAGTGTGACCAATGATATCCTGATCCATCAAGATATGACACATACTACTTATTCATGTGGTATGGGACGCTAGAATATGTAGTATGTGGATGATGACCGGCATTAGAAAATTCAGTTGTTTAAGTTTATGAATTTTTATTTTTATACATAATACTTTGTACACATAATGTTAACCATTTGTTTGACAACTATGGTTTGCACATTCTTATCTTAGCAATTGAGGACATTTGCTTTCTAACCAAGAGGTATGTAGTGGAAATTGATAATTAGTTATTGTAGCTGATAATTGGTAAAAGCATAAGTCAACTATGGACTATACAAAAGGATAGCACAATTATGGACGTTTCATTATTTAAGTGCCTTTATGAGCTGTGATCATTATTATGTTTGAGGGAGCAATCTGTATTCATTTTGAGCATTCAAGAAAGCTATAAATAAATACAATCAACAGGAAAATTCTCACACTTGCACAAGTGGGACATTGCACCCAATGTTTGTGTCATTCTTATTCTCTCATTCCACCCCTCTTCTCGGCATATTTGTGTAGAACTTTTCTCTAAGAGGTGCACTTGAACATGCTCTCCTAATCTCTCTCTCGCTCTCTATCTCTTTCAAATCATTTGTAGCTTTGATTATGTGTGTGTGTGGTATGATAGATATGTAAATATGCTAACTTTATAGTCTATTGTGTGCTAATTTTTTATTTTGTACGCCATCTATGATCAAGTCTATTGCACTTTGGGTGGATGCCCATTGGCAACAATGTTGAAGATGGTCAACACCCGTTTCTAAATCTATCCATAGTTGGAGATAAGGTCAACTTCTCTCCAAGTGTCACTTGAGTGCTAATTGAAGATGGAGAAAACCAAAACTTCTATTGCATGCATAATTGGACTACTTGTGCATTCTTCCCCCCCTTGTGGAGGAAACTGTGTTTTACTCTTGGGCAGTGCTTATGTGCATGCGAGGGATTTGTTCTTTATTTTTCATTTAAACAAACTTGGGGGATCTACTAGCACTTGGAGCTCCACTTCATATGGTGGGAAATTAATGACCTACTTGAAGCCTTACAATGTTTAAAACTACCTCTAGCTAAAAAGGGCCTCCCAAGTTGGAGGTGGTTCACCACCCCCTACGATCACATCCATGCATAATGACCGATAGATGGCAATTTTTGTAAGATTGTGCAACTAGCAACCAACAATGTTGATTGTGGCTAGCTTGAAGCTGAAGCAAGTTCTGTGTCAGGATGGTCGCCTCAGTCAGTGTGACATTTGGGTTTTTCACAGCCTTTCTAGGGTTTTTATGGAAGGTAGGTAGCGTATGAAGACGATAGGAGTTGATGGCACGTCAATCAAAGTTTGGATCGAAAAAATATTGAAGCTAAAATTTGATGGCAGTTGCCAATCAGGTGATGCTAGATAATATTTTTCTAGTTTTGATGGACTTGGTTGGTGGGCTCAGCAAGGTGGAAAGTGGTGAGGTTTTCATGGGTCAAAGTTGGTAACCAACACTTTCAAGTGGAAGTTGCAGCTCAATGATTGGAATGCCAGGCAAAAATTGGCAAGGGCTTGAAGTGGGGGCGAAAATGAGCTTTGGGGACAGTGCACCATGGTGTTGCCACGTGGTAGGCTACGATATCCCATATGCAAAAAAAAAGCCATATGTTGGGGTATATCACCTGGTCCGTGAGCCCCTTATTGACACACATGACAAGAGAGGGAGCTCTTGAGCTCCATGGGCTATGGTGATGCCATTTGGTGCTACTGTGAGATGTATAGTGGCACTTTTGTGGCATCACAATAGTGTTACAGGGTCGCAGATGGCTACCATTGGTAACATGAAGTAGATGGTGACATGGTGTGCCATGCAGGGTTGCTCCCACATGGCCATAATGGATCCAAAACCGTTTATTGTAGGAAAGTGCCCCGCGAGGTGTTGTCACGACACTCTATGGGATGCTCACACAAGACTTGGGCCTCAAGGAATCTAAAAAAAGGATTGGAGGTGGATTGCATGCAAAAGAAAAGCAAGCCAATATAGGAATCGACAAATATAGAAGACACAAACGCCCATAAGGGCTTGTTTTGTTTTTTGGAAAGGAGATATCTTTTTTTTGGAAGGCTACAGAATCTCTAAGGGAGGAAAGGAGAGCTCTATAGGAAGCAGGGGGAAATAGAGAGTTCCATTGCGCTCTCCTCCATCATCAAACACTCTTCACCTTCATCAACGGGCTCTCTCAAATCTTTTTCTCTGTTAGCATAGATATAAGTTTTCTTAAACTTTTGTAAGGATTTTAAACTCCTTAATCATCATTTAATTCAAGTAACCGTGTCATTAACGGTCTACTTTGGTAATCAAGCTTCAAAACCTTTTGTATGCTATCAAATTCAATTGATTAAGCTTTGTTTACATTGTCAGAGTGGTTGTCAACCTATTTTGTGGTGACGTGCTTCTTCTCCCTCTCTCTTTTCCCATAGCTAGCATCCCGACGTTGTCTTGGCTTGCCTCTCAAACCCCATACCCCCCACCAATAACGACCGTGATGCAATCAATCATAGCGTGTAAAATGGTTGGCATCAACTCAATCACTACTTTGAGGCATGCAGTCTCTATCTCTAAAAGCTATTGATTTGCAGGTGGAAATTTCTTCCAACCATACTGAAGCATGTGCATGCAATGCCTAAACGCACCTTGCAAGAATAGCACATGGCACATCAGGTCTCCCAACAAGCCCCCATTGTAGAATGGGAAGAGTGTGATCCAAGGGACCTCTGTAGTAAATGCGATGCACCTAACAGTAGAGGGGTGCAGTGTTTGCATGCCTTGCTCTGTCTGGAAGCTATCAAGCTTTTCTTTTGTCCCTCCCTTGTGGTATTTTCCTATGTAAATCATATGCTATGGAATTTTATTAATATATAAGAAACAGACACCAAATGAGCTTGCTCCAATTCTCACAACTTCTATCAGGGCTTTGTGAGGGATGCCTATTAGATGTGCACACTTGGCATTCAATGTTGTGCATGTGATTGTGCCAATGCTAATGGCATCTTATCGGCCACCCATAGCCCCTTGTCATCTTGTGTCATCTTGATTCTCTTGGGTAAAGTGGATTGGTCTTGGAATTTTACCCCCTTCATCTTAATCTATTGCTCCTCCCACAATCTACTTTGGCTCTGTCGAAAGTGTGAGGGAGGTCTTCTTTTAGATCTCTACAGCATACCTTCACAAGCCCCGTTCTGATCTTGTGGTGGGGTCAAATTCTTTGGTCCTTGATGGCACTAGCAACTTGTACTGGCCTTCACCACGCAATCTACACTCTGTGTTTCCCAAATAGTGCTAATGAAATATTTAATGACAATATCATTTTGATTTATTTGTTGAATACGACCATGTACACATAAGGATATTGCCAGTATGCACTCCTTTCAAATAGCATGCACTATAATTTTCCTTTGCTCGAGAATTATTCTTAAACTGGACATTAAAAAACAACAAATTAAATACAATTTCATAGCGCATCGATGGTCTCACACTAGTTCGTACAAACCATGACCATAATCCTAAACACTTCAAAAAATTGTGTTAGATTGGATTAATACAAATTGATAACAATTTACACTTTGAAAAGCCGTGTTTGATCGGATAATATGGGTTTAAAACCCTAAAAACTTAAGAAAACAACGTTAGATCAAACAATGCAGGTTAAAAATCCTAAACGCTTTAGAAAACTATGTAGACCATAAGACATGAGTTCACATTTTTCACATTAACACTTCAAAAGACAAGGTTACAATAGAAGACATGTGCATCTTATTGTTAGTTATGAGGTGAAGAACACAACTAGATTGATATTTTGAATCCTTAATCAAATTAGTATTATGAAAGTAGAAAAATCATAAAAATTTGGAATAAGTTTTAACAAAGAATTCATAAATTGAATATAACTTCTCACATCCACAAAGATTTTGTAACAATATCAAGACAAAACTTAAGAATTGTAATATATCTATTGTCAGCATCCATTAACAAAGTAATTTTCAAGGTTCCAGACTCATAAACATCTCATAATTAAGCTCATTTAATAACATTTAGAGTATAATTTCTTGAAAAAAAAACAATGCTATGAAAAATTAATGAAACACTACAAGACGTCACGCAGAAATCAATGCAGGTACCGATGAAATAAAGTTACTTTTTAAACTAAAAAGCGCTGAAATAGACCTCGGAAGGGACGCCGATATCATAGCGTCAGTATGACCATCGGTATAGCTTACATCGGAATAAACCTTCAAATACGCGTCGGAATAGACAACGTAATAAACACGGGTATTTGTATAGTATATTTTGACGCTCATACCATTGCTTCTACCGACGCTCATACCATTGCGTATACCGACCACCAAACTTGAATTTTCTTTTTGGGCAGAGACGGCTGGGAACTAATGCTGCATGTATTGCAGCAAAAGAAAACAACCCTCTTTTCCCAAAGGAAGAGTGCACATTGTGCACAAGCAATCGCACTCCACCTACAAGGTGACGCTAAAGAGCGAGTGTATGGAAATTAGCAAAACTGTAAGAATAACAACATAATTAAAACATAAGTCAAAAACTGTAAAACCGTAAACATAACCTGGTTTCCTTACCATAACCATTACCATAACTTGCTTGTCATACCATAACCATAACAACCATACCACCATTGCACAACAATAACCATAGCCATAACCATAACTATCACATGATTGCTATACCATCATAGCAAAACCATAACCATCACCTGATTGCCATACTATCATTGCACAACCATAACCATAACCATAACCATAACCATAACCATAACCATAACCATAACCATAACCATAACCATAACCATAACCTTAACCATAACCATAACCATCAGATGATTGTCATACCATCATAGAAAAACCATAATCTTAAGTTGGCTGTCAAACCTTAACCAAAACATTTGTGTCATACCATAAACATAACCATAAACCATAAACATAAGCACTACAAAATTGTACATATGCATACAATCACTGAGTGAGAAGACCCTCATGGTAATGCCTCCCAATCGACGTCCTCTCCCTCCTCCTACAGCTGGGTCAAAAGGGCCACAAGTCCATGCTTGTACCCATACTTCTCCTCTTGGCGTGTCGGAAGGTGCTTCATGGAAACTTCCTGCAAAATTATGGTTTAATCATTAGATAAATCTTCAAATAACATATATATTATTGATAATTTAAAGCATACGTATAATACTTACAAACTCATGTGGAAGCGTATCGTAGCCTCCACTCCCAAGATATGATGCTCCAACAGACTCCAAACGTGCTCTGGCTGCACCTCTCTGCTACTGAAATCTATCAGGATTGTCTTGTGTCTCTCGTGCAATCCTTGTCCACTACTCTGCGTCCAACCATACCGGCTTGGGACTGCCATCATTGTACCTGTCTCTCACCTCTGACAGACGGTGTGACATTGTGGACTTTGCCACGCTCAAAATCCACTTGTTCGAGACTTGATCGTACCCCTCTTCTGGCCTATACTCTCTCTCAATGGCGTCGATGATGTAATTCTTTCTCTCAAGATTAAGGTTATCCTAAATCTCCATCACAAAGTGACCAAATTGAATTGTACAGAGCTATGAAATCCTCTGTGGCATGGTCTTTCCGACCCGATCTGCCACAACAGCCCCATCCCTGCTCTTGTACACCTTGCTAGGATCATGCTCCTGTGATCCCCAAGGTGTACGTGGTGTGCCTATCAGTGAACTATCTACTGAAGAGAGTGGTGGACGCTCTCTTGGTGGTGTGGACGCATCGGTAGAACCACTACCACAGCAACCACCACCTCTAGAACGACGTATATCTCGTCTTGAGGATGAACCACTCGTCGGTGTAGGGGGCACACGAGTCTTAGGCATAGGGGGCACACTAGATTGAGGTGTGGGGCTGCTCGGTGTAGGGACCACACTAGTCCCGGGCGTAGGGTTGGCTGTAGTAGGTCTAGAGGGACCTGCACCCCAAAGGTGATGTGCCATCGTGATCTTCTCTGGTGTGAACTGAGACGAAAACGAGCCCATCTGCTCGGGTGACATGCCACCCGGAGTGACAAGAAAACTAAAACTAGGAGAGTATGGCTCATCTTCATCGGCCATGGCTAATCATACACAAACAACACCCACAAAATACGTTAGTTTACAAACCACTGTCGAAAGTGACCCTTTGTTCGTCGATCCGTTGCACTCTGAAGTGCTTCCCATGCGACCACAAAGCTCCATATTTGTGATACTGTAGCCCCCAAAATTGAAATAGACTAAAAGTTATTAAAGCAAACTAATCTTCATGTGGAGCTCGAAAAGGAAGTTGTGAAATATACATGTCAATCGCAACCCCTTGACATGTCCTCTTCCTCTTCAGTAATCAACACTCCATTCCTCTTTTCTCTAAGAGTGTCGCATCTAACCACCGCCCAGTTGGAAAGTGAGGCAATTTTTGAAGATGATCTGGAAAAGAAAGGTGTCTAGTTGCACAGTTGCGCTTGAATTGAAGGTGATCTGTCAAACGTTGTTGCTTTTCCCCTTCGCACCTCTCTAGCCACTTTTGCATGATGTCTGAGTTGAGAAGGCAAAATCTCATAACCTTTTCTTGCATTGTGATGTCCATCTTCCTAATGATGCCTTGTCCCTGCGGCTTGTCCCTTGTCACCTTGACGTTGACATCAGTAGTCCACATTCGGGGCATCTTTGGATCAATTGAGACAAAAAATTCACTGATGTTGACAAGAGACTCTTTCACAATCCATCCTTCAACCATGCTACCCTCGGGGCGAGCCCTCTGACAAACAAACCCCTTCAAAGTCTTCATAAATCTCTCCAAGAAGAACATCCACCTGCTATGGACCACCCCCAACAAAACTGCAACTTCATCAACCACATGCACAAGTACACGCATTTGGATGGTAAGAATGTTTGTTGGAAATTACTTCTCCACCATGCACACTGCTTCAATAGCATTTAAGCATGCTGCATCGATGTTGTCTTCTCTTATCTCTTTTGAACTAATTCAGCATACCAACTCACTGATTTTGTAGGTTGTTCTTCTAATGGCATCTGTCAAACAACCCTTTATGGAAATTGGTAAGATGAATTGTAAAAAATTGTGCCAATCGTGGGACTCAAGACCACTGAGATTGTCATCTCCCGTTAAATCCATTTTCAAACATCGTATGCACCCTGTGGGAGTCTTGAATGAAGATATAGTCTTCTTCACTTGTTGCTCTTCTGCGCATCTCAGAACCCATGGACCTTTTGGTATATCCCACTTTCCATTGGGTTTAAGTCGAGGCCACATCTCTGGCATATTCGACCCACAGCCTGGAGGTCATCTCTTTGGGCCTTGCTCTCCCTTTTTCCAGTGATGGTCTTCCAAATGATCTTCCCTACATTCTTGAAGGTGTGCATTGGGTCAAGCAAATGATTAATCAACATGTCACTCCAGTACAGGAGATCATGGAAAATAGAAAGTCTTTTCATTCCAAGTGGCATCCAATCTCCCCTCTTCAGCCACATGTTTTTCCAATCGCTCGCTTTCAGTGGATGCATGTCATGTTTGCATATGTTTGGTCCATGTAGCTCATGTCCTTCAGGCAAAAATCTACCATGCTCCTTGTAAACTATCTTGCTCAAATGCTCAGAGTGGCGGAAACCAAGTCGAGGACCACATTTGGGACATGCATGATTGCTCGATTAACTCAAACCTAAAACATCACAAAATTAAAATATAAAAGCATTGACATAGCCATGAATCACATGTGTGTGAGGGTTTTTAAGGCACTTACCTAAGCACTCACCGAAGCCTAGCCAATCATGCATGGTCCACATGAGAATTCCTTGCACATGTACATTTCGTCGTCCGATTGGTTGGAACATATCAACCACATCAATTCCTATCCACAAGATTTGGAGCTCTTCTATCAGTGGTGCCAGATAGACGTCCATGTTCTTTGCTTTGTAATATCTTGGGACAATCAATGACAACAACAGATGCCCTTCTTGATAGCGAGCCATGGTGGAAGATTATAATTAACCAGACAAATAGGCCACGTGCTCCATGATAAACTCCGTAATCTGAATGGGTTTACTCCGTCCATTGCCAGACCAAAGTGGATACATCGAGGCTCGTTCTTAAATGTAGGCCAACTTTCCTCTATGTACTTCCATGCATGAGAGTCAGCATGTACCCGCATAACATCATCTGTCGATCTAGTATTTGAGTGCCATGTCATCAAAGCAGCTATGGACTTGCACCCGAACATGCTCTTTATTCTTGGAATGATAGGAAAGTGTTGAAGGATCTTTGCAGGGATAAATTTTCCTTGTGTGTCCTCCCTGTACCTATTTGATCCACAATTGGGACACTGTTCCAGGTTTGCATACTCATTGCAAAAAAGTATACAATCATCAGGACATGCATGTATTTTTTGATAATCCAAGCCCAAATTAGTAAGAAGCTTTTTAGTGGCGGCGGCTGGACGGGTAGGGGGCATGTAATTCCATCTCGGCAAGATTTGCTCATTCAGCAACCTAACGTTACATGAACAAGTCAGCCCTTTGATCACTTTATATGAACTTTAATTTTCACTTTACCATGCTTAGGATAAAATATGTTTACCTGAAAAGCTCTTTGACAGAGGCGTCAGACCAACCGTAGATAGACTGCAAAATAAGCATTGCCAATGTGGTACGGAGAACTGAGATTTTTGCACCAGTGTAGAGCGGCATGCGTGCAAGACTTTGCATCATCTCACCCTCTTCATCGTTGCTATCATGCCGTGGATATGAATAGGATGACTGAGGTTGGTCCACAGTACTGCATTCAATGTTGTCACCTTCTATGATGGAATCCATGTCAAAGAGCGCGACCAACATCTGCTCCATCTCTACTTCTTGAAATGCCGCTTCAGGTATTAGTTGGGAGGACTCAGTCGATGGTTGCTTGTTTGAAAATTGTCTTCTCTGGAATGAAGTTGGAGAAATATCTACTTGCGAATTTTGACCTTCAATCTCTAAACCATGAGATTGATAATGCAGGTCTTGTACTTGCGTATGTGTTGGCCGTAGATTTTTCGTTTTTGAAAGATCTGATGCTTGCAATGCGCACAAGGACACGCCATCCTATTGTCCATACTTTATCTACCAATGATGCAACAAATAATTAAAACACTCTAGTTGTTATAACTACACACTACTAAGTACATGACAAGCTTGAACAACCTCACATTCTCTAGCCAGGCCCGATCCCTGCACACCTTGATCTAGAGGTGCACGGAGATTAGGACCACATGGTAATAATCTTGTCTTTATTGGTCAATGACTATATATTAAAGTTCTTGAAGTCTATGTGCACTTTTGAAGCCCGATTGCATTTTTTCAACTACTTTTTGCTAGCTCTAACAACCTCACATTCTCTAGCCAAGCCCGATCCCCGCACACCTCAACCTAAAGGTGCACGAAGATTAGGACCACAGGGTAATAATCTCGTCTTTAGTGGTCAATGACTATATATTAAGGTTCTTGAAGTCTGTGTGCACTTTTGAGGTGCGATTGCATTTTTTCTACTATTAATTTGACGCTAGCTCTAACCTAACCTATAATCTAACCTAACCTATAGCATAAACCTAACCTAACTTAATGTAACCTAATTTATAACCTAAACCTAACCTATAACCTAACCTGACCGAATTTTGTTTACGTTTTTAAAAGTACACAGTCATCTTTGAAGTCTGATTGCGTTTTTCCTACTATTAATTTGACACTAGCTCTAACCTAACCTATAATTGTTATGCCTAACATATAATCTAACTTAACCTAAAACCTATACCTAACCTAACTCAATGTAATCTAACTTATAACCTAAACCTAACCTATAACCTAACCTAATCGAAGTCTGTTTGTGTTTTTAGAAGTACACAAGTCATCTTTGAAGTCCGTTTGTATTTTTTCGACTATTATGCCGTCGATAGCTCTAACCTAACCTATAATCTCACCTAACCTGTAACCTAACCTAACATAAAACAACACAATGGTGAGGCGTTGAGCAAAACGACAAGCCATACAGCTTTCTCACAATGCATATGCAATGTGGGCAAGCTCTATGGCTTGCCAATTTGGCAAACGACTCACCATTGTGTTCTTTTTAGAGTTGCGAAGCGATTTTATGGCCTGAAAACCGCTTGCAGACATATAGACAAAACAATGGCTAGCCGTTTGTAATATGGCAAGCCATAGAGCTTGCCCACAATGCATATGCCTTGTGGACAAGCTTTATGGCTTGCCGTATTGCCAAACGGATCGCCATTGTGTTGTTTTTAGGGGCACGAGGCATTTTTAGTGCTTGAAAATTGCTCACAAACATATAGACAACACAATGGCCAACCGTTGGCAATACGGCAAGCCACAGAGCTTTCCCACAATGCATATGCACTGTGGGCAAGCTCTTTGGCTTTCCGGTTTGCCAAACGGGTCTCCATTGTGTTGTTTTTAGGGCTGCTTAGCTATTTTAGGGCTTGAAAACCGCTTGCGGTCCTAAAAACAACACAATGGCAAGCCTTTTGGCAATATGGAAAGCCATAGAGCTTGCCCTCAATGCATATGCCTTGTGGGTAAGCTTTCTGGCTTGGCGTATTGCCAAACGGATCGCCATTGTGTTGTTTTTAGGGACACAAGGCAATTTCAGCGCTTGAAAATCACTCGCAAACATTTAGACAACACCATGGCGAGCCGTTTGGCAATACTGCAAGCCATAAAGCTTTCCCACAATGCACACAATGCATATGTGTTGTGGGTAAGCTTTATGGCTTGTCGTATTGATAGACGGATCACCATTGTTCTGTTTTTAATATGCGCTGTGGGTAAGCTCTATGGCTTGCCGTATTGTCGAACGTAGCTTAACCTAACCTAACCTAACTTAACATAGCTAAACGTAATGTAGATTAACTTAACCTAACCTAACATATAAGATAACCTAACTTAACTTAACCTAACTTATCGTAATATAACTTAGCCTAATGTAGCTTAACTTAATCTAACCTAACGTAGGTTAACTTAATCTAACCTAGCGTATAAGATAACCTAACCTAACCTAACATATAGCCTAACCTAACAACGTAGCTTAACTTAACATAACTTAACATATAAGATAACCTAACCTAACATAATCTAACTTAACTTATAACCTAAACTTAACCTAAAACATAAACCCCATCAACTACATAATTTCAAAAACGACATAATTCAATACAAAATTTCTTCAAAACAAGATTTTTTCATAAACCAAAACAAATTTTTTTCATAATTTAAAATGAAATTTCACATCACAGACCATAATTTTTTTTAAAGCACTGAAAGTTTAAAGCATTCAAAGTTCAAAGTATGAAATTTTCTTTTCTTAATATACAAAGTAATTTAAATAAATTTAATATGCATTTAAAGGTTCGAGCACTCACATTCATCCTATTTGAGCAATGAAAGTTGTTGTAAAAGTCTTGGAACCTGCATAAACACACACACAAACATAAAGTTAAACCCTAAACCCTAAATCTACAAGTAAAGATGAAAACAATCTCACCTTAGTGTTATGCGCTAACCCACAAGCAAGATTAGCACTTCCAACGGCTTGTTTTGCATCAGATCTGTGAGAGATGGGGAAGAAGAGAGCTTGAGAAAACACACATGAACAAGAGAAATACGCAGAGAAAGCCCACGGTTTTGATTTTTGCAGGTGCCATTGGTACAAATGTCTGTACAGATGTCGGTACAACTGTCAGAATAGGCGTCGGAATGTTAATTCGCGCTGTCGTCGGAAAAGACGCCGGAATAAACGTCAAAAATTTGAAAATCAAATTAAAAAAAAAACGTTAGCTCCCTCCATACATACACACACATATACCGACGCCCGCCAATGACGCTGGTAATGTGGCACCGGAATTCAAGTGACCTCTTGTAGTGAAAGTGTGTATATAACTTTTTTAGTTGTGTCCATATCAGCTAGTTGTAAACAAATAGGTGAGATGAATGAAAAAATTTAAAGGGGGAATAAAACTAATCTTTGATAAATAAAATTACAACATGCATAGTGTGTGCGGTATGGCATAGAAGATCAATAAATATGGCTTGCATAAGCATGAAACAGTATTACCTTATGTAATAGAGTTGAAGATTTTGTATATATGCAACATAAGACATTGTAAATATGGATGAATTAAAGATTTCATGTGGATAATAATCGAGGGAATGTTACCATATACATGTTGTAGTGATGTGTGTGAACACACTAGGACCGCCGGGGCATTTTTTCCCTCTTTAGGAGGTTTTTCCCCCCGTGCATTGTATATACGCCCATCACTCTAGGGCTATCTATCTTTCCATTGCACACTAAGTAAAACTCTCTCTATTGTGTGCCTTGAGCTTCCTTTGTCTTCTCCAAGCTGTGTGTGTTTCTCTGCAACCCTAATTCCAACAATTGGTATCAGAGTACGTCACGTCCTCCCGGGCTTAGTCATCAGCTGCTCCAGCACACTTCGGCTCAAATTTTGGGCTCATTTCGGCCTCCGTTTCCACTACAGGCAGTACTGCACAGGCTATTTCGTCATTTTGTGCAGAATTACTGTCAGTGCCGTTTTCTGCATAACAGGTGCCTTATAGTCTTCTACGGTTTGTGCTATATAGCACAGGTTGTTCCCGGTCCGTTTCTCCTATTTTCGGGCAGTTTTCACATCAGGTGCAGCATTTACCATGGCTGACAATAACAACATAGATGTGTTCAAGATGTTTGCTCTATTGAGGACAGGTTGGATGGGGACAACTACCCTATGTGGGCTTATATGATGCAACATGTTCTTGTGTCAAAGGGTGTCTGGAACATTGTGTAGGGCATTGATGTACGTCCTAGTTCTGAGGATGTAGGCGATGTTGAGGATGTTGCATGTCTTTGTGCGAGGATTGCACCTGTTAGAGTTGTTTTGCCTACGGCAGAACAAGCTCGTTGGGATGTTAAGGATGCGCGGGCTCATGCATTGATTGCGTTGTCTGTGAAGCGCACCATTGTTCCTCACATCCGTTCAACAAAATCTGCAAAACACGCTTGGGATATTCTAGCAGGTCTTTATGCAAGCCGCAATGAGGCTAAAATTGCTTTGCTGCATAAAGAGCTGGAGTCGAAGATTATGCATGAGGAAGATGATATGGACACTTTCCTTGCTAGTGTCAAGGATATCAATGAGCAACTTATTGCTGCAGGTGAAGTTATTTCAGACAGTTCCCTTGTGCAGACTGTTCTTGATTCCTTACCATATTCTTACCAGACTTTTGCTAGTACTTGGAGACTTATGACCCAAGGAAATCCAGAAGTTGTCAAGTTTGATGCATTATGCACATTGCTGTTGCAAGAGTCACTTTCCAAAAAAAACAGAACTAGGTAGCGTGCAGTTGAACATGCTTTTATTGCTTCTCAAAGAAAGGGTGGTAACAGCAATGCAGCCACTTCTTATGGTTTTGCTGCGAGTGGCAAAAATTCTGTTCCTAATGCTTCTGCTAGCAGCAATTCGTTTGGAAATTCTGGTGATAAGGGAAAAAACAAGATGCGTTGCCATTATTGTAAAGCCAATGATCACTTGATCAAGTCATGTCCTAAGTTGAAGGCCAAAGAGGCTAAGAAGAAAGAGGGTGGTTCCACTGCAAATGCTGGTTCCACTACAAATGCAGCCATTGTTGAGTCTTCTGTGAAAGGAGACTATGTTGCTGATGTTGATGCAGAATGGGCTTTTAGTGCAGAGTGCACTTATGATCCTGCTGCTGTCCATGATGCATGCTTGTCAGTTGCTGCAGATTCACATGTGTGGTATTTCGACAGTGGTGCTACAAAGCACATTACCTCACATCATGAATTGTTTACCTCTCTCGAGTCTGTCCCTCATGGGAATTCAGTCACTTGTGCCAAAAATGCCTCTTATCCAGTTCAGGGAGTTGGAAATATTGTGCTCACTGCTGCTAATGGCAGTTCCTTCACACTTGTTGATGCACTTTATGTACCTGGGATCAAGAAGAATCTCTTGTCTGTATCCGCACTTGCTAGACTTGGACTTGTAGTCAAATTTGTGGATGACAGATGTACAGTTCATGATCTCAGTTTTGGTGATGAACCCGGGGGCTTCACTCTATAAACAAAACGAGACGCCACCTGCGAGCGGATAACATTGGTAAAACCCCTATATACAACTCATATTAGGGAATATGACCCCCCTTTATACTCTTATACGACAATCAATGAAAAAAACTATCATACCCCTATCTTATATATAAAATGTAGGTCTCACATGATCGAATTGAGTAAAACTAATCAAGGAGTGTGTAGCATAGTGACTAACAATGTTCTAAGGAACCACTTCTATTGATAACTAGATGTACCCTCAATGTGTCTTAGTTTGACTTTCAAACTATGTGCTTGATGAGCCTGCACTTTGGGTACTTGTCCAATTTTGACGCATCTAAATTACTCAAAAAACACGGTTATAACGTTCTGCTAGGTTCTCCGTGTAAGTTTGCATTTGTAAAAACTCTTTATAGCTTTTCATCCCTCAACATATGAACTATAATCCAAGAAGAAGCGATTGATACAAAAGAGTGTTAGTTCTTACATGTACCTTTGTAGCTATTGACACATAAGTTTGAGAGTAAACTGTTTTGGGAAGCCAAGATTTTGAAACACAAATCCTTCCTCTCATTTTTCCTTTCCTCACTCCACCCACCTCAAACTCCCCCCCCCCCCCCCCCCCCCCCCCCAAATATGATACCCCCCTCCCTTATTTTAAGCCTAGGACATAAATTATTGGGGGCCTGTCCCCAACTTATAAGCTTATGTGACTTGTAAAAAAAACCCCCTCCCTTGCACTTACGTGGTGCGGTAAGTTTTCCATGGTGAATCCCCCGGGGTGATGCAATTGTTGCATCTGGGCTTTTGTGCTGTGGGCTGTATAAGCTCACTTTGTATGACAAGTGTGGACAAAATTTTGCAAATGCTGTTGCAGATTCAAGGGCTATTTCAGATGCAAAACTTTGGCATGCACGTTTTGGTCATCTGAATTTTGCCAGTTTGCTGCGTTTACAGAAATCTGATATGGTTGCTTCTTTGCCACCTCTTGAAGCACCTGTCAAACATGTTTGTGAAGGCTATATTTTGGGTAAGATGCAGCGTTCTAAGTTTCCAAAGGATAGTTCAATCCGGGCCACATGCAGGTTGCAGCTTGTGCATAGTGATGTTTGTGGGCCCATGCAAACTCTGTCCTTGGGAAATTACCTGTACTTCGTGACTTTCATTGATGATTACTCTAGGCATTCATGGGTATTTCCGCTTAAAGCGAAGTGCAAAGTTTTTATGTGCTTCAAACAATTTTTGGCTATGGCTGAAAATGTCTCGAAATGTACTATGGACACCCTCTGTTCCGATCGAGGGGAGGAGTATACGTCTCATGAATTTAATGAATTTCTGGCTAGTCGTGGGATAAAACACCAATATACAGTGCCTTATACACCTCAGCAAAATGGTGTTGCTGAGAGGAAAACATGTCACTTACAAAAATGGCACGATGTATGGTCAAAAGTCAAGCTTTGCCGCATTCTTTTTGTCTTGAGGCCATCATGTGTGCCACTTATGTACTAAACAGGTGTCCTACGAAAGCTTTGCAGTCTATTAATCCATATGAAGCATGGCATGATAGAAAGCCTTCTTTTGAGCACATGCATGTTTTTGGCTGTTTGGCATATGCTTTGGTGCCACAAACCAAGGGTAGAAAATTGGATGATAAGGCTGTCAAATGTATTTTTGTTGGTTATAGTGCTGAAAGCAAAGGTTACAGGTTGTATCATCCTCAAACAAAATGTATTCTGGTTTCACGGGATGTAGTGTTTGTTGAAGATTCTGTTCAGCCCTTGCTGTCATGTACTAGAGACAGTAATGTAAGCTCACATGACATTTATGACACTTTATTGCCTCTTTTCAGTGGTGGAAATACGAATGTAAGTTCCAATGAGGCAAATGTATAGCCTATGGGGGTTTCTGAAAATGTTTTAGATCAGCCTATTACTGATGCAGATGTACATGATGTACTTGATGAGGAAAGGGCTGAAAATGAGCAGGCTAGAGGTATGCCAAAATGGCTGGTGCATACTTTGTGTGACAGTAAATTGGATGCACCTTTGTCTAGTCGTACTCGTTCAGGCTCTCGCCATGCATCTTATGCATCAGATTGTTATGCTTTGGTTGTGTCTAGCTTACATGATGTTGAGGAGCCTCTGTCTTTTGATGAAGCACATAATTCAGAAAATTGGATGGCTGCCATGCAATCAGAATATGATGCACTTATAGAAAATGACACATGGACTTTATGTGATTTGCCTCCTGGCAAAAAAGCCATTGGTACGAAGTGGATTTACAAGTTGAAATGCAAGCCGGATGGTGGGGTTGATTGCCATAAGGCTCGACTTGTTGCAAAGGGTTATGCACAGCAAAAAGGCATAGATTATGAAGAGACTTTTGCTCCCATTTGTCGTATGACTATTGTGCGTTTTCTATGTGCATTGGCAACTCATTTTGGTTGGGATGTACATCAATAAGACATTGTTACTGCTTTCTTGAATGGTGACATATTTGAGGAAGTTTATGTAACGTAGCCTCGCGGTTTTGTCATAAAAGGACAAGAGGACAAAGTGTGCAAATGTAAAAAGGCTTTGTATGGGTTGAAGCAATCTCCTCGTGCTTGGTATGAGAAAGATGACACTCATTTGGTCAAACAAGGCTTTCGTAACAATCCAACAGAAAGCACATTGTATGTAAAGCGTGAGGGTGATGTACTTCTCATTGTGGTTCTTTATGTCGATGATTTTCTGATCACTGGACCAAATGAGAAACATATTGCTGAATTTAAGGCTGATTTGAATGCTACTTTCAAGATGAAAGATTTGGGGCTGTTGCATCATTACTTGGGTATACAGTTTAAGCAGTGTGATGGTGGTATTGCCTTGTGTCAGAAAAGTTACATAGAGACATTGTTGTGTAAGTTTGGACTTGACGATTGCAAACCTATTGCCACTTCCATGGAAACAAGTTTGAAGTTGAGTCTACATGATGCTAGTGATCCTGATGATGTCACTCTTTACCAAACTGTTGTTGGCTGCCTCATTTATGTATGCAACACGAGGCCGGATATTCAGTTTGCAGTCTCACAGGTCAGCAGATTTATGCATAGCCCAGGGTCTAAGCATTGGCAGGCTGTCAAGAGGATTTTCTGCTACCTTAGTGGCACTTTACACCTTGGCTTGTTTTATTCCAAGGGGGATCATTGCCGCCAAACTTACATGCTTTTTCGGACTCAGATTGGGCTGGTTGTTTTTACACGCGAGTGTCCACAAGTGGTTTTTGTTTCATGCTTGGCAGTTCATGTATATCGTGGTTGAGCAAGAAGCAACCTACTATGGCCACTTCAAGTTGTGAGGTTGAGTACAGGGCAGTCTTCACAACTACGGTTGAGTGTGTATGGCTCAGACGCCTTATGGATGATTTGGGTGTTGGACAGGACACTGCCAACACTATCTACACTGATAGTCAGAGCGCATTGGTAGTTGTAAGGAACCCAGTTTTTCATGCTCGCACAAAGCACATTGAGGTGCATTACCATTATGTCAGGGAGAGGCTCTCAGCAGGAGAGATCATCTTGGCTTATGTGCCAACACACGACAACCTTGCAGATCTTTTCACAAAGACATTGTCTCGTGAGAAGCGTGAAGCTTTCCGCAAAGCTTTGGGCTTACTCCCCTTTGTGGACTGATCATGTCAGGGCATGGCACTTCCCTTTACTCATGTGCCAGTTCTTGTTCACCACATCACTCCAGGGGGGATTTGTTACCATATACATGTGGTAGTGATGTGTGTGAACACACTAGGACCGCGGGGGCATTTTTTCCCTCTTTAGGAGGTTTTTTCCCCCGTGCATTGTATATACGCCCATCACTCTAGGGCTATCTATCTTTCCACTGCACACTAAGTAAAACTCTCTCTATTGTGTGCCTTGAGCTTCCTTCGTCTTCTCCAAGCTGTGTGTGTTTCTCTGCAACCCTAATTCCAACAGGGAATGATAAAACTATATATCCAACATACGACATTGTAAATATGGATGAATTAAATATTTCATGTGGATGTGAATTGAGGAAATGATAAAACTATATATAAGTAGATACAATGCATTATTGCATGTATCTTCCTCATTTAATTTGTACACTAGAGTATGGATTTTAGTAAAACATGACCTATTCATACTCTAGGTGCTATTCATAAGTGTAGTTACTATTGAAGTTGTACAAAAGTGATATGCTATAATTTTTATGAGTACTTTGGATAATATTTTATAAGTTGGAAAAATTATTTCTTGATAAGTTTGTTAGATTTCATGTATCATTTTAATAAAGCAAAGCTGGTTGATAAATAGTTCAATAGATAGTTGTTACATGATTAAAATTTTATTTTGGTTTTTTTTAATAAAATGGGTCATTATTAGATATGATATATTTTGACAAGAACACTCAAGAATAACAATTATAGACATTACAAAAAATTGTATATGAAATACTCTTCACGACTGCGTTACTGACCAATTATTTCATATACTTAAAACAAACATTATATATACATGCACATATATATTATATGATGTTCATAAAGCCGTGTTAACAACCTAAATGCCACATTTATGTAAAAACAAATGCTTCTATCAACCGACACTCTATAGCCGCGTTATTGACCAAGTTCTACTTGAATTCAAAGAGAAAAAATAGTTTGCATACGAACATTATATGACCGTGTTACCAATCGGTGCCCATATGTTTCTTTTGCAAGGGAAAGGAAAGCTGACTCACCATTAGGATATCAATGGCGCCGTATTACGGACGTAGTACCCCTACGGTGAGCCAATACTTACCACAAGGATATCAAATTCCCCATGTAACTGAGGTGATGCCTCCATGGTAAGCATTGTTCCGTAGAATATCTTGCGTATACACACCCACATTGTGTGGTAATGTGCCTTATTATTGTGCCGTACAATACGACATACGACACACTATGACACAATGTACACACAACACAAATACTCAAGTTGTGTGGTTAGGTACGGTGCTACCGCTACGCACTTCACTGCAAAGCATACTCCCACATGACCCCATCAATCCCTCTTTCCTCTCAACGTCTCTCTCTCTCTCTCTCTCTCTCTCTCTCTCTCTCTCTCTCTCTCTCTCTCTCTCTCTCTCTCTCTCTCTCTCTCTCTCTCTCAAAATAATACCCCGTGGGCCCACCTATATATTAAGTTGCGGACCCACCGGGATTTTATATTTTCCCGAAAAATTTGTTGGTATTTTGACATTTCCCGACGGGCTCACCAAAAAAAAACTTAAAAGCCCGACGGGCTTTTAGTGGATTATGAGGTCGCTTCTTTGTGATTATGTTGAGTGTCATTATGTGAATATGGTAATAACACTTTGTGATCACAAGAAATTTTATGTGATTGCGTAAATATTAAATCCCTTGAAAAAACTATTGGATTATAATGGTTGGATCTCATATAGCAATGCTGTTTGAAACTGTAATGCAAGAGAAATTAAGTGCACGGGCTAAAGTAAATTGGCAAACATGCTAAGGGGAAGGAGGACTTCCTCAAGCTCATAGCACCATTGATCACCTTGCTACCCCTCAAGTCCTCATGGAGGAGGAAAGGCAAAGGATTATATTGTTGCTATGTGGCTTTGTTCCTCTCAAAAAACTTTGTATACACATGGAAGAATTTCACGTGCCAATTAAATACCTCCATGAAATTCACATACAATGAGAAAGTGATACATTGGATGCATTTGTTAGAGAAAATCTCAAAAAACTTCAGAAGCAACTTTAGTGTGATCAATTTTTTTCCCAATACTCACAAATGTGAGTGGTAGATAGTATATTAACTTCCAAAAAAGAGTTACTTCAGAGAGCCCTGCTCGAAACTAGCTAAGGCATTAGATAACCATAAAGCATAAACACGGCTAACAATGGAGCCACCCTGACAACTAAAGCTGGCTTAACATGAAGCCCCCACCAGTCGAAAGGGGAGTAAAATTGAAAGAAGTAGAAGAGCCATGGGGATGCCACCAAGCAGAATGAGCTTCCACTTCGAATCCACCTATCCACTTTGTCATTGGTGAGCCAAAGAACTCAAACTTCATTTAAAAGAGGAGCCATTCCATCACACAGACTACTCATATCAACCTAAGTCCAACCTTACATACAAGAGCGCCTAGCATATATGAAGCAACTTCATAAATGGAAGGCAAGCTGTAAAGCCGTTCAATGCTGCAGTCAAGCAAAAACTCTCCCCACGAGGATCAACATCACTACATTCCATAGGGCCAACCAAGGGAACATGGTGCCACCAAGTAGTTCTAGATACCACCATGGGGCTATTTTTCCTCAAGCCATGATTGAAGGTAGGACGTGTAGGATTTACCCCAAACAAGGAAGCGGTTGCTGCCATACCTCGATGCAAAAAATATGTTGCACAATGAAGCCGCATGTGAAGAGAGGTGGAAAATGGCTAGGTTCCCCCACCTCAGGGGATCCTCCACTCCTTTGCAGCACATATCCCACCTTTGAGAGCGATGATGCCGCCTTACCCAACCTCTTCATAGCCATCCCATAACCTCCCATCCCCTACCATGACTGCTAGGAACCCTCCCTAGCTCATGCATGTCAAGTACAGCTGATAACACCTTGCAAGATTCTAGGCTTCATCGTGGTAGGGCTAATGTTAGTGTGACCACTTTTACCAACTCCAAGTATTGTAATGAGTTAGAGTATAAATGCTTCTTGAGTAAATATACCAAGAATCATAAAGTTATTTAAGGTAATTATGTGATTACATATTTTTTATATGCTATCAATGTAGCGATTTGATCCATATGCTTCTCAAAAAAATATATCAAGAAGACATATTAAATTTATTTAAGGTAATTATGTGATTATTCTTTTTCTACATGCTATCAATGCAGTGCTCTTGACCCATCCTTTAAACACATGGACTCTGATGAGTGGAACATGACCTTCTGTGCCATTATGATGGAACTAAAAGGGTATTGATGAGGACCCATCTAGTATCATGGAGGTGGCTCCCCTGTTAGATGATGTATCCTTGATCAGTGGAAGATGTCATGGCTCGTGACAAGCATGGTAGGATTTTGTAATTATATGATTTTTGCTAATATAATCTACTCACCATTGTGAGTTTTGTTTTTTTTAAAAAGATACACAAAGCTCATGATTATCCTCAAAATCTTTTGCTTTCATAGTGGTTTGATTGTGATTGCATCTAGAGCAAAGGCTGTGCTTGTGAAAACTCTCAACAAAGAGAAACCATACAATGTATATAGAAAACAAGCACTTGAAATTGTTAGAGAGTTTCAAGTACTTTTGGTTTTGAGGTTCTTGTCGATCATGCACGGTGTGAATGTGCTATATGTAAGATAAAATAGCAACAAAGTAGCTTACAAATGCTCTTTCAAGATAAAGCTTACATGGTGACTTACATGGTTGTGCTAAATGGTGTACATGTAATAGGAGCTGGATACAATGTGATAGCATTGTCACCCATACACTTTCAAGGTGGAGCTTAAATGACGACTTAGACAAAATAAGCTAATATGGTGTACATGTAGTAGGATTTGGATATCCACAACATAGGATGCCTAGCTCATAGCAATGATCTACATTTATAATGGTCAGCAAGGATACTAGGTTAGTGTATACAACATGGGTAGTTTGGGTGGCATTGACTACATGCTATTTGTGGCTATCGTCCATGACCATCGACTATCGACCACTATCCACCAGCCAAAATCAATCAATTGTCCACTCATATAGAGTATACTTAAGACATAGCATTAGAAAAAATATTCCAATAAATATATCCTACTCAATTGGTATTTAATCCTAGGTGGAGTTTTTTGCGACAAGGAGAGAGGATATTCGTGGAGTAACAAAGGTGAAAGGAGGAATGCACATCCTGGCATGCAAAAGCTTTCATGATGAGCTTCAATCGATGGTGTGTCACGTGGGAATCAGGTCTTACACACAACTGGGGGCGAGATTTTTGGATTAGGGTTTCACATATGCACACATAGATTTGAGAAAATGAAGAAGCTCAAGGCACACAATAGAGAGTGTATTGCTTAGTGCGTAGATAGAAAGATAAGATAGCCCTAGAGTGTGTTGGAATTAGGGTTGCAGAGAAACACACACACCTTGGAGAAGACAAAGGAAGCTCAAGGCACACAATAGAGAGTGAGTTACTTAGTGTGCAATGGAAAGATAGATAGCCCTAGAGTGATGGGCGTATATACAATGCACGGGGGAAAAAACCTCCTAAAGAGGGAAAAAATGCCCCGCGGTCCTAGTGTGTTCACACACATCACTACCACAAGTAATGATGCAACAACCCCAAATCTTTCATCTTGAAAGTAGCATTCAAATCAGCCTTAAATTCAGCAATATGTCTCTCATTTGGTCCAGTGATCAACAAATCATCGACATAAAGAAACAAAATGAGAAATACATCATCCTCACGCTTTACATACAATGTGCTTTCTGTTGGACTGTTACAAAAGCCTCGTTTAACCAAAGGAGTGTCAGCTTTCTCATACCTAGCATGAGGAGATTGCTTCAACCCATACAAAGCCTTCTTACATCTGCACACTTTGTCCTCTTGTCCTTTTATGACAAAACCGCGAGGCTACGTTACATAAACTTCCTCAAATATGTCACCATTCAAGAAAGCAGTAACAATTCCTGATTGATGTACATCCCAAACAAAATGAGGTGCCAATGCACATAGAAAACGCACAGTAGTCATACGACAAGTGGGAGCAAAAGTCTTTTCATAATCTATGCCTTTTTGCTGTGCATAACCCTTTCCAACAAGTCGAGCCTTATGGCGATCGATCTCACCATCCGGCTTGCGTTTCAACTTGTAAACCCACTTCATACCAATGGACTTTTTTCCAGGAGGCAAATCACATAAAGTCCATGCGTCATTTTCTATAAGTGCATCATATTCTGATTGCATGGCAGCCATCCAATTTTTTGAATTTTGTGCTTCATCAAAAGACAGAGGCTCCTCAACATCATGTAAGCTAGACACAACCAAAGAATAACGATTTGATGCATAAGATGCATGGTGAGAGCCTGAACAAGTACGACTAGACAAAGGTGCATCCAATTTACTATCACGCAAAGTGTGCACCAGCCATTTTGGCATACCTCTAGCCTGCTCATTTTCAGCCCTTTCCTCATCACGTCCATCATGTACATCTGCATCAATAATAGGTTGATCTAAAACATTTTCACAAATCCCCATAGGCTGTACATTTGCCTCATTGGAACTTACATTCGTATTTCCACCACTGAAAAGAGGCAACAAAGTGTCATAAATGTTCTGTGAGCTTACATTACTGTCTCTAGTACATGACAGCAAGGGCTGAACAGAATCTTCAACAAACACTACATCCCGTGAAACCAGAATACATTTTGTTTGCGGATGATACAACTTGTAGCCTTTGCTTTCAGCACTATAACCAACAAAAATACATTTGACAGCCTTATCATCCAATTTTCTATGCTTGGTTTGTGGCACCAAAGCATATGCCAAACAACCAAAAACATGCATGTGCTCAATAGAAGGCTTTCTATCATGCCATGCTTCATATGGAGTAATAGACTGCAAAGCTTTCGTAGGACACCTGTTTAGTACATAAGTGGCACACATGATGGCCTCAAGAAAAAAAGAATGCGGCAAAGATTGACTTTTGACCATACATCGTGCCATTTTTGTAAGTGACCTGTTTTCCTCTCAGCAACACCATTTTGCTGAGGTGTATAAGGCACTGTACATTGGTGTTTTATCCCACGACTAGCGAGAAATGCATTAAAATTCATGAGACATATACTCCCCCCCTCGATCGGAACGGAGGGTGCCCATAGTACATTTCGAGACATTTTCAGCCATAGCCAGATATTGTTTGAAGCACATAAAAACTTTGGACTTCGCTTTAAGCGGAAATACCCATGCATGCCTAGAGTAATCATCAATGAAAGTCACGAAGTAAAGGTAATTGCCCAAGGATGGAGTTTGCATGGGCCCACAAACATCACTATGCACAAGTTGCAACCTGCATGTGGCCCTAACTGAACCATCCTTTGGAAACTTAGAATGCTGCATCTTACCCAAAATACAGCCTTCACAAACATGTTTGACAGGTGCTTCAAGAGGTGGCAAAGAAGCAACCATATCAGATTTCTACAAACGCAGCAAACTGGCAAAATTTGAATGACCAAAACGTGCATGCCAAAGTTTTGCATCTGAAATAGCCCTTGAATCTGCAACAACATTTGCAAAATTTTGTCCACACTTGTCATACAAAGTGAGCTTATACAGCCCACGGCACAAATGGCCAAATGCAACAATTTCATCACCAAAACTGAGATCATGAACTGTACATCTATCATCCACAAATTTGACTACAAGTCCAAGTCTAGCAAGTGCGGATACAGACAAGAGATTCTTCTTGATCCCAGGTACATAAAGTGCATCAACAAGTGTGAAGGAACTGCCATTTGTAGCAGTAAGCACAATCTTTCCAACTCCCTGAACTGGATAAGAGGCATTGTTGGCACAAGTGACAGAATTCCCATGAGGACAGACTCGAGAGAGGTGAACAATTCACGATGTGAGGTAATGTGCTTTGTAGCACCACTATCGAAATACCACACATGTGAATCTACACCAATTGACAAGCATGCGTCATGGACAACAGGATTGTAAGTGCACTCTGCGCTAAAAGCCCATTCTACATCAACATCAGCATTACAGTCTCCTTTGACAGAAGACTCAACAATGACTGCACTTGTAGTGGAACCAGCATTTGTAGTGGAATCACCCTCTTTCTTCTTAGCCTCTTTGGCCTTCAACTTAGGACACAACTTGATCAAGTGATCATTAGCTTTACAATAATGGCAATGCATCTTCTTTTTGCCCTTATCACCAGAATTGCCAGACGAAGTGCTGCCAGCAGAAGCATTAGGAACATAAGTTTTGCCACTTGCAGCAGACCCATAAGAAGTGGCTGCATTAATGTTACCACACTTTCTTTGAGAAGCAATAAAAGCCTGTTCAACTGCAACGCTGCCTAGTCTTGTTTTTTATGGAAAGTGACTCTTGCAATAGCAATGTGCATAATGCATCAAACTTGACAACTTCTGGATTCCCTTAGGTCATAAGTCTCCAAGTACTAGCAAAAGTCTGGTAAGAATCTGGTAAGGCATCAAGAACAGTCTGCACAAGGGAGCTGTCTAAAATGACTTTACCTGCAGAAAGGATTTGCTCATTGATATCCTTAACACTAGCAAGGAAAGTGTCCATGTCATCTTCCTCATGCATAATCTTCGACTCCAGCTCTTTACGCAGCAAAGCAATTTTAGCCTCATTGCGACTTGCATAAAGACTAGCCAAAATATCCCAAGCCTGTTTTGCAGATTTTGTTGAACGGATGTGAGGAACAATGGTGCACTTTACAGAAAACACAATCAATGCATGAGCGTGCGCATCCTTTATATCCCAACGAGCTTGTTCTATCGTAGGCAAAACAACTCTAATAGCTGCAATCCTTGCACCAAGACCTGCAACATCCTCAACATTGCCTACATCCTTAGAACCAGGACGTACATCAATGCCCTGCACAATATTTCAGACGTCTTTGACACAAGAACGTGTTGCATCATATAAGCCCACATAGGGTAATTGTCCCCATCCAACCTGTCCTCAGCAGCAAACATCTTGAAAACATCTGTGTTGTTGTCAGCCATGGTAAATGCTGGACCTGATGTGAAAACTACCCGAAAATAGGAGAAATGGAGCGGGAACAACACGTGCTATATAGCACAAACCGTAGTAGACTATAAGGCACCTGTTATGCAGAAAACAACACTGACAGAACTTCTACACAAAATGACGAAATTGCCTGTGGAGACCTGTTTGTAGTGGAAACGGGGCCCGAAATGAGCCCGAATGAAAAATCTGAGCAGACTAAGCTCTACAAGCTTGCTCGAAATTTTTGTCGACCTGCGAACGCTTTCCAAAGCTGACTGAAATCGAAGAAAGTGAGCAGGCGTGTGCTGGAGCAGCTGGCGACTGAGCCCGAGGATGCAACCTGCTCTGATACCAATTGTTGGAATTAGGGTTGCAGAGAAACACACAGAGCTTGGAGAAGATGAAGGAAGCTCAAAGCACACAATAGAGAGTATGTTACTTAAGGGGCAATGGAAAGATAGATAGCCCTAGAGTGATGGGCGTATATACAATGCACGGGGGAAAAAAACCTCCTAAAGAGGGAAAAGATGCCTCGACAGTCCTAGTGTGTTCACACACATCACTACCACATGTATATGGTAACTGAGTGATGGGAGTATATACAATGCACATGGGAAAAAGCCTCCTAGGGAGAAAAAAGTGCCTCATTAGAGGATACACATCCCTACTACATACATGGTAAGAAATCCCCCTTGGGAGTGTTGTAGTGAGGTGCATAGTGTATAGGGAAGTTCCATACCCTAAGGACATGATCGACCCACAAAGGGAAGTAAGCCAAGATCTTTATGGAAAGCTTCAAACTTCTCACGAGGCAATGCCTTTGTGAAAAGGTCTTCAAGATTGTCCTGTGTTGACACATAAACCAAGCTCATCTCTCCTTCTAAGAGTCTCTCCCTGACATAGTGATAGTGCATCTCAATGTGCCATGTGCAAGCATGAAAAACTGGGTTAGTCACAACTACAAATGTGGTTTGATTTCCAATGAAAATGATGTTGGTAATGTCTTGTCCAACACTTAAATGATCCATAAGGTGTCTAAGCCATACACGCTCAACCATAGCTGTGATGACTGCTTTGTACTCAACCTCACAACAACATCTTGTGAAACCAAGATACAACATGTAACCTTTTCTTTTAGGAATGTAACCAACAAAATTGCATTTGATAGCCTTATCATCCAATGTTTTGCAATGTGTTTGTGGCAGCAAGAATAATTTAACCAATAAAAAATGTGCATGAGATCAATAGATGGCTTCTTATAATGCCATGCTTCATAAGGACTCTTAGACTACAAAGCTTCAGCAGGACACCTGTTAAGGACATAGGTAGCACACATGATAGCTTCAAGCCAAAATAAATGTGGTAAAGCTTGGCTCTTGATCATACATCATGCCATCTCTATAAAAGGACTATTTTTCCTCTCAGCAACACCATTTTGCTAAGGTGTATTTGGTATTGTACATTGGTGTTTAATCCCATGACTAGAAATAAATGCATTAAACTCATGAGACATATACTCCTCCCCTTGATGTGAATATAGGCTACCCATATTACATTTCGAGACATTTTCAATCATAACCAAAAATTTCTTGAAGCATATGAACACTTTGAACTTAGCTTTAAGCGGATACACCCATGCATGCCTTGAGTAATCATTGATGAAAGTCATGAAGTATAGGTAATTAATCGAGGATGGAGTTTGCATAGGCACACAACATTGCTATGCACAATTTGTAAGTTGCATGTAGCCCTTATCAAACCATCCTTTGGAAACTTTGAAGGTTGCAACTTACCCAAAATACTAACTTCACAAACATGCTTAGAAGGTGTTTCAAGAGGTGGCAAAGAAGCAACCATATCATATTTTGGCAAACACAGCAAACTGGAAAATTTTAGATGCCCAAAACGTGTATTGCCAAAGTTTTGCATTTGAAACAACCTTTAAATCCACAACTTCATTTGCAAATTTCTAGCCACAGTTGTTATACAAAGTGAAATTATACAACCCACAACACAAAGTGCCAGATGCCACAATTTCATCATCAAAATTAATATCATGAATTGTACATGTGTCATCCACAAATTTGACAAGGAAATCAAGTTTAATAAGTGCAAATACAAAAAAGTTTCTTTTTTACTAGTGGTACAAAAGTACATCACCAATGTGAAAGAATTTCCATTTGCAACAGTTAGCATAATCTTTCCAACTCCCTTGACTAGATAAGAGACATTTTTGGCACAAGTGACTATATTCCTAGGAGGGATAGCCTCAAGAGAGGCAAACATGTCATGATGAAAAGTAATGTGTTGTGTAGCACTACTATCAAAGTACCAACTCTACAACAACTGGCATGTATGCATCATGGACAAAAGGACCATGGGTACACTCTCCATTTAATGCCCACTCTGCATCTACATCAACATCAAAACCTCCATGTAACAAAGAATCTACCATAGGTGCACAGGTAGTAGATCCAACCTCTTCCTTCTTGACTTATTTTCCCTTCAACTTAGGACATTGCTAGTGATCATTAGCCTTGCAATAATGGCACACATTTTCTTCTTTCCTTTTTCACAAAAATTCCCAAAGGATCTTCTACCACTAGAAGCACTAGAAACAGGTGATATGCTACTCACAGAAAGAACCACAAGAAGTGGCAAAATAGCTATTATCACCACCTCTTTCAGTAGCAACAAAATCCTATTCAAATCCAATCTAATCATATTCTTTTTTTTAAGTGATTCTTGTAATAGTAACATGTATAATGATTGAAATCTTAAGGCAAAGCATCAAGAATAGTTTTCACAAGTGAATTGTCAAAAATAACTTCACCTATAGAAGTGAGTTTCTCATTGATATCCTTGATACCATCAAGAAAGTGTCCCATGTCATCTTCCTCTCTAGCTCTTTACGCAACAATGCAATCTTAGCTTCATTGTGACTTGCATAAAGACCGATTAGAGTATAACAAGCTTGTTTGGTTGATTTTGTTGAGTGATCGTGAGCATAAATAGCACAATTCACAAATAATTTAATCAATGCATGAGCCCGTGCATCTCTAACATCCCAACAAGATTGCTCAAAACAAATCTAGCAATAATAGACAACAACAGAGCTTGTATCCATAGAAGGTGGATGCACATCAATGCCTTGCACAACATTTTGGATGCCCTTTGACACAAGAACACGCGTCATCAAAAGTGCCTCAAAAGAGGAAAAATCGAGCTAGAATAACACATGCTTTATAGCACAACTTGAAGAGGATAAGGGACCTCTTATGTAGAAAGTGACACTGATAGAGATTCTGCACAAAAGGATAAAATTGCTTGCACAATACTCCTTGTAGTGAAAATGGAGACTGAAATGAGCCCAAATCGAGATTTTGAGCACACATAGCTCTTTAGGTCATGACTAAGTATTTATTGACATGTTTACACTCACCAAAGCTCACCCAATTTAGAGAAAGTGAGTGTGGGGGTGCTGGCAACTATGCCCAGGAGGATGCGTCCTACTCTTATACCAATTGTTGGAATTAGGGTTGCAAGGATGCACACACATATTGGACAAGATGAAGAAGCTCAAGGCACACAAAAAAGGGTTTATTGCTAGTTAGCCCTAGAGTGATGGACGTTTATACAATGCACAGGGGGGGAAAACCTCCTAGTGAGGGATAAAGTGCATCGACGGTCCTAAGTGTGTTCACATACATTACTGCCACATATATGTAACAAAGATGAACCTTCACAAAGTGTGTTCACACACGTCACTGCTACCACATATATGGTAATAGAGATCAACCTGCACAAAGTGTGTTCACACACATTACTACCACATATAAGGTAACACCAAATTGTGTCATAATTGATGTCATTGGGGTTGCCTATGCTTGGGGAAGGATCCACGTCATTGCAAGATTATTGGCTGAAGCTCTCAAATGGTACAGTGACTCTCTCTCTCTCTCTCTCTCTCTCTCTCTCTCTCTCTCTCTCTCTCTCTCTCTCTCTCTCTCTCTCTCTCTCTCTCTCTCTCTCTCTCTCTCTCTCTCTCTCTCATCCATGTGTTACCGACATTGTTACGATAAATGATTTCACTTTTTTTTTAAGAGCTAGGGCACATGAAGGGCGTCCTAGTGCCACCCTTAGGGGCCCATCACATGTGAAGCCAACAAGGAAAGCTTTAAGAGTTTCAAGGTAAGGACTTGTTGTAAGGTAGGCCACAACCTTCGAGCAACGCAAGGAGCCACCAAAATTTGACGAGGTTTTCATCCTGAAGATATCATTATCTTAAGCAAGTCCTAAGGTTAAAGAAAGGCTCAAGGTTTAATCAAGGCTTAATTACTCATCACAATAAGTCAAGAAAGGCTTGATTCTATGAAGGCATCCAAGCAAGGAGGTATTCTTTGATGGTATTAAAACGTTACAATAAGGAGGATATCAAGCAAGGCTTCATTCTTTACCAACATGTCTTGATACCTTTCTCTTTAGTGGTTTCAAATCACACATTTACTTACTAGTTTAGTGATCAACAAGAACAATGATATGTCTGTGAGTAACACCGACAAGATGAACTGCTAATCAATAAAATTGTGCATTTTCTAAACTCCATAGGAGTCCCTTCTATTCACTTGTAACTATGTAGTTAACTTTTATGCCTTGACTGTTGCAAATATGTATCCCTCGGACAAGTAAGAGTGGCAACCAATGGAATGCATAATGGGCATCTTTGATGCATTCCATGCATTGGTGTGTGAACTTCTCTACATCACTAGCATTGGACAAAAGGGGTGTATTCTTCTATGACCACTTCTACAATTCTCCTTGGTATGTGCTTGGTTTTCGCATGTCGTAATATCTCTTACTTCCTTCAAAGGAAACTCCTCAATGGCTAGTTCCTACCTTTCAAACCTCTAAGTGATTTAGTCTAACTCTCCACTAAGAGATACAGAAGTTCTTATACACAAATTTTGCGAGTCATGTAGTACGTGTATCTATCTTCGTGGCCATGTTTGTGGTTATTGACTTCTTCCATGATAAGGAGTTTAGGAAGACTACTACTAAACTTGTCTACAAGCAGAGAAATGCCTTGGATTTCTAGATGATTCTTAGGATGTCCATGATTCTAATGGAATCTTGTGCAAGGTGGATAAGAAGTATATTATGTGTAAGTGTAATCCTCTCAAAAAATCATAGCTTCCTTCTATTACATGAGGTGGCATCAAGTGAATGGTCATTGGTACCTATGTACATGATTTGTCTGATGACATTAATAATCCTTTGAGGATGCTTGAGTTATGGTGTGGACATGACTTGGTGATAGTTTTTAGCATTTGAGTTCATGTCACACTATGACACATATGCTTGGATTTGGAGGATGATTTTGACCTCAACCTACCTCCAAAATTTCCTTTGCAATGCAATATGCTCAAGGTAGTGTGCTTTACAAGTATAAATTTGTCATAATAATCAATATCTAATTCTCCTAAATGATTTTCTCATGTTAAACTGATCATTTAATATGGGGAAGTGCCAGGGAGAAAAAGCTAGAATATTGGTTAAGCTAGCAGACCAGCCACCACAGTAGGGATCCAAAGGAGGGAAAATAGGGATCCAAAGGGGGGGCCATCTGCAAAAGAGCCATGTGCAACAATGGGCTAAAAAGACCCTAAGGTTCAGCCCATTAAGACTTCCAAAATGCTAAGGTTCCAAAATTCAAAGGTTGTGTCCAAAGGTCAACCTTAAGGGAATTGGATGCTTTGTATGTGACCAAAAAAGTCTTTGCATATTCCTACATAGGAGGGGGCAAGCCTAGCATGTAGGGGATGAGAGAGAAATCCACACACACACACACACACAAGCCCCCTTTACACAAAGGGAATGAGAGACACATGTCAGCTCCCTAGGCCAGATGCCCACAAGGTGTTCCCAATTCCTATTGGATGGCCTTGGAGGTGGACCAATGAGAATTAGGCTAGAGTAAATCTAGTTTAATTAATTTAAAAACACTTAATAAAAGAACCAATGAGAATTAAGTCCTCTAGAAGACTATTGGATAGTCTCCCAAGGGGTCCAATGAGCATTCAGCAGCCCAATGGCTTGCCTGATTCCTATTGGCCAGGAGGCAAAGGGGTCCAATGACAGTTTAATTGAATTATTAATTAACCTAAAGCTCTCACAAAAGGGAAAAGGGGGACACATGTCAGAAGGCTATCACTTATGCTGCTTAATAGTCATTGGCTTGACTTGGGGAGGGCCAATGAGGGTTGAGCAAGAGCAAATAGCAAGAGGGCTCTCCCAAGAGAGAGAGGGGGCTGATTTTTGGCAAGGCATTATCACACACACACACACACACTCAATCTCATGTGTGAAGAAAGAGAAGACTATCTCTTCCCAAGCTTTAATGGAGAGCTCATCACCTACTCCAAGCTTGTGAGATAGAAGCCTACATCGACACACTCTTGGCATGTGGATGCAAATCCAACCAAGAGCCAAGCTTTAATGCATGCTCATCTCCTCTACCATGTTAATTACTAAGCTAAGCTATGCTAATATGAGTGATTATGTGAGGAGATGTACATCTTTCTCGTAAGATACTCCTTCTTCCTCTCAATCTACTCTCATACCCTGCTAGCTCTCACCATCTTCGAAGGTGTGTGAGGTCTTGGGTCTGAGAACGGGGATAATTGATGTTGTGTTTGCTAAGTGTTTTGCTTAGTGCATGAAGCTTTCATCTTCATTGCACTAGCTAGTCTTGAAGGAACACAAAGAATTGTATTGTACAATGTCTCTCTTGATGGGAGAAACCATAATACAAAGCCTTTTGGAGGGGGGACCGGCTCCATGCAAATCTGGTCCTCAACTGTTGTCAATTGCTTAATTTCTCTCTCTTTTGAAAGTATCGTTGATGCTATCTAATATGTTTTTTGTTGCTCTCTCCACCCAAGCACTCTTGTAATTCTCATTAGGAATCTATTCTACTGAAATGCCCACTATGTTCATGCTAATTTGCGCTAAACACAAGTTATTAGGCCATTAAATGTTACATTGGTATCAGAGCACAAGGTTTCTCTTTTCTTGCTCAAGAAGGGAGGTCCTCAAGCTAGCTATAAATGGTTGGTATTATTAATTGCCTGTGAGTACGTAGAATAGGGATTTTTCAGCCTTGCAGTGCTCTTGCCTTCGTGCAGTTAACGAGGCATCACCATCAAGAGCTATGATCTTAATAGTGGAGTCCTACGGGGCTTGCCTACGGCTTAACCACTATTGAGCTATTAGAAGCTTGACAAGAGCCGGTGCTGTTTTGGTTTTGAACGACCCTCTCTTCTATTCCTTGCAATTAATGGTATTCGAGCCGTGGGTACAGTAGCTTGAGTGCTTTTTCTAAAGGGGTAAAGAGGAGTAGCAACTAGGTCTTGAAGTGCCAAAGTACACCTAAAAGTTGTTAGAATGGCTGACAATAGTAAAGAGAGTGAAATTAATGTTGATAACTTTGATTTTGCTCATGAGCAAGCTACTAATGATGCTTCAATGCTTGTTAACTATCTTGTTTCTAGGCTTCAACAAGCCATGGGCAATCCATCTCTCCAAAGTGAAGTGCAACGGCAGCTCCGTGCTCACGGGATTCTCCAAGCTCATCACCATGACGAGAGAACACCTAGGAAGCCTCCTTGTGAGACTACCAAAAGAGGTCTCTCTCCGATTCGGGAAGAAGAAGAGAATCCGTACGAAGGGCTCAAGAATTTACTTCTTGATGATGCATCTCCTTCCCAAAGGAGAACTCAAGAGCCTCCACCGAAGGAACGAGAAAGAAGTGAGTCTCCTGCCACCTCCGTGGAGATGGCTCCACGAAGACGACGGGCTAAACGCTCTCCATCACCACCAAAGCGGAGAAGACCATCACACTCTTCTCCACGCCATAATTCAAAGAGGGATGATAAAAAGCAAGAGAGGAAAAAGGCGGGAAAGAGGACACCCTCTTCTCCATCTTATTCATCCTCTTTCTCTTATGAAAGTGATGGTGAAGACAACGAAGATCAAGACAAGAAAAAGGAGAGAAAGAGGTCACCCTCTTCTCCACCTTCTTCAAATTCTTCACCTTCTGAAGAAAGTGATGGTGCAACCTTTGAACCATCAAAAAGAAGAGGCCATAAGAAATCCTATGCCGCATGGAAGAGGTCGTCCAAGTTGAAGAAATTCAAAGAGCGAGGGAAGAGCATCTCTTTCCTTACCTATGATGGTACCTTTGGTGCTACAGACAAAGTCTTGGCCTTTATCCAACAGTTCGATGCGGCGTTTGGAGATGAGGGCTTCAAGGAGTCCTCTAAGCTATGCCATGTAGCTATGCACTTTCAAAAGTCGGCCAGGCAATGGTGGTCTAGCCTACGAGCCAACGGTGAAGCT
The DNA here is from genome assembly GCF_014529385.1 of Adiantum capillus-veneris. Classification (NCBI taxonomy): domain Eukaryota; kingdom Viridiplantae; phylum Streptophyta; class Polypodiopsida; order Polypodiales; family Pteridaceae; genus Adiantum; species Adiantum capillus-veneris. The sequence goes on from NC_140945.1 coordinate 43,723,779, forward strand.
CCACGAACATGGAAAGCTTTAAGAGCTTCCATTATGAAGCAATTTTTGGCCACAGATGCCAAAGACAAAGTACTCACCGAATGGCGAAGCTTAAAGCTCTCTCCCAATGAATCCATCCACAAATATGTAGACAAGTTTTGGGACCTACAACTCAAAGCCACTGTCTTCAAAAAGTTGGATTTTGGAGAGCAAAAGCAACAGTTTTGTGCGGGCTTAACCGAAGAAATGGTGGAGTATGTCAACTCCCAAAGGCCACGTACCATATCGGCGGTAATACACCATACTATGGTGGCCTCTCGAGTCAATTTCCAAATGGGGGCTAAAAGAAATAATAAGCCCCCGGAAAACAAGGGTTCCAATGAGCCTAAGGGGAAGGACAATGTCCAAAAGTCTCCTAAGGGCAACTCCAACAAAGCTAAAGAGAAGGAGTTTACAAAGGTAAGAAGAAACTCTCTCCTGAAGAGCTTGAGCGTTATCGCAAGGATAATCAGTGCTTCAAGTGCGGCAAACAAGGGCATGCATACCGCGCTTGTCCCCAAAAGAACAACCGCCAAGATCCTCCTAGAGCTTCCTTGGTTGAAATCCAAGAGGAGGAGACTCACCAAACTCACCACAAAGGATATCCTCTATGCCATGCTTGGGGAAAGGTAAGAGAACATGATGCTTTTATTCTCTTTGACCCTGGTTCTACTCACAATTTTATATCTATAGAGCTGGCCACCAAGCTAGGCATACAAGCCTACGAGATGGGAGATGTCCTACCCGCAGACAGTGCTTTCAAGGAGCAAGAAGCTCCAGTCACTCCCTTAATCGGGAAATGGAGGCTTCATGTTCAAAGCTATGTGGACAAAGAGGAGTTCTTTATCTCTCCTCTCAAGCATGAGGATGTAATCCTAGGGGCACCATGGTTTGACCGGTCAGCCTAGCTGCCAATGTTAAATTTCCTGAAAGGAGAATCTCCTTTAAGTTCAGGGAAAAAGACATGTATATAATTGCTAAGGAAATGGGTAACACTATCCCCATTGTACATACACCAGCTTTCAACAAGTCAATAAAGAGCTCTATTTCCGTGTACATGATTTTTGTTAAAGATTCTCAAAATGAACCTAATGCTTTAGCAAAAGAAAATAAAAGCAACCAAAAGGAATTAGAGTTATCAAATTTTCTCAAGGGGTTTCAAGATGTTTTTATTGACGACATCCCTTGTGAGCTACCTCCTAAACGAGTTAATGATGACCATGCAATTGAACTTCTTCCAGGAAGTTCACCGCCTAACAAACCTCCTTATAGAGTTTCTCAAGATCAACAAGAGGAGATTATGCGGCAAGTGCATGAGTTAGTTGAGAAGGGCATGGTTAGGCCTAGCTCATCTCCATTTTGCTCACCTGTGCTATTAGTGCAAAAGAAAGACGGCACATATCGTATGTCTGTCGACTATAGAGCACTAAATAGGATCACTATAAAGAATAGGTTTCCCGTTCCACGGGTAGAAGACCTATTTGATAAGCTACAAGGATCGACCTACTTCAGTAGGATTGACCTAAAAAGTGGCTATCATCAAATAAGGATAGTTGATCAAGATATTGTAAAGACCGCATTTTGCACCACATTTGGTCTTTATGAATACATTGTCATGCCTTTTGGCTTGACCAATGCACCAACCACATTCAACCGCTTGATGGAGAAGCTGTTCAGGCCTCATCGAACCTTCACTAGAGTGTTCTTTGATGATATTATCATCTACTCTAATTCATTAGACGAACACAAGCAACACCTCCAGGTAATATTTCAAGTTTTAAGAGAGAATAAACTTTATGTTAATGGAAAGAAAAGTGAATTTTTCTTGCAAGAGGTTCAGTATTTAGGTCACATTATCTCTCAAGATGGCATCCAAATGGATCCATCAAAGTTAGAGGTAATAAAAGGATGGCCTAAACCAAGGAATCTTCATGAACTAAGAAGCTTTATAGGTATGTGTGCATACTATAGACGCTTCATAGAAAAGTTCTCACAAATTGCAGGACCATTACATGACCTAACAAAGAAAATCGTTAGGTATACATGGTCTGCTAAGGAGAACAATGCTTTCGAAAAGCTTATCTCTCAACCTATGCGTACACTACCGGATCTCTCAAAACCATTTGAGGTCCAATGTGATACTTGTGGTGATTGCCTTGGAGCTGTTTTGCTCCAAGAAGGGCACGCCATAGGCTATGAGAGTCGAAGGCTCGACCATGTTGAGCAAGCTCTAGGCATATACGAAAAGGAACTCCTTGCAGTTCTACATGTCTTAGACTCATGGAAGCACTATTTATTGGGGACTCCTTTCATTCTGCGAACGGATCACCAAAGTCTTAAGTACTTCATGACGCAAACCAAGCTCTCCGACAAACAAATGAGGTGGGAAAATTTCCTTTTGCAATTTCATTTTCATATTGCTCACATTGCTGGCAAGCATTTTCAAGTAGCTGATGCACTCTCAAGACGGCCGAGATTGAATGAGGTTTCCATAGCAACTCACAATGATCTATCTTCAATGATAGATGAGTACGCTATTGATCCCGATTTTAGAGATGTGATTTCAGCCCTTGCATTAGGGAAGAAAGAAGAACCATTTACTTTACAAGATGGTTATCTTCTCTATGGCAATAGACTATGCGTTACTAACTCACTACGTGAGAAAGTAATGTATGAATATCATGCTCCACCGTATGCGGGGCATAGAGGGATTTAGTCTACCTTAAAGGGAATTGAAACATATTTCTATTGGCCTACCATGAAAGTGAACATACAAGAGTATGTTTCTAAATGTGTGGTATGCCAAAAGACAAAATTTGATAGAGGGAAGCAACTTGGATTGCTTCAACCCTTTCCAATCCCTAATTCACCATGGGAGAGCATATCCATGGATTTTATCTTTGGATTGCCTAAGTCTATCCATGGGAATACGGGAATATGGACGATAGTAGACAGGTTCAGTAAACAAGCTCATTTTATACATGTCAAAAAGACTATCAAAGCCCATCAAATGGCAACCCTCTTCATTTCACAAATTTTCAAGTACCATGGCTTGCCAATGTCCATAGTGTCGGATAGAGATCCTAGAATGACCAGTAATTTCTGGAAGGGTCTCTTTGAAAATTTAGGAACAAGGCTAAACTTCTCTTCGGCCTATCATCCACAAACGGATGGCCAAAGTGAAATAGCTAAACTAACAATTCTCAATCTACTAAAAGCCTATGTAATGGAAGTAGATCAAAGATCCCAATGGAAGAAGTACTTACCCTTAGTGGAGTATGCTTACAATAACATTGTACATACTTCCACGGGAAAAGCACCTTTCGAGGTAATTGAGGGGAGATCAAAAAGTCCCTTGCTACTTAAGGTACATGGGAAGATCTTCGCTGCTACAGATGAGTATAGCCGAGACCTACAAGAATCTTTTCAAAAGATTAAGGATGCTATCTCTATCTCACAACAAAGGCAAAAGGCTGCTGTTGACAAGCATAGAAGAGCCCAAACCTTTAAAGAAAATGATTGGGTCTTTTGAAAGTATTTTTGATGCTATCTAATATGCTTTTTGTTGCTCTCTCCACCCAAGCACTCTTGTAATTCTCATTAGGAATCTATTCTACTGAAATGTCCACTATGTTCATGCTAATTTCCGCTACACACAAGTTATTAGGCCATTAAATGTTACAAAATTCATGTTACATTTATGCACGCTTTCTTACCTTGTTTGCTATTATGGAGATGTTTTGGTCTATCCCTATTTTTAAATAATTCTAAGGTACAAGTCCCTACAAGAAAGGAGAAGAAGATACTATGTGAAGAGAGCATGAATTTCCAAAGAGTTATAACTTGTAATTTTTGTAACAAAGCTATAGAAAACACTTTTGTACACGTTATATACACATCAATGTAAAAACTATCTTATTGCAAACATATTTTGAGCACAAATGTTTTTTATCAATTTTGAGTCCAATTGTCCTTACATTGGGTATAACATGTACATTGTATTATCAAAACAAATACATTGAGTTTCACTCCGATTTATAATAGAGTGAGATCCTTCTTGGGCATGAGCATCAATAGTAGAAGGAAAAGGATCACTCTAGGGAGGTACATTCTCCACTTGTACATCAGTGATGGAAGTAGAAATAGGCTCTGAGGGATCACATACATAGGGCAAGGCAACATGGATGAAAGGTTAGCAAGCAAGTGAAGGAGGAGTATCCTCCAAAGCAATAGGCTCTGAGGAACCACATACATAAGGCGAGGCAACATGGGAGAAAGGTGAGCAACTAGATGAAGGAGAAGTATCCTCCAAAGCATGAGCGACATAGATTTCTATGGAGATTATTGGGATGTTGGTTGATGCATAAGAGAGCATTGGGGAGAGTGCAAAGGTGTGGGTCACAAGGAGGAGAGCTCACAGGAGAGCGGGGGGATGTTGGGTGATGGGGTGAGGGGTGAAGAGAGGATTGCATAGTAGATTCCCCATCATCAAGAAAATTGGGTATAACAAAAGGAATGCTCACGAAGATGAGTGGAAGCTTTTGCATGGGCATGCTATGTTGTTGGAGGTTTCTCTTCATATCTCCAAGGTGGAGGGCATGGTTGTGGCCTTGTTTATGGTGGGACACATGCATCAGGGACCCCTTTGGCCACATCTCCATAAGATTAACTAAATTTTGGACAATTATGGTCCTAAAGACCTCCACATGAGCCTCAAAATAATATGCCAGGTTTCTAGCATGCAAAACCATTCCCCACCCCACTAACATTAAGAACCTATGCTTTATCATCCATTCAAGTAAAATACTTCTATGTTCCTTTTCATAAATGCGCTCTAAAATGAGTTCTACATTTGCAAGAACTCTCCATCCATAATAATGCCCATCATTCTATTTTGGCACCTTGAAATTTAGAATAAGCATGTTGACCTAGATTTTCTCTTGGGTCAATGCCTCTAGGATAGTCACAAGTTTGGGTCAAGACCTCTAAGGAAATCACAAGATTTTGAATAGACCTATAGGATTAGGCAAAGGGTGATGACCAATTGCATCTTCACTTAGCTTCGGACATTCCCATGGAACCCATGTGTGGAATTTGCAAAATAGCAATGATTGTGTTCCATGTTCATTCAAACCAACAAGGTTCCAATGGAAGCTATTTGAACCAAAAAATAGATTTAGCTGCTATCCATTATAAACACACTATCTAAACAATGACCAAAAATCACAATACTTATCCTTCTTTGTAACCTAAAAGTAAACCATTGCCTATGTCCACATTGATGGATTGCAACCAATCAATGACATCAATCAAAGAGATGTCATTTAAGGAGAGTACCATTGATAGCTTTGAGTCTTGGAAAACTACCGTGGATTGAATATTCCATGATAGGCTGGAGGCCAGTAGGCTGAGAGTAGAAAACATTTCATTTAGAAGATTAAGCATTATTGAATTTGAAATAGTAATGGAAAAATGAAACTCACATGCCATATGCAACAATTTATTATTTGGTCTGTCAGCTCCCTCATACCATCTCTCAATATTCTTATCTCCTCTGATCCAAAGGGAAAGTACAGAATGTGTCTCCCTACAGGAAGGGCCACATCAAAAATGGAGACCAAGGAAAACAAGGAATTCCCTTTTTGGCTTCATGAATGGATTTCACTATCTCTCTATCTCTTGATTAAGCATGAAAGTCCCCATCCATTTCCTCCTGACCCCGTTCCACATTTATATGGGTACCATAAGCATGTTGGGTGGTAGGGATGCTATCGTGATCCTCAAAATATTGTCCATCTTCTTATAAAAAATGGACACTGACTTAAGCATCTTGTCGTACCTGGACCGCAAAAGTTGTAGGAATTTGATGTCATGGGGTATCAAGAAAACTCTGTGGGTAAGAGCTATCAAGATGTAGTTGTCCTAAAAGAGTTGACCGAGAAAATGTTTGGTTGCCTCGTGTAGGCAACCTATTGCGCTCTTGCCCATCGTAAGAGATCTACAAGGACCAGAAGGACTCTCAAAGAAAAGACATGGAAGCTTGGAGAAGTCTGATAGGAAGAAGACAAGGCAATCCTACATGAATTTTAGCAAATCAAAGTTGGATATCAAAAAGAGAAATTCTTCGAGAAGAGTTCACCTCATTCACAACATGGAAGTAAAGAATGGTCAAAGATGCTGTAGGATTTGAGGGAAGGTGTTGGAGATACAAGCTCACACCATCTCTCCTCATTAACAAGGGTCATTTGGAGATGATGCACAACTTGAGGGAAGGTGTTAAAATATGCAAGCTCACATCGTCTCTACTAGAGGTGTGAACAAGGACTAAAAATGAAGGCATGATGGAAGCAAGTCAATATGGACTCAAATATACAAAGTGCAGATAATCAACAATATATAATAAAAAATCTTACATGCCCATGGGCATGGCTTTTACCCCATCTACATGTTGGAGGCCTCTACAACAACCACCTTGAAGATTGCTAAAAAGTACCTAAAAGGCAGGAGCAATTTCAAGAGGTTCATGAGGAAAATTTTAGAAGTGATATTAGCCACCTACAGTAGTGATCTTGTGGAGCAATACAAAGATAATTTTCTCTAATCAATATGAAATAAAATCTTGTCAAAGGGTTTATCCTAATTCCACTCCTACCTTTTTTTGTAAAGGTGTCAAATTCATTGCCTGCAAAGCTATATACTTCACACATGATTTAACATACCAACTTGGGAGTGACCTATCAAGAGATACAATGTGATATCTTGATGAAGTTTAGAGAGAAAATGTTTCCCACATTATGGAGGATATACCTACCAAAGAAATCCCTAAAAGGCACTCGGAGGAGCCATCTACAACAACTATAAAGAGTGCAACACATGAGGTTGCATTGGTCCCTTTGTACACATTTTGTTCCTAGGAGTACCCTAGTGCCTAGAGCCTAGGAGTACACGTATAAAGAGTGCAACAGAGAAGGTTGCATTGGTCCCTTTGTACATGATTTTTACCTAGGAGTACCGTAGTGCCTAGAGCCTAGTATTGGTACCTAGTTCTAAGATGATATTGGTTTAATTCAAGGATGACATTACAGATTAGGTAGTGAGCTTAGTAAGGTGGTGAAGTGTTGCTACTAAGAAGCAAACTCACACCTTAACATTAGGAAGAAGAAGAAGAGAGAACATAGTGAGAGACATTGTGAGGCATTAGATGAATCTTGTATAGAGTGTTGTTAGCTGGGAGAATACACTCACTATAATTGGGACTTTAGCCACTAGATTGGGTTTGGGGATCATCCATCGAGTCTCTTAGAAGTACTTATATTATGTATCATAGGTACATTCATAGTACCTATCAAGGCATTTCAGAGTACCTTCTCCAAAAAGTCAAAAGTACTTTAAAGTACTTGCTTGTGTATTTTAAGTACTCAGATTGTATCCCATGGTAGTTCTATTATTAATAGAGTTTTCTCATTTATTATATCATTATCTCTCATGTTGTGCTTTTTCCATCTCCTCCATCTCTCATCCACCTCATTTTTAACATTTTTAGACAATTATGTGGCCAAGGTTGCCTATTTAGATATGATTATGCTCTGGCCTAGAAAATCAGCTAGATAAGAAAGTATGACAACCTTATGAATGATTCTTTTACAATGTTTATGAAGGTTTTGGTCAAGTGAGAAGATAGGCTTGATAAAGGTTCCTTTTGAGAGAACATTAATGTGATTAAGGAATGATTTTCACTTTTCTTTTTGAGGAAAGGGGTGTAGTGTGAGGACAAGGGTCTTGGGTAGGGCCTAGGCAAGGGCTATGAGCCCATGGCATGGCCAAGGGTACTTCATAAAGTTATTCTATATAATTATAAGCTGGATGGCCCCTTAAATTATTTCCCAAAATTGAACATAAAAACCCCTCACTTTAATGTATCTCTATTATATTGCCTAAGTTGTTTTCATTATAAAACCCCTCCTTTTGAACTCATGTTATCCATTAACATGATTACATAGTGCACCCCTCGAGTTTTTTGGAAATACCATGTATTGAGGATAATTCTGGTCACTGGAGTACATGAGGAGGCCCAAGAGGATGATTTTCATGAATGTTTTGGTGAATTTGGGGAGATAAAGATCTTGCATCTTAATTTAGATCGCCGAACTGTATATATGAAGGGTTATGCCTTGATAGAGTATGAGAAGAAGTAGGAAGCACAAGCTGCAATCAATTAGATGAATGGGGCAAAGCTTCTAACATAGATGGTTGTTGTGGATTTAGTTGTTAGCAGTTGGCCTCTTCTACGTCGCAATGTAAGAAAAGGTCTCCTCCAAGACATCGCTCGTGAAGCCCATTTAGACGATGCTATTAAACAAATGGTGCACTGCAAGGTTGTATGTTTCAATGGATGGCAGCCCCTAGCTTGGTATTTATTTGAATGGTTCTTGAAGACTAAAGATGGCTTGGAGGAGGATTAGCTATGTCGTTTACGACAATGACATTTGATGAGGCACCGATGCACTTCAAGCCACCTGGCGTTAGGTTTTTGGAAGAATTCTCCCGTTACTTTCACCCTGTGTGCACTTGGTGTTGCCGCTTTTATGATCATTTGCTTGTTCAAAGTGAAATCAAGATACATTAACTTGAGAGAGAGAGAGAGAGAGAGAGAGAGAGAGAGAGAGAGAGAGAGAGAGAGAGAGAACTTGGATATCTTCGAATTTTACCCTTGGTCATTCCTTACTCCATGGCGGCTACCACACTTGCTTCAGGCATCACGACGGTTGCCATGTGTCCACTCTTCATCAGTTTATGATAGCAAGAATAAGAACACATTTACGCTCTCACAAAGATTTGTGTCAATAAAGGATGATGCCAACAAATGCACGATATGTAGCCCTTCAATAGAGGAGCACTCTTGAGCTTGCCAATGCAAATAGCTCAAAAAGGAAGAGCTCCCACACGCAAGCAATAGTTGTTGCAGTCTCACTTTGAACCAAAAAGAAAGGCATGGGTTCCCATTAAAAGATTTAAAAACACCTTTTACCAAATCAAATCAACATGCACAGATGGACACAACCACAACACTGGATAATGCTTATGCCAGCTAAGAAAAGCTATTATTTTTCATTGCATTTATCTGAATTTATTTGTATTATTTGTACCATGGCACATCTTTTTAAAGCCCGATTACTCACAATGTAACAAATGCGTGTACAACATAGAATAAAAATGAACAAACATTGAGCACAAACACTCTCATTAAAAGAGAAAAATTGCCAACAATCTTCTCTTTGAAACAATGAGCATTTTCCTAAGCAAGATTATGCAAACACTAAACAATTATGCACAGAGAGCTAGAGAATTCGATGAAGAAGACAATGTGCACACATGCATGCATGAGCTACTCTCTCATGCATGCATGTATTTACTTTTACTACTTAACATAAAGAAAAAGCTTAGAAAAAGAGATACATTTCACTTTGGGTAAAAAGCAAATTACTTTATTTAAAATCAATTTTGCATAGCTTAAGACGATATCCTATGAAATAAGAACTAAATGAAAAGTTTAATAGAATTCTCTTTATTTTAGAAGTAGAGGTTTCCAAAGTGAATGAGTCCTAATAGTTTAAGAGGGATTTCCTATGAAATAAGAATAAGTGAGAGTTTAATAGAATTTTCTCTTTATTTTAATAATAGAGGTTGCCCAAAGTGAATGAGTCTTAATGTACACATCTAATCATTTACCATCACACATCAACTTAGATATATATTTCTCACACATGAATATTTGAGGTGGATTAAATATAAAACCCAATATTTAATTTAAATTTTCAAAGCATCCCCCAAGGTAAAGAAATTGTTATTCGCACTACTTAGTCGATGTTTTGTACAAGCTAATGGTGTTGCCTCAATTGGAAATCTTTATGTAATGATTGTGTTATTAAATAAGTCATGTACCAAGAACAAGTGCTGCCTCAATTGAGCAATGTAGACATTATAATGACAAAGTGGGAAATTTAAAAATACAAATATGTGCTGCCACGATCAATTCTCTACGTATGAATACTTATACAGTATGAATACTTATACAGTATGAATACTTATACACTGCCTCACTCAACAATGTTTGTGCTATCTAATGTATGTAATTGTGATACATAGATATGGGTGATGGATATTGACAAGCAAGAAGTGATGCTTGAATCCATTAATATTCCTTAATTGATTTTTTTACATACTCTACCAAATATATATGACATTGTTGTCTAGCATTCATTTATGTTAGCCACATCATGATTCAGAATTCTTTCAAGGGTTCAAGGCTGTAATTAGGATAAATCCTCTAGCCAAATTTTAGTCTATATTGAGTAGAGCAACTTATGTTTGCATTCTCGACAGATTATTGTTGTAGATGGTTGACATCACTCCTACAATTTTTTTTGCTACACCTCTTAATATTGTTCCTACCTTTTAGGTACTTTTCACCAATCTATTAGGTGGTTGGTGTAGAGATCTCTAGCATGTAGATAAAGTCAAATCTATGACCATGGGCATGTATCCTCATGCCATCACATCATACTTGAGCCCATATTGATTTGTTTCCATCATCCCTTCATTATTAGCCCTTGTTCACACCTCTAGTAGAGATGATGTGAACTTGCATATTACAATCCAAAAAAGACTTTATGCAGTGACAAATGGTTTAAACCACAATCCATTCATGAAAATTGATTTTTTCTTTGATTATGTAGCAATTATAGAAAATGAGTGTGTGACTCGTCCTCCAAACAATAGGGAGTGACGATAGGCATGACGATGCAAGTGAGAAAAGTAGCCAGAGCAACAACGAGCAAGAGTGACAAAGAGGGAGAGATGGAGTGTGTCTCTCCAAATGAAATTACCTACACTTTCATTTTGAAGGCATGTGGCACTACGCAAGACACTTATATGGGCAAAGAATTCATGATGATATTATTAGTTAGGGCTATTGAAAGAAAACATTGTGCTTGGCAATGTCCTAGTTGACATGTATGCCAAATGTGGTGTGCTTCAGAAAGCATAGAAAGTTCTTGAGCTACCTATCCGGAATTTTTTTTCTTAGATTACTATGATTGTAGAATGTGCCAAACAGGGGCAAGTCCAAGAAGCTCTAGGTTATTTTTAGCGGATGCAAAGCGAGGGAATCTCTCCAGATGCAATCACTTATGCTTGCATCTTAAAGGTGTGTGGCACCAATCAAGATACCAATATGGGCAAAAGAATTCATGATGATATTGTTAGTCATGCTGCTGAAAACATAGATGAAATCACCTACGCTTTTATCTTAAAGGCTTGTGGAAATATGGAAGAAACTAATATGGGAAAAATAATTCATGATCATATTGTTAGTTAGGGCATGTTGAAAAAAAACATCATGCTTGGCAATGCCTTGGTTGACATATATACCAAATGTCATCTACTTCAGAAAGCACAAAAAATGGTTAAGGCGTTGCTTGCCTTGGATGCCCTCTCTTGGAGTGTTCTGATTGTGGGATATGCCCAACATGGGTAGGGCCAAGAAGCTCTAGGCTATGTTTTGAGAATGCAAAGTGAGGGAATTGCTCCAGATACGATTACCTATGCTTGCATTTTGAAGGCATGTGGCACTACGCAAGACACTGACATGGGCAACAGAATTCATGATGATATTGTTAGTAAGGGACTATTGAAAGAAAAAATATGCTTGGCAATGCATTGGTCATCATGCATGCCAAATGTGGTGTACGTAAGGCTCAGAAAGTTCTTGAGGAGCTACCTATCGAAGATGTTGTCTCTTAAGCTTCATTGATTAGTGGATCTGGTGAATAGGGGCAAGGCCAGGAAGCTGTGGGCTATTTTTAGTGGATACAAGGTGAGGGAATTTCTCTAGATGCAATCACTTACACTTGCATCTTGAAAGGCATGTGGCACCACTCAAGATGTTGAGAGGGTCACAAGAATTTATCATGATGAATAAAACATAGATGAAATCACCTAAGCTTTCATCCTCAAGGCATGTGGAACTATGGAAGACACTGCTGTGGAAAATAGAATTCATGATCATATTGTTAGTTAGGGGTTTCTGGAAAAAACCATCATGCTTGGTAATGCCTTGGTCGACATGTATGCCAAACTTCATCTACTTTAGAAAGCACAAAAAGTGCTTGAGGAGCTACATGTCCGAGATGCCCTCCCTTGCAGTGTCTTGATTGCAGGATATTCCCAAGAGGGTAGGGCCAAGAAGATCTGAGTTGTTTTTGGAGGATGCAAAGTGAGGGCATCTCTCTAGAGGCAATTACCTATGCTTGCATTTTGAAGGCATGTAGTGCTATGCAAGACACTAATATGGGCAAATGCATTATGCTAGTCAAGGGGAATTAAAACAAAATATCCTGTTTTGATATGTACAAAATGTGGTGTACTTCAAAAGGCATAAAAATTGTGCGAGGATCTACTTGTCTGGGATGTTGTCTCTTGGGCTTCATTGATTGCAGGATATGTTAAATAGGGGCAAGGCCAAGAATCTCTGGTTGTTTTCAATGGATGAAAATTGAGGGCATCCCTCTAGATGCAATCACTTATGCTTGCATCTTGAAGGCATGTGGAACCACTCAAGATGATAATATGGGTAGAAGCATGTGGCACCACTCAAGATGCTAATATAGGTAGTAGAATTCACGATGAAATTTTTAGTCAGGGGCTGTTAAAAGAAAACATATCTGACTTACCTATGTTTTTATCTTGAAGGCATGTGGAACTATGCAAGACAATAATTTGTGCAAAAGAATTCATGACTATATTGATAGTCAAGGGTAGTTGATATATAGCATCATGCTTGACAAAAAAATTGATGAAGAGAAGATTGACCTCCAATAGTTGGATCACACTACTCAAGAAAGGGATCCAGTGTCGACATTCACCAAGAGGGTAGAAAAAAGAGAACAAAAGGCAAAGGATGAGCAAGAAAGGAATCTGAAAGCAGAGTAAGAGAGAACAAAAACAAAGAGAGGCTACTCAAAGAAGAAGAGATGAAAAAAAACAAAAAGGAAGAGTAGGCCCAAAACCTATTGGATATGATGAGGGCCAAAATAAAAGAACACACCGGCCAGACATAAAAAAGACTAGCAGAAGACGAAGCAGAAAGAGAGGAACCATAAAGAATGAAGACTCGGGATCAACCTGAGGAAGATACCTCCGCAAGGGAGCTCAAAAAACAAAGGAATTTAGACCGTCAACCACGTGCTGAGACCACAACAGAGGCATAAGCTATAGATCATGAAAATTTCATAGATATGATGGATCACATCTACCATCAAGAGGAACAGGCAAGACAAGGGCAGCAGCAAGAGACTCCACAACAACAAGAACCCAAAATACCAAGCCTTGTGCCCACAAACTTAATCCACATGGAATCTCCACATCAATGCAGGCTTTCAAATAGAACCAACAAGCCAAGACCCCCTGGAAAGCATGAAGAAGGAAATTCCATATGGGCCCCTCACCAAAGAAGAATAGGCTAGAAGGACCATCCAGGATCTTCTAGCAATAGGCTACACCAAGGAAGAGGCCCAAGATGTCGTAGAGCTACCACGCTCTTTCTTAAAAGAACCTAGCCAAGAGCCAAAAACACCCGTGCAGACAATATGTGAAGAAGATCAATCAGAGGGCTTGCAAAAAATGCAAGAAGGCCCGTAGCAATTGGTCAAGAACATAACTTAAAAAATGAACAGGTACAAGATAGAGTGAACCAGCCTGAAGGCTTGCTAAAAATGCAAGAAAACCTTGGGATGGCTGGTTTACCAACTTTGTTAGAAGCCCAACAAAAACAGATGAACCATGCAGTTCAAAAGATACAGGAAATGTGGAGGAAACACCATAGGGCAGGAATAAAGTCCTTGCCTAGACATTCTCTTAAAGAGATTCCACATGAAGAAAGACCAGAGCAAAGGTTCAAGATTCCTCCTCCACCAAAAATCAAGCTTATCAAGAAAAATGAGAGCAAGGAGTCCATCCTTGAAACCACTACCAAGACGACACAAGCAGTTGATCAAGGGTCAATCATCAACGAATCAATGTCTAGTATGGCCAAAGTAGCACTGATCTCCAAGCTAACTGAGGATTTAGACAAAAATATCATACAAATAACTCTCAAGTATGAGAGAGAAGAAGAAAACAACATGGATCTCACCTTAGCGGTGGTCATCATACAAGAAGAGATGGACAAGACACGGATTGAAAACAAGGAGCTGGTTGCAAACAACACTATCTTAGTAGAAGATCTCCAGTGAAGGGACTCCCAACTAGAGCTTGTGAGCTGAGAGCTGGAAAAAATATTTAAAAATGTATGAAAAAGAGAAGATGGCCTGGCAGGTGTAGGAGGGCATAGTACAGAAGTTGAGAGGTGGCACCAATTGCGGTTGCTCATCTACCCGACTATGACTTTTGCAAGTTTTGGTGTTGGGAACCTATTGCCTATAGCATAGAGACCCCCTATCTCAAGTTTCATGTCATTTGGAGTTCATTTGACCCCTATACGACCGTTTGAGTGTTAGTTAGACCGCATGGGAGACTTAGGCATTTTCCACTTAGTTGCTTCCTTGCTTGAGAGTGATACCTCTCTCCTCAATGTTTTTCCGTTTAAGCATTGCATTTGACGTTCCATGCACTAGTTGTGTCGGCTACATCCTTGGATTGACATATTTATGTTGGTTTGAGTTCTTGCTAGGCTACATCGCCTAATCACGGCAAACCGTCAACAAGTACCCAATTAGCGGTCTATGTAGAATTGAAGCTCTCAAGGAAGTAGTCAATTTGTTTGACTCGAGAATGTGAAGTCAAAGGCAAATGCACAAGTTTTCTAGAGGATAGAGGCAAAGTTAATCTTGACAAGGATTGCAGGGTGAGTGCTTAGGTAGTCATCTCAATACCCATGAGGTACAAAAGCCATTGTTATAAATGCGAGAAGACACTTTGTTTATCTTGATAATGCAAAGCCAAAGTAAGAGATCACAATAGGACATAGGCAAATGTAAGCTTGACAGAGATAGCAAGGATAAAGATTTGACAAAGGACATAGGCAAAGGTAAGCTTGACAGAGATAGCAAGGATAAAGATTTGATAATGCAAAGCCAAAGTCAGAGATCACAATAGGACATAGGCAAAGGTAAGCTTGACAGAGATAGCAAGGATAAAGATTTGACAAAGGAGATCAGCATGGCACATGTTGGGGGTTTTCTAATCCTTTTTTAGAAATTTTTATGAGTTTTTTATTTTTTATAAATTTTTTGGTGTGTTTTTCTATTTTTTTAAAAAAAATTAATCCCTTTTTCTTATTTTGAAATTTTGAAATTTTTTATTGTTTTATGATTTTAAATGGTTTTTTGTGATTTTTTTAAATAATTTAAATAACTTACTACCTCTTACCTTGCTTACCTGGTTGCACACGGGGATAGGAGTCGTTGACTTGCAGGCGATGACAGGTGGGGTCGTGGGTGACTTGACCTGCAGGTAACAACATGTAATGCGGGGGTGAGTGTGATGGTGTTTGAGTATCTGGCAAGTACGAGAGAGATGACGCAGACGCCGTAGAGTAGGGTAGCCACCAACACCTTTTGAGACTCGAGATCAATGGGGCGTGTGTGATTGTGGTGGTTCTGACTCCTGAATGCCAAAAGCTGCCAGCGTTGAAGCAATGTGTGTATGGGTGTTAATGGCATAGGTCAGTGGCACGTGACAACAGCGATGGCGTGTAGAGCAGAGAGAGAAGAACTTAAGAAGGCCAGGAGTGGGACGATGCTCACGTGTACAAGAAGAGAGAGGGTGTGTGTGCGTGAGTCTTGCCGGTGCGCAATAGACAGAGGGTTCGACCTGACAGCGTGCGGGGCAGAGATGCGTGCAGTACAAGGCGGAAAGCGAGGTGTGTGTGAATAAGACAAGGGAGAGAGAATCATGCAGGGGAGAGAGAGTGGGAGAAAGAGTGAGCAAAATGGGAGAGAGATGGAGTTAGCGAGGAGAGAGAGGGAGTTAGAGAGAGAGTGAGGGGGAGTTAGTAAGAGGGAGTTAATAATTGCGATGAGGGAGTTAGAGAGAGAGTGAGGGGGGAGGAGAGAGAGAGAGTTAATGAGCGGACTTTTGGCAGGGGGAGGAGAGAGAGTAAGAGAAGAGAGAGAGGGAGCGTAGGTGGAAGGGTGTTCACGCGCGGAGAAAAAGAAGAAGAAGAGTAATTTAATGTTGACGGAAACTATCCCAATAAACCGTAAGGATCTATCCGATGCGGAGATTTTATGCGCCAAAAGACACGGGCGTTGAAGCTCAAACCGGGTTTTTTTCAATTATTCAATCGTCCAAAATTGCCAAAAATAGGCCGACAATTAGCCGACACTCCAAAAAATTGCCAGAAAATCCCAAAAAATGCTACAAAAGTCCAAAAAATTTTACAAATCTTAGAAAATCATCAATAATCACAATCAAACACCTTTGACACGCAAAAGCACACCAAAAATAGCATATTTAACCAAAAATGCCAGATTCAACAAAATCATCAACCTCATCCCCGAAAATAGTAAAACGCTAAAAATTTGACGAACGAAAGCCCAAATGTGCTTGAAATCAATCCATAAAGACACATTCAAAACAACTCGTAAAGATCGCTAGATATCAAGTTTTTATGGAATTAATAAAAAATTAATGCAAAAATTAGCAAAAATTTATCAAAAAATTACAAAAATTATCTGAAAATTACCCTTTTATAAAAAAAATTCTCCACACATAGGGGATTAGTGCAGCAAAATAAAATCACAAAAATGACATCAATTCAATTGCCAAACAATTTCATTAATAAAATCAAGACTAAGCAATTAAACGGCAAAATTAGCGACAAAATTAGGTCAAACTTTGACGCAATTGAAGTGTGTTAATCTCTATTTTGAGCTCAAAAATGAAACAATTAACCAGTACACATCAGATATGCAATCAAAACATTGAATTAATCATGCACATTAAGCACTTTTTAGGAACACACACACTAATAAAATTGACAGTTTTTACCAATCTTTAGGTGCACACACAAAAGGGTAAATCTTGTCAAACTTGCAATGTGATTTCACAAATCTCTAGTCAGACATGACCACAACACTACTCAATTATCACAATTGAAAAATCATTAAGCACACATTGATTTTTAGGTGCACAATCAAGGGAAAAATAGTGTACACACACCTAAAATTAGGCATACACACACTCAATTAGAATGCACACACACTTGATTTTAGTCCACCCACACTTGCAATTGACCATTCAAGCATCCAATTAAATCAATTAGACACACAATTAGCAACACACATTCACCAATTAGCAATTGAACTTGTCAATTTCATACGCCACCAATTCTTAAAAAATTTGATATTCTGATGGCATGAAAACGAACAATCCAAAAAATTTCAAAGCATCAACATTGCATTGGCATTACATTGCATCGCATCATGGTGGGATCTCTACACAATTCTACACATTTTAAGATTCTAGAGAGGTTGAGAATACCACCTGCATTACCTTTCCTTGAAGATCGATTGAACGGTTGAAAGCTCCAATCTATATACGAAAATTAGTGTGTAAGTTAGTAAAAATTAGTGAAATTTACAAGGGGTTTGTGTGAAATTAGAGTGTGTAAACACACAATTGGCAAGATACGATGACAAATTAGGGAATAATGAACACATTGCTTCATGCACACACATCCCAAATCCACAAAACCATGAACACACAAGTGGAATTGGTAGTGAAATTAGTGAGGAAACACATCAGATTATGCCACAATTACACTAGCATAGGCCATCGTCCCCGGAAACGGCACCAAATGTTGGGGGTTCCTTTGTTTCATAGCTCCAATGATCAACAAAATTATCAATCCGGAGGGATGAGCTACCCAGCTAGGGCATGGAAACACTCACACGATTAGTGAGCTAATCATGGCAACGTGAATGGTTGACTCTACGAGGTGAGCTTCTCGGCCTATGGAGGAGCTAAGCCACAATGATGGGCAATATCCACATCCACTTCCCTTTACCTCCAATCAACCCAATCACACACACTAACGATTGCAAGATGCACATAACACTAATCCTATCATGCAACACATTAATCACAAACACACACACATAGATCTATCGAACACCACACTGCAATCAAACCTACATGCAACTAGTTACGATTAGCTACTCTAAGCATCATAGGCAATCATAGAAGCATGAGAGAGGCATACAGAAAGAGAATTAAGCATTGATTAGTGTTAACCAAGTCACATGAGCAAGGAGAAGCTCAAGGACTCCATAGCCACACACCTCAAGAGCTCTCACCAAAGAGTGCTCTCAACAAATGAGCTTGAGTACCCTAATTTCTTTTACACACTGCCTTATATACCTAGGGTAAAAATATGCAATGTTCGGGCATCCAAAGCCTTTAGGCCTCCGCCATTTACTGAATCTACTACCTAGCCATACTAATTGACATGTTCTTTACAACTTGGAACTCCCACTGAGCCCGTAACACATTACAATATTACAATGGTTTGAAATAAATTGAGAACTTACAATACATAACCATTTTGGAAAAATGTGGAAAATGTGTAATTCCAATCTTCACTGCTTCTTTGTATTCATCGTTGATGTGAATCCATAGGTCTTCGATCTTTAGCAGCTCCTGTTAACTGACGTTGACTCAGTTAACATTCCCTCCTTCCAATTTTAGTGCTCGTCCTCGGGCACTGTTGAAAAGTGTCCATGGAAGCTGTGGAAAGTTTTTGATTGGTTGTTGATGGGCTGATCGTCTTCATTTGTCATTGAATTTGTTGATGAGGTTAAATTTGCTACAGCATCTTAATTGGTCCGAATATGTCTGATGTGAGAGATGATGTTGCATTTTTCCATTGTAATAGCATAATGATGAGGCTATTGTTTATTTATGAAAAGAATGTACAAGGGAATTAGAATGATGAGGTTCTAAATTAGGGTCAAATACCTGGATGACCAAAGGGAAAAAACCTAGTGGGGAAAAATGTGCCTTTGGGATACGCGCATTATTGGAGTAATTACTCGCATTGGAAATATTAATAAAGTACTCAAGGGATTATTTGCTAATAGATATGGAATTAAAAAGCAGCAAATATGAAAGGGTAGCATAATGGAACATTGGTTTGCTTGTTGTAGTCCACTCAAGGTACATAGGTGGAAGCAAAAAAGAGTGTCTAATGTATATGTTCAATGGTGGGGCATCCTATTTATGCATACACAGAAATGCATGGAGAACACTATGTTGTGCAAGAAAGATTTTGAGGAATTATTCAAAAAGATGGTGTATCTATAAAAGCATATGACATGGCTTTGCAAGTTGTCACCCATTTAAGAATGGTTTTCGTTGACGAGGATATGTGCTCTCATCTCTCTGTGCATTGTGCGTGACTGTTGGACTCTACGACACTGTACCAATTGTAAGTTAATAGACTTCGACTCTTATGCTCATCTCATCCAGCATGAGCAACATGACATAGATATGATCAACTTTTCCAGCTTGAGCGTAGGCCTAATAAGTATGACTCTTAGCACAAAGTTTAATATGACTTGAAGCTTTTGGACTAATGCTTTGCTCATTTTATGGCTCAGCAACCCAACTTTGACTATGCCAAAGAGTGTTTTTTGCACCTTGACGACTTGCCCTTTTACATTCTTGTGCTTACTACAAATGTTTCTTTAGGTAAAAGTAAGCTTGATTTCTCAAAAAGAGGATTAGTGAAGGACCAAGTTGGCATTGAAGGTTTCTTTTGCCATACCTATTTTATCATCTTTGAATTTGCATTTGTGTTGTTTGGGTGGTCCTTCTTTGACTGTGAAGACTCCATTATCTGTTTGATTCTCCAGTTAGGCCTGTTGATAGGAGTCTTTGATGTTGTTGTATGCCTCTATTCACTTTTGACGTTTGGATTTTGACTAGTAGCATTGGAAGACTTAGGAATCCAAATTTTTTGATGACCTTTGTATCTCCTTTGTTGACTTTGTTGAGATCTAGGTCTTGTTGAGCTCTTGAGATCTTCATGCAGGTCTGGTGTAGTTGCAGTTGGGTTGTGGTTGACTGGTAGTCAAATCTTTGTATAACCTTTGTAGAATCCTTGTCCAAGAGGAACATTCTTTGAGATCCGTCTTTCTTTTGTATCCTCTTGAGATTTGTGGTTGACTTTAGCATCTTTCAATGTTGTTCTGTTGTATACCTACTTCTTAGGTATCCTAGGATATTGTCGAGGTTGATACTTAATGGGCCTTCTCTCTTGGGAGGGACTTGATGTTACTTCATATGCTCTAACCTGTGGTTTTGGTACCCATATCTGTCTATTACCTCCATTGTACTCCTGTTCTTTTAAGCTCCACTGTGATGCTATCCATCCCATCTATTTGTCCTCCTGTGTTGATTTCCCATCTTTAATCCAAACTGGATCATTGACTTTGACTAAACTGCTCGAAACAAACACTTGCTTGACTATCTTTTTCTTTCTTGAGTACTTGGGCTGATATATCTTTGCTTTTCTGGGTGTCTCCTTAGAGGTTTCAGTTGGATCAGCAATTGACTTGAAGATCTGAAAGCCATCTTGCTAGAAGCATCTAATCCACAAGGGTTCTTTGATGTAGAGGCATATGATGTCACACCTTCTTTGCTAATCGATGGAGGCTCCACTTTAGCTTTACCTTTGTCTGCAAGATTTGTCTTCAATCCTTGTGACTTCTGCAACTCTAAATCTGGCATTAATGGTACTTGTAAATGTTGCGGGCTACCTCTTGGAAAAGAGAGTATTAGCATTTTATCTTCTTTGTAGGCCTTGTGTTGGTCTAACCACTGATGTCCAAGGACGACATCTACAAGCATTTCCTTTGAAGGATTCACCTAAAACTTTACCTGCTCTTCATGATTTTGGATGCTAAGGGTAGCAACCAGTTCTTTTTGACTTGCATTACCTATAATTTCTCTATTACCTGGCTTGCCTTGAGTAATCTTTAGAATACTTTGGATGTTATCTGCAATCATAATGCACTTTACTTCTTTATCCAATAGAGGATTGCATCTGACACTTGCTCCTTTTGTACTACTAAGAACTACAGCTATTCTTGTTGCTAGTTCTATTGAAGATCTCTGTCCTGCATTTGCCATGGTCTCATCTTGATCTAACTATGTCTCTATGAAGGGTGACTTGAGACTTTGTTTTCCAATCTGACTTTCTTCAGCTGATTCAATTGGAAATGTCTGAATGTTTGGACTTCCTATTGCTTCCTGACTTTTTGCAACCTCATTCTTCTTAACTTCTGGCTTGGTGTCATTCTCTGCTCAATAGCTTTCGTGGTTGCTTTTTGTTATGTCTGATGTGCACTTGATATTGCCTGATTTGCTTTAAGCTCGTCTGAAGTTCTACTCGATGGAGATGAATCATCTTCAATATAATCTTCTTTGATATAAGTATCCATTTTAACTGTGCTTGAGGACTTTGTGCTATCGTCCGTGGGTTACCATTGTTGATCTTCATTCTTGGTTGTCTGTGATGACTCCGTCATGTTTGAATTCTGTATCTTTGACATCTTCTGAGCCATTGTCATTCCCATTATGATGTCTTCTGGCATATCTTTTGTTGTGATCACATGGAATTGAGCTATGATGATCTGTGATCTTACTTCAATGGTGGTGGCGATGATTCCTCAGCATTCTTCTCATTTGTCTCCAGATATGCTCACAAATTCAGAAGCATCTTCCATCTATGGTTGGCTACATCTTTTCCAAGTACGAAAAGACATCAGGTTCTTATCTAGCTAAAAATCTAGCTTCTTTGCTTGAGAATTTTTCTTCACTCTCACCAACAATGTTGCACTTGATCGTCTCAAGAGTGGTTGTGTCCTTTGGTTGAGATTTATCTATAGTTTCTTTGCTTTGATCACCTGCTTCAATTGATGTTGACTCCATTGGCTGTAATATTGCACGTTTTGCTTGCAATTGTTGAGCATTGTCTACTTGCATCTGAGTAACCTTCGATCTTAGAAGATCCATTGTACTGTCTGGCAGAATCTGTCTCTTTGGAGGAGATTTTGGTGGTGACCTTTGTGTAGCCTTCTCAACTTTAGCGCCTATTGACTTTGACTTTTTTGTCACCTATTCTGGCAGCTTGAGGCTTTGCATCATCTTCATATAGTCTTTGACTTCAGTCTTACCATCCCTAGGGGTTTGCCCCTAGGTCATGATCTTGCTGATATTCATTACCGTGTGCATCTCGATATGCATATGTGAGCTTGGTCACATGTAACTGTTTGAACACTATTGTATTTGGTGATTTTTGACCTTGATTTATGGAGATCAGCTGAAACTTTTGTCCTTGATGATCTTCATATAAGCATTTGTTTGGAGATTCTAAGGGAACTTTGGTCAATTGGAAAATTCCAAAAACCATATGATCTTTCAATGGTTTCTGCTTTGAAGGAGTTTGTTGGCTAGAAGCCCTAAGGCTTCTAATTGATGTAGCATTTCCTGGTACATAAACTAAGCTTGATGGATTTACAGCTCCCCCCTTCCTAGGATGATCACTATAGCCTGCTTCATTGTAAGAGTTCAAAATTGTCTGGCTCTGGTTTAATCTCACCTTTTGGGACTGTGAAGGTACACTTTGGGTAGCACTGTTGATGTTTGGCATCTGTAAACCTTTTGCATAGTTTCCTATGTATCTCCATGAAACATGACAAATTATTCCCCAAGTCAAGCTATAGATATCATTATCTTTGCCCTGATATTGTCTATCCCATGGGTATCCTATGATATGAGCTTCTGTGGTTTCAGGACCCAAGGCATCCAAATGCTAGACTCTCATCTATATCTACGATTGTTTTGGTCAAATTATATGCTCGTTTGGTCACAACATTGAAGCTTGATTTTCGATGGAGGAGAGTTTGGCTTCGAACGGGTTTCTGGGTTCACTCGATTAATATCCTTCAGCTCTAGAGAGGATGGGCTATAATAGACGTACTTCTATGAGTTGGTATGTGGGCCGTGCAAACACTGGTTGATCCTTTTTGTACAGTTGACCTTTTCAGTCTACATAGTGTGCATATGAATTATGTGTACCATACAAAGCTAACATCATTCTGTCTGATGTGTCCCTTAGACTCGTGAATGATTGCACACTTATGGCAGTGGATGCAGAATCATTTACAAACCTAGCAGCCTTTTCAACATTTGGTGATATCTCGACACCTTGACCAAATTCATGCAAGAATTTGTTGTTCAAAGAATCAATTTTAAGCTTTTCAGGTGTCTGTGCCTCTATATGCTGATTTTGAACTTGCAGTGCTTTTACTGGTGCTTCTAATGGTAATGCAAAATTATTTGATTGCATTAAAAATGACGAGGAATCCCAATCCTCGAGCGAGTACTTCTGAGCGAACAAGTAACCGAGCGAGTACAAAAAATAAAAAAGTCAAGATCAAGACCTCAATAGTTACTCTATAGAGGATAGTGTAGCAAAGTAAATGAAAAGCCACACAATCCCCATGGAGTTCAACCCGTATGCGATGTATTTTTTGCAATCCCGAAAACATGGTGCAACAACCCCGTGCTTAATATTCATTACTAAATTCCACACATCTGCTTGTTCAATTTTGTAGAATCCCAAAACACGTCATCTTACATTGACTTTGCAAACCCATTTCTGCCATCGACTTTGTAAACCCATTTTTGCCATCGATGAATGGGTGAGATCGGCCAAATTTCTAACAGCCAAGGCAACATATGATTGCTTTAATAATATCTAGGTAGGGACTTGCATACCACGGGCATTGCTCGTCTTTGCCCCTTTAAGGTAGACATTACACTTACCACTCGGAAGCATGGCCATTGCCATGTCTGCCACAGCAGCTTCATATAGATAAGCTTGCGGCCATGCTCTGGTCCATAAATGGTTATGTCTCTAATCATTCTCGACTGCATGCTTGCTGAAGATGGGTTATTGGGGTTCTAAATCGTCTGAAACACTAAAATTCGTTTTACTGATCCTAAATTTTGAAGACACTAAAATATATAAAAATATAAACCAATTTTTAAAATGTGAGATTCTTAATTTTGAAGACGCTAAAATATATATAAAAATTTAAATTATGTCCAATCCATCAACACAATTTTGATTGAAATTACTTTGACCCAATCAAATGTGTCAACTATGAATTTTGTTTCATTAGTTTTGTAGAGCACTTGGTCTGTGTAAAAGGAAGAGTACCTTGAGAGTGGGAAAGTTTTGTGTGAGAGCTTTGGTTTGCACAGAACATAAGATGCTTCATTTATAGTTAATGCTAAAAAAAAACCTAGGTTAAGTGTGATCTCACCTAAAAATTTTCAGATTTATCTCTAAATTTTAGATTTAAGGGTGAGAAAACCTACAAATTTTGGAGAAATGTAGTGTAATTTAGTGTGAAAACCTTCAAATTTATTCATAGTAGGGGCACCAACTGCAAGAAATTCAAAAAAACATGAGCACCAACTTGGGCCCAACATACCCTCTAGAACACAAAAACAGGTCGTAGGGGGCTGTTGCTGAGCTACTCATAGAACATAATAAGGGCTCTGACGAGAGTGAGAGTGCGCTTTGAGATGGGGTGGGTCGATAAGATCCACAAGAGTAGTTTTTGTACTCTGAATGAGGCGCGATCATTTGGGGCTCAAGCACGCTAGTACCCCGATGCTTGTGGCCGTCGTTGAGCCTACCTGTCGGTCCCCACCTTGTCCGCCAACTTTGTCAACACCTCCTCCAGTAGGGTCAGCTGCCCCTCCACCCCCACCTCCCAGGTCACATCCTCCCCAAACCCCAACAAGTGCTCTACCACAAGCCTTATGAAGGTATCCTCTGCATCCAAACATCTCATCAGAAAATCTAGCCCCATCTTGTTAGTGAATAGCCTGCACATTCTGCCAAAACTCATCCGCATGCGTGCTGAACGCAAAGCACAAAAGCTCCAACTAATTGTCGGCAACCTGTATCATTCCATATAAGCTGATCATCCACTTGTTAAGCACTTTGTCAAAGTATCTCAAAATTCTTTCCTCAGAACCACTTTGACTCTCACATGCGCAACTGCGTTTTCTAGGCAGTTGTAGGAATGTGAATCCATGTAGCTACGAGGTTGGCAGCCCATGATTAACACTTTTTAGCTCTTTATTAGCAGTGGCAAAGCAAAGAAGCTTTTTACAGAACTACAAATTGAGGAGTGCTACGTCTGAGGGTTAGAAAGGCTACGCAAACTGGACGAGCTGCACCACAAGAGAGTCAATGTCGACGAGGCTGTAAAAAAGGAGGAGGGAGGAGACCATATTATGGGTGGAACCGGTGTGAGAGTAGGGGATATGAGACAAAGAGTCGTGGAGTCTTTGTGGCAGTTTTCTATTCTACCCGTTGATGCTATGGCTGCAACTACAGGGCTTCGTTGACTGTGTGAATGCAGAACGGTGGAAAAGGCACAGACGAGTCCGACTACCTTTGCGCAGTCTGAACCCGCCCTAAGCCAGGGAGATGAAAATGAACTGGACAATGAGGGGGGTGAGGCAGGCATGGCCGGCCTGGCGGTAGTAGGGATCATGAGCGAGATTGATAAGGTAGAGGTCCTGACTGATCAGATAAGCGAGGGGGTGAGTAGGTGAGAGAAGAAGGAGACTAAGGCGAGGCGGCCACCTTCCAAGATCAGCAAGCAGAGGAGCGAAATCAGACACTGGTAGGATCTTCGCACCTCTACTCACTCAACGACGCTTCTTCTCCCCTTTGCATTCTCCCAGTGACACACATTTTCTCTCTCTCTCAAAAACACTCACGAGACCCATCTCGCTCTCCCCATTGACACTCTTTCGAGATCCAGATTCCCTTTGTTGCTTCTTCTATGCGCTTCACTAGAATGTACATACTCTCCGAGACCCATGGCAATGGCCCCGGCTGAGCGAGGCCAACATGACATATCCACATTTGCAATGAGCTCTTAGCTCGCGCCCGTGTATGTGCGTGTGTCTATAACAGTGAATTTTGTTTGTGGGTTTTGCTTCTTTACTAAGTTGCCCGTAGGACCGCGCGCCGGCGTACAGTCCTGACTGTAATTATTTCCGTGGGAAAAATGTGTCTCAGCTAATTAATATTGTGTCATTTTCAGTTTGAAAAATGCTAGGTGACACACATGGATGACCATCCTTACGTGGACGATGGGAGTCAAACTAGGAGGCTCCATGTAATGTCTCTCTAGAAATGCATGTCAGCGTGCACTACGAGAGAGAGAGAGAGAGAGAGAGAGAGAGAGAGAGAGAGACTTCCTGACAAGCTGGGTGATAATTTCCGCTTGC
This sequence comes from Adiantum capillus-veneris, assembly GCF_014529385.1. Lineage (NCBI taxonomy): Eukaryota > Viridiplantae > Streptophyta > Polypodiopsida > Polypodiales > Pteridaceae > Adiantum > Adiantum capillus-veneris. Next base: position 43,750,185 of record NC_140945.1, read on the forward strand.
ACATTAGGATTGTCTTCTCCTTCTTCCAATTAGTCACACACCTTTAGTTCGGGCGGAGCTTATGATAAGGCCTTCTCCTCCTTGGGCTTTCCGGCATTAACAAAGGCATCTACAAGTCTCTCTCATCATCATGGAGACCAAAGCAGATGGAGCAGCAACTACAATGATGTCACCAGTTCACTCCCCATGGCCATTGCAAACGGCCATCTGCAACACCCACATCCACAATAAGTGCCTCCTCTTTAAGGACGTCTCAACCCATTAACCTTCAAAGCCTTTTCACTCACACTATACGTCTCGCTAATCTCATTGATCCTCTGATCAGAGCTTGCCAGCATTAACAAAGGTATGTGTAGGTCTCTCTCATCATCATGCAGACCAAAGGCAACTGTAGCAGCAACTCCAACGATGTCGCCAATTCGCTCCTCGCCTTTAAATTAACCCACATCCACAATAACTACCTCCTCTTTAAGGATGTCTTGACCCATAATTAGCCTTCAAAGCTTCTACACTCACACTAACCTCTCGCTAATCTCACTATTGTTCTTACACTATCTTCACTAATCTCTTTTCTAATCTTAGCCCATCACCTTAAATCACCCATAAGCTTAAACACAATTAAACATCCACAAGTTGAACCCTTTGTTGTGCTTTATAATTACATGAAGCATGCAACACCCACAAGCGTTGTAGATCCATAGAGCCAGCCTCTGCACCAATTTAAAAAATGCCAAGTGAGGGCAAGCGCAAAAGGAGAAATCCCATCCCAAAATAGAGAAAAATAGTGTAAAAAATAAAAAAATAACATAATCTTTAAAATTTTCTCTTGGCAAGTTCAAGAAAAGGAATTTTGTGTGTTTGGGAAAATGGTATTTTTAAAACACTCCATTGGACCGCACGACTGCTATTGGATCGCATGTGGACGTGTGGTCCTTGCTGTAAATTTCCCAGTTTTCTCAAAGGCAAGTTCGAAATCTAACGATTAAAAAAAAGATTGGACCCATGAGCAATTTTGTCAACTTTTGAAAAGAAATTCCCAGCGTTGTTGATAGTGGACCGCACACCAGTGTGTGATCCTTGGTGTAGGAGGTGATGCCGTAAAATACAACCCAAAAGCACGCTAGAACACCCACAGATTTTAGAGGCCCACATTAATGCTGCCACTGTCATCGCTTTATATAGATTTCCCATCGCTCTCCTCTTTCCCTCCTCGGCCTACAGTCTACATAGTGCTGCTTCGCGTGCCTATGTTGCAAATTTTCTGTACGTCTTCTATTTGGCACTTTGTAGTGCGCAAGAGGTAGTAGTCAACCCTCTTTCCACATGCAATTCCTCCCCCCTCTAGTTTTCATTGCAGGGTACAACCCCAGTTACCCCACCATTGCAAAGCATTGGAACTCTCACCCAAAGCCAATTGTGCACCCAACTCTCACCCCGCCATTGCAAGGCCTTCCTTGATATCTTCGATGAAGCATGTCACACACACTCTTAGTCACCCAGCTACACACACCCTTGCATGATGCTACCTGCCACCTGCCAGTATCACCACCCAACCGGCTCATATTTGTTGCCACCACTCCATTTTAGCACTTGCTACTAGAAACTAACTTATACACAAAAATCTTGCTTTGCTAGAAATGAGCCTCACAAATCCATTTGGCAATCAAAAATTGTCCATTTGAGGTGTGCAATCAGACTGTGCAATCGTGCCATGGTTGTCATGATTGATGACAATTAATTTGAATTTTATACATATTTACTCCATGATTTCATGAGTCTATTTGGACCCATCCGGGTATTTCAAATTTGTAGTAGTGTCTATTGTATCCATAGGACCTTAGGCATTTGGCCTTAAACAATGCCCACATTTTTCAATGGATTGGTTGTAGCCAGGTGGTAGAGCATCCACGTTTCATGCTGACGAGCAAAGTTCAAGACCTGTAGTCTTCTTTCGTCCACTCACTTTTTGTAGTTGACCGCTTCACTCACAAGTTGGATGGTCTCTCTTGCTCGGGTTTTAGTTCGCTTGAGAAATCTCGCTCGGGCTATGGTAAGACTCAAAAATGACGAGTTAAATGCACTTACATCGAGATTCACATTTCTAATTTTCTTTGTACCTTGCTTGGCAGTTGATGTGTCCCTGTTGTCTGGGTTTCTTGGACAATCTTCAGAAAAATGTCCACCTTTTCATCCACAATCTGAGCAATATGCCATGACTGGTGGTATTTCACTCGGCTCTATCATGTCAAGCTCTAGCTGAGAAGTTTCTCCTTCTGTACTTGCCAAGTTGTCAGATTCTTTTAAGACATAAAGCATCAAGTTGTAGAATGCTCCATGTAGACCTTTGTACCATATTTGGCTTGGTTCTCCAATTAGACTGGCTTCTATTGGCTGATTTTTTGGATCTTCCATTATTGGCTCTTGACTATAGATCTAACCACTGTAATCCACGTACAATGATCCTGATTGCATATGCACCAGCTGTATGTTTTGCTGGCTTGTGCAGATTTTTGGATAAACACTAGGGCTGACTTTCTGAACTTCTATATGCACATTATCTTTGAGCTTGCAATACCTGGCTCCACTGAAGTCTGCGAACATCTGGGACTTTTTTGAATCTGGCTTTACTCTGATCAATAGAATCTTGGCTCCTGTTTTGATGCTCATCAAGTATCTATGGCCTTCTGAATTTGTGTACAAAAATTTATCCCCATCGTAGCCGTATAGCTGTAGAATTTGTTCTGTTGTAGTTGTGCATGTGTTGGTACTACTACTAGCTTGCTCTGCTGTACTTGACTTCTCGGCTCGATTTGAGTCCATATCGGCTTGTTTTGTAAAACATGTCTCATAACAGATTATGGTATTGATTAGCAAAATTTTTGATGCTCGTACTAGCCTAATCTGCAATCACATGTGAGTTGTGTCCCTGTTCGTCCAACTTGAACCTAATTTACATGCTTGATTTTGACAACTTTAAAAAATTTCTGTCGCTCACGGCTTCGAGTCGATCTTTTCGCTCGCTTTTTTCGGATGATCTCTGCTTCGCTTTTGTGGTGCACTTCTCGGCTTTGCTTTTTGGCTTTTGATTTGCCCCGTCTATGATTTTTTCTGGCGGTTTGTGTATTTTTTACTTTTCTACTTCTTTCTGGCTTTTTCAGTGACTTTCTTTATATTTTTATTGAATTTTTTATGCAAATTTCAATTTTTTTTAAATTTAGTATTTTTATGATATTTTTGGAAGAGTTTTGATTTTTAAGAATTTTTTGTGAATTTTGTAAATTTTTCTAGACTCTCTCAACCTGATCCCCGGAAATAGTAAAACGCTCAAAATTTGACGAACGAAAGCCCAAATGCGCTCAAAAGCAAGCCGTAAACACACATTCAAAACAGCTCCTAAAGATCGCAAGATATCAAATTTTTATGGAATTAATGCAAAAATTAGCGAAAAATTGCCAAAAAATACCAAAGTTATCTGAGAAATACCCTTTTAAAAAAACATTCTCCATATATAGGGGATTACTGCAGCCAAATGAAATCACATCAATTCAATTGCCAAACAATTTCATCAATAAAATCAAGACTAGGCGATTAAACCAACAAAATTAGCGACAAAATTAGGTCAAAATTTGACGCAATTGAAGTGTGTAAATCCCTGTTTTGAGCTAAAAAATGCAGCAATTAACCATTACACATCAAATATGCAATCAAAACATTGAATTAATAATGCACATTAAGCACTTTTTAGGCACACACACACTAACAAAATTGGCAGTTTTTACCAATCTTTAGGTGCAGACACAAAAGGGTAAATCTTGTCGAAATTGCAATGCGATTTCACAAATCTCTAGGTCGGGAATGACCACAACACAACTCAATCATCACAATTGAATAATCATTAAGCACACATTGATTTTTAGGTGCACAATCAAGGGAAAAATAGTGTACACACACCTAACATTAAGCATACACACACTCAATTAGAATGCACTCACTTAATTTTAGTGCACACACACTTGCAATTGAACATTGAATCATGCAATTAGATCAATAAAGCAAACAATAGCAACACAAATTCACCAATTAGCAATTGAACTTGTCAATTTCATACGCCACCAATTCTTAAAAATTTTTGTATTTGTGCGCTCCTTGCCGCACTGTCGAAGCAAGGGACTTGCCTAACACTGTGTGCGAGCCACAGACGGCTCCAAGCACACAACTAGCTTAACTAGTAAGCTCAAAAGAGGGCAATGGTGTGTCACTCACCGCTCTATGCTCCTGCCGTGGAGGATTCCTCGCCGCGAAGAAGAAGGAGATGCCGCTACGTCGCGCTCAACCGCTTCACCGCCGTCGTGCCGCCGCAATGCTCGATCACACACAAACACTCTCTCTCTCTCAAGTACACACACACACACTAGTACACAAGAAGATGGAGAAGGAGATGGAGCAAGAGCACCTTTCTTGCATTGCACAAATGAGAGAATGAGAGAATTTTAGGTTTAGTTGACTTTTATATTAGCTCGCCCCATTCACACTTGGGCGCCCATGCTTAGCCAACTAATCCCTTGAATGTTCCAGTTAGAGTGCGCCTCTCATCGGCGATCACTCTTACCCTTTTCCTATTGGACCGACAAGCCCGATACATGACTCTACCAAATAAATAATACAATGTCCGCCATAGGTTACAACGTCCGTCGTAGGTGATAGGGTGTCCGTGAGCCGTGAGGGTTAACATGCCCCCCTTCCTGATGTAGATTCCGTCCTCGGAAGCTATTGAGTTGAAGCTTGTTCGTCGAAGTGGAAGAGCATTTGAGATGAATGTCCTTAGCCTTCTTCAGTCACTGCAAAATCAAACACCATTGGCACAGTAAATGCTATTGGAATTAGGGTTGCAGAGAAACACACACAGCTTGGAGAAGACGAAGGAAGCTCAAGGCACACAATAGAGAGTGTATTACTTAGTGTGCAATGGAAAGATGGATAGCCCTAGAGTGACGGGCGTATATACAATGCACGGGGGAAAAAACCTCCTAAAGAGGGAAAAAATGCCTCGGCGGTCCTAGTGTGTTCACACACATCACTACCACATGTATATGGTAACAAATCCCCCCATGGAGTGATGTCGTGAACGAGAGCTGGCACATGAGTAAAGGGAAGTGCCATGCCCTGAGGACAGGATCAGTCCACAAAGGGGAGTAAGCCCAAAGCTTTGCGGAAAGCTTCAAGCTTCTCACGAGACAATGCCTTTGTGAAAAGGTCTGCAAGGTTGTCCTGTGTTGGCACATAAGCCAAGCTGATCTCTCCTCCTGAGAGCCTCTCCCTGACATAGTGGTAATGCACCACAATGTGCTTTGTGCGAGCATGAAAAACTGGGTTCCTCGCAACTGCCAATGCGCTCTGACTGTCAGTGTAGATAGTGTTGGCCGTGTCCTGTCCAACACCCAAATCAGCCATAAGGTGTCTGAGCCATACACACTCAACCGTAGCTATGAAGACTGCCCTGTACTCAGCCTCACAACTCGAAGTGGCCACAGTAGGTTGCTTCTTGCTCAACCATGATATACATGAACTGCCAAGCATGAAACAAAAACCACTTGTGGACACTCGCGTGTCAAAACAACCAGCCCAATCTGAGTCCGAAAAAGCATGTAAGTCTGGCGGCAATGATCCCCCCTTGGGATAAAACAAGCCAAGATGTAAAGTGCCACTAAGGTAGCGGAAAATCCTCTTGACAGCCTGCCAATGCTTAGACCCTGGGCTATGCATAAATCTGCTGACCTGTGAGACTGCAAACTGAATATCCGGCCTCGTGTTGCATACATAAATGAGGCACCCAACAGCACTTTGGTAAAGAGTGACATCAGCAGGATCACCAGCATCATGTAGACTCAACTTCAAACCTGTTTCCATGGGAGTGGCAATAGGTTTGCAATCCTCAAGTCCAAACTTACATAGCAATGTCTCTATGTAACTTTTCTGACACAAGGCAATACCACCATCACACTGCTTAAACTGTATACCCAAGTAATGATGCAACCGCCCCAAATCTTTCATCTTGAAATTAGCATTCAAATCAGCCTTAAATTCAGCAATATGTCTCTCATTTGGTCCAGTGATCAGCATATCATCGACATAAAGAACCACAATGAGAAGTACATCACCCTCACGCTTTACATACAATGTGCTTTCTGTTGGACTGTTACGAAAGCCTTGTTTGACCAAATGAGTGTCAGCTTTCTCATACCAAGCACGAGGAGATTGCTTCAACCCATACAAAGCCTTCTTACATTTGCACACTTTGTCCTCTTGTCCTTTTATGACAAAACCACGAGGCTGCGTTACATAAACTTCCTCAAATATGTCACCATTCAAGAAAGCAGTAACAATGTCTGATTGATGTACATCCCAACCAAAATGAGCTGCCAATGCACATAGAAAATGCACAGTAGTCATACGACAAGTGGAAGCAAAAGTCTCTTCATAATCTATGCCTTTTTGCTGTGCATAACCCTTTGCAACAAGTCGAGCCTTATGGCGATCGATCTCACCATCTGGCTTGCGTTTCAACTTGTAAACCCACTTCGTACCAATGGCCTTTTTGCTAGGAGGCAAATCACATAAAGTCCATGTGTCATTTTCTATAAGTGCATCATATTCTGATTGCATGGCAGCCATCCAATTTTCTGAATTCTATGCTTCATCCAAAGATAGAGGCTCCTCAACATCATGTAAACTAGACACAGCCAAAGCATAACAATCTGATGCATAAGATGCATGGCGAGAGCCTGAATGAGTACGACTAGACAAAGGTGCATCCAATTTACTGTCACGCAAAGTGTGCACCAGCCATTTTGGCATACCTCTAGTCTGCTCATTTTCAGCCCTTTCCTCATCAAGTACATCATGTACATCTGCATCAGTAATAGGCTGATCTAAAACATTTTTAGAAACCCCCAGAGGCTGTACATTTGCCTCATTGGAACTTACATTCGTATTTCCACCACTGAAAAGAGGCAACAAAGTGTCATAAATGTCCTGTGAGCTTACATTACTGTCTCTAGTACATGACAGCAAGGGCTGAACAGAATCTTCCACAAACACTACATCCCGTGAAACCAGAATATGTTTTGTTTGCGGATGATACAACCTGTAACCTTTGCTTTCAGCACTATAACCAACAAAAATACATTTGACAGCCTTATCATCCAATTTTCTGCGCTGCACTTGTGGCACTAAAGCATATGCCAAACAGCCAAAAACACGCATGTGCTCAATAGAAGGCTTTCTATCATGCCATGCTTCATATGGAGTAATAGACTGCAAAGCTTTCGTAGGACACATGTTAAGTACATAAGTGGCACACATGATGGCCTCAAGCCAAAAAGAATGCGGCAAAGCTTGACTTTTGACCATACATCGTGCCATTTCTGTTAGTCACCTGTTTTTCCTCTCAACAACACCATTTTGCTGAGGTGTATAAGGCACTGTACATTGGTGTTTTATCCCACGACTATCCAGAAATGCATTTAATTCATGAGACATATACTCCCCCCCTCGATCGGAACGGAGGGTGCCCATAGTACATTTTGAGACATTTTAACCATAGCCAAAATTGTTTGAAGCACATAAAAACTTCGGACTTCGCTTTAAGCGGAAATACCCATGCATGCCTGGAGTAATCATCAATGAAAGTCACGAAGTACAAGTAATTGCCCAAGGACGGAGTTTGCATGGGCCCACAAACATCACTATGCACAAGCTGCAACCTGCATGTGGCCCGAACTGAACCATCCTTTGGAAATTTAGAATGCTGCATCTTACCCAAAATACAGCCTTCACAAACATGTTTGACAGGTGCTTCAAGAGGTGGCAAATAAGCAACCATATCAGATTTCTGCAAACGCAGCAAACTGGCAAAATTCAGATGACCAAAACGTGCATGCCAAAGTCTTGCATTTGAAATAGCCCTTGAAATAGCCCTTGAATCTGCAACAGCATTTGCAAAATTTTGTCCACACTTGTCATACAAAGTGAGCTTATACAGCCCACGGCACAAAAGCCCAGATGCAACAATTTCATCACCAAAACTGAGATCATGAACTGTACATCTGTCATCCCCAAATTTGACTACAAGTCCAAGTCTAGCAAATGCGGATACAGACAAGAGATTCTTCTTGATCCCAGGTACACAAAGTGCATCAACAAGTGTGAAGGAACTGCCATTAGCAGCAGTGAGCACAATCTTTCCAACTCCCTAAACTGGATAAGAGGCATTGTTGGCACAAGTGACTGAATTCCCATGAGGGACAAACTCGAGAGAGGTAAACAATTCACGATGTGAGGTAATGTGCTTTGTAGCACCACTGTCGAAATACCACATATGTGAATCTGCAGCAACTGACAAGCATGCATCATGGACAGCAGGATTGTAAGTGCACTCTGCACTAAAAGCCCATTCTGCATCAACATCAGCAACACAGTCTCCTTTCACAGAAGACTCAACAATGGCTGCATTTGTAGTGGAACCAGCATTTGCAGTGGAACCACCCTCTTTCTTCTTAGCCTCTTTGGCCTTCAACTTAGGACACGACTTGATCAAGTGATCATTGGCTTTACAATAATGGCAACGCATCTTCTTTTTGCCCTTATCACCAGAATTTCCAGACGAATTGCTGCCAGCAGAAGCATTAGGAACATAATTTTTGCCACTCGCAGCAGAACCATAAGAAGTGGCTGCATTGCTGTTACCACCCTTTCTTTGAGAAGCAATAAAAGCCTGTTCAACTGCACGCTGTCTAGTCCTGTTTTTTCTGGACAGTGACTCTTGCAACAGTGATGTGCATAATGCATCAAACTTGACAACTTCTGGATTTCCTTGGGTCATCAGTCTCCAAGTACTAGCAAAAGTCTGGTAGGAATCTGGTAAGGCATCAAGAACAGTCTGCACAAGGGAACTGTCTGAAATGACTTCACTTGCAGAAATAAGCTTCTCATTGATATCCTTGACACTAGCAAGGAAAGTGTCCATATCATCCTCCTCATGCATAATCTTCGACTCCAGCTCTTTACACAACAAAGCAATTTTAGTCTCATTGCGGCTTGCATAAAGACCTGCTAGAATATCCCAAGCCTGTTTTGCAGATTTTGTTGAACGGATGTGAGGAACAATGGTGCGCTTCACAGACAACGCAATCAATGCATGAGCCTGCGCATCCTTAACATCCCAACGAGCTTGTTCTGCCGTAGGCAAAACAACTCTAACAGTTGCAATCCTTGCAGCAAGACCTGCAACATCCTCAACCAGGACGTATATCAATGCCCTGCACAATGTTCCAGACACCTTTTGACACAAGAACATGTTGCATCATATAAGCCCACATAGGGTAGTTGTCCCCATCCAACCTGTCCTCAGCAGCAAACATCTTGAACACATCTGTGTTGTTGTTGTCATCCATGGTAAATGCTGCACCTGATGTGAAAACTGCCCGAAAATAGGAGAAATGGAGCGGGAACAACCTGTGCTATATAGCACAAACCGTAGAAGACTATAAGGCACCTGTTATGTAGAAAATGGCACTGACAGAAATTTTGCACAAAATGACGAAATAGCCTGTGCAGAGTAGCCTGTAGTGGAAACGGAGGCCGAAATGAGCCCAAATCAAAATTCTGAGCAGACCATGCTCTTCGAGCTTGCCCAAAATATTTGTCGACCTGCGAACGCTTGCCAAAGCTCACTGAAATCGGAGAAAGTGAGCAGGCGTGTGCTGGAGCAGCTGGCGACTAACCCCGAGAGGACGTGACCTGCTCTGATACCAATTGTTGGAATTAGGGTTGCAGAGAAACACACACAGCTTGGAGAAGTTGAAGGAAGCTCAAGGCACACAATAGAGAGTGTATTACTTAGTGTGCAATGGAAAGATGGATAGCCCTAGAGTGATGGGCGTATATACAATGCACGGGGGAAAAAACCTCCTAAAGAGGGAAAAAATGCCTCGACGGTCCTAGTGTGTTCACACACATCACTACCACATGTATATGGTAACAAATGCATTCTCATAAGCGATTAAAAAGCATATGCAGTTTTAGGCAGACAAATTGATTGGTAACAAAAATTTAAACCATTTGTCAGCAATAAACATTAAATTGCAATATAATCAAATGCATAAACAGATGTAAAGGTAAAAAATTAAACAAGTCTGGGGTTGTCGCTAATTTAACGGTCGAAAGGCACTAAAGATCAACTATTAATACCATGGGTAAGCTTCTTAATTTTCTCTGGTCAATTAAGTTGTTTAATCGCGAGAGCCAAGTATTTCATGTTCGAGGGCTGACTAGAGGCTATACCTAGAAGTCCTTGTAGTTAAGCTACGATAAAAGGAATTTCTCATCAAATCATCGCCTGACTGATTACCTTTCCTTTGACCCCCCAAAGTCTTTTCACAGTGATTCAATTTCGATGTGTGTGCTTATTTTGTATGCCTTGGGTTTTTTGCTTTTCAAGGAAAAGCGCCCACACTGGGAACCTCTAGGGCTCTAGTACCATAGGCGATACATGTGAGTGAAGTACCAAATCAAGCTGAGATTTCTCTTCCAGCTTAAGATTTTACATTATGGCACTTTGATTTTTTGTTTGTTCATTTTCAGCATTTTAATTTTGTAACTTTGGGGGGTCATATAACACTGATACAGCTCCCCATGCTCATCACACAAGTAAACTCCCTTTATAATACTTAAGCTAAAGGTCAATAGTGTCAAGCCCACTAGAAAGCCCTATTACATTTCACACAATGCTACCTAAATCGGATTAAGAACCTAAGTAACCATTGATTATTAGGAAGGCATTCCCCATGGTATTAAGAGAAGATCTCTAACACCTAACTTGGTCAATTTAGCTTAGTCAGACTGCTTGAGTTTTAAACCTAGACAAGTGATTATGACAAAAGATTACATTGAATTAAATGTTTGATACTAATCAAATGCATTGAATATTATGCTACCGATCACAATTAAAGCAGACAAACATGGATGCAAAAAAGATAAGGGGCAATGCTAATGGACAAGAAACACCTGTTTGTGTTGATGGTCGCGCTTGATTTGAAGTGGATGAGAGAAAGATTCCATGAAGGTCCAAATCCTAACCACAGCATCACGTTCCTGTACACACTAAGAAACACAAAGAATACCTCTAGGAGGCACATCAGTGGGAAAAAGGAACTTTGCTAATCACTCAACTCTAAAACAGAAACACTCCTATCGTACTAATCCTACCTACCCTCCATCACTCTAGTGATGAGGATCAAAGGTGTTTTATGGCATAGGTTTCTGTTTCACTGTACCGGATGCGAATGTGTAGGTCTAAGTCAATGTTTTGACTTTTATTGTGCATACTTGTTTGCTAATTGCTCTTGCTCTTTATTTATTTTTTTATTTTTTTTTGTGAGTATAAGGCTATATATATACATTCCCTAAGATTGGCAGATTGAGAGGTCAGGGAAACAAGGTTGAAAGGGGAGTGAGTGAATGATGTCTGTCAGCAAAGACTCCCCCCTTCCTTGGGTAGATCATACCGTTTGAAATGAGCTCATCACCCTTTGAAACCAATCGTTCCAGTTGGTAATAGGTGAGGATTTTTGCCAGTAGTTTTCTATTACCTTAGGTGCCTCGTCGAGTTGCAAGGGTGGTAAGGTACTCTCCCAGGATCGAACTTGAAGTGGTTCATCAAGTGATTCTTGAACACTGGGAGGTGGGGATTCTTCTGTAGCTTCATGGAGGTCCACTATTGTAGGTGGAGGCTGTGGAGAAGCTTTTACTTCTATGGATGCATTACATGAGGAGCTAGAAGCTTCATGGGACTCCCCTCTTATTGAGCTAGGTGGAACAAATCGTTCTTTCTTCGGTACCCAAACTAGCTCTGGAGCGGGTGTGTAGCATTCCGTGATTTTTTCCTTTCCCCGATTGTTGATTCGTTTTGGAGCTACGGGATTGAGTTCACATGGGTCAGGTGATAGGTAAGAACACAATTTACGTTTTGGCACCCAGATTTGATCATTTCCTTGATAGTAGCATTGGGCTTCCAATAGTCGTTCAGGTCTCCATCGCAACATTTTCTTACTTTTCTTGGAGCGAGTGGGACGTTTCTTACTAGGCTTTTGTTTTTTAGCACTAGCTATGGTCTCTAAAGAAGCTTTAGGGACCCACTTGTATGTTCTTTTTGTTACATTAGGATGAGTCTTGACAGAAGCTATATGCATGGCTTGTAGCATATTTAAGGGTACGGGCATTTCACCCCCCTCGGGTGTTACGCAGGTCGTCCCCCTGTTTCCCCAAGTGTCTATGGTTGCTCCTAGGTGGACCCAATCCACATTGTCCGACTCAGTCATCCCAGGTAGTACATCCATAAAAGGAGAATCTTCCCCAACATCAGTGTCCGCTTTACACGTGTAACAATACTACAATGGGGCCGAGTGAACTGTGGTGTCAGATCTATGATCAATTATAAACCTGTTTCCTAGGGGATGTGCTCGACCAGTTACAAGATCCACTCGAATGACAGAATCTTGGAACAGCAAGTAGACATGGTTTTTAGATCAGTCATGCACCATTTTTGCTTCCCTCGTGAAAGGGCGTCCTAAGATCATCTCCGATGCCATAGTGTACTTGGAGAAATCCATAACAATGAAGGTAACTCTTATTTTATGTCCAAAGACCTTGATCTTGAGATCTTCTAGCATCCCAATAGGTTTAACAATAGACCCATTGGCCATCTTCACTACTATGGTTGTGGTCGCAAGGTGAGGTCTTCCCATAGTTTCCCATCAATTTTTAGTCACAATGCTAACCCCAGCGCCACCATCAAGGATTCCCTTCACAGTTAATCCCTTAGTAGTGATTGGTATAGTCGCATTAGATTCATCACCCTCAAAGTATTGTCCCAACTTGTTAACAGGTATTTCTATAACAAGGTTCTCATCTAGTTTGGGTTGTGGATCTATGTGTTCCTCCTCTATTGGCATCTCCCCAGCTCCATCCATCTGTGCAAATTGTGGTAGCCCAAACTTCAGTTCTCCATTGAGGAAGGCTCGAAGAGCTGAGACTAGCTCGGGGTCTTTATATAGTTTGGACATGATGGTGGTTCTAACTTCTGAAGACATGAAATCCATCAATTTGGCAATGTTTAATGGCACCTTTTGGCCTTGAGTCCCTTGACGTGGGGAAGATGGGATCTCCATTTCTTCGATAGGATCAGGTAGTCCCTCGGTAAACATTCTTTCCATCAAGAAGTGAGTACGCCCACTTTCCCATGACTTTAAGTCACTTTCTTCTTGGATGACACTAGGTATGTCCAAGGGTCTATGGACTTGGTGAGGTTGTTGTTGTGTAGGGAACACGGTGTCTGTAATCTGGATCTTCCTAGGTGCTGGTTCTAGATCCCTTTGGGTATCTTCTACCAAACTCCTTAAATGCTTGACTCGCTCAATCTCCTCTGTAGGGTTTGGGTAAGTTCCTATCTTCTTTTTGGATCCTGGCCATTGTGGCTCATGAAGATCTTCCTTGTTGGTTTCTATGTTAGTGGTCGTTTTGGTCTCCATGGTTTCACCTAAATCAGAATCTTCTTCAGCGTCGTTCATATATACGGGGTCATCACCAGTCCCTATGTTGGTCTTTGAGTTGGGGTCTAACTTCGCTGCTTTTTGCGATCTCTTTCTTCGTGTTTTCTTCTTTTTTTGAGATTGGGAAATTGATGCTGTGTCTCTTTCCTCAAGAATATAATTTTTTTTTTGGAGCATCGATCGTGTCAGTGCGTTTACTGGTACTATGTTTATAGTTGGTGGTGTCCCATCAACAATCTCTATTAAGTTCAATGGTGTGATTTTCGGTGCGTTTGGATTGTTAGGACACTGTGCGATCAAATGATCTATGCCACAACGATTACAAGTGAGTATTGGCATTGCCAATGCACTCCCTTGACCTGTTTGCATTAGTGCAGCATTCTTTTGCATTCTAATGGGGCACTCAGCTACTCGATGTGGTCCACCACATTCGTAGCACTGAAGAGGTGGTCTCTTAGTAGTTTAGTTGATATTTTGGCCTCTTGCCGCAAGAGCAGCTACTTGATATACAGGTTTTACTTGTCCCCAATGGTCTTTTATATAGAACATGGGACACTCCTCAAGCATGTCGACTCCATAGGTGATACTAGAGTCTATGTCCTCTTCGCAATAAGTACTAGATGACTCGCAACCTACTTGGTTCATAGGTGTAACTCTTGGATGAGGGGGTTGCGGTCCTAGCACTGGAGATGGCAACGGTGTGGTTTGGACCACATTTTGGGTTCTAGGGACCATGTGCTGTAATAGCAACTGTTGCTCCATGGGTGGGGTAGGCATCAATGCAGGAACTCGAGGTGAGTCTGCCCAAGCTATAGGCGGTCTATTTTCCATGATGCTTTTAAGCATTAGGCAATCCTTCGCTTGATGGCCATACCTACCACACGCGTTACAAGTCCCGTTAAACTTTACTCTGAAAGTAGGGCATTCACTCGTAGTATGTGGGCCCAAGCAAATTGAGCACCATTGTTGCTCCCTTCTTGGATACATATGAGTGTTTTGTGGAGCATGATTACCCCTAAGGCTTTCTTGGATGGCCTTGGTGAGATCTGCCAAAGTCATCTCAGATATTGTTGGCTCCTTAGCAATAGGCTTTAGGGTCATTGGCTGATGCTCTGATGCTTGCGAGCTAATAGATTTAGTCTCAACAGACACTCTTTCTCCTTGAATCATTAAATTATCCTCCAATTGGATCGCATTGGTGGTGACTGCTTCCCAAGTGGTGATACCTCTAATGACTAAGCCATTGTAGATATCCTCATGTCGTAATCCCCTAATGAATCTATCAAGCAATTGGTTATTGTTGAAGAGCTCATTTGGATTACAACGAGAATTCAAATGCTTCAAGCGACTTATAAAGTCTCTCACCGACTCTCCTTTCTCTCGTTGGGCTTTCTGGAGCTGAGAGGCTACACCCCAAAGCACTCCCTCTCGTATGTATTCTTTTAAGAACAGTCTCCTAAGAGTAGGGTAAATCGTTTTTTCTTCCACCCTTAGGGTTCTATACCAATCCCCAGCCTTTCCACTTAAGGTTAGGCTTAAAGCATTGCTCTTATGTAGGTCATTGTGTTCTCCTAGAGAATCGCATATTTGTTCAAACACTTCGATATGCTTTCTCACATCCCCGTCTCCACTAAATTTTTGTGTGAGCTTGGCTATTTGTACTGCCTTACTTCTAAGCTCTCTATCAGGCGTGTTACGCATATTCTCAACAATAGATCGACCAATAGCTTGAGCAAAGGTTTCCAAGTCACCTAAGTGAGTAGGTATAATGGGTGTATGTGCTCCTAGAACCACATGTGAGATGGGAGTTGGCCTTGGCCTTGGCATACGCGCGGCTCTTGGGTCCCATATTTCGTATGGTGGTGTACCAGACAGTGGTCCAAAGTTTACAGGCGTGGCCCTAGGCATAGGGGGTGCCTGATATGGCATGTTATTATTAAATGGCATGGCTCCACTTGTATAAGAGCTTGGATAATTCCATTGTGGATTGTAAGCTCTTGGAATAATCGGAGGTGTAGGAGCTACATGAGGCTGAGGTACGACAGGTGCACATGATTGATACATACATGTAGGTATAGTTGGGGGCACTGTGCTACTAGGCATCGGCGCAGTATTAACAAATGAACTCCATGGTGTACTTCTTGTCGTGCTCACCACTGGGATATGCATGGTAGCCGTAGTGTCATTAAGAGAAAGATGAGCTGGATCTGGGAAGGTAAAGCTGCCACTTGTGGGCTCGGATTGTACTGAGGCTCCCAGCGAAACAACATATGGAGGATCAATGGGGCTCACTGAGGGAGTCTCCATTTGTGATAGGGTTGGTTGGTTGGCCTTTCCCGTATCCAAGAATCTCATTAGGCATGTTGAAGGCATGTTGATCCCTGTGTTCTGTCTTTCTAACTCGACAATCCTATGGAGGACATCACAGACTTTCTGTTGTTGCTCATCTATGCTAGTAGCACCCGATGTGGATTGTAGAACATCTAACCAACCCACATGATAGGTGTGTCCTGTGTATCGATCAGTTAAAGCTTCTGCTTGTACATCATACTCCCAATTTTCGTTTAGGAATATCCCATCTAGGCCTGGCGTGCTGGAGGTTTTCCTCGAAGTGGAAGCATTATTGCTCCCCATCGCTTGCCCCTCCGTGACTGCTGCCTTGGGAGCACTCGGTTGCTCGACAGGCATGATTGTTGTCATAGGAGCCTTTGCTTTCAGGGCTCGACTTTGTTCTAGCCTTCGTAGGTTCTCAATTTCCCTCTCCCTTGTTGCTTGCATATAGCGTTCGATCTCTTGTACTTCGGCAAGACTCCTACCATCGGGTAGTAAAACCTCAGAGGGAGATAGTCCTAAAGGATCAGGAGGTGCAGTGGATGGAACATTCACATGCACACTCTCAAGAAGCATAGGGTCTATTTTAGGCATGAATGACGAATTTACTTCCTGTCATAATAATCAATATCTAATTCTCCTAAATGATTTTCTCATATTAAACTGATCATTTAATGTGGGGAAGTGCCAAGGGAGAAAAAGCTAGAATATTGGTTAAACTAGCAGACCGGCTACAGTAGGGATCCAAAGGAGGGAAAATAGGGATCCAAAGGGGGGGCCATCTGCAAAAGAGCCATGTGAAACAATGGGCCAAAAAGACCCTAAGGTTCAGCCCATTAAGACTTCCAAAATGCTAAGGTTCCAAAATTCAAAGGTTGTGTCCAAAGGTCAACCCTAGGGAAAATTGGATGCTTAGTGTGTGCCCTAAAAGTCTTTTCACATCCCTACATGGGAGGGGGCGAGCCCCAAAGGTAGGGGATGAGAGAGAAAGCCACACACACACACACAGGCTCCCTTTACACAAAGGGAATGAGGGACACATGTCAGCTCCCTAGGCCAGATGCCCACAAGGTGTGCCCAATTCCTATTGGAAGACCCTTGAAGTGGACCAATGAGAATTAAGCTAGAGTAAATGTAGTTTAATTAATTTAAAAACATTTAATAAAAGAAACCAATGAGAATTAAGTCTCCTAGAAGACTATTGGGCAGTCTCCCAAAGGGTCCAATGAGCATTCAGAAGCCTCATGGCTTGCCTGATTCCTATTGGCCAGGAGACAAAGGGGTCCAATGAGAGTTTTGTTTAATTATTTAATTACCTAAAGCTCTCACAAAAGGGGAAAGGGGGACACATGTCAGAAGGCTATCACTTATGCTACTTAATTCCTATTGGCTTGACCTGGGGAGGTCCAATGAGGCAAAAGCCAGACCTAATTAGCAGCTAGGGCTCGCCCAAGAGAGAGAGAGGGCTGATTTTTGCTTGGCATTGACACACACACACTCACACTTGACCATGTGTGAAGGAAGAATACTCTATCTCCTCCCAAGCTTTAATGGAGAGCTCATCACCTACTCCAAGCTTGTGAGATAGAAGCCTACATCAACAATCTCTTGGCATGTGGATGCAAATCCAACCAAGAGCCAAGCTTCAATGCATGCTCATCTTCTCTACCAAGCTAATTACTAAGCTAAGCTATGCTAATATGAGTGATTATGTGAGGAGATGTACATCTTTCTCGTAAGATACTCCTTTTTCCTCTCAATCTACTCTCATACCCTGCTAGCTCTCACCATCTTCGAAGGTGTGTGAGGTCTTGGGTCTGAGAACGGGGATAATTCAAGTTGTGTTTGATTTAGTGTTTTGCTTAGTGTATGAAGCTTCCATCTTCATTGCACTAGCTAGTCTTGAAGGAACACAAAGAATTGTATTGTACAATGTCTCTCTTGATGGGAGAAACTATAATACAAAGCCTTTTGGAGGGGGGACCGGCTCCATGCAAATCCGGTCCTCAACTGTTGTCAATAGCTTAATTTCTCTCTCTTTTGAAAGTATTGTCGATGCTATCTAACTAAGTGTTATGCTTTTTGTTGCTCTCTCCACCCAAGCACTCTTGTAATTCTCATTCGGAAGCTATTCTAATGAAATGCCCACTATGTTCATGCTGATTTCCGCTACACAAAAGTTATTAGGCCATTATATGTTACATTGGTATCAGAGCTCAAGGTTTCTCTTTTCTTGCTCAAGAAGGGAGGTCCTCAAGCTAGCTACAAATGGTTGGTATTATTAATTGCCTGTGAGTAAGTAGAATAGGGATTTTTCAGCCTTGCAGTGCGCCTGCCTTTGTGCAGTTAACGGGGCATCACCGTCGAGAGCTATGGTCTTAATAGTGGAGTCCTATGGGGCTTGCCTACGGCTTAACCACTATTGAGCTATTAGAAGCTTGACAGGAGCCGGTGCTGTCTTGGTGTCGAAAGACCCTCTCTTCTATTCCTTGCAATTAATGGTATTCGAGCCGCGGGTACAATAGCTTGAGTGCTTTTTCTAAAGGGGTAAAGAGGAGTAGCAACTAGGGCTTGAAGTGCCAAAGTACACCTAAAAAGTTTACACCTAAAAGTTGTTAGAATGGCTGACAATAGTAAAGAGAGTGAAATTAATGTTGATAACTTTGATTTTGCTCATGAGCAAGCTACTAATGATGCTTCAATGCTTGTTAACTATCTTGTTTCTAGGCTTCAACAAGCCATGGGCAATCCATCTCTCCAAAGTGAAGTGCAACGGCAGCTCCATGCTCACGGGATTCTCCAAGCTCATCACCATGACGAGAGAACACCTAGGAAGCCTCCTAGTGAGACTACCAAAAGAGGTCTCTCTCCGATTTGGGAAGAAGAAGAGAATCCATATGAAGGGCTCAAGAATTTACTTCTTGATGATGCATCTCCTTCCCAAAGGAGAACTCAAGAGCCTCCACCGAAGGAACGAGAAAGAAGCGAGTCTCCCGCCACCTCGGTGGAGATGGCTCCACGAAGACGGCGGGCTAAACGCTCTCCATCACCACCAAAGCGGAGAAGACCATCACACTCTTCTCCACGCCATAATTCAAAGAGGGATGATAAAAAGCAAGGGAAGAAAAAGGCGAGAAAGAGGACACCCTCTTCTCCATCTTCTTCATCCTCTTCCTCTTATGAAAGCTATGGTGAAGACGACAAAGATCAAGACAAGAAAAAGGCGAGAAAGAGGTCACCCTCTTCTCCACCTTCTTCAAATTCTTCACCTTCTGAAGAAAGTGATGGTGCAACTTTTGAACCATCAAAAAGAAGAGGCCATAGGAAATCCTATGCCGCATGAAAGAGGTCGTCCAAGCTGAAGAAATTCAAAGAGGGAGGGAAGAGCATCTCTTTCCTTACCTATGATGGCACCTTCGGTGCTACAGACAAAGTTTTGGCCTTTATCCAGCAATTCGATGCGGCGTTTGGAGATGAGGGCTTCACGGAGTCCTCTAAGCTACGCCATGTAGCTATGCACTTTCAAAAGTCCGCCAGACAATGGTGGTCTAGCCTACGAGCCAACGGTGAAGCTCCACGAACATGGAAGGCTTTAAGAGCTTCCATTATGAAGCAGTTTTTGGCCACCGATGCCAAAGACAAAGTACTCACCGAATGGCGAAGCTTAAAGCTCTCTCCCAATGAATCCATCCACAAATATGTAGACAAGTTTTGGGACCTACAACTCAAAGCCACTGTCTTCAAAAAGTTGGATTTTGGAGAGCAAAAGCAACAATTTTGTGCGGGCTTAACCGAAGAAATGGCGGAGTATGTCAACTCCCAAAGGCCACGTACCATATCGGCGGTAATACACCATACTATGGTGGCCTCGCGAATCAATTTCCAAACGGGGGGTAAAAGAAATAATAAGCCCCCGGAAAACAACGGTTCCAATGAGCCTAAGGGGAAGGACAATGTCCAAAAGTCTCCTAAGGGCAATTCCAACAAAACTAAAGAGAAGGGAGTTTACAAAGGAAAGAATAAACTCTCTCCTGAAGAGCTTGAGCGTTATCGTAAGGATAACCGGTGTTTCAAGTGCGGCGAACAAGGGCATGCGTACCGCGCTTGTCCCCAAAAGAACAACCGCCAAGATCCTCCTAGAGCTTCTTTGGTTGAAATCCAAGAGGAGGAGATTCACCAAACTCACCACAAAGGATCTCCTCTATGCCATGCTTGGGGAAAGGTAAGAGAACATGATGCTTTTATTCTCTTTGACCCTGGTTCTACTCACAATTTCATATCTATGGAGTTAGCCACCAAGCTAGGCATACAATCCTACGAGATGGGAGATATCCTACCCGCAGACAGTGCCTTCAAGGGGCAAGAAGCTTCAGTCACTCCCTTAATCGGGAAATTGAGGCTTCATGTCCAAGGCTATGTGGACAAAGAGGACTTCTTTATCTCTCCTCTCAAGCATGAGGATGTAATCCTAGGGGCACCATGGTTTGACCGCCTGGCTGCCGATGTTAAATTTCCTGAAAGGAGAATCTCCTTTAAGTTCAGGGAAAAGGACATGTATATAGATGCTAAGGAGATGGGTAACACCATCCCCATTGTACATACACCAGCTTTCAACAAGTCAATAAAGAGCTCTATTTCCGTGTACATGATTTTTGTTAAAGATTCTCAAAATGAACCTAATGCTTTAGCAAAAGAAAATAAAAGCAACCAAAAGGAATTAGAGTTATCCAATTTTCTCAAGGGGTTTCAAGATGTTTTTATTGACGACATCCCTTGTGAGCTACCTCCTAAACGAGGTAATGACGACCATGCAATTCAACTTCTTCCAGGAAGTTCACCGCCTAACAAACCTCCTTATAGAGTTTCTCAAGCTCAACAAGAGGAGATTATGCGGCAAGTGCATGAGTTAGTTGAGAAGGGCATGGTTAGGCCTAGCTCATCTCCATTTTGCTCACCTGTGCTATTAGTACAAAAGAAAGACGGCACATATCGTATGTGTGTCGACTATAGAGCACTAAATAAGATCACTATCAAGAATAGGTTTCCCGTTCCACGGGTAGAAGACCTATTTGATAAGCTACAAGGATCGACCTACTTCAGTAGGATTGACCTAAAAAGTGGCTATCATCAAATAAGGATAGTTGATCAAGACATTGTAAAGACCGCATTTCGTACTACATTTGGTCTTTACGAATACATTGTCATGCCTTTTGGCTTGACCAATGCACCAGCCACATTCAACCGCTTGATGGAGAAGCTGTTCAGGCCTCATCGAACCTTCACTGGAGTGTTCTTTGATGATATTATCATCTACTCTAATTCATTGGAGGAACACAAGCAACACCTCCAGGTAATATTTCAAGTTTTAAGAGAGAATAAACTTTATGTTAATCGAAAGAAAAGTGAATTTTTCTTGCAAGAGATTCAATATTTAGGTCACATTATCTCTCAAGATGGAATTCAAATGGATCCATCCAAGTTAGAGGTAATAAAAGGATGGCCTAAACCAAGGAATCTTCATGAACTAAGAAGCTTTATAGGTATGTGTGCATACTATAGACGCTTCATAGAAAAGTTCTCACGAATTGCGGGACCATTACATGACCTAACAAAGAAAAATGTTAGGTATACGTGGTCTGCTAAGGAGAACAATGCTTTCGAAAAGCTTAAAGAAAAGCTTATCTCTCAACCTGTGCTTACACTACCGGATCTCTCAAAACCATTTGAGGTCCAATGTGATGCTTGTGGTGATTGCCTTGGGGCTGTTCTGCTCCAAGAAGGGCACGCCATAGGCTATGAGAGTCGAAGGCTCGACCCTGTTGAGCAAGCTCTAGGCATATACGAAAAAGAACTCCTTGCAGTTCTACATGCCTTAGACTCATGGAAGCACTATTTATTGGGGACTCCTTTCATTCTGCGAACGGATCACCAAAGTCTTAAGTACTTCATGACGCAGACCAAGCTTTCCGACAAACAAATGAGGTGGGCAAATTTCCTTTCGCAATTTCATTTTCATATTGCTCACATTGCTGGCAAGCATAATCAAGTAGCCGATGCACTCTCAAGACGACCGAGAGTGAATGCGGTTTCCATAGCAACTCACAATGATCTATCTTCAATGATAGATGAGTATGCTATTGATCCCGATTTTAGAGATGTGATTTCAGCCCTTGCATTAGGGAAGAAAGAAGAACCATTTACTTTACAAGATGGTTATCTTCTCTATGGCAATAGACTATGCGTTACTAACTCACTACGTGAGAAAGTAATGTATGAATCTCATGCTCCCCCATATGCGGGGCATAGAGGGATTCAGTCTACCCTAAAGGGAATTGAAACATATTTCTATTAGCCTACCATGAAAGTGAACATACACGAGTATGTTTCCAAATGTGTGGTATGTCAAAAGACAAAATTTGATAGAGGGAAGCAACTTGGATTGCTTCAACCCTTGCCAATCCCTAATTCACCTTGGGAGAGCATATCCATGGATTTTATCTTTGGATTGCCTAAGTCTATCCATGGGAATACGGGAATATGGACGATAGTAGACAGGTTCAGTAAACAAGCTCATTTTATACCTGTCAAAAAGACTATCAAAGCCCATCAAATGGCAACCCTCTTCATTTCACAAATTTTCAAGTACCATGGCTTGCCAATGTCCATAGTGTCGGATAGAGATCCTAGAATGACCAGTAATTTCTGGAAGGGTCTCTTTGAGAATTTAGGAACAAGGCTAAACTTCTCTTCGGCCTATCATCCACAAACTGATGGCCAAAGTGAGATAGCTAACCTAACCATTCTTGATCTACTAAAAGCCTATGTAACGGAAGTAGATCAAAGATCCCAATGGGAGAAGTACTTACCCTTAGTAGAGTATGCTTACAATAACACTGTACATACTTCCACAGGAAAAGCACCTTTCGAGGTAATTGAGGGAAGATCAAAAAGTCCCTTGCTACTTAAGGTACATGGGAAGATCTTTGCTGCAGATGAGTATAGCCGAGACCTACAAGAATCTTTCCAAAAGATTAAGGATGCTATCTCTATCTCACAACAAAGGCAAAAGGCTGCTGCTGACAAGCACAGAAGAGCCCAAGCCTTTAAAGAAAACGATTGGGTCTTGTTAAAGTTTCCCAAGGCTCGATTAAGGCACACGACGGGCAAGAATCCTACGGGCCACCAAAAGTACTATGCTAAACTAGCAAAAAGGTATTATGGTCCCTTCCATATTCTTAGGCCAATCAATGAGATGGCCTATCAACTTAAGTTGCCTAATCATTGGCTCATACACAATGCTTTTCATGTGAGCCTATTAAAGCCTTACAAAGGAGAGCCACCTCAAGAACCAACTATTGAAGACCCACCGGAGATCGAGGACCACGAGGAGGTGCTGCAGCCCGAGTCCATTCTCCGACATGAAGACAAGGTATTAAGAGGCGGTAAGACTATCCGACGATATCTTATTAAGTTTAGGAATTATCCTTTTGAAGATGCTAGATGGATGCAAGGCATACAATTGAAGGATAACCTAAACCTTGTCAATGCTTACAATGCTTCCCAAGAGTAAGCAAATGTACAAAATGTTAAAAATGAACAAAATTTTTGTCTTATAAGACTCTCTTTTTCTTTATTTGTACACAAAAAATGAAGTAGTATGCATGCCTAGATCAAGTTTGCGGAGACGACGTCTCCCAAACACCAAGTAGAACTTGTCACTCTACTATGGAAGACTAAGAGGACTAATGTGCAGACATGCTTGCGGCAGCCTCAGGCTCTCAAGCGCCAAATGGACTAGTCATCCATTATGGAATGATGTCGTAGGGTAACATAGGGATCCTCTACCCGCTAAGAAAAGGACTCATGCATATGCTTTATCTTCTCTACACCATAGTCGAGGACGACTATGATTTCAAGAGAGAGGTAATGTCATAATAATCAATATCTAATTCTCCTAAATGATTTTCTCATATTAAACTGATCATTTAATGTGGGGAAGTGCCAAGGGAGAAAAAGCTAGAATATTGGTTAAACTAGCAGACCGGCTACAGTAGGGATCCAAAGGAGGGAAAATAGGGATCCAAAGGGGGGGCCATCTGCAAAAGAGCCATGTGAAACAATGGGCCAAAAAGACCCTAAGGTTCAGCCCATTAAGACTTCCAAAATGCTAAGGTTCCAAAATTCAAAGGTTGTGTCCAAAGGTCAACCCTAGGGAAAATTGGATGCTTAGTGTGTGCCCTAAAAGTCTTTTCACATCCCTACATGGGAGGGGGCGAGCCCCAAAGGTAGGGGATGAGAGAGAAAGCCACACACACACACACAGGCTCCCTTTACACAAAGGGAATGAGGGACACATGTCAGCTCCCTAGGCCAGATGCCCACAAGGTGTGCCCAATTCCTATTGGAAGACCCTTGAAGTGGACCAATGAGAATTAAGCTAGAGTAAATGTAGTTTAATTAATTTAAAAACATTTAATAAAAGAAACCAATGAGAATTAAGTCTCCTAGAAGACTATTGGGCAGTCTCCCAAAGGGTCCAATGAGCATTCAGAAGCCTCATGGCTTGCCTGATTCCTATTGGCCAGGAGACAAAGGGGTCCAATGAGAGTTTTGTTTAATTATTTAATTACCTAAAGCTCTCACAAAAGGGGAAAGGGGGACACATGTCAGAAGGCTATCACTTATGCTACTTAATTCCTATTGGCTTGACCTGGGGAGGTCCAATGAGGCAAAAGCCAGACCTAATTAGCAGCTAGGGCTCGCCCAAGAGAGAGAGAGGGCTGATTTTTGCTTGGCATTGACACACACACACTCACACTTGACCATGTGTGAAGGAAGAATACTCTATCTCCTCCCAAGCTTTAATGGAGAGCTCATCACCTACTCCAAGCTTGTGAGATAGAAGCCTACATCAACAATCTCTTGGCATGTGGATGCAAATCCAACCAAGAGCCAAGCTTCAATGCATGCTCATCTTCTCTACCAAGCTAATTACTAAGCTAAGATATGCTAATATGAGTGATTATGTGAGGAGATGTACATCTTTCTCGTAAGATACTCCTTTTTCCTCTCAATCTACTCTCATACCCTGCTAGCTCTCACCATCTTCGAAGGTGTGTGAGGTCTTGGGTCTGAGAACGGGGATAATTCAAGTTGTGTTTGATTTAGTGTTTTGCTTAGTGTATGAAGCTTCCATCTTCATTGCACTAGCTAGTCTTGAAGGAACACAAAGAATTGTATTGTACAATGTCTCTCTTGATGGGAGAAACTATAATACAAAGCCTTTTGGAGGGGGGACCGGCTCCATGCAAATCCGGTCCTCAACTGTTGTCAATAGCTTAATTTCTCTCTCTTTTGAAAGTATTGTCGATGCTATCTAACTAAGTGTTATGCTTTTTGTTGCTCTCTCCACCCAAGCACTCTTGTAATTCTCATTCGGAAGCTATTCTAATGAAATGCCCACTATGTTCATGTTGATTTCCGCTACACAAAAGTTATTAGGCCATTATATGTTACACTTCCCCACTCCCTTCATTTATTTCATTAACCGCATGTTCGGAGCGAGTAGCTCTACTAAGGGTCTCTTTTAAGCGGCTAAACACGCTGGACCCGGGCCATGGGCCTATGGCATGCATGTCTTGACTTGAACTATCAGGGTTTGGTGTAGGATACCCCTCCATGCCTTCGTAGTCAGAGGAAGAATCACTAGACGCGATATGAGGATCTTGGGTCGCACTACCTTGAGTCCCGACCGAAGGTCCAGAACCTAGGGTGGAGGAATAATGGGTGCCCGCGTAAATGGAGGCACTACCAATATGCTCGTGCTCTAACACTCGTCCAGAGCGTAGGTTCATATGACTTTGATCCCCTAGAAGTTGTCAGTGAGTGCCCGTGAAGGCTGCTCACCTAGTATTTTTGGGTGTTTTGCAACCCAAGTCTTTTCTTCTTTTTTTTTTTTTGATAGTTTGGTCCCTTTTTTTTTCTGACCCAGCTATAGAATAGAATGTATGATAGCTCAAAACGATCGTCTCGGTCAGAGGGACGTGCCGTGCTTTACAGCCCTCCGTTTGGTCACTTTATGCCCTCGGAATCCTTAAAACCGTCAATTTCTAGTAGGGAACCAGGCTCAAATTAGAAAGTCTAAGGGTGCAAGTGGGAAGAGAAGGGAGGAGAGTGGAGGACTTGCCCCACATGCTCTCATTCCCTCTTGAGGGGGTAGGGTATATATATAAGAGTGAGTCTAGTATATATCAGAAGACTGAGGACTGAGGCCTGGGCCTAGGCAAATGATCCCGATCCCGATCAAAATTTTAGTGTAACCCCCCAGTCACTCACGCTTAAATATTTTCGAATTTTTTACAAAAAAAAATATTTTATTTTTTATTTTTATGGGGCGACAACCGCGAGCGGTTAGGTGACCCTTTCTTGGCCACACACACTGTCAACACCTACCTAACCTCTCTGTCAACAGCTCACAGCTCACTACCTTATCTACTTACTAACAGTGCTGCTAACCACTAGCTAATCTACTAACTAATCTGTTAACCACTCTGCTAAGTGCTTACTGACAGTGAGCTAACTGTCCACCTACTTCCTCTCTCACTACCTTACTGTGCAAAGACTGTGTGTAGGCAAACCTTAACAGAAAACTGTGTACAAACTGTGTGCAAACAGAAATTGCTAATTGTCTACCTACTTACTCATTCACTGCGAACAAGCTAACGACTACTAATTGTGCAAAGACTGTGTGCAAACAGAAAACACAAGATTATGTTGAAATCACAGAACTTGCAGACAATACAGAAATTAACAACTTGCAGAAAAATAACTCATTCCTCTTCCTCTTCCTCTTCTTTCCTACTACAAACAACTCATAGAAGAAGCACAAAGTGCCTCTTGGGCTTAGTGCAGGGCGAATCCCCGGCAGCGGCGCCAAAAATGTGCGCTCCTCGCCACACTGTCGAAGCAAGGGACTTGCCTAACACTGTGTGCGAGCCACAGACGGCTCCAAGCACACAACTAGCTTAACTAGTAAGCTCAAAAGAGGGCAATGGTGTGTCACTCACCGCTCTATGCTCCTGCCGTGGAGGATTCCTCGCCGCGAAGAAGAAGGAGACGCCGCTATGTCACGCTCAACCGCTTCACCGCCGTCGTGCCGCCGCAATGCTCGATCACACACACACACACTCTCTCTCTCAAGTACACACACACACACTAGTACACAAGAAGATGGAGAAGGAGATGGAGCAAGAGCACTCTTCTATTGCACAAATGAGAGAATGAGTGAATTTTAGGTTTAGTTGACTTTTATATGAGCTCGTCCTATTCACACTTGGGCGCCCATGCTTAGCCAACTAATCCCTTGAATGTTCCAGTTAGAGTGCGCCACTCATCGGTGATCACTCTTACCCTTTTCCTATTGGACCGACAAGCCCGGTACCTGACTCTACCAAATAAATAATACAATCTCCGCCGTAGGTTACAACGTCCGTCGTAGGTGATAGGGTGTCCGTGAGCCGTGAGGGTTAACAGTATTACGACGGCATGAAAACGAACAATCCAAAAAATTTCAAAGCATCAAAATTGCATTGGCATTACATTGCATCGCATCATGGTGGGATCTCTACACAATTCCACATCTTTAGCTTCTAGGGAGGTTGAGAATACCACCTTGATTACCTTTCCTTGAAGATCGATTGAACGGTTGAAAGCTCCAATTTGTAGAAGAAAATTAGTGTGTAAGTTAGCAAAAAATAGTGAAATTAGCAAGGGTTTCATGTGAAATTAGAGTGTGTAAACACACAATTGGCAAGATATGGTGACATATTAGGGAATAATGAATACATTGCTTCATGCACACACATCCAAAATCCACAAAACCATAAACACATAAGTGAAATTAATGAGGAAACACATCCGATTATGCCACAATTACACTAGCGTAGGCCATCGTCCCCGGCAACGGTGCCAAATGTTGGGGGTTCCATCGTTGCATAGCTCCAATGACCAACAAAATTATCAATGGAGGGATGAGCTACCCGGCTAGGGCATGGAAACACTCACACGACTAGTGAGCTAATCATGGCAACACGAATGGTTGACTCTACGAGGTGAGCTTCTTGGTCTATGGAGGAGTTAAGCCACAATGATGGGCAATCTCCACATCCACATCCCTTCACCTCCAATCAACCCAATCACACACACTAATGATTGCAATATGCAAACAACACTAATCCTATCATGCAACACACTAATCGCAAGCACACACACATAGATCTATCGAGCACGATAGTCCAATCAAACCTACATGCAACTAGGGCAATCATAAGAAGCATGAGAGAGGCATAGTGAAAGAGAATTAAGAATTGATTAGTGTTAACCAAGTCACATGAGCAAGGAGAAGCTCAAGGACTCCATAGCCACACACCTTAAGAGCTCTCACCAAAGAGTGCTCTCAACAAATGAGCTTGAGCACCCTAATTTTTTTTACACACTGCTTTATATACCTAGGGTAGAATTATGCAATGTTTGGGAGCCCAAGGCCTTTAGGGCTCCACCATTTACTGAATCTGCTACCTAGGCACATTAATTGACCTGTTCTTTACAACTTGGAACTCCCACTGAGCCCGTAACACATTAAAATATTACAATGGTTTGAAATAAATCGGGAATTTACAATATGTGACCATTTTGGAAAAATGTGGAAAATGTGTAACTCCAATCTTCATTGCTTCTTTGTATTTATCCTCGATGTGCATCCATACATCTTCGGCCTTTAGCAGCTCCTATTATCTGACGTTGACTCTGTTAATAGCACATGTGGTGGTAGCCACAGTGGCCAAAATGCCAAATTTCTAGTCAAGTGGACATTGCCAAAACTAGTTTTAGGCAAGGAGAGGCTTGTGAATAGCAGAGAGGGGCAAACAATGCTCCCTATAAATTATTTGAACCCATGTATTGGAGTTCAAGTATCGGTATTGAGCTCATGGGTTGGAGTTCAAGGCACATGCATCTAGCAAAAGGAAATAATTTGACATACAAAATTACTATGAATATGTGCACAAATGGACATGATGTGTTTCCAAGTTTGTTGTCTAGAAATGTTCTGATTGTGATGTATTAACAATTCATGAATGGGGATTCTTGGATGTAGTGTGGTCTATAGTTCAATTTTCTATGAGGCAAGTGGTGCTCAAGAGGGCATTCTTATAAGGTAAAAAGTTAGTAGTATAGCAGAATTGAGGTGTATCCAATAAACTGATTAGTTGTTAGGTATTCATGGTAGCTTCTTCATCAACATGGTCTTCCTACATATATCCACTATGAGCTATAAAGATTGTGTTAAAGTTAGAGTATCTCAAGTGAAAAGCCCAATGTGATCCCAATATTTATTTTGTCTTTAGGTATTTATTTACTTATTTGTTGGGCAAGGAAATTTGTTGATGGGTACAAGCATGTTAACATGCAAAAAAAATGATGTCAGAGACAATGCTAGTTAGTAGTGCTTGTTAGCATATATTGAAGACTCAAGAATATGTCCATTTTCAAATTAGAAATAACTATTATGGTTATTTCCGTGCCAAATTCAGAGGTAGTGCTCATATTTTTAAGTTACTGAAGTTGTGGGGTAGTGAATGGACTCTCTCTCTCTCTCTCTCTCTCTCTCTCTCTCTCTCTCTCTCTCTCTCTCTCTCTCTCTCTCTCTCTCTGAGGCTCTCCATAATTTGTGAAAGCCTAGCTCTGTGTGTGTGTGTGTGTGTGTGTGTGTGTGTGTGTGTGTGTGTGTGTGTGTGTGTGTGTGTGTGTGTGTGTGTGTGTGTGTGTGTGTGTGTGTGTGTGTGTGTGTGTGTGTGAGTGAGAGAGTGAGAGAGAGAGAGAGAGAGAGAGAGATTCTGCTCAAATAGCCTCACCCTCTCCTTCTTGCCCTCTTCCTCAAAAAATCAATCTCCCTTTGCCTCACATTCTCTTTGTGTAGCCCACTTCCTCCCCATCTCATAGACTTATGGAAAACTATACCTTGCAATATAATTTGGTACATTTACTTGCATGTTCAAGGGTAGCAAATGAAAGTAGCAGAAGGGATCCTTTATAGACAGTAAATGCCAACTTAGAGGATATAATTTGTTGTTAGGGATTAAGAGAGACAAAGAAAGAGGGGATTATGAGAAACAAAGAAAGAGGAAATAACAAGAGAGAAAAAACTTAAGAAGGTTCAAGTTGGATAGATAGCCTTGATGAGGAAAAGAAGAAGAAAATCTCTTCTGAGATTGTGTATTGTCGAAAGTTTGCAGTATAGGAGTTTACTATTCAAAGTGAAATCATGCACAGTGTTTGCAACACATTGGCTATTGTGAAGTAGCCAAGTTGTAATGAGGAGTTGTATTTGAAGAATACCGCATTGTTTCCATGATGCTAAATTTGAAGGAGAACATGCATATGTCAAAAGTCTCGAGAGTCCTTAAAGTTCCACGTCGATCCTTGTACAAGGCTGAATTGTGGGTGACATCAAATGTTGATGGTGTTAAGTATGGAGCCTGATTTACCCTTGTAATTTTCTGTGGTAAAAGCGCACATTTGTAAGGCCCCCACTATGAGGAGAAGCCATCGTGCGTGAAGGAAAATCACTCACCGGAAACAAAAATTTTCACGGACAAGAATCAGGGGCAACTTTAAAGGCCTTGGGGGCGGAGGCCCCCGAGACTTTTTTTTCGCCTGAATATTCTTTTTCGCCGGAATATTATGGCCGGACGGCAACCGAAAAGTGGTCGGAAAACAACCGGTCGGTTGGCCGGTGGCCGGTAGTCAATGGCCGATGGCCGGTGGCCGGTAGTCAATGGCCGATGGCCGGTGGTCGGAAGTCAATGGCTGGTGGCCGGTGGTCGGAAGTCAATGGCCGGTGGCCGGTGGCCGGTGGCCGAATTCAAAAGCGGACTTGTCTTCTCAAGGGCGGCCACACATGGGCGGATTGGAGGGTCCGATTTGGACTTATTCGCACAAGGGCGGCTACACATGGCTGTCTCTCATAAGAGAGGGCAGCCCTTTTGGCCTATAAAAGGAGGCCATTTCTACACACATTTCATAGTGTGAAGTTGATGCAACAAGGTGAGTGTGAGGTGGTGAGAGTGAAGCAAGGCGGGAGCTCCATTAAGGGTATAATCCCTTTGTAAACTACTTCTTGTTTTGAAGTACTAAAGCCATTGAGTGGCTGCTTTCTCGTGGATGTAGCCCACATTGGGTGAACCACGTATATCGTGTGTACTCTCTCTCTCTCTCTCTCTCTCTCTCTCTCTACTCTACTCTATAATCTCGTGTATATAAATCTGTCTCTCTCCATTA
This sequence comes from Adiantum capillus-veneris, assembly GCF_014529385.1. Classification (NCBI taxonomy): domain Eukaryota; kingdom Viridiplantae; phylum Streptophyta; class Polypodiopsida; order Polypodiales; family Pteridaceae; genus Adiantum; species Adiantum capillus-veneris. Next base: position 43,781,459 of record NC_140945.1, read on the forward strand.
AGTAATCTACTCAATTATCTATTTAGCTACGTCTTATTTCCTAACAAATGGTGGAATGTTTTCATTGGTTGCATGTCACAAACATGATCATCGTACCACAATCACATATGAAATGGAGGGGGTTTACACATTTTGGAGGGATGAGATACGTGTATCCCCTAACAAAATTATGTTTGATGAAAGAGAAGGGGAGAAAAGGTCACATAAAGCACCCTGTACACCTCCTTGATGAACCTTAGAAAATTGACCTAACCAAAGCACCATTGTTTAAGTACACTAATAAGCATGTGAAAATTAACAGTTAAAATATTGGTTGTTATTTAACATTGCACTAGTTTGCATACTAAAAATGATAGTTAAATGGTAGTTAGAAAATGATATAATATATAATGGTAGTTAGCATACTATATATGCTAGTTGAAAACTTGAATATGTTAATTAGCTTATTGAGTGTTTTAGTTATCATACTAATAATGCTAATTAGTATACAAGCCATACATGGAGGCATACTATAAGTGCTAGCTAGCATACTGTATGGGTTAATTAGCATACTATATTTTCTAATTAGCATACTTTGTGTGCAAGTTAAAATCTTGAATATGTTAATTAGCTTACTGAGTGTGCAAATTATCATATTAATATTGCTAGTCAGTATACAAGCCATACATGGAAGCATACTATAATTGATAGTTAGCAACTGCTAGTTAGTGTACCTTATGTACTAATGAACATACTATATCTGGTAATTAGCATACTGTATGTGCTAGTTAGCATATTGTGTATGCTAGTTAAATTCTTGAATATGTTAATTATCCGATTGATTGTGCTAGTTATTATACTAGTAATGCTAAATAGTATACAATATGCTAATTAGCTTACTAAGTGTGCAAGTTATCAGCTTAGTAATGCTCATATTGCACGTGTAAGATATTGTAGGGGATGATGGCAATGGGCTCAAGGTGGCCTGAAGGTGAAGGTAGCCGTAGCTCAGACAGTTAGAGAGAGAAGAATACACACACTTCTAAAAAAGTCAACTCAATACACAAAAAGGCTAGTAATAATACTTTTGCATAGTGTATATACAGCATAGGCTTGGGCTTTATTTATGCATAAAGCTAGAGTGGCTATCCAACTGATAACTCTCCATGTAGCCCTCCTTAGAATCTTACAACTCATAGGCTAGATGGCAATAACAAAAAGTATGCACATGTAGAGGTGTTTCCCGTAGTTGTTGAGGAAAGACATGCCTATCTCAACAATCCTCCCCTTAGACATGGACTATACTGAAGCAATTTGGGCCGAGACTCAATGCCACACAGGCAAGCAGTCACATAGACTGGGGTAGTCACACAGACTATGGCAGTCACACAGACTAAATCATGGTCTCAAACAGACATGGTGTCAAACAGACTCAAGGATTCCTCCCCTTAAACATGAAAGGCAAAGGATAACCATATCTATAACTATCAGTGTCTAATCTTAGTAGCACCTCCCCTTGCTCCTAGTCGTCTTCATCACCTGATATGGTTTGTTGCCACCACCACTGCAACCTGTGCATATTTTGTCGACGATAGCTTCACCTTTGGTTCTCTTGTTGACAAATATATTTATCATACATAATAGCGTGTGAATGATGTGAGCACAAAGGTTTCTTTCGAGGAAGGTCTTACCTCTAGTTATAACTGGGGCAGTGTCTAGTCCTCTCACATCTCTTGTAGATAGTTTCAGCAGACATAATGAAAGGCAAGGCTCTATTATCATGCCTTGAGTGCAAGAGAAAATAAAATCATAGTGAAACGAGAAGTATGCAATGCTTTTTGTACAGATGCAAAATAAGTTTGTGCAATGCTTTTGAAATGATTAAACTTGAGAGAATGTGCAAAGTCGAGAGGTTTCAAAAAGTTTGAAGCTTGATTGTGTGCCTTGACTCAAAGCTTTTAGCCGCACGTACTTTGAGAATTAGACTTTTGAAAATTTTCAAATGCCCAATGCAAGGCTGTGCAATTTGTAGGCGGGTCTAAGAGACACTTGCTATCAAGTGCGCAGGCTCAACACGGGGTCAGGTGAGATCGAACGAGCTGTGCATGGGTACAAGCGCTTATTTATCATAAAGGGTTACAAAGCATTAAAAAAATGAAAGCTTGAAAAATCTGTCGATTGCCAAAATAAGCAAAAGCCGACCGAGGGGCAATGAGAGTAGCTTGGAGCTATTCAATGAGCAGAGACTGCAAGAGGGGGCGCCTTCATGCTGAAGGGGATCGGGGAGCACCACAGACAGAGAGTGAGAGAGAGAGAGAGAAGAAGACACACAACACAGATATGGGTGGGGAGACTCAGAAGAGTGAGCAGCCCCCTATACACTTATGCTATGTATAAGGTATACAAGTCAGTGGGCGCCCAGACTCTGGGCGGCCGGGCAAGGCACAGACGCCTATACCCCAACAACCTCCCACTTAAAGGCGACTGTGCCTTTAAGCAAGGGAACCTAGTCTAAAGACTAAAAAAGGTGAGAGAAAACCGCTCTCAACCGATGCCCACTGGCTGGCTGTGATCGTGTGCATCCGACTGTCCTGCTCCTGTGTAAGTCCATACACCACCAGACGTACCGCACACGTACTGCAAGTATGTACGCAATACCTGCATATCTCCCTCGTGCACTATGCCATCATCAGTCAACAGATGACTGACAACCCCAACTGCAAATGCTCCCACTGCAGCTGCGATATCTGGTCTCAAGATCAACATCTCATACATGAGACCACCGAATGCCGATGCAATGCTAGCGGGCCCTGCTAGCTCTACGGAGCATGCATCAACATATATATCCCTGGCAATAGGCATCTCTGACTGACAAGGCGTGTCAGCCACATGCATCTCCTGACTGTCCACAAAAGACGCATCAACCTGTCGTGCAACCTCAGAGAAAACCAGCTGCTCTAGGTGTCTGCTGGAAGACATATCCTGCACAACTATATCCCCATGCTCACTGTTGAGCATAGAAAGGAATGATTGCATAATCACTGACGTCTCAGCCTCCTCTGCAATCATCCACTGCAAACATGACCACTCAATCTGCTGTGACTCACTAGAGCTCTCATGCTCTAACTCCGTATGCATAGACTCTTGCACAACGTCCTCCTGTCGTGACTCACTAGAGCAAGACTGCTCTACCTGTCTATCCTGCATAGAAGTATCTCGCACAACTGACTCTCTGCTTTGCTCAGTCACTAGCAAAGCATGCATGTCTGACTCTGTCACCTCTCTGTGTGACTGCTCAAGTCGTGCCCCAACTGTGTGCACAACGAGCTCACTACTCTGCACTCCATGCAAAGCATCCTGCAACCCACAAGCAAAAGAGACTCGCCTGCTCTCTCGCTCTCTACCTGGCTGCGTGATCACAGAGACAACACCATCTCTCGTGTGATCCACATGCAATGGGTAACGTGTACCACTCCTGGCACCTCTCGCAATCACTGGCGAACCCAAATGCATCACAAAATCTCGCTCTCGTAGCGAAATCTGACATCCACTATCCCGTAACTGTCTGATTGAGATCAAATCCCGTCTCAGATCTGGCACATAACGCACATGACGCAGGGTAAATCTCATACCACTGGGCAAGGACAAACATACGTCTCCTATACCCTCAATGTCATACACAGCACCATCAGCCATGTGCACACAACCAAGTCTCCCACTAGAAAACGTGCTAAACCACTCACGATGCGACGTGACATGGAATGTAGCATCTGAATCTAGTAACCAATGTGAAGACAATGTGCAATCCAATATGCAATCCGTAGACATAAGATTGTCTGAAGACAAGCTAGATGTAAATGTGACATCGCCGTCACAAGCATACTCAGTAACCACCGTACTGATCTCACTAGCATCTGTCATGCCCAAATCTGCATCACGCATCTGTCGCCTCCGTTGTCTCAAACGCCTGAAACATCGACGCCTAATGTGCCCTCTGTGTCCACAATGCCAACATGTCAAGTCTCTATGCCATCGAGACTTGCGTGTGGGACCAATCTCTCCCATGGACATAGAAGTGGGACTAGACTTCCCTGTAGACATGGATGTCCCGTACATAGCATGTAAACTCTGCCATAAAGCATGAGTTGTAGTCTCCCTCGAGACTTGCCAGTAAACAGACTCAACCAGATACAAACGAATCGTAGACATTGCTAACTCATCAAAATCCTGCCAATCATCATCACTCATAGACTTGGGCTTCGCCGATAAACCACGCAAGGGTTTATCCTGCCCCAAATCTGTCAATGCAACAAGCATATGTTCCTTCCAAGCAACAAAATATGTACCATCAAACTGTGTCAGACCATAACGCTGGAAGTCAAATGAAAAATCAGCCATAATGCTCGCCAAAGAGCAACCAACAATGAGTAGCAAATGTCAACCAAATCAGCCCTAAACTGGCTCGAATTGCATCAACAAAAGTCTGCAAATATGGCTGTAAAATATGGCTGCAAATCAGCCCCAAAACAGCCCCAAAATTCAGCTCTTAAACAGCTGCATAAACAAGTCACAAATGTGTCCCAAATCAGCCTACAACTGAGGCATACATGGACACCTGCAAAGAGGAAACAATGGCTGAAAATTCAGCACCCAAATAAGCCCTCAAACCTGCCTGTAAACTTGTAAACCTGTAGCTGAAACCTACTGAAAAACCTCAAGCCATTAGTGCTCGAATCCGGCTACCTAGCTCGTAGCCACACAAGCATACATCACAATACTCACTCCTGTGAGTGTGCCAAGATAACTGTACGCCTGTCAAACCCGTGAGCTAATCACCAAGCCCACACTGTGCGGTATCGATGCATACACACGCACAAATCTCCCACCTGCAGAGAACACCGCACACAAATGCTGAGTGCAACCCGCAATCTCTACCTAGATCGCATAAATGATGCGCATAAAACTCCTGGGAAAATTTCGCCAGAGTTTCGTCAGTAAAACGGCCACAAAACCAGTAACCAAACTGACTGCACGCTCAAAACCATGAGCAACCAAAGCGCATCAAACCGCACTCCAAATGCATGCACCAATCTCCACACTTTGCATACATCATTGCAAGCACCTGCAAATCTAGTACACAAATATCTGCTCTACCTGTGACTGCCAAAAAACATGCTCGAGGCATACATTGCCGAGCTCAAAATGCAATCACATTAGTCTCCCTGAGCATCAAGCCACATAAGGCATACATCGTATCCTCCCACCTGTGAGGAAACTTGCAGCAAATATCACTCTCACATCTGAGAGCAAACCATGTGTGGAATCCTCGACACACAATAAACAACTGCTGCTGCAGAAAATTCAGCGTTCAGAATTTTAAAATTCTGATATGACGAGCGCGTCCGGAGCGTGCCAAAACCCCAAGGTAGACTCCTAGATCATATGTATCCGAGTCCGGGTGTGAAAGCTATGCCAAAAAGAGTGTTTTTGGGACCCGAAAGTGCACAAATAAACTTGTTGCTGTACCTGCTGTAATTCAAAGCATAATTTCAGCAAATAGACATCACCATCGCGTCCGGAGCGTGCCAAAACCCTGACCTAGACTCCTGGATCATGTAGATCTGACTCTGTATGACGGAGCTACGCAAAAAACTGCGTTTTAGAGCCCGAAAATCGCAAAAACGAGCTGCACACAGTCTTGAACCTGCTCCTGCTCCACTCTGCGTGATGCAATGTCCTCTCAATGCAAGCTCCAACACAAGAGCTCTGCCACAACAGCATCCAAGCACTCGAATGTCAAGCTCTCCTCCGCCGAGCACTTCTCTAACGAGCTCCACTGAGCTCAAAAGCTCCTCTCACCAAGGAAGCCGCAACCGCCTCCTCGACCAAGCTTGACCACACCAAGCTCCTAAGCTCCAAAGACAATGCTCCTCAAGCTAAAATCGCTCTCCGTGAAACTCCGCGATCGAACTCCACCGTCGAGAGCGAGCGAGCTATCGCCTCGAAGGTCTCAAAGCCGTCGTGCTCTCCGCGGTCACCATAGCTCTGATACCAATTGAAGGGGATCGGGGAGCACCACAGACAGAGAGTGAGAGAGAGAGAGAGAGAGAAGGAGACACACAACACAGATATGGGTGGGGAGACTCAGAAGAGTGAACAGCCCCCTATACACTTATGCTATGTATAAGGTATACAAGTCAGTGGGCGCCCAGACTCTGGGCGACCGGGCAAGGCACAGACGCCTATACCCCAACACATGCTGTGATTGCATCCGCGAGGTCAGATTTTGTCATTGATCAACAGCTTGTGTGTGTGTGTGTGTGTGTGTGTGTGTGTGAAAAATAGCATTGGGCTTGTGTGTGTCTGAGTCGATTGCTGTATACGGCCCAGATGTTGTCTCTCTCTCTGACTTGGCTTTGTATGTAGTATTATTGCTTATCTACCTGCTCACGGCATGCTCCGTACTTATAGGCTGCTCGCCACTGTTGGTGGCCCAAATTGCATCTGGATTGTTCGTTTTGGCTTGGCCAATTAGCTTGATTGGGGAAATGCTTCAAGCTTTGCAGCTTTTAAATCCCCAGCTCCCTTGATTTCTTTGAATTTGCTCTTAGATTTGTTGAGCTTGCCGAGCATATGAGCTCCTTGATTCAATTCCTTTGCTTTTCCTACTAGCTGCCGACTGCCCTGCCCGATTGTGAGTCTTTGCCTTGATTTGACTTGCAAGGTTGGCTTTGATTTGCCTATTCTCGTCTCCTTGCGTTGGCTTTCTTTGCCAAGATGCATTGCAACAAGCACGGCAGCCCCTTAACTGCTTCAAGCTCTATTTCCTTGCTCAAAAGGCCGGTTTGCCTACAGAGATTTCCTCACAATATCCAAGCGGGCTTGCACACGTGAGAGAGAAGGGTCGAAGCTCTGATACCAATTGTAGGGGATGATGGAAATGGGCTCAAGGTGGCTTGAAGGCAACCATAGCTCAGACAGTTAGAGAGAGAAGAATACACACACTTCTAAAAAAGTGGACTCAATGCACAAAAGGCTAGTGATAATACTTTTGCATAGTGTATATACAACATAGGCTTGGGCTTTATTTATGCATAAAGCTGGAGTGGCTATCCGGCTGATTACTCTCCATGTAGCCCTTCTTAGAAGCTTACAACTCATATGCTAGATGGAAATCACAAAAAGTATGCACATGTAGAGGTGTTTCCCATAGTCGCTGAAAAAAGACATGCCTATCTCAACAAATATTGCTAGCACACCCACACACAGCCTTCTAACTTCTCTCATATTTGCAGCTTGAATTCTACTCAAAATTCAAAAAAAAGAATCCAAATTGCAAAATTGGTATGAGAACGTTTGAGATGATGAAGCCATTTTTTATATGGTAGTTGAAAGATAGATACATACGTTGCTGCAAAACATCATGTAAAAATGTCCTTTTTAAAGGACATTTAACAATATGTGGTCTCAATCATTCGGGTTGCAAGGAGCCCAAATGCAAATGTAAATGTAGAATTTGCATCAAAGGTGATGAAGTTAATCTGTGTTGCATGGCTTTTTGTCACACTTTCAAAGGTGTCACACATCTATGGGAGCGACTTCTTTGCCTAAATAAAATAGATGTTGGCTACCACAATGGAGAGTGTTTGATGGGAGAATGTAAGTGTGGTGTGAAGAAGCTGGAAGCATGCTACTTAGAGACACAAATGCTAGGTAAGTGCATCTTCACAAAATTGTTTGCATATGTAGAGACAACAATTTTGTGAAGTTTTTGAGAACAAAATCATGCTTGGAAATGCCTTGGTTGACATGTATGCCAAAGATACTTGATGAGCTACTTGTGCAAGATATTGTCTCTTAAATTCCAATGATTTTTTAATATGCCTTGTAGGGACCAGGCCACAAATCGATGAATAATGAAAGTACTCATTTAGAGTGCTACAGCCCATTGTAGCCCAAGATTGTAACCACATCCGTATGGTTCTTTGGCGGGTGTGTCAAAGTTCCGAACGTGTATATAGTTTTTAACTGCTGCAGGCTACATATCTAGAAAATTTCTATCTGTCCACGACAAGTCGTTTAGAAGTACAGCATTATGCCATCATATTTTCAACACCATTTATTGAATTATTGGTTGTATAAGGGACAGTAACCCTCCTTAGAGACTATCTTGTCATGTCCTCAACATTCCTTTGTGCAAGTGCCTACTTTGTCAGTTGTATTTCTTGCAGGACTACAAGTTGTATACATGGTTAAATGACCAATCTACCGTTTGAGTGATGGTTACCTTTATGAGAATGTTGATCATTGTTGGGGTGCTCGATCTAGATAGTCACACAAGGTAATCGTGACAGGTAAGCCGATCCCAAGATGCTTTCCCATGAAGTTTGACCATGTGACACAAAAGTGACCCTTGAGGTGATGGCAAAATGCCTCGCAGCCAAAAAATGCGCATTAGAACAACATCACCACATCAAGAAAGGCATTCCTGGTACTTCAATCACTATCATGTCAAAGGGTGCGACTGAAATGATGAAGAATTTTTAAAGAACAGGAACATCCATCTCTTTATGAAAGAGGATGAAGCAATGCTGAGAATTTGTTCAGACTGCTCAAGTGAAAATGGCATGGAATACCTTCCATGCCATTTCCAGGATATACAACAGTCTATTACAAAAAGCTGCAATGAAACAACATATAGGCAAAGACTTATCTGCTACACCATTGGCTGCTTACAGTGTGGGCATTGCTAGAAAAATCTTTTTTTTTTTAATCTAGAAAACTTATTTGTGAGAAATTATAATTGTAAAACGACCATATTTGAATTTTTTAACCCTGAATTTCTCCAAATTTTGTAGGTTTTAATTAGAGGTCTCAAAATTTATATCCCGGGGTGTTTCTCGAGCACCAAGTGTGGGGCCAAGCTTGGCATTGCTGAAGCATTGCATTTCGAAGGGGGGGGAGAGTTTGCGCTATGGCTGTGGGTACGAAACTCGTGACTCAATTGTGGGTGAATAGTACCATGCCAGCGCAATGGCCCGCCCTTGCTGTTCTTCTTCTTGCAAACATGGTACATAAGGGACACAGATGTAGCGCGCTTCGCAGCATGCCAATTTGTGAGAGAAGGAGAATCTTTCCATCGGGTAGCATAGTCTCTTGTCCAATCATTGCTGACTCTCCAAAGGGGCCATAGAATGTGTTATGGAACCATTCACAAGATGGAAAATTGTCCCTGAACCTTGGTAAACAGTATCAACTTTTTCTATGAGAGGTAGCAAACTTTGAGACCTACTTGAGGATATGCAGCTCTTGAATGGGCAAAGCAGATGTGCTCATTGGAAGATATGTTGGTAACCTCCACATTATTATAGGGGGCGCAAATTTAAGGATTTAGTCTAGACCATCGTAGTTGGGCTAGCTGGTTGTATTGGAGAGCGATGGAGATGATTGGGGGATAATTTCACTATGATTCTAGGATGATCCGATGGAAGGCCGTAGTGCCACATGAAGCATAATTGGGAGCTTCACATGTTAGGGTTGAGATAGTTACATGGCAGAAGTCATAGAAGAGATGATGATGAAGATTGTGGTAAACATGATGAACATGCGAGGGGGTATGAAAGACAAAGAGGCCATGATGGACAAGATGAAGATGGAAGGGATTGTAGCCATGGGGATGATGATGACCGGATTCAGACAAAGCAAGATAATCGCTAGGATAGATACAATGGATATGCTGGCAATGACAATCATGATGAATGCAAAGACCCAATCAGGAGAGATCAAGATGATAAAGACTTGAGCCGTTGTAGGGTTTCACGTGTCATGATCATGGCCACTTTGTGTACCTTGCTAATAGTCGTGATCAAAAGGAAGGGATTGTGCATGCATCTAAGGCTATAATAAAATATTATAAAATTTATTTTTTATCTAGTTGGGTGTTTCCTCTTCCATAATGACACTCCGAGTTTTTGCCTAAAAAGGAAAAACCTCCCACTACCCCGCTCCCCCTCCCCTGAAGGAGAGGAGTCGGGAGCACAACGGAAGCGGAAGAAGAACACGCACACACTCACACACACACCACCATAGCCACACACACAGGTTGGAGGGGAAGAACCGTCACACACTGTGTGACCCCTTTCTTTCTTCTTTATCTTATGCACTAAGGCACAATACACATTGTACTTAGTGTTAGTGGTTCGTACAAGTGTATAATTGTACACTTAGGGTTAGTGGGAGTTAGTGATGAACGATCGGCCACATGGCCATTAAACTTAACATTCTCCCACTTGATAGTCAATGTGGGAGACCATAAGAATGGAAGAGAACCACTCTTCACCCAATGTCCATCAACTCACGACATTGTTGAAACTGATGGTTGGAAAGAGTGCATCCGCTGTGTTCTCTGATGTAGGAATCTTCACTAAATCAAGGCTCTTGTTTGTCAGGCATTCACGACTAAAGTGATAACGCACATCAATGTGTTTCATTCTGGAATGAAACACTAGATTGTTAGCCAAGGCAATAGCACTTTGACTATCACAATGAAGAACTGGTGTACATTGCTCCAATCCAAGATCTTTCACTAGGCGAGCAAGCCAAATAGCTTTTTTGCATACCTCACTCAATGCAACATACTCTGCCTCTGTGGTAGAAATGGATGTAAAGTCTTGAAGAACGGATCTCCAAGAAATAGCAGAACCAACAAATGTGTAAATCCAACCTGTTGTTGATTTACGACTGTCAACACAGCCTGCATAATCACTGTTTACAAATCCTTGAATGGATGACTCTCCACGACCATAGCATAATTGTCTATCTGCAGTGCCACTCAAGTATCTGAGAATCGACTTGACAGTATCCCAATGCTTTTTACTAGGGTTAGACATAAATTCGACAACTCCCACTGCATGTGCAATGTGAGGTCTTGTAGCCACCATGGCATACATGAGACTACCACAAGCTGAAGCATAAGGAACCTTAGCCATCGCAGCTTTTTCCTCAGCAAATTTGGGACATTCATTCTTGCTAAGTTTCAAATATGCAGGCAATGAAGTACTCGAAACCTTCCCCTTCTACATTTTGAAACGATCAAGAACCTTGTGCACATACTCTTTTTGAGAAAGGTACAGCAACCTCTTCTTACGGTCACGAGTAATACGCATACCCAAAATGTGATTGGCTTCACCCAAATCTTTCATGTCAAATTGACTTTTCAGCTTGGTTTTCAAGTCAACAATGTCCTTCTTGGAATGACCATCGATAAACATGTCATCTACATAAATGTGCGCGTATGTCGCACGTGTCAATGCAAGGAACTTGCCGATACACCGTCTGCGAGCCACAGATGGCTCCAAGCACACAACAACCCTAAACTAGTAAGCTCAAAGAAGGCGATGGTGTGTCACTCACCACTCTACGCTTGCTTCGTGCAGGATTCCTCGCCGCGAAGAAGAAGAAGCCGCCGCTTCGCCGCGCTCAACCGCTTCGCCGCCGCCGTGCCTTCGTAATGCTTGATCGCCCTCTCTCTCTCTCTCTCTCTCTCTCTCTCTCTCTCTCATACACACACACACAAGGAGGTGAAGAAGAAGAAGATGGAGATGGAGATGGAGCAAGAGCACTCTTCTGTTGCACAAATGAGAGAATGAGTGAATTTTAGGTTTAGTTGACTTTTATATGAACTCGCCCTATTCACACTTGGGTGCCCATGCTTAGCCAACTAATCCCTTGAATGTTCCAGTTAGAGTGCGCCTCTCATCGGCGATCACTCTTACCCTTTTCCTATTGGACCGACAAGCCCGGTACCTGACTCTACCAAATAAATAATACAATGTCCGTCGTAGGTTACAACGTCCATCGTAGGTGATAGGGTGTTCGTGAGCTGTGAGGGTTAACATGTCCCCCTTCCTGATGTAGATTCCGTCCTCGAAAGCTATTGAGTTGAAGCTCGTTCGTCGAGGTGGAAGAGCATTTGAGATGAATGTCCTTAGCCTTCTTTAGTCACTGCAAAATCAAACAACATTGGCACAGTAATTGCATTCTCATAAACGATTAAAAAGCAGATGCAGTTTTAGGCAGACAAATTGATTGGTAACAGAATTTTAAACAATTTGTCAGCAATAAACATTAAATTGCAATGTAATCAAATGCATAAACAGATGTAAAGTTAAAAAATTAAACAAGTCTGGGGTCGCTAATTTAACGATCGAAAGGAACTAGAGATCTACTATTAATACCATGGGTAAGCTTCTTAATTTTCTCTGGTCAATTAAGTTGTTTAATCGCGAGAGCCAAGTATTTCATGTTCGAGGGCTGACTAGAGGCTATACCTAGAAGACCTTGTAGTTAAGCTACGATAAAAGGAATTTCTCATGAAATCATCGCCTGACTGATTACTTTTTCTTTGACCCCCCAAAGTCTTTTCACAGTGATTCAATTTTGATATGTGTGCTTATTTTGTATGCCTTGGGTTTTTTGCTTTTCAAGGAAAAGCGCCCACACTGGGAACCTCTAGGGCTCTAGCACCATAGGCGATACATGTGAGTGAAGTACCCAATCAAGCTGATATTTCTCTTCCAGCTTAAGATTTTACATTGTGGCACTTTGATTTTTTGTTTATTCATTTTCAACATTTTAATTTTGTAACTTTGGGGGGTCGTATAACACTGATACACCTCCCCAAGCTCATCACACTAGTAAACTCCCTTTATAATAATTAAGCTAAAGGTCAATAGGGTCAAGCCCACTAGAAAGCCCTAGTACATTTCACACAATGCTACCTAAATCGGATTAAGAACCTAAGTAACCATTGACTATTAGGAAGGAATTCCCCATGGTATTAAGAGAAGATCTCTAACACCTAACTTGGTCAAACTAGCTTAGTCGAACTTGCTTGATTTTTAAACCTAGACAAGTGATTATGACAAAAAATTACATTGAATTAAATGTTTGATACTAAGCAAATGTGCTGGATATTATGCTACCAATCACAATCAAAGCAGACAATCATAGAAGCAAAAAAGAAAAGGGGCAATGCTAATGGACAAGAAACACATGTTTGTGTTGATGGTCGCACTTGATTTGAAGAGTGAGTCGAGAGAAAGATTCCATGAAGGTCCAAATCCTAACAACAGCAACACGTTCCTGTATACACAAGGAAACACAAACAATACCTCTAGGAGGCACATCAGTGGGAAAAAAGAAGTTTGCTAATCACTCAACTCTAAAACAGAAACACTCCTATCGTACTAATTCTACCTATCCTTCATCACTGGAGTAATGAGGATCAAAGGTGTTTTATGACATAGGTTTTTGTTTCAGTGTACCGAATGTGAATGTGTAGGTCTGGGTCAAATGTTTTGACTTTTATTGTGCATACTCATTTGCTTATTGCTCTTGCTCTTTATTTTTATTTTTTTTTGTGAGTATAAGGCTTTATATGTACATTCCCTAAGATTGGGAGATTGAGAGGTCAGGGAGGAAGGTTGAGAGGGAAGCAAGTGAATGATGGATATCAGAAAACACTCCCCCCTTCCTTGGGTAGATCATACCATTTGAAATGAGCTCGTCACCCTTTGAAACCAATCGTTCCAGTTGGTACTAGGTGAGTATTTTTGCCAGTAGTTTTCTATTACCTTACGTACCTCGTCGAGTTGCAAGGGTGGTAACGTACTCTCCCAGGATCGAACTTGAAGTGGTCCATCAGGTGATTCTTGAATACTGGGAGGCGTGGATTCCTTTGTATCTTCATGGAGGTCCACTATTGTAGGTGGAGACTTTGGAGAAGCTTTTACCTCTATGGATGCATTATATGAGGAGCTAGAAGCTTCATGGGACTCCCCCCTCCATGAGCTACGTGGAACAAATTGTTTTTTCTTCGGTACCCAAACTAGCTCTGGAGCGGGGTGTGTAGAGTTCTGTGATTTTTTTCTTTCCGCGATCGTTGATTCGTTTTGGAGCTACAGGATTGGGCTCACATGGGTCAGGTGACAGGTAAGAACACAATCTACGTTTTGGCACCCATATTTGATCATTTCCTTGATAGTAGCCTTGGGCTTCCAATAGTCGTTTAGGAATCCAGCGCCATGTTTTCTTACATTTCTTGGAGCGAGTGGTACGTTTCCTACAAGGCTTTTGTTTTTTAGCATCCGCCATGGTTGCTAAAGAAGCTTTAGGGACCCACTTGTATGTTTTCTTCGTTATATTAGGATGAGTTTTGCCAGAAGCTATATGCATTGCTTGTAGCATATTTAAAGGTACAGGCATTTCATCCCCCTCAGGTGTTACCCATGTCGTCCCCCTATTTCCCCAAGTGTCTATGGTTGCTGCTAGGTGGACCCAATCCACATTGTCCGAGTCAGTCATCCCACGTAGTACATCCATAAAAGGAGAATCTTCCCCAACATCAGTGTCCCCTTTACACGTGTAACAAGACTACAATGGGGCCGAGTGAACTGTGGTGTCAGATCTATGATCAATTATAAACCTGTTTCCTAGAGGATGTGCTTGACCCGTCACAAGATCCACTCGAATGACAGAATCTTGGAACTGCAGGTAGACATGGTTTTTAGACCAGTCATGCACCATTTTTGCTTCCCTCATGAAAGGACGTCCTAAGATCATCTCCGATGCTATAGTGTGCTTGGAGAAATCCATAACAATGAAGGTAACTCTTATTTTATGTCCAAAGACCTTGATCTTGAGATCTTCTAGCATCCCAATAGGTTTAACAATAGACCCATTGGCCATCTTCACTACTATGGTTGTGGTTGCAAGGTGAGTTCTTCCCATAGTTTCCCAGTAATTTTTAGTCACAATGCTAACCCCAGCGCCACCATCAAGGATTCCCTTCACAGTTAATCCCTTAGTAGTGATTGGTATAGTCGCATTAGATTCATCACCCTCAAAGTATTGTCCCAACTTGTTAACGGGTATTTCTATAACAAGGTTCTCATCTAGGTTGGGTTGTGGATCTAAGTGTTCCTCCTCTATTGGCATCTCCCCAGCTCCATCCATCTATGCAAATTGTGGTAGCCCAAACTTCAGTTCTCCATTGAGGAAGGCTCGAAGAGCTGAGACTAGCTCGGGGTCTTTATATAGTTTGGACATGATGGTGGTTCTAACTGCTGAAGACATGAAATCCATCAATTTGGCAATGTTTAACGGCACCTTTTGGCCTTGAGTCCCTTGACATGGGGAAGATGGGATCTCCATTTCTTCGATAGGATCAGGTAGTCCCTCTGTAAACATTCTTTCCATCAAGAAGTGAGTACGCCCACTTTCCCATGACTTTAAGTCACTTTCTTCTTGGATGACACTAGGTATGTCCAAGGGTCTATGGACTTGGTGAGGTTGTTGTTGCGTAGGGAACACGGTGTCTCTAATCTGGATCTTCCTAGGTGCTGGATCTCCTCTGTAGGGTTTGGGTAAGTTCCTATCTTCTTTTTGGATCCTGGCCATTGTGGCTCATGAAGATCTTCCTTGTTGGTTTCTATGTTAGTGGTCGTTTTGGTCTCCATGGTTTCACCTGAATCAGAATCTTCTTCAGCGTCGTTCATATATACAGGGTCATCACCAGTCCCTATGTTGGTCTTTGAACAGGGGTCTGACTTCGCTACTTTTTGCGATCTCTTTCTTCGTGTTTTCTTCTTTTTCTGAGATTGGGCAATTGATGCCGTGTCTCTTTCCTCAAGAATATAATTTGGTTTTTGGAGCATCGATCGTGTGAGTACGTTTACTGGTACCACGGGTGCACTTGGTGATGGCTCCTCGGTAACTTCAATCAAGTTTAATGGCGTGATCTTCGGTGCATTTGGATTATTTGGACATTGGGCAATCAAATGATCTATGCCACATCGATTACACATGAGTATCGGCATTATAGACGTGCTAGCTTGATTGGTTTGCATTAGTGTGGCGTTCTTTTGTAGCCTAATAGGACACTCGGCTACACGATGTGGACCTCCACACTCATGACATTGAAGAGGCGGTCTCTTAGCAGTGTAATTGATATTTTGGCCTCTTGCCGCAAGAGCAGCTACTTGATATACAGGTTTGACTTGTCCCCAATAGTCCTCCATGTAGTATTGTGGACTTTCTTCAAGCACATCCATCCCATAGGCGATATTAGGATCTATATCTTCCTCATAGCCTTCCAAACAAGAAATAGATGACTCACAACCCACTTGATTCACAGAAGTGATTCTCGGATGTGGTGGTTGCGGGCACTGGAGGTGGTAAGGGTGTTGTTTGAACAACATTTTGGGCCCTAGAGACCATGTGTTGTGTTGTTTGTTCAAGAGGTGGGGCCGGCATCAATGCAGGCACTCGAGGTGTGTCTGTCCATGCTAAGGTTGGTCTATTGGCCATCGCGCGCTTAAATACTATGTAATCCTTAGCTTGATGACCATACCTTCCACATGCATTGCGATTCCCATTGAATTTTACTCTAAAAGTAGGGCATTCACTGGTACTATGCGGTCCATAGCATACTGAGCACCATTGTTGCTCCCTTCTTGGATACATATGATTGTTTTGCAGAGCACGATTGTCTCTAAGACTCTCTTGAATAGCCTTGGTGAGATCTGCTAAAGTCATCTCAGATATCTTTGGCTCCTTAACAATAGGCTTTAGGGTCATTGGCTGATGCCCCGATGCTTGTGAGCTAAGAGATTTAGGCTCAACAGACACTCTTTCTCCTTGAATCATTAAATTATCCTCCAATTGGATCGCATTGGTGGTGACTGCTTCCCAAGTGGTGATACCTCTAATGACTAGGCCATTGTAGATATCCTCATGTCGTAATCCCCTAATGAATCTATCAAGCAATTGGTTATTGTTGAAGAGCTCATTTGGATTATAACGAGAATTCAAATGCTTCAAGTGACTTATAAATCCCAAAGCACTCCCTCTCGTATGTATTCTTTTGGCTTTCTGGAGCTGAGAGGCTACACCCCAAAGCACTCCCTCTCGTATGTATTCTTTTAAGAACAGTCTCCTAAGAGTAGGGTAAATCGTTTTTTCTTCCACCCTTAGGGTTCTATACTAATCCCCAGCCTTTCCACTTAAGGTTAGGCTTAAAGCATTGCTCTTATGTAGGTCATTGTGTTCTCCTAGAGAATCGCATATTTGTTCAAACACTTCGATATGTTTTCTCACATCCCCGTCTCCACTAAATTTTTGTGTGAGCTTGGCTATTTGTACTGCCTTACTTCTAGGCTCTCTGTCAGGCGTGTTACGCATATTCTCAGCAATAGATCGACCAATAGCTTGAGCAAATGTTGCCAAGTCACCTAAGTGAGCAGGCACCGTGGGTGAAGGCGCTCCAGAGACTACATGTAGAGTAGGTATTGGCATTGGGCTTGGCGCATAGGAAGCCCTTGGGTTCCACATTGGGTACGATGTTGTGCCATGTGGTGGTCCATAGTTCATATGAGTGGCCCTAGGCATAGCAGACGTCGGATGTGACATGCTAATGCTAGCCGGTATAGTCCCATGGAAATAAGAACTTGTGTATTGTGGTTGTGGAGCATAGGTAGTTGAAACAGTGGGAGGGGTAGGGACTACATGAGTACGTGGACCCATAGGTGCATACGATTGGTACGCACTTGTAGGTACTATTGCAGGCTTTGAGCTACCATGTAGCGGTGCTTTACTAACAAACGAGGTCCATGGTGTGTTTCTTGGCATGCCCATCATTGGGGTAGGCATGGTATCCGTGGTGTCATCCATGGAAAGATGAGCTAGACTTGGAAAAGTAAAGCTATCACTTGTGGGCTCAGATTGCATTGAGACCCCTGGCGAAACAACATATGGGGGATCGATGGGACTCACTGGAGGAGTCTCCATTTGTGATAGAGTGGGTTGTTTCCCTTTGCCCGTGTCTAAAAATCGCATAGGACCCGTAGAAGGTATGTTTATTCCTCGATTTTGCCTCTCGGACTGGATAATCCTATGGATGACATTGCAGATTATGTGTTGTTGTTCCTCTAGACTAGTGGCACTAGATGTGGATTATACAACTTCTAACCAACCCACATGGCATGTGTAGCCCATGTATAGGTCGGTCAAAGTCTTCGTGTGTAGGTCATATTCCCAATTTTCATTGAGAAATACCCCGTCCAAACTTGGTGTACTAGAGGGTTGCTGTGAGGTGGATGCACTGTTGCTTCCCATGTTTTGACTTTTAGTCACCGCCGCTACCTTAGAGGCGACTTTGGAAGGTGGTAGCTCGATAGGGCCCTCATTAAATGAGGTAGGTAGAATGTCCAAGTGGACACTCTGAGGGAGTGTGGGGTCTATAGGAGATGTGAATGGTGATTCTACTTCCCCACCCCCTTCGTTTACTTCACTAGCCGTAGGTTCAGAGCGCGTAGCTCTACTAAAAGTTTCCATCAAACGGCTAAAAACACTAGTTCCAGGTTGTTGGGCCCAGCTAGGCACGGTTTCATTTGTTCCCTCGGGGCTTTGTGTAAGATGATCTTCCATAATATTGTAGTCAGAGGAAGAGTCGCTAGCCGCTATATTTAGGTCGTGGGTTGCACTACCTTGGATCCCCGCCAAGGGCGTAGACCCAAGCGTGGAAGGATAGTGAGTACCCCCGTAAATCGAAGCACTAGCTAGTTGTTCGGACTCTAGCACACGACCAGAGCGTAGATACATGTGCTTTGGGTGCCCTACAAGTGTCGGCAAGTATCCTCAAAGGTTACTTGCTTTGTTTTGTGGGTGTTTTGCACCCCGTTTTCTACTTGATTTTTTCTTGTTTTTGATGTTTTTTGAATGTTTTTTAATGTTTGATTTTTTTGATTAAAGTGTGTGATAGCTCGAAATGAGTGTATCACTTAGAGGGTCGTTGTGTGCTTTACAGCACAATTTTCGGGCATCTGACGTTCCGTTGGTCCTCAAAAAATCAATTTTTAGCTACGTGTGAAGCTAAAATTCTTTTCTTTTTTTTTTTTTAGCGACTCAGGCCTAGGCCTGAGCGTGATCTTGGGCTTGGGTCTGGGAGATATTCCCGATCCCGGTCCTACCTTTAAAATTTTTATTTTTTTATTTTTTTATTTTTTTTTATTTTTTTTATAAAGGATAAGGTCGTCGCGGCCTGCGCGAGAGCACACACACACTCTATCTACCTACTTCTAACTAATACACCTACTCTTATACACTAACACACTCTATTAACTCTCACTTATCTACTTCCTACTTACTGTACACAGAAAACTAACTACCTTAATACACAGAGAATAAACACAGAACCTTTGAAATCTCCATTAACAAAGAAAACTAACTACCTTAATACACAGAGAATAAACACAGTACCTTTGAAAAATCCATTAACAAAAAAAACACACAGTATAACACCAAATCCCTCTTCTCAACACACACACACTCCTTCCCTACCTTTCCTATAATTGAAATTGCACCACGGAGAAGCACAGAGTGCTACTCGAGCTTAATGCACGGCATTCCCCGGCAGTAGCGCCAAAAAAGTGCACGTATGTCGCACGTGTCAATGCAAGGAACTTGCCGATACACCGTGTGCGAGCCACAGATGGCTCCAAGCACACAACAAGCCTAAACTAGTAAGCTCAAAGAAGGCGATGGTGTGTCACTCACCACTCTACGCTTGCTTCGTGCAGGATTCCTCGCCGCGAAGAAGAAGAAGCCGCCGCTTCGCCGCGCTCAACCGCTTCGCCGCCACCGTGCCTTCGTAATGCTCGATTGCCCTCACTCTCTCTCTCTCTCTCTCTCTCTCTCTCTCTCTCACATACACACACACACACAAGGAGGTGAAGAAGAAGAAGATGGAGATGGAGATGGAGATGGAGCAAGAGCACTCTTCTATTGCACAAATGAGAGAATGAGTGAATTTTAGGTTTAGTTGAATTTTATATGAGCTCGCCCTATTCACACTTGGGCGTCCATGCTTAGCCAACTAATCCCTTGAATGTTCCAGTTAGAGTGCACCTCTCATCGGCGATCACTCTTACCCTTTTCCTATTGGACCGACAAGCCCGGTACCTGACTCTACCAAATAAATAATACAATGTCCGCCGTAAGTTACAATGTCTGTCGTAGGTGATAAGGTGTCCGTGAGCCGTGAGGGTTAACAATAAAGGATAAGTATAATAAGTTGTCCATTGGGTTGTCTTTTCACGTAAAGACATGGATCCTCATTACTGTGCTTATAGCCTAGGGAACGCATAAATGCATCAAACTTTTGATACCATTGTCTGGATGATTGCTTCAAGCCATAGAGGCTTTACAAAAGCTTACAGACCAAATGTTCCTTGCCTTTTAGCACAAACCCTTCAGGTTGCTGCGTATAAATCTCTTCCTCGAGATCACCATGTAAAAAAGCTATTATGACATCCATTTGATCAAGCTCCATATTTTCAAAGGCAACCAAAGCAAGCACCATTCTCAGTGTGATCATCTTGACCACTGGAGAAAAGATTTCATGGAAATCGATACCATATTCTTGCTTGAAACCTTTGGCCACTAAACGAGCTTTGTAATTGTCAATCTTCTTCTTGTAAACCCATTTACAAGGCAATGATTTCCTACCTTTTGGCAATGGAACAAGTTCTCATGTTTTGTTCTTTGCAATACTAGATAACTCCCTCTTCATAGCATGTTCCCATTGAACCTTATCATTGGCTAGCATAGCCTCTTTGTAACAAGAAGGCTCACCGCTATATGTCAACAAAACAAAATCCATGCTTGGAACAAAATGTTCTGGTGGATGTGAGACTCTTTGAGATCTCTGTGGCCGATCAGAATTCGTACTAGCCTGTGTAGTAATTGGCTTGGGAGATGTCTAGACAGGAGGTGATACATCGAAAAATGTCACTTTTTGGAATTCAACCTCTTTCACTGGTTGTCTATGCATCTTAGTCTCATTAAAGACAACATCACTGCTACAGATCACTGAACGACTTTTCGGATCCCATAAACGATAGTCAAATTGACCATCTACACCATAGCCAATGAAGATGCATTTCTTGGACTTAGGATCTAGCTTAGCACGCAACTCCTTGGGTACATGTGCCTAAGCTTCACAGCCAAATGTGCGGAGTTTTTCATAAGATAATTTATGTCATGACCGTAACTCCAAAGGTACACAAAATTGTAATGAAGCATGTGGTGATCTATTGATCAAGTACATGGCTATGTATAATGCTTTAGCCCAAAACGCTTGCGATAAATTAGCCTGCGATAGCATAGACATAATCCGCTTTTGGATGGTTCTATTCATTCGTTCCACAACACCATTTTGTGCAGGAATATAAGGAGCTATAAACTCACGCTTAATTCCCCTACTTGAACAGAAATATGTAAACTCTTTGGAGACATATTCTCCACCATTGTCTGAGCGCAAAGGTTTTAACTTATGTTCAGACTGAGTCTCAACACTAGATAAGAACTTTTTGAAGCAAGAAAAGGTATCATCTTTGGACTTCATGGCGTAGACCCAAACATACCGTGTTGCATCGTCAATGAAAGTAACATAATAGGACGCGCCACCATGGATTCAGAAGGCATAGGCCCACATAAATCACTGTGCACAAGCTCTAAGGGTTTTTTTTCTTCGTCAAAAGAATGTGTATGATGTGTCCGTGTTTGCTTTCCATATTGACAGTGCTCACAAAAGGAAAAATCAAAGAATGACAAAGACGGTAAGTAGCCCAAACGAGAGAGTGTCTCCATTCCCTTCTTTGACATATATCCTAACCGGCTATGCCACAAAGCAACAGTTGGCATCTCGGTTACAAAAAGAACACTGTTTTTATCGCATACATAAAGAGGATAAAATGAACCAACTTAAGAACCATGTGCTATAATAAGATGACTTGTCGCAACACGCCAAGACTGCTGATGAAAAGTGAGTTTGTAACCTAAGTCATCAAGACGTCCAACCGAAATCAGATTGAGTGTCAAGGCAGGAACATGACGCACATTATGGATGATAAACTTCACCCTATTTGCCATAACCATGGAAATATCACCTACGTCAATAATGTCACAAGAGTAACTATCACCAAGTGTAACAGAGTCAGTGGTTTTCTCGTATGTAGTAAACCAATGCCTATGAAGTGTGACATGCAATGAAACACCCGAATCAAGAATCCATGTATGGGATACTTCACCACTAACAAGGATTTCAGCTGGCATAAAACTCTACAAAGATAGAGTTTCATGTGCATCATAAAAGACACCATTATTTTCAGTCAACAGATTAATGTCTTGCGCATCACAGTCATCCTGAACTATGTTCAGTTCTTCAATCTTAACCGAACTCTTTGGTTTCTCCTCTTTATCATCATGATCTTTGCTATTACCTTTTCCCTTCTCTTTGTCACATTTCCAAGCATAACAATCCTTCTTCATGTGACCAAACTTATCACAATAATGGCATTGAACATTGCGGTGACCACGAGGCTTTGATCTACCCTTTGATGCATCTTTATTGCCCTCTTTCTTGGACTCACGTTGCAAAGAACGGCCCTTACATTGCTTATCATCCCTTTGCACATAATGAGCTTTGCCATGATGCGAGCTAGTCATGGTCTTTCGACGCATCTTCTCTGACAAAAGTGCACTAGTAACAACATGCGTACTATTAGGAGCAGAGTTATTAACAGCTATGCAAAAGATATCCCAGAGGGTAGCAATGAACAAAGCAAAAAGATTGCTTTCATCTCATCATCAATGGTCATGCGTTGTGCACGAATCTGGGCAAAAAGAGAATCAAAATCATTGATATGGCTGGCAACACTAGCTAACTCCTTCATACGAAGGTTGAAAATTTTTCGCATCAGGAAAACCTTATTGCTAGCCGTATCCTTTTCGTAAGTGTCGCATAATTTTTGCCATAAAGCATGAGCAGTTTCGTATTCTAATACTGAAAAGTACACCGACTCACCAAGGTGCAGTCTAATTGTAGACCTACATAGCTCATCAAGCTCCTCCCACTGAAACTGAGTCATGTGCATATCTTCAGTTCTAACCGCATAGGCAACAGACAACTTTTGCTTCTTTTGGACACGCACATCATGCGTTTGGTTCTTGCAAAGCTGAAAATTAGTGCCATCAAACTTCTTTATGTCATAAATGTCACGGTCTTTGCTAATAGACATGGTGACAAAATTACCAAAAGATTTTGGGAAAATTTTGGTAGAGTCTTCTTTGTATTTGGGACTATGTCAACCAAAATACGATACAAAATGACCAAGTATGTCACTCACAAAGCATAAAAGAGAACAATGCCTCTCAAAAGCACATGTATAGAGACCAACTGAGACGCATAAACTGTCAACTGACCATAGTCCGCCAACTCGGTGTCAAAAGCACCTATACCACTCTATACATGTCCTATGGCTAGGCCTCGTAAGGGATGCTCCAGCTACATGTATCACCGAAGGTATCTCCACATTTGAGAATACCCCAGCTCAATAAAAACCTCACGCTATTGACCCTCAACAACGTAGGTTATGCATCAAAATGTATAGCCAAGTCTCAGAAATGGCTATCATCCGAACCAAGTCTCAGAAAATGGCTGGGACTGTCGTACTAGCCAAAAGATGGCTCCATAAAAGCGTACAATGGCAGTATCCACAAAGACATACAAGTCTGTCACGATGCTCAAACATTGTCAAACCTCTCTCAAAGGAGCTCAAACATTGTCAAAAGTGCCAATATATGCATGTATGCATAAAAAACTGCTCGCACTGGAACCAAAATATCGCAAGCACTAAAACCTGTAGCCTGTGAGTCGATGCCGATGCCATAGCCGAAGTCGAAATCGAGGCCGAGAAGCACAAAGAAAGCTAACCAAGCCGCTCTATGTACTTGTACCTGTAGTCGAAGAAGACAATGCCGTCAAACTCCCACTCTATGTGTGTGTATGAGGCCACTCCGAAAGAGGCTACACACTCCCGGATGAGCCGTAGGCTCTCGTAGATGGAAGAGACAGCAACAATGCTACCTGTAACTGGGTATGGAAGCTCTGCAACACAAACTACTAAAGGAGGGCTGAAAATTTTAGCTCCTGAACCGTAGCTCGAATGAGGTTTTTGATGGCATAAATTGTTGGGGTATAAAGCCCAATGTGGTCGCCCAGGTAAGTGGGCGGGCCTCCAGGTATGTACACATATTCTTTTGTAAAAACCTAATAAGAACTCACTATGCTCTACACATTACAGTAGAGCAAGTTCACCATATCGTCGTGCTCTTCTTCTCGCACTCTCTCTCGCGTCGCACTTCCGCTCGTACTCCTTTAACTAGTATCAGAGCTCAGATCGAGGCTCGGGGCAGCACTTGCAAGTAGACAGAGTCACCTGCTCAGATTGGAGTGAGATTCGACAGGCGAAGACACGGCCCCAAATCCAGTGGGAACGCCCAAAGGGCTGGGTGTTCTCAGAATTTCATTCTGAGGTCATCTCGGCCACCGTTCAGCTTCGACAAAGGTCTGCGCAGGCCATTTTCGACTACGTGGACTCGACGGGTGCAGATCCGACTTTGCAAATTTGGGGTTTTCGGCCTACGACTGCAGGTGCTGAGGATATCAACACTCCCAGAGTGTTGATTTGTGGCTGTCTACACATCGAAGGACGGCTCACAGTTCTTGGAGGCGTGTCACATACGACACGGGCGCATCTACACACAGACTGTAGGCGACATCCACTGGTTCATCAGGTAGCTTGTGTTTGTTGCTTGATATTCGAGATTTCATCCTGACATTGCAGGTACTTCCACATGGGATGTATTGTCAGAGATGATGTATGTCTGTTGAGGGTTTGCTGGCTGTGAGTCACGCAGCAAACAACCGCCGCAGCGGTTACAGCATACAGTGGGAAATTTGTGGATGTATTACTTTGTGGAAATTTTATGTACTGTCAGATTTACTGCAGCCTTTGTTGAGGGTCGAGTGAGGTTTTATTGAGCTGGCGGATTCTCGAATGTTGAGATCCTTTCGGTGATACAGGTCTTGGAGCGATCCCTCGAGCACCCTTAGATAGGCAGCTAGGATGTATTGAATGTGAGTTAGACAGTTGGGATTGCATCTTTGCTTTACTGCCGTTGAGGCATTGTCATAGTCTATGCTTACAGGACAGTGACAGGACAATGAGAGACAGTACAGGTACAGGACAGGTTTACCCGCAGCTTACAGTGTCAGAGAGACAGTGTTTTTGAGCTGTTCTTTGGTCTGTTTTTGAGTACACCAGAGCCATTTTACAAAAGAGACTCTGCCGAAATTTATGCAGAATCTGAAGCTTTTTTGGTTCATTTGACAGGTTGATATTGGTTCAGAGGTCAGTTTACAGGGGAAACTCTGCCGAATTTTTCCCAGGAAAGTAAACCACTGTGAAGCGTAGCTATGGTTGGATCACAGGACACTGCTCTTTACAATATCAAGAAGCTGGATGGAACCAATTTCCCATTGTGGAAGAAGCAGATTTGTCACGTGTTGGTACAAAAGAAGCAGATAAAACCTATAAAGCTCAAGGGGATAAAACCAGAAGATATGGACGAAGATGAATGGAGCGAAATGGATGAATTGGCACTTTCTACCATTATGCTGACTTTGGCATAAAGCGTTTACTTCAATGTAGCAGACGAGATTTCGGCTTATCAAGCATGGTTAAAGCTGAGTGATCTTTATGAGAAGCAGAGTGCAGCTTCACAGGTATACTGTCCAATCATCTGAATGAATTCAACACAATCTACAGTCAGTTGTCAGCTCAAGGTGTCAAGTTTGATGAACCTGTTAGAGCTATGTTCCTGTTGATCACATTGCCGAAAAGTTGGGACACTTTTCGCACAGCTTTGAGTAATTCTGCACCTCCAGATGGTTTGAACATAGCAGGTGTAGAAGGAACTCTACTTACTGAAGAAACCAATAGAAAGACAATGGACAAAGGCAAAGGAACAGCCTTAGTTGTCAGGGGAAGGACCAAAGAAAAGTACAAAGGTGGAAAGAGGAATCAGTCTCGTAGCAAGTCCCGCAGTGCTAAAGGCAAGAGTGACATAGAATGCTACCATTGTGGCAAGAAGGGTCACATGAAAAGAGACTGCAGAGAATGGAAAGCAGAAAAAGGCAAAGAGAAAGCTGAAGACCATGGTGAGAAGAACAAGTCCTCAGTGAAGATTCAAGAAATAAATGTGACAAACACTGTTGCAGAGGATGACAGTCTAGTGTCAGGAGACATCTACTTCTTGAAGAATACAATGGACTCAGCTCTTCTTACAGCATCTGATGGAAATGCACTGAGTGATTGGATTATAGACTCAGGAGCATCACTTCATGTGTCTCCAAACAAGGAGTGGTTTACCTCTAATGTGACCACTAAAGACCATGTTCGGCTAGGCAATGGGCACACATGTGAGATCTTAGGTGTTGGAGATGTTCAATTGAAGTTTCAGAATGGCTCTTCTTTCACGCTGAAGAATGTGAGACATGTTCCCGCAATTACAAAGAGCTTGATCAGCACAGGTTTACTTGATGATGCTGGCTACGTCACCACTTTTGGACAGAACATGTGGAAGATATCCAAGGGTTCTATGACAGTAGCACATGGAGTAAAGTCTGGAGGACTTTACATGATCTATGTATCAAATGTCTCTAAAAATGTAATCAATGTAACCGAGCAGCCGAACGTTTCTTTGTGGCATAGCCGGTTAGGACATATGTCCAAGAAGGGAATGGAAATCTTCACTACAAGAGGTTGTGTGCTCTTTGTGACGCTGTTAGCGATGGAAATACACTGGGTTTTTATAACCCCCGACGTCGCTAAAACCGTCGCTAATAGCGTCGCTACGAGAGCGTCGCTATATGCGATGCTATAGGCGTCGCTATAAGCATCGCTATATAGAGACGCTCATAGCGACGTTTACACAGAAGTCTATAGCGACGCTTATAGCGATGCTCCAGAGCCATAAATAGCGATGGTTATAGCGACGCCCGAGAGAAAAAAAAATTGGTGACAGGGCATTGAATGCCCTGCCACCCATCAACCATATTGTACTTGATTCACTTTTTAAAAAAAGTGCAAGGGTAGATAATAGACCCAAAATAGTCACCCACAAAATGCATTGTTTGCAAAATTGACAATTGTACACATCATAGGCAAAATGAATTGATTGGCAAATGTAATAATGACAATTGTACAACATCATAGGCATAAAGAATTGATTGGCAAAATGAACTGCGGTGACAAATGTAATAATATACATGGTTCAAAAAGACGTATAAAATCCGTCTCATGATACATAAGCTATGAGAAACCCTAAACTAATGCTATCTAGCTACGGCTAAACTGACGTCGTCCAGTCAGACGTCTCATCGCGTCCAAGCGGCGTATCTGTCGGATTCTGCAAAAAAAGACAATAAGACAGCTTTCAGTAAGTATAAACATATAACGACATTTATAAAACAATACACAAAATAGAAAAGAGTAAACCCTAATACTAACCATGCCGCCGCGAGAACTAAGAATGTCCATCAGGGCGTTTAAGCCCTTCCTGCCTGCGTACTCGCGCTCGTACGGTGTGGGATCACGTCCTGTCATCAACCACTGTCAAAACATACAAAGATTTCATTATGTTGGAATTAAAAAACTCATAAACCCTAAACTATCGAACATAAAGAGCAATGCGAAAACACTTACAAAATCGGCCTCAAATGATGCCCATCCACCGCTCCCCAAGTGGTGCGAGCTCCCTGCCTCTACTCGCGCTCTGGCTGCATCCTTTTGTTGCTTCCACTTGTGGGGATTTTCGCGCGCTACTTTCTTCGCATTCTTCCAATCTTCTTTGGCCAGCCAATCTGGCCTGTTCCACCCATGCTTGATTGCTTTTTGCACTTCGGAACGCTTGTGTTTGCAGTATTCGCACATTCGAATCTTCATCAGGTCTTCATTGAAGCGCTGATCCCGTGTTGGAACGGGAAACTCATCATGAAGTATGCTGATGACTCTGGCTTTTAAATCACTTGGTACTTCACTCCATTTGTTTAGTATGTAGTGTCTAAACAGCTGAGAGCAAAGACCACGCATACGCGAGATCACCTTCTTGCCGTCATCATCCATGATGATGCCGTCGCTGAAGTCGACGGAGTAAGGCAAGCCCTCTGGCCGATGACGCGTGAACCTGGGTGTCCCGGCAGGGGTCTCTAGCGGCGTGTCGATGGGGGTACGGACGTCAGGTGTCTCCACCGGCGTCTGGGCCCCGAAGCGAGGAGTGTCGAGTGGGGTGGCTCCTGGCGGAGTAGGTAGAGGTGTGTAGATGCTAGGAACAGTCAGCCGTGCAAAACCTGGCGTAGATGGCGATGTTGTGGCTGGTGTGGGGGCGGGCAAAGAAGGGGAGGGTAAAGAGCCTCGTCGAACACGAGGCGGTGTGGAGGCATCGGCGGTGGAATCCCCACAACAACCGCCACCGCCACCACTAGAGCGCCGGTGTCTAGACGAGTGTGAAGATCGTCTCGTCGACACCGAAGCTTCGGAGCGCGCCGAATGCTCCGAAAGAGAGGGAGATGCGAATGGAGTAGGAACGCGCGATGATGCGCCAGAGCGATGACGCTCCACGTACCATTGTCTCTGCTACGGTGACAAAGAAGAAATAAACTCCTCATCATCCATACCTGCATTAAACACACGAATATTTAAACTTAATATTGAATGAATAGAGTAGACAATGACGCAAAGACCATTAAATACAATGACGTAATGACGCATATAAATACAATGACGCAATGAATTGAGTGATAGAAGAGGCAAGTCAAAAACTCAGAATTTTCAATCAAAAGATGTGAGCGCGAGTAGAAAAGAGCGTTATACACCATGGAAGGTACTTAGAGAGCCAGAGCTTTTACAACACGGAGCAAAATTGTTCAAATACAATATTTGTGGCTTTAAGAGATCTCTCTCTCATCCTCGCATAACTCAACATAACTTCCTATATCTATATAGAGCTCTCCGTTTAAACACATATCCTCTGTTTCATTTTGTAGCTCCTCTGCATGCACCCCATATAGAGTAGTAGCATCTTGATGCTCGTCTGGCACCACCGCACCGGCTTCTGATTGAGCATCTTCTCTGATCTCCTCCATTGATGCCGTTGCGATTGGCACATGGTAGCCTTCATACGTCCTTGCACTACGAGGGGCTACCTCTATGACGTACCACCAGTTTGATGTAGACTTTGTAGGATGAAATATTACTTGCCAGAGCCACATAACTTACATGAGAGCTTTCAAGCACATAACTTGTAAAAGGGGGATGTTAACTATTTACATACTTACTTGTTCACAATGCTCGGGTAGTACGAAAGTGTCTCTTAGGTCAGTCCATTTCTTAGTAGAATCCACCTCAAGAAAACCAGACTCTCCTCTATGCACAGTAGCGTTGCGACCCTCCATGATTATCTTGAACCATTGCACGTCGAACAAGTCGACAAAAAATCCTCTGTAATCGATCCTCAAAATCTCTTGTAGCATGCCGAAGTAAGTGATTTCCGCCACCACAGGATCTGCATCAGAGGAACGTCGTCGACTAGACTGTTCAAATTTTGCCATGATTCCACAATCTTGAGTAAAACGCTTTTTGTCAATCCGTTCCACCCTAAAATGTCGACCTTTACACCACGCTGCTGTGTATGACTTATACTACAACGAACAAAGATTATGAGTGGCCGTTCAAACGTTTAGAAATAAAGTCACTAGCTAGTCGTACATTGCAAACTTACCTTGGTCGCGCAACCCCGAGAGTACTCCCACTCTTCCTCAGTCACTTCGTCACCGCATTGTTGTGCACTTTTCAATTGGTTGTGCAACCATCTTAAGCTCATGAATGTTGGTAGGCTCTCCAGACCCGTCGGATAGTGCATCGGTGGTCCTCTTCCCCGTCTCCACTCGATTCGTGCCCTTTGTCGCTCTTGCTGTGCATCCTCATATTGTGAAATCCACTTTTGCATCACTGGATTGTGAAGCATGCAAAATCGGTTGATTTTAGCCTCTAGATCTTCCGTCATCTTCTTCTCAACACCGAGATTGCACATGACAATCCCAGATATGCGCTCATCATCTATGGTTCGCCATAGCGTGTCCCGGGCTTTATCAAATTCGTCTAGCCACTCTCCAATGTACACTAGGGACTCTGATACCAACCAACCTTCTGCCATGCTACCCTCCGGACGTGCCTTTTGACGCACATATCCCTTAAGCGTTTTCATGAAACGTTCTAAGAAGAACATCCATCTGGAATGAACTGTGCCAGCTATTTCCACCTCATCAACTATGTGAACAAGAAGATGCACCTGAATAGTTAGCATGGTAGTAGGAAAATGTTTCTCAAACATGCACACAAGCTCCGCAACATTTAGTTTGGCGAATGGTATGGAGTCTACGTTGATCTCCTTTTGTGAGATCCATTGCACCAGCTTTGCAAGTTTGTAGATTGTGTTACGGATGTCAAGAGACAAACATCCCTCAATGGCAACCGGTAAAATAAACTGTAAAGTATGTGCAACAATGATATTAAAGTCCACATTTTATGCAATGATATTAAAGTCCACTATGAACGTACCTGACACATTTTATGCCAATCGTGTGACTTCAAACCGGTAAGCTTTCCTTCTTTAGTAAAACACGTTTGGAGCGAGTGCATTACGCCAATGGGGGTCCGCAAAGATCGAATGGTCTCTTTTACTTTGCGTTCTTGGGCTCCTGTGAAAATCCATGGTGCTTTAGGGAGTTTTATTGATCCATCAGACGCTGTTTGCGGCCAATATTGCTCCATACGATCCACATTTCTAAGGTCAACTCTGGCTCCCAAAGTATCTTTCTTGCTGGTCAGATGGTCCCATAGTAGATTACCCACATTCTTGAATATGTGCATTGGATCGAGCAAGTGATTGATCATGAGTTGGGGCCAGTATGGTAACTCGTACCATAGAGATAGTCTCTTCATCCCTGGAGGCAATCCGTCATCGCACATCTCCTTCTGCTCTAACCATGCTTGTGCAGACATCCTTGGTGGCTCTCTTCCCAAAAAGCCGTCGCGTAACACATGATTCTCTGGAAGATACGCTTGATGACCTTCGTAGATTTGCTTCTTCAGTGAGGGCGCCCTACGTGCATTCAGTCTAGGTCCACATGTGACACATGCTCTGTATCCGCTTGTTTGAAGCCCTGCATGTATACACATGATAATAGATCAACTATGGGAAAAAACAAGATTTACAGTGTCTGAGTGAGGAGTGTCAATAGATCACCTGAGCATTCTGTTAGCCCGGGATAGTCATGCATGGTCCACATTAGAATGCCTCTGATCAAAGCATTCCGTTGTCCTGTGTGTCGGCTCATATCCACCACCTCTATGCCAATCCACAATTGTTGTAGCTCTTCCAATAGTGGACGAAGATACACATCCATATTCTCCACTTTATATCGCCCTGGCACAATCAAGCTTAGCCATAGGTGCCCCTTCTTCGTAGTCAACCACGGGGGAATGTTGTAGTTGACGATGACAACGGGCCATACACTGTAAGATGTTGATCTTTGACCAAATGGATTTATGCCATCCATAGCCAGGCCTAAGCGCAAATTTCGAGCTTCCCTGGCAAAATCCGACCATGTTCCATCTATATGTTTCCAGGCTACGTAATCTGCAGGAATTTGTAGCACACCATCCTAAGATTTATTCTCCTCATGCCATGATGCTAGGGCGGCCATGGACTTACATTCGAAGAAATGCTTGATGCGAGGAAGCAGAGGAAAATGTCGCAAAACCTTTTGTGGAATTTTTGTCCCGTGGAGATCTACTCGATATCTTTCGGAATCACATTTCGGACACTTCTCCATGTCTATGTATTCCCCTCTGAAAAGAATGCAGTCATTAGGACAAGCGTGGATAGAATTGTAATCCATCCCCAAGTTTCGCAAAATCTTTCTTGCTTCATCTTGGGAATCTGGCATCACATTGTCAGCTGGTAGTATGTGCTCTTTAAGCAATCTACACAACATAAAAATACGATACAGTCGTGTAAAAATCTATCAGATCATTATACATTTAGAGTTTTATTAAAGTAAACTAATTGTAATAGATCACCTGAAAAGCGTTGTGACGCTAGTGTCACTCCATCCAAACTTTTCCTGCTTGTTGAGAAGAACCAGGAGTGCTTTCAATCTAGACATACGTGCTCCATTATACAATGGCGTATCGGCTTCACTTTTCATATCATCATAGATAAGCCTTTCTGAATCCATGATCGTCTCGATCATTTCATCAATCTCGGGCTCAAACATTGCCTCATTGGGAATGTGCTCTGCATGATCATCCCCCGAGCTGTCAGAGGATACATCTTGTGGCCTCACATATGCTGCTTGACCAAAGCGTTTGCGAACACGTCTATTGGGTTGCAAGATTGCTGCTTGTTGGCCAGCGTCAGAGTCCGACGAGTTATAATTGGCAACAACTCGATCTATAATAGATGGATCGAACTCGCCAAATTCGCGAACGTGCTGCAAAGAAACACGTCTTGTCCGTCGCACAGCATGCTTGCATTGATTACAAGGACATAAGACCCTCGTTGAGAGATAGGTGTTTCGGTTGGACGGTCCCACATCCTCGTCACTACTCATAATGAGGATAAAAATCTTATAACCTGGACAACAAATGTAATATTCTATTGGCATTCTTCGTCTTCTCTCTCTCTCTCTCTCTCTCTCTCTCTCTCTCTCTCTCTCTCTCTCTCTCTCTACCTCACATTCTCTAGTCATGTCCAATCCCCGCACACCTCGGTCTAGAGGTGCACGGAGATCAGAACCACCGGGTTATAATCTCGTCTTTATTGGTCAATACCTATATTTGTGGGTACAAGAAATCTACAGACCCACGTCTACATGATACTGCATGTAGTGGACAAAACCCCTTTGCCTCTTCTCTAGCTGTAGCACTTCACAGCATCTTAACATCTTTTCATAGTAGATCTTTTCACAGTTCGTCTAACTCTAAACCCTAAACCGTAAGTAATTCTTGCGTGGACTCGATCTAACGTAAATAAGCGTAAATCTAAATAAACGTAAATCTAACTAAAAATAAACCTAAATCTAATTTAACGTAAGTCTACATCTAACCTAATCTTTAACGTCTTTTGGGATAGTTTCCTACAATGTTAAAACTCTCTTCTTCTTGTGTGTGTGTGTGTGTGTGTGTGTGTGTGTGTGTGTGTGTGTGTGTGTGTGTGTGTGTGTGTGGATAAACCTAAATAAACCTAAGTCTAATATAACATAAATCTAAATCTAACGTAAATTATGTTATATTAAAAACAAAGAACTAAACTAATAGGGATTATAAGAACCTTAAAACTGATTTAACACATAATTTTTCATATAACTCGGCAAGAGTTGGCATTCTCATCACTAAAGATGTGAGAGTTAACTTCCGGCGGTGACGCTGCCTCATCTCCATCCACATCTGACGACAGCAATTGGCCCTTTGGACCGTTCTTGCTCTTGTTACTAACTTTGAAGTTGCTGTTGAATGACTAGAGGTTGTCTAGATGGTCATTGTCGGGGATGTAGTGACTCTTGCCGCCCTGAAGATCCACCTTCTTCCCTATCTTCCGAAGACATTTCACCAGTACTTTTGGATCGACGGAGCCCACCATGAGTGAAGGCAGCAATACCCTATATTCCATTGAGGGCTTTCTTCACCCGCTTCATGCAGGCATCGTAGTCTATGGAGACCTAAATCTAATCTAATATAACGTAAATCTAAATCTAGCGTAAATAAACGTAAATCTAACTAAAAATAAACCTAAATCTAATCTAATTTAACTTAAATAAACCTAAATCTAATTTAACGTAAGTCTATATCTAACCTAATCTTTAACGTCTTTTAGGATAGTTTCCTACGACGTTATAACTCTCTTCTTCTTGTGTGTGTGCGCGTGTGTGGATGTGTGTGCCAATAAAAAGAGATAAATGGTATAACCTTTCTATCACCCATGCCAAGTATGATAGATTGGTTATGCCATTTCCCTCTTGAATAATAGGTCTTGAGTTCAACTCCTCGTCGGCTAGATCTTTAGGTCTTTTAATTTTAATTAGTTTCCTACGACGTTAAATTAGTTTCTCTCTCTTTCTCTCTCAATGTGTGTGCGTTTTTTTGTTTATGCATGTTTTCTCTCTCTTTTCCTCTCTCAATGTGTGCGTTTTTTGTTTATGCATGTTCTCTCTCTCTTTTCCTCTCTCAATGTGTGCGTTTTTTGTTTATGCATGCTCTCTCTCTCTTTTCCTCTCTCAATGTGTGTGTGCATTCTTTGTTTATGTATGTGTGTGTGCGTTTTTGTTTATGTTTGTACTCTTTCTCTCTCTCTCTCTCTCTCTCTCTCTCTCTCTCTCTCTCTCAAAAACACTATGTGTGTGTGTGTGTGTGAGAGAGAGAGAGAGGGAGAGAGAAAGAGGGGAAGGGAACATGAGAGTGAGGAGAGGGAAGGAGCATACCTGGCTCTCCTTCCTCTCCTCGTGTGTGTGTGTGTGTGTGTGTGTGTGTGTGTGTGTGTGTGTGTGTGTGTGTGTGTGTGTGGAGAAGAAAGAGAGAGAGAGAGGGAGAGCATTACCCGCTCCTTGCTTGAGGGCGCCGAAAAACTCAGATCTGAGATCTGAGTTTTTGGGCGCTCTCTGTTTTTTTTTTTAGCCCAGCCGGCGTCGCTATGAGCGTCGCAAATTTACTTGTAAATTTGCGACGCTCATAGCAACGCTCACAGCGACGCCGGGAAATTTATTTTTTTTAGCGTCGTTGTGTGAGCGTCGCTAATATGAATAGCCTCTTGTAGTGCTTGTTTCGTTCTGGTTATTTGCCTGGCTTTTCATTTAATGATTTTGAATTCTGTGAACATTGTCTGTATGGTAAGCAAACACAGCAGCCACATAAGTATAGAAGCAGTAGAAGAGATACACAGTTGGCACTTGTTCATAGTGATTTGTGTGGACCTATGCCTAACCTATCTCTAGGGGGAGCTTCTTACTTTATGACATTTATAGATGATTACTCGAGGAAAGTATGGGTTTACTTTCTCAAGCACAAGGATGAAGCGTTTAGTGTTTTCAAAACGTTTGTGACACTTGTGGAGAATCAGAGTGGCAAGAAGCTTAAATGCTTACGCACTGACAATGGTGGAGAGTATGTTTCAAAGGCCTTTCAGGACTTTTGTGAGTCAAAAGGTATAAAACGTGAACTTACTGCTCCTTACAATCCTCCTCAAAATGGTGTTGCTGAGAGGATGAATAGGACCATACAAGAGAAGTTCAGAAGTATGTTGTCTAATGCACAACTGCCAAATGGGTTTTGGGCTGAAGCTGTATCAATAGCTGTTCATCTTGTAAATAGATCTCCTAGCAAGGTTTTTCAGAAGGATTCAGTGCCAGAGATGGTATGGTCAGGCAAAATGCCCTCATACAAACATCTCAGAGTCTTTGGCTATGAGGCATATACTCACGTTCCAAAGGAATTTAGGAACAAACTTGAGCCAAAGAGTAGAAAGTGCATCTTTCTAGGCTATGGTAATCCTGGTGAGATGGGGTACAGACTTTCGGATCCCGAATCCAGAAAGGTTGTCCGCAGCAATGATGTTCACTTTAATGAATCCAAATATCATTCTAAACCAGAGAGGGTTGAGGAGATTAGAAGAGTTGTCTTCCAAGAAGATGGACCTGCACGTGCAAGACAAAATGTCAGGGCTCAAGAGGAGCAAGGACAGGATAGATTGGAACCACAGGTTGTGGCTAAGCCTGAGCCACCTATTGTGCGTAGATCTGGACGTGTCACGCGACCTCCTGATAGGTTTGTTCCATCTATGAACTATGTCATGTTGACTGATTGCAATGAGCCTTCATGTTACAAGGAAGCAGTGCAAATGAAGGACTCCGGGAATTGGCAATTGGCCATGCAGTCAGAGATGATAGCTCTGCATAAAAACCAAACATGGAAGCTAGTTAAATTACCACGGGGCAAAAAGGCTCTACCTTGTAAATGGGTTTACAGGTATAAGATCACCGCTCATGATAGTCAGCCAAAGTACAAAGCAAAGCTTGTTGCCAAGGGCTTTAAGCAAGAACAAGGCATTGACTTTGATGAAGTCTTCTCTCCGGTGGTCAAGATGACTACATTGAGATGCTTTCTTGCATTGGTTGCCATATTAGATTTGGTGTTGCACCAAATGGATGTCAAGACAGCGTTCTTGCATGGTGATTTAGATGTGGAAATTTACATGCAGCAGCCAGAAGGGTTTGTTGAGAAAGGCAAGGAAGATTGGGTATGCCAGTTGTTAAAGAGTCTTTATGGCTTAAAACAATCACCGAGGGCATGGTACCATAAATTCCACAAGTTTATGCTTTCTCAAGGCTACAAACGTAGTGAGTTCGATCACTGTCTATATACAAAGAAGGCTAAGGATGGTAGTTGGCTGATCCTTATTTTGT
This sequence comes from Adiantum capillus-veneris, assembly GCF_014529385.1. Classification (NCBI taxonomy): domain Eukaryota; kingdom Viridiplantae; phylum Streptophyta; class Polypodiopsida; order Polypodiales; family Pteridaceae; genus Adiantum; species Adiantum capillus-veneris. The sequence continues at coordinate 43,817,919 of NC_140945.1, forward strand.
ATGTGGATGACATGTTGATTGCTGGCAAGCACTTGGAAGAGATTTCAGCTTTGAAGTCAAAGATGGCAAAATCGTTTGACATGAAAGACATGGGTGAGGCAAGTCATATACTTGGTATGCGCATTGAGAGAGACAGATCAAAGAAGTTGATTTGGTTATCTCAAACAGAGTATATTGACAAGGTTTTGCAACGTTTCAATATGGAGAAGGGAAAGGCATTGAGTGTTCCATTGCCACCATATGTGAAACTTAGCAAACAAGATTGTCCTGTGTCTGAGGAAGAACAAGCTGAAATGGATAAGATTCCATATGGTCTGGAGTGGGTAGTTTGATGTATGCAATGATTGCTACTCGCCCAGACATTGCATTTGCAGTGGGAGTAGTAAGTCGATACATGTCAAACCCAGGCAAGAAACATTGGGAGGCAGTGAAAGGAATATTGAGATACCTGAAAGCTACAAAGAGTATGCGTATATGCTATGGGAGTCAGGAGCTAAGTGTAAAGGGTTTTATAGACTCAGATTATGCAAGTGACTTAGACAACCGAAGGTCTACGTCAGGGTATGTCTTTACATTGGATGGTGGAGCAGTATCATGGCGTTCTAGATTACAAGATTGTGTTACTCAGTCTACTACAGAGGCTGAATATGTTGCAGCATCAGAGGCATGCAAAGAATCAATTTGGCTTAATCGACTAGTAACAGATTTGGGAATCAAAGAAGAGATGCCTGTGTTATATTGTGATAGTCAAAGTGCTATACAATTGGCTCGCAATCCAGTTTATCACTCAAAGACAAAGCATGTGGATGTGAAGTATCATTTCATCAGGGAAATGCTCGAGGATAAGCAACTTCAGCTTGTCAAAGTTCACACCACAGAAAATCCTGCTGATCTACTTACAAAAGGACTTCCCTCAGAGAGCTTTGCGCATTTTCGCAAGCATTTAGGTGTAGGGTAGTACATCACTTCTCTACATCTCTTGTATAGTAGCTTCTCTCACACTTAAAGTACCACATTGGACTTTAAGTGGGAGGTTGTTGGGGTATAAAGCCCAATGTGGTCACCCAGGTAAGTGGGCGGGCCGCCAGGTATGTACACATATTCTTTTGTAAAAACCTAATAAGAACTCACTATGCTCTACACATTACAGTAGAGCGAGTTCACCATATCGTCGTGCTCTTCTTCTCGCACTCTCTCTCGCGTCGCACTTCCGCTCGTACTCCTTCATAAATGGCTCCGAAAGGGGGGTAAAATCAAGGACACCTGCTAAAAACACTCTCGGAATGCTAAATTTGTCGATGCCGAAGTTGGAACCCTGTTTACACTCTTGATAGTGCGTACACGCGGAAGCGATTTTGGGAATGAAACAGCTCTAATACCAGATGAAGGAGAGGAGCCGGGAGCACAGCGGAAGCGGAAGAAGATTACGCACACACACCACCATAGCCACACACACAGGTTGGAGGGGGAGAGTCGTCACACACTGTGTGTCCCCTTTCTTTCTTCTCTATCTTATGTGCTAAGGCATAATACACATTGTACTTAGTGTTAGTGGCTCACACAAGTGTATACCTGTACACTTAGGGTTAGTAGGAGTTAGTGATGGGCGGTCGGCCACCTGGCCATTAAACCTAACACCCCTCCCCCCCTCCAAACCGTGCACTCTCTCTCTTTGAGTGACTTCGTTATAGCAGCCTACAAAAGGAAGGGTGGTGGTCCTCATATAGTGACACTTTGCACCTAACACCTAAAGCTACCAAGAAGCATTCTCTTCAATGGACTCCTCTACCTAGGTTATTTTCTTAGAGTTTTTTCTTTGGTATGACATAATAACAAGTAGGAGCATCTTATGACACGTGCTTTTACTTTTTAGAACTAAGATTCTCATGTTTTTTTCTTGGTGATTGTGGTAGGTAACACGATTCTCCTTTGGCTAAAGATCTTGCCCAAAATCTGTGTCTCCTCGTTTGTGCTCTATTTCATATGTAAAAATCATTTTGCATAGTCTAATAGGGCTTGAGACTGAGATTTACTAAACCTTTGACCTCTTTCTTTTTATGTGAATTAGAGTTTTTACTTTAAGTACTTACCCTCCCTCTCTCTCTCTCTCTCTCTCTCTCTCCATATCCAATGCAAAAAAATGATGATCTCTACTTAGTTCATAACCCAAAATACAATGTAGAATAAGGTTTGAAGCTTTCGATTGTCTCACCCTACCCCAATCACCCTACAAACTTTATTCTTTCAATTTGTAATGGATGTTCTTTTCATGGAAAGAGAGAGAAATTAGCAAGTAAAATGAATGGGTTTGAATGCTTAGAGTAGTGTACATACATCTACTTGCACAAAGTAATATTAAGAAAACAAACATGGCACAAGAGAAAGAATACTCCCGCTTGTTTTGTACATTCAACACATGAACTTGAGAGAGAGAGAGAGAAAGAGAGAGAGAGAGAGAGAGAGGAAGCTCTCAACAAGATCCTTAGTTGTAGGACTGCCTAATATATGTCAAGAAGCACACTGCTTGACTATTTTCTTGGCATATTTAGGCAGAGAATCTTATCATAGTCTTGCCACGATAGAATTTTATATTGGTGATTTTGCTTGGATTATGTCCTCGTGAATTTCGATTATGTGCTATTGTCAAAATGTGAACCTTTCATCTTTATAGACACACTAGTAAAGAACCCCATCCTTCTCTAGGAAATTGAGGATGTCGTATATATAAAAAAAAATCAATGATTGTAGTATCAAACCCTGTTTCCTAAAGTCCATCATTTCAGGCATTTGAATGTTTTTAGGAAGTGGATTGTGTCCTCCCATGAGTTTGGTCCAGAGAGACTGAACAGTCTCGCATCCGCGAACTAATCTGGAATATCTAAGATGTGTGTGCGTGTGCACGCATGTTCATGTGTGTGTGTGTGTGTGTGTGCGCGCGCGCGTGCGTGTGCGTGTGTGCGTGTACGCACGTGCATGCATGCGTGCGTGAGAGAGAGAGAGAGAGAGAGAGAGAGAGAGAGAGAGAGAGAGAGAGAGAGAGAGAGAGAGAGAGAGAGAGAGAGAGAGAGAGATCAATGGCAGCAAATGTGAAAACTTAAAAGAGAGGGAAGATATGATAGACTATTTTCCCATTTCAAGTGTGCAGTCGTTTAGTCTATCTAGGTTGATTCTCGTATGCAACACATTGGGCATTCACTTGAGATGCATAAAATTTAGTAAATCATCCTATCCTTAGAGATATGCATGTGGAAAGGGATCCTACTTTAGATCAAAGTGGAGGCTTGGATGTGTGCTAGGACTTGCATACATTTTTATAGACACATTCTCCAAAATAGTTGAATTTTTGGGGAGTTTTTGTCGTAAACTTAATAGGAATAAGCCTACACATCCGATCCAAGAACTACTCAAATGGAAAGAGGTGCATTGCATAGAGTGAAATGAAAAAGTCTGGAAATCCATAGAGAAGTCTTTCATATGCTCAAGAATCCTTAGTGTATTAAAGAGCCTACCTAGTTATAGATACTATGCTTTTAGTTATTTGACACTTTGTCAAGATAAGGTGAGACATATAGGTGCGGTCTTGGCCAGAACAAAGTATCATCTTACTCTAGCAATATAGGTCCTTGACCTTATAATATGACACACTTGTTGACTTTGGGGAATATATAGAAAGATGCAACCAATGCCTAAGCAACCATGAAAGTTGTACTCTCTCATGTTTAGTATATACCTAGAGGTTGTTCAACAATTGTCATTAGAAAACTATGTGTGAAGTATTCTTCATTTTCTAGCATTAGAGTGAGAGAGACCCCTCATTGATAAATAATTGCACAGGATAGCATGTGACTAATCATGCTCAGATGTACCTCCTAGAGAGTCCAAAATGTATGCCGCCTCAGTACCATTCAAATGGCAAGCTACCCTTTGGCGTATAACAAGGAACTTCCATGTTCATCATGTATTGCCAATTATGATATCCCATATACCAACTATATGCTAAAAGGTTCCTTTCTCATGAGCCCCTTAGTCCTTCAAACCTTTGTGATCTGGGAGCAAAAAAATGATGTTGTACACCAGCTACATTTGTGCTCACCTTAACCTTGAATTTTATAGCCTTAGAAACTACAACATACACTCCCATAGAGACTAGTTGGCATGACATAGCAAGAAATATATCCTAGCTACTCACCTTAACCTTAAATTTTTTAGTCTTATATGCTTCCTTACTACAATGTACACTCCCATACCACCTAGTTGGCATGACATAGCAAGAGGAATTCCAAAGTGACTTATCTCTTAGGAGCCTATGAAGTCACATTTCATACCTAAGCAACAAAAGTTGATGCAACTTGGCAATTTTTAAAGTATTTCTTGTACCTAACATCCATATAGGGAGATAGTTGTGCTTTGAATTAGAGAGAACACAACACCAACAAATACCCTGCAAATATCTTACTTAAGAGACATCTTGGCTATGAGCATGACATCAAGTGACACTTGTTATTGGCATCATATATGAAAGAAACTTGAATTGTGGCTAGAAAAGGACAAATATGACCATTGTTTAATCAACAATGCTATTGTTAAGGGGGAAGTCACTAAAAACTATATAGCTCACACATCGTACTGAACATATTATTTGCCAACTCCTTAGTAGAATTGTGTCCATTAAGGCTCCTTGTACATCATATATCACTTCAATTTTGGGAGATATTACACAATCCATGTGAATTATGGCTCTTGAGATTGTTTCCATAACGAAAAATGGATTGTGAATTGTGACTCTTGAACATGTCACTCCACTTTATCGAGCTCAAGACAATGCTGTACGAGAATGAATACCCTCTTTGCATATACATCATTGGACATAGCAACAAGAGAGAAAATAGTAATACACAAGATGAACAAGAAAAGAGAGACAACTGCACTCCTTTACTCATCAAGATCTCAGATTGTGATACAACACAATGACATGTCCACCTCTTTACATGGTGAATCTATCGAACACGCACCCAAACTACTCTTCACATTGATACCTACCATTTACAAAATACGGGGCTTGCAGACACTCCGCATTGCTAACAAATTGAGTCGAACTTCACAGTCCACATTGGGCAACACTTGGCATGCATGGTGAAGTGTATGAACACACTAGTACAATGTGTGTCCCTTCATTTGAGTGGATATCTTTCATTGATGTTGTTTTGGCTTGACCTCAACGAGAACTCACAAATTTGATGTATGTTTCTCTAAATTTTATCCCACAAAGTGCAAACCCCCATCCCTATATGCAATACAATGCAACCATTTTAGGGCTAGGTACCCATTATCAATGCATTTAGCTTGAACAGTTAGTGCTCCACCCCATCAAAAACAGGGGGAGTCACCATATCAATCGATTCATCCCTCATGCACTATTGTTGCTCCATAGGATACATATAAAAGAGGCTTTGATTAGCCTACCTATCCTCAACTATAATATTGCCATAAACACCCTAATACAACTCGTCCAACTATTCTTCTAGTGGCAGATGGTTCACATGGCCAACCACCCAAGGAACAATCAAAGGACTACCTGCCAAAATTTCCACCTCAAAATTTTATACATATACCATTATGCGTGTACGTGTCAGCTGCAACATTGGAAATTTTACCCCATCAAGACGAAATTTTGATAGCATTGTATCCAACTCAATTGAGTAGGGTGGGAGTGGAAATTTTACCCTATCAAGATGTAATTTTGATAGCATTATATCCAACCCAATCAAGTAGAGTGGGAGTGGAGGATTCTGCAGTGAAAATGAATGCCTCATTAAATCTATCCAAAACGCCAACTATTGCATATCATGGCGTTGGGCTTGAGCAACACTAAACCAATGTTTGGCCTTTTTCTTCCAGACATCCCTAGCTTGTAAAGCTCTTCCAATTTGGCAGTTGACATAGGTGCAAGCCATGCACTCAATTTCTCAACATTTTTCATAGCTTTTGCCAACTTGATAGCATGACGCACACTTGCAAAGGGCATTTGTGCTTCTCAAATGCATTCAGCCCGATTCTTAATGTTATGCTGCCAAGTGGTAGTTAGATCCTCTTCGAGTGCTATTGAAAAATTGGGCAACTCATCCACCAATATCACCACATCTCCTTCCATTGCCCCAATCAAATTTGCCAATGCATCATTTGACCGATGGAGCAGCAATTCCTTGTGGATGCTATCCACAAATTGTTTGTGGCTTTCAGCCATTTCCATTGTTGCTTCTTTTGCAACTGCTATCCGACCCTTCAACTATTCATTTTCCTCTCGCAATTGAGTTGTGAACAACAAATGGTGTTGCAAGTGTTTTTTCTCTCTCTGTGGTACCCCATGATACTTCTTCAAAAATTGTATTTCTTCTCAGCTTTGGACTCGTCTTTACCACTACTAGTTAAGGAAGTCAGTCAATTCATGTACTCCGCACAATGTTGAAGACATGCATCAGCCAGCTTATGCCCATCTCCACTATAGGTAGAACAAAGGCCGGTTTGGCCGCTCTTTCTCTCGACTCTTTCAGAATGACCTCCATCCCTTTTTCACTCTTTAGAAGTGTACTTTCCAAGTCAAATTGATGATAAGCAACCAATAGTGGGGTATGTCTCTACAATCTAGGCCCATGGAGTTGAGCCATGATGCAATAGTAGAAGAAGATCCCACTACAGCAGAAGAAAATCCCACTACAATAGTCCCCCCTACACCATTGTCTAAAGGATGCTTTCCTCTATCTTAAGGGATGTTCACAATATGCATGTTGAGCAATGGACACTGAGAGGCTTCCTCTTGTACCGTCTACACAATTTTTTACACAAAAAAAGGCCCCTCTTTCTCCGTTGGTGGTCTTACCTCATCTGCAATCTGCACCCTTTTGGAGAACAACTATTATGCATCATGCTCCCCTTCCATTTGCATAGCCTTAACTGCTGATAATAGAGCATCCACCACCTAGCTGCCCTACGTGTGTCCATTCCTCCATTTGTCCAATGACATTGGCTGAACAAACAGGTGGTTGGAGCTCTATGTCTACAGGGAGCAACACCAAGAGAAGCCGTATGAGCTTATCATCACCTGCACATGGCTATATGAAGCCGCATCTCTCCTCCAAGATTTACCTTGTCCCTCTATGTCTAGAGGGAGCAACACCAAGAGAAGCTGTATGATCTTATCATCACCTGCACATGGCTATATGAAGTCGCATCTCTCCTCCAAGATTTACCTTCTCCCTCTATGTCTAGAGGGAGCAACACCAAGAGAAGTTGTATGAGCTTATCATCATCTGCACATGGCTATATGAAGCCGCATCTCTCCTCCAAGTTTTCCACGAACATAGTTGCCCAATTTATTGGTTGAATCTTAGCTATTAGAACAAAGGCATACACCCTTTGCAAGATGTTGAAGATTTTGGCCATACACAACAATGCCTCCATAATCCATTTATAGTAGTCCCTCCTTATTGCATATGAGCACCCATTCACTCTATACTCTTTCCTTGATGAAGTGCCAAATTGGTCTTGCATCTATTGCTTGGTCACTGAGATAGTAGGGGTTGTCATCCCATGCATGAGCAAGTGAAGATATCTGCAAGCCACCTTTACGTGAAACAATTGAGGGTAGCCATCAATGGACCATATCATGATTGACCAAGAGCATGGTGATCATCTGCACCTGAGGATGAACTTCCACGTTGTCCTAGTGGACGCTAAAAATTTGTAATAACCCTAACCTTTACTTTGTCGTCGCTATAGTTGCAGCATGTTGCAACAGGCTCTAAATCTTTAGCAATAAAAAATGGGCAAATCAATTCTTTTGTTGTATAATACTTCCTCGACAGGAATCCATTATCAAACTCAGAAGGAAATTTCCCAACAAATCCACTATCTAAAACATGTTTAGACCCTCACTTTCAAAATTCCAAAATGGGCCAAACCATTACAATTTTAACTTTCCTAGAAGTTTTTCTATCTTGGTTTTCAATACCGGAACCAGGTCTACCCTTTTTTTAATTCTTTTTTGAGCTTGGTGATTCACCTGAGATTTCGGATGGAACCTGTAATTTTTGACTGACTTAGAACACCCACATCCAGCTTTCCTCCAAGTCCACCAACACATCCACCTAGTATGCCAAAGAAATTTTTGGAAGAAATTTATATGTTTCCATTAGCCAAAAACTTGGCACCACATACCCAATTAGGGCAATTGCTTCCTTTCCAAATGCCAACTTGAATGGTGTTAGTCTTGTCACCACTTTGAATGCCATCCACACAATGCAATGGGAAACTTCACATCTCAATCTTTCCAATGGAGACTTATTAACTTGGCCAAAATCTGCACAATTTATTTTTTTGAGGACTCTGCCAACCCGTTTGTGTGCAGATAGTATGGAGAATACTTTTTTTGCAACAACAAATAGAATTTCATCCTTGTACAAACGACCTTTTGCAAAAAATGCATAAGCCAATCACTGACTAATTCAATCAGCGGGTAAACACATCCTTATAGAGACAACGTGCCACAACCTCTGTGGTGTTGTTGGATAAAGCACATGTCTTTACCCATTTAGTGCAATAATTTGTGGCTATTAAAATATACTCTTTTTTTTGGAAGTCGTTGGCTTTATCAGACTAATAAATTCCAATCTCCATTTCTAAAAGGGTTAGAGGGAGTCGATCCTAATTTGGATCAAGTTATCCAACTCTCTTGTAGACATCACATTCAAACACATGTCTATGTGCATCATGCCACAATGTCGACCACCACAGCCTTGTCTTTGACGCATCTTGGCCATTGTGGCATTTGCCACAAAATGACCCCCCACCACACCAAAACAAGCAAACTTTAGAATAGCTAGAATTTCATGAGGTAGGATACATCACATCAACACATTGGACACATCACAATGGTATAAAAAACACTAGCAATCTCCACAAAATTTTGACTTTTTAAGGCTAGTTGACACCCTTGATCTCTTGCAAGGTATTCTAGCATTGTCCCACTAGTGGAGAAATCCTAGCAACTCATCATACTAGCTCCAAGGCATTGGTAAATTTAATCACATGCCATCTATATTTGTTGAGGTGATTTGATACAAAGAATTATCTAAAAATTCATCATCAACTCCTATTGGTCCCTTGTCACTTTCCAACCGGAACAAGTAGTCTGTTATAATATGCTCCATCACAGACCGAGGATTATCTCAAACTCAAATCTTCCAATAGAAACACCCAAAGTGTTAGACAGCCCATCAAATTCTATTGCTTGACCAAGTACCACACTGCAAAATGATCCACATAAAGGAGAACGTCCGTTCTAGTAAGTAATGACAAACCTTAGTCACTATGTATGTCATTCATAACCCTTCTCTTTCTATAATTAAGTAGTTCTTTTTTGTAGCAAACAATCATCAATTGGCATAGTACACTAGTCTAAACCATCCCCCTTCTGATTTCTTCATTAGGGCACTACTGATTTCCACATTTGATGCATCCATAGACACATAAAATGCCTTTCCCAATTTGGAGGAGTGATCATTGAGGCCGTTGACATGTGAATTTTTAGAATCAAATACGATCACATTTTAGAGTCCACACAAAATGTGCCATCTCAATGTGAGCTAATTGATTCAACGGAATGACCATGAGCCAAAAATTGTAAATACCTAACATGCCACCACACGTGGCCTAGGAATCACAAACATTCCTTAGGTTAGTGAGGTGTTGTTGCCATCATTACTACTTTTCTAGGATCCATAGAAATTCCATCCGCACATGCCTAAGCACTTTACCACTTTTCATTGCAAAAGTACACTTAAGTGGATTTAAAGTAGAATTCAATTCTCGACATCATTGGCAAACACATTCATAAATGATCCAAATGTTTCTCTTTGATGCCGAACACAGATAGATCATCCAAGCACACTTGCATGAATCTAGTAAGGTAAGGTTAAAATATTGGATTCATCGTTTTTTGAAAGGACATGAGGGCATCCTTTAATCCAAATCACATCATTGTACACACAAATACTATCCAAGCTATGTGAGTGCAACCTTAACATGATCCTCTAGTACCATTCGGGTTTGATTGTATCCACTAAATCTGTCCAAAAATGAATAGATTTCATGACCTCCCACATCATCCAACATGGAATCCAAGTACGCAATTGGCAAATAAAGATTAGCAATGGTCACCTTATTTAACTTACAGTAATCCATATAGATCTACAATTTCTTATTCTTTTTTGGTAGATCACAATAAGAGACATCCATTCTCAATTATTGATGGGTGCAAGAGTCTACCTAGCTCCTCTTTGACTTGCTTGGCCAAATATGGATTCATGCAATATTTCTACTAGCGTGTTGGCACTGCATTTGGTTTCACCCTCATCCCGATGCTGATACATTTTGGATCTAGCCCCTTTGTATCTAAATAATCCAGTGCAAACACATCCATAAGTTCTTGCACAAAAAGGCAATTAACTTCTCTTGAAACTTGACATCAACGATGTATTGATCTTTTTGGGCTTTGCTCATGGTTGCACATCCAAATAAACCCTATGAGAACTTCTTCTGACATCTGAACCATCGTACTTAAACTTGCCTCAAAGGATTTATTCTGTTGAGGAAATTCCTTGAATTCAACTTCATCCCTAGGCATCTTCACATTGGGGAAATAACCTTTAATCTCTAAAATGCTTCCCCTCATCTAAAAAGGATAAGTCGACTAAGCAGAACATAACAATGTCTTTGTTCTGACGACCTAGAAACTGAGATTCCTCTTCATCATCCATGCCATCCAACATATTCATTGTTTCTATAATAACCAACCAAACTGCACTATGTATTTGTGTCCATTTTCCCAAAGAGAATCAAACTTTATTTTGACCACATCAAACCGTCATTTGGTTGGTTTCCCAATTATGGATAACCTTGGCTTTGCAGAGCCATGATCTCCCAAACAGGAGGTTGTAGTCTCGAGAGGACTCATCTTGGTTCAAAACCACAAATGATATCAAAAAAGATATTCTACAAATATTTATCACCGTTCTTTTCAAAATTAACAATGGAGATGAAAACACCTTTGATCTACCATCCATCCAAGGAATTGTGTTGGCTCCCATTGCATCCATCCCATCTACTCACAAATATGCAAGGAAGCTATGTTGACTCCTGTCCCACCATCATTCAACACTTGATCAATAAATTTATTCCCATATTTAACTATTATTTTTGGAATATAGGGATCCAACACTGGAAATGCCTCCATGGGTTTCTCCTCAGTGTCCATGTCAAACATACAGCCTCGAATGTCATATTTAAGAGGTGCGATTAATGTTGCATGAAAGTTAAGCACCAACTACAATAACTTTCTCAATGAGATCTGGATCGGCACCTTCCAAGGATGCTCCAATCCTTCTCAATTACCATCAAAATCTATCTATTGTTTACCAATACCCTTTCAAGGACTACCTGGTCAAATACTACTCTTGACACGGGAACGTTTAAATCTACTATTTGCTCCATTTATACTATCTCCTTCCAAAAAAAAAAAGTTCCTCCCAATTGAATTGTTGCTTGTTGGTTGTATCTAGACAGCTAAGTTTCTTTCTTGATCATGTGGCTAATTTAACATCAAGATCGTGTGACTAAGTTAACATCAAGGTCAAATAACACCAACCTAGATACCAATAGCACCATTGAGACACTAGGTTGCTCTTTTACCTTCTTTTTTGGATTTTTTAATATCATACCCTTGTCTTTATCACATTCAAAATGCCAATGCCCTTTCTATGTACAAAAGAGGCAGATTTTCACTCTAGCCCCGAATCTTCCTCCAGTGCCTCGACCTCAGCCACAACCCTTACCGAACCGATAATATCCAGTATTATCAATTACTTGAGCCATATTTGTTGAGCTTTTGTACCTTGATTGTGAGTCCATCTAACATATATGGTACCACTTCTAATTTAAGGCACATCCATTTGCCAAATGATCAAGATTCTAACATTGTGTATGCCATACTTCTTTTAAACCTGCTTGCAAACTTTCTACCTTGTTTGTGCTAGCTTTCTCTTGTTTAGAAACTTTACTAGACTTTTGTCCTCTTGGTCCAAAAAATTTTGACCTCTCTTGATCGAAGAACTATCGTATATCTAAATTGTTGTAACTTGCATTAATTTTCTTTATCTTCTTTAATTTATTCATTTTGGACTTTTTATACTCCCCAGACAAAGAATTATTATTCGCATCCACAGATTCACCAGCTCGGTAGCCTACCAAATCACATCATCTAGTTGTATGGTGTTATTGTTAATAGTTTCCAATGCTATTCGTACACTTGTATTCAAACCCCTCAAAATAACTCATTGAGTATTGGGAGAGCTAGACACTCTGCTTGTGCCAATCTTTGCAACAGTGCATGAAAACGGGTTGTATACTCAATCATTTTACCCTTCTTTTGTTGAATCGCATCATTCAAATCTTTTGGACCTCTCTTGACCAAAGAACTATCGGTATTTGATTTGTTGAAACTTGTATTACTTTGTTTTGTCTTCTTTGATAGCTTGCCAAATCACATCATCCTAAAAATTTTGACCTCTCTTGATCAAGGAACTATTTGTATCCAAGTAGTTGGAGCATGTATTACTTTGTTTCCTCAGATAAAGAATCCCCACCCACATTCTGAGAGATATCCCTGCCCAGGGATCTATGCGAAAATTATATCCAGAGATATATGCAAAAATTATACAATTTATACTTTTATACAATCTCAATATACATCAAAGTTGCCAAAGCGTTTGCATAGGGGAGGAGTTCTCAGCACCTGACCTAGCATGGATTTTAAGCCATTAGCCAAACTGCATCCAAAGGTTCCTAGCAACTAATGCTACCCCTGAATGTGTATGAATGAAAGCATACTTAAAAATGACCAAGTGGAGGGTGAATATATGTTTACACTGCATCGTAGGAAAGAGAGAGAAAAGAGTGTTGGAGGGTAAAGTAGAGTGCATAGAGACATGGGAGAATGACAAAAGAGAATCTTTAAATGCCCCATCTAAATGAATCAGGAAAACCATGAATCAATGCAATAACAAAATTTGGGTATACCATCACTTCAAAATATAAATGACTAGTAGAAACACCGGACCACCCTGTGTAGGGATCAACCGGTCCACCCATCCATTTTTGCTCCTACTACGGACTAAGAGAATTTCACGTTGTGGAAAACAAGCCAGAACACCTCCAACTTACTTGAGCCATACATAAACCGAGGCCACTTTGCCTCCCTCCATGAACCCGAGGTCCTAAAGGATTCCAAATACTAGCAAATGGTAGGTAGGAAATTAACACCAACCATACCAGTTTAAGCACCACACTCTTTGGTACCACACCGGGTGTTTAAGCAAAGCCGAGGCAAGATACCTGATACATCACCCATGTTGTTCATTCAACCCCCGATGCAATAATCGTAGATGAGCCTAACAAAAAAAAAGATCTAAGCAACACCCTCAATCTAGCAAAGCCCCAGATCATCAATCCTTTTATCTAAGGCTAAGCAACATAAGTGATCCTAATCTTGTAGCGACACTATCATGAGAAATATAACATATGAGTCCAATCAAAATAGCACTTTTGCATATGCACAAACAATCTTTTTTGAACAATCAGACTGTACAGGGTCTCTACTCTTACACATCCACCATAAACCATCAAAAACACTTCATAATCCAATACCATCATAGGTGTGAGCACCCCACCCAATTCAAGGTGATACACATCCAACCTACAAAACCACTTTAGCATACAACATGGCTGCAAAAATTTCTGCAACATTTTGGTAGCACAACCAAAGTGTCAGTCCAAAATCTTGCCAAACATGGATCGCGATCCATGTACCTTTTTGGAATTTTGAGCTGACAATGAGCAGGCAGAAGGGTGATAGTAATTGAAACACTTTCTTCCAAAGGACCCTTATCTAAAAGTTCAAAAAGAGGGCAAAAATCAAATCAATGGGAAAACCATTGACAAACACTAAAACTAACTTCTGGCTGACCTAAAAAACTTCAAAACATTCAAAAACCATATAGCCAGCATCACTAGGCCAAGAACTAGCTGTGGGTCAAGTTTCAGTGCATACTGATACTAACGAACATGGATCACGATCCATGTTCCTCTGATACATTTTGACACCGAATTTAAAACTTAGCTAGAGGGCATCACAGAGAGTCTAGTGGTCCTTCCAGAGTTGAATTTGGATGCAAAAAAACCATCCCAAAAGCCTAGAACTGGCAAAAGCTCAGGCAAAGTGACAGAATCAACCTAGCTTCCAATCCAGAGGTTCATTTCTAGAAATTTTGATACATAAAACCTATTAACCATGTTGAACCTGATGGTATCAACAAAAGTTCATTTGGCTTCCCAACATGGATCATGATCCATGTACCTCTGTGTCAGAACAAAAACAGAATTGTACCACACAAAGAGCTAGTCCACAGTAACCTGGTGGTTCTTTCAGAATTGAAATTGGACCTAAATAGTTGATATTGTGTGAGGAATTGTGTGCTATTGAAAAACCTAGCTAAATTTTGTCGATTAAAAGTAAGAACTAACAAGAAGGTTGTAAGCTCACAGCTATCAAGCAAATTTCTGACAGGGTGTAGGTACTAGAGGATACTACCCAGCAAGCAAGATCAAACGGGAGATTCAAACTAGTTAATGAGGTAACTCGATTTGGATTTTGTATTACCAATTCTTCATGAATTTGCGGTCAAGAAGATTGTACCAGAATAGGAATCCCAGCATCTTTGATCAGGGGAGTAATCACTCGATGGAAGAAAGTGTGAATTAGAGACCACTGCCGCCTTTGGAACCCATTTTAGAGGAGAGTTTCTCTGGCACTTTGTTTGAGAGATCATACAGCCTCATGACTGAAGATTCTAACAAGTGAAGCACTAAGGGAATAGCCTCGATGGGTGCAGGTCCTTCTCAGCCTGCATCTGATGTAAAATTATTGTATTTGAAGTTTCAATTTGAAAATGTGCTTAAGGCCAAAATCTATAAGGATGGAATGGACCGCTAATGTGTTAAGTTGGAAAATGAGGCGAGCAAGTTCAGAGACCTTGTAGATGTCAATTATGATGAGGATAGATATTTTGATCGAGAGGGAATAATGTACCTGGTGGTTCATAACCCTTTATTGTGGATAAATGGGGAATGACTGGCACCAAGGACAAGGTAGATAATGAGATGGCCGATGAACCACCCAAAATGGAGAAACAAAACGTAGTACTCAGATGCACCAATGAGACAGAGTGCCTTAATATAGACAACACGTATGTGGGGCTTTATAAGTTCAATAATAGGGAACAAACACTCTATTACAGATGCGATGAGCCCCGCATCAAGGAATTTACAGACCGAAAAAACTTGTATGTTTACACGTACACGGAGGGGAGAAGTATTCAGGTGGTCATAATAGACAAGTATGTCCGAAAGTACTCTCCAATGGATCGTAAGGAATTAGAGAGATATACATATTTTGGAGGACCAATCCACCAATACTATGTAAATTCGGAAGAGGTAAAAACCACGCATACTCACACCAGACCTGAGACTGTACATGTGAGCCCCTTGAGAACCAGGGTGGAGGAGTCTTTTGGACATGAATGAGTCCCAAACATAGGGCCTTTAGTATCAACGGCGTCTAGGGCATCCATGAACACACAAAGGGGCAATATTGTTCCTGATGTCACTTACACCTCTAGAATCCCTCTGACTATTACACGGGATTGACTTGACAAACATATAGCGGATAGGATACCACTGGTAGTACCAAGAGGAGATTACGGACCTAGAGAAGCCACACCAGGCGGACCAGGTGTTGTTAGAATGGTTACAAAGGCCAGACATATGCGACCATCTCAGGTGGAAAAATGTGTACCCAAAAAGTATAATGGATCTGGAGATCCATATGCCCATGTTTCAATCTTCAAACAAGTGTTGAGGGCGGCACAGGTAACTGATTTCCATACTCAATATGAAGGATTTGGGTTGACATTAGAAGGAACTTCTTTGACTTGGTTCCAACCATTAAACAACTTGGAATTCCCAAGTATTGAGCAACTTCTCCGAGAGTTCGCTGAGGAATTCTCAAAGAGGGGGATCAAGCATAACACCGTCTCCCAGATCTATGCGTTTAGGCAAAAGGAGAAAGAGAAATTGAAGGAAGCATCGCTTCGTTTCACGCAATACATAGAAAGATTCCCTGCTCGAGAACTACCTCAGGATGAAAGACTGTCAATCCTTTTCATAGAAGGATTGAAAAATGACACGCTCAAAAAGGACTTGCACTTGAAGGCATATGTAACTTTTGAGCAAGTCATGAAAGAGGTATTATATCTGGTAGATAATCGCAAAGCATATGGGGAGGTGACTGAGGACACAGATCAGGGAACGAGTAGCACCTCTTCAACAACAAGTGAGTTCACGACGAAACTGGGAGGGCAAAACCCAACTCTTCCGGACGTTGATCAAATGATCGAGGAAGTGATCAGAAGGATAAACCAAGGAAACAAAACGAACCCAAACACACGACAACTGCCCACCCAAAAATGCGACACTTGTGGAGGAGACCATCCCACCCAGTGGTGCAACCTTCAACAAAGGCTAGGAGTAAATGCACAGCAAATATTGCAGTGGTGTCCTACCGATGGTGGGCTACTGAACAAAAATGGACAAACCATGAAACCCACAAATGTTTCTATAATCGAAACTATGTTAGAGAGAGACAATACGGACCACAGGGAGGACAACAATTTCCACCCCCTCCAAGGTACCAAGTAGGGCCAAATAATGCAATCTTAGGGTAGGAAAAACCTCAACCTGTGTTGGGACATCAACCTCCCTTGTCCCAGGAAAATAGGACTATGGTAAGGATTTCTCAACCCATAGAACCACCTTTTGATCAGAGTATGGTCCAAGTAGTCTCGTATAGAAAAGAATCAAACAATACTTACGAAACGAGATTTGAGGAGGATGCATATGTTCCAGAGGGATAGAATCCATGGATAAATCCTGAAGAGATGCCCGATCCCTCAT
This sequence comes from Adiantum capillus-veneris, assembly GCF_014529385.1. Taxonomy (NCBI): domain Eukaryota; kingdom Viridiplantae; phylum Streptophyta; class Polypodiopsida; order Polypodiales; family Pteridaceae; genus Adiantum; species Adiantum capillus-veneris. Next base: position 43,835,040 of record NC_140945.1, read on the forward strand.
ACATCACATAGCCAACTAAAAACCATTACTTGGTTGATGAGAATATGTTTATGTTCATGGAAAATCAAGGCTACAAGCCTAGGGGGTATCCTCCTAGAGCAAGACAACCGATGGGGGCTCCACAAGCTACTCCACCACCTCTAGGATCATGCTATGAAGGTGGTGGTGATCATTGGGTGCGAGTTTGTCCAAACAAAGGAGAACGGGTAAAACTTTTTGGCTTCTGTGATGGATGTACGACTAACCATCTCATTCCACATTGTCCAAAAAAACCTGACAACAAAGGGAAGGCAACCATGAACAAAATGGGGATTGTGCCAAGCTCAAGTGGATCAGAAACGGAACCGAACATTCCAATAAATGCGGTCACTTGAGCTCAAGCACATGAAGCAGCATGGAACGTACCTACCAGCCAAACAGAGATAGAAGTCTTGTCTGTCCGAACCCCTAGGAAATCTTGGAAGGTAAAACAAGACAAGATGAAAGCCAAAAGATAAAAGAAAAAAACGGCATTGGAAACCAAATTACTGAAAACAGAGGAACAATTGCAAAGGGAAAGAGACCTTAAGGGAAACAACGAGATAAAAAAACCATCGGATATACCATCTGGAGGATCTATCTTAGTAGACAAGGTGTTCGAACCTTTGGACGCAATTTTAAAAGCTTACGAGGCCAGGCTAAAGCCTAATCAAACCCAAGAGGATAGATGGTTTAACATACCCTCATCCGGGCTATGAGAAGAGAGGCTAAAGATGTGTAGGAAACTCATCCAAGCAACTCAAGCACTTATGGAACCATCAGTTCCTACTCCTCCAAAGACTGAGGTATTAATCCGAGAAAATATTCGAGAGTTAGAGGGGCGGGGAATTGAAAAGAAAGACTGACCAGATTCTGTACACGAAACACCGTTGGATATAAGGATGACATCCAATACAACAGATGGAATGTATTCTCAAGCATCGCTGTCAATTCCGGAAGTAGAAGAACAATGGCCTCAGGACCTATGGGAAGAGATCAGAAATAGAAAAGATGGAAGTGCTACACTTCTATCAGCTCCCATTCCAGAGATTCACTTGGAGCATGAGCTCTACCCAAATGAAATCCGATCACTGTATGGCGATGCAGGGACAGCGTTATCGAAGGACATAAACCTCATTCGTTGAAGACTTTACCTTCATTTATTGGGACCCATGAAACTCGATCAGAGGTGAAGAAAGTACCATCTCAATGGAAAGCCAATCCTAAGATGATGGATACTAAAACTCTTCACGAACTGATGTCATCCCCTATCCGCTGTACTCTATCAGAATTACTGCACATCAGAACGCATCTTTGGGATGAGGTCGGGAAAATTTTGGAAAAAATGGGGCTGCTAATTCCGTCACCCGAGGCTTCTCCAAACACACTAAAGACACAACCCTCGAAACAAACTAAACATGAGCCAGTACCAATAAACAAGGTAGGAGATTATTGTGAAGGTGAAGAAGGAAATACTACTCTGCCCGTGAAGTACAAAGAGGTTAAGTCGATAGCAATATTGGATAGTGGGGCTGGAATAGCCATAGCTACCAAAGCAATGTAGGAAAAATGGGGAAAACCTACTCTCAAAAATATGAGAATGAAACTTCAATTGGCAGATGGGTATCTGGAAAGACCCATAGGCATCTTGGAGCAGATTGTGGTAACCTCTTGTGGAATTTCATATGAACACACATTTGCTATTATGAATTTCTATTAGAGCAGCAACTTTATTATCATATTGGGCAGACCATTTGTGCGTCAGCTCAAAATGGTGCAAGATTGGGGCTACGAATATATCTTTCATAGAAACAAGGATGTCACTACAAAAATTAGTGTCGCAAATCATAGCTATAGAGATGTAGAACAAGCCCCAGGAGAAGACTTGAACTCCACAACTGACCAGGAAGGAGGAATACCAGCTTGGCTACAGAACAAAGCTCACCAGTGGGCAGGAGAAGCTATGAAATGTGGAAGTCTAAAAAGCAAAATTTGCATTCTTGATAGGACTGCACAAGACGAGGCATCTATACCAGATCCTTCTCCAGAAGAGATGTTTGAACCTTTTGGATGGCAACAAATACTAGCCACTCTTGATGTTTTTGTGAACGAGGTGACCCTCACCAAATTCTGTGATGAGGAAGGATATGATATCATTCCATTCCAGATGATGGGTGTCAGCCTACCTACGAAGTTAGAGTGGGAAGTCCCTGACAAAGACGGGGTTGCCGAGTGCCGACGCATAGTGGATGAAATCTCTGTAAGAGACCTTGACCAAACGGATGAAGAAGATTTCCAAGACTTGACTGATAAGCTGCTAGAGGATAACGCAGACGACGAGCTGTCTAGTAGCTCAAGTCAGAGCATCAAACGGAAGGATCAACGGGTGACCTACTATGATTTCCCAAACCAAAATCCTCGGAGACAATGCAGATATCAAGATAAACACGGAAACAACCGGATTAAGCACAACAAAGACTCAGTACCTCTATTAACTGACATAACGTAGTACTTAAGGTTAGTCAAAGCAACTGACTGCCTCAAAGACGGGATATCAAAGAGATACATGAAACCTGACTCAGCCAAAACAAAAAATTTTTAAAAAAAAGACAAACAAAAACCAAAAAAAGAGAGCAATTCCGATAAATCGATAAAGTTGTTGAAAATGGAGCGCAAAATCAAATACAATGAACTGAAATGAGCCCTGACGGAAGTTTGGACAACAAATCTGGAAACTGATGAGGAATCGAACGATGATAAAATCGATGCACCTTCCCACTATAAGAAGTATATCATTCAGGATAGGAAAATTGTGGTACAAAAACCCAAACGAGATCCCAAAGGACCGGGGACTTCATATGATGGGCCGAAAACAACAAAATGCATCAACTTAGCAGAACCATGCAAGGAGCCTAAACCGGCATACATCGCCACGGACCTTACTGACGAGGAAGAGCAACTTCTAGTCTTTGCATGGTCATACAATGATCTAAAGGGGATAGATCCTGAGATTTGTTAGCACACGATACCCCTTAAGAGAGATGTCAGACCACGCAGACAACGTCCTTACACGTACAATGAAACTTTTGCCAAGAAAATTAAGGAGGAGATAGACAAATTGAAGGACACTGAATTTATCTACGAGATTGAACACATGGATTGGGTGTCCCCTATTGTGGTGGTATTCAAAAAGAATGGTAAACTGCGTGTCTGTGTAAACCTCAAACAGGTAAATGTAGCCACCATCAGGGATAACTATCCACTACCAATAACAGATCATGTTATTGAGAGGGTAGCAGGGAAGGAGGCCTATAGTTTCTTGGATGGGTTCTCAGGCTACAACCAGTTGACGATTAAAGCGAAAGATTAGCATAAGATAGCTTTTGTGATAGAGTGGGGTATATTTGCCTAGAGGGTAATGCCTTTCGGCCTGACCAATGCCCCACATTTCAAAGACTAATGAGTCACGCATTCAAAGAATATCTCAAACAATTTCTTGAGATTTACATGGATGATCTTTGTGTTCATTCTCATCGAAGAAGTGACCACGTCACTCACATGGGAAAAGTCTTTGAAAAGTGCAGAACGTATCGTATTTTCTTAAACTCAAAAAAATGCATCTTCAGGGTAAGACAAGGTAAAATTTTGGGCCACATTGTGTCCAAAAATGGAATTTCAACTAATCAAGAGAAGGTACAAATAATTGCTACACTACCGAGACCAATGAAGATGAAAGAAGTGCAACCATTTATGGGGCATTGCGGGTACTACATGCGTTTCATATATATGTATACTGTAATCGCTAAGCCGTTGTACGCCCTCATTGCTAAGTTCGAATGGACGAAGGAATGTGAGCAGGATTTCCAAAAATTGAAGCAACAATTAATTTCTGCTCCAATTTTGCAAGCCCCTGACTGGAGAAAAATCTTTCACGTTCATGTGGATGCATCAATCTATGCCATCCGGTGCATATTAGCCCAGCCAAGAGAGAAGAAAATGGATTTTCCCATTTGCTACTCTAGTCGGCAGCTAAACAACGCAGAGAAAAATTATACCACTATGAAAAGAGAAGGTCTGGGCATGATATATGCTGTCAAGAAATTTAGACACTACTTTCTAGCAAACAAGTTTGTTTTCTTCGTGGATCATCAAGCACTGCTATATCTAGTAAACAAACCTTGCAACACTGAAAGAATTGTTCGTTGGTTTATACTATTGCTTGAGTTTGACTTCACAGTAGTCATAAAAAAGGGGACCACACACACAACGGAAGATCCTCTTTCACGACTATTTCATGGGGAAGCACCTGAGTGTGTCGATGATGATCTTCCTGATTCGTATCTGTTTAACATCAAAATGGTACCGAGATGGAGCGAAGAGGTCATTGCTCTACTCACAATTGGCTCATTACAGATAGAAAGACAACCATAAATTATACATCAAACAAGAAATCTCCAACTTTTAGCAAGACGACTGTACCAACACGGTAAGGATGGGGTATTGAGACTATGCGTACAGCCCGAAGAATACTCCTACTACCTCAAACAGGCTCATATACAAAATACGGGATTTCACAATGGAGAAACACAAACACACCAATGGTTAAAGAGACTGGGAATCTACTATCCAAATATGGAAGACTGTGTCCATACATATGTAAAATCCCATGATAGTTGTACAAAACAACCTCCGGTGGAACATGCCACACTGTTTCAAGTAGTACAAGCACCCAAATGGAGTACTCATATAGTTGAGTATTTAAAAAACAAAACCTTCCCAGAGGAATGGGGCAAAGCAAGAATGCAAACTGTAGAGGAAGAGGCCAAACATTATCTGCTCATTGCCAACCAACTGTATAGGCGGGGGAAGGACAAACAACTATGGTTGTGTGCTACAGAAAGTGAATATTACATTATCTTAGATCAAGCACACTCTGGGCAGCCAGGGGGACATTTCTCAGCTGATAAAATGGAAAAGCCCGTGCTACACTCATGCATCTGGTGGCCAACCCTGTTTATGGATACTGAGACATATGTCAAACATGTGATGCATGTCAACGCACAAAACCACCCCAGCGGAGAGATAAAATTCCACTGAGGCCAATGATGGGAGTGCGTGCTTTTGCCAAATGGGACATTGACTTCATTGGTCCCATCATACCTCCCGGATACAGGACACACGCACAATACATCATAGTAGAAACAAACTACATGATGAAATGGGCAGAAGCAAAGTGACCCAAAAAATGATGTAAGAACTACAACTCAGTTCCTTTTCGAAAACGTCTTTACCAGATATGGACTACCTATCAAAATAGTGAGCGATATGGGAACACTTTTTAAACGACGTCATCGAAAGCCTTCTTGACGAATTCATGGTTGTCCATCGCAAATCGGCACCTTATCATCTGCAAGCTAATGGACAAGAAGAGAGTACCAACAACATCTTATGCATAGTACTCACCAAAATAGTCACTGACTCAAGAAATGATTGGGATCAAAAGCTACACACAGCCTTATGGGCTTACATAGTCAGCTTTTAAAACTTCCATGGCACGACTCCCTTTAACCTGGTATTCGCGATTAATTTCATCCTACCATTGGAATTCCTAATCAAAACCCTAAGAGTGGCAACACAACGAGGATGGATGGGCCATGAGCTATCGGAGAGACTAGACACCCTGGAACAGTTAGATGAAACCCGACTTAGAGCGATAACTGGGATATATGCTCAAAAAAAATAAACGAAAGCTTTCCATGATCAACACGTTGTCGAGAAATTTGCGGTCTTGCCAGGAAAGCACCGGGTTTATGGCTGTGAGAGTTTGTGAGAGAACTCAACAAAAACTATATGAAGGAGTTAAACCATAGATGCCATGAAGAATAGGGTTTGGAAAGAAGTGCAATCAAAGAAGACACACTCTTTCTCTCTTGCACTCACACACACAAAGAAAGAACACAAAAGAGAGTGTCAAAACAACACAAAGATGAAAACATCAAGGCTATGGTCATATCGTATCATGGGTAGTATGAAAGGGTTAATAGATGAGTTAATGGCATTCAATCTTGGCTGACCAAATAGGCTACGAATTGTTCTTTGGAATTGTAGTTTTGTGCTTACCATAATATATATATTTTGTCTAGTGATTGGGATTAATTGTGTGTACAAATCCTCTTGGTTCATAGCAAGATAACTACGCTTACATCAAAAGAAAAATTATAGTCTATGAGAGGTAGTATGATGGGATCCGGTGATAGAAGTATTTCATTGAGCCTTTCACGGCCGAAGAGAAACACTATACGTTGTTGAAAGTGTATTTTACGGCTAATCCATACGTTAATTCTAATAGATCGTACAGAGTGAAAGCAATAGAAATGATCATCTTGTGGGTTATTCATCTAGGATAGTATGTGAGAAATATAGATATGAGAGAAATGTAGATATGAGAGAAGTGAAGAGATGAGAAGTTTCCCTCCCGAGCCCTATTCTTGCCCGTAGGCAATAAGGATACTGCGGGGAGAGATGTACCTGTAGCAAAGAGAACGTAGAATTTGTAGAGAGGATAAATTACTAAGAGTGAGAGAGATAGGTTTGGTTAAGGAGATGAGATTAGATACATATATATATTTTTTGGATTAGAGATGAAAATGAAAACAACAAGAAATCAAGAAAACATCAATGTAGAACACATCTTACTTGACAAGCCCTTCGGCACCATTATTGATGGAGAGAGAAGAAGAGTGGATAATTCCACTTTGATTGATACATCAAGTCCAAGACCTTCCTTGATTAGAGTTGATCTTCCAAGGATAGTGTACAAGAATGGCTAGTCCTCCTCTAGGAGAAAGTGTAGGCTTGGGTTTATGTTAATGGCTAAGTACAATTAGGCATCACTACACACTCCCTCAAAAATTCCTCTCATCAATGGCTTGAATGCTTGAGTACATTTCAAGGAAGAAGAGGTTCCCTTTTATAGGTGAAGAGAACCCCCAAGGGTTTACACAAGAAGAGAAGAGCCAGTGTGAACAGCAATTGGAAAAGTTGAAATGAGCTGTCCCTGCATGATGTGGGCAGACTGGGGTCCAGTATTTTGATCATATCTCCTCAACCGTGGCTCCAAATAAAAAAGTAAAAATATGGGCAGAAACTTCAGCTCATTAGCTACGATTTTCATTTTAAAATCATTTTCCAATTCAGATTGGAACCTTGTGTAAAAAATTCATCAAAATAGGGTCCATTTCTGGCAGCAAAAGTCTTCCTGTGGTCCCCTTAGCCTAGACTTTCATTTGATTCCAAAGGACACCTCATGCCATATGAAAGAATGACATTGCTCCCTGATAAAGTTTTGTAATCATACTTACAATAATGCATTAAAATAAGTGTATCTTTAAAATCATGCCACCTAGTGTCCCACTAGGACTTGATTCCCTCCTAGTAGCTATTTAAAAATAAATATGAAAAATACATAGAATATATATATATTGGAGTTTACCTTAAATATAGGATTTAACTAGGGTGTGAGATGATAATGAGATAGTAGAAATAAAGAATCAATGCTTTTTGCCCCAAGTTAAAGAGGCGGAGCTATTGATGCTTTTCCCATAGTATTTTCTGATGGTGGTAAAGTAAGAATAGGTTACCCTTGAGAAAAATAATAGAATGAGATAGAAGGCTTATTATTATACTTAAATATGCATATGTACATTATAGGAAAGATAATTATGTATCTAAAAAATTACAAGATAGATCTTGTAGCATGCGTTCCCACTATGTACGTGTCACAGCACGATAACGTGATCAGCAAGCAGTTTCAAAAAGGGGATTACGTTTTAATGTATACCCTCAAACAACACTCCAAAAAACTCAAAAAGCGAGGGATGGGACCTTTTGTCGTACATGATATATCAGCAAGTGGCGCCATCAATCTTGCAACATCAGCAGGTGAGGAGATGCCTAATTGGACGAGTGACTGCAAATTAAACAAATATCTTCTTCCGCTGACACCAGAAGAACTCGCAACACTACACGCAGCAGCTCAATGCAGAATTCAAGTACAAAACTTTCAAGAAACAGGCATAGCAGGAAGCCAAAATCAAAATATTAAAGCGCAAGGGGCAAGCAAACATGCAAAGAAAAACACAAAATGATGCTATCAATACTGCTCCGATAGCATCCATACAAATGGCATCTACATGGTTAGGAGGAATGGATCTACGCATTAATTTACAACTTTCAGATGACACCACCGAGTGGGCATTAGTGGACACTAGGGCCAGAGCTAATGTGATTAACTACTCCACTTTTAGAAAAATCGCATTGGCGCCTCTAATGCCAAGCACTATGGGGTTCAAAATAGCAAACAAAGGCACTATGAACAATCTGGGCCACATATTACCAATCACCATTGATGGTACAGTTTATCCGCATCAGTTTCATGTGGTCGACGATCAACATCTTAATGAAGCAGTTATTATGGGAGTGTCATGGATGCGCACTTATCAAGCCACGCCCAACTGGCAGGCCAATACCTTAATGCTCAAACAAGTGGGCAAATCTTTCGCCACGCCATTCATACAAACAGACCATGTGTGGGAACCTCTACCATCGCCACATGCGACAGCTCAACGACATTCAACAACAGTGGTCAAGAAAATATGGGTTAAAAAATCCATTATGCAAACCAATCCTAAGCAATTATGGATACCAAAACAACAAAACAATACGAGTCCGCCTGTTTTCCCTACACACAAATCAAACTTAGCCAAATTGCCTACGGCTTTTGGCAGACGACCTAGGCCAAACAATATCTAGTGGGTATGGAAAGTAAAACAAAATCACTCATACGTTGCCTCTTCTAGTGAATCCACACTCAAGCAATTTAAGTGGCAACCAAAGCAAAGCCCACAAGCAAATCAACAAGCAGCATCACAACTTCTGCAGGTCACCATTAAACATAGGGCTCGCCTTCTCCAATTACTACTGTTCGGACCACGTAGCTTCAATGCGACCTCGCCACCGGCATCCACTGAACATATTGTTCAACACCTCTCTCTTGCACAACATTTTGTTTCCCCATGTATATCCTCTGTTAGCATCATAGAGCCACACTATACGGCTATGCATAGATAGGTGCTTTGTACCCATGCACTCGCACACATGTTCGTCGGGGATGACTCGCTCTAGAAATGAGGGAAAATGCGAAAGGAATATCATTTGTATATACTATTATTATCATCTTACTTCTTTTCTTTTCCTTTCCTTTCAAAGCCTTACAAACTCTTATTGGGCATAATCATGAGCCATACCGTCACCAGAATAAGAGTATGTATATAAGGGAGGTTACACTAATTTTGGTTAATTTTTGGCCAACTAATAATGATTATAAACAATTTTCTTTTACAAAAAACGCAAAAAACGACAGAACATCAACAAAAATTGATAAGTCGAGCCAGGAAAGTCGAAATTGACTTTTGAAAGCAAACGCCAAAACTTCAAAGCAAGGACTTCAATCATGGCAAATATGGAAAGATTCGACACAAGATGAATTTTGAGCCAACTTTTGACGGATCAAAACAGTAAATCAAACGCCATTTGTCAACCAAGTGTCAGAATGATGAACGGTTTGAACCGCAGGTGATATGAACAACAAGACATGATCAACTGAGGTAAGTATAAATGGGGCATTTCGGGTACATTAGGAACATATAGACAAATGGGGCAACATAAGCTCATTTGCATTCACACACACACACACACACACACACACACACACACACACACACACACACACACACACAGAGAGACAGGAGCATAGAGTTCTCGGAGTTGTTTCTGCCCTGTGAGACCGCAGGGTAGACAGACATGCGAATAACCTCCCAACCATCCTATATATAGGCCTTTGGCCCTCTTCCATATATAGACCCCTTTACTGCATGTGTGTTCGGCACGTTTCCAGGGCCGTGCCCGCCTAGTCCTATCCTTGGCATGACATTACTCTCCCCTTGGAGAAGCGTTTTCGTCCTCGAAAACACAAGTGGTGGTATCTTCTATTGGAGGCTCGCCATAGCATAGGCAATCTCCTACAAAATCTATCAATCCAGAGAGAGAGAGAGAGAGAGAGAGAGAGAGAGAGAGAGAGAGAGAGAGAGAGAGAGAGAGAGAGCATGACCCGGCTAGGGCTTGGAGGCATCACACAAAGAATGTGCGAGAGCGTCATCGGATGCAAAGATTGAGAGCTGTTGATGTTAACCCTCACGGCACACGGACACCCATCACCTACGATGGACGCGTATTATGTATTTGGTAGAGTCAGGTACCGGGCTTGTCGGTCCAATAGGGAAAGGTAGAGTGATCGCCGATGAGAGGCGCACTTTAACTTGGACATTCAAGGGATTAGTTGGTTAAGCATGGGCACCCAAGTGTGAATGGGGTGAGCTCCTATAAAAGCCAACTAAACCTAATTTTTACTCATTCTCTCATTTGTGCAATTGAAGAGTGCTCTTGCTCCATCTCCATCTTCTTCTTCTTCACCTCCTTGTGTGTGTGTGTGTGAGAGAGAGAGAGAGGGAGAGTGTGTGTGCGATCGAGCATTACGAAGGCACGACGGCGGCGAAGCGGTTGAGCGCGGCACGACTGCAGCTTCTTCTTCATCGCGGCGAGGAATCCACCACGAAGGCGAGCGTAGAGCGGTGAGTGACACACCCTTTGTTTTCTTGAGCTTGCTAGTTTAGGCTTGTTGTGTGCTTGGAGCCGTTTGTGGCTCGCATACGGTGTATTGGCAAGTCCCTTGCTTCGACAGTGCGGCAAGGAGCGCACATTTTTGGCGCCGTTGCCGGGGATATGCCCTACAGTAAGCTCGGTTAGCACTTTACGCTTCCTTGTGGTGCAATCTCTATCATAGGAAAGGCAGGGAAGGAGTGTGTGGAAGGTTTCTGTTTTTTGCGTTTTCTGCAATTGCTGTCAAGTTTCAATTTCTGCTATTGTCTGTGTTTTTTCAATTTCTGCAATTTCTGCATTTTCAAGTTCGGCGTTTTCAATTTCTGCAATTTTCTGCATTTTTTGTCAATTTGCTGCAATTTCTGCGTTTTTTCTGCATTTTCTGCAATTTCTGCGTTTTTCTGCATTTTTTTCAATTTCTGCGTTTTTCTGCATCAACAAAAAAAAAAAAAAAAAAAAAAATTTTAAAAGTTTTTTGAGAAAAAAAAAATAATTTTGGGAAAAAAAAAATTTTAAAAGGAAAAAACCCGAAATTTTTCGAAAATAAAAAACGTGACTCTTAAAACGGACGGGTTGGTTTGTATAAAAGATAGATCGGGATCGGGATCATTTTCCCAAGCCCAAGCCCAAGCCCAAGCCCAAGCCCAGGCCCAGGCCTCAGTCCTATGATATATACTAGACTCACTCTTATATATATACCCTACTCCCTCAAGAGAGAATGAGAGCATGTGGGACAAGTCCTCCACTCTCCTCCTTTCTCTTCCCACTTGCACCCTTAGACTTTCTAGTTTGGGCCTAGTTCCCTACTGGAAATTGACAGTTTTAGGGATTCCGAGGGCATAGAGTGACCAAACGGAGGGCTGTAAAGCACGGCACGACCCTCTGACCGATACGCTCGTTTTGAGCTATCCCACGGCCCATTCCACGACACGCTCTAAAAATTCTAGCAAAAAAACAAACAAAAAACACGCTAAAAACTAGTCACAAGGCCTCCTAGAGCAGCTTTTTGACACCTTAGGGTATCAAAAGCACATGCACTTACGCTCTGGGCGGGTGCTAGAACACGAGCATATTGAGGGTGCCTCTGTTCATACGGACACCCATTACCCATCCACGATAAGCTCTAGACCCTCAGCGGGGACACAAGGTAGCACCACCCAAGATCCTAAAATAGCCGCTAGTGATTCCTCCTCCGACTCAGAAATCATGGAAGCATACCCTACCCAAAACACTGAGGGAGAAGGCCATGCACCTCCCGAAGCTCCACAGCCTAGTACTAGTATGTTTAGCCGTTTCATGGAAACATTAGGTAGAGCTACTCGCTCGGAACCTGATGCAAATGAAGCACACGAAGGGGGTGGGGAAGTGGACTCTCCTTACATCGCACGTGGACCCCACACCCCCAAAGAGTGTCCATGTGGATATCCTGCCAACTTCTTACCAAGAAGGCCCTGTTGAGCTGCCTCCTTCAGAAGTTCCCTCTAGAGTACCGTTGGTGACAAGTAAAACCACGGGGAGCCACATTGCTTCTACCTCAAAAGAAACCGTTAACACGTCGACTCTAGAAGGATTGTTCATTAATGATCATTGGACATACGACCTCCACACTGAGGTGTTGACGGATCTACACTCTGGCCACGCCTACCATGTAGGATGGATAGAGATTGTACAATCCACCTCTAGTGCCACGAGCATCGAAGATCAACAGAAAATGATCTGTAATGTTATCCATGGCATTATTCAATCAGAAAGGCAAAACCGAGGGGTAAATATACTCTCAACTGGCCCCATGAGATTTCTGGATACGAGCAAGGCTCAACAGCCTACTCTATCACAAATGGAGACTCCTCTAATGAGCCCCATGGACCCATCTTACGTCATTTCACCTGGGGTCTCTATGCAATCTGAGCCTCCGAGCGACAACTTTAGCTTCCCTAACTTGGCTCAACCCTCTATTAAGGAAAACACAGTGCTCACTCCAGGGATAAGCCTAACAGAGAATGTACCGATGACATCTACGGTTAGCGCAGTGCCACTACCTAGTGTCGTAGTACCTAATATGGGGCCTCGACCATATGTGCCTCTAGCCCCTTATGCACACATGGCCCCCACACCTCCAATTGTACCACTTGCTTATGCTCCTCGAGTGCCGCTCCCTAGCTCTTATCCGAGTGGACCTATGCCCGGTTATGTTCCATATCCTGCATCATCTACACATATGCCAAGACCGACACCCGTCCCTCTCCCACATATGATTCCAAGAGTACCTCCACCGGCCCTGCCTCCTCACATAGGTGACTTGGCAGCGTTTGCTCAAACCATAGGTCGATCTATCGCGGAAAATATGCGTCATGCATCTGATAGAGAGCCTAGAAGTAAAGCAGTACAAATTGCCAAACTCACGCAAAAATTCAATGGGGACGAAGATGCTAGAAAACACATTGAAGTGTTTGAACAAGTATGTGATTCCTTAGGGGAACGCAACGAACTACATAAGTGCAATGCCTTAAGCTTGACATTAAGTGGGAAGGCTGGAGATTGGTATAGGACCCTAAGGGTGGACGAGAAAACAATCTACCCTACCCTTCGAAGGTTGTTTCTAAAGGAGTACATACGAGAAGGTGTGCTTTGGGGTGTAGCATCTCAGCTACAGAAGGCCGAACGTAAGGAAGGAGAGTCAGTAAGGGACTTCATTAGTCGTCTAAAGCACTTAAACTCTCGCTGCCCTGTAAATGAGCGCTTCAACAATAACCAACTGCTTGATCGATTCATTCGAGGGTTGAGGAATGAAGGAATCTATAATGGACTAGTGATTAGAGGTATCACAACCTGGGAAGATGTCACTGCCAATGCAATCCAATTAGAGGACAACTTGATGATAGCAGGCATGAGGGTGTCTACTGACACGAGATCCACTAGCTCACAAGCCATTGAGTATGAACCCATGACTGCAAAGCCCATTGCCAATGAGCCAAAGGTATTTGAGACATTCTTGACAAACCTCACCAAGGCAATCCAAGAGTCTCTTAAGGATAATCGACCCCCTCAAAATAGTCACATGTATCCAAGAAGGGAGCAACAATGGTGTTCCATTTGCTTAGGTCCACATAGCACTAGTGAGTGCCCTACGTTTAGAGTAAAATTTAATGGAACTTGCAACGCATGTGGTAGGTATGGTCACCAAGCTAAGGATTGTTTAATGATCAAACGTATGATGGCAAATAGACCACCTGTAGCCTGGACGGATGCACCTCGAGCTCCTGTATTGATGCCTACTCCACCTGTTGAGCAACTACCGCAACACATGGTCCCTAGATCTCAAAATGTTGTACAAGCTACACCGCTACCACCTCCTGTGCTAGGACCGCAGCCCCCGCATCCAAGAGTCGCCCCTATGAACCAAGTGGGTTGCGAGCCATCAAATGCTTATCCAGATGGCTGTGAGGAGGAAATAGACACTATTATTGCCTACGGACTTGATACATTGGAAGAGTGTCCTATATACTACATGGAAGATTGTTGGGGACAAGTCAAGCCGGTTTATCAAGCTGCTGCTCTCGCATCCAGAGGTCAAAATATCAACACCCAGGCTAGGAGGCCACCTCTTCAATGCTACGAGTGTGGTGGACCACATCGAGTAGCGGAGTGCCCTATTAGGCTGCAAAAGAATGCTGCACAGATGCAAATGAATCAAGGGAGCACGTCTGCAATGCCAATACTCACATGTAATCGTTGTGGCATAGATCACTTGATTGCCCAATGCCCCTATAACCCAAATGCACCTAAAATCACACCCCTGAATTTGGTCGAAATTGCTAGTGTGACATCGCCAATACCACCCGTTGCACCCGCTTATGCGATTACACGGTCCATGCTTCAAGGGCCAGGACATATCCTCGAAGAGAGAGATACCGCGTCAATTATCCAAGCAAAGAAAAAGAAGACACGAAGGAAGAAGTCGCAGAATACGGAAAATTCAAAGCCAAGTTCCAAAACAAACATAGGAACAGGAGATGACCCCGTGTATATGAATGACCTCGAAGATGATTCAGATTCAGTCGAGACAATGGAGACTAGAACCAATACCACAAAGGGAAAGACCGACAAGGAAAACCGTAACATGGGACCAAATGAAAACCGAATAAGAGAAAACCATAAAGAGCCTCTGAAAACACTACAAGTGTTTCCAAATCCAATCCAAGACCCCCAAGATAAATCGCAGGGGCAAAAAGGAAAAAATCGTAAAAAGAAGATTGGGACGTATCCAAACCCAGTAGACGAGATTGAGCAGGTGAAACATCTAAGAGGTTTAGTGGAGGAGACTCAAAGGAAACTAGAACCAGAACCCATGCATATCAAAATTCATGACACAGTGTTTCCCACGCAAGTTCATCCACCCCACATGAACCATAGACCGTTAGCCATATCTAGTATCATCCAAGAAGGGAGTGAGGACAGGACATCAGAAAGTGAGCATACACCCTTCTTGTTGGAAAGGATGTTTAACGAAGGAATACCTGATCCCATTGAGGAATATGAGATTCCATCCTCACCAGTTCCTAATCAAGGACCTACACCCTGCAAAACGCCAATGAATGTTGCCAAACTAGTGGACTTCATGTCTTCTGAGGTCCGAACCACGATCATAGCAAAGCTATATGGAGATCCTGAGTTATTCCTTGCACTTCGAGCATTCCTTAACGGAGAGCTACGAACGGGATTACCGCAGTTTGCGCAACCAAATAGGCCTGACTCGATTATGATTGATGAGGAAAATCATGTGCAATCACTTGACTTAGATGGACACGAGTCTGTGATCGAGGTACCCATTAACGAATTAGGCCAGTATTTTGAAGGCGACGAGTCTAATGCGACCCTACCCATCACTACCAAGGGATTAACTATAAGGGGAATTCTTGATGGTGGTGCGGGAGTTAGCATCGTTACAAAAAGATTGTTGGGAATCCATGGGAAAACCCCGCCTCAGTGTTACTAACATTGTGGTAAAGATGGCAAATGGTACCATAGCCAAACCTATGGGGATGCTCAAGGATCTTAAGATCAAAGTTCTAGGACACAAGGTACGACATACGTTCATTGTAATGGATTTCTCTAAACACCTTATGTCATATGAAATGATTTTAGGACGACCATTCATGAGGGAAGCACAAATGGTTCAAGATTGGTCTAAGAATCATGTCTATTTGCAATTCCAAGACTCTGTCCTTAGAGTGGATTTGGTGACTGGTAAGGTACACCCCTTAGGGAGTAAAACCATTATTGATCATCGCTCTGACACCACAGTTCACTCGGCCCCACTACAATATTGTTACACTTGTAAGAAGGATACAGACATTGGCCAAGATTCTCCTTATATGGATGTGTTACCGGGTATGACGGAATCAGACAATGTGGATTGGGTCCACCTAGCATCAACCATAGACACTTGGGGAAATAGGGGGACGACCTGGGTAACACCTGAGGGGGATGAAATGCCTATACCCTTAAATATGCTACAAGCAATGCATATCGCTTCCGACAAGACTCATCCTAATGTAACGAAGAAAACATACAAGTGGGTCCCTAAAGCTTCTTTAGTGACCATACCTAGTGCTAAAAAACAGAAGCCTTGTAACAAACGTACCACTCGCTCCAAGAAAAGTAAGAAAATGTTGCGATGGATCCCTAAACGACTATTGGAAGCCCAAGGCTACTATCAAGGAAATGATCAAATCTGGGTGCCAAAACGTAGATTGTGCTCTTACCTATCACCTGACCCAAGTGAGCCCAATCCCGTAGCTCCAAAACGAATCAATGATCGTGAAAAGAAAAAAATCACAGAATGCTACACACCCGCTCTCGAGCTAGTTTGGGTACCAAAGAAAGAACGATTTGTTCCACCTAGCTCAGGAAGGGGGGAGTCCCATGAAGATTCTAGCTCATCATGTAATACATCCATAGAGGTAAAAGCTTCTACACAACCTCCATCTATAGTAGTGGACCTCCATGAAGCTACAAAAGAATCCACACCTCCCAGTGTTCAAGAATCACCTGATGAACCACTTCAAGTTCGATCCTGGGAGAGTACCTTACCACCCTTGCAGCTTGACAAGGCACCTAGGGTAATAGAAAACTACTGGCAAAAATCCTCACCTATTACCAACTGGAACAATTGGTTTCAAAGGGTGACAAGCTCATTTCAAACGGTATGATCTACCCAAGGAAGGGGGGAGTGTTTGCTGACATCCATTATTCACTTGTTTCCCTCTCAACCTTTTTCCCTGACCTCTCAATCACCGATCTTAGGGAATGTATATATATAGCCTTATACTCAAAAAAAAAACAAAAAAGAGCAAGAGCAATTAGCAAACGAGTATGCACATTAAAGTCAAAACATTGACTCAGACCTACACATGTCACATTTGGTACAGTGAAACAGAAACCTATGCCATAAAACACCTTTGATCCTCATCACTTGAGTGATGGAGGGTAGGTAAGATTAGTACGATAGAGTGTTTCTGTTTTAGAGTTGAGTGATTAGCAAAGTTCTCTTTTCCCACTAATGTGCCTCCTGGAGGTATTCCTTTTGTTTCCTAGTGTGTACAGGAGCGTGTTGCTATTGATAGGATTTGGACCTTCATGGAACCTTTCTCTCGTTCACACTTCAAATCAAGCGCGATCATCAACACAAACAGGTGTTTCTTGTCCATTAGCATTGCCCTTATCTTTTTGCATCCATGTTTGTCTGCTTTGATTGTGATTGGTAGCATAATATTCAGTGCATTTGCTTAGTATCAAACATTTAATTCAATGTAATGTTTTGTCATAATCACTTGTTTAGGTGTAAAAATCAAGCAGTCCGACTAAGCTAGTTTGACCAAGCTAGGTATTAGAAATCTTCTCTTAATACCATGGGGAATGCCTTCCTAATAAGCAATGGTTACTTAGGTTCTTAATCCGATTTAGGCAGCATTGTATGAAATGTACTAGGGCTTTCTAGTGGGCTTAACCTTATTGACCTTTAGCTTAAGTATTATAAAGGGAGTTTACTAATGTGATGAGCCTGGGGAGTGTAACAGTGTTATATGACCCCCCAAAGTTACAAAATTAAAATGATGAAAATGAACAAACAAAAAATCAAAGTGCCACAATGTAAAATTTTAAGCTGGAAGAGAAATCTCAGCTTGATTTGGTACTTCACTCACATGTATTGCCTATGGTACTAGAGCCCTAGAGGTTCCCAGTGTGGGCGCTTTTCCTTGAAAAGCAAAAAACCCAAGGCATACAAAATAAGCACACACATCATAATTGAATCACTGTGAAAAGACCTTGGGGGGTCAAAGAAAAAGTAATCAGCCAGGCGATGATTTCATGAGAAATTCCTTTTATGGTAGCTTAACTACAAGGTTTTCTAGATATAGCCTCTAGTCAGCCCTTGAACATGAATACTTGGCTCTCGCGATTAAACAACTTAATTGACCACAGAAAATTAAGAAGCTTACCCATGGTATTAATATTCGATCTCTAGTGCTTTTCGACCGTCAAATTAGCGACCCCAGACATGTTTAATTTTTTGCCTTTACATCTGTTTATGCATTTGATTACATTGAAATTTAATGTTCATTGCTATCAAATTGTTTGAAATTCTTTGACCAATCAATTTTTCTATCTAAAACTGCATATGCTTTTTAAGAGAATGCAATTACTGTGCCACTGTTGTTTGATTTTGCAGTGACTGAAGAAGGCTAAGGACATTCATCTCAAATGCTCTTCCACCTCGACGACCCAGCTTCAACTCAATAGCTTCCGAGGACGGAATCTACATCAGGAAGGGGGGCATGTTAACCCTCACGGCACACGGACACCCATCACCTACGATGGACGCATATTATGTATTTGGTAGAGTCAGGTACCGAGCTTGTCGGTCCAATAGGGAAAGGTAGAGTGATCGCCGATGAGAGGCGCACTTTAACTTGGACATTCAAGGGATTAGTTGGTTAAGCATGGGCACCCAAGTGTGAATGGGGTGAGCTCCTATAAAAGCCAACTAAACCTAATTTTTACTCATTCTCTCATTTGTGCAATTGAAGAGTGCTCTTGCTCCATCTCCATCTTCTTCTTCTTCACCTCCTTGTGTGTGTGTGTGTGAGAGAGAGAGAGAGAGGGAGAGTGTGTGTGCGATCGAGCATTACGAAGGCACGACGGCGGCGAAGCGGTTGAGCGCGGCACGACTGCAGCTTCTTCTTCATCGCGGCGAGGAATCCACCACGAAGGCGAGCGTAGAGCGGTGAGTGACACACCCTTTGTTTTCTTGAGCTTGCTAGTTTAGGCTTGTTGTGTGCTTGGAGCCGTTTGTGGCTCGCATACGGTGTATTGGCAAGTCCCTTGCTTCGACAGTGCGGCAAGGAGCGCACAGTTGAATACCATCAAGCGTACTAAAATGCAATTATTTGGCCAATGCTGTTGCATGTGGCATGCAAACATGCCCACCTTGCAGGCTATGTAGCTAAACATGCCTTGCTTATGCAAGCAATTGAGAGATACATGTCGTGCATGTAATGCCTTGAAAAGATCTGATAACATGTGCATACCTTGTGTTGGCCATGCATGCGAGGGAAGGTGCCTGCTGCCTATGGGAACCCCACCATGCAAAATTTGGGGGATTAAAAAAAAACAAATAAAAGGAAAATTTTAACCTGCTGTAGTGATGGTAGAGGCGGCCGCCTGCACGCAGACCATGCAAGAGATGTAGCGCAAGCGGGTGCTCCTTTCAAGGCTCCCCTGTGAAAAAAATTGCTCCCCACGCTTACACGCTCCCAACGATCCCATTCTGGCCTAATTTGGTGCAGGTCGACTGCTGGCCCTTCTTGTGTTAGCGGCCCCTCCCACGCAGGTAGCGCAATTCTCTTCTCCTACTCAAGGGGCCATGCCCGCCCTGCAAAATCAAGAAGAGGGCCTCCTCGTGGAGCTTGCCCATGACCCCCCTCCATGGAAGAGAGAGAGAGAGAGAGAGAGAGAGAGAGAGAGAGAGAGAGAGAGAGAGAGAGAGAGAGAGAGAGAGAGAGAGAGAGAGAGAGATCTTGCAATACAATGCAACTCCCTCCTCCCTAGCCCCTCCCTTCCTTGAGCTCTGGTACCAATGTGAGACCGCAGGGTAGACATACATGCGAAAAACCTCCCAACCATCCTATATATAGGCCCTTGGCCCTCTTCCATATATAGACCCCTTTAGTGCATGTGTGTACGGCACGTTGCCAGGGCCATGCCCGCCTAGTCCTACCCTTGGCATGACATGCCCGCTGCGACCACCTTGGTGGATCTTACTACACCAGATTTGACAGGTATGATCATTAACCTTGCAAGAGCATATGTGTATGCCCCATACTGCATCAACAGTGCCAAAACAACAGATCAGAGCAGTACAAGGTCACAAAATCGACAAACTAACAGGGCCAATGGGGAAGTCCAAAACCCATCAAAAACCAAAAATATTTCACCAGTAGACCCCAATTAGCTGACAGAATCAGGCAGGGTAAAAATAGCAGCTAAAAGTGGTGGAACATAGATCACGATCCATGTTACTCAAACCCTAATATCATAGAAATTTTTACAGGAGCAACCATAAAGGGCCAGGAACAAACTCCTATAACTGGTTTTTCAAAATGCATCCCAACATGGATCGCGATCCATGTTCCTTTTTGCCAAAATCAGGGTAAAAGTGGCTCACTAGCTGGACAATGTAAAAATATTACTGGTGTTGCAAAATGATCATAAAAAGTGCTCTTAAGATCATCAAATCCGCCTAGGTTGCTACTTTCAGTCTGCAAATGGTCCTTTGGTCATTTTCACAAGAAAAAAGGGTGGGATCCCAGAGAAAAACTTATGAGATCTCAAATGTCGGGATGCCAACAAGACTTATAAAGAAAGGCTAAAGACATAGTCCTGACAAGTTTTCAAATTACTGCTAAAGTCATGGGAGACTTGACACTCTCCTCAGAGCCGATCAACAAGCAAATGTAACTTAAGGATGGTGGTAGGATCAAAACTAAGCAAAGGTTTACTTGCAAAATGGTGAAAATTGCAAGAATCAATTTGTCTCCTCAAATGGATTCAATTTCTAATGGAATTTGACAGGGAGCTAGGAAAAGCTATAAACTACAGACCTACATCATCGAGAATCAAGACAATGATAAACCTCAGGCAAAACCTGTGTTCAGAAATGGGTGCAAGGAACAGATATGGTCGAAACGGAAAAAACATGACCATAAACTAGGAAATGGGGCAAACTAAGGAAAAACATGTCCAAACTTGAAAATATTTCACCAGTGTACTAGGAAAACCTATAGGAAAATATGTGCAAAAGGACTGTATCAAAATTCTGTCCAACATGGATTGCGATCCATGTACCTTTTTGCTCAATCAAAGCAAAAACTTGGCCATTTGATCCAGTATGTTCAAGAAAGCCAATCCATGAAGTTTTAAGCCATTTGAATCCCAAAATCCACTTCAAAATGCCAAAATCTCCAAAATTTAGTCCAAGTGTCAGACCACTGATCCAAATCCATTTTTTTTTGGACCAAGGCATCATATAGACGAACCCTACCAGATGGTATCATCAGATTTCCAAAATGTTTTCCAACATGGATCGCAATCCATGTACCTCAAACCCTAAATCCAGAGAAAATTGCTCAGTAACATCCCCATATGCCCAGAAGTTAGAATTTCAAAATTCTTCCAAACATGGATTGCGATCCATGTTCCTTTTTGCCAAAATTCATATGTTACATTACCTCCTTGTGCCTATAGTAATCCTAGATGCACTGGTGAAATTTGGTCAAATTTGGGGTAGTTTTGACAAAGTTATGCTCAATTTTCATTTTATGGTCAAGTTTACACTTTCCGACAATTCTGATCAATGGCTAAAACCTATTTTCAATGCTAAAATTGACAACAGAATGCCTCAACGAAAAGCACAAAGGGAATGGAATGCTACACCCTATGAGATAACCGATATCTCCTCAAATGAGAAAGCTCACATCACTGAACAGGTACTTGAAGCCATTCCGGCTAACATCTTCATCAGAAGGTTTCAGGCAGCAGACGGAGAAATAGTCAAGGCCACAATCTTTCCACAAGAAATGTGGACATTGAATCAAAATCCAGAAGTGCAAGCAGGGGGCAGGTGCCTACAATTAGATAGCTTCTGATTGTCTCCTTAGGGAACGGACTTCAGACGAGCTCATGAGCTCATAAGTACCATTCAGTACAATGGTGAAGCAACTCTGACCGACAAAGATGGGCAGTCGTCAAGGTAAAGATCACAGCGGAAATTATCAATGAAGCCCTCCACCTGCGGCAAGGGATGCACAATCTCCTGCACAAAAGACAAAGGCAATAGATAATGATAAAGCCTTCTTGAAGCAACAAGGCCACAAGCTGACGTATCAAGACATGATATACTCAGAAACCAAACTGCCATTGCGCCTTATATCGCAACATTTCAAGGTGCAGAAGCCGCCCAAATATATAGAACCTTTGTTGCACATGGCCGTGGTAATGGCAATGGGCTTGGCTGAAGGCAGGGTGGTCAGTTGCGATTTCATCAATTATCTTCTTGACACTATTGTTGAAGCAAACCTGAAACGGAGTCAAAGAAGCAAAGCTTACATGAACATGGGGACCAATGCTGACACGTATTGCCTATCAAGCACTGGAGATGATCGAGGATCTACCACCTGCCGAAGCGCAGATAGATCTAATCCACAGATCTAAAAGAGCTGTAAAACCCGTTGGGAGGACCCTCCACAAGGCCAAGATCAGAAGTTAAGCAAACAACGTAGAGTGCACCTTTAAAAGATTTTGACAGAGAAAAGACAGAGTTAGATGCTCAAAGCAGCCAAGAAGTGGGGTCCCAACAGAGAGACACTCCTTCCAAGTACCAATCTTTTGAGGAGGAGCATGATAGCCAACACACGCTTGGATATACACGATTGAGAAAGAAAGTTGTGCATGTGGCAGAGGCTATTTCCCATTACACATGCGAGGAGAACCATGGAAGAAGCTCAAGCATTGAGGGAAAGGCTCTGCCAACAAAAAAATGATGAAAAAAAAACCCAAGGAACAGAAGCCGATGACGAGAAAGAGGAGGAAGATGCAAAAAATATTCCACTGCTACGCAAGCAAACAGCTGCTTTAGAAAGGATCAAGCAGCAGAAGAGACAGGAAGCTGAAGAAAAACAAAAGATTGCCAATGCCATGTGGCAGCGAATTCATAATGAACTCAAGTGAAAAATGAAGCAAAGAGAAAAAGAAGAAACCAAGAAGCCACGCCATCGATGACCTAGAATCATCCGATGAAACTAACCGAAGCAAAAAAGAGGGAAATAACTCACAAGGGGGGGAACAACAAGACACACAGAACCAACAAGGTCAAGACTTTGGTTCGTCCAAGGACACGGGGACACCTCCAGAGATTGAGAAAACAGGGGAAGATAAAACTGAAGGCTTGCCAGAGCAAGGAGCGGAGGAAAAGCAGATAAGGCTAAAAGCAGATCAAGAAATGGAGCACACTACAACCTCCACTGCTCTAGAAGATCAGAAACAAAGAGGAAAGCAAATGGATGAGGCTGAACAATCAAATCGGGGCCAAAAAAGCAAGCAGAGGCCACGATCTCCTCAATCACAAGCAACAATGGAGGAAGGCGCAGAGATAGTCAAGTCCTTTGACATTGACACTCGCTTAGAGCAGATCAAGCTTCAGTTTCAATGTCAAAGGTCTCTTTACAATCTATGAGAGCTGGAGTTAGAAGATACAAATAAAGAAGCATCTAAGACGGTGGCAGAGTCCTTGCAGCTCAAGCAAAAAATAGAGACACTAGAGAAGGCAAAACTCCAGGTACAATCGGAGTTGCAAAGAGAAACAACGAGGTGCAACAGTTTAACGAGGCGAACCTCGCACTGCAAGTCAAGCAGCAACGTCTCAAGGAGGAGCTCACCAAAGAAAGAGAACAAAGTGAGAAGCTACAAAGCTCGTATGTTGTGGTGAGTAGATCTCTAACTCAACTTCTGGCCATACAAGAGACCTCCTCCTCCTCAACGACGACTGCAGGATCTGCCTCCTTAAATCAAGAAATCAAAGAATTGAAAGAAGCCCTGAATCAAGAAAAATATGACAGACAAATCATGACGGCAGGACATAGGGCCCTACAACAAGCCAAGGACGAGGAAATCGAGGAATTAAAGAGGCAATTGGCTGAGACAAGAGGGGACTTAGCAACTCTCAAAGCCAATCAGACAAAGCATCAACAAGCCCCAATGGAATTTGAGCAGGAGGGAGGATTTGAACCGTCCATGTCTGAGCCTCATAAAATAAAAGTTCCCACTACCAGCACGAGAAAAAGAATGCAGGAATCTGCAGATCCAGCCACGACATCCACTTTGGAGTTGGCCAAAGATGAAATTCAGTGCTGGATCTCAGAAGTAAAAGATCCCTCACACAAGCTTATATGCAGTATGAGTTGAAAGTGATGGAGTCGGCTGTCCTCCTCATGATTACTCCAGATGAGGTGGTGAAGAATCTTGGGCATGAGATGATCGCCCTGCCACCACTAATGCGGCAAGAGGTTAAAATTATGGCAGCAAAAGATGCTCCCCGAACTTGAACCAAACAGCAGAGGGGACTACAGGGAGATTCCTGTTACGGCACTTCAGATTCAGACAATCATAGATAATCAAACCCTCTGGCAAAAGAAATGGTTTGATCAGAGTCCAACAGATGAAACCTATTACAGGAATGCTCCCCATCATCTCAGGATCGACCCCACTTATTATCCCATCACAGACGATGATTTTGGGATAGTTTTTATATTTGGCAAAGCAAAAGACCGGTAGTGCTAAACTACCCAGTAATCACAAAGCCTCTCAATAACAACCCACCATCCGAGCATTACATGGTTCAAACTCTAAAAAGGGGTGATCAACGTGATGAAGGAGATTCCAGATCTCTCCTGTCAGATGCTTGTAGAGATTGCCAAGATGCTCATCACCTGCATTATAGCTTTCAGTGATATCGAAGCAGCGGAGCATCCCTGGAAAATCTTTGTCGAAGGCACGCGAGGCATTTGTTGGAATATGGAGACAGAAATCCCAAGCAGGAATGTCATCATGGGATTATATGCCAGAGTCATGTTTCTGTCCTCTCATTACATGCAGATCTTCTAAGAGACTTTCATGATAGGCTTCTTTGAAGTAGACTCTTCCATATTCAATCCCATGACAAAAGATCTGCCAGCCCGCCACATTGTCTACCAAAGTACCCTTAGTAATAATCCCTTCAAAGAGCTGGCCACCAAAGTCGAGATTGAAGCAAGAGCTCAGAAGTTCAAAAATCTCACTGCAACACTCGAGAGAAGGCAGTAGACTCGCTCAAAGATGGCTTACACGAGGATGCGCAATGAATAGGAAGGGGGGAATGTTTGGTGGATACGGTGGATATAGGCGTATGTACACCAAACCCTGTAAACACTACTAGATTTTTTGAAGAAAGCCATGTAATTCAACCTATGATGATGTGGAATTATGATGTAATCTGACAATACCATCTCAACCTCTCTTAGTCTACACCCTTGTAAGTGGCCAGATGGCCGTGGGAAAGCTCCCTTAACTTTTAAGTCAAAACCCTTAGTTTTGAATAAAAGAGATATCATTAGCTTGAAGATTAAAAAAAAACGTGCACTATGGAAGCCTCTTACTGCAACAAATTGTAATCCTCTTTTCTCTTGGACTGGTAATCAGAATTCACTTCCGAATAGCATATTGCGTTCCTTGTCTCTTGGTCTACAATCTAAGTGTAATCATTTTCAATTCTGTTGTGGTTCGTGACACTTTGTTTGTGAGCTAAATGCATTGATTTGAGGTTAATATGGTTGTTTTTTCCATGGATAAGTGTTTCTATGCTTAAGGAGGACCTTTCCGAGTACTTCTATTTCAGTTTTCTGCACATTTTTTGTGATGGATCGTGATTTATGTACCTTCTCGGATGGTGACAAAACTTGGTAGGATTGAGCCCTTAGGTGTTGTGATACCTCTTCTTAAGTTTTGTTGCATTCCGAATTCGTTTGGATGTCAAAATGGCATGATGACCTAGAGCGGTGCGATTGAATGCATACAATTGTCTGACTAGGAAGTGGTTGATTTGCTTTTGTAGTAGATTGAGTAGCCCTCTTAGTTCGCTTTGGTGAAATTGACACTCTCATTAAGTCTCCGTGCCCCATCTCGAGTCGCTTCCTTGCATATTGACATTATGTTAGTACAAAAGAGCTATGCTACAGACGTCCGTCGTCGCGGCGACCCGCTAACAACATCGAATACCACTTACTACCTCTCTTTCTATAGTTGAATACCCTTGCTCTACCTTGTTGAGGCAAAGGTATATTGGATAATCAATTCTTAGCCATCGCCATGCTAGAAGAATCTACATGAACATGAAAAAAAATATCCTAGTTTGGATGGAGAAGAATTGGATTCACATTCAGGAATCTAGATAAGCTTAACTTCTGTTTAGGTTAGTTTATATAATGAAATGGCCTTCGTTGCAAATATATGAATACAATAAAAATTGATGTATCACAAAAAAAAACTAAGTTCATATACATTTGTTTTTACTCTGGCATGTTGGATATTTGATCTTATCTTCAACCATCTCAATACCATTTTTGGATGACACATGTCCAAGTAGTTGTCCCTCCATACCATGAACACTGACTTAAATGGATTCAGACAGATCCTCTTCTCTTTGCATCTTTGGAATACCATCTCTAAAAATAAGAGATGCACGTCTTCATATGAGAATATTGTGAAGTTATCCACAAAAATTGTCGGAAACGTATGCAAGAACTCGCTAAAAATCTTCATCATACATCGCCAACACATACCCTAAGTTTTCCATTCTACTTCAAAACTACTACACTAGTAAGGATATACCAATCATTGCTTAGTAGTGACGAATAACCAGCCATTGCTTACTACTTTAGTGATGAAACACGCCTTTAACAGGTTGGCAATCTCTTCCTTGACCTTCGCATAATTCAGATTCATCATGTACCTCTGTAGTCACTCATCTTGCATTTGGTTTGAGTGGTACCCGATGTTGGTAGACTTTTGGGTTGACACCCTTAAGATCCCTATGTTCCCAAGCAAAAACATCTTGATATTTTTGAAACAGTTGTCTCGATTTTTCTTTGATCCCTCGTTTCATTTGCTTATTGATCTTTATTACCTTAGTATCTGACTATGAACCTATATTCCATTCTTCTATTTCTTGATCATCTAATAGCAACCAATTTGGCATTCTATCCCCTTCTTGTCTGACCAAGGATTTAGCTTTCTTCTTTGTATGAATGTCTACTGCATACTCGTTGTAAGGAGTTTCTGTACTGTTGAATCCTCATCTCTTTCAAGTGGTACCCTATTGCATTTAGTGCTTGCACGTTCTACTACCTGTTTTTTGTGTGTGTCCAATCTAGTATGGTTCCCATAGGTGTCTAGTTTCCTTCCTCTTTTGAAGGTATTCCATCCATACTAATTGGTCTTTCAGTCCGGTTTGAGTGGTGAAGTTATCCGTGTCTATCTTTTTGGTCCCATACTTTCTGCATAACTCCTCTGGGTGTATCACCCTTCTCCAACTTCTGGTATTATTGGTTTTAATCTCGATTCTTATATTCAATCCTTATATGGTTAGTCTTTGGCCTACATCATCATGTATGGCTCCTACACTTCTTAGACATGGCCTTCCTAAGAGCATATTGTATGCACCTTGGACATCTAGAACAAAAAAACTGGTTATGAACTTTTTTTATTCAACTTTAATCTAGAGGTTCTTGATCAAACCATTGTCTTAAACAATCCTTTGGTATGCCATCCTAATTATAAAAAGGGCACGCCTTCATTTCTCAATTCCCTAGTCTTGGTATCAAGGGCTCAAGTCGGAAGGCTGTTGTGTCATAATGTCAGTAATTCAACTCTAAAATTTTCATACGTAGTTTAAGCCACAACAAATGGTTTTCCTTCCTTGGTGGACTTGATTGCAATCTCTTGGCCAGCGGACTAAGAAAAATCACCAAAACCACAACCTATCGATAGAAAAAAAGTGTGCTTGCTTTATGGGCAAAAAATGGCGACGAGGAGGGCAGCCAACTTTGGGGGCACATGCAAAGGAGAGGTGGACGCTATAAGGGAATCCAACTCTTTTTTCCTCCTATTGAATAGTAAAGGAATCAGGTCTACAGGTGTTGCAAAAACATGGATGCCAAGGGTCGCATGCCAAGTCGAGAGTGATGGCAAGGCTATTGTGTTTGCTATGGGTGGGTACCTGCATAGGAGTCAAAATGGTAGCAAGAGTTCAAGAAGTCGAAAGGCTACTATGTTATAATGTAAGTAATTTAACTCTAAAATTTTTCATACGTAGTTTAGGCAACAAATTGTTGTCCTTCCTTGGTGGACGTGATTGCAATCTCTAGGCCAAGGGACAACTACTAAGGCGCTTTGAGGTACCTCACCTTCCTCGGCTAGTGAGTACAAGTTGATTTAGGTGTGCATTTGTGTGCAACCAAGGAGTTGCAGATGGCTATGATGTTATTGTTTTAGATTTCCTTAGAGGTTGTGTGATGGTGCTTCCTCCTCTCTAGATCCCCAACATCTATTTGGGGGCATGGCAATTAGCCATCTACCATCTAAGTTCTTCTTTATTTACATGCAATTGATGATATGGATCCATACCACTATTACATCATACTTGCAGACAAAGAAACTTATGTAGTTCCATGCCACTTTGAGGTTTTTGACTCCATAATTGGCAACTAAAATGTAGGATGCAAGCCACACATTGCAACCAATTATAAGGTGACAGATGGGGATTTCTTCATTTTAGAGGGACACAAACCAACTCTATTCATGTATCATGCAGCAAATGATGGATGGAGTATGGTGAGGTTGCCAATGGAATAATGCAAAGAATTTGGTATTGTTTCTACTATTCTCAAGTACAAAGAAAGAGCGTTGTGAGCACTATAGCTGAAAATAACAATTCGATTGGTAGTGGTGCAGAGTTGCAAATGACTTTGGCTCAAAATGCTATTTAGAGTTGGCAATAACTCCACAACATTTATGGCATTGGCTTAGTGAGGGTCCCCTTGAGAACAAAGTCACTAGGAATATGCTTGTAGGAGGACATGGCTCACCGAGCAAGCTCTAGAATTATTTCTGTTGTTGGATGCAATAAGAGGGCACCTCTTCAAGTGCAATCACTTTGCTTTATAGTCACTGGATGAGGGTCAAATCCTTTTCCATAGCATGAGGGAAATATGCCATCACACAGGATGAAGATCACTACACTTGCATATGCAAAGCAAAGGTTTGTTTCTCATTTAAATGCTAAAAAATGTGCTAGTTAGAACAACTCATAAGAACAGTTTAAACTAATTCAAGGAAAACAACACAGGGTACACAATATCTAGCACAAGTAAGCACACAACAAGAGGAAAGATTGGTTGCACACAACCGTGAAGGGTGGCAACAATGTCTGTAGCCAAGAGGGTTGCTGACGAATTTGGTTGCAGGCTTGGTAAAAAGTTTGGTCAAGTCATCACATTTGAGGGTTGGCTGGACACAACCTCGAAGAGTGGTAGAAGTGTTCGTAGCCAAGAGGGTTGCTAACGAATTTGGTTGCAAGCTTGGTAAAGAGGTTGGTAAAGTGATCACGTTTGAGGATTGCACAAGGCCTGAATAATTTTCAAGTATATGACAAATGGAATTCTTATGAGAGAAGTGCCTGGGATAGCCGGTTCTCATCGTGTTTTGTTATCATGCTTCTGAGAGAAGTGCCTTTTGTCGTTACAAACAAACTTGTCCTCCATCAACATAGCAAAGCAAAAAGAAAATCAACTAGCTCAAGTTTGAATTCAACATACATCACACATATACAAGTCTTGCATTGGAAAAAAATTGACAAAAAAGGACATCCTTTGACACCAGAGATGAGCATACGCAACCCCAACATCGGGTACAAAAAAGGACAGACGTGGGAATTGAAAAACAGTCATTCATAAGAGCGATTGTTGGAGAAACATGTTGTGCTTGCCGGTGCTTTGGTCAATATGTATGCCAAATGTGGCACGGGTCTCTCAGCCCACCAACCTGCTTATTTTGACACCCAACTTGATCAACCCCTGGTCGTCCACCCTGCATTGAGCCTCCCCTAAGTTTGCAGCCCTTTGTATAACATGCTGACAGAGCATGCCTGCAGAGAGCGACCCTACACAGTTCAGAGAGATGGCCTTGAGACCCTAGCGTTGTAAGAAAGCCAACAACTGCGAGATCCGGCTAGCTCTACCACCATGAGAGCTGTGTGGAGTGACTGTCGTCGTCCTCTTTGTCATTGTAATCAACCAATCTTGTTGGCTTGGACATGGAGGTAGCAGAGGATGTGCTTGTAGTACTACTAGTAATGGCTATAGTGCTATTTTTATTGATGGCAACAATGATATTAGAGATACTGTTTGTTGTTTTCCGATCCTTAGCACTAGCAGCATGGCCTATGGGCTATAATGCAAGTAGCTCCATGCAGGCAATTGTAGCAGGAGTACTCTTTGGTTCTGCTTGCTATAGCACCACAACTGGCAGTGATGTTTTCATTGTTATCTTATGTTGTCCTCTCCGCAGACGTAGCATCTGCTAATTCAGCTGGAGCAGGATATGCCCACCATGGCTGTGGCAAGGACACTCTGGGCTATTCTCAGCAGATGCTACGTGAAGGCCTCTTTCTAGATGCAATCACCCATGCTCGCTCCTTCAAGGCTTGCAGCATTGTGCAAGGGTTGTTGAAAACACATGTATTGCTTGTGGTGCTTTATTCAACATGTATGGCGAATATGGCCAGAATGTTGTCTCTTGGGGCGCATTGATTGCCCAACATGGCAGTGGCAAGAACACTCTGGGCTGTTTTTAGCAAATGCGAGGTGAAGGTCTTTCTCTAGATGCAAGGCTACAACTACGCATCAGATTCTTGTGCCATGTGGATGTATATTTCCGAATATGATATGATTTAGTACGATGAGGATGACTGGTAAGGAATGGAGGATGTGCGTGTTGCCGGCCATGAGGCACCCAAAACACGACCAACATATAATAAACAATCGTGTGGTGAGAGCATATGTCCACAACATACTCGGGCAAACCATGCTTATTATTTATAGACAGATATATGTTAGATCTACACTGTTTCAGAGATTATCCCACTGATTGAGAATTCTAAGAGACTAGATTTTGAGAAGGGACCCACAAAGCAACGTCCATTTCGTCCATCTCTCTCTCTCTCTCTCTAGAAAACATACCAAGACTATAAAGGCATACTAGTTGTCGAGATTGGAGCCCGAGAGGCAGCCGTCTGCCACCTTGTGCAAGTTTGGTGCGAGTAACATTGGTCCCCTCACCTTATTCCGGAGTACTATAGAAAAGCAGCCCAATTGATCGTGGTAGGTTGGGTCTGAACCACTAGTTATGTAACATTTGAAAAAAAAAATTTGGGAGAGCACTGAGCAGGTCACGAGAGCGTGGCGTGTTTTGGAGCAACGCTCTCCTGCTCTTACGTCGAACAGACAATTAGCTCGAAGAACGCAAGAAGCTACATAAAGTAGGAGAACATCAGTTATGAGTGGAGATGAAGCGTATTACATTCAAAAACGCAAGTACTATCGGAAAACTCTCATGGCAGCAGAGAAGCAGGGAGAGGAGTCCATTTGAAGGAAAGGAAATGGGTCAAGCACAGACAATCTGAAACAGAGAGTAGCGTCCATCTGAAAGGAAAGAAAATGGATCGAGTTAAGAAAGCTTGAAACGCACACACAGAAAGAGAGCTGGACAAATGGGTGGCGAAGAAGAATCATCTGCTATTGTTGCAGTGGCCGATGAGAGAGCCCCTCCTATACCACAGCCTGCCATTGACCCTTCTGTGCAGCAGCGGTGGAGCGAGCTTGAAACTGTTCACCTTATTGCTGCCTATCAAGAGAAGTGGTACTTGCTCAAGAGGGGACAGCTAAAAGCCAGGCACTGGGAAGAGGTGGCCAATAATGTCTTCTTGCGGGGTGGTGGTAGCGAGCCCAGCAAATCTTCTGTCCAATGCCGTCACAAGATTGAAAAGCTGAGGAAAAAGTATAGGGAAGAGAAGCAGTCAGAAGAGCAACGAGGCTCTGGGTCCTCATCATGGCCCTTTTTTGAGTACATGGATGCCATGGAGCGTGGCAAATCTGTAAGCAAGCTAAAACTTCCTGCAACATTTGGCAGTGCTGGTGTTATTACTTCTGGCAATGGCAATTCTGTTCGGGGTAGCCACTTTCGATCAAGATGGCAGGACAGTGGGGATAAGGATTATGAGCCTCCCCTCTCTGTGAACAAGGAGGGTCGCGATGCTAGTCCTCCAAGAGTGAGGGGCTCTATGCGTGCTAAAGGAGGTTCGACTCAAAATCCTGAACACACTTACATAGAGTCCCCACGGGTCACCCTCCGCCCAAAGATTCGTAAGAGCTATGCCATGGATGATGATCACATCAGCATGGATGATAAATCAACCTATCATGGTGCTAGTGATTCCTTCCCAAAGCGAATGAAGACTGAGCTTGCCTCAGTTGTCTGCTCTCTTGGAGAAGGATTTCTTAGGATCGAGCGAATGAAGCTCGAGATGCAACGTGACAATGAGCGACTAAGAGCAGAGGTAGAGCTCAAGCGCATTCGCATGCTCTTAGATTCGCAAAGGCAAATAGCAGAAATGTATACAAAGGCACTAACTGGTAAAAAGGGTGTTAAGAAGCGACAGCTACAAGAGTTGTGAGACCAATCATGATTGATCGACAAAAGGTTAGCGTTCACTTCTGCAGGTAGTTCTGTATCAGTTGTGTATCATGTTTAAAACTGAAAGAAGCTTCAAAGTATCATGGGTGCCAATGAGAAAAGTGGGATTTTTTAGAGTGAGTAGTTTTCCTTTTCAGTCTTCAATTTCGTTTATCTGCCTTTTGCAAGTGGTAGGTCTGCATAGTTTCTGCAAGAAAAATAACAGGTAGCCACCGAAGATTTATGAGTTTTGTACTTGTGGCCAGCTTTTCTTGATTGTTTCTATCATACTCGTTCAGAAAATTTATGTTGCAATGGAGCTCTCTCAAGTCTTGGTGGGGTGCTTTTTATTTCTGACATGAGCAAGTTATACTATTTGACTTTCAGGTTTTTTATCTACTAAGTTAAATGTTGTTTCTGAGCTAAGAAGTACTTTGCTGGTTTATGCACGACAGAAATACTCCTTGAGGTACTGTCCATTTACTGCGCATAGAACGAGCAATAAATCTTCCTGTTACTGATTTTTTTGAAGTTTGTGTGCTCTATTTTACTGGGGAGCTCTGTTCATGGTTCCATACGCAGGCCTTCATATTCCAGTGCAGCACGTCTGGCATACAATCAGGTGGTACTAAGTAGACACATTCTGGCACTGATATGTGATACGTCTGATAGAGTTCCTGGATTGCTACATTTGAAACAATGTTGCCTCTTTTATGGTCGTGTCTCGCTTTTGGGTAGTGCACATTCTTGATCTTAAGGAATAAGAGGTATTCTGTGGCTGCGCCTGACCTTATGTGAAAAAATGGCTAAAAATGTGTGCACCCAGCCAGGCGCAAAAAATGAACGGCCGGACATGTGCTAAAGTGTCCGCCCATGCAATCTACATGATGTGCGATGGGTGGCCAACCCGGGACAATCACTAGCCAGACAAAATGGCGAAGCAACGGTGGTGTAACTCTAATAGTTTGGTTGTAGCTTGAACGTCCAAGCGACGCAGGTTGCGGTCTGGGGAGCGTTTGGTTGTACCAGTTCTTTGAACTCATGGCCCGGACCTTTTTAGGTTATTTGCAGGGAGAGTGACGAGGTAGTCGTTGAGTAGCTTCATACCGCAGACCGTTTGTCTCGGGGGAATGCTCAGCGTCGCTATTCATTGTGTCTTGTAACATGCATGTTCGTTGTATCTGTAACATGCATATGTGAGTATTTGTGTTGCATTGTGATGTGCCAACCACTGAATATTCCTTTTTGGATTAGATACTTCTGAGAAGTCAATGACCTAGGATATCAAGAGTTCCGATTTGGAATGAGACTCCCTATTGGATGAGATTCGTCTGGGAAGCCAATGATGTCACATGACACATCCAACCCTATGTCCGTGGACAAGCTAGAGCATGATCAGGGTTCAGTCAGTCCAGTCAGTCTAGATTAGGAGTGATCTGGCACTTTTGTGAGTCTATTCGTAGACCGTGCATGCCTAGTCACTTAGCATAGATGCATATCCTCTGGTTGCACACAACATGATCATCAGTATTCCCATCAGAATCCATTAGAATCAATAAGGGGATTTTTCCAGTGCATTTAGCCTATTTTCCCTATTTTTGACATTTTTCACTTATTATTTTTAAGTGACTTTCCAACAAAAGTAGGTAGGGCAATTTTGCTATGTTTGTATATAAGCAAACCCAAGTTAGCACTAAATGGCAGAAGAGGCAGCAGGAGCACATGCTCAACAGGCATTCTTCTCAGCAAGAACCCTCAAGCGCCAAAGCTTCCCATAGCCTAGCGTTTTTGGACCCTCAGCACTTCCCCATCCCTGGCGTTTCCATAGCAGTGCATTGCTGACAGATACTCAGCCTAGCGTTTTCAGTTAACATCGCCAAGATTTCCACAGCCCTTGCGTTTTCAGCCATGATCGCCAGCAGCAGACCCAGAACAGCCTAGCGTTTTTGCTAGCTACATATCAGCCTCAGCGTTTTTGGTTTTCAGCCCTTATCGCAGCAGAGGTACAACGTTTTCAGCTCTATTAGACAGTAACAGATTCAGCCCTAGTTGGTTGCAGAAGACCCCCATTTTCAGCCCTCGAAAACGCAGCCAAAACAGTCATTTTTCAGCCACCGAAACAGCCCCAAAATTCAGCAGATAGAAGATCACAGATTTCAGCCCTAAAGTCGTCGTCATCACCGTCGTCGTCATTGGCATAGTCCCAAGTTGCATCAGTCCATTGCATCCGCATTGTACCACTTTGTGCAATCATAAGTAGACCACTCTCGCCGACGAGAGTGGGGCCTTCGGAGGAGGGTTTTACGACGTCTCTGGTGTCGTATCTTTCTTCTCTCTCTCTCTCTCTCTCTCTCTCTCTCTCTCTCTCAGTCTCATACACTTGCACGCACAGTGTCCATTCGAATACTTTCTTTGTGATCATAGCACTTTCCTTTAAGAACGGAAGGCTCTCCCTTCCATAAGAACTAAAAGGAACCTTGAGCACAGTTCGGAGCACTCATCTTGAGCAAAGCGCAAACAATCAATCTGCAGCACCTAACATTGGTATCAGAGCTTTGGCAGTGTTCTGTATCACTCATGGAAAGAACCACAAGAATCACAAGGTTTTTTTTGCTTGTTGAGGTCGCACGAACCCAAGTTCGCTTGGGCGTGTCGATTCCTAATAGTGTTTTGTTGAAGAGTGACAGGAATCCCAAGAAAGAAGGGCTTGTCCAGCCTCCCCTTGTGTCTCTTTTCACTCATTGAGAGCGGACCATGTACTTAGCGGCCGGCCAATCGACGCGAGGTGGGAAAAAGCAACCTTGGTGTGAGCGCAAGGCCGCCAAGGGGTGCGCCCGCGGAAAGGAGTAGAACTCGGGTGAAGAGAAGATCCTTCTCAAACACAGTTTGCAAGCGAAAGAAAACCTCAAGAACCTCAAGAACCAAGACCCCCAAGAACCCAAGTTCCTCGTGAACTCAAGATCCTCAAGAACCCAAGAACCCAAGTTCCTCGTGAACTTAAGAACCCAAGACCACAAGAACCCACGATTGCAGAATGGTCATCACTCGAAGCGGAATGGATACTTCTCTTGAAGGTGATGAGCATGAGAGAGGCGAAGAAGAATTTTCCCCACCAGGAGGTTTTTCCAACCCTCACCCTTTCCCATCTACGACAAAGATTGCACTAACTCCTATGGAGGAGTTGGACCAAGAAAGAGAAGCAGAAAGAAAGGCCTACGAAGAAGACATGGCAGCCATAGAACGTAAGTACGACTTTCAAGAAAAAGAAAGTCAAGCAAGATTTGATCGTGAGAACAAAGCAATAGTGCAAGAGATGTTGCGACTCTTTTCTCAAATGCAGGCAAAGATTCAACAAGAGATTCGGGAAAAGGAGACTCTCTCAGTCTCTTCTTCTCCAAAGCACGACACACAGGATTTGCATGATTGTCCCCTCGGATTGTCCCCTTCCGTTCTTAATGGAGAGTGCTATGATCACAACAAAGTGAATGGACACTGTGCGTGCAAGTGTATGAGACTGAGAGATAGAGAGAGAAGAGAGATACGACACCAGAGACGACGTAAAACCCTCCTCCGAAGGCCCCACTCTCTTCGGCGAGAGTGGTCTACTAATGATTGCACAATCTGGTACAAATGGTATGCATGGGACTGATGCAACTTGGGACTATGCCGATGACGACGACGACTTTAGGGCTGAAATCTGTGGTCTTCTATTTGCTGAAAATCTGCCAATCTTTGGGCTGTTTTGGGTGGCTGAAAATGACTGTTTTGGCTGCGTTTTTATGGGCTGAAAATAGCTATCTTCTACAACCAACTAGGGCTGAATCTGCTACCGTCTTCAAAGCTGAAAACGCTGCTGCATCTGTTGCGGTAAGGGCTGAAAACCAAACACGCTGGGCTGCCTGCTGTCGCTAGCAAAAACGCTAAGCTGTTCTGGGTCTGCTACTGGCGATCATGGTTGAAAACGCCAAGCTGTGGAGGTCTTAGCGATGTCAACTGAAAACGCTAGGCTGAGTAGCTGTGGCGAGGATGGGGACCAAAAACGCCAAGGGTGCTGGGGGTTCTGCAGGTTTCTGCTGAGAAGGTGCCTGTTGAGCATGCAAAATTGCCTTACCTACTTTTGTTGGAAAGTCACTTAAAAATAATAAGTGAAAAATACCAAAAATAGGAAAAATAGGCTAAATGCAATGGAAAATTCCCCTAACTGAATCTGATGGATTCTGAAGGGAATATTGATGATCATGCTGTGTGCAACCAGAGGATATGCATCTACACTAAGTGACTGGGCGTGCACGGTCTACGAATACTCACAAAAGTGCCAGATCACTTATAATCTAGACTGACTGGACTGACTGAACCCTGATCATGCTGTAGCTTGTCCACGGACACATAGGGTTGGATGTGTCACGTGACATTCCCTCCTTTTCAAAGTGAGGTACTGGTACCGAATTGTATCGCGTCGAGGGAGATCTCCAATAGCATCCGGAATCCTGGAAGGGACTCTTTGCCGGCCCACTGTGATGTGTAGGTCGTGTGGTACTTGAACTTCATAAAGGTCTGCAACGCTTGCGCCGAAAGCGACACAAAGTCGTCTGTGGCTCCTTCGATACTTCAACTTCGTCTAGAGTCGTGCTTCTTCCATCTTCAAGAATCTCCATGGCTGAAAATTTCTGAAACCATTTCCAACACAAAACCATGAACATACCCATTCCATGTAAAGTGAGTGGAAAAAATCTTGTCTTCGCTAAAGACTGTGTATGCAATGTAGATGAACATAGAGACAGAGTGACAACCCGTTCATCAAACACATGCAAACAATGAGATCGAATTTTTCTCTTATGATCTAGAGCAATCAACTGTGGCAATTCACAACGGAAATGCCTATGCTTGGTGCTCATACTTTCATGTGCTCGCTCTACAAATGTGTCATACCAAGGAAGAGACATGGAATGTGACTTCCTTAAATGCATACTTTTCAGCTTTTCACGAAAAATCTGCATACATTCGTGCTCATCCATGCGAGAAACGTGCTCAACGTACAATATGTCATGCCTAGGAAAAGGGATCACATAACGATGCTGACTAAAATATAGGAAATGGTCACGAATGAAACACTCGAACAATGCGTGCGTATCAATCATGCGAACACATAATACTTTCTGTGAGGGTGCGTTAGACCTAGGCTCGAGAGCCAAGATTGGTTCTTTCTGAATGATCGAATTGTCTTGTGGGGGTTCTTTGGACCTCGACTCGAAAGCCAAGATCGGTTCTTCGTGATTGATCGAATCTACAACGAGGTTAGCTTCGCTAGAAAAGCATCCACTAACACATCATCCTTGTGAATAATCACATCATCATCATGCAACTCATCCTGCTTGTGAGAAATCACATCTTGATCATGCAAATCATCATGCTTGTCTGTATCATCCAAATCATCATTGTAAGATCCCCAACCTGTCAATACCAAGATCGGGATGGGATCCTTGACAAGTCTCTAGGTATGATAAAAATTAGAGTCTCTAAACAAGAAAAATCCAAGGAATAGACCTTTACCATTGACAATGGCTTGGGTCTATAGCCTTAGAAGAAGACCTAGTCCTGTCTCGCAGCGGAAATGGGACAACGTATTAAAAGTCCAAAAAACTATTTCGGCCCTATAACTGCCACAATTGGGCTAAGGTATCCTCAACCAACGCTTTTTCCCCCCTAACAGATGTGAGGGCATAGCCGCTGGTGGACTCCTCTTCCAAGTGAAAAAGTTTTCTAAACGTTTTAGTGCGCAGGGATGGATAGTTACCTGACTAATCAGGTCCACCCGTCCATGATTGACAACCTTAGTCAATCCCCACTTGCCACCCCGCACTCACACATGATTCTTTTGTTATTTAATTACTACCACGTTCTTATCATAATTAAAATAATGATTCCTTTTATCCTTCATAACAAGATTTTATTAAAACAGTCCTTGAAAACAGTATTGAAAACATTCTTTTAGCAAACATACATCTTAAAACTTAAGACAGGGTACTGTCAATCAAAACATTGTCCATAATAACCATGACCAGTACTCGTCTTGTCTCAAGACCACCTAAGAGCGAAAAAAAACGGCACCTATTCCTTATTCATAATCCGGAGTGGATAAACCCCACCCAAGGTTCCGGGTGCCCATACACCAAACCAATTGCCCATACAATTGGGCGGCTCCCCTAGGATAAAAAACGGTATCCTAACTTATGTAAAAACATCAAGACATGACACGGAGTAGAAACTCATCGTTCATGGGGGTAACCGATTTATCCATGGCTAGAAAGACAATCATTATCATCAATTTATACTAAGGAGTCGGAGGTGTCTTGAGACAAGCTGTTTTAAGAATGATCAATCATATCTTTCCTATTTCAACCAGTTTTAACCCAAACAATTCTTTCTTACATTATAAACAAATGCACGTTGGAAGTTATCTTCCGTTTTCAGCCAGTTTATCCTTCCTAACTTTACGTATGCAATGCTAACTTTAAACTTTAAAAGATTTTAAGTGAACAAAATAGAAATCCACCTGGGAGTGCTTGTCCATGTGCTGTGGGGCGGGTGCCCGTAGACTTTCCTCTGTTGGCCTATGGTTAGGCCCAGCCTCATGGTCATTAGTGGCTTTGTTTTGCTTGTTGCTAACATCCTCTTTCTCAGTAAGAGGATTTCCCCTGGTTCTCTTGAGAGCCATGTCGGTAGCCGTTTAAGTTAATCAACTAGAGCTTAATCTCTAGTGATTTCTGCGTAGCAGTCTCTCTAGATGAGAGAGAGTGTGTCAAGGCTCCGAGTCCGTTTTAAATTGTGAAGCAAGGGTCATATTTATAGGTTTCTGGGCACTCACAGGCTGGAAAATGACAGTATCTTGCATCCCAAGCATCCATGCAGGTCAAAAAACGCTCCTTGCTGCTAAATCTAGTCTGGGAGAGTTCATCATTACCCCACACAGCCTCCCTCAGCTTCCAGAATCGATTTTTACTATTTTCACTGACTTTTAATAATGAAAATTGGAAATATCACTAATTTATAGAACCTTAGGATAAGAAAGTCTTTGTTAATAATTACTGAAACCATCCAATTTTACTTAACTAATTGAATTCCTATTGTAACCTTTTATGGCTCGTAACTCTTCTAGATTTTATCGGAATTTGATTCTGAAAATTTCTAGCTCGAGGTTTTCTGTGCTTAAGATTTAAAAAATATCAATATTTGCCACGGTCGGACAATTCTACATTGCTTTTTCAATAACCATATCAGTTGAACTAAGCTTTATACAATCTTAAGGTTTCAGAAACTGGAAACCTTACAATCATGCTGATCATTGCTAATCAAATCATCATGTATACCATCATTATTCAACTCATCATGCTTCTCATAATCATGCAAATCCTGTGTGTCATGCTTTGGAGAAAAAGAGACTGAGAGAGTCTCCGTCTCCCGAATCCTTTCAATCTTGTCCTTCATATTAGCAATGAGAGATGGAGAATGAACAATGTGTAATAGACTTGGACACTCCAAGTCAAGAATCAACCGCGACAGCACCAAATAACCACTTCAAAACAATTCACAGATCACAATAGATTTGCACTGGCCCGGCGGAGTTCCGTGCCTAGAGATATTGGCCCCAAAGACTGGCGCCCCTTTCAATATTTCTTTTTGTATTAATCAATCATCAAAGTACAAGAGAGCCGTTAGGGTTTCACTCTCAGACTCTGCGTCCAGATGCTCTGAGAAGTGAGGCCCTCACCACTAATTTAAAGGTTACAAGGGATGCCCAAAAGCAGAGCCCCAAAAGCTTCAAATCAAAAGCAATTGTTCTCTCTCTCTCACAGAGAGTCAAAACTTGAAAGCAAAAGCATTCTCTCTCTCTTTCTCATATTGTAGAGAAAAAGAAAAATTTGTGTCGCTCATCATTTTCAAAAAAAAAATAATATTTTTTTAGCCTCCGCGATTTCCGAAAATTAGGGTTTCTAGGAATTTTAGGGTTTTTGGCAGAAATTAGGGTTTCTGCTGTCTGCCACGTCATCACTTTGTGACATACCCCCCTCTTGAAAGCATTGTAATCGACCGCGATTACGCCTGCAAAACCGATAAAAGCCATAAACCGTCTTAGCAGACACTGACTGTTAGTACCTACGTACTAAGAACACACATCTAGCACATGTACAAAATCGACAGTCACATCACACGACATCACAGGACATCACCAGACATCACAGGACATTCAACATTCATTCGGATCTTAGACCATGATTTATCGGCAATGTAGCTAGCAATCACATCTAGGTCCAATCAGGACCTCATCGATGTCCGATTGACTAACCCCTATTGCAGCCATGTCTATTCGAGATCAATCAGACCAAAATGCTGCTGTCATTTCGGCTATCAGTTCCTGCACTCACAAGAAGTCAAGAACAAATCAGTATCATTATCAGGAATTCCATTTCATAAAGTCATCCAGCAGAATACTGTCAGCTCTCAGTATCCCTGAAGCTCAAAGAGACATCAGTGACTTTAGTATCAAAATCGAGGCATCTGTTGACAAAGGAGCGGAGTAACTCCCCTCTTGTGCATCCCACTGCACCAGATCTTCGGCCAAGCTGAGTTTCTGGGTTCCGTTTGGAGTAGACTATGCTAAACCAAAACATCGAGGTAAAGTTTCACAATCCGAGGAGTATCTGCTAGGTCCTTCTCCTCCATCCACTTCGCATCAAATGCAGGAAAGTTCTTGAACTAAACCAAGAACCGCCTTCAGACTTTACCTTTCTTCGTATCATTATGTGCCAAAATTTGTTCAGGAACAAGGATCTCCTCGTTTTTTTCCACTGCAGGTTGCTTATCAGGCTCCCCATCATCAGGCACATCACCCTTAACAGGGTTCAAGAGACTCACACGCAATGCATTATGAATCCTCCAAGTATCTGGCAGTTCCAATCGGAAGGAGACATCATTTATCTTGTCAGTGATCTGGAAAGGTCCATAGTATCACATACTAAGCTTTGGAAAAAGCCTCTCCTTTCCCTTTTTCTTTCGTAGGCGTGCCTTATCAAAAGTAAGAGCACCCAATCATCCTCCTTCAATTTCAAGTCGCGACGATGGCGATCCGCTGCCTTTTTCTGTCGTTCTTGAGACTCCTGCAAAGTCTCACGAACCTTGGCAAAAGCCGTATCCAAATCTCGCGAATATTCATCCGCTTCAAATATCTAATCTTCATGCTCAGGAAGGATGGAACCTTCGCAACACTTTCAACAATCTCACATGGCGTCTTCCCCGTCGAAGAGTGTATCGTGTTATTGTAGGCAAATTCCACCAAATGTAAGTTCTTTTTCCATTGAGTCTTCTGATCCGAGATACAAGACTTCAATAAATCTAGAATCATTGAATTGGCAATCTCAAATTGCCCGTCAGTCTGCAAGTGGAACGATGACGAGAACTGCAACTGCGTGCCAATGTTCTCCCAAATTGCCTTCCAAAACAAACTCATAAATCTGGGGTCTCTGTCGGAGACAATCGTCTCAGACGTGCCATGTAATCGGAAAATCATCGTGATCTTTCTGTGTTCTCGGGAGATCAAAAATGAAATCCATTGCAATACTTTTCGAGGGGTGGGTGGGTATGGGTAAAGGCTGTAACAATCCCTGTGCCTTATGCCTGTCAAACTTGACCTTCTAGCATACCAAGCAACTACGCACAAACTCTTCCACTTCCTTTTTGAGTCTCGGCCCAAAGAAGTATCTCTCTACCCCCTTCATGGTGGTAGCAATGCCGCGATGACCGGTAAAAGGTGGACAGTGGCATTCAGTCATAACCTTATCCCTCAACGGCTGTGTAACGCACAACATAGTCTTTTTCATCAAGTAGCCTTCTTGAAGGGAGTATCCAGCCTGTCAAACATGCCTGTCAAACTTGACCTTCTAGCATACCAAGCAACTGCGCACAAACTCTTCCACTTCCTTTTTGAGTCTCGGCCCAAAGAAGTATCTCTCTACCCCCTTCATGGTGGTAGCAATGCCGCGGTGACCCGTAAAAGGTGGACAGTGGCATTCAGTCATAACCTTATCCCTCAACGGCTGTGTAACGCACAACATAGTCTTTTTCATCAAGTAGCCTTCCTGAAGGGAGTATCCAGCTACTGTCTCCCCATCCCGTATCCGTGTGAAAATATCTGCAAAATCTGTATCTGTGGCATACTGATCGACCATATCCTCGAAGCTCCTATGATGTATCGCGGAAATAGCCAGAACCAACGGTTTCCGAGACAAAGCATCTGCCACCACATTCTTTTGTCCCTCACATGGACAATCTGGAAGTGGAACTGTGACAAGATGTTCGCCCATCGCATCTGCTTTTCCGAAAGTTGCTTCTGTGACAAGAAGTAGCGCAAACTCTGATGGTCTGTAAAGACAGTAAAATCCGCTCCGAGTATGTAATGCCGCCACTGAGTAAGAGCGTGGATAACCGCCAAAAGCTCTTTTTCGTAGATCTGTGCTATCATCTCCGGCCTAGAGAACAAACGGCTCTCGTAAGCTATGACATGGCCTTCTTGCATCAAGACCGCACCCAGACTACGACCACAAGCATCACAATATACTTCAAATGACTTCTGCAAGTCAGGCAAAGTCAAAATAGGTCCCGTAGTCAATTTCTCTTTCAATGTCCGAAAGGTAGTCACCTCTGTGGGTCCCCACGAAAAAGATACTCTTTTCTGTGTCAAGGTATGCAAAGGGGAAGCAACCTCTGCAAACTTTCGTATGAACCGCTTGTAGTACGAACACAGTCCCAAGAAGCTTCTAACTTCATGGACATTCCTCAAATCGGGCCAATCACGGATAGTCTCTATCTTGGCCGGGTCCATTTGCACTCCTGCTGCTGACACAATGTGTCCCAAAAAGTGTATCTCTGGTAGGAAAAATTCACTTTTCTTTGCATTAATCACTAACGTGTGATCTCGTAATGCCTGAAAGACTTGAAGCAGATGATCTTTGTGTTCTGCCTCATTCTTGGAGAAAACAATGATGTCGTCAAAGAAAGTGTCAACAAATAGCCTTTACTCTCGAAAAATCCTATCCATCATCCGGTTAAATGTCGCAGGAGCATTGGTTAAGCCAAAAGGCATCACCAAAAACTCAAATAACCCAAAAGTCGTCCGAAAAGCTTTCTTGTAGACATCTCCTTGCGCTATCCTGATCTGATGATATCCACTCTTCAAGTCAATCCTGCTAAAGCACGAGGATCCCTGTAACCTGTCGAGTATATCATCGATCCTAGGGATCGTAAATCTGTTCTTGATGGTGATTTCGTTGAGAGTGCTATAATCGATGCACATTCTCCAAGATCCGTCTTTCTTCAAAACCAACAACATTGGAGAGCAATACGGTGAAGTACTAGGCTGGACAAGACCCTTTTCCAAGAGGTCTTTCACTTGGTTCATAATCTCTTCATTCTGTGCTCGGCTCACACGGTAGGGTGGCCGGTTCGGTGACGTGCTTCCAGGTATCAGATCAATGGTATGATCTTCAGGCCCTCTGAAAAGCAATCGGCATGAGTGTGGAGAAAAATCTTGGCGTTCTTTTGATCAGGTCAAAACATATTCAACCTTTATCCATCGTTCAGTTCTCTCCCAAAAGAATGAGTAAGAAACTGAAGTTCATCAAGTACAATCTCTAAGCCCTTCATTTATCAAAGTCGCTTTCTCGGCCCGGTAGTCAACCACGGCGTAGTTCTTGTGGTACCAAGGGATCCTGAGTAGAACGTCACTCGCGTGCCCTAAACACCCCTGTCATTGCAAACGAAGTTTGCCAATGCTCGGTGTAATGGCAACATCCCATCCGGGTGCCAGTCGAACTACCTCTGCGTGTGGCGTCAGTCTGTTGGGCGTAATTCCAAATCGAGCCGTCAATTCCAAGTGAAAAGAAGTTGGCCTTGGCTCCTTCAAAAGAGCTTCCTGATCCTTCACTTTGCCCCAAAAGCGGCAAAGTTGGTACTTTCATTCATTTGATTCGGTGCAAGTCCCACACCATGTGGTACCAGTTCTGCTTTTCTATCTGCCTTTTCTGCCACATTCCTCAGCTGCTCTCGAACTCTTAGACC
Organism: Adiantum capillus-veneris; assembly: GCF_014529385.1. Classification (NCBI taxonomy): domain Eukaryota; kingdom Viridiplantae; phylum Streptophyta; class Polypodiopsida; order Polypodiales; family Pteridaceae; genus Adiantum; species Adiantum capillus-veneris. The sequence goes on from NC_140945.1 coordinate 43,879,764, forward strand.
TGTCGTCGTCTTTATCATTCTGTTCTTTCTGTGCCTTTTTAGGGCACTTTGCGGAGATATGTCCATGTTCCCCGCATCCAAAGCACTTTCCCTCTCTGATGAAGCGAGCTCTCTCCTCAGGAGTAAGCTTGGGTCGTGCATCCTTTTTCTCTGGGTTGCTCTTTCTCTTTCTACTTTCATTCCCAGAAGTCTGTCTGGTTCGTTGTGTTGTGACCTCATCTGTGGGGTAGGTCAAACTGCTAGAGTGAATTGCAAAGCCCCGCTTCGCATGACTCATCAACTCCTGAATAGAAGCTGACTTCTGTTCCAAGCAGTGATCTCGGATCTCTGTAGGTAGACCCAAGGTAAACCGCTCAATCTGTACTCTGAACGAGATCTTCTTGAATGAAGAGGCGGGTAGAAAAGAGCTCCAAAATCTTTCACAATAAGAATTCACTGTATCGCTCTTGGTCATCTGGAGATGGTTCCAAGCAGCTCGTATATCTCGCTCAAACTCTTGAGTCAACCAAGAAGAAATAAAAAGCCTCTTGAATTTCAGCCATGTAACTGGCACAGTCTTGCTTAATAGAAGCGTGGACCACCAAGTACGAGCATTCCCCTTAAAGTAAGAGGCAGCTCTCCGAATCTTGGAGTGCTCTGAATAGCGTCCTCCCGCGAAAGCGATGTCAAACTGCTGTATAAAAGACAAAGTCTTCGAAGCATCTGAGTATCCTGAAAAGTATCAAACTTGATCGAGTGGCCACCTTCCTTAAACTCTCGGACTTTCTTGCTTTTATCTTCGAGAAAGTCATCCTGGTTGGCTTTGTAAAAATTCTTCTTGTTCGCATAAAACTTTCCGTCATCGGAATCTGAGCTGTCTGAGACGAGTCCTCAGTAGAACTGTCAGTCTCTGGGCGAGATGTAGCCTTCTTTGCCTTTTTCTTGCCCTTTCCGAAGCTTTGTTTCTTGCTTCGCTTTTTGCTTTTTCTGTCTTCTTGCTCGAATCTGAGGAGCTAGAAGAACTGTCAGAAGAAGAAGAAATGGTACTCCTTCAAATCGAACACGCTTCTTTTGTTTCTTTGCCTTGTCAAATGTCGACCGACGACCCAAATATCCCGGGAAGTCAGTGTCTTTCTTCTGCTTTTTGCCGTGCTTTTTGCCTTTCTTTTGCACGTCAAAAAGCTGAGCAATCCGTGCATCAACCACGTTCTCCAGTTCCTTCTCCGTATATTTTCTTGGAGGCAGAAGGTTTCTTGAGAGCGGGTTTCGGGAGTGGTGTTGTGGTTCTTTCCCCACTCCATCTGTACCTCTTCCAAAGAGGTATGGTTCATATATTTTGCCATCTTCGGGTCCTTGGCAAAATTGAGCATCATCTTTGTTGCATCGTCGATCAATTGACGACGCTCCATCTCTTTTTGCTCCGCCTGAGTAGGCCGAGGCGGGCCATACTCTCTGCCTGAATCTTCGTTGTGATCCCAGCCTGCATCTCCAGATGCAGAGGGAGTCGACTGATCATTGCCTGAAGCCATAGGTGCTGCGGAAAAAAATTTTCGGGGATCGGATTTCCCATAGAAGAGAAATCGGCCGTGCTTTGATACCACTGTAATAGACTTGGACACTCCAAGTCAAGAATCAACCGCGATAGCACCAAATAACCACTTCAAAACAATTCACAGATCACAATAGATTTGCACTGGCCCGACGGAGTTTCGTGCCTAGAGATATTGGCCCCAAAGACTGGCACCCCTTTCGGTATTTCTTTTTGTATTAATCAATCATCAAAGTACAAGAGAGCGGTTAGGGTTTCACTCTCAGACTTTGCCTCCAGATGCTCTGAGAAGTGAGGCCCTCACCACTAATTTAAAGGTTACAAGAGATGCCCAAAAGCAGAGCCCCAAAAGCTTCAAATCAAAAGCAATTACTCTCTCTCTCTCTCTCACAGAGAGTCAAAACTTGAAAGCAAAAGCATTCTCTCTCTCTTTCTCACATTGTAGAGAAAAAGCAAAATTTGCGTCGCTTATCATTTTCAAAAAAAAATAAAAATTTTAAGCCTCCGCTAGTTTCGGAAATTAGGGTTTTTGGCAGAAATTAGGGTTTGCAGGAATTTTAGGGTTTTTGGCAGAAATTAGGGTTTCTGCTGTCTGCCACGTCATCACTTTGTGACACAATGTCCTCTCTATGAATGACAATAGGAGAATCACTGTCGGTATTGAGAGTTATAGTGTTAGCCGCAAATTTCATGAGAGCGTCATTATCACGAGACCATCGAATGCCCAAAATCATATCACATCCTGAGAGAGGAGAAACAACAAATCTTCTAGTGAAGGCAGTTTGTTGAATTGCAAACAACACATCAAGGCATTCCTGCGTGATGAGAGTGTCCATACCGGGACGAAAGCCAGAGACCTCGATAGGAGATCTCGGACTAACTTCGAGGCGGGCTCTCTCAACAAGAGAGGAACTGATCACATCATGCATACTACCTGGGTCAAACAATATGACAAAACGGTGCCCCGACGTACGACCATAACATTTAATGAGAGAATCATCAATGGGAGGGTCCTGAGAAAGTTGGGGCACACTCGTGTTAGCATTCATTGCATTGACAGAGGAAGTGGGTTCTGTGGATTCTTTAGATTCATTCGAGCTTAGGACATGTTCTTTTTATGTGACCCTTAATGTGACAATGAAAACAACGACCTTCCTTAGATTAGTGTTAGCCTTACCCTTAGTTTCATTGGAAGAATTCTTTTCTGAGAGACTGTTGGAAGATTGGTTAGAAGAGTCACCATTCTTACCATTCTTACCGTTCTGAGGGTTCTGAGAAGTCTGTGAGGTACTTGTGGAAGTCTTGTTCTCCTTAGGCTTTCCCTTGTTGTGCTTCATCTCCTGTGCGAGAGCAATCGCTACCGCCTTGTTGAGATCGATTGGATCGAGCACCTTAACATTGTACTTGATATACTCGTCCAATCCAAAGAGAAAATCCTCTTTGCGCTCATCATTCGATTTGTGTAATTGGATGCCTAGCTGCAACGATTAGAAAAAGACATGACTGGCATACCATTTTGCTTGAGAGAGCGCTAATCGTCCTTCAATCGTGCAAGGTACTGAGGTGGCATAAACCGTGCCTTAAGCTTGTCTTGGAAATCAGTCCAATTGAAAGAAAGGGGTGTGAATTCGTCGGCTTACTCTAGGTGCGCGGCTAGCTGTGCCTCTTGCCATGCGTGGTACCAATTAATGGCATCACCGGCAAGGTACATAGCTGCGGTCAAAACTTTGCTATTTCCTGTCTTCTTAGTTATCGCAAAATAAGCATTAAATTGATGCAACCAAGAATGAATAACTGCAGCATCCATCTTACCGTCATACTTACTGAAAGTCAACTTCTCTGTCACTGGATGGTTGGAATCCGTGTCGTGGCTTGCACCACTTGATGAACTTCCACGATCTTTGGGTGGTTCGGTCTTCGAGGCTAGCACTTGTCGAAGAAATTCTTGAGTGCATAGCTCCCTTTGAGCGGCACGCTTGGCCTCTCTTTCTGCTTTTCGGTCATTTCTTTCATCGCGCTCGCGTTCAAAAGCAAGGCGATTGGTTTCTTGTTGTGTCAACGCAACTCGATTCGCTTCTTGTTGTTGGATTGCATTTCTTTCATTGCGTTCCATCGTAATGCGAGTCGCTTCTTGTTGTGCCAGCATCATGTCCATCATTGACTTGACCATCATCTCCATAGGAGTTAGTACAACTCGTGGCGTAGATGGCGAAGGGGGAGGGTTGGAAAAATCTCTTGGTGGGGAGAAATCTTCGCCGCCTCTCTCATGCTCATCACCTGTATGTGAAGTATCCATTCCGCTTCGGGTGACAACCATGCACTATGATCTTTGGTGCTTAAGTTCACAAGGAACTTGGGTTCTTGGGTTCTTGAGGATCTTGAGGTTCTTGAGGGTTTCTTTCGCTTGCAAACCGTGTTTGAGAAGAATCTTCTGTTCACCCGAGTTCTACTCCTTTCTGCAGGCGCACCCCTTGGCGGCCTTGCGCTCACACCAAGGTTGCTTTTTCCCACCTCACGTCGATTGGCCGGCCGCTAAGTGCACGGTCCGCTCTCAATGAGTGAAAAGAGACACAAGGGGAGGCTGGACAAGCCCTTCTTTCTTGGGATTCCTATCACTCTTCAACAAAACACGATTAGGAATCGACACGCCCAAGCGAACATGGGTTCGTGCAATTGCAACAAGCAAAAAAAATTTCTGTGGTTCTTGTGGTTCTTTCCTTGAGTGATACAAAACACTGCCAAAGCTGTGATACCAATGTTGAGAAACTGATTGTCCCCTTGGATTGTCCCTCGAAACGACCCTCGGAAATTTTTGAGCTAACTTGAGTTGTTTTGCAGATATGCTGTAATCACGGATGATTACTTTCTTTCAAGGAGGAGGGATGTCATAACTGTTGACGTGTCAAGTCAATGAAGAACGGAGCCAACCTTCAAATCCCGACCGAGGGGCCTAAATCCTAAGAAGTAGAAGCAGTAGAAGAAGAAAGCAGAACCGGTACTCGCAGAAAGAGCTGGTCAGAACTCTTGAAAAGAAGATGAACCAAAGGACCACCAGAAGATAAGCCAGAAAGTTATAGAGCAGCAGTTCAGCGCGGAAGAAAAGGAAAGATGAAAGCAGGACTAGTATCAGATTTTGTGGGGACCACCAACCGTAACCAGCTGAACGAAAGTACTGAACTTTGCAAAGCATGGGCAAAGTGCTAGATTAGGAAGCCCTTATCTTCTTTGATGGAGAAGCGAAGGCCACCTTTATTTCAATTGAATTGGCGGCTTGACTTGGAATCACGCCCGAGGAAATGCAGCCACCGGCCGAGGCTATTCTAGAGGCACGTGAACGGGATGTTGCCATTACACCTGTCATTGGCAAACTACGTTTGCATTGTCATGGGTAGTTAGGGCACGAGGACTTTTACATCATGCCTTTGGAAGGGTGTGACGTACTCCGAGGAATCCCTTGGTTCCCCAAGAACAGTGCGGTGGTCGATTATAGGGCAAGGAAGGACATCTTGAAGAATGAGAAGGGCAAAGAGATTGTACTTTGATGTAAAACTGAAAGGTGAGTCCGTCCCACTTGATGAAATCCTGTCTTTTGTTATTTCGATTTTCTTGAAATAATTGAATGATGAATAAAGATCGAATATGTCATACCCCGAAAAAAGAACAAGAAGATTTTTTGCAAGCTCAGAGTGATTGTTTCTCTGAGAGCTTACCAGGTGAGTTGCCTCCTTCACGTCCTGAAGATCACACGATTGATTTGATTCCCGGTAGTACATCACCAAACCGGCCTCCTTATAGAGTTTTTTTTTTCCGAGAAAAAGATCCTTCTATTAGTTAATGAAAAGTGCCCATAGGGCTACATCCAACTCTGCAAGAGAGGGCTACAACAAGCATGATGGGGAGACTCTCCCAATGAAAAAACAACATATATACAATGAGGCTAAATCAAGAGATGGGAGGAGGGAAGAGCCACACAGGTGGACAATAGTGCCATCTGAGCACCCCCTGGACTATGGTGTAGAAAGGCCCAGGGCGCCAGAGTCGAAGGAAAGCCTCGCGGCGCTCCCGCATGCGGTCGGAGCTACCCTGTAGTCCCTCAAGCTGTCCTCTGAGAGTATGGATCAGCTCTAGCCAAAAGTCACGAACAAACTCTGCTGGTGGCACAGGGAGAGCCTCAAAGATGCGGAAACAGCGGGCCCGCCGGATGAACCAAAGTGTCAGGCCACTGATGAGCTTCCAACACTCCTCTCTCTCACTGCACCACTCCTGTGGAGTAAGCTCTGTAGCAGGCTGGAGTGTAGGTCACCCCCCCTGCATCACTATCATCCTGCTGGTGGAAGATAGCTCAAACTGAAGTGCCGAGCCCGTGAGGGTGGACCAAGCCGCTGCCCCCCAAGTGTACTGTTGAGCCGTGGAGAGGGCAGGCATCAGCCGAAGAACTCGTAGCCACACCTGCTGGGCCGAGGGACAGTCCCAAAGACAATGACGCTGACTCTCCACCAACTGGTCACAGGCTGCACATGTGACCGAGAGACCACTATGCACAAGCCAGCTCCCTACTGTTGTGGCTCTATGTGCAACGAGCCACTGAAACAAAGTGACGCGCCTCGGTTGTCTGGAGTCCCACAGCCTCTGCCAAAAGGCTGCCAAGAACTCGACTGTGAGGCCCTCCTCCTGCCAATGATGTGCTGCAGCGGGGCGGGCCTCTCTCTGTGCTGCAAGTATATGACGTCCAAGCCGAACAGTGTACTGAAAGAAGGGGACTCCTGGGCGGTCTGCAGAAGAGAAGGGGTCCCTCCATAGCCACTCACCAGGATCCCATTGTACTCGTGCCAGTGGACAACACTCCCAAGCCCATAGCCTCCAGTGTCCAGTCTCAAGAGCTGCTGGGTCAGGGTCTATGGCGCAAGTCCTCCCACAGATGCCCACAACTAGGATCCTCTGGAAACAACACTCTGCTACCTGCGGGGCCTCTACTGCAACTCGCTGTAATTGTCCCCCACCTCGAAGCTCGAAGAACAGGGCTGGGACAGTCTCTTAGCAGGCCCTGACTGAAATGAGAACCTCCAGTCATGTGAAGGTTCCCATCCACCGGGGTGCTACTGGCTCGAGAGGCGTGAGCCACTCAGCTGGAACTGACTCTGAGATGTCCTGACACATGCTCTGCACCCCTCTTATGCCCTGTAGTTGGAAACCCTGCACCTCCTCTGACAAACTTGTGAACTCTAGCCAGTCACCTAGAGAGCGCGCTGGACCTGCTGCCATGGGACCCCAAGAAACATGAGGCCGACTCCCAACCAAGTGGCCTCTCTGAGTGCTAACCATGGGGTTCTAGACGAGGGGTTGCCGTAGGCGCTCCTCCGTGCACGTCGGCTGTCTCTGCTCTAGGCCACGCCGTAAGAGCTCCCAAGATCGAAGCAAACTCACAGCGAAGCGGTCCTCCAGTCTCCTGCTCAAACCAACTCAGTGCAACTCTGTAAAGATCCATCTGGTCGAAGGTTGCCAAGGGCCTCCTGACTGAGGCACCCTGGCACGAAGCCTCTACAGCAAGAACTCCTTCCAGGGCTCCTCGCCTGGAAAAAGTCCTCTGACGACGAACTTCCCAGTACATCACCAAACCGGACTCCTTATAGAGTTAGCCGAGTCCAAAATGAAGAAACAATGAACCATAACAGATTTCCCATCGGAGGATTGATGATAAACTCGACAGACTTAAGGGTTCTACTTGCTTTAGCCAAATTGATCCGAAGAGTGGTTATCATCAGATTCAAATTGCTCCTGGAGACGTCTACAAGATAGCTTTCAGGATGACTTTTGAGTTTTTGTGAATATTTGGTGTTACCATTTGGCCATACGAATGCTTTAGCTACATTCAACCGCATGATGGATAGGACTTTGAGAGAGTACCGATCGTTTGTGGGCACTTCTTCGACGACATTATCGTTTTCTCCAAGAATGAAGCAGAACACAAACACCACCTGTTGTAGGTTTTCCAGGCACTGCGGAAGCATAAATTAGTTATAAATGCGAAAAAGAGCGAGGTCAGGTGACACCATTAACCCTATGTGTCCGTGGACAAGCTACAACACGACAAGGGTTCAGTCAGTCCAGATTTAGGAGTGTTTTGGCACTTTTGTGAGTCTGTTTGCAGACCGTGCATGCCCAGGCACTTAGTGTAGATGCATATCCTTCGGTTGCACACAACATGATCATAAACATTCCCATCAGAATCCAGGGAATTTTCCAATGCATTTAACCTATTTTCCCTATTTTTGACATTTTTCACTTATTAATTTAAGTGACTTTTGTTGGAAAGTAGGTAGGGCAAATTGAGTAAGTTTGTATATAAGCAAACCTAGGCTAGCAATAATTGGCAGAAGAGCAAGGCGAACACAGGCGGCAGGCAACAGGTTCCCCCCCCTCTCTCTCTCAGCAAGATCCCCCCCCTTGGTGGCGTTTTCCCTCCAAGCAAGACACCCCAGCCCTTAGCGTTTTCATCAAGAAGCATCATCGCCAAGACTCCCCTTCCTTAGCGTTTTCCCATCAGCAGATCTTCATCGCCATAAGTCCCCCTTTGCTGGCGTTTTTCAGCAACTCATCATCGCCACAGTTTCCAATGCATAGCGTTTCCAGCAATGGCAACATCGTCCCCTTTCCTTGGCGTTTTCAGCAGCGATTAAGCATCAGAAATTTCAGCGTTAAGCATCAGAAAATCAGCGTTTGGACAGCAGATAAAGAGCAGCAGGAATCAGCCCCAAACCAGCGTTTTGGTTTCCAACAGATTGCAGCCATGGGCGTTTTTGGGACAGCAAGGAAGTAGCATCAGTTTTCAGCCTTCGCGTCGATCTCGTCATCCCCGTCGCCAGACTTCGACATAGCCTAGACTTGCATCAGTCACATGCATCCACTTTGTACTGGTTTGTGGAATCAATAGTAGACCACTCTCGCCATCGAGAGTGGGGCCTTTGGAGGAGGGTTTTACAACATCTCTAGTGTTGTATTTCTCTTCTCTCTCTACCTCTCAGTCTCATACACTTTCATGCACAGTGTCCATTCACTTTGTTTGTGTCCATTGCACTCTCTCATTAAGAACGGAAGGCTCTCCCTTCCATAAGAACAAAAGGAACCTTGAGCACAGTTTAGAGTACTCATCTTGAGCAAAGCTCAAACATTCATTCCGCTGCACCTTACATTGGTATTAGAGCTTTGGCAGTGTTCTGGATCACTCAAGGAAAGAACCACAAGAATCACAAGAATGTTTTTGCTTGTTGCAGTCGCACGAACCCAAGTTCACTTGGGCGTGTCGATTCCTAATCGTGTTTTGAAGAGTGACAAGAATCCCAGGAAAGAAGGGCTTGTCTAGCCTCCCCTTGTGCCTCTTTCACTCATTGAGAGCGGACCGTGCACTTATCGGCCGGCCAATTGACGTGAGGTGGGAAAAAACAACCTTGGTGTGAGCGCAAGGCCGCCAAGGGGTGCGCTCGCAGAAAAGAGCAAAACTCCGGTGAAGAGAAGATCCTTCTCAAACATAGATTACAAGCAAAAGAAGACCCTCAAGAACCCCAAGAACCAAGAACCCAAGTTCCTCGTGAACTTAAGAACCCAAGACCACAAGAACCCACGACTTCAGTAGATGGTCATCACTCAAAGCGGAATGGATACTTCGCTTGGAGGTGATGAGCATGAGAGAAGCGAAGAAGAATTTTTCCCACTAGGAGATTTTTCCGACCCTCCCCTTCCCTATCTATGTCAAGGATTGCACTAACTCCTATGGAGGAGTTGAAGCAGTTGTTTATGGAAAGAAAGTTAGAATGCGAAGAAAGAGAAGCAGAAAGAAAGGCCTACGAAGAAACAATGGCAGCCATAGATCGTGACTACGAAGAAAGCGTGGCAACCATAGAGCGTAAGTCGACTTGGAAGCCAAAGAAAGTCAAGCCAAATTGGATCGCGAGAACAACGAAGGACAAGCAACATTTGATCGTGAGAGCAAAGCAAGACAAGAACAGAGCGACCAACACATGAAAAAGTTATTGCGACTCTTTTCTATTGTGCAGGTGCAGTTTGCATAGAATCAGGAAAAGGAGACTCTCTCAGTCTCTTCTTCTCCCAAGCATGACACACATGATTTGCATGATGATGATTTGAATGACAATGATAAGCATGATGATTTGGATGATAATGATGAGCATGATGATTTGCATGATCAAGATGTGATTTCTCACAAGCATGATGATTTGCATGATCAAGATATGATTTCTCACAAGCATGATGAGTTGCATGAAGATGATGTGATTGTTCACAAGGATGATGTGTTTGTTGATTTTTTTTCTAGCGAAGCTAACCTCATTGCAGATTCGATCAGTCACGAAGAACCGATCTTGGCTCTCGAGCCTAGGTCTAGAGAACCCTTACAGAAGTACTATGTGTTCGAATGATTCGTCAGCATGCATTGTCCGAGAGTTTCATTTGTGATCATTTCCTGTATTTTCGTCAACGTCTTTATGTGATCCCTTTTCCTAGGCATGACATATTGTACGTTGAGCACGTTTCACTCATGAATGAGCACGAATGTATGCGGATTGTTCATGAAAAGTATGCATTCAAGGAAGTCACATTCCATGTCTCTTCCTTGGCACGACAGAGTTGTAGAAAGAGCACATGAAAGTATGAGCACCAAGCATGGGCATTTCCATTGTGATTTGCCGTAGTTGATTGCTTTAGATCATAAGAGAAAAGTCGATCTCATTGTTTACGTGTGTGTGGTGAACCGTTTGGCACTCCGTCTCTTTGTTCATCTACATTGCATGCACAGTCTTTTAGGAAGACAAGATTTTTTTCAGTCACTTTACATGGAATAGGTATGTTCATGGTTTTGCGTTGGAAATGGTTTCAGGAATTTTCAGCCATGGAGATTCTTGAAGAAGAAAGAAGCATGACTCTAGACGAAGTTGAAGCATTGAAGGAGCCACATAACACTTTGTGTCGCTTTTGGCGCGGCCCAAAGAAGCAAGCATTGCAGACCTTGATGAAGTTCAAGTACCGCACGACCCATACATCAGAGTGGGCCGGCGAAGAGTCTCTTCCAGGATTCCGGATGCTATTGGCGATCTCCCTCGACGCCATACAGTTCGGTACCAGTACCTCACTTTGAAAAGAGGGGATATCACGTGACACATCCAACCCTATGCGTCCGTGGACAAGCTACAACACGACAAGGGTTCAGTCAGTCTAGTCAGTCTAGATTTAGGAGTTTTCTGGCACTTTTGTGAGTCTGTTCGCAGACCGTGCATGCCCAGGCACTTAGTGTAGATGCATATCCTCCGGTTGCACACAGTATGATCATAAGCATTCCTATCAAAATCCATCAGAATCCTTCAGGGGAATTTTCCAGTGCCTTTAACCTAATTTTCTTATTTTTGACATTTTTCACTTATTAATTTAAGTGACTTTTGTTGGAAAGTAGGTAGGGGAAATTGAGTAAGTTTGTATATAAGCAAACCTAGGCTAGCACTAATTGGCAGAAGAGCAAGGAGAACACAGGTGCAGGTTCCCCCTCTCTCTCTCTCAGCAAGATCCTCCCCCTTGGTGGCGGTTTTCCCTCCAAGCAAGACACCCCAGCCCCTAGCGTTCTCATCAAGAAGCATCATCGCCAAGACTCCCCTTCCCTAGCGTTTTCCCATCAGCAGATCTTCATCGCCATAAGTCCCCTTTTGCTGGCGTTTTTCAGCAACTCATCATCGCTACAGTTTCCAGTGCATAGCGTTTCCAGCAATGGCAACATCGCCCCCTTTCCTTGGCGTTTTCAGCAGCGATTAAGCATCAGAAAATCAGCGTTTGGACAGCAGATAAAGAGCAGCAGGGATCAGCCCCAAACCAGCGTTTTGGTTTCCAGCAGATTTCAGCCATGGACGTTTTTGGGACAGCAAGGAAGTAGCATCAGTTTTCAGCCTTCGCGTCGATCTCGTCATTCCCGTCGTCGACATCGACATAGCCTAGACTTGCATCAGTCACATGCATCCACTTTGTGGCAGATGCGTGTCTAGAAAGCCCTTGGTTTTGACTATTTGCGTGGTACATCATTGAAGCTTCCAAGATATGATTGATCAACACACCACCGATCCTGATTTTGCAGATATCTTTCACCTGATACAACGTGGGGAGCCAGTTGTAGGCTATCCCATACGGGACGGCTATTTGATGCAAAAAATGATGTTGTGTGTCACACAACCTTTGAGGGAAAAAGTTTTGACATAGTGCCATTGTCCACTTTTTTTCGGGCCATTGCAACATAGATACCACCTTGAAGGGTGTTAGAGTGTTACTTTTACTGGCCGAGGGTCAAAAAGGATGTCGACGAGTTTGTTCACAGTTGCTTAGTGTGTCAAAAGGTCAAGTTTGACAGGCATAAGGCACCAGGACTTCTACAACCTTTACCTATACCCTCCCGCCCTTGGGAAAGCATTGCTATGGATTTCATTTTTTTATCTTCGCAAGACCCAAAGTGGGCATGATGGGATCTGGACAGTCATTGACATATTTAGCAAGTAGGCCCACTTTATTCCGGTAAAGAAGACAATTAAGCCCGATCATTTGGCGAAACTGTTTGTCTCATAGATTTTCCGATTACATGGCATGCGTGAGTCCATTGCTTCGAAAAAAGATTCCCGGTGTACTCGTTTGTTTTGGAGGGCAATCTGGGAGGACATTGGCACATGGTTGCAGTTCCCGTCCTCGTTCCACCTTTAGACAGATGGGCAATTTGAGATAGCCATTTCAGTGGTTTTGGATTTGTCGAAGTCTTATATTTCGGATCAAAAGACTCAAATGGGAAAACTATTTGCCCTTGGTGGAGTTTGCCTACAACAACACGGTTCATTCATGGACGGGGAAGGTGCCATTTGAGGTAGTCGAGGGTGCTAAGAAGGTCCCACCATTTTTGAGCACCAAAGACAAGATTTTTGAAGCGGAGACAAAAGCAAGAAAAGCAGATTTTTGAGAAAGTCTAGACGACACGGAAGGCCATCTAGTAGTTCAAAGGAGGAGAGCTCGTCCTTTTCTGACAGTGACCAAATGAGTAAGAATACAAGGAGTTCAAGGGAGTCATACTGTCAGGTTTGAGACATTTTCAGGCTACCAGGACACCCATCGAGCCCTTGAGTTTGTACAACAGTTTGACGTCGCCTTCTCTGGAGGTCGGTTCACAAAACACTCCAAGGTGCGAAGGGCGGCATCTTACTTGAAGGGAACTGTATATACATGGGGGTCTACTCTGTTGTTACGCACAGAAGCACTTGCGACATGGTTAAAGTTCAAGAAGATTTTCACGTCAACTTGGATATTAGATGAATATGAAAGAGATGTCATCATGGCCTAACATCACTTGAGAATGACTAAGAAAGATACATTGGATGACTACTGCCAGAGGTTTTGGGATACTTATTTGCTAGAGAGACCAGGTTGAGCGGTTTTGTTGTGGTTTGCTAAAAGAGATTCGAGACTATTGTCTGACCAGAAGTCTGACTCCATTTAGAGACTCATGGGACATGATAAGCAACGATTTGGAACGCATGCCGGCTCATTGACTTATCTTATGGACAACATAGTATCCACCTCAATAGGGCAAGAGTCTGCGAGTGAAAAGATGAATCAGGTTTACTGGATGATAGCTAATCACAGATTCACAAGATTCTGGAAAAAATCACATGGTAGCACATTCGAAGGTTCCTACGAACTAAAGAAACCAGATGCAAGTTCATCAGAGAATTCTGAAGAAAGGGGATTAGAGGATAGTTCGTCTTAGGGTTCCAATGATTGAAACTGCCAATGGATAGGGGAAGCTAGCGAAGCTACCCATAGGTCCTAGGGCACAAGGAAAGAAAGGAAAAGGGAATCTGTTGATAATTGGACTATTTTCTTATTTTTAATGATTAAATCTCTTTTTTAGGATATTTTATTATGTGCACTAAGAACTGTTAAAAAGATTGTAGCTACAGGAACTGCCATCAGGAACGGACAACTCTGATGTGTCATTTGATGGGTGACGGTAAACATCGCGAAGGAGTTTCCGTAAGTTCGGTGGAAAGGGCCGGGTTACGAGTGCCTCTGATGCGTCACATGATGGGTGACGGGTGCATCTGTAAGGGGGCATCCCGTAGGCTAAGGAGGAAATCCGAACTGAGTAAGAAAATACGCGTAAGAACGCAAGCACAAGAATAAAGATGGGTTCAATGAAGCTTTTTACGAAAAGCAGGAACAGTCGCGGGAGGACAGATGTTTTCCCGCGAGGAGTCTGTGTCTGCATTGTATCTGTGTCGTGTCCTACACCCGGGGACGCTTGGAATGTGTTCATGTAGCATTGTTTTCACTAACTGAGTGAGTTTTTAAAGTTTGAACAAGTTCACACTTTATTTTATAAAGTGACCGGTCCCTTTATTAATAAAATAAAGCAGGCAAGGCTCTTACAGAAAAAGCTAGCGCTAAAACCAACGCAGGGGAGGCTGAATTGCGATCTCTCTCTCTCTCTCTCTCTCTCTCTCTCTCTCTCTCCTCTCTAGAAAACGCGATTTTCTCTCTCCTCTCTCTAGGAGCGCCAAGCTCTGCTTTTGGACCCCTATTCCTGCCAGGTGTTAGACCCTATAAAAGGGTAGCCAGCGTTTCAGTTTGGGGGAGCCGGAAGCAGCAGGAAGTGCAAGCGCGCTGGAATTCTGGAGCAAAGACTGGCGACGGAATTTGCAAGTGCTCGCGTGACGACTGAGTACGGAGGTTGATTCTTCGAGCAAGGAGCGACAGGTATAAGGTGTTGATACGCATTGAGAATTGCTGCTTTGTGTGGTTTGTTTTGCAGGAATCTCCCGTCTCACGGGAAGGCCCTTCACGGGAAGTACGGCTTCACGCCTAAGTCCCTTACGGGAAAGTACGGCTTCGCGCCTAAGTCCCTCACGGGAAGGAACGGCCTTGTGCCCAAGCCCTTTACGGGAAAGCACGACCTTCGGGTCTAAGACTACAGAACGGAGGGGTTTCCTCGGGTTCTCGTGCTTGTATAAGAATTCTCCCTGAATAAAAGAATACTCTTAACGGGGGGGGGGGGGACCGGCCCATCTTCTGGTCCCCAATACTTTGTCGATCTTCTCCCTTCTCTCATGTTTTCAAAGAATTATAATTTTCAGATTTTATAAGTGCTCGTGTACGCTCCCGTTTTGTGACAGTGGTATCAGAGCTCGGACTCCTCTCTTTCTCTGCAAAGAAAGGACGATTCCGGGAAGAACGGGAAGAACCATGTCGAGCCAAGGGAGAAGCGTTGAAGAGGAGCTTCAACAAGTGCAAGCTCAGCTTGCGGAGTTGCAACAAATCTTACTGTTGCCAGACGTCCAAAAGCTTTTGGGCGGAATGAAGAAAACGAATGGAACTGATGCAGCCAAGCATCCAGACAACACTGTTGGCGTGAGACCACAGGAGGCAAGAGAAGAAGAACGTGCCGAGGTGCACAAAGGATCTACGGATCGGAATGAACGGCCTACTTCAAGGAAAGGCCAGGAAAAAGCGCTCTCTTTGCTAGACGAGAGCAAGGACATCTCTATCTCATCTCCATCTTACTCTCCTGATTACACTTCTACTTCTCGATCATCTCGTCAGAAGAAGGAAGCAGCTACTATCGCCACTACCATACATCAACCTAAAGATAAGCCTCGATTCAAGAAGCAAGGTCGCAAGTCTCAACATCGCATGAGAGTCTTCAAATCAGGCGACAAGGACATCAAGTTCGAAACCTACAACGGACGGAGAGACATCTCCAAAGCACTCTCCTTCATCAGACAGTTTGAAGTCGCCTTTACCAATGGGCACTTCACAGAAAAATCCAAATTACGCCATGTGGGGATGCACCTCAAGGAAACGGCAAGTAATTGGTGGTTAGCCAAGATTTTGGAAGGTTCTCAGGCCAGAACTTGGGAGAGCTTCAAATCTGAATTTTATGAACAATTTCTTCCGCCTGACTTCGAGCAGGACATACGGAAGGACATACGGAAGGAATGGGATTGGCTTGCCCAGAAGGAACATGAAAGAGTAACGACTAATGTGGACAAGTATTGGTCGGTTCTTCTGAAGGTCACTCCCTTCATGAAGATTGCCGACGAGGAAAAGAAAAGAAAGTTCGAAGCGGGTCTCCAACCGCAGCTTCGAAAGAGTATGAAGGTGTATCCGCATGATACTCTTCAGAGGATGATGGAGTCAGCAATCATTGCTGAGGATTTGCACTCAACTGGGACGCCCCGAAAGATGGAGCATAGCACTTACCATGCAAGACAAAGAGGGGTCTACGATGACCAAGGGGGCGAAGGAAGAAAACGTCCTCCATCGAGGGACGATGATCATTCTAAGAAGCTAGAGGGCACTGGCAAGCGAACTAAGTATCTTTCTCCTACTCAACTTCAAACTTTCAGAGAGGAAGGAAGATGCTTCTACTGTGGCGAGAAAGGACATATGAAACCGGACTGCCCGCTAAAGCAACAACGGCAAGAACAAGCCTCTACGAGGCAAGAGAAAGTAAGGAAGGAACCCACACCACCAAGCTCGAACTCAATTCAAGATGTTCAAGGAAACACAGAAACAGAGAAAGGGAAGCGTCAACTTCTGAAGGGATGGGGGTCTTTGAACAACCAGCGAGTACTGATTCTTTATGATCCAGGATCCACGGATAACTTCATCTCCCTGGATACTGCAGAACGTTTGTGCCTTACACCGGCTCAGCTTGGCACACCGGTTACATCCGGATCGGCATTCGAGGGGTTGACAACCAATGCAACTCCCGTGCAAGGACAGCTCAATCTTCGGATTGGCGAGTACAAGGACCGCGAATCATTTTTGATGGCACCCATCGAGGGATGTGATATCATCTTGGGTATGCCATGGCACTTTCACATGACACCTATTCCCGATTATGTGGAAAAGACCCTCACTTTTGATCATGGGGGTAAGAAAATAAAGATTCAAGCTGATACAGGAGATTGGCTGTTCCCAATTGTCAGCCATATCTCCATCAAGAAAGAAATGAAGAAGTGTGTTTCTGCTTACTTGATTTTTGCAAAGGATAAAACTAGTAGGGACTCTCTCTCTAGTCTGGAAATTAAGCGTCTTCAATTTATTGAAAAGTACAAGCATTGTTTCACGGAAACACTTCCTGGTGAACTCCCTCCGGTACGCCCGGAAGATCACCGCATAGATCTCATACCGGGTAGCTCGCCTCCCAATCAACCCCCTTATCGGGTGAGTCTTGCTCAACAAGAGGAAATTTTGAAGCAAGTCAACGAGCTTCTAGAGAAAGGGTTAGTACGGCCCAGTGCTTCACCCTACTGCTCTTTAGTTCTACTGGTGCAGAAGAAAGATGGCACGTTTCGAATGTGCATAGACTACCGGTCTTTAAACAAGATCACAATCAAGAATCGCTTTCCGATCCCTCGGATTGATGATATACTTGATAAGTTGCAGGGTGCAAGTGTCTTTAGTCGTATAGACTTAAAGAGTGGGTATCATCAGATACGGATCGCCCCTGAGGATGTTCATAAGACTGCTTTCCGCACAACCTTTGGACTATATGAATTCTTGGTAATGCCTTTCGGCTTGACCAATGCTCCTGCGACGTTCAATCGCATGATGGGACCGCATTTTCAGCCCGTATCGAGCTTTACGGGAGTATTTTTTGACGACATACTCATCTTCTCTGAGTCAGAAGAGGAACATCGGAAGCACTTGGACTTAGTGTTTCAAGAATTGCGAAAGCATGAGTTGCATGTGAATGCAAAGAAGAGCAAGTTCTTTCTCTCAGAGATACACTATCTCGGCCATATAGTCTCTCACAATCAAGTGAGTATGGATCCTGCCAAGATCCGAGTGGTCGAAGATTGGCCTATTCCCACTACGGTACATGATGTACGTAGCTTTCTGGGATTATGTTCATATTATCGAAGGTTTGTCCGAGGATTTGCTCATGTAGCAGGACCACTTCATGATTTGACAAAGAAGAAGATTCCTTTCAGATGGGGATCGAGACAACAAGGAGCTTTTGATCGGCTCAAGTACTTGCTAAGCCATGGACCTATTTTGATAGTGCCTGACTTAGGGAAACCATTTGAGGTTCACTGCGATGCTTCGGGTGATTGCATCAGAGCAGTGTTAAACCAAGAAGGCCATGCAGTGGCTTATGAAAGCAGACGGCTTAAGGATGCAGAGTTGCATGCATCAATCTACGAAAAGGAACTCTCGGCTATGATTCACGCCTTATCCAACTGGAAGCACTATCTTCTAGGAGCGGATTCTGTGATCAAGACTGATCACCAGAGTTTGCGGTATTTTCTTACGCAAAGGAAACTATCTGAAAAGCAGATGAGATGGGCAAACTTTTTGTCTATGTTTCACTTCCAGATCCTTCACACGGCTGGGAGTAAGAATGTAGTCGCAGACGCACTGTCTAGGCGGCCAAGGGTGAACGCTATCACTCGGTGTATCACCAAGAATTAGAAGCACTACCGGATTTATATCCGAATGATCCAGACTTCTCCACCATCTGGGGAAAGCTACATCGTGGAGAGAATGAGTTTCCCTATTCCATTCGGGACGGTTATCTCTACCACCATCAGGCCATATGTGTGGCGGAACCATTAAGAAAGAAGATCATGGATGAAGCACACGCTTCGCCTTATGCGGGTCATCGGGGTATTCTCCCTACAACCTTAGCAATGGAAAGATATTTCTTTTGGCCTAGCCTTAAAGCAGACATTGATAAGTATGTTAGGGAATGCTTGGATTGCCAAAAAGTGAAGTATGATCGGCATAAGACGCTTGGGTTGCTACAACCTTTGCCTGTGCCTAATGAACCTTGGGAAAGTATTGCCATGGACTTCATCATGGACCTTCCTAGAACTCAGATTGGAAATGACGCGATCTGGACCATTGTGGACAGGTTTAGCAAGCAAGCACACTTTATACCAGTGAAGAAAACGATCAAAGCAGATCATATGGCGAGGGTCTTTCTAGCACAGATCTTTAAGCATCATGGAATGCCTAAGACTATTGTGAGTGATCGAGATCCTCGCATGACAGGAAATTTTTGGCGTGCCTTGATGGATAATCTTGGTACAAAGCTGAATTTTTCATCTGCCTACCATCCTCAAATGGACGGGCAAAGTGAGATAGCCAATTCCACAGTATTGGATATGTTAAAAGCTTATGTGTCAGACCGGCAATCTGACTGGGAGAAATATTTGCCTCTTGTCGAGTATGCGTATAACAATACCATACACTCATCGACGGGGAAAGCACCTTTTGAGATTCTTTATGGTAAGCCTTTGCTTCCACCCATCCTTTTAACTAAGGATAAGATCTTTGCAACAGATGAATTTGTCCGGGATTTGGACACCGCCTACGGGCAAGTTAGGAGAGCTATTCTACGCTCTCAGGAAAAGCATAAGAAAGCTGCAGACAAGCACAGAAGGAATCTAGACTTAACAGTCGGACAGTTAGTCTTACTCAAGTTTGAGAAGGCAAGACTTAAGAAACAAGCGTCTCATAAGGGGAAAGTGGTAAAAATTTCTACCCATTATTATGGGCCGTTTAAGATTACTGAGCGAGTGAATGATGTCGCTTTCCGATTAGAGCTACCGCCTAATTAGAAGATCCATAATGCTTTCCATGTGAGTTTACTCCGGCCGTATGTGGGACCGCCTCCGAGCCAGCCTAGCGCTGAGGAACCTCTTGAGGTTGAGGAAACAGAAGAAATACTCCAACCGGAGCAGATAGTAAGTCATCAGGAGTGGTCTCTCAAATCCGGAAAGATAACACGGAAGTATTTGGTTAAGTTTAAGAACTATTCGAATCTAGATGCTCAGTGGATGACACAGGAGGAATTAGCATCTTATCCCGAGATACTGGAGGTATATGTCCAAGCACTACAGTTGAGGTCAACTGTTTAGAAGCCAGAGGGATGTTGCTAATTGGACTATTTTCTTATTTTTAATGATTAAATCTCTTTTTTAGGATATTTTATTATGTGCACTAAGAACTGTTAAAAAGATTGTAGCTACAGGAACTGCCATCAGGAACGGACAACTTTGATGTGTCATTTGATAGGTGACGGTAAACATCGCGAAGGAGTTTCCGTAAGTTCGGTGGAAAGGGCCAGGTTACGAGTGCCTTTGATGCGTCACATGATGGGTGACGGGTGCATCAGTAAGGGGGCATCCCGTAGGCTAAGCAGGAAATCCGAACTGAGTAAGAAAATACGCGTAAGAACGCAAGCACAAGAATAAAGATGGGTTCAATGAAGCTTTTTACGAAAAGCAGGAACAATTGCGGGAGGACAGATGTTTTCCCGCGAGGAGTCTGTGTCTGCATTGCATCTGTGTCGTGTCCTGCACTCGGGGACGCCTGGAATGTGTCCGTGTAGCATTGTTTTCACTAACTGAGTGAGTTTTTAAAGTTTGAACAGGTTCACACTTTATTTTATAAAGTGACCGGTCACTTTTAAGTGACCGGCCCCTTTATTAATAAAATAAAGCAGGCAAGGCTCTTATAGAAAAAGCCAGCGCTAAAACCAACGTAGGGGGGGCTGAATTGCGATCTCTCTCTCCTCTCTCTAGAAAACACGATTTTCTCTCTCCTCTCTCTAGGAGCGCCAAGCTCTGCTTTTGGACCCCTATTCCTGCCGGGTGTCAAACCCTATAAAAGGGTAGCTAGCGTTTCAGTTTGGGGGAGCCGGAAGCAGCAGGAAGTGCAAGCGTTGGAATTCTGGAGCAAAGACTGGCGACGGAATTTGCAAGTGCTCGCGTGACGACTGAGTACGGAAGTCGATTCTCCGAGCAAGGAGCGACAGGTATAAGGTGTTGATACGCATTGAGAATTGCTGCTTTGTGTGGTTTGTTTTGCAGGAATCTCCCGTCTCACGGGAAGTACGGCTTCACGCCTAAGTCCCTTACGGGAAAGTACGGCTTCGCGCCCAAGTCCCTCACGGGAAGGAACGGCCTTGTGCCCAAGCCCTTTACGGGAAAGCACGACCTTCGGGTCTAAGACTACAGAACGGAGGGGTTTCCTCTGGTTCTCGTGCTTGTATAAGAATTCTCCGTGAATAAAAGAATACTCTTAACGGGGGGGGGGGGACCAGCCCATCTTCTGGTCCCCAATACTGTGTTGATCTTCTCCCTTCTCTCATGTTTTCAAAGAATTATAATTTTCAGATTTTGTAAGTGGTCGTGTACGCTCCCGTTTTGTGACAGAATCAACTGGTAGATCAGAGAATTCCCGAGACCGAGGATAAGATTTTTGAAGCGAATTAGTATATGAGAGATTTGAACACTGCTTTTGCCAAGGTTTGCGAGGCTCTTGAGATGTCTCAAGCATGGCATAGGAAGACAACTGATAGACATCGATGCAACTTGGTAGTTGAAGGAAGATGATTGGGTACTCTTATGGCTTGAGAAGGCACACCTAAGGAAACAAAAGGGAAAGGAGCGGCTTTTTTCAAAGCTAAGAATGCGGTACTATGGCCCTTTCCAGATTCAAGAGAAGATAGATGATGTATCCTTCAGACTGAAGTTGCCTGATACTTGGAAGATTCACAATACTTTTCATGTGAGTCTCTCGAAACCTTTCAAGGGTGAGGTGCAAGTCGACAAGGAGCCCGAGGAGCAACCTGAAGTAGAAGAGAGCGAGGAGATTCTCGTTCCGAAATCGATACTGGCTCACAAGAAAAGGAAAGAGAAAGGTAAAGTGTATGGCGGTTCTTAGTCAAGAACTACCCGACATTGAATGCGAGGTGGATAGAGGAGGACCTGGCAGATACTCCTCAGATATTGGAACTTTACCTTGAGGCTTTCTGTCTAGCTTTGACTATTCTGAGAGATCCCGGAGATCAGCAGGGTTGAATTTGGTGCAGACGGGATTGCACAAGAGGGAGTCACTCCGCTCCTTGGTCACAGGTTACCCAGATGGAATGAAGTCACTGATTTTCCTTTGGATTTAGGGATACTGATGGGCTGACAGTATTCTGCTGGATGACTTTATGAAAGAAGTACTTCGACATGGGAATTCCCGAAAATGAATCCGATTTGTGCGCGCTCACTCATGTGATTGTGTTGAGTGCAGGTTTGAAAGACGAAATGGTTGCAACATTTTGGTCTTGAGATTCTATAGATATGATCGCAATAAGACTTAGTTAATCCGACATCAATGAGGTCCGGTGTGGATCTAGATGCGATTGCTAAACACGTTGCCAGGAATCATGGTCCTAGATCTCGATGGATTCCATGCGATTTGATAGGAGTGTGATTTGATGTTCAATGATTATCGTCTTTATGCAAGTGTTGGATTTGTGTCGTCTAGTGCGTTGGTACTTAGAGTCAGTGTCTATTAAATTGGTTTATGGCTTATGTCTGATTTTGCAGGCGTAATCGAGGGCGATTACAATTCTTTCAAGAGGGGTTATGTCACAAGGTGATGACGTGGCATAGAAATGGCCAAGTGGACAAGAGAAACTGAATGGACTAACTTGAAGAACTTATGAAGCACCGGCCGTGGGGCCCGAAACCCTAAAAGACAGAAGCTTGAACCTTGAAAGGGACTTCTGTAAAATGCGTTGACATATTAACATGGTAGGGCCGTACATAATTTTTGCGATTTGCGTTGCAGGTGCCACGTGGCAGGCTGTATGAATTTCCGTAAATTATGCTGGCTGCTTTTGGAAATCTCTAGCGCTAGCTTTTGGGGACTAAAGCTTTTGGGTGAAAGTGCTTTTGAATTGATTGCTTTTGGGCATCCCATGTACTGTTATAAGAGCCCTTGGGGCCTCACTTTGCAGAGCATCTGGATGTAGAGTTTGAAAACGGATGTCCCTTGGGAGTTGTACTTTGCAATGATTAATGATAAAGAAATACCGAAAGGGGTGCCAGGTTTTGGGGCCAATACCTCTGGGCATGGAACTACGCCGGGCCGTGTGGACTCTCTCTCTCTCTCTCTCTCTCTCTCTCTCTCTCTCTCTATTAGAGTTCAATGATTTTGAAGTTTCTGTTTGTGTGTTGCTATTGATTTCTTGCTTGGAGTGTCCAAGCTTGTTACACTCTCTCTGAGAGATATCTTGTCTCTTTCTACATCAGTGACCTCTCTTCTCCACAGGTGCCTTAAGGTTCATGTGTGTGGCATTGCAGGTGTTCTAGATTGGAGTCAAGGTGTCCACCCGATCACGAGCCAGTTCTTGTCTTCATTGCATCTTCCGCAGCCTCCTTTGACATTCGTTTCATCCACAAAGTGATGGACAGTTAGAGATAACCAACTTAATGGTTATAGACTCGTTGAAGTGCTATATCTCCTAAAATAAGTCTTAAGTAGGAGAAGTATTTACCATTGGTGGAGCTTGCTTACAAAGACACTGTTCATACTTCAATGGGGAAAACATTTGAGATTGTTGAGGGTCGCAAAAAGGTTTTGTGTCTATTGAACACCAAGGACAAGATTTTTAAAGCATATCATGTTGTACAAGATCTGAAGACTACTTTTGTTAAGGTGAAGGAACTGAGCATAAAAGTGCTTTTTGGAGTATTCCCAATCTTTAGGTTTATGCGCTTCAAGGATAGTCACAAGCCACCAGTTAAGGATACAGAATAACATGTCGTAACTTGGGAATTGTCTTTTGCAAAGGCTATTTCAAGTTGGTGAAAAGAAGTGAAAGCTTTATTTATTACCCTTCTTCCATTATAGTACTTGAATTTGATGTCTTTGTCCCCAGCCTTGAAGATCTTCTTCTTGTGGTGTCGAGAATGCTTCTTGGAAATGGCTTTAGGATTTTCATGAACCGGAATTCTCCGGTTATGTTCCTTAGCCCTTGGTTGATCAGTAGGTTTCTCCGGGTCTAGCTGATTTTAGTCTTCGGAGATTATATTTTCCAAAATTTTCACCATATGCCTGCCATGTCAGCATCTGGAAGTCGTGCCGCGTTTCACTTTTTGCCTGGCACCGAATTTGTTCTTTGGGTTTGACATTTGATTGGCTCTCCTCTGTCTAGATGGGTATGGTGAGCCATGCCCGTCATCATCTTGTGTCAAATGCGAAGCTAGGGCTTTACTGCGGGGTAGGACTCGGAAGCTCCACGCTGTTATTAAATGATGCAAAGCGAGGCTCCACTCCAGATGTGACATCCTATGCTTGCATCTTGAAGGCACGTTCCATCATGTAGGACGTCATAGGCATGTATAATAGGATTCATGCTGAGATTGCTAGTCAGGGTCAGAAAATATGTTGTGCTGATAGTGCTCCGGTTGAAATGTGTGCCCCAATGTGCCGTCCCCATGAAAGTGCAAAAAGTTTTGATGAGCTTTGCGTCTGGAATGTGGTCTCTTCGAATGCAACCTTTGCACAAAGTTTTGGGCTGTTCTCAATGCATTCGAAGCGAGGGCTTCTCTCTTTGGTGAGAGCTGTTTTCAATGGATGCAAAGCGAGGGCAGGGGCAGGGCTTGAAAGATCTAGGCTATTTTCAAGCAGTACAAAGCACGGGCTCCGCTCCAGATGTTGTATCCTATGCTCTTGCATCTTGAAGGCATCTGGCTTTTTTCAGTGGATGTGAAGCGAGGGGTCCTCTCCTTCCCGAGTGCTGTTTTCAATGGATCCCAAGTGAGGGCTTTGTTGGGTTAAAGGCCTAAATAACCCCTTTTTGTACATTTTTATACTTTGTCCAGGTTCAATATGAACCTGGACACATTTTTTAAAGGTTACTTATAATAAAAGTGGGAAAACCCAAAACTCACTTATTGAGTTTTCCCCAAAAACGTGAGCTTTAAAAAATGTGTCCAGGTTCAATATGAACCTGGACAAAGTATAAAAATGTACAAAAAGGGGTTATTTAGGCCTTTAACCCAACAGGCATAACTCCACGGACAGAGCTTAGTTCTGGGCTGTTTTCAATTGGTTCAAAGTTAGGGCTCCACTACAAATGTGGTATCGTAGTCTTGCATCTTGAAGGCATGTTGCATTATGCAAAACGTCATAGACATGTGCAAATGAATTCATGACGAGATTCCTAGTCAGGACTTGTGTCAGTTAGAAGTGGTTCAGAGAAGATGTGCGTGGTAGTGCTTTATGTATTTCCAATTTGCTGTGTTCACGAAAGCGCGGAAGTTTTGATGACCTTCGCGTCGGGAAGGCAGTCCCTTAAAATGCAACCATTGTAGGAAGTTTTGGGCAAACAACTTAGCAAGAGCTGTTTTCTATAGATGTGAAGCGAGGGCTTTACTCCAGGGGCAGGGCTCAGAAGTTCTGGGCTGTTTTTAATCAACGCGAAGGACGGCTCTACTCCAAATGTTGTTGCTAAATTGGCTTTATTTGACAGAAAAATAATTCTGAATGAATTATTGGATTTGTAAGTGAGAGGGTTTTCTTGCTTGGAACACCAAGAAACTAATTCTAAATGAATTATTGGAATTTTAAGTGAGAGGGTTTTTCTCACTGGAGACATCCGAGTACAGAGTATTCCCGTCATTCAAAGTAATGACGGGAGCACTGTGAACGGGAATATCTGTAAGGCCACCAAGAACGGGTACTTCAGATGCGTCACATCGGATGGGTGACAGGGAGCATCGGGAAGAAGTATCCGACCATCCGGGAACGGACATCTCTGATGCATCATAGGATGGGTGACATAGAGCATCGTGAAGGGGATTGTACCGTAAGTTCGGTAGGAAAGGACTAGGTGATGGGTATTCCTGATGCGTCACAAGGTGGGTGACGGGTGCATCAGAAAGGGGATATCCATAGTCGAGAGGAAATCCGAACCGGAAAGAGGAATACGCGTAAAGACGCAAGCACAAGAATAAAGATGGGTTCTGAGAAGCTTTTCTTAAAAAGCGGAATATTTTAACGAGTTTTTCGGGAAGAGCAGATGCTTTTCCGCGAGGAATCTATGTTTGCATTGCATTCGTGCATGTGGTTGCATCCAGGGACGCCTGGGAAGTGCTGTGAAAGCATTGTTTTTAACTTATAAGGTTTTATTGAGTTTTTGGGCAGATTCAGACTATTTTTAAAATACGTCGGCCGTCCATTTAATAAGTGGGCAGCCATCTGATAAATAAGGCAATAGATCAGCCAGCGAATTCTCTCTCGCTATTTCGGGTAGAACAGGAAAAAAAAACGAAAAAAAAAACCGGCCGCGATCTCTTCGCGAGCAACTATTTGTGCCGTGGTCAAGGAGCTATAAAAGCACCACATGCCCTCACTGGAAGGAGGTCACCAACGCCAGCAAGAGAAGACTTTGCCGCCAGATAACGCAAGAGATCGCGATACTACGAAGCACGGAAGTCGCTTTTCCCGCGCAAGAGCGACAGGTATCTATTGTGGATTCGCCATACGAATTGTTGTCGTGTGTTTGCGTGTGTGTTTGTAGGTACTTCATCGCGAAGGAGAAGCGAGAAGGCTTTGGCCTACGCTTTGGAATTCCGGAAACGGAATTCGGAAATTGTCTGCGGAGTCTCAACTCCGAGTACAGACGGAAAAAGGATTAAGAGCTTGTCTCTCAGATTTCCGTTACCGGAAGGAACGACCATCGAGGCAGAGATTTAGAATGGAGGGGTTTTCTCCGGTTCTTGTGCTGGTAAAAAGATTCTCCCTAATAAAGAATTCTCTTTAAGGGGGGGGACCAGCCCATCTTTTGGTCCCCAGTATTGTGTTGATCTTCTCACTCTCTCTCTCTCTATTTATTTCTCTCTATATCCGTTGGCTTCAATATTAAGTGAAATTCTATTTATCCGAGTATATTCTATATTGTTATGCGCTCCCGTTTGTGACAGTGGTATCAAGCATGGTCTCCTCTCTTTCTCTGTAAGGAGGACGACTCTGGGAAGATACGGGAAGAAGCCATGACAAGCCAAGAGAGAAGTAAGCAGGCGGAAACCTAAGTCCTGCAGGAAAAGCTCGTAGAGTTGGAATTTTTTTTTTTCTCTCTATGCAAGAAGTCGACACAAGACTTGGGATTCTCTGAGAAGGCGACAAGAGCATGATGCTCAAGAACCTAGAGAATCCAAGGAGTGGAATGCTCGAGATCCTTCAGAATCCAGAAAATATCCATGAACATCAATCCAGAACTAGCCATGAAATCCTGTCATTTCGGAAAGGATATGAAGGTCTTTAGACCTCAGAACACTCTGGTCAAGTTTGATACTTTTGACGTAACGGAAGATGCCCTGAAAGCTACCGCTTTCATTCGACAGTTTGAAGTTGCCTTTGCAAACGGCAATTTCTGAGAAGCGTCGAAGGTGAGGCATGTGACCAAACACCTCAAGGGGATTGCAAGTACTTGGTGGTATACCAAAGCTCTGCAAGGAACTTACAACAAGACTTGGATTTAATTCAAGGCTGAATTTTCGGACAAATTTTTTTCCTCTACGCTTTGAGGAAGGCATCCAAGAAGATTGGGATTGGTTTGCCCAATACGAACACGAGCGAGTCAAAGCAAGTAGTAGTTCACTCTTGCCAAGGTAGCTCCATTCTTGATCCTCTCTAAGGAAGGAAAGATGGAACAAATTTAATGAAAGACTTTCGCCTGAATTTTGTAAATGCATCTGCAAGATACTTTGCAGCAGATGGTGGAGTCAGCAATACAAAGCTGAAAGTGTACACCTTAGTGTACATAGAATCCAATCCTCGTAGTGGGACGGAAAACATTGAACACAGAAAGTTGGGAGTAAGGGAATTAAATCTAACTCTTGAGTTCTTAAATAGAAGACCCTTGAACTTCAAGTGAGAGGGCAGGTTTTTAATCAAAGTTACATCTTTGAGGAAATCATAAACTGCATTGTGCTTGTTTGCTCTTTTGCACGAGGTATGGTTATGTCTAACCGGGACTACTCACTCTCGAGTGTTTACGACAACAGGATCAAATTGAAACATTGTTTTCTGAGATGAATTGGTTTGCTTAACTAGCCGGAAGGTCAACTATTGATCTGGTATCCGGTAATTCTCGAACAGATTACCTGCTACTAGGGGTAGGAAATTATGAAGGACCATTTTGAGCTTTCAAGCAAAGAAAAGTTTTTATTAAGCTTGAATATTCTTTAAGCCCGCACCCCCTACCCGGTAAGGGAAGATATGGAAGTGCTTTTCGCACAAGCGAAGGAATATTCTCTTTACGAGGGAAGGAACAAGCGACGACTACGGCCTGTGATCGAAGAATCCAAGGATTAAAATCCTAGTTTATTTGATGAGCGGGTTTTGCTCTAAGATTGAGCCAAGAGATCGTCAGGTTGAGCGTCTTCGCTCTAAGGATCTTACGAAGGGAAGGTAATTTCCCAGGCTCATTGAAACTTATGTACACCTTTGGGTACATGGATAACACACGAAGATGCAGACCTATGCTAAGGTGGGTCATCTACCAATCAAATTTTTTTCTGCTGAACGGAATGAGATGAACCAACTTCCTTTTTAGGATCTCGATGGGAGTTTGTTATATACTCTCTTCAGCGCCTTTTTGCGCGCAAGGATATTCCGACACGAGAATCTCTATTTGAGATGTGTTCGGTAGAAGGACTTTGAGTCTCTACGGAGAAGAGGTTTTATACCCTCTGGACTAACAGCGCAGGGTTATGCGCAAGGACAAATACCTAGATTGATTTCTAGGAAGATTATTCTTCTCGAATTTGAGAAGACGGAATCAAGTTAACAGAGTCTCCAATAAGGAAACTTTGGATCAGAACAATTGGCCTACCCAAAGCAAAAGGCTCGGAATAAGAACTTACTTTGGTAAGATGACACACTTTGTCTACCGCAGGAAGATTCACATGAGCTTAATGCTCTCGACATGCCATATGCGGGAGGACACATGTTGCTAAATAGACTATTTTCTTATTTTCTCGAGTAATTTCTTTTTATTGAAATTAGGATATTTAGAGATGTGCACTTGAACCGTAAGGTTAGGAACTGTAGATCTACTGGAATTATTAAAAGCCATCAGGAACGGAAAACTCTGATGCGTCCTATGATGGGTGACATTAAGCATCGTGAAGGGGTTTTACCGTTAGTTCGGTGGAAGAGACCGGGAAACGAATATTCCTGATGCGTCACGTGATGGGGTGACGGGAGCATCGGAAAGGGAATATCTCGTGGGTCTGGCAGGAAACCCGAACTGGAAAGAGGAATACGCGTAAAGACGCAAGCACAAGAATAAAGATGGGTTCAGAGAAGCTTTTCTTAAAAAGCGGAATATTTTAACGAGTTTTCTGGAAGAGCAAACGCCTTCCCGCAAGGAATCTATGTTTGCATTGCATTCGTGCATGTGGTTGCATCCAGGGACGCCTGGGAAATGTTCTGCAAGGCATTGTTTTTAACTTATAAGGTTTTATTGAGTTCTTGAACAGGTTCAGACCAATTTTAAAACTATGCCGGCCGCCCACTTAATAAGTGGGCAGCCACTTAGAAAATAAAGCAACAAAACCAGCCAGCGAATTCTCTCTCCCTATTTCGGGTAAAGCAGCGCAAAAAAATAAAAATAAAAAAAATAAAAATAAAAAAAACGACCGCGATCTCTACGCGAGCAGCTATTCGTGCCGTGGCCAAGGAGCTATAAAAGCACCACATGCCCTCACTGAAAGGGAGGTTACCAACGTCAGCAAGAGAAGACTCTACCGCAAGAGATCGCGAGACTACGAAGCACGGAAGTCGCTTTTCCCGTGCAAGAGCGACAGGTATCTATTGTGGATTCGCCATACAAATTGTTGTCGCGTGTTTGTGTGTGTGTTTGCAGGTACTTCATCGCGAAGGAGAAGCGAGAAGGCTTCGGCCCTACGCTTGGGAATTCCGGGAACGGAATTCGGAAATTGTTTGCGGAGTCTCGACTCCGAGTACAGACGGAAAAAGGATTGAGAGCTCGTCTCTCGGATTTCCCTTACGGGAAGGAACGACCATTGAGTCAGAGGTTTAGAACGGAGGGGTTTTTTTCCGGTTCTTGTGCTTGTAGAAAGATTCTCCCTAATAAAGGATTCTCTTTAAGGGGGGGGACCAGCCCATCTTTTGGTCCCAAATACTGTGTCGAACTTCTCCCTCAACTTTGTTTAGTTGATAGATTATTTATTTTCATCTTGTTGATTATTCGTGTGCGCTCCCGTTTGTGACAGTGGTATCAGAGCTCGGATTCCTCTCTTTCTCTGCAAAGAAGGACAATTCCGGGAAGGAACGTGAAGAACCATGACAAGCCACGGAAGAACCGGTGAAGACGAACTTCAGCAAGTGCGAGCCCAACTCGCGGAATTGCAACAACTCATTTCGTTACCGGCTGTCCAAAAGGCTTTGAACGGAATCAAGAAGCCACAAGGAACGGATGCCGATGGGCGTCAGGAAAATCCTGTTAATGGAAGCAACCAACAGGTGGATGGTGCGGAAAAAGGTGCCGAAACGCACAAGGGATCTCCGGATCAGGACAAACGGCCTTCTAAGAGCAAGGGCCAGGAAAAAGAACTCTCTCTGCTTAATGAAAGCAAGGATATCTCTATCTCTTCTCCATCATACTCTCCTGATTATACTACTACATCTACTTCTCATACAGTATCTAAATCTTCTCCCAAGAAGAAAACTCCTACTACTTCCCTACATGCTACTAAAGAGAAGCCCCAGTTCAAGAGGGATAACCGCAGACGTCACCGCAAGATGCGCATTTTCAAATCCGGTGACAAGGATGTGAAGTTTGATAACTACACAAGATGGAGAGATATCTCCAAGGCACTGTCTTTCATCAGGCAGTTTGAAGTTGCTTGTGCCAACGGAAACTTCACAGAAAAATCCAAGTTGCGTCATGTTGGGATGCATCTCAAGGAGACTGCAAGCAACTGGTGGCTAGCCAAAATTCTGGAAGGTACTCAAGCCAGAACCTGGGCTCAATTCAAAGCTGAATTCTATGAACAATTTCTTCCACCGGATTTCGAGAAGGACATTCGGAAGGAATGGGACTGGCTCGCCCAGAAGGAACAAGAGAAAGTCACGGCTTATGTTGACAAGTTTTGGTCGGTTCTTCTAAAAGTTACGCCTTTTATGAAGATTTCCGACGAAGAGAAGATGCGAAAGTTTGAAGCAGGTCTTCAACCACCACTTCGGAAGAGCATGAAGGTGTACCCACATGACACCCTTCAGCGGATGATGGAGTCGGCAATCATTGCCGAGGATTTACATTCCACTGGTACCCCCAGACGGATGGAACATAGCACATACCGTGCAAGGCAAAGAGCGGTCTATGATGACCATGGCAACCAAGGCAAAAAGCGTTCCCCAGAGGATCCGGATGAGCCTAAGAAGCCAGAGGGTACTGGAAAACGGCTTAAGTATCTCACACCAAACCAAGTACAAACCTTCAAAGAGCAAGGAAGGTGCTTCTACTATGGTGAAAAAGGACACATGAAGCCCGACTGCCCTGTTCGGCAGCAACGGCAGGAACGAGCATCTTCGAAGAGGGAACAATCGAAGAAGGAACCCGCTCCACCGAGCTTGAATTCCATTCCTGATGTGCAAGGGAATACAGAAACCGAGAAAGGGAAGCGCCAGCTCTTTAAAGGCTGGGGATCTGTGAATAACCAGTGGGTGTTGATCCTCTACGACCCTGGATCGACGGACAACTTCATTTCACTGGAAACTGCAGAATGTTTGGGCCTTACACCGGCTCAGCTTGGAACTCCAGTCACTTCCGGATCGGCATTTGAGGGGTTGACCACCAATGCAACTCCCGTGCAAGGACAACTCAATCTCCGGATTGGTGAATACAAGGACCGCGAATGCTTTTTGATGGCACCTATTGAGGGATGTGATATCATCTTGGGTATGCCATGGCATTACCATATGCAACCGGTCCCAGATTATGTAGAAAAGACCCTCGCTTTTGAGCATGAGGGCAAGAAAATTAAAATTTTTGCTGATGCAGGGGATTGGCTATTCCCTATTGTAAGCCATATCTCCATTAAGAAGGAAATAAAGAAGTGCGTTTTTGCTTACTTGATTTTCGCACGTGAAAGAGATAAAACTAATGAGGGTTCGCTCTCTAGTTTGGAAATTAAACGTTTTCAATTTCTTGAAAAGTATAAAGATTGTTTCACGGATACTCTACCAGACAAGCTACCTTCGGAACGTCCGGAAGATCATCGCATTGATCTTGTACCAGGTAGCTCTCCCCCAAACCTACCCCCTTATCGGGTTAGTCTTGCTCAGCAAGAGGAAATTTTGAAGCAAGTCAACGAGCTTCTGGAAAAAGGTCTAGTACGACCAAGTACTTCGCCTTACTGCTCTCCAGTTCTACTAGTGCAGAAGAAAGACTGCATGTTTCGAATGTGCATAGATTATCGATCTCTAAACAAGATCACTATCAAGAATCGCTTTCCAATACCCCGGATTGATGATATTCTCGATAAGCTGCAGGGAGCAAGTATCTTTAGTCGCATTGACTTAAAAAGCAGGTATCATCAGATACGCATAGCCCCTGAAGATGTCCATAAGACTGCCTTTCGCACCACTTTTGGACTTCATGACTTTTTGGTAATGCCGTTTGGCTTGACCAATGCTCCTGCCACATTCAATCGAATGATGGACCGAATTTTCAGCCCACACCGAGCTTTCACAGGAGTGTTCTTTGATGACATACTCGTCTTTTCAAAGACCGAGGAGGAACATCGGAAGCACTTGGATATAGTGTTTCGGGAATTGCGAAAGCATGAGTTGCATGTGAATGCAAAGAAGAGTGAGTTCTTCCTCACTGAGATACACTATCTCGGCCATATAGTCTCACACAACCAAGTGAAAATGGATCCCGCAAAGATCCAAGTCGTGCAAGATTGGCCAACTCCC
Source organism: Adiantum capillus-veneris (assembly GCF_014529385.1). Taxonomy (NCBI): domain Eukaryota; kingdom Viridiplantae; phylum Streptophyta; class Polypodiopsida; order Polypodiales; family Pteridaceae; genus Adiantum; species Adiantum capillus-veneris. The sequence continues at coordinate 43,912,129 of NC_140945.1, forward strand.
ACTACGGTACATGATGTACGAAGTTTTCTGGGATTGTGTTCTTACTATCGGAGGTTTATTCGAGGCTTTGCTCAAGTAGCAAGACCACTTCATGACCTAACAAGGAAAAAGATCCCTTTCAGGTGGGGATCGAGACAACAAGGTGCCTTTGGTAGGCTAAAGTACCTATTAAGCCATGGACCTATTTTGATAGTGCCAGACTTAAGGAAACCATTCGAGGTTCATTGCGATGCTTCAGGTGATTGCATCGGTGCAATGCTTAACCAAGAAGCCCATGCAGTGGCTTATGAAAGTAGACGACTTAAGGATGCAAAATTGCATGCCTCGATCTACGAGAAGGAACTTATGGCTGTGATCCACGCCTTGTCTACCTCGAAGCATTATCTTCTAGGAGCGGATTTTGTGATCAAAACCGATCACCAGAGTTTGCGGTATTTTCTTATGCAACGGAAATTATCTGAGAAGCAAATGAGATGGGCCAACTTTTTGTCCATGTTTCACTTCCAGATCCTCCATACGGCTGGGAGTAAGAATGTGGCTGCAGACGCATTGTCTAGACGGCCTAGGGTGAACGCAGTTACTTCTGTGTATCACCAAGAATTGGAATCACTTCCAGAGTTGTATCCGAATGACCCAGACTTCTCCTCCACTTGGAATAAATTACAGAACGGAGAGGATGAATATCCCTATTCTATTCGGGATGGTTACCTCTATCACCACCAAGCAATTTGCGTGGCAGAACCATTGAGAAAGAAAATCATGGAAGAAGCACATGCTTCACCATATGTAGGTCATCGGGGAATTCTCCCTACGACCTTAGCATTGGAAAGATATTTCTTTTGGCCAAGCCTTAAAGCAGACATTGATCAATATGTCAGGGAATGCTTGGTTTGCCAAAAAGTAAAGTATGATCGGCATAAGACGCCTGGGTTACTCCAACCTTTACCTGTGCCTGATCAACCCTGGGAGAGTATTGCCATGGATTTTATTATGGATCTCCCAAAGACTCAAACTGGAAATGATGCGATCTGGACTATCGTGGACAGATTTAGCAAGCAAGCTCACTTTATTCCAGTTAAGAAAACAATCAAAGCAGACCATATGGCTAGAATTTTTGTAGCACAGATCTTTAAGCATCATGGGCTGCCCAAGTCTATTGTGAGTGATCGAGATCCTCGCATGACAGGCAACTTTTGGCGTGCCTTGTTTGATAACCTTGGCACAAAGTTGAATTTTTCTTCTGCATATCATCCTCAAACGAATGGGCAAAGTGAGATCGCTAATTCCACAGTATTGGATATGCTGAAATCTTATGTGTCAGAAAGACAGTCTGACTGGGAGAAGTATTTGCCCCTTGTTGAGTACGCGTATAACAATACCGTACATTCGTCTACGGGGAAAGCACCTTTTGAGATTCTTTATGGTAAGCCTTTACTTCCACCGATCCTTGTCACTAAGGATAAGATTTTTGCAGCAGATGAGTTTGTCCGAGATTTGGACACGGCCTACGGGCAAGTTAAGAGAGCAATTTTACGCTCTCAGGAAAAACATAAGAAAGCTGCGGACAAGCATAGAAGGAATCTGGACATAACAGTCGGTCAATTAGTCCTACTCAAGTTTGAGAAGGCAAGACTAAAGAAACAAGCGACTCAGAAAGGGAAAGTGGTAAAACTTTCCAATCGCTATTATGGGCCGTTTAAGATAATTGACCAAGTGAACGATGTGACGTTCCGATTAGACTTACCATCTAATTGGAAGATCCACAATGCTTTCCATGTTAGTTTACTCCGGCCATATGTCGGACCTCCTCTAAGTCAGCCTATTGCTGAGGAACCTCCTGAGGTTGAGGAAACGGAAGAAATACTCCAATCGGAACATATCATTCATCATCAGGAGCGGCCACTTAAGTTCGGGAAGATTACACGGAAGTATTTGGTAAAGTTTAAGAATTATTCAACTCTAGATGCTCAGTGGATGACCGAGCAGGAATTAGCACCCTATCCCGATGTTCTGGAAGGATATGTACAAACACTACAGTTGAGGACAACTGTTTAGAAGCCAGAGGGATGTTGCTAAATAGACTATTTTCTTATTTTCTCGAGTAATTTCTTTTTATTGAAATTAGGATATTTAGAGATGTGCACTTGAACCGTAAGGTTAGGAACTGTAGATCTACTGGAATTATTAAAAGCCATCAGGAACGGAAAACTCTGATGCGTCATATGATGCGTGACATTAAGCATCGCGAAGGGGTTTTATCGTTAGTTCGGTGGGAGAGACCGGGAAACGAATATTCCTGATGCGTCACGTGATGGGGTGACGGGAGCATCGGAAAGGGAATATCTCGTGGGTCTGGCAGGAAACCCGAACTGGAAAGAGGAATACGCGAAAAGACGCAAGCACAAGAATAAAGATGGGTTCAAAGAAGCTTTTCTTAAAAAGCGTAATATTTTAACGAGTTTTCCGGGAAGAGCAGACGCTTTCCCGCAAGGAATCTATGTTTGCATTGCATTCGTGCATGTGGTTGCATCCAGGGACGCCTGGGAAATGTTGTGCAAGGCATTGTTTTTAACTTATAAGGTTTTATTGAGTTTTTGAACAGGTTGAGACCAATTTTAAAAATATGCCGGCCCCACTTATTAGAAAATAAAGCAACAAAACCAGCCAGCGAATTCTCTCTCTCTATTTGGGGTAAAGCAGCGCAAAAAAAAAAAAAAAAAAAAAAAAAAAAACGGCCGCGATCTCTACGCGAGCAACTATTCGTGCCGTGGCCAAGGAGCTATAAAAGCACCACATGCCCTCACTGAAAGGGAGGTTACCAATGTCAGCAAGAGAAGACTCTACCGCAAGAGATCGCGAGACTACGAAGCACGGAAGTCGCTTTTCCCGTGCAAGAGCGACAGGTATCTATTGTGGATTCGCCATACAAATTGTTGTCGCGTGTTTGTGTGTGTGTTTGCAGGTACTTCATCGCGAAGGAGAAGCGAGAAGGCTTCGGCCCTACGCTTGGGAATTCCGGGAACGGAATTCGGAAATTGTCTGCGGAGTCTCGACTTCGAGTACAGACGGAAAAAGGATTGAGAGCTCGTCTCTCGGATTTCCCTTACGGGAAGGAACGACCATTGAGTCAGAGATTTAGAACGGAGGGGTTTTTCTCCGGTTCTTGTGCTTGTAGAAAGATTCTCCCTAATAAAGGATTCTCTTTAAGGGGGGGGACCAACCCATCTTCTGGTCCCAAATACTGTGTCGAACTTCTCCCTCAACTTTGTTTAGTTGAAAGATTATTTATTTTCATCTTGTTGATTGTTCGTGTGCGCTCCCGTTTGTGACAACACAAGAGGTTTAATATCCTCAGGACTAACAATGCAGGATTATGCGCAAGGACATAGACCTAGATTGATTTCTAGGAGGATTATTCTTGTCGGAATTGAGAAGGTGGAATTGAGCTAACAGATTCTCGGATAAGGAAAACTTCCGATCTGTTGGAAAGACGTGAATGATTAGTTCTTACATGGCTCGTAAGTTTGATGATTGGTGAAGGATATCCTCGAGGTACTAGAGGAATGACATGAACCGGTAAGGTAAGTATTGATTTATTGAATTTCTATTTTTAAGTTCTCTTTTGAGAAAGGACTAGCTCAACTCACCATTGAGCAAGGTTTGGAATCTTTCCAATTTCTCCCCGGCAGTTCATTTCGACCTCTACAGTTGAGGACAACTGTTTATAAGTGAGAGGGATGTTGCTAAATTGGCTTTATTTGACAGAAAAATAATTTTGAATGAATTATTGGATTTATAAGTGAGAGGGTTTTCTTGCTTGGAACACCAAGAAACTAATTCTAAATGAATTATTGGAATTTTAAGTGAGAGGGTTTTTCTCACTGGAGACATCCGAGTACAGAGTATTCCTAGTGCGTCATTCAAAGTAATGACGGGAGCACTGTGAATGGGAATATCTGTAAGGCCACCAAGAACGGGTACTTTAGATGCGTCACATCGGATGGGTGACAGGGAGCATCGGGAAGAAGTATCCGACCATCCGGGAACGGACATCTCTGATGCGTCATAGGATGGGTGACATAGAGCATCGTGAAGGGGATTGTACCGTAAGTTCGGTAGGAAAGGACTAGGTGATGGGTATTCCTGATGCGTCACAAGGTGGGTGACGGGTGCATCAGAAAGGGGATATCCATAGTCGAGAGGAAATCCGAACTGGAAAGAGGAATACGCGTAAAGACGCAAGCACAAGAATAAAGATGGGTTCTGAGAAGCTTTTCTCAAAAAGCGGAATATTTTAACGAGTTTTTCGGGAAGAGCAGACGCTTTTCCGCGAGGAATCTATGTTTGCATTGCATTCGTGCATGTGGTTGCATCCAGGGACGCCTGGGAAGTGCTGTGAAAGCATTGTTTTTAACTTATAAGGTTTTATTGAGTTTTTGGGCAGATTCAGACTCTATTTAAAATACGTCGGCCGTCCATTTAATAAGTGGGCAGCCATCTGATAAATAAGGCAACAGATCAGCCAGCGAATTCTCTCTCGCTATTTCGGGTAGAACAGGAAAAAAAAAAACGAAAATAAAAAAACCCCGGCCGCGATCTCTTCGCGAGCAACTATTTGTGCCGTGGTCAAGGATCTATAAAAGCACCACATGCCCTCACTGAAAGGAGGTCACCAACGCCAGCAAGAGAAGACTCTGCCGCCAGATAACGCAACAGATCGCGATACTACGAAGCACGGAAGTCGCTTTTCCCGCGCAAGAGCGACAGGTATCTATTGTGGATTCGCCATACGAATTGTTGTCGTGTGTTTGCGTGTGTGTTTGTAGGTACTTCATCGCGAAGGAGAAGCGAGAAGGCTTCGGCCTACGCTTTGGAATTCCGGAAACGGAATTCGGAAATTGTCTGCGGAGTCTCAACTCCGAGTACAGACGGAAAAAGGATTGAGAGCTTGTCTCTCGGATTTCCCTTACGGGAAGGAAAGACCATCGAGTCAGAGATTTAGAACGGAGGGGTTTTCTCCGGTTCTTGTGCTTGTAAAAAGATTCTCCCTAATAAAGAATTCTCTTTAAGGGGGGGGGGACCAACCCATCTTCTGGTCCCCAGTACTGTGTCGATCTTCTCACTCTCTCTCTCTATTTATTTCTCTCTATATCCGTTGGCTTCAGTGAACATTGAACTTATGAGAGTGTAAAATACTGCTTTAAAGGAGCCAGGACGTAGCCGCTGGGTTGATGCGAGTGAAATTTGTTAAATTTGTTGTAGGGCATTTGCAAAGCAGTCTTCTAGGTGCTTGCTGTAAATGGGAACATGTGGAGCTGGGAAGATTGACATTTGAGCGTGCAGTACAATTAGAAGGATGCAAAGCTGCAGCATTTCTTAAGCAGGCTCTGCTTTGTTAGCCTTTTGGCTATTTCTTGTGTGATCATTGATATTCCACAAAAAACAGGTACATGCATACAAAAGAACATTCCTTGGCCTCCAGTCGGTGCTTGATGAGACCAGAAGCTTGTCTATAAAGTTCATTGACGATCTGCTTTTTAATGGAACTGCATATTGCATATATTTCTGTTGGCAGGAAACTTTTTTGCTCAACGGTTTGAACTTCATTCAAGCTGCAAAAAACAGGGACGTCCTTACATCGAAAGAGGATGCGAAATCTGGGTGATGAGTAGGTGACTATGAACTGCATCGATGATTTAGGGTGGATGCGTAACGAAGCCAAGTTGCCTTCAAAGGCAAGTTGAGGTTTTCCATGTTATCTGTAGACTGTGGTCCGTGGACACACGATGAAATCAGTGTTAATCTCTCCATATATATAGGTTACAGCTGGAAAGGGTGTATGCGTGCCTGTCACTCCAACTATCTATCTTGTGAAAATTCTCTTGCATGCTCGATGAAGTTTCTGTATCTGGGGCGTCTATTTTCAGGGGCTACTATTTTCAGCGACGTAGTTCCAAGGGTAACTTACCGTGGAGCTTGTCGTGCACCATTGTTAGGTGTTGAAATAGGAGATGCAAACATAGCTAGCTCAATTGGCTTTGAGGGAGGAAGCTCGAGGTTTCCATTCAACAAATCGAAGTTATAATTATGCTAGTAGAGGTGAGGTTGCAAGATTCCATGAAGAAGGTTGGGGTTTTGAATGGGTTTTGTGCTTGTGTGACTAGACGAATAAGCAAAACATCCATTTGTGCCAAAGGGTTATTTTATTTGTTCGATGGCAAGTTTAATCACATGAATGCTCGTATACACCTACAAATTTGTCCTTCATGATTTTGATGTACATAACTTGGATATGAGGCTATCATATGTAAGTGTGGATACTATAGACTTTCCAATTTGAAGACACTCATGTCGAGAAAATTTTGGGCCCTTGGTCTGTTTGGTCAGGACAGTATTATGGATTTTTATGGTACTCTAGCAGAAGGTGGTCAGTCAAAATACACTCTGTTTAGGAGATGGAAACCTCCATTGTATAGTTCATTGACCTTTCTGAATCCTTTATGACCCTCCTATGCTTATAGATATGAAACTGTAAATGCAATCTGTTGATAGAAGAATTTCTCCAAAACAGATGAGGGTTATCGTGCAGGGTGTATGTCCCAAGTGTGCTATTGACATGAGGTGTGAAGCATGAATTCTACGATTAGTTTGAGATGGATGTTTTTTTTTTTTTGGGAGCCACGAGCGCCTCATGCACATTATGCAATTCTCATGATATTTGAAAATCATGTCTCCAATTTTTGAATACTATCAGCATCTACTAAGTCCCCATTACTTAAATCTTGTGAAGTCATCGATCGTCAATAATCTTAACTTATACACAACATTTAGATATATGACTATTTCAACATGTTAGATGGATTCACAATGTACCCTTGCAGTTAGCGAGATGATGTGACAACAATTTTATTTTGGTGTCCTTTGTGTTAAACATGTGACCCTTCCTCAAAAGAATTGTCAAATGAGTGGTACATTTGATTGGAGTAATTGACACCCCGTAGATCTTTCTTAACATGTTTGATTATGGATTACTAGATGCAAATACATTATGTGAACAATGTAATGATCATTTTTGTTTGTCTAAGGGGGACTAGACTTATGCCCTAGGTACATTGAATGATGAGCGCACCACCCATGCCTTGAGAGAAAGATGAATGTGGGAGGTAGGTCAACCAAGCATTATCGCCAACACGATCTTTGGAGTAGTGGGAATGTTTTGTGGGTGTCGCCTTGCTTATTAAGAATTGACTATTTCCACATTAGTTATAGAGCCCTAAATCAACACGCGCTTGGAAGGACGGCGTGATTGCTTAGGAGGGCCCCTCATTTTCGCCACCATCTTTGGTTGCCCTTTCTCCCCCTTTTTTGTGAGCACGCTCTTCCTCCTTGTCCTGATCTATTTACTCCTCTTCCATGTCCTCTTTGTCTTTAGTGCACCTTCTTCCTCGTCCTAATCTATTTACTCCTTTTCATGTCCTCTTCGTCCTTACTGCATTTGGCTTTAAACACCTAGACACCCCTTCCGAAGTGGTTTGTTGAACCACTATTTGTAGGAACGTCTCTTCTCTGCTTCTATTTGATTTACTAAAGTTATCCACTCAATTTTCAATCATATTGATTTGCTCATGGTGGCTATGAAGAAGATATATAGTGGTAATCTCATGAAGACACTCATGATGAGAAATTTTTTGGGGCCTTGGTCTATTTGGTCAGGACAATCTTATGGATTTTAATGGTACTCTAGCAGTAGGTGGTTAGTCAAAATGCACTCTGTTAAGGAGATGGAAACCTCCATTGTATAGTTCATTGACTTTCCCGAATCCTTTATGACCCTCCTATACTTGTACTTATGAATGTGTAAATGTAGTCTTTTGGTAGAAGAAATTTCTCCAAAACGGATCGTGCAGGGTGTATGTCCAAGTGTGCTATTGAAATGTGTGGCATGTGTTAGAGGTGTGAAGCTTGAATCCTACAATTAGTTTGAGATTTATGTTTTTTTTAATGGGAGCCATGTCTTGAAAAAAAAAACACTATATTCTTTGAAGTCCCCTAATTCCAAAATTTTAGGGTACCCAAACCCAAGGTGGGACTATTAAAAGACTATCTTGAAAGTCTTGAGTGAGCCTTAATCATAAAAAATCATCCACCATGAGGGCTTTCTACTCAACTTAGAGATAAGAAAACCACAAGAAATTTTGTAACACCTTCAATAGTGAAATTGAGAGAAAATGTGGAGATATATCAAACATACAACACCACACCTCAAGGCATAGATCATGGATCTTTGCCAAGTAATTATACATCTCATTGGAAACAAAACCAACCATTATACACCTCAATTCAAATTTGTGTGTCTAGAAATATGAGAGCGGAAATTGATGAAGAACTAGAGGAGAGGCATCCGCTCATCTCGTGTGGGGGGGGGGGGGGAGGCACCTAATAACTATGCGATTATCACTTGAGTGTAGCAAAAGGGGTTATTATTATTTTTTCTTCACATTTTCATACACAGAAGGGTAAAGAAAATTACAGATTGAATAGTAAAAGAGTGTACTTTATTTGTCAAAAATCCACGGATAAGGAATTTTAAAAATCTCTATGAACGCATGTGATACACACAACTTATACATAGTGACACCCCTCCCCCCCCGTGCAGGTTCTCTAGGCATGTATATCAAGGTAGTTTTGCAAGAAAATGTAGTGTTCTAAGTTTCCAAAGGATGATTGTGTGTAAGATACTCACAAAGTGCAACTTGATCACATTAATTTTGTGGTCTGTTGTATACTTGCATCTTTTTGGTAACAATTTTGTACTTCATGACTTTCATGGATGAATTTTTAACGCATTCAACAATAACTTCTTAGGGCAAGCTCATAAGTGTTTATGTGCTTTAGCATTTTTTGTAAATAGCTTAAAATGTATCGAGTTGAACTATGGGCATGCTCTATCTTGATTGAGGGAAAGGGTATTTATCAAAAGACTTTATTGCACTTTTGGTTTGTATGGGGATAAAATAAAATTCTTATATAACCCATGTAATACTAAATAAATGGCGTTTCTAAGAGGAAAATAGGCCACTTATAAAGATGGCACAATGCATGGTCACAAGCCAAGTTTTACCACATGTATTCTGAGTAGAGGGTATACACTTAGTAGGCAATCTACAAAAGCTTTGCAACCTATCAATGCACATATGAAGCTTAGCATGGTAGAAGCATGCCTTTGGCTATTTTGGATGATGCTTTAGTGCTTGAGGACAATCGAAAAAAACATATGACAAGTCTAGGACATGTAATCTTGTTGGTTGTAGATAAAAAAGAAAGGGCTACAATTTGTATCATCCGTAAAGCATATTTTGATTAGTTGGAGTATATGTTTTGTTGAAGACGTTTTACGAGTGCTCTACAACCATTGTTTGCATGTCCGAAAGGGACAAATTGTTGCTCACACAATATATATAGTACAGTTTTGGTGGTGGAAAATAACTTATAGAGCATTTTTTGGCAAGAAATCAACCTATGCACACTTCAAATGATTCCACATATTAGCCTATCACTAAGGTAAATGTACTTGATATACTTAACTAGGAGACAATTGAAAATGACCAAACTAAAAGTATGCTAAAATGGCTATTGCAAACTTTACAAGGTAGTAAATTGGATACACCTAGTTTTTAAAATAGTCCAATAAAGTGCATTTTGTATTTTTCATGTGTGTTGAGAATGTACTTTTGATCAATGTTCTGTATGTAGATGACTTGTTGCTTCGACAGCCAAATGAGAAGCACATTGCTAATCTTAAGGGTGATTTGAAGCTTGTTTTGAGATATATGACTTGGGACTCTTGTATCACTGTTTGGGAAAATCATATAGTCTACGCAATGTGATAGAGGTACTGCTTTATCTTAGACAAAGTATGTTGAGACATTGTGCATAGATATAGCCTTGAGGGCTGAAAGCTTATTGCAGCTCCTATGGAAACATGTTTGAAGCTTAGATTTGATGATTTTGGAGTTCACTCCGATGTCACTCTCTATTCATAGGTGGTTGGTTTTTTCATTTATGTATGCATTACGATGCTAGACATTCAATTTGCAGTCTCATATGTCAGTAGATTCATGCATAGCCAAAGATCTAAGTATGGGTAGGTTGTTGAGCAGATTGTTTGCTACTACGAATGGCTCTTTTATATCCCAAGGGAGATTTGTATGATTTTGTTGATGCATATTGAGCCAAGTTTGATCACAAAGGTGGTTTTTGCTTCATGCTTGATAACTCATATGATTTTGTTGACGCATATTGAGCCAAGTTTGAAGGTTGCTTCTTGTTCAACCATGATATGCATGAACTGTTGAGAATGAAAAAAAAAACATTTGTGGATACTCGCGTGTCATAGCAACTAGCCCAATCTAAGTCGAAAAAAGCATGTAAATATTGGAGGCAACGATCTGCCCTTGGGATAAAACAACCCAAGATGTAGAGTGCCACTCAAGTAGTGAAAGATCCTCTTAATTGCCTTCTAATGCTTACACCCTAGGCTATTCATAAATCTGCTCAATTGTGAGACTCCAAATTGAATATCTGGCCTTGTAAATGCATACATAAATGAGGCAAAAAATATATGTGTGGTAAAGGATAACATTTATAGTATCTCTAGTATCATGTAGATGTAACTTCAAACTTGTCTACATAGTAGTGGCAATTGGCTTACATTTGCCACTCCTTACAATTGTCTTAACTTCAAACCTATCTCCATAGGAGTGGCAATTCGTCTACAATCATCAAGTCCAAATCTTCTTAACAAAGTTTGCACATACTTTGTGTGACATAATATAATACCCTCAATACAATGCTTAAAGTGAAATGATGCAAAAGCCCCAAATTTGATGTCTCAAGTGTGGTATTAGGTGTCACATTCAGATCGGTAAGCAGTAAATAATCTACGTATTAACAACAATAAGCTATACAAAATTTGTACATTTTATATACAAAGTGCTTTCAGTTGAAATATTTTGAAAGCCACATGCAATCAAATAATTATAGTAAGTAAGAGAAGATTTCTTTAAACCATACAATACTTTATCACATTTGTACACTTTTTTTTGTGTCCTTTCTTAACAAAATGATGAGACTGCATTACATACAATTCCATATACAAGTCACCATTCAAGAAAGTGGTTTTAATACTGATTGATTGCACAAATGAACCAAACAAAAGTCATATGAAAAAAGTTTCTTCATAATCAATAACATTTTGCAACAATCGTTGTCTTGTAACAATCAATATTACCAATCTGACTTACATTTCATCGTATGAATCCATTTTATACCAATGGCCTTCTTGCCAGGAGGCAAGTCACATAAGGACCAAGGATTGTTCCATCCCACTTTGTCTATCGTAGAGCAAGGCATAGCATGTCCAATATGATGCCAAAGACACATGATATAATCAAGCACCTATTTGAGAATGCAAATTGCAAAAGTGACATATCTTGATGAGAAAAGTATGCAACACAAACCTTGCCATTAGTAACTCTGCCCCTCAAGGAAAGTTTATTTTCAGTGATGTTACTAGTGCTTTGCTTACGGAAGAGATTCAACGTCAATCTCTTGACACTAGTGGGCATGGTGGTGCATATAAGGCTAGTGGAAGTAACAAAAAAGAAACCATTGATGACAAAGCTCAGTATTGCAAGAATGCACGTGGCAAGAGTCATGGACGCGACACAAGGGACATTGACTGCTACCATTGTCACAAGAAAGGACACATGAAGAAAGATTGTCTTTTATTGCAAAGAGAAAAGGGTAAAGCCATTGCTGTAAGTCCTGCACCTCCTAAAAGCAGCGTGAAGATAGAGGATCTCAATGTCGTTGAGTTTCCACATGTTGATGGTGTTCCTGATGTGCAAGCATTCATAAGAGTTACTAGTCTTCACTTCATATTTGAGTCCAGAGGTGATATTAGCTCTTGACAAATGCTATGCGTAGAATTGGATAATTGACACAGGTAATAGTTTTCATGTTACTCCTCACAAGGAGTGGTTCTCTAGTTATGTATCTACACATGATTCATGTAAGTTGGTTGATTCTCATTAGCTTGATATATGTAGCATTGGAGATGTGAAGTTGTGTATGCGTAATGGTACTCACTTCATGCTTCGAGGTGTTAGACATGTGTCAAAGCTAACTAAGAGCTTGAATTCAGTAGGATAGCTTGATGATCTTGGATACACTATAGTGTTTGGCAATGGTTTTTGGATAATAAAAATAGATAACTTGGTCATGCTCAAAGGCCAAAAGTTTGGCTCATTATATTCCTTGTATGTACCTTCTGTGAAAGGGAATTCTATCTATGTAGCTAAGCTGCTTGCTAGCTACTGAGTTGTGGCATAGCCGGCTTGGTCATATGAGTCAAAAGGGATGAAGCAATTGGCTATAGGCTTGGTCATATGAGTTGTGACATAGCTGGCTTGGTCATATGAGTCAAAAAGAAATGAAGCAATTGTAGCATTTTGGCTATATCCCTATGTTGAACTATTCCGATTTTAATTTGTGTGAGCATTGCTTATACGGGAAATAGATTAGGCTTACCAATTTGCCATTGGATAGGAAGTTAGGAAATCCTCTAGATTTGGTTCATATTGACTTATGTGGGCCTATGCCACTAAGTCTTTAGGGGGGGACATTATATTTTCTGGCTTTCATAGATGACTCTACTTGAAAGGTGTGGGTCTACCTCTTAAAGAGGAAAGACGGTAGAAAGTCAGGCAAGAAGTTGGAAGGCTTTGCACAATGAAAATGGGGGAGATTGTCTCCATTGAGTCTAATTGACGATTAAAGAAATGGAATCAGAGTTTTATATCTTCTATGTCCAAAATCATTTTTCACCTTCCTATGTTTTAAGTTAAATGATGTCGCACAACCTTTCGATCCACGAGTGTCAGGGAGGAGGAGGGAGTGAATGGATGCAATCATGCATGGGAAATTGAATTTAATCAAAATATGTGACTTTCTGGTGTCCTAGGGTGCTGCACACAAGGCCAAAAAATGCAAAAAGGGGGTTGGTCAAAAGGGCCTGCAGAATTGCCAAACAGGGACCCTTGTGGCCACCCCCCTTTTTGCCTTTTTTGGCCTTGTGTGCACCGCAAGACACCAAAGAAGCACATATTTTTCTTTAATTCAAGGGTCCATGCATCCATTCACCTTTGGGTCCACCGATGTCAGAGGGGAGGGGGTGGGGGGTGGCCACAAGGGCGGCAGTTCTACGTGCCCTTGTGGCCACCTCCTTCTTGCATTTCTTGGACTTGTGTGCACCCTAGGACACTAAAAAATCACATAATTTGATCAAACTCCAATGCTCATGTATCCATTCACGCCCTCCCCCCTGACACCGGCACCATTACAATGAGTTTTTTTGCAAAGCAAAATGGACACACCGTAATAAATGAAAACACCAAGTTTAGCGTTCTTTAAAAACTTTGAAACGTAATTGAATAGAAATTACAAGATAGAGAGGCAACTACATATATCTCATGAATACGCAAAAGGAGGGATATTACATCATTCATTCAAGGTGCCCATAATTTTCTTAGCCATTTCTTAGCATCTCTCTTGTGCATAAGGCAACTCCCTAACCAAGAGGGAGTGCGCTATCCCTCAGGGTCAATTGAGCCAATAGAGGCATGTATCCCTATCTGGGAAAGCACCTTGCTATGAAAGTCAATGCCAAATGCAGTGCATGCGAAGGACCTACACACTAGGAACAAAAGATGGGCAATTTGGACGTGGTGCTTAAGTACAAGACTTTGCTCAAGGCTTTTAAAGACCATGTCATGAAATGACCTTGGGGAGTGAATTTATTGTGCACAATGGCAACATCGAGAGGGGGGAGTTCTTATATGTAATATACAAGGGAGGATTGTGGTATGAAGGCCATCCGCTTGTCGCCTGCTTTCTATGTTGCAAACTCATCAAGCTCTAGGACATCCTATCAAAAACCAAGGGAGGATTGTGGCCTGAAGGCCATCCACTTGTCCCTTGCTGTCTGTGTTGCAAACTCATCAAGCTCTAGGACATCCTATAAAAAACCAATCAAGGGTAAGAAAATGAAAATTAAGGTAAGAATAGAAAACTTTAAAATTAGGATAGAATTTACCTCTTGCTCCTTGTCCTCCTCCTCCTCTCTATTGCCCTTGACATCCAAGTCTATGCATGACTTCACCGCATCCATGATCTTTGGCTCATCAGAAGGGGATTTTGCACTGGAGTAGGCGTCCTTGTAGCCACAACCTTGACTTGCGTGGCTTGAAAATAGCCTCCTCACACACAAGTGTGATAGTGTCAATGACAAAGTCGTTGAGTGACAGGAGCTTACTCTCAAGGACATCTCGCATGGAGTCTAGGGAAATTTGGGTTCTGGTGCATAGCACACTCAAGCAATCATCCATCCACAGGCCAAATGGTTTCTCCAAGTCATGAAAAAAAAGGAACTCCTCCCCATCCATTGTCACTAACGGTAAGTGGTTGATTTCTACTTGTGGGTTTGCCTCATCTGTCAGTGGGGCATCATCTAGAGTGGCACTAGTGCTAGCCCCACAATGATGGGTTTTTTCACCACTTCCTTGAGTCCCTTGGGATACTCAAATTGAAGTGCTTGGCCTTTGGCTGAAGGGTTCATGGGGACACCCTACAGCTCCTTAGCATCCTTGATGATGAAGACAACTTGTAGGTGTGGCATTCGCACATGCTCCAGCTGACAAGGAACATGAAAGCAGCCAAGCAAGAAAGGTACACCTCCAATTTGCGCTTCTTTACTACTAGCACCTGTGGAGCGTGCTCAAGAAATGTCTTGCATCGACAATCGCTTAGAGAATGGGCGATCTCCTTTGTAGATGTAGCATAGGAGATCGCAAGGCACACAAATCCCTACATATGGGGGGATAGTTACGGCATATTTGATGATGTGCTCCTCTATGAATGCCAAAAATTCCACAAATGCATCCATGTGGAGGGAAATTGTGTTGGAATTAGGGTTGTAGGGAAAAACACATAGTTTCAAGAAGACGAAGGAAGCTCAAGGCACACAACAGAGAGTGTATCACTTAGTGTGCAATGGAAATATAAGATAGCCCTAGAGTGATGGGAGTATATACAATGCACGAGGGGAAGAACCTCCTAGTGAGTGAAAAAATGTCTCGGCGGTCCTAAGTGTGTTCACACACATCACTATCACATGTATATGGTAACAAATCCCCCCTGGGAGTGATGCGATGAACGAGAGATGGCACATAAAGTATTGAGAAGTGCCATGCCCGGAGGATAGGATCAGTCCACAAAGGGGAGAAAACCCAAAGCTTTGCGGAAATATTTGGACTTCTCATGAGAATGCCTTTGTGAAAAGATCTGCAAGGTTGTCTTGTGTTGGCACAGAAGCCAAGTTGATCTCTCCTGCTGAGAGTCTCTCCCTGACATAGTGATAATGCACCTCAATGTGCTTTGTGCGAGCATGAAAAACTAGGTTCCTCATAGCTACCAATGCACTGTGAGGACTGTCAGTATAGATGATGTTGGCAGTGTCTTGTCCAACACCCAAATCATCCATAAGGCATCTGAGCCATACACACTCAATCATAGCTATGAAGACTGCCATGTACTCAGCCTCACAACTAGAAATGGCCACAGTAGGTTGCTTCTTGATCAACCATGATATGCATGCACTGCAAAGCATGAAACAAAAACCACTCGTGAACACTCACGTGCCAAAACAACCAACCCAATATGAGTCCGAAAAAGCATGTAAGTTTGGTGGCAATGATCCCCCCTTGGGATAAAAGAACCCAAGATGTAAAGTCTCACTCAAGGAGTGAAAGATCCACTTGATAACCTGCCAATACTTAGACCCTGGGCTATGCATAAATTTGCTGACCTATCACTATAAGAGGAGTAGTCTATAACCACTAGCATTGCCGCGGAAAAACAAAGGAAAATGGAGAGAGAAAAAGTGTGCGCGGAAATAACCGCGGCTCATAACGCGATAGTGGTTTGGAAGCAATAATCACGGTAATATCTACGGTAATATACCCGCTGCTATTACCGTGTCTGTTGCCGTTGATATTACCACGCTAATTACCGCTAAACGCCCATTCAAACATAAAGGTGCTCATTTGGGCCACCAAAATTGGGTGGCGTAAATGAGCACCTTTATTTTTGACATGCATAAAACAATGAAACATCATTTTTTTTTTTGAAATAGAATACAATAAAACCAAAGAATTAACATTGAATTTACTTTACCTTGACAATTTAATGTGCAGAAGATCAACTACTTAATAAAGTTACAAATAAAATGTAAATAGTTGTATATACATTGTGCCACATTGGGAATTTACGAAATTTTGGACAAATATTTTTCTATCCTCGTTCTCGTCGTCGTCCAGAGGCACGTATGTTTGATCACCTTGACTCTACATAAACCCAAACCAAATCAAACAATTATCAACAACTTAAAACAATTGATACAAAATTACTTGTTTAAACTTACCGCTTGTAGTGATCCAATTGCTGCGTCGAATTGCTCGCAAGAGATGTGGTTGTTCTCGAACAACCATCACCAAGTATCAAATTCTGTATGTCGCTCTCGATACTTGACCATCTCTTTGGTTGGTCGAGTAAGAGTGATATTTTCCTAAGTTAGCAATAACAATAACAAATCATCAACTATAATCTTTATAATCATTGATTTAAGTTATAATTTAATCAATTTTACATATTTGTCCTTCGAAGCTGCCTTGCCTCTTGAGCCATAGTGCATGGGAGTTTGTCTGGCACGAGCTTCGCATTGTTGTCTGTAGGATGAGCCCGTCGCAATTTGATCGCTCTTCTCTTGCATTGCCCAATCCCACTCTGCATCTGTCATGTTGCCACTGCAATAGCTCCTGTCTAGATCTCTAACCTGGTTGGCTGCGGTGCATCATACACTGGAATGCTTGTTTTTCAATAATGTTTTTATGGAGCCCTCCAACCATTGTTGTGAAAATGTTGATCGGGGGCAATTGGAAATCTAGCATGCAGCACGTCCTCAATGTAGCATGCATGATCGGGCAGTTGGTCTCTAAACTTTACAAAATAGTTCTTATACATTGAATGTATAAGAATTTGAAGATGGCATCAAAATGCCCCTGCCCTGTGCTATACTGAAGTCCACCTTCCCGCCATATTTTACCCTATAGTAGCACCCATGCGTGTCTTGCACGGGTGCGTCAGTATCCTTGTCCTCTGCGTCAGGGAAGGCACGCTCTAAAAGAGGGGACTCCATTCCCTCGCCACTACCACAACAAGCGAAGCCACAAGATCCACCATCTTCGTCTCTCTTGACGCTTGCTGCCTTGAGACGAGCGTCAATGCGCGCCGCTAGAGGAAGTTCGTCAATGGTGTTCTGGCGAAGCAGAGTGGAATGGAGTGGCGTAGGACCTTGCGATGGAAGGGGAGTAGGACCCTGTGATTGAAGGGGAGTAGGACGATAAGAAGGGGCCATAGAATGAGGTGTCGTCGGGGTGCGAGGCTTTGGATGTAAGGAGTCCCTCCCTGACTCCCCCATGGTGTGGACTGTGGAGAAAGACCGTAGGTCGTAAGCTACTACGAAGTGTAGCATCCAAACAATCCCTCCGTCGAACGGAGATACTGATCTCGTAAAGAGAGAGCCTGCTATAGGTCTGGATCTACGAACGATGGAGGAACCTGAGTAGAGTAGGTGTAGGATGGCCATGCCTGCAAATAACAAAAATAAACCTATGACACTCATGGTTTACGGTTAACTAGCCAAAAACAATCTTTATTTCTTTGCTTGTTCTCATCGCCTCAAGACTCGGGTCCACTGGAGGCGATGTCCACCCCAGGTGGGAGCCCACTTGGGATGTGAACCAACGAAAAGAAGAGCCAAATGGCTGCTCCCCACCAGGTGGTCTCTCGTCTGACATCTATATTACAAAGAGCAATATGAGATTTAGCTTTCTCCCCTACTCACTCATCTATAAATACATACACAAGTATATTAGCACACAAGCACGTAAATACATATACATACTAGTAGACCTAAGTAGAGGCTAGTAGTACCAAAGGTCAATTGGCACCTCTTTAGATATCACCACAGTCTCAACCATGGTAAAACCAAAGGTACCTTGCGGTAATCCATGCATGAGTGGATCAATGACCGCAACGCCACGATTAAAAGAGGACTATACCTAAGAGGAAGCGTCTAACCTTCGGGTGCTATGCTCCCATACTTAGTGCCTACATATATGCATAAACAAATATATATGTAAGAGAGAAAGAGAAAGAGAGAAAAACTAAGGAAAGAAAATAGAAAGTAATTTCTGAGCGTCCATGGGCTTCACATAAAGAAGGTCTTTTGCAAAAGCATACCCGTACTACGCACACCACAAAATGGTTGCTCCGCCTACAACCATTGCTCTTTATCTTCCTCTCTCTATCTATATGTTTCTCTCGGTGGATATCTCTATTTCTCTCTCTTTTCCCTCTTTCTCCCCATGGATATCTCTATTTCTCTTTCTCGCACTCTCTCTCTCTCTCTCTCTCTCTCTCTCTCTCTCTCTCTCTCTATCTATTTCTCTCTCTCTTTTCCTCCTTCCGTCTCTCTCTCTCTCTCTCTCTCTCTCTCTCTCTCTCTCTCTCTTTCCCTCTTTCTCTATTTCTCCCTCTCTCTTTCCCTCTTTCCTCTCTCCCTCTCTCATTCTCTCTCTCTCTCTCTCTCTCTCTCTCTCTCTCTCTCTCTCTCTCTCTCCTTCCTTTCTTTATCTCTCTCCCTCTTCCCCCCCCCCCCCCCCCCCCCCCCCCTCTCTCTCTCTCCTCCCCCTCTATCTCTATCTATCTCTATATCTCTCCCCCTATCTCTATCTCTCTCCCTCTTTCCCCTCTCCCTCTATCTCTTTATCTCTCCCTCCCTTCCCCCCCCCCCCCCCCCTCTCTCTCTCTCTCTCTCTCTCTCTCTCTCTCTCTCTCTCTCTCTCTCTCTCTCTCTCTCTCCCTCTTTCCCCTCTCTCTCTCTCCCCCTTCTCTATCTCTCTCCCTCTTTCCCCTCTCCCTCTATCTCTTTATCTCTCTTCCTCTTTCCTCTCTTTATCTCTCTCTCTCTCTCCCTCTCTCTTTCTCTCTCTCTCTCTCTCTCTCTCTCTCTCTCTCTCTCTTTTTCTTTCTCTCTACTCTCTATCTATTTCTTCCCCCCCCCCCCCCCCCCCCCCCCCCCCCCTCTCTCTCTCTCTCTCTCTCTCTCTCTCTCTCATAATCCATTTTCTAACAAATCCATTTTGCACATTCATTTGCAAACAAATGTAACACGAAGATATTCTAAAATTTGCAAACAAATCTAACAAATCGACCACGCACGAAGAGATTTCATCTACGTCACAACGCAACTTATATCAAATGAACGAGGTATGTTTCTCTATCTATCTTTCTCGTTTTGTTTTTTCATTTATGCATGTACGTGTGTGTATATGTGTGTGTGTGCGTGTGCGTGTGCGTGTTTCTATACATGTGTTTGTGGAGTAGAATACAATAGGGAAAGAGGGGAGGGGGGCGGTGTTTTGTGATTACCTTAGGTTGTAACGCGGTTTCCTGTTAGGTTGAGCTTCCAAGGACAAGCGCGGTAAACCGCCTTCGATGAAGTTGTCGAAAGGAAATCGAAGCTCCTCCTCGACCCAAACATGCGTGTGTGTTTTTGTGTGAGTGTGTGTTGTTGTTGTTGTGTTTGTGGGAGGGAGAAGGTGGAGAGAGATGAACTAGGGAGTGAGGGTGTGGGAGATGGAGAGGGGGGGGGGGGAAGGAGCTTGAAGATGCAGCGATGGCGGCGAGGAAGCAGGGCAAGGGATGCCGCAAAAACGCGGCATACTCTGCCTTTCTTCCCTTTTTAGGTGCCAGGTTTTATCGTGGATATTATCGTCGGTATTACCGAGACCATTACCGCAGCTATTACCGCGCTTCTTTTCGAGCAACATGATTTCAAATGGATACAAGCGTATCCAAGGTTGCACGGGGGGTGGGTACAAACCGCCCCCTCTACCCTTAGATATCAATTATTTCATTTCTTAGCCTTTTGAAATTTTTGATGAAGATTTTTTATTTTTTAATGAGTACTTTTTTTAAAAGTATTTTTAGATGTTTTCTAATCAAATTTTTAAAGTCCACTTTTATTTAAAAATAATTGTAGCACTCATTGCACTTTATTCTCTTTGAATTTAACGTCATTTATGTTTTAATTAAAATTTAGAACTTTTTCTAATTAATTATTTATTTTTAGGGCACATATGACTAAATAAATAATTTATCGCATGTGCAAGATATCAACGAGGATGATCGTGGCCCCCTTGGAGGCCCTGAGCGCGATCGGTGGCTCAAGGAAAAACTCCCTTGTCCTTGCACCGAGTGCAAAAGGGCAATCCTTCGCTTGAGGCACATTGCATCGGAGCTCCTGGAGAACGAAGGGCTTTGGCATCCTCAAAAAAGCGCTCGGAGAGATGAGAGCACCACTCACCCATCGCTTGAGGAGGTGCCCTATTGGTATGTGTTCGGTGGTGGTGCATCGACGCGCAAGACCGAACGAGAGAGGCAAGAGCTATTGGACAATTTGGGTGCACCGCATGGTGATCCTCCCATTAGCTCTACTTCGACATCTCCTGTGGCGTCTCAGTCGCACTTTGAGGCAGAGGATAAGCACATGTTCGACATGTGTGATGAGTTACTAGCTCATGAACGCGACGTGTGCGAGAAGGATTGCCAGCCCTGCACTCAACGGGCACCAACAGGTTACATGAGGTCGCTAAAGGGAGCTTTCACAAAAGCAAACAAGGGTGGAAGTGTTCCATTGTATGGTTTGAAGTCCATGATTGGCACAAGATGCTTCAGGTAATGTCCCTCTCCCTATTCTATCTATAGTTTGTGTATATGACTTTCTCTCACTTTCCCTTCCCCTAATTTACATTGTAGTTCATTTTGTCAGCGGTGAGTATGTGTATATGTCAGGACAAGAAAGTCAGGGATGCTATTTTCAAACTTGGAGAGCTAGTAAGGTACACCATAAGACTCCACTCAACTACACTTTTTTATGTACACAATAATCTCAACTAGCACTTAGTGTATCCTTGTGTGTTTCCTTGCAGATTTGTGAGCTCCAAGTAAATTGAAATAGATGATATCCATGCTGGTCAAACACTTGCAACAGAAACTGTGTGTGCCATTGAGGATGCATTTCCACGATCAGTTCTTCTTAGTTAAATCCACCTTTTGGTTCTTGTACTGGAGGAGATCACTATATGTGGAGTAGTGCATGCAAGATGGATGTTCTTCTTAGAGTGGTTTTTAAAGACTCAAAGATTTTGTGCGGCTACGATATCAACCAGAGGCATGTATGGCCGAAGGGTGGATCATGCAAGAGGCATTTGTTTACATCTTAGAGTATTTGGCACAAGTTGATCCTTCAATGCCTTGCATGTGGTCAGACGAGGAAGATGCAAGGATGACTTCACACTTGCCAAGTGGAAAGGGAAAACTACTTAACATGGATATGAATCTATCCCGAGTGGTCAATAACTTTTGTATTCTCAATGCAAAGATTATGACCAAGTGGGTGGACTTGTGGATAGTGGCAAAGGCAAGGCCTTTGCAAAAGAGAGAAGCATGGAAACCAGCACATGGAGCAAGGAGGGCAGCCCCAATGCCTACACATCTTGCATGTTTCCCAGATCTCATTAGTGCGGAGTGGATTCATGAGAGAATGACCAAAGCAAAAGCGCACAGAGAAGACATCACCAATAAAGAATGGGAGTATGTACGAGGCTGCCTACCAAAGGTATACTCATATACCTAAACCATATTGTAAATTTTTATCTTGATTTTATCTTTGTATTTGATAAAAGATATTTTCCTATTTTGTAGCGCCTTTCCTTTAACTCTATGTGGTCAAAGGGTCATCACTTTTGTACGCGCCACATTGACGAGCGTAGAACCACCATGGATTGTGCCATCATGGGAAACTTTGACACATACGGTGATGAAGCCAGGTACTGTGGAACTATTGAAAGGATACTAAAGGTTAAATTTAGAACCTTTCAAACCTTCATCTTTGAGTGCAAGTGGTTTGCAAATGTGTCTAGACGACATGAGAATGGCCTCTACATGGTGGATTCTAGTGTGCATCATACAGGGAGATATGGCAATTTAGTTTTACCAATTTAGTTTTACCGCACAATTGTGAGTAGGTGAGTGATAGCTATCTTTCTTATTTTTATTTGCTTGTAACATTAATTATACCAATGTTACTCACTTTGAGCTTCTCTTTTTTATAGGTCATCTATATCCCAACAATCCACCAACCAAAACTTTGGTTCGTAATTCTCGTAACACCTCGGGGAAGAACCATTTTTTCCACTAATGAAGTGGAGACCATCTTCAACCTCTTCTACCTCCAACTTTGGATGAGGTGGCGACAGAGGAGAGGGAGGTCGATGAATCAAGTCCGGCGGCGTCAAGTCTTAGCGAGGATGATTGTCATAATGATGAAGATGATGAGATGGAGGATGAAAAATTTGAAGATGATGAAGCCAAGACATCCACAAATGACAATTCCATTTCTCTCTTTATTGATTTAGGAGCCATGGGCTTAGAATTGGATGATGCTTCATGTACGGATCTTTTGGAAGATGATTCATAAACATTTTGCATACTTTAAGTTATGAAGATTTTTGGTCGTGTAATCCATTCATGTCTCCCTCCCCCCTCTTCCTCTCTCTAATTTTGTGAACATGCTCAATTATGTTAATCAAGTGACAGTGATTATTTTAGATGTAACCAAGTGTAATCTTATTATCCCCCCCCCCCCCCTCTATCCATCTCTCCTCTTTCTCTTTTCTTTTTTAAACTTGAAAATTTCATACAATATTCTTTAATTTTTATTGAGAGGAGGGACACACCAAAATTTGAGGGGCGGCGGGGGGGGGGATGTGTAAGCCAAAATTTTAAAGTTTAGGCACTAATATTTCCCTCGAAAATAAACGCGATAACATCAACTATACTAATTGAGGTAATAAACGCAATAATAATAGCGGAAATAGTCAGAGTAATAGTTTAAATACAAAAAAATCCCCCCCCCGGTCCTCCTCTCTCTTCCCTCTCTAGCTGAGTTTGGACCTTCTCTCTACAAAATGCGGTAAAAGACCACAATAAACAACTAGAGATTTTCATAGTGTATGAGACTGCAAACTAAATATCTAGCCTCGTATTGCATACATAAATAAGGCATCCAACATCAATTTGGTAAGGAGTGCCATTGACAGAATCACCAACATCATGAAGGCTCAATTTCAAACCTATTTCCATGGGAGTGGGAATAGGTTTACAATCCTCAAGTCCAAACTTACATAGCAATGTCTGTATGGAACTTGTCTAACAGGGCAATACCACCATCACTTTGCTTAAACTGTATACCCAAGTAATGATGCAACAACCCCAAATCTTTCATCTTGAAAGTAGCACTCAAATCAGCCTTAAATTTAGCAATAATTGCCTCATTTGGACCAGTGATCAGCAAATCATCCACATATAGAACAACGATGAGAAGTACATCACCCTCACGCTTCACATACAAAGTGCTTTCTGTTGGACTGTTATTACAAAAGCCTTGTTTGACCAAATGAGTGTCAACTTTCTTATACCAAGCACGAGGAGACTGCTTCAACCCATACAAAGCTTTCTTACATTTTCGCACTTTATCCTCTTGTCTTTTCTTGGAAAAACTATGAGGCCGCGTTACATAAACTTCCTCAAATACGTCACAATTCAATCAATAACACTGTCTGATTGATGTACGTCCCAACCAAAATGAGCTGCCAATGCACATATAAAATGCATAGTATTCATACAACAAGTGAGAGCAAAGGTCTCTTCATAATCTATGTCTTTCTGCTGTGCATAGCCTTTTGCAACAAGTTGAGCCTTATAGCAATCAATTTCACCATCCGGCTTACGCTTCAACTTATAAACCCACTTTGTACCAATGACCTTTTTTCCAGCAAGCAAATCACATAAAGTCCATGTGTCATTTTCTAGAAGTGCATCATATTCTTATTGCATGGCAGCCATCCAATTTTTTGAGTTCTGTGCTTCATCAAAAGATAGAGGTTCCTCAACATCACATAAACTAAAAACATCAATATGATGCATAAGATGCATGGCAAGAACCTGAACGAGTACGTATAGACAAAGGTGCATTCAATTTACTATAATGCAAAGTATGCACCAGAAATTTTGGCATTATTATAGCGTGCTCATTCTCAGCCCTTTCCTCATCAAGTACATCATGTACATCTGCATGAGAAATGTGCTAATCTGTAACATTTTTAGAAACCCCCATAGGCTCTACATTTGCCTCATTGGAATTTACATTCGATGGAGTCATAGACTGCAAAGCTTTTGTAGGATAGTTGTTGAGTACATAAGTAGCACACATGATGGCCTCAAGCCAAAACGAATGTGACAAAGCTTGACTTTTGACCATACATCTTGCCATCTCCGTAAGTGACCCGTTCTTCCTTTCATCAAACACCATTTTTGCTGAGGTGTATACGGAACTGTACATTGGTGTTTTATCCCATGACCAACCAAACATTCATTAAATTCATGAAACATATACTCCCCCCCCTCGATAAGAACGGAGGGTGCCCATAGTACATCTAGAGACGTTTTCAACCATAGTCAAAAATTTCTTGAAGAACCTAAAGACTTCGGACTTCACCTTAAGCAGATACACCCATGCATGCCTTGAGTAATCATCAATAAAATTCACAAAGTAAAGGTAATTTCCCAAGGATGATTTTGCATGGGCCCACAAACATCACATGCAACCTGCATGTAGCCCTAACTGAACTATCCTTTGAAAACTTTGAATGTTGCATCTTACCCAAGATACAACCTTCACAAACATGCTTAACATGTGCTTCAAGGTGGCAAAGAAGCAACCATATCAGATTTTTGTAAACGTAGCAAACTGGAAAAATGTAGATGTCCAAAACGCGCATGCCAAAGTTTTACATCTAAAATAGCCTTAGAATCCACAACTATATTTGCAAAATTTTGCCCATACTTGTCATACAAAGTGAGATTATACATCCCACGATATAAAATGCCTAATGCAACAATCTCATCACCAAAAGTGAGATCATGAATTGTACATATTTCTTTCACAAATTTCACAATAAGACCAAGTCTACAAGTGTAGATACAGACAAAAGGTTCTTCTTGATCCCAAGTACATAAAGTGCATCAACAAGTGTGAAATAACATCCATTCTCCGTCGTAGTCCGCACAATCTTTCCAACTCTGTTGAATGGATAAGAGGCATTGTTGGCACAAGTGATTGAATTCCCATGAGGGACATCCTTAAGAGAGGTAAACAAACCTCGATGAGAGGTAATGTGCTTTGTAGCACCACTGTCAAAGTACCACATATGAGCATCTACAACAATTGACATACATGCATCATGGACAGAAGGATCGTAAGTGCACTCTACACTAAAAACCATTTTTGCATCAACATCAGCATCACAATCTCCTTTCACAAAAGACTTAACAATAGCTGCATTTGTAGTGGAACCAACCTCTTTCTTGTTAGCCTCTTTTGCCTTCAACTTAGGACACTACTTAATCAAGTGATCATTAGATTTACAATAATGGCAATGCATCTTCTTTTTTCCCTTTTCACCAGAATTCCTAGACGAATTGCTGCCAGCAGAAGTGTTAGGAACATGTGATTTACCACTCGCAGAAGAACCATGATAACTTTGTCTACATTGTTGTTACCACCTTTTCTTTGAGCAACAATAAAGGCCTATTCAATTGCATGCTCTTTAGCCCTATTTTGTTGGAAAGTGACTCTTGCAACAGCAATGTGCATAATGCATCAAACTTGACAACTTCTGGATTTTTTTGGGTCATAAGTCTCTAAGTACTAGCAAAAGTCTGGTAAGAATTGGCAAAGCATCAAGGATAGCCTGCACAAGGGAGCTGTCAAAAATGACTTCGCTTGCAGAAACAAGTTTCTCATTAATATCCTTGACAAAAACAAGGAAAGTGTTCATCTCATCTTCCTCATGCATAATCTTCAACTCCATCACTTTACGTAGCAATGCAATTTTAGCCTCATTGCGACTTGCATAAAGACGAGCCAGAATATTCCAAGCCTATTTTGCAAATTTTGCTGAACAAATATGAGGAGTAATAGTGCACTTCATAGACAACGCAATCAATGCATGAGCATGCGCATCTCCTACATCCCAACGAGCTTGCTCAGCCAGAGGCAAAACAGCTCTGGCAACAGCAACCCTGCCACCAAAACCTGCAACATCTTCAACATCGCCTACATCCTCAGAACTAGGACGTACATCAATGCCCTGCACAATATTCCAAACTACCTCTGACACAAGGACATGTTGCATCATGTAAGCCCACATAGGGTAGTTGTCCCCATCCAATCTATCCTCAATAGCAAACATCTTGAAAACATCTGTGTTGTTGTCAGCCATGGCGAATGCCTACATGTGATGTGAAAACTGCCCAAAAAGAAGAGAAACAAAGCGGGACCAACACCTGCTATATAAAAAAACCCGTAGAAGACTGTAAGGACATGTTATGCAGAAAAAATCATTGACAATAATTCTGCACAAAATGACAAAATTGCTTGTGCAGCACTGCCTGTAGTGGAAACAGAGGTCGAAACTAGCCTAAATAAAAAATCTGAGCAGACAAAGCTCTGCAAGCTAATCCGAAGTATTTGTTGACATTCTAACGCTCAACAAAGCTCACAAAAATCGGAGAAAGTGAGCAGCCATGTGCTGGAGCTGTTGGTGGCGACTAAGCCCGGGAGGATGTAACTTGCTCTGATACGAATTTTTTGAATTAGGGTTGCAGAGGAAAACACACAGCTTGGAGAAGACGAAGGAAGCTCAAGGCACACAATAGAGAGTGTATTACTCATTATGCAATGGAAAGATAAGATAACCCTAGAGTGATGGGTGTATATACAATGCACGAGGGAAAAAACCTCCGAGTGAGGGGAAAAATGCCCCGGCAGTCCTAAGGTGTGTTCACACATCACTACCACGTGTATATGGTAACAAATTGTGGAGGTAAGGTTGAGGAGACAAGTGAAAAGTGTGTGAAGTTCCAACTTCCCGGTGTCCTCCAAGAAGAGGGTGAAGCATGAAAAAGGTGTGGATGTGGGTGCAGAGGCAGAGGCTGTGGATGCAAACAAATCTGGTTTGGAGTGTCGACAGACAGTGGAAGAGCTCAAGGGTTGCGAAAGTGAAAAATTTGTGATAATGAATTACCAAGCCCCCCCCTTTTATGATAACGACCTTTTAAAAAAAAACACTTTTTAAAAAAATAGCTCAATAAAATGCCTTGTTCAATAGGGCATTCAAATCATGCTATAAGAATGGACTTTGGTCTCGTTGTGATGCCAAGATTCTGAAAAATTCGTTAAAAATGGCATTGAAACAACTTGTACACATGACATGCACAAAACAAAACACAAAACACAAACTCTTCAAAGATATGCACAAAACAATGAACCGGCAAACACAAACTCAAGCCCACAGACATAGAAGCTTTAAAATATTTCAAGGAGTTTTGAACATTTGATACTATTTTTTTCTTGAAAGATGCTATCGATCATAAATCTAGCCGTGACCACTCCATACTTAATAAGGAAGATACCTTGATGGGTTCAAGCTTCCCATAGCCTTGCATAGTAGTAGGTACAATATAGGAGTGTGAATATAAGAAAATTCTTTTTTAAACCAATTTGGTTGGACAAAGGTGTGTAAACATTGTTGCTCCAATATCCGCATGTATAGTGTTGAATGTGCCGGAGAGGCTATAAAATGGGTGCTCCTCCACCAATGTAGATGAAAATATGACTGCAAAAGCAAGCCAAAACATAATTATGAAGCCACAAAAAAATTCCACTATGAATTCACACCCATCTTTGTATTCTCAAAACATGTATTTACAATAATGTGGTGGGAAATCGAGCAGGTTGTTGCAATTGCATGCTTGACATTGAGAAAATGTGTGCACACTGTCTACGGTCCCCTTGTCCTTGCGATTCTTGAAGCCAAGGAGCTTTCCTTTCCAATAATGATCCAAGTTTCCACGGTTTCGAACACGGTGAGGGCCAATAGCAAATGGTTGCATGCATACCAAAGTCTCATTGGTGAAATCTTGTGGCACCCACTCACTAAAGCTCTTATATTGTGGCATCCAAGTCTAGTGACCTCATCCTTTGATCGTCTTCGCGGAGTAGAGTTTGTCAGGTGTGAGTAAAGAAAATTAGGAGAAGGAGGACCTTGTTTGTTGCTACAATGCAAGTGGGAGAAAGGGAATGAGTTTGCTTAGTATACCAATGAGAGGTAGAGTGACAAAGAAGGGGGAGGAGCTTGGTTGGTTCCGCAATGCAAATAGGAGAAGGTGGATGATCCTTGCTTGGTGTGGCAATGAGAGGTGGGAGGGGAAGAGAGAGGAACTTCTTTGGTGCTACACTGGAGGTGGTAGTAGATAGAGAGTGTTGGAGTAGAGGGTGAATGTGATGGTTGCAACAAAGGAGGGCTTGGAAAATGGGTTCTAGAGAGAGAAAACCACGTTTTATGTATGAGATAGGTTTGGGGGGGGGCTTTGGAAAGTAGAAAATGATGTTTCATTTTTTTACAAATTTTTTGTATTAGTATTTTTTGGTGCACTGTTTTGCTTTTGGAGGTCAAAAAATGTTTTTTTGACCATAAAATAAGTTTAGGAGGTTTTAAGGAGATAAATTTGAATTTTCAATAATGTTAAAAACTTCAAATTAGGGAATACTTGGAGGCTCCAAGTGGTCTCCCCTCCTCTCCCCCCATCCCAAAACAATAATTTACCCTAGGTAAGCCTAGCCATTAAGAAGATTGCTTTGTCCTCCTACTGTTTTGAGAGCATAGAGTGTCTCCACCACCCTCTTCCTAACTAATGGACTGACCTTTAATTAGAGGGTTCATATTTTCCTAATGCACTATAATTTTTCTTACAAGTGCTTGGTAGTATCAACATCAGGATCAATTCATCCTCCTTGCTTGGTTTATAAATAATTTACGATGTTGCAGATCTTATAAGCTGAAGTCTTCACGGGGGCCTTCAAAAGGCAAAAAGTGACTGTTAAGGGGTCACGAGAGTTAAAAATCTATTTTAAAAAGGTAAAAACTCATAATGATCTTCGGCAAAGAGAGAGAGAGAGAGAGAGAGAGAGAGAGAGAGAGAGAGAGAGAGGGGGGTAGTGTTTAAAAGAAACCTTTTACTTAGCCCTTAATGTAAATGGTAGATTTACAAATTTTAAGCTATTAATTGCTATTTATGATTGAAAGTGTGCAAACTTCAGTCATAATATTTAAAGTACAAAAAGTAAAAATAGGTTATTATCATTTTTAATTGAAAAATTACTTATAAAGCTTAGAAATTCACATATTGAAAAACTTGGAGTTATTAATTGTTTGCCTATGCACTCTTAGAGAACCTCATCAAAAGGGTTCTAAAAGCTTGCCTCCTTACAATACATGTTGCTCTATCTCATTTGCCATGGAGGGAGATTGAAGCCTTAAAGGATCATGCATGTCACTATATAAAAATACTCTTTCACAAAAAATAAAAGCATTCAAACATGTCAAAGTGATCTTTTCATAACTAGAGAGAGAGATTTAAAAACTTGCTTTAAAAGTACATTTGGTTTAACATTTACAATATGAGATGAAATTTGACATTAACCCATTTTTGGCATGTACAAATGGCATTGCCTTAACTCTTTTTGCCTTGACTAAAGAGAACTTTTTATTTTTTGGTTCTTATTGAATATAATTAAAAATCAAAACCCTTCACCACCTGTCTTAATTTCAAAGTGATTAGGTCTCCACAGTTTGACAGGTGATAAAATCACGAGGTGTGCCTCCAATCAAATATAGCAAAGGAAAAGAAATGACTTTTTTTAATTGGTCAAGCGAGCTTGGATATGAAATACCAGCAAAATCTTGTTTTTGCTAGGGCTTCCTATGCCACTTTAACCCTCTTTCTTATTCAAGCTTGATACCAACAAAATATTGTTTCTGCTAGGGCTTCCTAAGCCATTTCGACCCTCTCCCTTCATTGCCCCTTGCTATCTACCTCGTATCTTCTACACACATTCACCACTTTTGCTCTATAGTACAATCTCGCCCTCATTGACACCTCGCAATTGGTGATCCATGTATGTGCCATTTGTAACACAAAAGGTTTTTAATGTAACTTTGTTCCTCTACATAAATCTAGCATATGCATAGATGACTAGCTCCACTCTTAGTGAAGCATGTACTGTTTGAAGAGCAAAGGAAAGGTCTCTTGAGAAAGACATGCATGAAAGTGTCATTTGATAATCTTTGTCCAAGAGAAGCCAAATTAGGGGAGGGAGACACTATCAAGAGTTGGAGTGTGAAACCATTCTTGAAGAGGGTTTGGTGAAGGAAAGAGAAAAGAAAGCAATTGAGGGATCCAAGTTTGGCATTGCAAGATGTCTACTCCTTTAAAAAAAAAGATCTCTTCTAAAACTATTTGAGTAAAAATACTCTATATTTTTTGTTAGTCTTTTCAATAAGTTTCTTGAAATAAACTTTAAAAAAAGATTGGATAAGCATAGAAAACAATAAAAAAAATTAATAAAATAAAATGATTTGAAATCTTTAAATGAGAGTACACTTTATCAATATCTCATATCATGGGATTAAACTCTTATATATTGTTTATTCATTTGTTCCGTAAAAACCTTTGTCAAGCATGCCAAAAAAAAAGAATGCACCTTCTTTGGACTTTTGGAGAATAGCATTTAAAAGGCTAGAATCTCTTTCTATTCATTCACAAGAGTTTTAAGCCCCACAAGGACACTTGTCAAACAAACAAAATTGAACGACCTTGGCCCCTTCCTTGGATACTAAGGCCTTTAGTGGCCAATAATAGGCATGGTTTTCATTGATGCAAGAAAAAATTATCGTTGCAGTAACACATGGGTCAGTAGTTCTATATATAAAGATGTGTCTTTTCATACACAGACATATGCTCATCTTTAGAGTTTTAGACTTTCCATATTCATTCTTTCTTTTCTTTTGATGAGTTTTCTTGTTTTGCTAGAGCTTCCACTATGTACCTAGAAAATAGAAAAGCTTTCAAAACATCGAAATGCAAAAGTGAAGGGTAAGATGGTACAAAATGAAAAGCCTCGTGACAATAGAACGTCAAAAGACCATCTATTCTATATAGAAAGTAGTGTCCTTTTGTACACGAGCATATGTTCACCTTGAGAGTTTCCATATTTGTTCTTTCTTTCTTTCCTCGTGTTTTCTTCTTCTTGCTACAATTTCCACAATGTATATATATATATATATATATATATATATATATATATATATATATAAAGAGTAGAGCCTTTAGCCAAGCAGATGGCATGCAAAAAAAAAAAAAAAGAGTAGAGCCATTAGGCTAGTATTGTTCCACTTTTTGGTGCTATGAAAATACTTAGACTTAGTCATGCTATGATAATTGTCATATGTTATGGTATACCTGAAACACAAAATTCCCAAGTGAAAATTAAGAGGATATGAGGGTAAGACAATAGAATCAATAAAAGGTGTAGAGTATTTTCATAAACACAATAGTAACAGTCCTTTTCATTTTCCATCAAGAGATGTAACAGGGGCAGCTCTAGAGAAGGATGGGACGGTGTTTTGAGGCTCAAGGAAGAGGCATTCTCAAGATTAGAAGGTGAATTGAAGGAAGATCGGGGTACACACTCCAGCTTTGACATGCTAATGTGAAGTTCTCCACTTGTTGAGACCAAATGCTTGGCTAGGAAGAAACCAATCTTTGTAAACATGATGCAATGACATTCCTATCCCATAAAAGGAAATCTTGATATGATTTTCACACGATTGCACAAATTTGATGGCAAAACATGTGTTACACATGATTGTTGCCATATGCCCAACCATAACTAAAAAGAGTTGTGGCCTTAAAGGGCTTCCCCATAGACCCTCTCTAGGGGGGCCTCTAAAAAAATATGGCAAATTCCATAGGCCCTATAAGAAAGTGGACATTTTTTAAGGCCCTTCACCTAGATTTTCTCCCAAGAACTGTAGGGGGTGCTTCAACCACCCCCCACATTATACGAACACCTTTTCAACTTGGTATAGGAGGCCAAAACGTTACAAATAGGGTGTATACTCTCAATCCAAACCTGCAGGATCATTGGGGCTTGGTTTTACAGAGTATATGGGTACACAAATTTTTTGAAAGGGACCTTAACATTAAAGAGGGCCCTTTTCCATTAAGGGCCTATTGGGGAGCCCTCTTAGGGGGCCTTCACACAAACTAGACAGTGGCAAATCTAGAGGGCCCTCCATATACGCGACCCCATTCCCATACACCTTAAGCACCGGATTAACTGCGGTGAACATCTTATAAGCACCTAGTGGGCCTTTAGATATTGGCACATCTAGAGGGCCCTCCAAATACAGGATCCCATTCCCATGCACCTCAAGCACCACATAAAATGGGACCCACATCTTAGAAACACCTCCAATGTAGTGGGCCTTGGAACCACCCATTATATCTTAGAAGGGTCTCAAAGGGCCAGGGACCTTTACTTTTGGTGCTCATTTCAAATTTCACCCACCCACCACCTTGCTAGAGGCCAACCTTCAGGGCTTACAAATCAAGGGCCTTCCAATTTAGAAGGCCCTCCATTTTGGAAGGCGTATGTGCAAGGCTTCTTACCCCTTGCAACTTTCCTGAGCTTCCTCTTAACCATCACCAGCTGTACCCAATCCATTAATGCCCGCAAAACTCTCAGTACATATGAGGTAGCAAAAACCTTCATGAAGAAAGATGAATATCAAACAGACATAACAACCTTAGAGAGCACAGATCATCTCTACATGGTACACACTAGCCACCCAAAATACAGAATGTCCCAAACCAAAATGACAAGCATATAGCAGTAAAAACAGTCTCCATTGCCACCAAGGCAGTCGCTTTGCCATTAACACCCATGCTTGATGAACATGAATGAGAAAGATCTGTGTTACATATACCTTTTTGCTTACAACATAGTGGGTGGAAACACCCAGCGAGACTCTCTTGCTCTTCACCTCCATGCTGATGAGACTTCTTGATTCTTCCTTCTAAAAGGGGAGGCATATTTACCATGAGGAGAGTGAGGGTAAAACAAAAAATCTTGGGGAAGTACCAAAAACCTGCCTCTCCTAGCTGCTTTTCCCCAATGTCACTAGGAAGCTAATCATGCAAAATTAGCAAGGAAGATGAAACCAGTAGAAAAGCTTAGCACACTGGCTTCATGGAATCTCTTTCCAGCCCAATTTGATCCAACCAATTGACCACATCCCCTATGGAGGGCCTCTTTGCAGGATCTAGGCTTATACATGGGCAAGCCACATCTAGGACTTGCAGCATCTGCTCTTCATGCCCCTTATTCAGCAAAGAAGTATCAAAGATTTCCTCTGCTCTGCCAATGCTTTGCCATTGGAGCACCCATGGAACAAGATCACCAGCCCCTTTTCCTTTACAGATATCGACAGGTCGCCTCCGTGTGAGTAACTCTAAAAGAACTACACCAAAGCTGTAAATATCTCCCCTTGGGGTTGCATTCAATGCATGACAATACTCTGGAGGGATGTACCCCAATGTACCGACCACCTCTGTTGTCACGTGTGTGTCTGTCGACATCATCAGCCTTGCCAACCCAAAATCCGCTAAATGAGCTTGGAATTTCTCATCCAACAGTATATTGCTGGACTTGATATCCCTATGCACAACATGGGGATCACATACCTGATGAAGGTATGCCAGCCCATGCGCTGCTCCTTGAGCTATCTTCAATCGTGTCGGCCAGTCGAGACAGTTGCCACCATCAATCCTCTCATGAAGCCAATAATCAAGGCTGCCATTCTCCATATATGAATACAAAAGCAGCCTTTCATTGCCAATCTGCAAATACCCTTGTAAAGGAACCAAATTTCTATGCTGAGCTTTGGACAGAGTTTCCACTTCTGCCCGAAACTCACGTTCCATCTGTCCGCAATCCCCAGTCAGCTTTTTGATTGCAAGCTTTGTTCCATCTGCCAAGTCAGCTCTATAAACCAGCCCAAACCCTCCACATCCAACAATGTTTGCAGAATCAAAATTGTTAGTTGCTTTGAAAAGGTCAAAGACAGTTAGCTTCCCCCTGCTACAGAAAAGTTGAACAGAAGAGTCCAAAGCCTCTGCAAGATTTTGAGGGCCATCCAGGTCTTTAAAACTTACACTACCGACGTATACCACGTTTCTTCTTGAAAGCCTCCAAGAGAACCAGGCTGACAAAACAACAAGCAAACCAACCACCAGGCACACTGGGACAAGAATGGCGATCCTGGCATTGAGACTTCTCTTTGAAAATGGGGCCAGTGAGGTGGACTTGGCTTTGTCATCTTGACATAACATCGATAGCGGTGGCCCACACAAATCAGCATTCCCTTCATAGCTTTTGTTTGAAAATGTGGAAAACTGATTACCCTGTGGTATCATGCCCACCAACTGATTGTGGGATACATTGAAGGAGGCAAGAAATGTGAGATTTGAGAGTGATGATGGAATGCTACCAGTCAGCTTATTTGAAGACAAATCCAGAAGTTCAAGATCTGTCATACTTGCCATTGATTCAGGAATGGTTCCCGACAAGTTATTAAAGCTGAGATCCATGTTAAGGAGCTCCGCAAATGCACCCACCTGCAGAGGTATAGGCCCTTGAAGTTGATTGTGGGAGAGGTAGACTGATGGAGGAAAGGCAGAAACTTGAGTGTATCGCAGCTCTGGAGAACTCTGCTTATTCTTAATTGCAAGGTTATTCACCACTACCTGTAATCCTGTTGTATTCTTATCTCCATGTATCAAAGTAGGCAATCCAAAGAGCTCCACTGGTATGTGTCCGGAAAAAGAATTATTCGAGAAATCCACATAAAAAAGATGTGGAAACAGCCCCAACCAGCTTGGAATTGGTCCATCTAAGTGGTTCCAAGAAAGGTCTAAAACCTGTAGCTTTGTACAATTCTTCAGCCATTGGGGTATGTGTCCTCGGAGGTGGAGGTATCCGAGAGCCAGTACTTGCAAATTTGAAAGCCCCTCTCCCTCAACTGTGTCTGGAAGGGTCTCATTAAAATCATTCTTGGACAAAATGATGCTAACCAGCTGCTCACTCCCAACCAGAAGGCGCAAGCTCCCATTCAAGTTGTTAGAAGAGAGTGCCAGCGAAGACAGGTTTTTCAAGCCACTAAATTCCATGGGGATGGCACCAGTGAAGTTGTTCTTGGCCAGGTTTAGGCCCAGTAAAGCAGCACATCCAGCCAAGGATGAAGGGATAGAGCCATGAAAAGAGTTCGAATTCAAATCTACGGTCTCAAGCATAGGCAATTTGTTAAACTGGATCATATCAAGGCTGCCCTCAAACTTGTTGTCACTCACACTGAAAACCTTCAGCTTTGTACATGCTGACAAGTTTGCCGGTAATGGTCCGGTAAAGTTATTCTGGTCAAGCATAAGGTATTGGAGATTAAGCAGGCTACCCACAGCTCTATCCAAATTTCCTGTGAAATTATTCTTTGCAAAGGACAGCCATGTTAAAGCACTCAAGTTGTAGATATCCAAGGGAATATGGCCCTGTAATTTGTTTCCACCAAGCTCTAACACTTGAAGGTTCGTGCATACACCAAGCCCCTCTGCAAGAGAGCCGGAAAGGTTATTGTAAGAGAGGTCCAACACCTCCATATACCGAGCATTTTGGCATATATCAATGGGCACTTCCCCTGTTAGAGAATTTTTGCTCGCCCAAAACCTCAACAGTGAGCCAAAATTTGCAAAAGACGATAATTTTCCAGAGAAGCCATTGCTAGTGAGATTGATAACCTGCAAGCTCTCAAGATTAGTCAAAACAGAGAGGTCACCTGACAGGTTATTGCTGCTGAGGTCGAGCTGTTGAAGACGAGAGAGTGCAGTGAGCTGACTCGGTAGGTCGCCACTGAGTGAGTTGGACGATAAGTTCAGAATTTGGAGAGATGCAATGTTGCCCAAAGCTTGGAGTGCGCGCCCATGAAGCCCCTTTGCGTGCAGAGAAATGTTCACTACTCTTGCAGGAGAAGACGTGTCACATTCGATTCCGACCCACTCACAGCAGCTCACACTTTCATCCCAGTTTCCAAGCCTAGAGCTACCATTGATCAAGCTTGCTTTGAAGTCGACGAGAGCTGCAAGATCGCCCTCGTGGCAGAGGGCAAGAGCAGATCTCGGAGAATTCCAGGAGGCGAGCAACAGCACTGCTGTGGCGAAGAGGGCGAGGATGGCATACATGCTTCAGACACCAACAGAGAGTATGAATCTCTTCAGATGAGGCATATATGGGGAGCAGGGGAAGCATGGTGGTTGGCTGAAGCAAATGCCAGCATTGTGTAATTAAGATAATAGACTAGCCCACAGAGACTTTGAAGTGCATGTGAGGACTTGTGTGTGTGTGTGTGTGTGTAAGCGCGTGCCTTCATGGGCTTTCTTGATAGGGAAAGAAGAGAAACCCTTCCAAGTTCCGGCTCTGTGACCAAAAGCTTTGAAAATACGCAGCAGAGTTCGACAAAATTTGCGTCATAGGCAGTAGTATGCACACAAAGTCTACCGAGCAAGCTGTAACCATAAGAGTAGGACTTTTGGCAACAATGTGTGTGACGGGTGGGGTTCAAATAAAGATCTAGTTCAAGTTCAACGCTCCGCAAGAGTGGCTAGTCAAGGGCGGAGAGGGTAAGCACGGGCTAATCAAGGAAAAGTTTTAGAAGCAGAGAGCCAGTCGCAACTAATGGTGAATTTGTAACATGGGTTGGTTTTTGTGTGTGTGTGTGTGTGTGTGTGTGTGTGTGTGAGAGAGAGAGAGAGAGAGAGTGAGTGAGTGAGTGAGAGAGAGAGAGTATGTGTGTATGTGCGCGCGCGTAGAGGTAAAAGCTTGCGGTACTTACTAATGGAAGTCCAAGATAAGTGGGTAGTTCTGTGTCGGTACACCATTACCAGCAGGCTGCAGCAGTGCACCACGAAAGTAGCCTAGACCTAAAGATGTACCTGCACGCAGAGAGTCGTGTTCGGCTATACGCATGAGAGAGAGCCCAGTAGCCTAGGCCTAAAATGAAATAAAAATTTTGCCCTTCCACTTACCAGTGACCGGTCTTCCATATGTGTCTTGAGATGTGCAAAATTTCATTGAAAATTGGCCTCCCAAATTTTTTATTTTGCATTCTTTACTTTGTCGTTCATGGGCCTTGAATCTTGAGTCTTGACTATTGAGTCTCTTCTCCCTCCTCCCTAGGGACAAACTTGCTGTGGCTCACACTATACCAAGGAGAACTTGTACTAGAAAATACTTAATAATACCTTAATTTTTTGAGTATTGAGCTTCTAAATAGACAAAGGAGTCTAGTAAAAATACATGGAGAAAAGTAAAATATCTTTGGAGGATTACTTCTTGTCTAGTGTAAAAGAGACTCTCTCTCTCTCTCTCTCTCTCTCTCTCTCTCTCTTATATCGTGGTTCCCTATGGAGTATCAGCTCTTGGATTCAAGACTCGTAGGATAGGGTAGAGGAGCCAGTTAAAAGACGGGTCCTTGAACCGTCGATATAGGTACAATCAGAAGCGGGTTTGCACGTGGTTAATGTGACTGGGAAGAAATCATGACCCTCAAATTGAGGGTTCAATCCTCGCTGTTTACAATGTCTCTAAACTCCCCCCTGACGCATTCACCATTGTTGAAAAGTGTGTCGATCTTTGCCTGTGGAGCACCATTTGGGCTGCACTTTCTATTGTGTGTTCATACAGCACAACTCTTTTATTTGCGCTCGTCCAATCTCAAAATGGTGCAGTACATTGCTCGCAATTCCTCGCAAAGTTAGAACATCTCTAAACTGGCTCCTCTACCCTAGATCTTTGAGGTCTCTTGGGAGTGTTCCTACAACGTTAAAATTTCTCCTCTTCCCTTCTCTCTCTCTCTCTCCCCCAAAGGAAGCTAGGTCTTGATTCCTCTCTACATGCTCATCGGTTGGGCACTCGAGGAAAGGCTTTTGGATCAAAAGGGTGTATTTTCTTGTAGTACTACGGTAGAAGAGCCGCTTTAGAGGTGATGAACTTGGGCAAGCTTGATGTTTACCATTACACAATCTTTCAAAGTGTTAGCACGGGCGAGAGTTGAAGCCAAGATGTTTCTACACCAAAAGTTTGGGAGCGGAACGATCATGCTGCAACAAACGCAATGGGCATTTTGCATTTTGCATGTAACAAATTAAGGCACCAGTAGTGACTCGCCCTAGGGGGGATTTACTGACGATGCCAACAACAAGGATCGAACCGCTTTCTTGCTGAATCAGTGGTGACATGTCAAATTTTAGCTAGCCACAACTTGAACCAACTTGCATTGCCTTTGGTTCGAGAACGCCTTTTTTATTGGCCCGTGCATCTATACTTTAATGAAAGGGGGAGGGATTCTGCCCCCCCCTACACGTGGCATGAGCTCCTTGATCTGGCCAACCTCAGGGAGTGTTTCCTGTAGCCTCACGGCGCTCAACGCGCTGAGAGAGAGAGAGAGAGAGAGAGAGAGAGAGAGAGAGAGAGAGAGGTGAGTTCCACCTCTGACGGCGCCTGTTGCCCACGTATCCTCGAGGCTCGATTAAGGCCCTCTCTGTCTCACACTGTCACACACACACGTGCGCGTGCAGGCAAGAGTCCAGACGTCGAGCGTTGTTTTAGGTACTTCACTTGCTGATTCAGCTTTTCAAGCTGGACGAGCATGTGAGTAACATTGTACATAAGCCAATGCGTTTGTGTCTGTGCATGTGTGTGTGTGTGTGAGAGAGAGAGAGAGAGAGAGAGAGAGAAAGCAACCAGACATTAAAATCCTCCTCCTCCTCTTCTTCTTCTTCTTCTTCTCTCTCTCATGCGCAGACATGATGGAGCCTCTCTCTCTTCAGCGACCCCTCTATTTTGTGGAAAATTGAAATCCCCTAAAATACCCCTCAAATTAAAAAAATTCCCAAACCACCCCCAATATTTTGTCACAAATTCCCAAAATGCCCTTCAGTTTTTCCGAAATACCCCTGGTCGTGGGATTAAATTTCTTGAAGAAAAAAAAGAAAATTGTAGCTTTTTATAAGAAGAATTGATTGTCTATCAATACAAGATGCTAAAACTAGAATTTGAGTTTGTTAAGTAGGCTGTGGAGATGAATTGCTTCATTATTTTTAGACATAATAATTGTTCTTTTTTGCGAGGTAATTTGTGACTAATTGCATGCTAAGCACTCAAAATCGGATCTTAGAGCCCCGTCCCCCCCACACAGACATGTTAGCGTTTCCTGAGTTCAGCACGTGCTCCCTATAGCTCGACGGTCGCACGGGCATATATATATATATATATAGAGAGAGAGAAAGAGAGAGAGAGAGAGAGAGAGAGAGAGAGAGAGAGAGAGAGAGAGAGAGAGAGAGAGGCTTCTCCTCAATCCACGAGTGTGTTGGATTTGCATCACAAAGTCAAGAGTTGTTGGTGTAGGCCTCCCTTCTCACAAGCTTGGAGAAGATGATGAGCTTTCCATTAAAGCTTGAGAAGGAGATAGTCTTCTTTACTCCACACATGAGATTGTGTGAGTGTGTGTGTGATAATGCCTTACCAAAATCAGCCCCCTCTCTCTCTTGGTCGACCCCTCTTGCATTTTACTCATGTTGACATCCCATTGGACCCTGCAAAGCTTAGCCAATGATAATTAAGAAGCATAAGTGATAGCCTTGTGACATGTGTCCCCCTTTCCCCTTTTGTGAGAGCTTTAGGTATTTAATTAATGTAATTAAACTCTCATTGGACCTAGCCATTGGGCTGTTGAATGCTCATTGGACCCCTTGGGAGACTGTTCAATAGTCTTCTAGAGAGCTTAATTCCTATTGGTTCTTTTATCAAGTGTTTTTAAATGAATTAAACTAAATGTACTCTAGCCTAATTCTCATTGGTCCACCTCTATGGCCATCCAATAGGATTTGAATGCACCTTGGGGGCAACTGGGCTAGGGAGTTGACATGTGTTCCATATTCCCTTTGTGTAAGGGGAGCTTGCTAGAGTGTGTGTGTGTGTGTGTGTGTGTGTGTTTCTCCTCATCCTCTACAAGAAAGGCTCACCCCCTTCTATCTAGGGATATCTAAAGACTTTATGGTCTTCACATAAGCATCCAATTTGCCCTAGGTTTCGACCATTGGACCTAACCTTTGAATTTTGGAAGTCTTAATGGGCTGAACCTTAGGGTCTTTGAAGCCCATTGTTGCACATTGCTCTTTTGCAGATGCCCCCCCCCCTTTGGATCCCTATTTTCCCTCCTTTGGATCCCTACTGTGACCGGTCTGCCAACTTAACCAGCTTTTTCTCCCCTGGTACTTCCCCATATTAAATGATCAGTTTAACATGAGAAAATGATTTAGGAGAATTAGATATTAGTTATTATGACATTACCTCTCTCTTGAAATCATAGTCATCCTCGACTATGGGGTAGAGAAGATAAAGCCTATTCATTAGTCCTTTTCCTAGCGGGTAGAGGATCCCTATCTTACCGTACGACATCATTCCAGAATGGATGACTAATCCATTTGGCGCTTGAGAGCCTAAGCCGCCGCAAGCATGTCTGCGCATTAGTCCTATCAATCTTCCACAGTAGAGTGACAAGCTCTACTTGGTGGTTGAAAGACTTCGTCTCCGCAAACTTGATGCTAAGCATGCATACTACTTAACATTTGTGCACAGTAAAGAAAAAGAGAGTCTTTTTTTTTTTTGTAAAACTCACAATTGTGAATGAATTATATTACTCATCTCAAAAAACTTTACAAGAACTTGCCATGCTCGTGCCGAGCCATGACATCATCCATAGACCAAACTTACATTGGCTATCTGGGTAGCCACCCCGAACGACGTGCCCCCATGCCCTTGATACACAAGGTTAATTATCATGTTCTTCACTAATCTTCTGTTTTCATGATTTTCCCCTTTCCTAAGCATTCCGCTGACAATAAGGCACAGGTAAACCTAGACCAATCATCCAAGTTTTTCTTGCGCCTGAGCGTCCATATTAGCACTCTGCTTTCTTGTATAATTTCCTTGAAGCTTGCCACCTAAGGAACTCCTTCAAACACACGGCGGTTCCTTGTTTTCCATAGGTTATGTAAAAAGAAATATATGATAATTTGACTGCAGATAAGGAGGGCAGGACTACCCAAATTCCTACCTCCAAGGAGTAAATCAGTCTTGAAGAAACCAATTTTCCATGTTCTCTAGACCCACTTGCATATTTTACCTGTAAGGCCTCTGATAGCTGGGCATTCCATAATAGGTGGGCCATATCTTCACTATCCATCTTGCACCCCAGACATCAATGTGTCCCTATCCCTCTCTCCTGAATCTTCACCCCCATCGGAAGAGCATCCCTAATTACTTTCCATAGAAATACCTTCATGTGATGCGGAACCTTTGGTGCCCAGATGTTCTCCATTACTTGCTCCCACCTTTCCTCCGACCATTGTTTTTTCCATATCTTGTTAAGGGGGCTATACCAATTCTTCTTTAGCATCATTGTATGGTAAATGCCTTTAGAATATGGTTTCCATAAGAGGCTGCTTCCGGGGGCCATTTCTAGGCGTTCCAGTCAAACTCTTTCATCACTTTGTTGACTAGCAAAACCTCCAAGCTATTAAGTCGGAATTGGGCTACCAGAAGTTCATTGGTTTTCCAACTCTTGCTGTCACTGTCCCAAAAGTGCCGTAGTCGGTTCAGATCCTTATTATTCAATTTCCTGGCTGTTTCTATCCAATAGGGATTTTGCGGCAGATCTACAACTTTGGAAAGCCAGGGGGACCAATGCAGAATGGAGTTCTTGAAGTATCTGGTTTCTTCCCCCCATTTTAGGACTCTCGCTGCTCTGTTGTATTTCCTTACCAATTCCCCTGAGCCGCCACCCAGACTTAGGGTAGCCCACGTCGGGGCTAATAGTTTGTCATGAACCTCTACCCCTCTCCACTTTCCTCCTTTCGAACCAAGTTTAGCTGCTTCTAGCATATCTCTGATCATGATAGCCCAAGCTTGATCTTGTTTAGCCAAGGAGACTACAAATTTGGCACAGCGAGCTTCTGCATGGGCCACAGGGTTGAGAATTTCGAGGCCTCCTTGATTTATTGGCCGAGCGACTGACTCCCAACAGGCCCGTTGCCATGGCTTGGAGGACTTTGTGTTATTTTTCCATAAAAAACCTTTTTATCAATTTTAGAACTCTTTCCAGTGACACTTAGCCATCTTGAGAAGCGGGCTAGTGAAGGCAATATAAGGGAGCATAAAGGCATTAATCACTTTTATTCGGCTTGGGAATGGGAGAAGAACATACTCCCACCTACTCATTTTTGTTCTAATGTTTTCCAGGACCCACTGACATCTTTGTTTGTGAGTTACGTCCACCCCCAAGGGGGCCCCCAGATTTATGAAAATATTCCCTTTTGAAACTATCTCCCCCGACCAGTTGGAAGGGTCAGTCATTTTCCAACAGGGAGATCAACCTTGACTTCTCTATATTGCACTGGGACCCTGAAGCTACAGAGAACATTTGTACAATCTCCAGAGCTTTCCTGACGACCTGGGGATGCGTCCTCAAGAAGAGGAGAGAATCATCTGCAAACATTTTTGCAATTAGTTGGTTGTTTCCTGGTAGATCCACGCCTTGCAACTCCCCACACTCAGCACTAG
Organism: Adiantum capillus-veneris; assembly: GCF_014529385.1. Lineage (NCBI taxonomy): Eukaryota > Viridiplantae > Streptophyta > Polypodiopsida > Polypodiales > Pteridaceae > Adiantum > Adiantum capillus-veneris. The sequence goes on from NC_140945.1 coordinate 43,955,069, forward strand.
CTTCGAGCGTCGTGATTAAAGGATGCAAACCTATGGAAAACAGCAGGGGGGGCAGAGGGAATCCCTGCTTAATAGACCTTTTGACATCAAAAAATCCCACTATTCTATCGTTAAATAGGAGCTCTGACTGGCTACCAGCCCCTAGTGCATGAATAAGACAACATAGGCGAGGCCCACAGCCTAGAGCTTCCATGACTGCTTCTATATATGTCCATGTTATTCTATCATAAGCCTTATCCAGGTCTAGCTGCAGCAAAATGCACTCTTGCTTTGTGAAAGTTGCGTATTCGATACCTACCATTGCTGCCAAGATGTTATCGTAAATGGACCTTCCTTTGATGAACCCATGTTGATGGGGAGATATGATTTTGTTAAGTAAGGGGGCTAGTCTGAGGGCTACTGCCTTGGCAACAATTTTGTAGGCCACCGTCATCATCGTTATAGGGTGCCAATGTTTCAGTTGAGAACAACAAAACTGTTTGGGGATGGATTTGATAAGACCTCTCTTTACACTTATCTCCAACGACCCTTCGACAATGGCTTTGTTGGCCAAACTTGTGACTGGGGCCTTTAGATCATCCAAAAATTCTCTAAAGAATTCTGTTGTCATCCCATCCCAACGAGGAAACTTCTCCTTGCCAAGGGCTTGCAATGCTAGTGAACATTTATCTTCGAAAAATGCCCCTTCCAGGATATTAGTTTCCGACTGGAGAATCTTCTTCTCGACACTCTGAAGTAAGGCCCTTCTGTTGGAATTAGGGTTGCAGAGAAACACACACAGCTTGGAGAAGACGAAGGAAGCTCAAGGCACACAATAGAGAGTATGTTACTTAGTGTGCAATGGAAAGATAGATAGCCCTAGAGTGATGGGCGTATATACAATGCACGGGGGAAAAAACCTCCTAAAGAGGGAAAAAATGCCCCGGCGGTCCTAGTGTGTTCACACACATCACTACCACATGTATATGGTAACAAATCCCCCCTGGAGTGATGCGGTGAACGAGAGCTGGCACATGAGTAAAGGGAAGTGCCATGCCCTGAGGACAGGATCAGTCCACAAAGGGGAGTAAGCCCAAAGCTTTGCGGAAAGCTTCAAGCTTCTCACGAGACAATGCCTTTGTGAAAAGATCTGCAAGGTTGTCCTGTGTTGGCACATAAGCCAAGCTGATCTCTCTTGCTGAGAGCCTCTCCCTGACATAGTGGTAATGCACCTCAATGTGCTTTGTGCGAGCATGAAAAACTGGGTTCCTCACAACTGCCAATGCGCTCTGACTGTCAGTGTAGATAGTGTTGGCAGTGTCCTGTCCAACACCCAAGTCAGCCATAAGGCGTCTGAGCCATACACACTCAACCGTAGCTGTGAAGACTGTCCTGTACTCAGCCTCACAACTCGAAGTGGCCACAGTAGGTTGCTTCTTGCTCAACCATGATATACAGGAACTGCCAAGCATGAAACAAAAACCACTTGTGGACACTCGCGTGTCAAAACAACCAGCCCAATCTGAGTCCGAAAAAGCATGTAAGTCTGGCGGCAATGATCCCCCCTTGGGATAAAACAAGCCAAGATGTAAAGTGCCACTAAGGTAGCGGAAAATCCTCTTGACAGCCTGCCAATGCTTAGACCCTGGGCTATGCATAAATCTGCTGACCTGCGAGACTGCAAACTGAATATCTGGCCTCGTGTTGCATACATAAATGAGGCAGCCAACAGCAGTTTGGTAAAGAGTGACATCAACAGGATCGCCAGCATCATGTAGACTCAACTTCAAACCTGTTTCCATGGGAGTGGCAATAGGTTTGCAATCCTCAAGTCCAAACTTACATAGCAATGTCTCTATGTAACTTTTCTGACACAAGGCAATACCACCATCACACTGCTTAAACTGTATACCCAAGTAATGATGCAACAGCCCCAAATCTTTCATCTTGAAAGTGGAATTCAAATCAGCCTTAAATTCAGCAATATGTTTCTCATTTGGTCCAGTGATCAGCAAATCATCAACATAAAGAACCACAATGAGAAATACATCATCCTCACGCTTTACATACAATGTGCTTTCTGTTGGACTGTTACGAAAGCCTCGTTTAACCAAATGAGTGTCAGCTTTCTCATACCAAGCACGAGGAGATTGCTTCAACCCATACAAAGCCTTCTTACATTTGCACACTTTGTCCTCTTGTCCTTTTATGACAAAACCGCGAGGCTGCGTTACATAAACTTCCTCAAATATGTCACCATTCAAGAAAGCAGTAACAATGTCTGATTGATGTACATCCCAACCAAAATGAGCTGCCAATGCACATAGAAAACGCACAGTATTCATACGACAAGTGGGAGCAAAATTCTCTTCATAATCTATGCCTTTTTGTTGTGCATAACCCTTTGCAACAAGTCGAGCCTTATGGCGATCGATCTCACCATCCGGCTTGCGTTTCAACTTGTAAACCCACTTCGTACCAATGGCCTTTTTGCCAGGAGGCAAATCACATAAATTCCATGTGTCATTCTCTATAAGTGCATCATATTCTGATTTCATGGCAGCAATCCAATTTTTTGAATTCTGTGCTTCATCAAAAGACAGAGGCTCCTCAACATCATGTAAACTAAACACAGCCAAAGCATAACAATCTGATGCATAAGATGCATGGCGAGAGCCTGAACGAGTACGACTAGATAAAGGTGCATCCAATTTACTGTCACGCAAAGTGTGCACCAGCCATTTTGGCATACCTCTAGCCTGCTCATTTTCAGCCCTTTCCTCATCAAGTACATCATGTACATCTGCATCAGTAATAGGCTGTTCTAAAACATTTTCAGAAACCTCCACAGGCTGTACATTTGCCTCATTGGAACTTACATTCGTATTTCCACCACTGAAAAGAGGCAACAAAGTGTCATAAATGTCCTGTGAGCTTACATTACTGTCTCTAGTACATGACAGCAAGGGCTGAACAGAATCTTCCACAAACACTACATCCCGTGAAACCAGAATACGTTTTGTTTGTGGATGATACAACCTGTAACCTTTGCTTTCAGCACTATAACCAACAAAAATACATTTGACAGCCTTATCATCCAATTTTCTGCGATGCACTTGTGGCACCAAAGCATATGCCAAACAGCCAAAAACACGCATGTGCTCAATAGAAGGCTTTCTATCATGCCATGCTTCATATGGAGTAATAGACTGCAAAGCTTTCGTAGGACACCTGTTAAGTACATAAGTGGCACACATGATGGCCTCAAGCCAAAAAGAATGCGGCAAAGCTTGACTTTTGACCATACATCGTGCCATTTCCGTTAGTGACCTGTTTTTCCTCTCAGCAACACCATTTTGTTGAGGTGTATAAGGCACTGTACATTGGTGTTTTATCCCACGACTAGCCAGAAATGCATTAAATTCATGAGACATATACTCCCCCCCTCGATCGGAACGGAGGGTGCCCATAGTACATTTTGAGACATTTTCAGCCATAGCCAAAAATTGTTTGAAGCACATAAAAACTTCGGACTTCGCTTTAAGCGGAAATACCCATGCATGCCTGGAGTAATCATCAATGAAAGTTACGAAGTATAGGTAATTGCCCAAGGACGGAGTTTGCATGGGCCCACAAACATCACTATGCACAAGCTGCAACCTGCATGTGGCCCTAACTAAACCATCCTTTGGAAACTTAGAACGCTGCATTTTACCCAGAATACAGCCTTCACAAACATGTTTGATAGGTGCTTCAAGAGGCGGCAAAGAAGCAACCATATCAGATTTCTGCAAACGCAGCAAACTGGCAAAATTCAGATGACCAAAACGTGCATGCCAAAGTTTTGCATCTGAAATAGCCCTTGAATCTGCAACAACATTTGCAAAATTTTGTCCACACTTGTCATACAAAGTGAGCTTATACAGCCCACAGCACAAAAGCCCAGATGCAACAATTTCATCACCAAAACTGAGATCATGAACTGTACATCTGTCATCCACAAATTTGACTACAAGTCCAAGTCTAGCAAGTGAGGATACAGACAAGAGATTCTTCTTGATCCCAGGTACATAAAGTGCATCAACAAGTGTGAAGGAACTGCCATTAGCAGCAGTGAGCTCAATCTTTCCAACTCCCTGAACTGGATAAGAGGCGTTGTTGGCACAAGTGACTGAATTCCCATGAGGGACAGACTCGAGAGAGGTAAACAATTCACGATGTGAGGTAATGTGCTTTGTAGCACCACTGTCGAAATACCACACATGTGAATCTGCAGCCACTGACAAGCATGCATCATGGACAGCAGGATTGTAAGTGCACTCTGCGCTAAAAGCCCATTCTGCATCAACATCAGCATCACAGTCTCCTTTCACAGAAGACTCAACAATGGATGCATTTGTAGTGGAACCAGCATTTGCAGGGGAACCACCCTCTTTCTTCTTAGCCTCTTTGGCCTTCAACTTAGGACACGAAATGATCATGTGATCATTGGCTTTACAATAATGGCAACGCATCTTCTTTTTGCCCTTATCACCAGAATTGCCAGATGAAGTGCTGCCAGCAGAAGCATTAGGAACATAATTTTTGTCACTCGCAGCAGAACCATAAGAAGTGGCTGCATTACTGTTACCACCCTTTCTTTGAGAAGCAATAAAAGCCTGTTCAACTGCACGCTGCCTAGTCCTGTTTTTTCTAGAAAGTGACTCTTGCAACAGCAATGTGCATAATGCATCAAACTTGACAACTTCAGGATTTCCTTGGGTCATCAGTCTCCAAGTACTAGCAAAAGTCTGGTAGGAATCTGGTAAGGCATCAAGAACAGTCTGCACAAGGGAACTATCCGAAATGACTTCACCTGCAGAAATGAGTTGCTCATTGATATCCTTGACACTAGCAAGGAAAGTGTCCATATCATCTTCCTCATGCATAATCTTCAACTCTAGCTCTTTACGCAGCAAAGCAATTTTAGCCTCATTGCGGCTTGCATAAAGACCTGCTAGAATATCCCAAGCCTGTTTTGCAGATTTTGCTGAACGGATGTGAGGAATAATGGTGCGCTTCACAGACAACGCAATCAATGCATGAGCCTGCGCATCCTTAACATCCCAACGAGCTTGTTCTGCCGTAGGCAAAACAACTCTAACAGCTGCAATCCTTGCAGCAAGACCTGCAACATCCTCAACATCGCCTACATCTTCAGAACCAGGACGTACATCAATGCCCTGCACAATGTTCCAGACACCTTTTGACACAAGAACATGTTGCATCATATAAGCCCACATAGGGTAGTTGTCCCCATCCAACCTGTCCTCAGCAGCAAACATCTTGAACACATCTGTGTTGTTGTTGTCAGCCATGGTAAATGCTGCACCTGATGTGAAAACTGCCCGAAAACAGGAGAAATGGAGCGGGAACAACTTGTGCTATATAGCACAAACCGTAGAAGACTATAAGGCACCTGTTATGCAGAAAACGGCACTGACAGAAAATTTGCACAAAATGACGAAATAGACTGTGCAGTACTGCCCGTAGTGGAAACGGAGGCCGAAATGAGCCCAAATCAAAATTCTGAGCCAAAGCTCACTGAAATCGGAGAAAGTGAGCAGGCGTGTGCTGGAGCAGCTGGCGACTAAGCCCGGGAGGACGTGACCTGCTCTGATACCAATTGTTGGAATTAGGGTTGCAGAGAAACACACACAGCTTGGAGAAGACGAAGGAAGCTCAAGGCACACAATAGAGAGTATGCTACTTAGTGTGCAATGGAAAGATAGATAGCCCTAGTGTGATGGGCGTATATACAATGCACGGGGGAAAAAACCTCCTAAAGAGGGAAAAAATGCCCCGGCGGTCCTATTGTGTTCACACACATCACTACCACATGTATATGGTAACACCTTCTGGCTTCATCTACTTCCAAGGACTGGATTTCTGGTTGTCCAATGATTTGGCTAAGATAGTTCAACATCAGATCGGCCATCTCATCTTGGTTATGAACTGCTATCCCTTTCTCATCATAGAGCGAGTGACATGGCCCCGACTCTTCTTGATTTTTAAAGTCCTAAAAAACTGAGCTTGATTAGAGGCTTTTGGTTGTAGGGAAGTTTCCCTGGAGAGAATCCTTGGCTTTCTGATATCTTTGAGTTGCTCGTTAGCCAGGCAAGATTTGGCTTCAAGCCATTGCTTGTGCTCATCCTCAGTAGCAAGCCCATTGGCTTTTGTGGAGGTAAGCCGTTGTACCTCACCTGCAAGATGAAGAGGGTGCGCCTCCCTAGATTTTTTAAACCGGGGGACCGAGGTTTTGATTGCTTTCTGAATACTTCAAGCAAATAGGTCCCATGCATTGTGTTTGTTGAGATCGACACCTTTTCTGAGCTTACCCAATGCTTTCTTGGTTAGATTCCTGAAAAGAGAGTAGTTGAATAGATGTGCCCCTGTAACGAGCAATTTTTTCCTACCTCGTGGGATCTGGTCCTTCTCTTTATTCTTCTTAAAATGTATGTGCAAGGGTATGTGATCCGAAAGGCTTTTTGTTGGGACTACCTTCATCTCTAGCATCGACGGCATCTACCTTCATCTCTAGCAAAGAAAAAGAGAGTCTTATAAGACAAAAACTTTGTTCATTTTAAACATGTGTACATTTGCTTACTCTAGGGAAGCGTTTCAAGCATTGACAAGGTTTAGGTTATCCTTTAATTGTATGCCTTGCATCCATTTAGCATCTTCAAAAGGATAGTTCTTAAACTTAATAAGATACAATCGGATAATCTTACCACCTCTCAATACCTTGTCTTCATGTCAGACAATGGACTCGGGCTGCAGCATCTCTTCTTGGTTCTCGATCTCTTGTGGGTATTCAATAGTCGGTTCTTGAGGTGGCTCTCCTTTGTAAGGCTTTAGTAGGCTCACATGAAAAGCATTGTGTATGAGCCTATGACTGGGCAACTTGATGAACTCCTGCTTCGTGAAGGTTGTGTACTCAATGCCAACCATTGCTGCCAAGATATTGTCATATATTGACAACCCGTGCTGATGAGGGGAGCTGATTCTGCCCAAGAGGGGGACAATTCTAAGAGCGACTGCCTTGGTAATGATTTTTTATCCTACATCCATCATAGTTATGGTCCACCAATGCTTAAGATGCGAGTAGCAAACCTCTTTTGGGACAGGCTTGATAAGACCTCTCCTCTTTTCACACTAGGATCCAATGACCCCTTTACTAAAGCTTGGTTAGCCATATTCGTGACTGGGACCTTGAGGTCGTCCAAATAACTCCCTGAATAATTCAGTGGTCAGACCATCCCAACCAGGGGACTTCTCCTTGCCAAGATCTTGTAATGCAAGCGAGCACTCATCTTCAAATAAGGGCCATCTCAAGGTGATTGGCTTTTGGTTGAGGAATTTTCTTATTGGCAAGGTCGCTCTGGCTTCATCCACTTCTTAAGAGCAGGTCTCGGGTTGACCAATGATTTGTCTTAGATGATCAAGCATCATCCTAGCCATTTTGTCTTGGTCTTGCGTATTATTCACATTCTCATATGTGAGCGAGTGGACGAAGCCTCGTCTTTTCTTGATTTTCAAGGCCCTAAAAAAGTGTGCTTGATTGGTGGCCTCTGGTTGGAAGAAAGTCTCCTTGGATATCAATCTCACCCTCCTGACCTCATCAAGACGCTGCTCGGCCAGGTTGGCTTTAGCCTCTTGCCAACTTTTGTGATCTTCTTTGAAGGCCATGATATTTTCATCGCTTTTTGTATGCTCCAAGCAAAGAGGTCCCAAGCTTTAGGTTTTAGGAAACTAATATCTTTATCAAGTATACTCAAATCTTTCTTGGTAAGCCTTCTAAACAGAGGGTGGTGTGCCCCAGTAAACAGGTTCTTACTCCCTTTGGGGGCCTTCCCCTCCCATTTAGCTTTCCTAAGTTTCATGTGTAAAGGAAGATGGTCCAATAGGCTCTTCATTGTTAGCACCTTCATCTCAAGTAGTGGGGGGATCCAGTCAGCTTGGTGAGAGTAGTAACACCTGTCAAGCCTGGACGCCATGCATGCATATTGAAGGATTGTGTATGTGAAGCCTGATGTGTTGTTCTAGAGCCCACCTCCCATAGGTCCATCATAGCCCATTTCTCATAGAGACCCAGCCATGTAGTCTTTTCAAAACCTTCCAACAGACTAGCTGATCCTGTTCTATCCTTGCTTCTTTCCATCATATTAAGATCACCTATTAAAATCCACTCTCCTTCAATAGGGAAATTCCTATGGTGCATCCACAATTTGGCTCTATCCTTGGAATTGTAGGGGCCATGAATGTTTACTATGGTGATAGGTTGATCTGCCCACATGACTCTCACTCCTAGGACTCTCCCAGAGGGGTGATTAAGGACCACTTTGGGCTCCAGGTCCTTGTCCATAATAGAGAGAACACCATTGAACCTCTCCACTCCCTCCCCTTAGAACACCAACTTCTTCCCCAATGCCTGTTTTCTTTTGCTGCGAGCATCCAAATGATTTTCTTGGATGGCCCAGTAATTACATTCTTTAACCTTTCTAACTTCCTCCCAGAAGAGGGCGTGCTTCTTTCGGGTCTTCAATCCTTTCACGTTCCATGATTGGATAGCTAGAACTTTCATCATTGGGAGAGCAGGATGAATTCCTCAACCTCTTATTCCTGCCCAGTCTCCTCAGACTATAGGAGAATCCGAAGGATCACCCTGGACAAGGGATTTTTTCCTTGAAGCACATCAAAGGGGTTTGCGAAGTGGGATGAAACAAGTTCCGCTTCTAAGTTGATTGGTTGGGGGGGGGGGGGGGGGGGGGGCCTTTTCATTTCGAGTCTCCAATACCCTCTAGTGACTTAGTATCTATGGACATTGCTTTCACCCTTTTGACCTTTTTCAGACCTTGGATTTGCACAATCGACAAAGTTGTTACAGTCAGATGCTTATGTGTAGTGGCAGTAAAAACAAGGGTGTTCTCATACTGTGGCCTTTGGGGGATATTCATTGTGAAGTTCTGTTTAGTTTGGTGGCCTCCTTGTCGCAAACCAGAGCCTCTTTTTCCTCCCATGCTCTTGTCCCTTTGCTACTCTTTAACTGTTCCTCACTCCCCATCCTAGTTGTTCCCTTGGTAGTGTTCTAAATGATGCCTCCTAATCTGGAGTCGTGCACTTTGGGATCGGTATTTATTTTTACCTTGATGGGGCAGCCTTTGCAAAGTGCCAAATTTTTTACACTCAAAGCAAGCCCCAAAGTACGTTCCAAAATTGAGTGGAATGGTAATTAAACCGGCTCCCACATTGATCACCATGCTCTTTGGTGGGGTCTTAGATACATTCCACCCTATGCACACCCTATTTAAGGATTTGCCTAGATCCCTCTTGTTGGGGAAAAAAAGCTCTTGTTGGGTTACCTAGCTAGCAACCTGATATTATCCCAAAGCTAGCTAGGTAACCCTGGGAAATTAACCAAGACTGGATGGATCCCTTGGAGGGATTTATTCGAATCACAAATTGGTTCCCATGGTACGACACAGACAGTTGTCCTGTAGAACATGATGGAACCTTTTTCCAAAATCTTCAAAATGTCGGAGTCCTCCTTGAACCTAACTGAGCAAAAGCCCTTAGCAAGGTAGGAAGTATTTTCTATTGCTCCTCCATGCCCAAGGATTTGTGGACCCTGAATCCATTGAATTATCTCGTCTCTATTTGAAACTCCCCCACTGAAGCCAAACACAAGCGTGAGCTTAGCTTGCATGGCTAACTACTTTTTAAAAGTGCAGGCAAAATCGCATTGAATTATCTCGTATCTATTCGGAACTCTCCCACTGAAACCAAACATAAGCATGAGCTTAGCTTGCATGGGTAACTACTTTTTAATGAGTGCATGCAAAATTTCCACAGTGACCTCCGCCACCTACACTTGCTACGGCAGAGACTTCTTTAGAGAACTACAGGCTCCATCTGCAAGCCCATCTTTGAGAAGCTCACTACTGTTTGCCTTTGAGCTGGTTCTTTTGTTTTTGTTGGGGCTGGCCTCTATCTGCTTGTTCACTTCTTTAAGCTCCTGTTTGAGCTGGCCTTAATACTTTTCATCTTTTCTTAGCCTCCATCACTTACTACCTCAGCTGTTTAAACGAGGAGCCATTGTCTAGAGGGATAGGACCCTTTAGAATGCTAGCAAAAGAGATGCGTGGTCTGAGGTATGCCGTATTGGCACCCACCTTGTTACTAATCGTGCACATCGAGCCTTGGGGCTCCCCTGCTCTGTGTGTCTTCACCTCAAAATTGATGCCTTTTGTTGATTGATCTATCAATTTCTCCTTTCCTTTACCTAAGGGGGACTCCTCCAATGGCCTTGCTTTATCATCCCCCTTGGTTCGGACCCTTATTCAAGGCTTCTCCTATCTTTAAGTCCATGAATGCTAAGCGCGACTCCAATACTTCCCCTTCTTCCATCGGCACGACCTTATCACAAAGAGGAAATTTCCTAGCTACAAGCATGTGCAAAAATCTTATGATGTCCTCCTCCAGGGTAAAGCGTTAGACTCCATCGTAGGCACCACAAAGTAGCACTATTGGGCTATATGGAGGAGAGGGCAGGCAACACCGGTGGACCAACTCCTAGTGGAGGGACCGCAAGCAAAAGGGGGTGAGTGCACTCTTAAGGTGCCCCAAAGACGATGATACAACAAAAGGGCATTGAAGATAAAAATAAGGCAAGGCCACTTGTGAAGGTAACAAAACACAACAACGCTGATTGTAGGATAATCTACACGCCGAACACTCCTCAGAGGCAAGCCCAAAAGAGAGGATATGACACAAAAATGATTAACATATAATTGGCACGCCAAACAAAGCAATAGGCACATTAAGGTCAATAGGGGAGGAGGTTAGATGAAGCTGGTAGAGGCGAGACACAAAGCCGCCCTAGGTTGCTCACGAGGGGCAGTTGCAAGCTAGGAAGGAGAACCGCAAGGCTCAATGCTACAAAAATTCTAGTAGTAGCACTAGCACGAGTAGGTGTTTGATGGACATGAAGCCCAACCCTTGGCCTCGGTTTGCGGATCTTCGACGAAGCTTACCCTGCACCCATCAATCTTGTCACCTTCCTAACCTTGAATGTAAGGCTTCTCTTGTGATTGGTGTCTATCCTAGTTCTTTTTGTTTGAATTGCAGCCCAGCATCCTAAAGTGTGTGCTACAAGGAACACATACATAAAGGATGTGACTAGCTCGAGAAAGAGGATGCATAAGGTCGTTATGTAGACAAGCACGTGGATATAAGTTATGTGCCCTTTTGAAATGTATTGTGTGGGATTGTCACATAAAAGGCATGAAGATTGTACATTGGAGTAGTTCATATTGCTCTAGCAAAAACCTCAGCTAAGTGTGTGTGTGTGTGTGTGTGTGTGTGAGAGAGAGAGAGAGAGAGAGCATGCACACTTGATGTGAGATTTGAAACAAAATGTGCTTTTGAAAGACAATCAACTACTGTTGTGATTTGAAGAAATGTCTGGTATTGTTTTAAGTATAATTTTCCATTATGTTTGCTACTCTCAACTGCTTGTTTTTCCCTTCATAGTTTTGTGCACAGAAAAATAGAAAATATACATATGCAATGCCTTTGTGCCTTTCACCAAGCTAGATCATCTACATGCATAATTAAGCAACAAGGTGAGCTTCTGTAGGCTACATTGGATATCATTGTAGGAAACTACCTCGCTTCACATTAATTTGACGTCGAGATTCTCTTCACTCACTTGGCAAAAGCAAAATCCGACATCTCTCCCATGTCCCCACCCACGGACGGACCCCGCTTACCTCCCTCATCGCAGCTCCACCTTTGAGAGCTGAAGACAGTCGTACTCACCTGCTACTGCACATGGAGCACAACGACCCCTTGGTATCTATAGAGAGAGAGAGAGAGAGAGAGAGAGAGAGAGAGAGAGAGAGAGAGAGAGAGAGAGAGAGAGAGAGAGAGAGAGAGAGAGATTCTACATAGCACCCTCACCATGTGCAGACCTCCCTTAGCTTCCCTTGTACACTTCCTCCCACTCGATGCCTGAGATCTCCCTCTTTCTTTCTTCACGTGCATCTGTCTCTTCCTCTTCGCAACCCTCTAACTTTCGTCCACCCTGCCATGCCTCGCCAATAGCAGGGAGCACCATCGCACCATGTTCAGCCTTGAAATACACAATTGCGAGGCAGCTCTGCAATATAGAGTCTCGCCTCCTCCTCATCCTTGACACAGGAAAATATTGTGCTCTCTCTCTCTCTCTCTCTCTCTCTCTCTCTCTCTCTCTCTCTCTCTCCACACTACTTTGCTTCAAGCCGGCATTGACAATCCGGTCCTTGATGCGTGCAGTTTGCACACACAAAGAGCTGTCTATGTGCGCTCACCCAACAGAGAGATACAGATGGAGACCATTGGCCCTTTTCTACCCACTACAAACACGCATCTCGAATGAACAACTACAAAAAAAAACTCTTACGGAGCTTATTGCGAGGTTGCTCCTAGCAGGGGCAATCTCAATCGCCTCCTATCAAAGGCGACACAAAATAAAATTAAAAAAATCTCCTATGTCTGTGCTCTTGTGTCAGTTGCCTTTTGCTCGTGCTTTGCCACCTCAAGCGGCATCTGTCATTCATATGTTTCTGGAAAATTACCAAAACACCCCCCTAATTCTTGAAAATTCCCAAAATACCCCTTCGATTTTAAAATTTCATAATATACCCTCAATATGCTGTCCTTCAAATTTTCCAAAATTCCCAAAATACCCTTGGTTCAGAGAACATTGATTGTCTATCAATACAAGATGCTAAAACTAGAATTTGACTTGGTTTTGCATGTTCTGCAATATTTTGGGGAGGTATTTTGTAACAAATACATGCTAAGCACTCAAAAATGGATCTCAATTGTCAAAAAGGAATAAAGATTAGAAAAATAGATATCTATCTATACTATATATAATTAAGCTTAAAATTTCCAAGGAAAGAGAGGGCATCCATGTATCCATGTGTCACTCTCTCATTCATTTCAAGAACCTTAAGAAACATTTGGTTTGAAATGTAAAAGTGAAGATTAATTCAAAAGTCATTTTGGTTTGAAATGTAAAAGTGAAGGGTAAGTAGCAAGTACTATGATGGTAGAAAATGGAAAGACTTAGTTTTGAGAATTGTGACACTAAAACATAAAAAGACTTAGTTTTGACTTCTTGGTTCTTTCACAATATTAGTAGTATATATATATTTATATTATTTAAACTCTTTAGCAAGGCTATGGAGTTTCACTCTAGCCTTCAATTTTGAACGGTGATTACTTTTGTTTTTATAATGGGTGGCTTTATTTTACAGCTTGGGAAAATAACGAGCAACGAGCTATGCCACGCGTGGATAAGTTGGTACGCCTCGAACGTTTGTGTGTATGTGTGTGTGAGAGAGAGAGTGGCACATCGTAGGTTTGAGAGAGAGAGATCATGTTCCATCTTCTACGGCATCGTCGTGTGTGATATAGATGAGAGAGAGAGAGAGAGAGAGAGAGAGAGAGAGAGAGAGAGAGAGAGATCCCATTCATTCCTGATGAGGAGTGTGTGTGTCTATTTCTATTTGAGAGAGAGAGAGAGAGAGAGAGAGAGAGAGAGAGAGAGCCATTGATTGGCCTTGGTGCTTGACAAAGAATCCCCCCCCCCCCCCCCCTCCTCCAAACTCGATCATGGATGCCACCACCACTTACTTCATGTGCAACTTCTCAAATGTTGCTGCAAACAGGCCTCATGTAATCCGCTCTATCAATACCCCTTGCTGCCAACAACTGATCCTCCATGAGCCCCACACCCTTATACAACTTCAATCATCTTTTGGCCAACATGCCAAGAGTCTGGATCCAATACATGTCCCACTCGCCACAAGCGCTTGCTGAGCCACCTTCTCCTCTACCACTGCATGTATGCCACTCTTGATCCCAATGAGCTCCATTTTTGCCTAGCTATGGCCCTCCACACCACGAGAGAGAGAGAGAGAGAGAGAGAGAGAGAGAGAGAGAGAGTCCCAGATCCATCTCCACACTTTCTTCATCTTTTTTAGGCCAATCAGCAGATGCTACAATGTTGAGAGCTCCAACATGACCATCCAAGCTTTTTAGCTTTCCCAAGTTTTCACATCTTGAACTCCTTACATAGGCAAGAAAAAAGGGGTTCTACAGGGGGACAGGTGGCATTGCCTACTACTACAGTGCTTATGGCAAAGGTCATGTGAGGCGGGTCTTCGATTCAGTGTTTGAGAAAATGTGTCTCAGCTTAATATCATGCCGTTTTCAATTTCAAAAATGCCAGTTGAGGGCAAGGGAAAAAGGAAAAATTCCACCCCAAAATAGAGAAAAATAGAGTAAAATCTTGCAACATAAACCTAATTTTCTACATTTCCTCTTGGAAAATTAAAGGAAAGCAATTTTGTATGTTTGAAAAATAATTTTTCCAAAACACTGATGTGATTGCATTGGAGGATGATCATTGCCAGTGGAGGGTATTGGCAGTGGAGGGTGATCATTGCCAGTGGAGGGTATTGGCCTTGATCTTGGAGTTAGCAATCCTTTGCTCATTTGAATCCTCCTTGGTGTTACAAACCTAATGTGAGCCTTTTGCCTCCCCCTAGAAATGATGACTCCGGTCTCTTATTGTAGGGTTGCCTCCATGCATGTGCCTCCATTGTAGGACTTCCTCCATGTCATTTTGCTTACATTTAGAGCCTGATCAGTTTGGAACGGCTAAATAGCCTTCCAACTTTGTTTGCAAGTCAAGAAAACCGGTGGCTTGAAAGATTAATGCTTGATTTGACTGAGTGATGAGATAGATCTTGAGCAAGTTCGTGCTAATCGAGAGGGCCTCAAAAGTCAACCATGTGAAAGGCTATGCCCCTTTCGAGGCTCTTAACTACCACGATTAGATAGGTAGAGAGAGAAGATTCGGCTTGTGACTTGGCAAAAAGTAGGCTCGCTGGTACATGCGACCAGGCTCTTAGCCTCTCACATGATTCATTTAATACTAAAAACTAGACATGCAACCAGAGAGAGAGAGAGAGAAAGAGAGAGATATTTTTCTTCCTACTGACGTGGTTTGAGACTTGTTAATCTTGAGACCGACTAATCTCTACTCTCAGCTATTAAGTTTAGACAAACCTTATCCAATCCAAACATTGTTGGCAGCAAGTCATCATGTTGTCAATCCACAAGAATGTGGAGAGTAACTACACTTCATTAGTTGTGCGATTTTACACTTGAAAAGGTAGACCTATTGTTGATCCAGAAGACATATTTGTGCTTGGTTGAGGTGAATGTGGAGGGCACTTAGACCTTGTGTGTTGTCATACATTGTCATCTAGAAAGTAGTTATAGCGGTGGTTGATGCACAAGTGTATTAAAGAGCTATAAAAGCTCACATGAGAATCATAGGAATTTGTCCACATTTTCCCCCTTGTTAAGGGAAGGAGAACAAGGGTTGCTCAATTGATGCACATGTAGCCGCAGCAACGCGCGGGTCACATACTAGTACTATATATGAAACGCCTTGGAAATTTTGAGGCCAAAGAGGGCACCCACATCTCTCCCTCTCTCTTCTTCTGCAGCACATTGAAGACATTATTAATGGCCTCCGAAGACCTTGCGAAAAGATGCGCTCTCTACAAGGTTGAAAATTCGCTGCCGAATCAGTGCCGATGTGATCTATGTGCACGTGCATGCGCCTTCTGCACTGCTGCATAGCCAGTACACTGCGCGCAGGAGCTCTCTCCTCTTTCTCTCTCTCTCTCTCTCTCTCTCTCTCTCTCTCTCTCTCTCTCTCTCTCGGTACAGTGGCGCAGGGCCTGCTTCTCGCCTCTATCCACGTTGACTTGCAAGCCGGATCCTCACGAGTCAGCAGTGCTCTCTGTGTGCGTCACTTCCATGCTCACCTGTAGGCCGGAGACTCACGAGTCAGCAACGCTCTCTCTCTCTCTCTCTCTCTCTCTCTCTTCACATAGTCCACACTATGCAGGCATTGCAAGAGCGCTCTCTCTCTCTCTCTCTCTCTCTCTCTCTCTCTCTACAGTGGCGCCATCGGCCAGTTTCGGCCAGTTTTGCATTGAGCTCAGTGAGAGACTGAGAGTGTGTGCGTCACTACGTGTGTTTGTGCAGGTCGACAACTCGCAGAGCGGAGTACTGCCTTTGCCAGTTTTGCATTGCGCTGACTCGCTGAGAGTGTGTGCGTGTGTTTGTGCAGGTCGACAACTCGCAGAACCACTGTACTGCGCGCACACTCGTGTGGCACTGCAGAGCCACTGTACTGCGCGCATACTCGAGTGTGTGTGTGTGTGTGTCTGCGCGCACGCTCGTGCATCACTTTGGTGTGGGTGTGCACACTAGAGGGCCAGTGGTGTAGTCAAGACTCAAGAGAGTGTGGGCTTGGGTGCGTGCAACTGAAGGGCCGCTGTATATTGAGCATCAACTCCTCATCGTCGAGAGAGAGAGAGAGAGAGAGAGAGAGAGAGAGAGAGAGTTTGAGAGAGAATGGCCCATCGACCAACGGCTGCTTCCCTCTTTGCCTAAGAGACTCCTTGCCTTCTGGGGGTGCTTGGAGCTGAGCCGCCAGAGACAGGTTCATTTTATGAGAGAGAGAGAGAGAGAGAGAGAGAGAGAGAGAGGTCTCCTTACACTCCAAAATACATTGTGTCCCGGTTTTTTTCTAACATTGGTGTGTGCCCACGCCATTCGAAGGTAGGCAGTCCGCGCCAATTGACTTTCTCGAAGGTTGTCGCTCGGCAAGCAACAAAAAATACAAGGTGGGAGCGAGCATTGTTTGGGTGGCGAAGACAGCGAAGGTGAGCGATTGTGGGCACTAGACAATGCTCTTGACGGTTGTTTCTCGACAAGCAACAAGAGATCAAGGTAAGAACAAGCGAGCGGTGAAGCCGAACAAATCGAGCGGTGGTGGGTAGCGAAGGCAAGCAGCGCGGGCAAAGAGACGAGCGTGGCCGGATTACGAGCAACAACAAACAATCCTCGGCTACATTCGAAGGTTTTTTTACGGTAAGCTTTTCGTTTCTCGTGTGCAACCACCTTGAGGTGTTCTCATTGTCAAACTTACACTTTAAAAAATTCAACTCCTATGTCAAACAAAAGGGTGTGTGAGTGCAATCCCATTAGAAATTGCGCAGAAATAAAAAAACAGCAAACATCCATCTTCTAATTAAAAGCAATTGAGTTCCCTTGAACACTATAAATACTTTTTTAAAAAACTGGAAATTGGAAGAGCTTGGGCAGCTGGAAAAATTAGAGCATTTACCAGGTGGGGAATCTACCTAGGAATTTTTGCTTTTAGCCAATAAAAATAGCATTAAATCTCGATAGTATTCTTTTGGGCAAGCTTGGAATCTAGTTAAGAATGTAATTTTGGCCATTAAAAATAACATTAAAAATTGGAGATGCACTCGAGTGGTGGGGGCGAACGGTGTGGCGAAGGCAAGCAATGGTGGATGGCGAAGGAAACCGATGACAGTGGGGAGACGAGAGTACAAGGTGGGATCATGCAACGCTTGGGTGGCGAAGGCAATGAAGGCGAGCGATGGTCGTGACCAATCCACGCTCTCGATGGTCGTTTCTCTGCAAACAATAAAAAATCAACTTGGTGGGAGCAAGCAATGCTCGGGTGGCGAAGCCGAACAAAGATGTGTGGTGGTGGGTGGCGAAGGCAAGTGACGAGGGCGAGGAGACGAGATTGATCGGATTACGAGAAATGAGCAACAACCCTCGGCTACATTCGAAGGTTTTTTTTGCTATAACTTTTTTGTTTCTCGTGTGTGGTTACTTTGAGGTGTTCTCAATGTCAAAATGACACTTTGAAAATTAGAATTGAAGTCCTATGCGAGGCAAATGGGTTTGTGAGTGCAATCCCATTAAACATTTCATAGGAATGGAGAAACTCCGAGCCAATTGCCATTAAAAATAACATTAAAAACTGGAGATACACTCGGGTGGCAAAGGCGAGTTAAGCCCAATATTAACCGGTTTTTCAAAGAATTCTTAAAGTTTAACCTATTTTTAAAAATCTCCAACCCGTTAATTTATTCTACGATGTAGTGAACCAAAGATATCGACATACCTCGGTCCTCAACTAGCTCATAATATATTGCAAATCTCAAATAAAGAACAAGGCCAACACCATTATTTGCAAATAGAAAATGACGGATTACTGGTAAATGTAAGCTTACCTTGAGTCTTGATCTCGGCTTTTCTCGTGGTTTTGATCATGAACTGGTCATTGTGAGAGAGGTAGCTATGAGACAATCGACTGTAGAGGCAATATTAGTCTTGCGGCTCCAACATCACGTGTAGGTTGTCTCAACCCTCAAGGCTTCTGAGTACCAACCCTCACGCCTTGATTGACCAGTCTACCAAGCTTCCATCTTCCTCTCCTTCTTCATGCATATAGCCATGATAAGTACATTTTCTAGCACCATGGGAAGAACCCAAGAGAGGGAAGGTTTTGAAAGTGATATGGACAATGGCAATAGACCAATGAGTCTTGATCCCTAAGCATACTATTTCAATGTGAGTCGGGAGAACCAACCTGCAATATTTGGAGAAGGAATTGGGAGAGCTTGTCTACCATATTGGGGGAGAAAACTAACAAAAACAGTCTACACACTTGGGTTGTTCAGGCTTTCTCCCCTTCTGCATGCAACCATGAAAAAAATGTTCTTGACATCATAGAGAGAATCCATGAGAAAGGATGTTTTGAAAGGCATACAATTAATGCTAAGGGACCTTCAAGAAGTCTCACAAGAGTCTTGAACTCCAATGCTGTAATTTCATAGCTAATTCATATGTTGATGGCTATTAGATTTTTTACATAGTATTGATAGAAGAAAGGGAGGATTTGAAGGGGATCGGGGAGCACCACAGATGGAGAGTGAGAGAGAGAGAAGGAGACACACACACGATGTGGGTGGGGAGACTCCAAAGAGTGAGCAGCCCCCTATACACTTATGCTATGTATAAGGTATACAAGTCAGTGGGTGCCCAGACTCTGGGCGGCCGGGCAAGGCACAGACGCCTATACCTCAACAACCTCCCACTTAAAGGAGACTGTGCCTTTAAGCAAGAGAACCTAGTCTAAAGACTACAAAAGGCGAGAGAAAACCGCTCTCAACCGATGCCCACTGGCTGGCTGTGATCGTGTGCATCCAGCTGTCCTGCTCCCGTGTAAGTCCATACACCACCAGACGTACCACACACGTACTGCAAGTATGTATGCAATACCTGCATATCTCCCTTGTGCACTATGCCATCATCAGTCAACAAATGACTGACAACGCCAACTGCAAATGCTCCCACTGCAGCTACGATATCCGGTCTCAAGATCAGCATCTCATACATGAGACCACTGAATGCCGATGCAATGCTAGCGGGCCCTGCTAGCTCTACGGAGCATGCATCAACATATATATCCCTGGCAATAGGCATCTCTGACTGACAAGGCGTGTCAGCCACATGCATCTCCTGACTGTCCACAAAAGACGCATCAACCTGTCGCGCAACCTCAGAGCAAACCAGCTGCTCTAGGTGTCTGCTGCAAGACATATCCTGCACAACTATATCCCCATGCTCACTGTCGAGCATAGAAAGGAATGACTGCATAATCGCTGACATCTCAGCCTCCTCTGCAATCATCCACTGCAAACATGACCACTCAATCTGTTGTGACTCACTAGAGCTCTCATGCTCTAACTCCGTATGCATAGACTCTTGCACAACGTCCTCCTGTCGTGACTCACTAGAGCAAGATCGCTCTACCTGTCTATCCTGCATAGAAGTATCTCGCACAACTGACTCTCTGCTTTGCTCAGTCACTAGCAAAGCATGCATTTCTAACTCTGTCACCTCTCTGTGTGACTGCTCAAGTCGTGCCCCAACTGTGTGCACAACGAGCTCACTACTCTGCACTCCATGCAAAGCATCCTGCAACCCACAAGCAAAAGAGACTCGCCTGCTCTCTCGCTGTCTACCTGGCTGCATGATCACAGAGACAACACCGTCTCTCGCGTGATCCACATGCAATGGGTAACCTGTACCACTCCTGGCACCTCTCGCAATCACTAGCGAACCCAAATGCATCACAAAATCTCGCTCTCGTAGCGAAATCTGACATCCACAATCTCTAAGCTGACCAATCAAGATCAAACTCACTATCAAATCTGGTACATAGCGCACATGTCGTAACAAGTAAGATGCACCACTCGGTAATGACAATCTCACATCTCCTGCACCTGCTATCGCATGCACCGATCCATCGGTCAAACATACACTGCAAAGCATCCCGCTAGAATAGCTACAAAACCATGCACGATGCGGCGTGACATGAAACATAGCATCTGCGTCTAGCAACCACTGCGAAGGGAGTGCACTATCCACATGTATAGCATCTCGTGCATAGGTCGAGGTAAAAGTGACATCCCCATCACTAGTATACTCCAACACTACATCTGCCTCAACTGTCAAAGCAACTGAGTCCATGGCATCACTACATACATCTCTGAGACTGTCATGTCTCCTACGATGTCGCATACGACGAAAACAGCACCGTCTAACGTGCCAGAATGACCACCATACCAACATGTCACCTGTCGGCGTGCTCGTGAATGTACATGTCTCACACGAGTCCATGATGACTCATATCTATCATACATTTCATGTAATCTGCACCAAAGTGCTCTCGAAGTAGTCTCATACATAACAAGAGCATATACAGATTCCGCAAGGTGCAAAGAGAGTGTAGATAGTGCCATCTCCTCTAGCTCCTGCCACTGATCGTCAGACAAGCATGAAGGTCTACCTGCATCACCACTCAATGGTCCATGCAACCCTCGCTGTGTCAATGCATCAAGCATACACTCTCTCCATGCTGCAAAGTCTGACCCATCAAACACGCGCATCTGTGAGAGGTCACAATCTGATCGATCACCTGTCTCTGCCATGAGCACAAGTAGCAAGCTAGATAGCAAAACCACCTCACCAACAACACCTGGAAACTGTCTACAAATATGGCCAGAAACACAATGTAAAACCTGTGAGACACACTCCAAAATAGAGCTCCCGCAATGTCAATACAAGCCTGGCATGCTCTAGTATCACACTGCAATCTGTGAGCTAATCACCAAGCCCACACTGTGCGGTATCGATGCCTACACACGCACAAATCTCCCACCTGCAGAGAACACCGCACGCAAATGCTGAGTGCAACCTGCAATCTCTACCTAGATCGCATAAATGATACACATAAAACTCCTGGAAAAATTTCGCCAGAGTTTCGACGCACAATGGCTATCAACACAAAATAACCATTGTCCTGCAAGCTCAATACAATGAGCAATCAATGCGCATCAAACTACACTCAACATACATGCATAAGCTCTGCAAAACTATGGCAAACAATGCTCAAGATCACAAGACTCTACCACCTGAGAGCAAACCACTGTCTCAAGCAAAGAAAGATACACAACTCCTCACTCTTGCGAGAGTGGATACAAAAACACAAAACTGTGTACAAACTGACAAAACCTGTCAAAGTGAGAGTAAACACTCGATCACAAACTATGGCGAGAATCTGGGAAAAATCCGACAGAATTTCCCCTCAAAACTGAGCAAAAAACTCAAGTACAATCTCTTCCATAAACCATAACACTACTCAATGCCAATGAGTAGAAATGCCAAAATGGCTCCACATTTTCACACACAATGGCAATCCGCACTCAACGTACATCAACGGAGTGACTGCGCATAAGCAAACGCCAAAAGATTTGCAATCCGAAAACTTGATCAATGCGAAAACAATGCTCTCAAGAGAGCTTACCGGCACTTGAAAGTGCTCACCAAAATGCATATGTAATGGGCATCAACCATGTGCCATAACCATATGCAAACCATCCGCAAAGACCATGAATCCAAGCACAAAATCACTCCCAAAGTATTTTGTGAAAACCAGTGAAAGAAGCTCCACCTGTGTGCTCCAAAAACCCGCGTCTCTCAAGAGACCGCTTCGGTGGTGTGTAAACGCCTCCGTACTTCGTTGCCCAAGTCTACCAAAAAACCCTCAAACCACAAGCTTAACACAAGCTGCAATTGCATCTTCAGCTCAGAATTTATGCACTCAACTTCAAGCATCTCCCGTGCTTCCAAAAGTGCATCAAACTCGCACACAATGCGACAACAGAAAATCTGGAATTTCTGTATACAGTCAGTCTGAGCTGAATATCAGCAAAACGGTGAGGAATTTGCAAAAAGTTTCTTCTGCAAAGTTGTAGACCACGTCGAAACGGATGGGCATCGAGGACATAATTCTTAGATCTGCATTCTACAAGGAGAAAAACGAATCTGAAAACAGTACTGTTGCTCACACAGTTTTAGGGCAGCACCTTCACTTACACACAGTCTTCCACACTCCTTTCTGAGCTTCCACAAGAGCATACATCACTCTCAACTGAGATCACAAGCTCCCATTGCATTCTCACAAAGCTTCCAAGCTTTCTTAATCTCTCTACCGTCGAGAGCGAGCGAGCTATCGCCTCGAAGCTCTCAAAGTCGTCGTGCTCTCCGCGGTCACCATAGCTCTGATACCAATTGAAGGGGATCGGGGAGCACCACAGACGGAGAGTGAGAGAGAGAGAGAAGGAGACACACACACGATGTGGGTGGGGAGACTCCAAAGAGTGAGCAGCCCCCTATACACTTATGCTATGTATAAGGTATACAAGTCAGTGGGCGCCCAGACTCTGGGCGGCCGGGCAAGGCACAGACGCCTGTACCCCAACAGGATTCATGAAATGAAAGGTTTGTTAAAGCTATAGAATGGATCTATCTGATGAGCCTTGAATTCATGTTCACTCTATCTTCCTTCATTGAGGTGTACTACTTCAGTCAATATTCTGATGTATTGAGGGTAATTTATGCTTGCACTTGGAAGTAAATAAAATGAAAACCTTCCCTACCTTAGGTACACTACTCCAATCAATACTATGATGGATCGGGGGTATTTCATGCTTGCATTTGAGAGTAAATAAAATGAAAACACTTATACACTTATTATGAACATGGTGTTTTCTTTGTTGCTTAGCAGAAGCATTTATGAGGATAAGGGACACGTGCCTTTGTCTTCTTGAATCTCCAAGTTATTCCTCCCATGTGCGTGCACGTCAAAAGGTTGCACGAAATTATCGTCGCCAGCTTGCTACACAACGTACGACATACTTGCCAAGTGGTACCTTGCCTTCTGCAACAAATGCCCCTGGTCATGGTAGGAGTCCCTCTACAAATGTGGAGGGTTGTGTCGATGGTGATGTTTATGTTCCACAAGCCCCTCAAAAAACTGTCATGAAAGGAAAAGGACGAAGACAACGCACTCTTTCATGTTTGGATGCGACAAGAAGATATTTTCGGCAACGGGCAAGGCAACGCACCTCCAGCATAAGAGAGCAACGCCATCAACATGACAGTCACTTCTGCCCTGTCATAGACACACAAAATGAGGAGCAAGCCCCTTATGTTCATGACACGTCACTTGGAGGCATTGCTTGCATTTTACATGCCTATCCCTGTATACGAGGGGTTCACCCTTCCATGCTGCCATTAACACATCTCTCATTGCATACAGATCATAACCATGTCCTCCCCCTATGAGTTTTGTGGTGCACGTCTTTGGCCATGTGAAATGAAGAATGAACATATGCCATCCAAGAGGCTACTCAATAATAGTGATGCTTTAAGTAGGTCTTTCAGAAGAAATATCAGGAGTTACAACAGTGTGATGGCATTTGCATCTCTTGGAGCTACCATTGATGAGACATTGATGGGCAGGTCTAGTGCATATTGCTTTCGTGTACATGGGAGTTTGTATCATCAAATTGGTTCTTTGGTGCCACATGAAGAAAGGGTGCCAAAATTTGCACAGATGTATGTATATGATACTGAGCACGAGGTTCGAAATCGTATGAATTCCTTGGATGGTTTGTATTTTTCCACTCTTGAAGCATTGTCAATGATGATGCGATCATGTAATCCATATGCCAATGCCTTCTACAATGTTGGTAGAATGTTGCGTGATAGCCCTGGTGTGGAGATCAAAATGACAATTTGTGAGAATAGAAATACTTCCAGGCACTACTTGATACCTGTTGGCAATGAGGTTGCTGCAATTATGCCAGGTCAAGGGGAAGTACAAACAATTGGCCATCGAGACATTGTGATACATTGTCAAGATGGAAGGTTGCAGAGAATTTCAAATCTACACAAGTCGTACATGCCACTACTATATGTTCTTTTATTTCCACGGGGAGAAGATGGATGGCATATCAAGATTCCTTATGCTAATGTGCATGGCCCTTTGGATGCCTTAGTTAGTCGACAACGTGTCACTCAACGAGAGGATTATGCATATTGGCTACAAGTTCGTGCTGATACAGAATCATGCTTGCTTCGCGGGGGTCGTTTACTTCAACAATTTATGGTCGATGCATATTGTGCCATCGAGGAGTGTCGCCTTGCATGGGTTTGTAGAAATCAACAGACGTTGAGGGCAGAATTATACGCAGGCTTGGCTGACATGGTGCATTTGTCTGAGAGTGATGTTGTTCTTGGACGGTCTGTGGGTCAAAGAATTGTCTTACCCTCATCTTTTATAGGCGGCCCTCGGCACATGTACCAATTATATCAAGATGCAATGGCAATTGTCTGTGCAAAGGGAAAGCCAGACCTATTTATTACATTCACATGTAATCCTATATGGCCAGAAATAAATGAGGCATTGCTTCCAGGACAGGTTTCTGTTGATCGACCAAACATAACCACTAGGGTTTTCTTCCTGAAACACTCGAGCTTGATGAAGTACATCTTGAAGAAAGACATTTTTGGAAAAGTGGTGGCTTACATGTCTGTTGTGGAGTTCCAAAAGAGAGGCTTGCCACATTCTCATACATTATTGATTCTAGATCCTCGATGTAAGCCTCAATCAACATTTGACTATGACATGATGGTTTGTGCAGAGCTACCAGATAAAAATCAGTTTCAAGTGCTGCATGATATCATTGTCAGTTGTAATATTCATGGCCCATGTGGTGAGTTCAATAGTTCATCACCTTGCATGGTTGATGGGCAATGTATTAGAAAATATCCACGTCCATTTTGTGAGCAAACAAGCATGGATAGTAATGGCTACCCCATTTATGCACGACGAAACAATGGATTTACCGCCAAGGTCAGGGGTTCTACTATTGATAACCGATGGGTTGTGCCATATAATCCTGTTTTGTCAACACTATTTAATGCGCATATCAATGTTGAGGTATGCTCTACAATTTCAGTTGTCAAGTATGTCTACAAGTACATCTACAAGGGGCATGATAGGGCAACTGTAAGATTCCATACGTCAGTGCAGTATGCAAAAAGGGAGAACTTTGATGAGATAAACAAGTATACGGATGGCTGCTATGTATCCGCATCCGAGGCTTGCTAGAGAATTTTTGAATTCCCTTTGCACAAAGATGCACCAGTTGTCTAGAGATTGAGCGTGCATGTTCCAGGTGGTCAAATGGTGACATTTCGAGATAATGACAACCTTAATGATGTCTTGCAAAGAGAGGGTGTAGAGAAGACCACTTTGACAGAGTGGTTCCCATGCAACTTGGAGAATCCTGATGCAAACAATACTTTGTACATTGATTTTCCTCAAAAGTGGGTGTGGAAATCTGGTTCCAAAAAATGGACGAAGAGATGTCGTGGGGACCCTATTGGGCGGATGTATTTTGTGCAACCCTCTGCAAGTGAACGATATTATGTCCGTTTGCTTTTGACTATTTGTAAAGGATGCAAATCATTTGAGGATTTGCGTACTGTAAATGGCGTATTGTTCACAACATTCAAGGCAGCATGCATTGCAAGAGGTATCTTGGAGGATGATAGGGAATGGTTTGGTTGCATGGAGGAAGCTTGCAGTACACATACACGCTTGCAATTGAGACATTTTTTTGTGACATTCTATTGTTTTTTGAACCCTCCTCCCCTCATCTCTTATGGGAAAGATTTCGGCATTTTTTGTCTGAGGACTACCAACACATGTTGGAGTCGAGATATGAGTCCTTGGATGGATGTGCACAGGTAGCTGAAGGATATGCATTGAGAGATTTGCATTACATTCTTGGTACATTTGGACGAAGTTTAATTGAATATCCTGGAATTCCAATGCCTAATGAGCGCTTTGTGACACGTAATGAAAACAACTTGCTTTTCCAAGAACAATGCTTTGATACAACACAAGAGCTATCTGTGTCACATGCAATGGAGCAAACTCTAAATGAAGATCAAAGGATTTCTTTTGAGATCGTTTTGCATGGATTGAGTCTTGATGGTGGGGCTACTTTTTTCCTAGATGGGCCTGCAGGGACTGGAAAAACTTATTTATACAACTGTTTGTTGTCACGTGTACGTGGAGAAGGAGGAGTTGCATTGGCCACAGCGTCTTCTGGGATTTCAACATTGCTACTACGAAATGGACAAACCACACATTCCAGGTTCAAGATACTCTTAGAGCTCAATAGTTATAGCACATGCAATATCCCTGTTTAGGGTCAGCTTGCTGAATTGCTTAGACTATGCAATTTGATTGTGTGGGATGAAGCTCCTATGATGCATCAATATGCCTTTGAGGCTTTGGATAGGCCTTTGCAAGATATCATGTGCTCAAGAAGGCCATTTGGTGGAAAAGTGTTGCTTCTTGGGGGAGATTTTAGACAAATCTTACCAGTGGTGTTCAAGGGAGCACGTGCCGACATTGTTGATGCTACACTTTGTCGATCACACTTATGGAATCCTGTGAAGATCCTTAAATTGACACATAACATGCGTGTGGGAGACGGTGACGTTGCAAATTCTGCCTACAGAGAATGGCTTATGGATGTAGGAAATGGGACTTTGAAAAGTGGCGATGAACAGAAGATGGTGATTCCCCGTCACATGGTGCTTTCTTCGTCTTCGTTAGATGTATTGATAGGTTGCATTTATTCAAAATTGGATCAAGATGTGGGCCATGGAGAATACTTCAAAGAGCGAGCCATCCTTGCTCCCAAAAACTTAGATGTTGATATTCTCAATGCTAGGGCCCTGTACACAATGAAAGGTGATGTTGTGCAATACTTTAGTGCTGACTCTGTTGTGGAAAATTCAATGCAAGATTCATCCTTATACTTTGTGGAGTTTTTAAATGGGCTAAACATGGGTGGTGGATTTCCAACACATTGCTTGGAGTTAAAGATGAACGCCCCAATAATTCTACTGTGAAACTTTGATCCAAGTCGAGGTCTATGCAATGGGACACGCTTGGTGTGCAAGGCATTTCACGCTAGAGTTTTGGAGGCAGAAGTTATCACAGGTACACGGGTTGGGACCAGGGTTTTCATCCCTCGAATATGTTTTGTGCATTCTGGCATGGATTTGCCATTTGTTCTTCGACGAAGACAATTTCCAGTTAGATTGGGTTTTTCTATGACGATAAATAAGTCACAAGGCCAAAGCATTGCTGTGTTGGGGCTATACTTGGTGACACTGGTCTTTACTCATGGACAATTGTATGTTGCTTTGTCACGCGTACGTTTTGCAGGAGTGAAGATTCTCCTAACGTTGATGTGAACGAAACAAGTACACTAACAACAAACATTGTGTACCATGAGATATTAAACAATGCCATATGAATGCTCCAATCCTTCTTATCATTGTCTTCTTCTTTGTGTATGTTTACACTCATAAAATATTTCATGAATTAATTTTCTATCTCTCTCCATACCGTATACTAAACTATGTCATGTGAAGGTTTTTTCCTTCCTCACATTGTCTATTTTTTGGTTTTCATTTGGCTGTATAGATCATGGATCAGATTTCTTACATCTCCAAGGTGTCCTTTCTATTAGATGTAGAAGATCATCCACATCGTGGTATGTTTTTGTCCACATTTGGCTGTATAGATCATGGATCATATTTCTTACATCTCCGAGGTGTCCTTTCTGTTAGATGTAGAAGATCATCCACATCCTGGTATGTTTTTGTCCATCATTAAGGCATTATGTGGAGACTCATTGTGTTCCTTTTGGGACCTTGATTTTTTATTATTATTTTGAGCAGAGCCACATTTTTGGTCCGCACCTTTGGCGCACAAAAAAATTGTTTGGACCATCCGAAAGCACTACAAGACCAGGTGTGTACGTGTGAAATCAGGAATTCACTTGCATAAAGTAATATTCATGGCTGTTTTGTTTCTTTTTGTGTTACGGACCTTGGAAAGTTGCCATCTATCGATATTTTTACATTGCGTATTTTGGCATACTCCTCCAACGTTGAGTACGGTGTCTACTCGGTAAGGAAGGAGTGCGTGTCTTCGCAAGATGAAGATGATGCTCAGTGGTTTGCTAGATATGAAGGATACTCCGTTCCCAATGATTGGGAGTACCTCCAAAGTTCTAGGTTCTCTGAGTTAATCTACCAAATCTAATTGCCTAAACAACTTGCATGTTTGGCCGTTCCATACGTAGTTGCAATAACTGGTACGTGTAAATTGTTGGGTTTGGTGCTTCGGCTGTATTATTTTAAAAAAGTCTCCCTTTTTCACTACTTTCGTTTGTTAATCCAGGAGATAATCAACCTTGGGATGGAAAAACTGTCCTTAATTTAGGAATGGAGGAACTCCGAGCCAATTGCCAATTGCATGATGAAGTGAGCTACGTTGATATTGCCTCTTAGATCATTTGTGGCACAATAGTGTCCTTAAATGAGTTTGTTTCTATGACAAACATATCAACAACTTCTCCATGTTTGTGATCCATTTTAGGCAATGTACGTTGAATATCTGGATGTTTAGTTTGACTTTTCTAATTCTATGCAATAGAATTTTTGAATTGTGGTTTGAGTTTGAGGGATCTAAGATAGTAGATTCATACCTTAGAGATTTTTGTTTAAGCTCAACAATTCTATGCATTGATCCTCACATTTGTGAGAGGATAGGTTGCTATGTTGAGAGAGAGAGAGAGAGAGAGAGAGAGAGGGAGGGAGGGAGGGAGGTGATAAGAAAGAGAGAAAATCATGCATGTTTCTAAGAAGTGTGAGAAAAACCCTAAAGTCACTCTGTGTCCTTTTTGAACTTGCACCTCTTATGCTTTGTGTAGATTTTTTTTTTGGCATGATAAGATGTTATGTTTTTAATATTGTGCAAGGGATTGCTTCCTTCGTGGTAGTTAACGCATAGTTCAACTTTATATGCATTGTGATGTACTTTTTAATGGTACAGCTATGGAAAACACTAATAACAATGCCATCGTTGAAACTGAGTCTGATGGTATTGAGTCCACTCCTCCAAGGCTTGCCAATGTTCGAGCGACAAAGAGAAGTGCTCGATGTGTGGGATCCTCTTATGTTAATTCTATGGTAAATGATGGGAATGACCAATTTATGGCTGCATTACAGGACTTCTTTGCCCGTAGTGAGTCTAGGAAATTGGAATTTGAAAGACACTTGGAAGCACTTTTGGAAGTGGCTCAACAAGCCAATGGCCAACAAATTTTAGACCTTCGCAATGAGGTGTATCTATGTGCACGACGATTCAATGGCGGAATGACCCACAATGAGGAACACCATTTCGACATGTTGGTGCGCATGGAGCAACAATTTGAATCAATGCAAAGCTCACACATGCCCAATAGGGAAATCCAAATCCAAATTGATGCACTTAAGGACAAGGTCCTTGCTCTAGAAGGACAGGTCACACGGCTCAAGGTTCATCTGAATCGATTGAATGCGTTGATGACAAAGATAGCTCGAGCTTCTGATGCCCGTGCAATGTAGCAACGTTCAACCTTCGCTACTAGAAATAATTGAGGCACGTACTTTTGTGTGCTAATTTGATTCACTGTCTTGATGTACTAAAGCATACCTTGCTTTGAACTACGTTGGTAGGGTGAATTAACGAACGTGTTGTTTTGTTTGTTTTTATACTTGTGTTGCTTGATCTACATGGCATGAAGCCATTGAGTATACTTAAATTAAGTTTTGAGACCTTGGTTGAGATGATATTTATGTCAAAGAAATATGAAGTACTACCTTTGTGGCTTGGGGACATAAGGTAGCATGTTGTTAGAAAAGATGCTTCAATCACTAAGACTATGCTTAGCTATGTGAGCTTCAAGATTGAAATGAAATACTTCAAAGCTTGATAGATTCTAGGATATTTTTCCACTAAATCTAAATCTCATTGTGAAAGTTATCTTTAGGTTTACAAGTAGAAATTGTGTTACTCCTTTGGATTTGGTTCACTTTTTGCACTCTCAAATAATTGAATAGCACTTGCTAGACCCATTGTAGACCATTGTATACAACTTTGGACTGGGGTCATGCACATCAAACCACTTCAATTGGATATTTTATTGTATTGATGCATATGCATATGCCTGAAGTTTGTTTTCTCTTTGTAAACAACAAACTTCCTCCTCTGAACCCTGTTCTTTGGAAATTACGGAGCAGTTGGCCCCTGTTATGATGTGCATCCACAAAGGTTGTATAATGTAGAACTTGTGAAAGGTTCAAACAAGACGATAGTGTTTGTGGGATTTCATTTTCAAAATGGGTCATTGATGTATGATAGGTGTAGGAAATTTGGATATTATTGTAGTTATTATATATTGGTAATTGAAACTCCACCAAAGCATCCTTTACCGCTAACTATTTTGTTTGTTTACAGGGATTTCTGACAATTCGCATTGAGTGGATAACGTAAATCATGAATAAAATCTTTTGGTGTTTAAAGGTTTATTGGTATTGCATTTGGCGTTATTTCTTTTCAAAAAAGGCATCAAAATCTTAAAACTAAGTGTTGCCTTCTATTTTAAGTTGTTGCATATGTGCGATATTTTTCATGTTTTTGTCTCATTATATGGGAATGTTGAAATATTATGGCTTATGTATACATAAACGAGTAGATTTGTGCGGCTCTGTATGCATGTCTGCGAGTGATCGAGAGCTAGGATTTTGTTACAAATTTAAGAGTTGCAGTGGTATTATTAGTGTGCTCTTTTGGTTTGCACCAACATATGGGTCACATACTATAGTTGTTATGTTGATTCAATTCTCTATACACTTCCATTGTCATGAAAAGCTGACGTTATGATGTTTCTTGGATGGGGTTGAAATGTTCCATTCATAGATGCCACGTCAAAGAATGCATTGGAGACTATCTACATTTAGTTGGATGCTTCATCATCCGCCATTTTACATCTATGGTAATATCTAAGTATATCGTTTATTAATTTTTAGCTTGGTGTTCAAACTGATAATTTTCTCATGTAGATCCACCTGGCTGGAGAGGCCCACTCACTACGCACGATGTAGTACACATTATTGAAAGCTTTGAAGTTGTTAGGTGAGAAACATCAGTGAAGCACAATGCTTTTTTATATTTTGTGTGGTTATTGAACTTATTGTACTTAACCTGTTGGCGTGCAGGAATCACTATTATCGTGATAACATTTTAATGGAAGTGCATGAGTTTTTTGGAGGACTACAAGGATACTTTCACATTAGTGTGGCTTTGAATCGTAATGCAGGTTCAGCTTGGATACGGGTTCGCGAGCTTGGAGATCGCTTGCCGGCCAATGCAGAATACTCTTATAGAGATATGTATGAGAATTGGAGGATTGTATTGTACACCCTGCATGAGGAGCGTCGTTGTTTTGGTAGGAGCGTTCGTTATGTGGGCCCATGGGTTCTACGAATACCAAATGCAAGATCCCGAAGGTTATCGTTTTGAAGTTGCAATTGCTTTGTTAGTGAAGATTTAGTGGCTTTCAAAAAACCTTTTCTTTAAAGACAAATATTAGGTTATGCTTACAAAGACTACTTTCAGTAATGGAAGTGGATTTTTGTTTTCTTCTAGTTTCCTCCTATCTATCTCTCTCTCTCCCTCCCTCCCAAACATGCAATCTTTTAAGTTTATGTTCTATAGTTGTTATGTTCATTTAATTCTCTATCCACTTTCTATTGTCACACAACATAGATGTGATTTAGGTTGATACCATAAAGCATGTAAAACCTTATTGCACATAATAAAGCATTTAAGATATGGTTGTCACTACCTTGAATTGGATGCATAAAGAATAGTGACACATGTTATCCCTTTGAAGAAGGTGGGAGGGGGGTTAACCAAATTTGAATGATACTCCTTCTTGGCCGTAGCAATGCGCAGGTCACATACTAGTAAGGGCCTCTTAGGAATAATTGGTCCTCCCCTACGCACAAGCATGCACATCAAACATGCACGTGGAGGGCTACTTGATTACCTATTCAAACTAATATACTTAGATTTACTTTTAGCTTTACTTTTATATCCTTGAAACAAAGGTATCTCCACATATTCCTATCAAAACAAATGAAACAAGTGAAAGGGTCACGGTGGCTTTCTAAAACAATAAGAAAGTGATAACATCATTAGGTTGAGTTTAACTAGAATCAGTGTACACGAAAGGATTGGCTCAGGTTACCCTTGAGCCGGTTGAAAATTGCGACTAGCTGGTTACAAATCATGGTGAAGGGAAGAAAAATCGTGAAATATGTGAGAAAATAGTTCAAAAATCCTCCAATTTTTAAAAATTTTGCTAATATTTTCGGTTTGCTTCTTTGCGATGAGGAATCTTGGCCGCCAATGTTCAAGATAGGTGTGTCTCAACTTAGCCTTGAGCCGACTGAAAATCAAGATTAGCCAATTGCAAGCAATGGTAAGGGAAAAAAATCGATAAAACATACGAGAAAATAGTTCAAAATCTTGTAAGTTTGAAAATCTTGCAAATAGTTTTGATTTGCATCTTTACATGCAGGAGACTCGGTCGCTTAGGAAAAAATACTTCTCGAACATTGTCGATCATTTTTAAATATATCTATATATATATAATATGTATGTATAGATTATACTAAAATTATGC
Organism: Adiantum capillus-veneris; assembly: GCF_014529385.1. Taxonomy (NCBI): domain Eukaryota; kingdom Viridiplantae; phylum Streptophyta; class Polypodiopsida; order Polypodiales; family Pteridaceae; genus Adiantum; species Adiantum capillus-veneris. The sequence goes on from NC_140945.1 coordinate 43,988,065, forward strand.
AAGGTGAAGTTTCACTTTGGCATTCTAAAACACTTTGACGCAAGAAAAGTCAAGACATGTCAAGGATGTGAAATGAAAGGTGAAATAAAAATATATATTCAATATTTTAAAACCAAAATAATATTTAAGGTAAGTCTCAATCATCACTCAAAACATTATTGAAAGTATGCTAACTCTACTCATCATCTCTAAGGCTTCTTTTAGAAAGCCAAAAAAGATTGTACAGACATACTACCTTGCTTCACTTTAGTTTCATAAAGGCATTGTCCCTTGACATGCCCTCCCTTTCCCTTTGTTCTTCCTATGAAACACAATCTTTCCTTCTAAAATCTTTGGTTCCAGCTAATTGTATCACAAATTTCTATCACTTGAAAACTTGAGGTGTAAGGTTTTAATTCTTATCCAATTTTGCCAAGGTAGGCCTCGTGATTTTATCACTTGTTTCTCAAAAAATGATTATCGAGTAATTTTCGAGGATGACATGTGACTTAAGCAAGAGCAAAAGGGTATTTGTGCTCTCACGACTATTTGTATGATGGATAATGGCCCTTTTATGTTAGAGTGGCCATTAGTATGAGCCTATAGTAAAGAATCACGTGGCTATGAGATCTAGACCCCCTACACATAGGACACAATTGGTCAAGTTTATCCTTTGCGCTCTCATGACTACTTGTATGATGGAGAATGGCCTTTTTATAATACAATGACCATTAGTATGAGCATATAGTAAATAATCATGTGGCTATGAGATCTAGAACCCCTACACATAGGACACAATTGATCAAGTTTCTTGGGGGCCATAAACTTGCTGATCAATTTCTTGGGGGCCACAAACTTGTTTTTATTTGGATAGCTATTGTTGATTTATGATTTTGAGACATGATGTTTTGAAAGACTCTTCTTATTGTAATAGCTTCATTTTTGTTACTAAATTCTAGAAATTTTTTGTTAAAAGATAGAGAAGGAGAGATCTTGAGCACTTACATGCACACGCACATGCATACACACACATATGCACAAAGATGGAGGCAAAAGATTTTACTTCTTCTTCTTCAGTAACTCAAGATAAGAGGTCTAGAGAACATAAGGGAAAATACAACATAAAAGGGGAACTAGTATAATGGTTTAGTATGAACCTCTAGTGAGTGAGGTAAGTAGATACATGTGTCGTCACTCCGGTAGTTAGACCAACTCGGTGTAGTACAACTATAGTATCACTTGCGAAGATATGCATATCCACCAACGCATGCTAGTGATGATGACTGTTTCGATGGTAGTCATCCAAGAATCGTACATGTTGAGCTTGACATCTCAATACTCCTCCTCAAGCTCAACGTCATCTCTCGTATGTCAAGCATTTCCAATGCTGATGACTATCGGTGGTAGTCATCCAGGAGTCGTACATGTTGAGCTTGACATCTCAACACTCCCCCTCAAGCTCAATGCCATCTCTGTATGTCAAGCATTGCTCAAAACCTTCATAGCTTCGCTGCTTCAAGGGCCTTCGTAAGATATCTACAACCTGTTCATCCATCACCACGTACTCCAGGTCAATGTCGCCTACTAAGACCCTCTCTCTAATGAAGTGTTAGTGTACCTCAATGTGCTTTGTCCTAGCATGAAACACTGGGTTTTGTGCCAATTGTATGATGTTGAGGTTGTCACAATAGATGACAAACGGCCTCTATACCTATACTCCAAGGTCGTGAAGTAGCAATTCCAACCATGCTGTTTCACATGCCACCATTGCATCACCCTTGTACTCTACCTCTGTACTCAAAAGAGCAATCGTAGGTTGCTTCTTGCTGCTCCATGTGATAGCAGCACTCCCACGTGAGAACATGAATCCGCTTGTAGACTTGTGACCGTATGTACTACTAGCCCAATCCTCATATGTGTAGCCATAGAGCTGCAATTCCACATCGGCCTATAAAAGAGTGCATAATCCAAAGTAGCACTCACATAGTGCAAAGTGCACCTCAGTGCATCCAAGTGTGGTTTCCTGGACATTGGCTACTCAGGGAGCCATCCTCCAAAACACATCCCAGTAGACTAGAGAAGACAAAGTAGAAAAGCAGTAGCATATGGGGGGAGCTGAAGTGCTCCATCACCAACGAGAAAGACACAAAAAGATCAACCTGACCAGATTGGGCTTTTACGAAGAGCCTCGCACCACTGTGAGCAACCAAACCTCTAGATCCAAAAGCTCCAAGCCGCTTTGCTCGTTGCCACCAACAAAATCGAGGCTGCCACCCACTGCTCTGCTGCCGACCAACCCAAGCTTGGTCCTAGAAGACTTTGCAATCACACATCCAGAAAAGTGTTCCAGGACTCTCTTGCACTCTATTCACATTTCTATAGCACGAATCTTTCAAGATTCTCGTGTGCTCCCTTTCGCAAGAAAGATTGTCTTGGCTTGACCCTATTTTCACGTTGCTTGTCAACGACCTTGAGCATTGTCCCCTGCTTTGTTTGTAGGTGCCACATAGATATATCACATGCAATTTGCCTTACTAGTTCCCTGCCTCCACAGTCCTAACAGCCCCTTGTCACAATTCTTGTCACTCTCAGAGGGTTGCACCCTCCCTCGCTTTAGTCGCACAAGAAGGAGCTCCCTCCCTCAGTTTCTGTCTCTCTGCCTCTAGCCATAAGCGATGCATTGACCTATCAGGCCAGTGTTCAAATAGGTCATAGTGCCTCTAGCCCTCCCTACATACTGCCTCAACAAATCCCATAGGATGGCAGGTGCACCAACTCCCCTGAGAGAGAGCACATTCGAGCGACTGGCTGATCGAGAGAGAGAGGGGGGGGGGACAAAAATATCTGCAATCCTTCCCCTTGGGCTACGACCCTAGCTCGCTTGCCCTGCCCAATGTCTGCCGCATCTTACCTCCCCTCCTGTAGATACACACCTACCTCCCACGTCTTCTCCCTTCATCCGCCACCTATAACAACCCCCCCCCCCCCCCCCCCCCCCCCCCCCCCCCCAAAAATAAAAAAAAAACCTCTTTCCTTATCGTTTTCCTCTAGCTTTCCAAGAGCACCTTCCCAGATTCCCATCAATGCAAATGCTCCAAAATCGTTCAAAAATACTAGGGATATACAAAAAGTAGAGTGCATGATGCAAACCTGTTGATCATTGCTTGACGTTACTCATGCTTTCAAAATTCACTTAAAATCAATATTTTATGTATTTTTGGTGGTATGCGACATTAAACATGTATATAACTATGGTTTGAGATGAATTAACATATTACTTGTTTGTAACATCTTGGTGGAATAGGATGCCAAAACTGCAGCGCTTGGCTGCTGCCCTTCTTCCTTTGGAAGAGAACTCGCTCGCCTGGTCCTTGTTGGTTCACAATGGGAGGTTTCTTGGTCAATGTCTTCCATTTGCATTTTCAGATGCTCATGTGATTGTGGATCAGCTCATTGATTTCTACAAACAAAAAAATCAAGGAGTATTTAGGATGGGATAAAAGCTCTCCAGTGGGAGCCATGGTCCTTTTCTGTGGTTTGAAGCAGTGCAATATGCATACCTTTGAGGGGATGGTCGGGTACTGTCTCAAGGATCATGGTCAATCACACTTTCAAATGGTCATGCACAATATCCAGGTGAATGACATAAACAAGGGGGTTGAGCTGTACAGTTTGTACGGTGCCGATGACTTGAAAAAGAATGTGTTCTTAACACCGGTCAATATATTCAACAGAGAATTTATGTTCTGGAAGTTTAAATTAGCACACCAATTAGGTAGCGATTTTTTGTCAATGCTGCACAAAGTGCTCAAAACGGGAAGGTACTGTCCCTCATCATCTTGGGTCACACCATACCAAGGGTGCAGGATGGAACTAGGGAAAATGAAGGCCCTCTGGAGGTGTATGGACCACCCATCAACGACAACATACGAGGATGTTGTTAGCATCTTCATCAACAGTCAGATGTATGGCACCTCCCATTTGCGGGTTGAGTGGTTTCTCTTGGGATGGCAAGACGTGCAAAGGTGCGTTAGTGGATAAATGCAAACAATAGTCTAAAGTCTACATCCATTGATTTCCAAGCGTGTTACATGCAGCCTAGCGAGTGTGGTTGCTGGTGAGCAACGAGACGATGAAGAAGGGTAGCACGAGATTGCCAATGTTGACTATATGCCACTGGTTCACAAGATTGGGTTGACGACAGTTACATTATGCAATGTGTCGAGTTTATTGTTTCCTTGTTTTGCTTTATTGTGTTTAGATAGTTATGTTAATGGCCATGCTAATGTTCGCTTGCTAAACTCTTTGGCATGCAGCTCCTCGCTTGCGAGAGCCAGCTGGTTTGAGTGCCGCCGTTGTCTTCAAACCACGAGTTTGACGAGCGTGGCATGCACCAATGGAATCAGCCCCTCCATTCATCAACACCGTCCAAGGATGGCAGTCTTTCATTCAAATATGGCGTCTGCCATGGAATCTGTGAAGATTCCATGTATAAACACTTGACCAAATAGTAGAATCTGATGTTGATGCTATCAACAAAACTACTATTCAAACTGAACCAAAAATACCTCCAAAAGGATGAAAAAAAATTGTGTTTTCCAAGTGAGATTTATTAGTACTCTTTTCTTTGAGAATGTTAGCTTTTCTTTAAGAGGGGAGTATGTCTGCTCAATTTTAAACCATTTGTTTTAAAAAAAACTTAGGAGATGATTAGAACTCCTAAATCTCAAAAAATTAATAACCTTTCAATATATATATATATATATATATGGGCAAAACTCACAATCGTGAGTGGTTGTATTAGAATGCCACCAAAAAATTACAAATCAGCATCAAGCTCATGCCAAGCCTTGAGGGCCATATGGTTACATCCGAGAAGTATCTACTAGCATACCATTATTGGCACATTCCTTCACACAACAAGGTTTGGGTGGGGGAGGAGGGTCACCCTAAGCCACTCATCCGAGCTTTGTCTTTTCCCTAACACAAATATGAACTCCTTGCTTTCTTGAACTATCTCTGAGAAGCTAGATACATAGAAAAAACTATCAAGGACAAGGAAATTCATGGCCTTCTAGATATTACTGAAGAAACACTATCTGACAATTTGCGTGCAGATTAGAAGTGTAGGGCTTCAAAACTGTTTCCCACCAAGGCACAGATCCTTCTTGAAAACACTATCTTCCACGTTCTTTGTACCCATTTGCACACCTTCCCTGCCAAGCCTCTAATAGCGGAGCATTCCATGAAAAGGTGGACGAGGTCTTTGTTAGCCGATCTGCAATCTGAACATCTATCGGATCCGATACCACGTGCTTGAATCTTGATGCATGTCGGCAGAACCCCCCACAATAGCTTTCACATAAATCATAAAATACAGCTACTGTGGATTCCAAATGTTCTTTGCGACCTCATCTTAACAAGATTCAGGCCATTGTTTCTTCCACTATTTGTTCAAAGGGGAAAACCAAACATCCTCGTGCATTAACGCTTGGTAAATGCCCTTGGTATGAGGTTATAAAGAAATTGCACACATGGGCCATTTCCAAGCTTTCCACTCAAAAGTAGATTCCTAGATCGGCATCAGAATGTTGTCCATGCCTTCTACCACTCTGTTGGCAAGCAACTTCTCCATGCCATTGAGTTGGAACTGGACAGCCGATTGGTCAAACAATTTCCAACACTTGTTGTTATTATCCTTGAAGTGGATCAACCGTTGGAGTCATTTATTGTTCAACCTTCTCACAATCTCTCTCCAATAAGGGTTCAGAATTACACCAATGGCTTTAGATAGACAAGGGGACTAATGCGAATCAAGTTCTGAAGTACTTGGTCAATTCACCCCATTCCAAAAACCTTGTTGCCCTATTACACTTTTGCACTAGCTCACACGTGATGCCACCTAGTCTCAAGCTGGACCACTTCGGGGCGAATAGATTGTCATGCACCTCGATCTCTTTCCACTATCCACCTTTAGAGAAAAATTTTGCCTTCTCAGTCATATCCTGGATCATGATAGCCCAGGACCGGTCTTGTTTTGCAATTGATACCATAACTTGGCACACATGGCCTCAACATGAACAACAGGGTTAAGAATTCCGAGGCCACCTTGAACCACCGGTTGAGTTATATCTTTTCACTTTGCCCAGTGCCATGGTACGAGGATTTAGTGATGTTGCTCCATAAGAATATTTTAACAGGTTCCAAAAACTCCTTCTAGTTACATTTCACCATTTTGAGGAGCGGGTTGGTGAAGGCAGTATAAGGAAGCATAAATGAATTGATCACTTTGACCCGACTCGAGAAAGGGAGAAACACTTAATCCAACCTTCTTATTTTTCTATGGATCTTCTCCATGACCCATTGTAACCTTTGCTTGTGTGATATGTCCACCCCCAATGGGGTACCTAGGTGTCAAAATATCCTTCCTTTAGACACGATCTCCCTTGACCAGACAGAAGGGTCAAATGAGTCATTTTTCGTTAGGGATATCAGTCTAGACTTCTCAATACTGTACTTCAATCCCGAAGCCACATAAAATGCTTGCACAATCTCTAGCGCCTTCCTGAGTACCTGAGGACAGGCTTTTAGAAAGACGAGGGAGTCATCTACGAACATCTTGGGTAGGAGCTGATCGTTGTCGGGCAAAATTAAACCTTGAATTTCACCCCGTGTAGCAGTAGCTTCGAGCATCTTTATTAGAGGATGCAAGCTAATGGCAAAGATAAGGAAGGCAAGGGGACATGCTTGCTTGATAGATCTTCTGGCTTCAAGGAGCCCACAATTTTATCATTGAACAAGAGCTCCGATTGATTGCTTGCACTCAAAGTATATATAAGACGACATAGACTAGGCAACCTTTCAAAACATATTAATTAAGTGAGTAAGTGAAGGGTGAGTTAAGCAAATGACACATGAAGTTGGAAAGTCAAAAGACTTTTTATGTCCATACAAAGAGGTAGTTGCCTTAACATTGATACTTTATTTTTCTTGTCTTCTTCTTCTTCTTTGTGTTTGTCTTCTTCTTTATTTTTCCTTTAGTGTTTACTTGCACTTTCTTCTTCTTTGTGTTTGTCTTCTTCTTTATTTTTCCCTTAGTGTTTACTTGCACTATGTCACTATGTAGGTAGTGAATATTTTTTTGAAGCCATTAGGAATACCTTACATTAGGAGTAATGACAAGGCTCTGATATGGTGTTGCCTACTATGGCTAAGCATGGGCTAGAACCCTACAACTTATAAGCCTAAGGACTAGAGCCTATACTAGAAGGAAATGGAGCAGTTATCCCTAGGGATGCACACATGGCAAGGAGTCCCATATATAGAGGGGGCATGTCATGACCAAATAAATATTTGGCTAGGTGGAGCATCGATGTCTAGATCCTAGGCTGTGAAGAATCTTAAGAGCTAAGAATTGATGGTGGGAGTTCATGCTCACCCTTTGTTCTCACATTTAAATATTTGGTAACACATTCTCCACATATGCAAAGCTAGAAAAGGAAATCTCAATATATCTAAAGTTTATTTCGCTCAGAGTATTTATGTGCATGATTCCCAAACCTATATTAATATTCTTGAACGATCTTTGCACATATGATCTCACAATTCATCAGATTTGAGTAGGCAACAACATGAACTTGGATAACTCAAGTTGCACACTCTATGCAAAGTGTGATGATGTAGTGAGAACATGATATGGTTTACAAACCCCGAGCAAGTAATTACTCTCATAAGTCACACCATACTAGCTTGTAGAGGTACTTATAAGATCATCCATGGACAACTTTGTCCCTCAAGGCTCGTCATGTGCTTGAGGCTGATTTGTAATCTATTGGTGGCTTTTTTATACAAGCACTCACAATTGTGAGTTTTGAAAAAAAAAAAACTACGTCCCTCAAGGCTCAGCATGAGCTTGAGGCTGATTTGTAATCTATTGGTGGCTTTTTAATACAATCACTCAGAATTCTGAGTTTTGAAAGAAAGAAACAGATCATCCATGGATGACACCTTAGATATGCTTTTCAATAAATTAGAAAACATAAAGTACAATTTTCTTTTAGATATAACATACCATAATTGCTTCATAAAATCACATGGAAGAAGTGCCATCTTCCTTGGAACACATTTGGCATAAGAAGCACCACCTCTACCTAGACACTTATTTTGTATCTTATACCACCAAAATTGCATTAAAAAAGCGATGGGACCTTGCCTTTTCTTTTGCCTACACACGCTCCCTTGACTTGGTTGTCTTGACCTTGTCCTCACTCCTGAGAATTGCATTGTCCTCCTCTCCACTCCCAATTTTTTTTTGCACAACTTGATTCTCTCCCCTTAGGATTAATCCCTCATTCGCAAGCTACTAGCTATTATCTCCTTCACCCTTGTCTATAATCCCCCTCGCTCTCTTACTTTTTGCCTTTGACTTTGCCCTCGCCTATAGTCTTCCTTGTCCTCTTTCTAACCCTTTTCCATCTCTCTCTCTCTCTCTCTCTCTCTCTCTCTCTCTCACCTCAACCTTGACACTTTATTCTAGCCCCCCTCTCTCTCTACTCCCCTCTCTCATCACCCTCAACCTTTCCCAACCCTCTCATCCCATTATTATCCTCGAATCTCTCTAATGTTTGAATATCTTGGTTGAAATAATAACCTTGCCCCTCATTCAGCCTGCAAATTGCTAAAGCGTGGCTAGAATTGTGCTCCCACCTCTCCCTCTCTCTCTCTCTCTCTCTCTCTCTCTCTCTCTCTCTCTCTCTCTCTCTCTCTCTCTCTCTCTCATTCTCTCACCCCCCTTCCCCTATTTTGACCCCACCTCTTTGTCTGGTGCCTCTTTTCCCTCTTTCTCTTTCAACTATTTCTATTTTGGTGCTCACATCTACCATACTTCTTACACCGATTGGTTAAGAATCCTAGGTGGCTCGCGGAAATCTTGGACCTTTACACATTATTTCTTCACATTGGAAAAGTAAAAGTGAGTAGCATCTTGTTGCAGACCGAGATCCAACCAAGGGAGGACAATCATCCAAGTGTGAACCCAAGTTCCAACTAGCAGACTAGAGTGTTTGGAAGCTGTTAGGGTTCATGCCAATTGGCTGGACACCCATCACACTGATCGTACTAACCTTATCTCTTCTTTTAATCATATAGAACAATAAGGAGTAGTGAGGTATTTGATTCCTTAACTGAGAGCTCCGTGGTTGTAGTGTTACTCCTCTCTCGACGTTTCCCTCTTCCTGGCAAGCTTCACATCGGCAACGGGTTGAAGCTCGGAGCTTCCAAGGCTATGGATGCATTTGTGAGCTTGACACATAGAGCTCATACATGAAGGTGGCAAGGGGATGAACTCCACAAGCCACAAGGGGAGAGATTTAGCTTTCTGTGAGCTCAAACAAAGAGAGAAGTAGGTTGCTTAGTTTAGGACAAATTGATAGCAGGTCATTGTTTTGCTTTGCTTATAACTTGAGCGACAAAAATCAAATTCAAAAACTATTTTTTATCTAAACAGAGACCTCTTTGAGCTCTACAACTTTGTAGAAGAACTTGTTTGCTAGTTTAGAGTGCAAGTGTGCCTAAAATCACAAAATGTAGAAATTGTTTTCTCAGGACAGATTGTGCGTTTGAGTTGAGTAGGAGAGGAGAGAGTGTGTACATAGAGAGAGAAAGAGATAGCTTCATCTTCATTTCAACATTGAAGGCCTTGAGGAGCGACACAGGGCGATAGGTAGCAGATTTTTGTTAGCAACAATCTCATGCATTTTTGACAGCAGATTTAGATTTCTGTATGCTATTGGTCATGATGTATGTTCTCTATGGTATATTGTTTATGAATAGCCATTGATGGATTCTCAGAGACAACTTTGAGATACAAATTTTACATGCACAGGGAGATTCACACATTCTCTGGACACAACAGATCACGAGCATCTTTTTTAGCAATGATAGCCATCATAGTTTTAGTGGGAGTGTGCATGTATATGGTTTATGTGTGATTAGCACTTGAGATTGCTTTGCTCTATTGAGAGTTTTACTCCCCGTTTTACTCCTCGCAGAGGGAGCTAGTTTTGTGATTTTCCTTGCATCTCATTGGTGTCTGTTTCAACGCATGTCCTTCAGTTTTGTGGTGAAAGTTTCACATTTTGGATGTAAGTTGTGCTGCAAGTACTACCATTATACCTCGTTGTGGAGCCAATTTTGGCTCATTTTGGTATTCTCAATCGTTTTTGAGACTCGATCCAAAAGAGTCCTTTCTGAGATGTCACTCATTGTGTCTGCATAGCCTTTTGTGAGAGTCATTGTGTGAGGTTTTTTGAAGCCAAGCATTGGGGGCCGTATTACCTAGTGTGAGGTGGATTAGGTTGTTGGAGATGCCCATTCGTGGCTTTGCCACCATAGGATATGTATAGATGGGTGTAGGTGCTTTGACACCAAGTTGGTAGTCATTCAATAGTTTCTTTGAGCAACATATGCCAATTTATGTTCCCAATCAATAATCTTTTTTGGTTTATGCATTGTTTTTGTTCAGCTTTGCTTGAGATTTTGGAGAGAGGAGACTTTGGCAAATTTTTCCTCCGAGTTCTCTAGTTTGCTTATTACAAGCTTTTGCATTGTCAATGCAATGATTTGGTGAGTTTTCAGTTGAGATTTTTATCTTTGTGCAAAGGGGACTCTGTTGAAATTTTCACAAAAATTTTGCTATAAATTCCTAGTCTCTCTCTCTCTCTCTCTCTCTCTCTCGCATTTGCTCTTGTCACTTATGGCTAGAACTTCTAAGAAAGAAGAGTGTTATATCAAGGAGTTTGATAGCACAAAACTCACGATATGGAAGTAGTGTATGCTTAATGTCTTGGTCAATAAGGACCTTGCAACAACATTCAAAACCGTAAAGAGGGTGTTTACACTGATGATCAGTAGGAGGAGCTTGATGCTCGTGCTATGGCGACCATTCCTCTACACCTTTGGTGAGTCCATTTTCTTTACGATTATGGACAATACTATTGCAAAGGAATTATGGGAGTCATTATGCTCATCTTGGGATTGAAAGAGTGCCTTAAACAAAGTTTTTCTCATGAAAATCTCATACATTTAAATATGAAAGAAGGTAGTAGCGTCAATTCAAACTTGAATGAGTTTGATAGTGTGTTTACTCAGTTGATATCAAAGGGGCTTAATTTTGATGATGAAATGAAAGCCATTTTCTTGCTATGTTTGTTGTTTTCATCATGGGATACTTTTAACACTACCATTAGTAACTTTTCCCCAAAGGGCAAGCTTGTTTCCAATGAAATTACTAGTGCTTTGCTCATGGAAGAGTTTTGAAGTCAGTCTCTTGACTTGTGGGCATGGTGATGCGTTTATGGCTAGCCAAAGAAACAATCAAAGGCAAAGAGGTCGTAGTCACAGTCACGATCATTCTCAAGATCGCAAGAATGCACGTAGCAAGAGCAGCAGACATGACACAAGGAGCATTGAATGCTACCATTGTCACAAGAAAGGACACATGAAAAAGGATTGATGTTTGTTGCAAAAGGAGAAGGGTAAGTCATTCTCGTAAGTTCTTCACCTCTAGAGAGCAGTCTGAAGATCTAGGAGCTCAATGTTGTTGAGTCTCCACATTTTCTCCATCAAATAAAGAGTTAGGGAATGCTCTATATTTGGTTCATAGCCATCTATGCGGGCCTATGTTGCATAAGTCTCTAGGGGAGGCATTATATTTCTTGAGTTTCATAGATGACTCTACGCGAATGGTGTGGGTCTACCTCTTGAAGAGAAAAGACAAAGTCTTTGGTGTCTTCCAAAAGTTCCTAGCTATGGTCAAGAACAAGTCAGGTAAGAAGCTGAAAGCTTTATGCACTGACAATGGGGGAGAGTATGTCTCCATTGAGTTTAAGGATTTTTGTAGAAAATGAGGCATTAGAAGGAAGTTTACTGTGCTATACACACCTGCTCAGAATGGAGTTACTGAGCACATAAATATGACTATTTAGGAGAGGGCCATTTCCATGCTATCTATGGTAAATTTACCTCAAGAGCTTTGGGAAGGGGCAATTATGACAATGGTGCATACAATCAATTTGTCGCCTAGTACACCATTAAAGTATACAATTTTGCAAGAGATGTGGACATGCAAGAAGCCTAATTATGACAGGTTATGTGTGTTTGGGTGTGAGGCATTCTCACATGTGCTTAGAGAGCTTAAAAAGAACCTGGACCCCAAGTCACACACATGCATCTTCATCGACTATGCTGCAGATGGAGAGACGGGTTATTGTCTCTGGCATCCAAAATCTTGGAGATTCGTGGCTCACAAGTGATCTTTAATGATTCAAAGATGCAGAAATAGCCCGTGAAAGAGGTTAAATATCACAAAGTAAGATTCGAGGATGTAGCCTCAAGTCCAGTTACGCAAACAAATCAGTCTACTAGTGATGTACCTACCACTAGTAGTGATTCCAAGAGAGCTAGTGATGCTCCAAAAAGAGCAGAGTCAAACAAGTAGTGGGGAGGTCTACACGTGTCTCTTGTGACCCTAATTGGTTTCAACTAGGATTAGAATTATTTTTGGTCACTGATTGCAGAGAGCCTACCTGCTACCAAGAGGCTATTGAGATGGAAGATAACATGAAGTGGAAGCAGGCAATGCAATCTGAGTATAACTTGACTATGGAAGGTGAAACTTGGGAACAAAAAGAGTTTCTAGAGGGCAAAGAAGCCTTGTCTTGCTTTGCAAATGGGTCTATAAGAAAAATTACACGACAAAAGATCCCGAGCCTAAGGATAAGGCTAGACTGGTTGCTAAGGGTTTTAAGCAAAAGAAAGGCGTGGATTTTGATGAGATTTTTTCTCCAATGGTCAAGATGACTACGTTGCATCTTGTGCTTGGATTAATAGCCACTGAGGACATGGAACTTGTCTAGATAGATGTGAAGAAAACTTTTCTTCATAGGGATCTTGATGAGGATGTCTACATGAAGCAGCTAGAGGGTTTCAAAGTCAAACTTGAAAAGCATACGAGGGTAAAATTGGTGTGTACATTGTGTAAGGTATTGTATGGCCTAAAACAAGGCTCAAGGCAGTAGTACATGAAGTTTGACAAGTACATGTAGTCCTAAGGGTATGAAATAAGTAAGGAAGATCATTTCTGGTATGCTAGGAAGTTGAACGTTGGTTCACTTATAATCTAGATACTTTATGTTGATGATATACTCATTGTTGGGAAGTCTAAAGGAAATATTGCCATCTTGAAGAAGTCACTTAGCATGCATTTGCTATGGACTATTTGGGAGATGCAAGTCACTTTCTTGGTATGCATATCAAGAGGGATAGAAAACATGGAATATTGGAGTTGTCTCAGGAAACGTCTATCCACAAGGTCTTGCAACATTTTAATATGTAGGGGGGGTGGGGGGAGGGTGGGTGAGCTACATTGAGTATTCCAATGTAGACATATACAAAACTTAGCAAGAATGATGCTCCCAAGTTTGATGCTGAGAAAGAAAAAATGGCCAAGGTGCCATATTCTTCAACAGTTGGCAGTCTCATGTATGCCATAGTAGCCACAAGACTAGACATTGCTTTTGCAGTGGGAGTGGTAGCAAATTAATAGCAGATTAATCAAAAATCGTGGCAAAAATATATAGGAAGCAATGAATCACATTTTGAGATATTTGAAAGGTACAACAAACAAGTGCTTATGCTTTGGGAATAATGATACATCCATTATGGGTTACACGGATGCAAATTATGCAAGTTGTGTGGATAGTCCAAGATCCACGTCTGGCTATGTTTTTCTATTTTCTGGAGCAGTCTTGTCATGGAGATCATGTCTCTAAAACTATATGTCATCTTCCACCATAAAGGCAGAGTATGTGGTAGTTTCTCATGCTAGCAAGGAAGCTATGTGGTTAGCTCTCATAGTGGGAGATCTTGGCATTACTCAGACTCCAATGTTGCATTGTGATAGTTAGAGTGCAATTGCATTAGCAAAGAACCTTGGTTTTTATTCCAAGTCAAAACACATAGAAGTCCATTATCATGTGATATGAGACATATTGGTTAGCAAGCGCATTGAGCTAGTCAACATTCATATGGATGACAACCCTCACATTCTGTCACAAAGAGTCTACCCTCATAGCGGTTTTCACATTGCATAAAGATGATGGGTGTAGGGTGAAGTCATAGGGTTGCTTCACGGTTGTACAAGTTGTACATATATAGGCCAATTGGGTCATGTTAGCCTTCAAGTGGAAGATTGTTGGGGTTCAGGTCAACTAGCCAGACACCCATCACACTGATCGTACTAACCTTATCTATTCTTTTGATCATATATAACAATAAGGAGTAGTGAGATATTTGATTCCACATTAAAAGCTCCACCAACACTCTACGTCTGCTCTTATTCTCCCATAATTTAGAACCCTACTCTCCCCTCAGCCTCTACACTTTATATAGGCAACCCCTAAGCTCCATTCAAACTAGCCCTTGGCCTCTGGCCCTTGGTCTGACATTCTCCCCCCCATTGGACCAGCATTTTCATCCTCAAAAACAAAAGTGGGAAATTTCTTTTTAAAACACTAATGTTTTTCAAGTGGCACCTTCTTCAAACCTGTCTTTCCACTTGACTAATGCTTGGTGATGCACATGATGATATGTACATAGATCATGATAGGCGAGAATACACTCAGGTTCATGCGGTGTGTTGAAGATTTAATGAAATCAACCAATTTTTTTTGGTCGATGACATTGTCATCCCTGTGTAAGCATTTATGTAAACGACTTACATGAAATACTGGATGAATGCAAGAGTGCGTGGGGAATGAGAGTTTGTAGGCCATATCTCCAACTTGCTTGATTATCTTAAAAGGCCCACAATATCTTGGGGATAATTTAGGTGTTGGCCTAGTTTTCAGACTTTTTGAATGCTCTGGCACATGTAAAAATACCTAATCTCCTTTTGTGACTTGCCGACGTTTCTCATCAGCATACTTTTTGTATTAATCTTGTGCTTGTAGAAAATTTTGACAAGGCACTCTCAACATTTCCATGTGGTCTTGGGGAAAATCCTTGACCTGCTGAAGTTTTTCAGTTGCTAATCCCAATGTAACTGGTGACCTAGGTTGAAAACCATACATAAGCATGAAAGGACTAAAACCAATTGTCACATGCTTGGCACTATTGTAAGAAAACTCGAGAATAGGGAGATAATCTTCCCAATCCAATTTCTTTTTGCTCAAGTATGCTCTTTTCATATCCTCTAGCACTTGATAAACATGTTCAGTTTGACCATCCATTCAGGATGATATGCAATACTGATGTGGAGTTGTGTGCCAAAATGCTTAAACACAACTCTCCAAAATGACTGTTAAATTTAAGATCACAATCACTCACAGTATTGTTGGGCAACCCGTACAACCTTTACAAATTGTCAACAAACAACTTAGCTAGCTCTAGAGTTTTAATTGTGGACTTGGTTGGAATAAACTTGCAAAACCAATATATGACCACCCATACCGAGTCATGACCTTGTACAATGGTTGGTAAACCCACAATAAAATCCTTAGAGATACTTTCCCATTTATCATTAGGAATCTTCAATGGATGCAAGAGACTTGCTGCTTTTAGGTGCTCTGCTTTATTTACCTGACATTTTTGGCAATCCAAGACATAATTTTGAACATACCTGTGTAAACCTGGCTAGCAAAATTATTGTCGGATGAGTGCATAAGTTTCCTTTATGGCTGGGTATGCTGCACTAGGACTATCATGACATTCATATAGAATTTGGTGCCACATCCATCAATACACAAACTCTCTCCTTGAGGAGTAGATACCCATCATCTATGAAAAAATTCTTCCATCTCTGCAAATCATCACTCAAAAGAGGATAACTCATATCGTCCCTCAAAATAGGATAATTGGGTGTGCAGGTTAAAGATACACTAAAATCATTGGAGTGAAAAGGATCCCTCATTTTTGCATGGCTCCACATGTTGGAGTATGTTTCATCATGCTCATATTTTCCCTTCAGAGATTTTAAAAACTCACTTCAAAGATCAGTGAAAAGAACAAAGTTGATCTCATGCATACGATTAAGAGCATCGCCTACCACATTATATTGTCCTTAACAATACCAAAGTTTTGCATCATACTCTTGAAGAATCTCAGGCCACCTAGCCTTTTGACCCTTCAAATCAGTTTGTTGTGTAAACCAAATTATACTTTCATGGTCAAACACAATCTCAAACTGAGCTCCATACAAATAATGTTGCCACGTTTTCAAAGCAGCTCTTTCATAAGAAAAATAATTTTGTTGTGCAGAATCAAGTTTCTTGATTTCAAATTCAATTGGCCTTCCCCCTTGTAGAAGGATTGTTCCAACAACATGGTTACTAACATCCGTTTTTAACACGAACAATTTCAAAGGCACAATAGCTAAAATAGGACTTGTAGCTAATGCCTCCTTGAAAGCATCAAAACTTTGTTGTTGAGCTTCTCCCCACTAAAAGATTTTCCCCTTGGCTTTCAATTGGTCCACCATCATTGAAATAACAATATGAGCATAGTTTTTTACAAGCCTCTGGTAAAAACCTGCAAAGCCCAATAAATTTGTATCTCTTCCAGATTTTTGGAAGAATGCTATCTCCTGATGATATCCACTTTGGATTTATCCGTATGTAGCCCAACACTTGAAATCACATGCACCAAATAGTGAATTTACTCCTTGATGAAATCACACTTAGATTCCTTGGCATATAACTTATTGTGGTGTAATAATTCAAACACCTGCTTAAGATGTTGTAAGTGCTCTTCCTCAGTGGCACTATACACTATAATGTTATCGAGGAACAATAAAGAACTTTCCTAGATATGGTTTCAAAACACTGTCCGTGAGCGTCATGAAAGTTTTTGGCACATTGGTCAACCCAAAAAACAAAAACAAAAACTCATAGTGTCCAAACCTTCTTTGGGAAGCAGTTTTGGGTATATCAACAAGCCTAATGAGTACTTGATGATACCTTGACTGCAAGTCTATTTTCATAAAGATACAAGCCTGGGTGAGCTCATCAAATAACTCATTGAATCTCAATAATGGATACTTGTTCTTAGCAATAAATGCGTTCAGGCCATGGTAACCTATGCACCTATGCATACTACCGTCCTTTTTCTTCACCAATAAGATGGGAGAGGCCCATGGTGAGGAACCGGGTTGTATAAACCCTCTATTGAGATAGTTAGCAAGTTGACCTTCCACCTTAGTAGCCGCAGAATGACTCATTCTTTATAGGGTGGTTTACTTATGAGCTTACTACGTGCAACCATGTCTTTGCCATGTTGCACAACACGTATCGGCGGCCCTTGATGGAAAATCCTATGGGAACACATCTTTGTATTCCGTTAATAAATCTTTGAACTTATTAGAAACATTTGCTTGTTCTGGTGAGAGACAAATATTCATAGTTGTAAGAGAAGAATGCAGTGGCAAGGAGTTGTCCTTTGAAGCATTGTCAGCAAGTATCCGAGAGTAAATGCGTTATTTGATGAGCTCACCCATGCTTTTATCTTTATGAAGATAGACTTGTGGTCAAGGTATCATCAAGTACGCATTAGGCTTGTTCATATACCCAAAACTGCTTTCCAAAGAAGGTTTAAAGCATTGGATTTGAACATCAAACTAAGTGCTCCTAGCTATGTTTTAATGATGACCCTAAATCATATAACCACTCCCAACTAGGAAACACATTTGGCTGATCCATGTTCATGACTTGAAAATTCAAGGACATGTGATATCCTTGAATCTCTAGAGAGTAAATCCTTCACTTCAGTGTCCCACACCTTGGTATCATGGTCGTTAATCATTACTATCTTGTAATAGTAAAAACTTAGAGTCTGGGGCAAATTGAACCGTTTCACTAACTTATAGTCAATGAAATTGTGTGAAGCATCATCATCTACCAAGATTATCACATTATGACCTCTGATAAACCCAAACATATACACCAACTCGTGTGAACCAAAGGTCGACTGCCACATTGAGGTCATGATATAGCACTTGTGCACTACTTTAGTGTGTTTTACTTCTACATTGAAAAAATGAGAGGAAGACTCAAGAGACAGCAATTGCACCATGTGCACTTCTTTTTGCTTACCTTGGGCGGCAGATTTCCCCTTAGGACAATCCTTTTTGCCATGTTCACTCCCTAAACATGTAAAACATACTTATTCCTTCTTAGCCTTCTCAAAATCTTCATTAGACACATAGCCCCTAGGCCCCTTGGGCTTACCTCAATTGTGTCTTATGCTGATGCATAGAGCACATGTCCCATGCAGACCAATTTCTATCCGCTTTATTTGTGGGCATAAATTCCTTTCTAAACACGTCCTCAAAGGCTTCCCAAGCCTATGGTATGACGCCCTTCTCCTTGAGTCACATCCAACATTTGTAGGCCTTACCCTCTAGTGTCAGACTTATTTCCACTGCATATAGAATTCATCTAAGAGCATGAATCCCATCCCACTTTCTTAGGAATATATTCATCATATCTTTGCTGTACTCCTTTTCATCTCCTCGAAAAATTGGTGACTTGGTATTCTTTAACAAGTCATCCACCTCTTTTTGAGAGAGAAGGTGCAACCCCTTGCAGACTATGGGTACTCTCGCCAGCACGGGTGTCACAGAAACCCTAGTTTGCTCATTAACTTGGCCCTTGGTCAATTGTTGCATGAATTACATTGAACATCTTAGTGACATTCTCATTCAACTGTGCAGAATCAGACTCTAAAAAAATCATACGTGTATATAGTGCTCTAAACTCTTGGATATCAAGAAATTTGATGCTATCATTTGACCTCGTTGCCGCACGGGCACTCTCCGTGAGAGTAGCCAAGTGTGGGGTAGCAACAAGAAAAAATGATGAATGATTTTCAAAATCAAATGTATGCTACATGTCAATATCTGGTGTAATGTGTTGTGCTAGCAAGAGAAAAAATGTACGTTAGAGAGAAAAAGATGCCTACCAAAACCTAACCATAACTGGCTATGAGCTACTACAAAAAAAGTTGATTAGTCTTGCTAAATGAATGTTGTCAAGGTGTAGCTAACTATCGATGTCGACTATCTCAAACTTTGTAAATCACCCTCTAGTTAAGAACTTTGTCGATACTTGGAAGCCCGTAAAAAAAGACTGTGTCTAATCTAATGAAGATAAGGTACAAAAATATTTTGCTAGATATTACCCTCTTTGTGTGGCACAATCCTTACATAGGCAACCATCGAGCTCAATTCAAACTAGCCCCTTGCCTCTGGCCCTTAGCATGATAGCAACATCCAAGAATCATTTGAAGATGCCCATCGAAGTTACATCAAAGAAGGTGGCAGTAAGATGGAAGGAAAAATGGAAGGACCAAGATGGAGGTGGAACAACAATACAAAGGGAAGACCCCTTCATTATAGGGGGCTCAAGGGTGAATCTTTGTTTCTAGTGCTTGTAAGGAGAAAGTATAGAGATAAAAATTGTATGTGAAGCTAGAGGGAATTTGTACTTGCTAAGTGCTTCATGCTATGCTCTACTATGTATCTTATCTTAGCCCCTTGAAGTATGCCACTGTCTCACCCACCTAGTAGCTAATTGTGCACATTGACATTCAAACATCATTTCCCAGGCCTCACAACAACGGTGAAGTCAAACTCAAGAAGAATTAACAACCATCGTGTAATTCGACCTGTGGAACACGGCTTGTTTACCAAATATAGCAATGCTTGATGATCAACATAAAACACAAACTTGGTAGCAAGAAGGTAATAGCGAAATTTCTTTACTGCGTAAATCATAGCTAGACCTTCGCGCTCTGTAGTAGTGTAGTTCATCTCGGCATCATTTAATTGGCGACTTGCAAAGCTAATAGGGTAGTCCAATTTATGTTCTCCTGGTTGAGTTAGAACACACCCAATAGCAAAATTTGATGCATCAATATGCACATGAAAAGGTACATTCCAATCGGGTGTTCGCAGGATTGGAGCACTTGTTAGGGCCTTCTTTAATAAATCATAAGATTGATGACATTCTTCCGTCCAGTGAAACTCGATAAGAAGCTTGTACAATGGACGCGCTATCTCGGCAAAGTTTAAAATAAATCTTCGATAATAACCAACATGGCCCATAAATCTTTGAACTCCTTTATAGTTCGTAGGTGGTGGCAAATCGGCAATGGCTTTAATCTTACTCTCATCTGTGGATATCCCGTTCTTGGACACTATATGCCCTAGAATGACTCCATGCTTAACCCAAAATTGGCATTTGAAAGGGTTCAATGAGATGCGATAAAATCTGCACCTTTCAAATATTTTTCGTAGATATAACAAATGCTTCTCCCAAGAAGAATAAACACAAAGGTCGTCTAGGAAAGCTTCACAAAACTCCCTTAGAAATTCTTTAAACGCAGTGTTTATTAATCGTTGGAATGTAGCAGGTGCATTCGTTAAGCCAAAAGCCATAACACGAAATGCAAACACTCCAAACTCTGTGATAAAAGCAGTTTTAGCTTGGTCCTCTAATGCAATTGTGATTTGATTGTAACCAGAGTACCCATCTAAAAAGCTATAAGCTTCCTTGCCCGCAACTCTTTCAAGCACGTGTTTTGAATATGGCAAGGGATAATGATCCCTCCTAGTAGCTGCATTAACTTTCTTGAGGTCCACGCACACTCTTAGTTTCCCATTCTTTTTTGGCACAATGACTATTGGAGAAACCCATTCTGAGTGCTCAATAGGGTATATGAATCCACATTGGATAAGTTTTTCAATCTCCTCTTGTACAATTTTGGCGTACTTAGGATTCATTGGATAGGGTCGTTGCTGGACGGGTTTAGCAGTGTTGATCATGGGAATTTTATGTTGCACCACAGAAGGTGGAACGCCCTTCATGTCATGATATGTCCAAGCAAAGATATCCTTGTATTCCTTGAGGAGCTCCTTAAGTACAGCCTCTTCAGTTTCGGTAAGGTCTTGAGCAATAAAGACTGGTTTAGACTCCTTACCTGGTTCTGCTAATTCTATCTCTTTAACTACCGCTGGACCATCATAGACTCCACTGCTTCCATTGGTAGGTATTCGTTGGGCTTTGGCATACACAACCTTTCGCTCCCCCGTGGTATAAGATTTAAAATGTTCAGGAGCTGTATGTAAGTCAGCAGGCTCTTGTCCTGACGGAGACCTTTCTTTTAGTTCTGCCTCCTTTTGTTGTTGTGCTAACTCTCGGTTTTGACGTCTTCTTATAGTTCGACTCAATTTCGGCTCTGTAACCTCCAATTGAGCGAGGTCAATGGGTCGCGGGCTGCACCACATGACACTCTGAAGATGTTCACCCCAATTGTCTACTAGCTTTCGATGAGCATCGCATGCCCCTAGATAGCTAAGCCATTCTGCAGTAGATCTTTCCTTGTTTATCCTAGCTCTCACATTTGCTCGATATCGTCGTCTCTTATATGACCTTTGTTTCTTGTTAAGGTTTTGATTTTGGTAAATGTTTGAACTCGACTCGCTTGATAGGTCTTCGCTTGTATCTTCTTCACTCTCATATAAATTACCATAGATGGTCGTACTAGACCTTGAGTGTTCAGTTTCTATACTTGGCTCACTCGATGTTTCCTTAGGTTCTGAACCCATTTCTCCCTGAGATTCCATTTCTAATGTGTATTGGCCTGAAGCCTTTGAGGAATCATCGGTTTCACTCTCAGGTAGGTGTGCCTCTTTCTTATCATCGGATGTTACATGCGCTACACCTAACATGTTTACTGGTGCAATGTGTGGTATCTCTTCCCCATCTGGTGTTACCCAGGTTGTTCCTCTAGCTCCCCATGTATCTATAGTTGCCGCTAGGTGTACCCAATCGACATTGTTTGACTCAGCCATTCCGGGTAGGATATCCATATAAGGAGAGTTCTCCCCAATATCCGTGTCTTCGTTACACGTGTAACAATACTGTAATGGAGCTGAGTGAATTGTTGTGTCTGATCGATTATCAATGATGAATTTATTTCCTAGAGGATGTGTTCGACCACTTAAAAGATCAACTCGAATGATAGAGTCTTCGAACTGTAAGTAGACGTGGTTTTTGGACCAGTCATGCACCATTTTTGCTTCCCTCATGAATGGACGCCCTAAGATCATCTCAAATGACATAGGATGCTTGGAAAAATCCATAACAATGAAAGTCTGCCTTACCTTGTGTCCCAAGACCTTGATCCTGAGATCCTTAAGCATTCCAATAGGCGTAACAATAGATCCATTAGCTATTTTTACCACTACGCTTGTGGCTTCAAGGTGAGGTTGCCCCATAGACTCCCAACAACTCTTTGTCACCATGCTGACTCCCGCACCACCGTCAAGGACTCCCTTTACAGTTAATCCTTTAGTAGTGATTGGTAGGGTAGCATTAGATTCATCACCTTCAAAGTATTGCCCCAACTTGTTAACGGGTACTTCAATTACAGATTCATGTCCCGCTAGGTCAGATGGTGGTGCTAAATGTTCCTCATCATTCATTACCGAGTCAGGTTTGTTCATATGTGCAAACTGTGGTAATCCGGCCTGTAATTCTCCATTGAGGAAGGCTCGAAGAGCTGAGACTAGCTCGGGGTCTTTATATAGTTTGGACATGATGGTGGTTCTAACTTCTGAAGACATGAAATCCATCAATTTGGCAACATTTAATGGCATCTTGTGGGACGTAGGACCCTGACAAGAGAATGGTGAAGATGGAATCTCCACTTCCTCAAGGGGGTCGGGCATTCCCTCACCAAACATTCTCTCTAGTAGGAAAGGTGTGTGTCCACTTTCAGATGTCCTACCCTCACTCTCTTCCCGAATGATACTGGGTATAGCTAACGGCCTGTAGTTCTTGTGAGGTTGAACTTGTGTGGGAAACACTGTGTCCGACATCTGGATGTGTTTGGGTTCAGGTTCTAATGTTCGTTGAGTTTCTTCCACCAAACCCCTCAGTTGTTGGACTCGTTCAATTTCCACTGTTGGGTTTGGATAGGTTCCAATCTTTCTCTTGCAATCCTCATTTTTTGTCTCTCGTGGCTTATCTTGGGGGTTCGCAACTGGGTAGTTTAACTTTGAATACTCTTTTGGTGTTCGTCGTAATTCCCTCTTGTGATCCTCCTCACTGGCTTTTTCCTTTGTAGTAACAGTTTTGGTCTCCGTGGTCTCTATCGAATCTGAGTCATCCTTAGGGTCATTCATATACACGGGATCCGCTCCTGTCCCTATGTTAGTCTTTGAACTAGGTTTTGAGCCAGAAGCATTAAGGGATTTCTTTCTTCGTGTTTTCTTCTTTCTCGCTCGGCCAATGGACGCAGCATCTCTCTCTTCGAGGATGTAATTTTGCTTTTGGAGCATCGACCGTGTGAGTGCATTCACTGGTGCTATGTTTATAGTTGGTGGTGTCCCATAAACAATCTCTATTATGTTCAATGGTGTGATTTTCGGTGCGTTTGGATTGTTAGGACACTGTGCGATCAAATGATCTATGCCACAACGATTACAAGTGAGTATTGGCATTGCCAATGCACTCCCTTGACTGGTTTGCATTAGTGCGGCATTCTTTTGTATTCTAATGGGTCACTCAGCTACTCGATGTGGTCCACCACATTCGTAGCACTGAAGAGGTGGTCTCCTGGCAAAACTATTAATGTTTTGGCCTCTTGCTGCTAGCGCAGTAGCTTGATATACCGGTTTGATTTGTCCCCAATGGTCTTCCATATAGTACATGGGACACTCCTCAAGCATGTCGACTCCATAGGTGATACTAGAGTCTATGTCCTCTTCACAATCTACATAAGTACTAGATGACTCGCAACCTATTTGGTTCATAGGTGTAACTCTTGGATGAGGGGGTTGCGGTCCTAGCACTGGAGGTGGCAACGGTGTGGTTTGGACCACATTTTGGGTTCTAGGGACCATGTGCTGTAATGGCAACTGTTGCTCCATGGGTGGGGTAGGCATCAATGCAGGAACTTGAGGTGAGTTTGCCCAAGCTATAGGCGGTCTATTTTCCATGATGCGTTTAAGCATTAGGCGATCCTTCGCTTGATGGCCATACCTACCACACGCGTTACAAGTCCCGTTAAACTTTACTCTGAAAGTAGGGCATTCACTCGTAGTATGTGGGCCCAAGCAAATTGAGCACCATTGTTGCTCCCTTCTTGGATACATATGAATGTTTTGTGGAGCACGATTACCCCTAAGGCTTTCTTGGATGGCCTTTGTGAGATCTGCCAAAGTCATCTCAGATATCGTTTGCTCTTTCACGATTGGCTTTATCTTCATTGGCTCATGCCCTGATGCTTGGGAGCTGCTTGACTTCGGCTCGGCAGACACTCTTTCTCCTGCAATCATTAAATTATCCTCCAATTGGATTGCATTCATGGTGATTGCTTCCCAAGTAGTGATACCTCTAATGACTAGGCCATTATAGATACTTTCATGTCGTAGTCCCCTAATGAATCTATCGAGCAATTGGTTGTTGTTGAATCGCTCGTTTGGATTGCATCGAGAATTCAAATTCTTTAGGCGACTAATGAAGTCTCTCACGGATTCACCTTCTTCTCGTTGGGCTTTCTGGAGCTGAGAGGCTACACCCCAAAGTACTCCCTCTCGTATGTATTCTTTTAAGAACAGTCTCCTAAGAGTAGAGTAGATCGTTTTCTCTTCTACTCTTAAGGTTCTATACCAATCTCCAGCCTTTCCGCTTAGGGTCAAACTCAAAGCCTTACACTTATGTAGCTCATTGTGCTCTTCCAAGGAATCGCACACATGTTCAAAGACTTCCATATGCTTTCTAGCATCTCCGTCTCCATTGAATTTCTGTGTGAGCTTAGCTACTTGAACTGCCTTGCTCCTAGGCTCTCTATCAGGTGCACCACGCATGTTTTCCGCAATAGAGCGACCGATAGTTTGAGCAAATGCTGCCAAATCTCCTATTTGAGCAGGTATAATGGGTGTATGTGCTCCTGGAACCACATGTGAAATGGGAGTTGGCCTTGGCCTTGGCATACGCACGGCTCTTGGGTCCCATATTTCGTATGGTGGTGTACCAGACGGTGGTCCAAAGTTTACAGGCGTGGCCCTAGGTATAGGGGGTGCTTGATATGGCATGTTATTATTAAATGGCATGGCTCCACTTGTATAAGATCTTGGATAATTCCATTGTGGATTGTAAGCTCTTGGAATAATCGGAGGTGTAGGAGCTACATGAGGCTGAGGTACGACAGGTGCACATGATTGATACATACATGTAGGTATAGTTGGGGGCACTGTGCTACTAGGCATCGGCGCAGTGTTAACAAATGAACTCCATGGTGTACTTCTTGTCATGCTCACCATTGGGATATGCATGGTAGCCGTAGTGTCATTAAGAGAAAGATGAGCTAGATCTGGGAAGGTAAAGCTGCCACTTGTGGGCTCAGATTGTACTGAGGCTCCTGGCGAAACAACATATGGAGGATCAATGGGGCTCACTGAGGGGGTCTCCATTTGTGACAGGGTTGGTTGGTTGGCCTTTCCCGTATCCAAGAATCTCATTAGGCCTGTTGAAGGCATGTTGATCCCTGTGTTCTGTCTTTCTAACTCGACAATCCTATGGAGGACATCACAGACTTTCTGTTGTTGCTCATCTATGCTAGTAGCACCTGATGTGGATTGTAGAACATCTAACCAACCCACATGATAGGTGTGTCCTGTGTACCGATCAGTTAAAGCTTCTGCTTGTAGGTCAGACTCCCAATTTTCGTTTAGGAATATCTCATCTAGGCCTGGCGTGCTGGAGGTTTCCCTTGAAGTGGAAGCATTATTGCTCCCCATTGCTTGCCCCTCCGTGACTGCTACCTTGGGAGCACTCGGTTGCTCGGCTGGTATGATTGTTTTCATAGGAGCCTTTGCTTTCAGGGCTCGAATTTGTTCTAGCCCTCGTAGGTTCTCAATTTCCCTCTCCCTTGTTGCTTGCATATAGCGTTCGATCTCTTGTACTTCGGCAAGACTCCTACCATCGGGTAGTAAAACCTCAGAGGGAGATAGTCCTAAAGGATCAGGAGGTGTAGTGGATGGAACATTCACATGCACACTCTCAAGAAGCATAGAGTCTATTTTCGGCATGAATGACGAATTTACTTCCCCACTCCCTTCATTTATTTCATTAACCGCATGTTCGGAGCGAGTAGCTCTACTAAGGGTCTCTTTTAAGCGGCTAAACACGCTGGACCCGGGCCGTGGGCCCATGGCATGCATGTCTTGACTTGAACTATCAGGGTGTGGTGTAGGATACCCCTCCATGACTTCATAGTCAGAGGAAGAATCACTAGACGCGATATGAGGATCTTGGGTCGCGCTACCTTGAGTCCCGGCCGAAGGTCCAGAACCTAGGGTGGAGGAATAATGGGTGCCCGCGTAAATGGAGGCACTACCAATATGCTCGTGCTCTAACACTCGTCCAGAGCGTAGGTTCATATGACTTCCACACTCTAAGCACGTTGGTGAGTGCCCGTGAAGGCCGCTCACTTAGTTTTTATTTTTATTTTTTATAACCCAAGTTTTTTGTTATTTTTGGTTATTTTTTGTAACCGAGCCACAAAATATGGCGTGTAATAGCTCAAGACGAGCGTTTTAGCTAAAGGAACGTGCCGTGCTTTACAGCTCTCTAATTGGCTACGTGAAGCCCTCGAAATCCTAAAAATAGTTTTTATAGTCTTCAAAATCCTAAAAATAGTTTTTAAATATAAAAAGGTGTATAAACTATTTTTTAAATTTGAGGACTAAGGTCTGGGTTTGGGCTTGAGCTTGGGGAATGATCCCCAGCCCGAAAATAAATTTTTGAATTTTTTAAAAAAAATTTAAAAAAAAAAAAGTCACCGCGGCCGCGCCGCGCGCGCGCACACACACACACACACACACTTAACCTACACCTAGTTTATCTACTTACAGCTAATGAAGATACTGCCACACACACTCTAACAATGTTTACACAGTACTACAGTAGCTAATAGATCTACAAAACTAACCTTACAGAACTAACATTCCATAGCTAATACCTTAATTCTAACAGTACATTGCAAAAAAAATGTAACTCCTTCTTTAACAGAAAACAAAAAAGACAGTACAGTGTAACAAAAAACCTTCTCCACACAACCACACACACTCATTCCCTACCTTTCCTATGATAGAAATTGCACCACAAGAAAGTGTAAAGTGCTTAACCGAGCTTAGTGTAGGGCATTTCCCCGGCAACGGCGCCAAAAATGTGCGCTCCTTGCCACACTGTCGAAGCAAAGGATTTGCCGATACACCGTGTGCGAGCCACAAATGGCTCCAAGCACACAACAAGCCTAAACTAGCAAGCTCAAGAGAGCAAAGGGTGTGTCACTCACCGCTCTACGCTCGCCTTCGTGGTGGATTCCTCGCCGTGATGAAGAAGAAGCTGCAGTCGTGCCGCGCTCAACCACTTCGCCGCTGTCGTGCCTTCGTAATGCTCGATCGCACACACACTCTCCCTCTCTCTCTCTCTCTCTCACATACACACACACACAAGGAGGTGAAGAAGACGAAGATGGAGATGGAGATGGAGCAAGAGCACTCTTCTATTGCACAAATGAGAGAATGAGTGAATTTTAGGTTTAGTTGGCTTTTATATGAGCTCACCCCATTGACACTTGGGCGCCCATGCTTAGCCAACTAATCCCTTGAATGTCCCAGTTAGAGTGCGCCTCTCATCGGCGATCACTCTTACCCTTTTCCTATTGGTCCGACAAGCCCGATACCTGACTCTACCAAATACATAATACACGTCCGTTGTAGGTGATGGGGTGTCCGTGAGCCGTGAGGGTTAACAATAAGTGGCACACATAATAGCCTCAAGCCAAAAGGAATGTGGTAAAGCTTGACTTTTGACCATACATCTTTCCATTTCCGTAAAAGAACTGTTTTTCCTCTCAGCAACACCATTTTACTGAGGTGTATACGGAACTGTACATTGGTGTTTTATCCCACGACTAGTTTGAAATGCATTAAATTCATGAGACATATACTCCCCCCCTCGATCGGAATGGAGGGTGCCCATAGTACGTTTCGAGACATTTTTAGCCATAGCCAAAAATTGCTTAAAGTACAAAAACACTTTGGACTTTGCCTTAAGCACATACACCCATGCATGCCTGGAGTAATCATCAATGAAAGTCACGAAGTAAAGGTAATTGCCCAAGGACGGAGTTTGCATGGACCCACAAACATCACTATGCATAAGCTGCAACCTGCATGTGGCCCTGACTGAACCATCCTTTGAAAATTTAAAACGTTGCATCTTACCCAAAATCAGGCCTTTATAAACATGTTTGATAGGTGCTTGAAGAGACGCAAAGAAGCAACCATATCAGATTTCTGCAAACGCAACAAACTGGTAAAATTCAAATGCCCAAAACGTGCATACCAAAGTTTTACATCTGAAATAGCCTTAGAATCCTCAAAGTGAGCTTAGACAACCCAGGACATAAAATGCCAGATGCAACAATTTCATCACCAAAACTGAGATCATCTACTGTACATTTTTCATCCACAAATTTGACTACAAGACCAAGTCTAGTAAGTGCAGATGCAGACAAAAGATTCTTCTTGATTCCAAGTACATACAATGCATCAACAAGTATGAAAGAACTACCATTTGCACTAGTAAGCACAATCTTTTCAACTCCATGAACCAGATAAGAGGCATTGTTGGCACAAGTGATAATTTTCCCATGAGGGACATACTCAAGAGAGGTAAACAAATCACGATGTAAGGTAATGCACACATGTGAATCTGCAACACCTGACATGCATGCGTTATGGACAGAAGGATCATAAGTACACTCTGCAGTAAAAGCCAGTTTTACATAAACATCAACATCATAGTTGTTAGGACAACGGCAAGGCCGGACTAGACAAGGGCAATGCCGGGCTAGGAAGTGTGGAAAGGGAGTCCAACTAGGGCAAAGGGCTAGGAGCAAAAAACAGTCAGACTGGGAAGAATACTTACCTATTCTTGAGTTTGCCTACAATAATGCTAAGCATGTCACAAATGGACTTAGTCCTTTCATGCTTATGTATGGGTTTCAACGTAGGTCACCTGTTATGGTGGGGTTGGCAACCGAAAAGCTCCAACAGGTTAAGGATTTTCTCCAAAACCAGGTGGATATGCTGAAACTCGCTCGTTAGAATGTCTGACAAGCACAAGATCAGTATAAGAAGTACGATGATGAGAAACGTCGACAAGTTACCTTTGAGGATGGGGAGGAAGTATTTTTACGTGTGCCAGAACATTCAAAAAGTCTGAAAACTGGGCCAACACCTAAATTATCTCCCCGATATTGTGGGCCTTTCAAAATACTCAAAGGAGTAGGTGATCATGCCTACAAATTATTGCTAACTACACATTCTCGTATTCATCCGGTGTTTCATGTAAGCCGTTTACGTAAGCGGTTACATTGGGACGACAATGTCATTGACCAACAGATTTTGGTTGATTTCGTTGAACCTCCTACTTTACCGCATGAACCTGAACGTATTCTCGACTATCATGAGTTACATACACGTCATCATGTATGTCAACAAGCCTTAATCAAGTGGAAAGATCGACCTGAGGAAGTGGCCACTTGGGAAAACAGTAGTGTTATTAAGAAGAAGTTCCCCACTTTTGTTTTCGAGGACGAAAACTCTTCTTTAAGGGGGGACTAATGTCAGGACAACGGCAAGGCCGGACTAGAAAAGGGCAAGCCCGGGCTAGGCAGTGTGGAAAGGGAGTCCAACTAGGGCAAAGTGCTAGGAGCCATGCTATATAGTGGGTGGTTGGGAGGTGGACTCCTAGGTTCTAGTTCCCCTTGTCTAACAATATCTCCTTTCATAGAAGACTCAACAATAACTACATTTGTAGTGGAACTAGCCTCTTTTTTTTAGCCTCTTTGGCCTTTATTGTTGTTACCACATTTTTTTGGGGCGCAATAAATGCCTATTCAATTGCACGTTGTCTAGTCTTATTTTTTTTGGAAAGTGACTCTTGCAACATCAATGTGCATAATGCATCAAACTTGACAACTTCTGGATTTCCTTGGGTCATAAGTCTCCAAGTACCAGCAAAAGTATGGTAAGAATCTGGCAAATCATCAAGGACAGTCTGCACAAGGGAATTGTCAAAAATGACTTGGCCTGCAGAAGTAAGTTGCTCATTGATATCCTTGACACCATCAAGGAAAGTGTCCATATCATCTTTTTCATGCATAATATTTGACTCCAGCTCTTTATGCAGCAATGCAATTTTTGCCTCATTGTGACTTGCATAAAGACCAACCAGAATATCCCAAGCCTATTTTGCAAATTTTGCTAAACGAATGTGAGGAGTAATAGTGCGCTTCATGTTGGGGTATAGGCGTCTGTGCCTTGCCCGGCAGCCCAGAGTCTGGGCGCCCACTGACTTGTATACCTTATACATAGCATAAGTGTATAGGGGGTTGCTCATTCTTTGAGTCTCCCCACCCATATCTGTGTGTCATGTGTCTCCTTCTCTCTCTCACTCTCCGTCTGTGGTGCTCCCCAATCCCCTTCAATTGGTATTAGAGCGCAGGTGCGGAGGGAGCGCGTGTGTGCACAGTCACGACGACAGTGGAGAGCCAGTTTCATTCCCGAAATTGCGTCCGCGCGCGCGCACTTTCAAGAGTGCAAACAGGGTTTCGACTTCGGCATTGGCAAATTCAGCTTTCCGAGAGCGTTTCCATTAGGTGTCCTGCCGTTTTACCCCCCTTTCAGAGCCATTCGAGCCATCAGAAACCTCATTCGAGCTACAGTTGAGGAGCTGCATTTTTCAGCCCTCTTTTGGCAGTTTATGCTGCGTTTTTGGATCGAAACGGAGGTTTTTTGGCATAGCTTTCACACCCAGACTCGGATACATGTGATCCAGGAGTCTATTTTGGGGTTTTGGCACGCTCCGGACGCGCTCGTCATATCAGAATTTTAAAATTCTGAACGCTGAATTTTTTGCAGCAGCAGTTGTTAATTGTGTGTCGAGGATTCCACACATGGTTTGGTCTCAGATGTGAGAGTGATATTTGCTGCAAGTTTCCTCACAGGTGGGAGGATACGATGTATGCCTTATGTGGTTTGATGCTCAGGGAGACTAATGTGATTGCATTTTGAGCTCGGCAATGTATGCCTCGAGCATGTTTTTTGGCAGTCACAGGTAGAGAAGATATTTGTGTACTAGATTTGCAGGTGTTTGCAATGATGTATGCAAAGTGTGGAGATTGGTGCATGCATTTGGAGTGCGGTTTGATGCACTTTGGTTGCTCATGGTTTTGAGCGTGCAGTCAGTTTGGTTACTGGTTTTGTGGCCGTTTTATTGACGAAACTCTGGCGAAATTTTCCCAGGAGTTTTATGCGTATCATTTATGCGATCTAGGTAGAGGTACAGGGTTTGCACTACAGATTGCTCTAGAAGCCGGGTTGGCATAGAGCGTGTTTTGTGCTTTGCCAGGCTATGTATGACATTGTGGAGAGCTGTTACGCTCTAGTCTCCTGGATTTCAGTTCCAGAGGTGTTGCAGTGTCCTGTTGACTGGCTTTGGTATCTTGCTTTGCCACAGGTGTACAGGTGACTTCTCTTCAGATGGCAGATGTACTACAATGACTCGATTTCATGCATGGCAGTGTCTTGTTAGCCGGTTTGTGCTCATGTATGTACACTGCGGGAGCTCTTTGTATGCTCAGTGATCTGGCTGAGCTACTCCCAGATTGTTTGCCATAGGATTTGGCATCTTATTTCCTTTGTTGTTTTGGGTGTGACTTAGTCCCCATACAAATAAGACTCTGTCCGATTTGTGCCAGGAGTTTTATGCATGTTGTGACAGTGTTCGTAAGGTATTAGTCATGCATTGACTTGTTGCTTGCGGATAGGTTTTCCGCTTATGCGCTCACAGGTGGTCACTTTGATTGCATTGCTGGTTGGTTTTATGACAGAGGTTTGTAGCACAGGTTTTGTGCAGGCAATTTAATGCACAGATTTGCAGGGATTTGATCATGCATGTTGAGTGCTGATTGATTGCGCATTGCCTCTTGTTGAGCGGTTGATCGACTTATGGTTATTTTGGGTTAGATAGCCATTTTACGTCGAAATTCTGGCAAAATTTTCCCAGTATTTTGTGACATAATGTGCATGTTTCTTGCTTAGCTTGGCTTGATTTTGGCACTCAATTTTTTTGGCTTTGAGAGTGTTGGTTACACTCAGAGTTTGCGTGCGGTATTCTCTGCAGGTGGGAGATTTGTGCATGTGTATGCATCGATACTGCACAATGTGGGCTTGGTGATTAGCTCACAGATTGCAGTGTGATACTAGAGCAAGCGAGGCTTGTACTGACATTGCGGGAGCTCTATTTTGGAGCGTGTCTCACAGGTTTTACATTGTGTTTCTGGCCATATTTGTAGACAGTTTCCAGGTGTTTTTGGTGAGGTGATTTTGCTTTCTAGTTTGCTACATTGTGCTCATGGCAGAGACAGGTGATCGCTCAGATTATGATCTCTCCGAAATGCGCATGTTTGATGGGTCAGACTTTGCATGATGCATCGACACAGCGAGGGTTGCATCGACCATTGAGTGGTGATGCAGGTAGACCTTCAAACATGTCTGACGATTAGTGGCAGGAGCTAGAGGAGATGGCACTATCTACGCTCTCTTTGCACCTTGCGGAATCTGTATATGCTCTTGTTATGTATGAGACTACTTCGAGAGCACTTTGGCACAGATTACATGATATGTATGATAGATCTCAGTCATCAAGGACTCGTGTGAGACATGTACATTCACGAGTACGCCGACAGGTGATATGTTGGTATTGTGGTCATTCTGGACACATTAGACGACGCTGTTTTCGTCGTATGCGACATTGTAGGAGACATGGCAGTCTCAGAGATGTATGTAGTGATGCCATGGACTCAGTTGCTTTGACAGTTGAGGCAGATGTAGTGTCGGAGTATACTAGTGACAGGGATGTCACTTTTACCTCGAGCTATGCACGAGATGCTATACATGTGGATAGTGCACTCCCTTCGCAGTGGTTGCTAGATGCAGATGCTATGTTTCATGTCACGCCGCATCGTGAATGGTTTTGTAGCTATTCTAGCGGGATGCTTGGCAGTGTACATTTGACCGATGGATCGGTGCATGCGATAGCAAGTGCAGGAGATGTGAGACTGTCATTACCGAGTGGTGCATCTTACTTGTTATGACATGTGCGCTATGTACCAGATTTGACAGTGAGTTTGATCTCGCTTGGTCAGCTTAGAGATTGTGGATGTCAGATTTCGCTACGAGAGCGAGATTTTGTGATGCATTTGGGTTCGCTATTGATTGCGAGAGGTGCCAGGAGTGGTACACATTACCCATTGCATGTGGATCGCGGGAGAGACGGTGTTGTCTCTGTGATCACGCAGCCAGATAGAGAGCGAGAGAGCAGGCGAGTCTCTTTTGCTCATGGGTTGCAGGGTACTTTGCATGGAGTGCAGAGTAGTGAGCTCGTTGTGCACACAGTTGGGGCACGACTTGAGCAGTCACACAGAGAGGTGACAGAGTCAGATATGCATGCTTTGCTAGTGGCTGAGCAAAGCAGAGAGTCAGTTGTGCGAGATACTTCTATGCAGGATAGACAGGTAGAGCGGTCTTGCTCTAGTGAGTCACGACAGGAGGACGTTGTGCAAGAGTCTATGCATATGGAGTTAGAGCATGAGAGCTCTAGTGAGTCACAACAGATTGAGTGGTCATGTTTGTAGTGGATGATTGCAGAGGAGGATGAGACGTCAACGATTATGCAATCATTCCTTTCTATGCTCGAAAGTGAGCATGGGGATACAGTTGTGCAGGGTATGTCTTCCAGCAGACATCTAGAGCAGCTGGTTTGCTCTGAGGTTGCATGACAGATTGATGCGTCTTTTGCGGACAGTCAGGAGATGCATGTGGCAGACACGCCTTGTCACTTAGAGATGCCTATTGCCAGGGATATATATGTTGATGCATGCTCCATAGAGCTAGCAGGGCCCGCTAGCATTGCATCGACATTCGGTGGTCTCATGTATGAGATGTTGATCTTGAGACCGGATATCGCAGCTGCAGTGGGAGCATTTGCAGTTGGGGCTGTCAGTCGTTTGTTGACTGATGATGGCATAGTGCACGAGGGAGATATGCAGGTATTGCGTATATACTTGCAGTACGTGTGCGGTATGTCTGGTGGTGTATGGACTTACACGGGAGCAGGACAGCCGGATGCACACGATCACAGCCAGCCAGTGGGCATCGGTTGAGAGCGGTTTTCTCTCACCTTTTGTAGTCTTTAGAATAGGTTCTCTTGCTTAAAGGCACAGTCGCCTTTAAGTGGGAGGTTGTTGGGGTATAGGCGTCTGTGCCTTGCCCGGCCGCCCAGAGTCTGGGTGCCCACTGACTTGTATACCTTATACATAGCATAAGTGTATAGGGGCTGCTCATTCTTTGAGTCTCCCCACCCATATCTGTGTGTCGTGTGTCTCCTTCTCTCTCTCACTCTCCGTCTGTGGTGCTCCCCGATCCCCTTCACTTCAAAGACAACACAATCAATGCATGAGCCTGCAAATCTTTTACATCCCAACGAGCTTGCTTAGCCGTAGGCAAATAGCTCTGGCAACAGCAAACCTGCCATGAAAACCTGCAACATCCTCAACATCACCTACATCCTCAAAACCAAGAAGTACATCAATGCCCTACACAATATTCTAGATACCCTTTGACACAAGGACGTGCTGCATCATATAAGCCCACATAGGGTAATTGTCCCAATCCAATCTATCCTCACCACCAAACATCTTGAACACATATGTGTTATTGTTAGCCATGGCAAATGTTGCACCTGATGTGAAAACTACCCAAAAAGAGGAGAAACGAACCGGGAACAACATGTGCTATATAGCACAAACCGTAGTAGACTATAAGGGACCTGTTATGGAGAAAATGACACTGACAAAAATTCTACACAAAATGAAAAAAGTGCCTGTGCAGTAGTGTGTGTAGTGGAAATGGAGGCCGAAATAAGCCCGAATAAAAAATATGAGCAAACCGAGCCCTACAAGCATGCCCGATGTATTGTTGACCTGCTAACGCTTGCCAAAGCTCACAAAAATCAAAGAATGTGAACACGCGTGTGCTGGAGCTGTTGGACGACTAAGCTCGGGAGCACGCAACCTGCTCCGATACCAATTGTTGGAATTAGGGTTGCAGGAACACACACACACACACACACACACACACACACACACACACACACACACACACACAGGAGAAGATGAAGGAAGCTCAAGGCACATAATAGAGAGTATATTACTTAGTGTGAAATGGAAAGATAGATAGCCCTAGAGTGATGGGCATATATAGAATGCACGGGGGGGAAAACCTCCTAGTGAGGAAAAAAATGCCCCGACGATCCCAAGTGTGTTCACAAACATCACTACGACATGTATATGGTAACAGTTCCATTGTCCCTAGATGCACTGTCCCCAAAAACTAGCGACCCTTTTCATATTTCTTTAGTATTCTCTACAAAGGTACAACTCCGTGAGGGTCCACTGTTTAGAGAGCATCTTGACATAGAGTCTTGGAGAAGTGGATCATTGAGGAGTTGTACCTTTGCAAAGCAATAATAAATAAATACCATGAGGGGCACCAATCTTTTGGGCGAGTGAATCTAGGGATGAAACCGTCATAGTTTCATGTTGATTCTCCTCTTCTCTCTCTCTCTCTCTCTCTCTCTCTCTCTTCAAGTTCATTTTAGCTAATTGCAGTTTCTATTTGCGTGTTGCTTTTGATCTTTGGCTTGGAGTGTCCAATCCTATCACAGTAGTATCAAAGCCTTTTTGCAAGGGATTAGGAGATTTGGATAGAGCGGAGTACAAATGTAGGTTTGACATGTGCATGAAGGGATAGTTCAAGTACTCCAAGGACCCAAAATATATGAATCGCTAGAAGGATTATGCGCTTGACGAGGTTCACTCTAGATGTAATTCAAAAAAATTGTGGAGTGTGTGTGGATCTTTGTGCTACGATATATGAGAGAGGACAACCAATATGTAATCAAATGTATAAGAGAGACAATGGTATAATGAGAGGAATAACTTTATTTCTAAGAAAACCACCTTGGATACAATTTTGGTAGTCTTGGGTACCAAAATTGGTACTACATACCACCAAGCTTGGTAATATAACAGAC
The DNA here is from genome assembly GCF_014529385.1 of Adiantum capillus-veneris. Lineage (NCBI taxonomy): Eukaryota > Viridiplantae > Streptophyta > Polypodiopsida > Polypodiales > Pteridaceae > Adiantum > Adiantum capillus-veneris. The sequence goes on from NC_140945.1 coordinate 44,024,334, forward strand.
TCTTAACAATACCAATAATAGAGAGCTAATAGCACTAAAGATAATACATAATTTGGTACTCTGGAAGTATTAAAGTTTGGTATTGGAAGTATCAAAGCAGGTATTGTGAACAACCTAGATACACAATACTGGTACTGAGAGAGACTTAAACGGGTCGATCCCCAAACCCAATGCTAAAGGTTATAGAGCCGAGCAGTGTGTTTCCTAGCTACAACAATCTACAGAAGATGTTCTAATGCCTTACAATGTCTCTCAGTTGTCTACTCTCTATACTTTCTCACTGCCTCTCTTCCACTCTCTAAGTGAATGCTAAGATGTGACTGTGCTTCCAGTAGCATCACGTCACAACCTTGCTAAGTACACTACCCAAAGTGTAGTGGAATCCTTGCTCTATATCATCTTGGAACTAGGCGCAAATACTAGGCCCTAGGCACTAGGCACTAGGGTACACCTAGGTACAAACTGAGTACAAAGGGACAATTGCAACCTGTTGTGCTACACTCTTTATAGCTGCTATAGATGACTCCTCCAAGTGAATTTCAGGAATTTCTTTGGTAGGTAGATCCTTCATGATGAGGGTAGCATTTCCTCTTTACACTTCATCAAGAGATCATGGCTGTATCTCTTGGTAGGTTGCTCCCAACTTGGTATGTTAGCTCTTGTGTGCAATCTGCAAGTCTCCCTAAAATGCATCCACAATTCGACTTTATCCTTGGCATTGCAAGGGCCATATATGTTTACTATGGTGATATAATTTTCTTTTTTCGGGGATTTGTAGTGTGAAGCTTTGCATCTCTAGAGTCTTCTCTTGCAATTTGCAATTTGATGACTTCATTGTCACAAATCATAGCAGTGGAACGGACAAGATATTAAGCAACTTAAGTGCCATTTTTTAAGAATCTGTTCTAGTATCTAATTGTTACAACTCACCTACAAATTTTGAAGTTTAGATTTAATTCTACATTTGGAAAAAATAGAGGAATTTAGCATAAAAACCCTAAACTATAGTTAATTTACCTTTGGAATTTTCCATTGCAAGTTTTGGAGAAAGTTTATTTCGAGCATAGGTAGGTGACAACAAGAATAAAATGGCTAATCCACAGCACTCTCGCACGGGCTTGGGGGGAGGTAGGGGTGGTTTTTGCCGGTCATTTTACATGTTTTAGGTTCGCTTGCGTATTTTTCACCAAAGGTCCAAGGTCAAGGGGCAATCAATCTTCATCATTATTACTTGCCATTACAGGTCACCGTCTAGCACTCGAGCTGTTGGATTTTTGACAACTAAGTGACCATAATAAAAGAGCAGTGTACTTGTGTTGCGGGAGAGTTTTTGTGCGCTGCTACAAGAAGACCTTCGTGCTTAGAGACCAGTTTTGGCCTCCCTTCCATGGGCCTTGATGGTTGAGAAAGGTCCTTTAGTGACATTCCCTTCGTAATTATTGCTCCTGCATGGCTCCTTGCTCCTTGTCGGTCGCCATGCAATCGTAGTGATTATGGGGAAAGAAGGTCGGTAAAGGACCTTTTCCTTAGTCCATAAAAAATAGAGAATCTTGTAATCTGAAGGGCAATCCTTGTTAAGTATGGAGCGTGATTTACCCTTGTAATTTTCTGTGGTAAAAGCGCACATTTGTAAGGCCCCCATTATGAGGAGAAGCCATTGTGCGTGAAGGAACATCACGTCGCCTGAAACCAAATTTTTCATGGCCAAGAATTAGGGGTAACTTTAGGGGCCTCGGAGACGAAAGCCCCTAAGACTTTTTTTCCCTCGTTGGAATATTCTTTTTCACCGGAATATTATGGCCGGACGGCGGTCGGAAAGTGGTCGAAAAACAACCGTCGGTTGGCCGGTGGTCGGAAGTCAATGGCCGGTGGGCCGTGGCCGAATTCAAAAGCAGACTTGTCTTCTCAAGGGTGGCCACACATGGGCAGATTGGAGGGTCCGATTTGGACTTATTCACACAAGGGCGGCTACACATGGCTGCCTCTCATAAGAGAGGGCAGCCCTTTTGGCCTATAAAAGAAGGCCATTTCTACACACATTTCACAGTGTGTGAAGTTGATACAACAAGGTGAGTGTGAGGTGGTGAGAGTGAACCAAGGCGGGAGCTCCATTAAGGGTATAATCCCTTTGTAAACTACTTCTTGTTTTGAAGTACTAAAGCCATTGAGTGGCTGCTTTCCCCTGGACGTAGCTCACATTGAGTGAACCACGTATATCATGTGTACTCTCTCTCTCTCTCTCTCTCCTCTATAATCTCGTGTATGTAAATTTGTCTCTCTCCATTAAGTAATATACACAATTATTTATTTAGCTACGTCTTATTTCCTAACAATCCTGTCACAAGAAGATTTATAAGTTTTCTCATGTTAAAAAACAGAGTTTTTTTCAAAGCTTTTTCATACAATGCATAACATCATGAGTTTCTGTTCGAGAGGCATTGCATACCTAGCTAGGTACGATTGGGGCAGGGGACCTCTGGGCCTCCCACCGGGCCCGGCGGTCCCCTGTCCCCGATTGTGCCTAACTAAGTATGTGGTGCCTCCCTCGCAGAAGCTCATGATGTTGAGGTAAGTCACAACGTGGGAATTATTGTGAGGATTTGTCTGTGTGTGGGGGGGGGGGGGGGAGGCCGGAGGGCTCAGGGGACCAACGATTGAGAGAGTGAGAGCCGGCAGATGTACTTTCTGAAAATTGGGGTCAAAAGGTGAGAGGAGGACGGCAGCAGTTGGTGTCGGCGGAAAAAGAGGAGGGGCGGCCAGAATCCAGACGGTGGGCGGCCGGGAGAAGCGACTCGGACAGCCGCTGAGGATTGCCACTGCGCAGTAGCCTAATACACTTGTGAAAAACGGGGTGACTGAACAATGAATCAACAGCATGGCGTATCTCACAAGGATTGTGAGTCTGTGACTAGGCTACCTCTACCACGGACCACGGTAATATAAAATGAAAGACGCTGTAGCCTGTGCCATGATCCGTCCCCGAGGAGAGCAATGTTTCCTGTTCCTGTTGCTGCGCGGGGTGGGCTCGACCGTGGGGTGTGGCGGTTTACGTACCACCAGGTCAAACCATCGCCATCGTCGTGCTCCGTGCCACGTGTCGGGCGCCCTCCATTTTCTCACTCATCGAACGTCGATCGGGGGATTTCGGGAAGGACCCTCAGCCTCCCTTAGGGCTGGATTCCCACGCCATGCTTCTTCAACGGGGCTACAACTTATATTGTATAGATTGTTGCCTCACTTGTTAGCTTTTACAGATTTGATTCGGTGAATGTGATTCTTTGTTTCTTCCCCCCCCCCCCCCCCCCCCCCCCCCCCCCCTTTTTTTTTTTGGCTGTTAGTGGTTGTCTTGCACTCGAGGAGAAGGAAATTATAGGCATGCATGTAGTAAATCCATTGAGGTCACATAAACCACAGCAACACACACACACACAAACACACACACACACACATATATATATATATAGATAGATAGAGAGAGAGAGAGAGAGAGAGAGAGAGATGGGTTAAAGCCACGAATGTTTGCAATTGCATAGGATGGGGATGGAGGGTGGCAAGCTAGTGAAAAGTGTAAAGAGAGTGTGTATACGACAATCTAAATGGATAGTTCACATGGCATTGAACTCGAAGAGAACGTAGTTGATGATGTATTGATGGGTATCATCAAATATGTTGGTTGGATTTGAGTTCTAAAGCATCTGCGCGAGGAAGTCAATCCCATCTTATTGGAAATTAAGCCTCTTTTTAGAGCAACAACTTTTGGTTTGCATCGAGTAGGTACAATTGTGCAGAATAAATTTAAGGGTGTCGACAAGGCTCAAACATGTAGCCTTTTGGGGATGATTTCAATTTGCGTTCATGACAACTAATTCAAACCCATTTTCATACAGTTAACAAAAATTACCCAAATACCTCTAGGCTATGAATTAATTTTTTTGGAGATTTCCAAAATACTCCTTGAATTTTAAAAATACCCAAAATTCCCTTGTACCACTTTTGAATGGATTTCTCCAATTTTTGAATAGTTTTTTCTTTACTTGGTGAGCCTAATGTGGTTCCTTAGTTTCTTGAGCCCACAGTTGACTGCTTGGCATGATCTAGGCCATTACCCTTGATCCAAATCGACGACACACGAGAAACTATTGATTGAGGCCCTCTCTCTCTCTCTCTCTCTCTCTCTCTCTCTCTCTCTCTCTCTCTCTCTCTCTCTCTCTCTCTCTCTCTCTCTCTCTCTCGCTCTCTCTCTCTCTCTCTCTCTCTCTCTATATATATATATATATATATATATATATATATATATATATATATTATATATATATATGAGAAATAAGGAAAAATTGACTACGCTTGATTTTCAGTAAGATGGGTCCTCAGTCTAGAGACTAAATGGCCATATTACCAGGTTGAATGGTAATCTGCAAACAACTACAAAAGTAGCATAAGTAGTAGGGTTTAAGTAGAATGATTAAGCTACAACCCTTTGCTCGATTCAATTACCCCTTTTAGTAGCCCTTTGTTGTATAGTCAGCCCTATGGGTCATCCCTAAGGCTGGATTCCCACACCATGCTACTTCAAGGGGGCTATAACTTATATTGTATAGATTGTTGCCTCACTTGTTAGCTTTTACAGATTTGATATGGTGAAAGTGGTCCTTTGTTTCTTTTTTTCCTATTTTTTGTTGTTGTTAGTGGTTGTCTTGCACAGAACCAAAGAGGAAACGTTAGAATGGAAAGATGAAACACTGGAACTAAAAGACAAGATACTGTTAATGAAATTGGAACTGGGATTGTATTTCAGATATGTAGAATACACTGGAGAGCATTTAGTATCCCAGGAGCTGGCTTTGTCCTTACATAAGAGAGAGAAAGTGCACTAAAATGATTACAAGAGCACAAGTAGCTCCGAATGTAGACTAGTGAAGATTCTAAGGAGTCAAAAGCTATACAGAATGAGTAATGGGCCCTATTTATAGGCTGTCGCATTGGTGTCTGATTGATTGTGCACTGTCAGTTACTACGATAGCTCGCTGGTTACTACTCCTAGAAGCTTCCTTTGCTCGCCAGTCCAGGTTGGTTCCATTCCTCCTCTCATTTCTTGAATTTTGGTATATACCAGAATTTCCAGGTAACGGTTTCCAGACCGTTTCCCACTTGCCTAGTAATGTTGTCAATAAGGTTTCTCAGTTGCTTGTTGCTTCTTTTGTATTTGGACAGCCAGCTCTCCTATGTCAGCATAGGAATTCAAAGGTGCCGGCTTGGACAATCATTGTCTTATACTATGCATCTCCAGCTTTCTTAATCTGCTCCTTGTCAGCACCCTCCACCTGAAAAAACAGTGGACTTTCTCACCTAGTGTCTGTCCAACAAAATTTCTTCTTGTCAATTGCCTTCTTCCTCTTAGATATGGTACCTGGGATGCTTCAAAAGTAGTGGGTCCCACATTTACCTTCTGAATCAGTCTGAACAGTGCCTCTTGCTCCAGTTGGTCCTTCTTAACTGTTGTCATTTCAACTTCATAGGGTGTAAAATCATCCCAAGCCTTAGTGTCAGAGCCTCTGGCCAGACGAGAGTCCTGGTCAGCTTGTGACAATAGGAGGCTGTATGTATCCATCCTTGAGGCAATGGCTGGTTGCACTTGATGTAGGCTTCAAACAAAATCTCAACCATTTCTTTGAATTGTGGTTTAGAGCTTGCCTTACTAGCTAGTTTCTTCTTTGGAATTTTACAGGCCTCAATTGTCAGTTGTAGTAGATGGTTCGTGATGTGAATGAGTTGTTTGATCTGGATTTTCCACTGGCCCATTAACAACTGAAATCGACAAAGGTCCTCCCTTAGTTCACTGGCCATGGTCTTTTGATGTGCATCTTGCACTACTCAATTCCATGCCAGCCATTCTATGGTTGCCTCTTCGTACCATGTTCGGAGTCCATCTGCTATCTCCAGATATGTCTTCTGTTCTGCTCGCTTAGTGTGAGGTGGGTACAGAGCTGGAAAGAACCGAGCAGATGTCCCAGTGTTATAACCATCGGCCCTATCCTCATGATCATCATCATCATTGTCAGGCTTCTTCTGGTGTTGTTGATCCAAGTCCTGATCTCTGTCCTCCTCATCTTCATCATAATCATCATCCTTATATTTTTGGCTATCAATAAACTCAATGATAGCTTCATTGACCAATGTCGTAGTGTACTATCCTGCTTTTTCTCTTTGTTTTGCCTGGACTATCTCGATGAAGGTTTCAAGGTCATGTCATAAAATCTAATATCTACCTATTCCTAAAATACTTTCTCATATTGAACTGATCAATTAATATGGGAGAGATAAATGGAACAAGAGGTAGAATATAGTCATGTTCTTACAGATCTATCTCAACACGAGGCCAATGGTAAAGGGGTCCAAATGAGAGATAGTCTGTCAAAGAGCAAGGCTACCAATGGAGCTTAAAAGATCTTAGGGTTAGCTTCAAGACATCCAAAAGTTAGTGTTAAAAGTCCTTAGATCTAGGACCATAGTCAAGCTAGGTCTGAGCTTGAGGTGGGAACCCGGCCCAAGCTCGAGGTGCTTGTCTAGCTTGAGGTGCTTATAGTGCTTGAGGTGGTTGATTAAGGTGCCTGAGGTACTTGACCTATTGCTTGATTAAGGTGCTTGAGGTACTTGACCTATTGCATGATTAAGGTGCTTGAGGTGCTTGACCTGCTGCATGATTAAGGTGCTTGAGGTGCTTTGACATGCTTGAGTGAGATGCTTGTGGGAACACCCCTAGTCCAAGTGCTTAGTCATGCTTGATGACTAAGGTTCTTGAGCACCAAAGGTCAAAAAGATCCCTACAAAGAGGGGGGCGAGCCCTTTTCTTAGGGGCTAGAGAGAGAGCACACACACACACACACACTCAAGGAAATCCCAAGCTTAAAGAGGCAGCAGGGACACATGTCAAGCCCCTACCCATGTTACCTCCATGAGGTGCTTGAACCCTATTGGCTAGGATTAAAAGGGGCCCAATGATAATTTACAACAATTATCTAATTGTTTTTGCATTTATCAAGTCCTCTCTCTCAAAGGGGAAAAGGGGACACTTGTCCCAAGACTACACCTATTGCTAGAAATGGCCCAAGCTTGTGATTGGCTAGGCTTGGCATGAGCCAATGAGCTTCAATGATGAGCTAAAAGAGGGGGTCTACCTAGCAAGGAGGGGGGTTGCTTGCAAGATATACACACTCTCACACACTCACACGGACTCTCATTGTGTGCTATGCAAGGTGCAAGAGCTCCATCTCCTTCTCCAAGCTCCTTGAGAAGTTGAGAGCCTACACCAACACTCTTGGCTATGGAATGCAAATCCAACCAAGAGCTATGCTTCAATGCTTAAGCTTTCCATCTTCTCCATCTTCATTACTATGCTATTATGTATGCTAAGCAAGAAGAGTGATGATAAGTGAGGAATTATTTCTTTCTCCTATGGAATACTTCTTCTTCCTCTTCCCTACCCTCATTCCCTGCTAGCTCTCTCCACCTTCGAAGGTGTTTGAGGTCTTGGGACTGAGGCTTGGGATAGTTAATGCTTTCCACAAAGTGCATGTTATGCTTATTGCAAGAAGGCTAATGGTTTATTGCAAGTAGATTAGTTACTTAATGCCAGTAGATTAATTGTATTGCAAGGTAGATTAATTGTTTCTTTAGGCACAAGTTGATGCATAAAAGTATACATCCTCATGCACTCAAATGATTTAGGGAACACAAAGACTAAGATTTTCACAAGTTCTTGATTGTTTTCAAGCTAGTTGATTGTTGATATTATGCAAAAGCTTGGTGTATGAAGCTTCCATCTCCATACTGCCAAAGAGGTCTCAAGGAACACAAAGATCGTATTGTATCAAGTCTCTCTTAATGAGAGAATCTATAATACAAATGCCTTTTGGAGGGGGGACCGACTCCACATAAATCCAGTCCTCAACTGTTGTCATATTCTCTAAACTCTCTCTCTCTCTCTCTCTCTCTCTCTCTCTCTCTCTCTCTCTCAAAAGTATTGCTCATGCCTAGTTAATAAGTGTTATGATTAAGTTGCTACTACCAATTAAATTCACCCTCTTTGCTCTCAAAGTTGCTCACTCTAATTCTCTTAATTCCGCTATTCTCTAAGTTTATAGGCCATTTCCATTACATTGGTATCAGAGCATTTGGTTTCTCTTTTCTTGCTTAAGAAGAGAGGTCCTTAAGTAGCCTATAAATGGTTGATGTTATTAATTATATTAGGGTAAGTGGAACTGGGATCTATTACCGGTTTTGTTGAGCCCACTATGTGGGGGATGGTGCACACCTCGGGAGCTTTGGACTTAATAATGGAGTCTTTTTAGACTTGCCTATGGCTTTACCATTATTGAGCCATAAGAAGTCCGAAAGGAGCTAGCCCTCAGCAACTCTGCTATGTTAGACCTACTCCTCTACTCTCTATAATTAACCACTTTGAGCCATGGGTGTAGCTACTTAAGAGCCGATTTTCAAAGGCTAAGAGGAGTGGCAACTAAGGTTTTGAATTGCCAAAGCATATATTAACTACATACATAAATTTTGTTAACATGGCTGACAATAATCAAGAGAGTAGAACGAACATTGATAACTTTGATGTTTCACATGAAGGTGCTAATGATGATGCTCCCATGTTTATCAATTGTCTTGTTTCTAAGCTGCAACAAGCTATGGGAAACCCATCCCTACAAGATAAAGTTTTCCAACAAATTCATAGATATGGGATTCTCCAAACTCCCCCAAAAGAGAGAGCACTTGAGAAGTCTCTTCAAGAGATTTCCAAGAAAGGGCTCTCTACGGTGAGAGAAGAGGAGAACCCATATGAAGCGCTTAAATGATTACTAGCAGGCTTACCTCCATCCAAGAAGAAAGGTGAAGTCTCTACTATAGAGCCTTCACCAAAGGGAGGAGAAAGAAGTAAGTCTCCCAATACATCCAAAGATGTGTCTCCAAGAAGACCGCGGCCTCAACGATATCCAACTTTCCCCAAGAGGGAAAGATCACTGCAAAGTCCTCCTCCTCGTTATCGCAAAAGGGAAGAGAGGTACCAAAAGAAGGAAAAGGAGAGAAAGAGGTCACCCTCTTCTCCATCTTCATCACCTTCCTCATATTCCAATGAAGGTAGCGGCTCTTCTCTCAAAGAGCCCAAGAGGAAAGGCCATCGCAAGTTCTATCCGGTATGGAGAAGGTCCAAGAAGCTGAAAAAGTTCAAGGAGGGAGAGAAGAACACCACTTTCCTTACCTATGATGGCACCTTTGGTCCTACGGACAAGATCTTGGCCTTCATCCAACAGCTTGATGCGGCCTTTGGTGATGAGTACTTCACAGAGTCCTCTAAACTGCGTCAGGTATCTGTGCATTTCTAGAGCTCCGCTCGTCAATGGTGGGCTAGCCTACGAGCCCAAAGAAAAGCTCCAAGGACATGGAAGGATTTAAGAGCCTCCATCATGAAACAGTTTCTGGCAAGCAATGCTCAAGACAATGTCCTCACAGAATGGCAAAGCTTGAAACTCTCTCCCTACGAGTCTATCGAGAAGTATGTAGATAAGTTTTGGGATTTACTTCTCAAAGCCACTGTCTACAAAAAGATAGACTTTGGGAAGCAAGAGCAACAATTATGTGTGGGTATTTCTGAAGAGATGGCCGAGTATATTAACTCACAAAGGCATAATACCATATCGGTAGTCATACACCATACTATGGTCGCCTCTCAAATCAATTCCCCACAAGGGGTAAAGAGAAACTCTAAGCCCATGGAAGTGAAGGATCAAAATGAGCCTAGAGGGAGGAATAATGCTCAAACTTCCTCCAAAGGCAACTCTAGCAACACTGATAACAAAGCTAAGGAGAAAGGAGTCTACAAAGGTAAGAATAAACTCTCTCCAACAAAGCTAGAGTGTTATTGTAAGGATAACAAATGATACAAGTGTGGACAACAAGGGCATGTCTATCGTGCTTGTCCCCAAAGAAATCCACACAACAAGCCGCCTTGAGTTTCTATGTTGGAAACTCCAAAAGAGGATGATCATAAATGAATTTACTGTTTCAACCAGTAACAATAAAAAAGACGGGAATCAAGAGGAATTAGAATTGTCTACATTCCTAAATGGATTCCAAATTTTTTTTATTGATGATACCCCCATGAGCTATCTCCACAATGAGGGGACAATGACCATGCAATGGAGCTTTTACCACGAAGCTCACTGCCTAATAAGCCTCCTTATTGAGCTTTATAAGCTCCACAAGAGGAGTTCAAAACGCAGTAGCATGAACTGGTAAGTTTCGTGTCATAATAATCAATATCTAATTCTCCTACATGATTTTCTCATATTAAACTGATCATTTAATGTGGGGAAGTGCCAGGGGAGAAAAGGCTAGAATATTGGTTAAGCTAGCAGACCGGCCACAGTAGGGATCCAAAGGAGGGAAAATAGGGATCCAAAGGGGGGGGGGGCATCTGCAAAAGAGCCATGTGCAACAATGGGCTAAAAAGACCCTAAGGTTCAGCCCATTAAGACTTCCAAAATGCTAAGGTTCCAAAATTCAAAGGTTGTGTCCAAAGGGTTAAAGCTTAGGGGGAATTGGATGCTTTGTGTGCTCTCCAAAGTCAATGCATATCCCTACATGGGAGGGGGCGAGCCCTTCTTCTAGGGGATGAGAGAGAAAGTCACACACACACACACAAGCTCCCTTTACACAAACGGAATGAGGGACACATGTCAGCTCCCTAGACCAGATGCCCACAAGGTGTGCTCAGTTTCTATTGGATGACCCTTGAAGTGGACCAATGAGACTTAAGCTAGAGTAGATCTAGTTTAATTAATTTAAAAACATTTAATAAAAGAAACCAATGAGAATTAACACTAGGTTGGTAACCTAACAGGACATAAAAGTGTCTTTTCAGGGTTTTGAAAAAAACCTCCAAAACCATAGTAGATCCACTCATTTTGTAAAATCCTTTCATGAGGTTATAGTTCAAGGCCTACTACACATGGAAAAAATAAGAAACTTGTAAAATTTCTCATCTTTTGGTCACACCAAGCCTCCAAAGTTGATGGACCAGTACATTTTCATCAAAACAGTCATTTCTTACGTTTTTTTGCATAAAAATAAGATTAGGGATTTTTGTAGGACTTGAGATAAATTCCCTAGTTAACTTCAATGGGTTGGTGATCAGAACATATGATTCCTTCTCACTCACTATTTTTTGTTTTGCCAAAAGAATTAGGTACAAAAAAGTTGAATTTTTACCATTCTGCAAACCTATCATCAAAGTTTCTATAGCCACGCTCAATACAAATAATATATGCATGTTTTCTTAGTTCCCTATTGTCCTTTAGGTTCATAAGGAGCCATGGAGCATATCAAAAGAATAATACATCTCTTACCAAGGGGAATCTTGGGGACAAAGATGAAGTGCTAAATACAGCAAACATGAAAAAACTGGGTTCAACATTATGAGTTGTAGAATCCCATAAAAACTATTCAATATCTAGCCAAATTTGATCCTTATGACTAGATATGGTTACTACCTACAAAATTCATGTAGTTGTCACAAGAAACTAACAATATTAAAAAAGCTATACTTGATATACTAGAATGTTTTGTTTTCTTCTATAATTGAAAAAATCAACCATCGTTGTCTACTATGCAAAATAGGGTATTAGGTGCCCCAAAACTCAAGGAATATTAGCTTTAAGTTACAATATGCGACATAGAGAATCAAAACTGCATTTGGATATCATGAAAGCCACCAAAAAAATCATAGAAGAGCTAAAATTGGCTAAAAAACAGGATTTGACAATTTTTGTAATTTGGTCATAACTTACAACTTTAACATTTATTTCTCCCTAGAAGCATCACGACATGTTGAGGACTACTAAAGATAGTTCTCTAGCATTATAGACCTCACAAACATGAATTCTAGAGTGGTATAGTTGCAAAAAGTTGAAAAAAGCCAAAAACAGGACCCATTTTTTCACACAGTTTAGGTTGTGAAATGTTGTGCAAGGACAAGGTTAAAGATGGAATTGATATTCCAAAAAAATGTCAAGTTTTTTTCAGCTCATGAGACAACTTTCTAGACAGATAGCACTTGAAAATCCATTTTGAAACTCTTGACATAATTCAAGGAAAATGGTCACTAAACAGGACATAAAAGTGTCCCAGGACATAAAAGTGTCCCATTACCAACCTAGTGTTAAGACTCCTAGAAGACTATTGGGCAGTCTCCCAAGGGGTCCAATGAGCATTCAGGAGCGCAATGGCTTGCCTGATTCCTATTGGCCAGGAGGCAAAGGGGTCCAATGAGAGTTTAGTTAAATTATTTAATTACCTAAAGCTCTCACAAAAGGTGAAAGGGGGACACATGTCAGAAGGCTATAACTTATGCTGCTTAATAGTCATTGGCTTGACTTGGGGAGAGCCAATGAGGGCTCAGCAAGAGCAAATAGCAAGAGGGCTCACCCAAGCGAGAGAGGGGGCTGATTTTTGCAAGGCATTATCACACACACACTCACACAATCTCATGTGTGAAGAAAGAGAAGACTATCTCTTCCCAAGCTTTAATGGAGAGCTCATCACCTACTCCAAGCTTGTGAGATAGAAGCCTACATCAACACACTCTTGGCATGTGGATGCAAATCCAACCAAGAGCCAAGCTTCAATGCATGCTCATCTCCTCTACCAAGCTAATTACTAAGCTAAGCTATGCTAATATGAGTGATTATGTGAGTAGATGTACATCTTTCTCGTAAGATACTCCTTCTTTCTCTCAATCCACTCTCATACCCTGCTAGCTCTCACCATCTTCGAAGGTGTGTGAGGTCTTGGTTCTGAGATCGGGGATAATTCAAGTTGTGTTTGCTAAGTGTTTTTCTTAGTGCATGAAGCTTTCATCTTCATTGCACTAGCTAGTCTTGAAGGAACACAAAGAATTGTATTGTACAATGTCTCTCTTGATGGGAGAAACCATAATACAAAGCCTTTTGGAGGGGGGACCGGCTCCATGAAAATCCGGTCCTCAACTGTTGTCATTAGCTTAATTTCTCTCTCTTTTGAAAGTATTGTCGATGCCATCTAACTAGGTGTTATGCTTTTTGTTGCTCTCTCCACCCAAGCACTCTTGTAATTCTCATTAGGAATCTATTCTAATGAAATGCCCACTATGTTCATGCTCATTTCCGCTACACACAAGTTATTAGGCCATTAAATGTTACATTGGTATCAGAGCACAAGGTTTCTCTTTTCTTGCTCAAGAAGGGAGGTCCTCAAGCTAGCTACAAATGGTTGGTATTATTAATTGCCTGTGAGTAAGTAGAATAGGGATTTTTCAGCCTTGCAGTGCGCCTGCCTTTGTGCAGTTAACGGGGCATCACCGTCGAGAGATATGGTGTTAATAGTGGAGTCCTACGGGGCTTGCCTACGGCTTAACCACTATTGAGCTATTAGAAGCTTGACAGGAGCCGGTGATGTTTTGGTGTCGAAAGACCCTCTCTTCTATTCCTTGCAATTAATGGTATTCGAGCTGCGGGTAAAGAGGAGTAGCAACTAGGGCTTGAAGTGCCAAAGTACACCTAAAAAGTTTACACCTAAAAGTTGTTAGAATGGCTGACAATAGTAAAGAGAGTGAAATTAATGTTGATAACTTTGATTTTGCTCATGAGCAAGCTACTAATGATGCTTCAATGCTTGTTAACTATCTTGTTTCTAGGCTTCAACAAGCCATGGGCAATCCATCTCTCCAAAGTGAAGTGCAACGGTAGCTTCGTGCTCACGGGATTCTCCAAGCTCATCACCATGACGAGAGAACACCTAGGAAGCCTCCTTGTGAGACTACCAAAAGAGGTCTCTCTCCGATTTGGGAAGAAGAAGAGAATCCATATGAAGGGCTCAAGAATTTACTTCTTGATGATACATCTCCTTCCCAAAGGAGAACTCAAGAGCCTCCACCGAAGGAAAGAGAAAGAAACGAGTCTCCCGCCACCTCGGCGGAGATGGCTCCACGAAGACGGCGGGCTAAACGCTCTCCATCACCACCAAAGCGGAGAAGACCATCGTATTCTTCTCCTCACCACAATTCAGAGAGGGATGATAAAAAGCAAGAGAAGAAAAAGGCGAGAAAGAGGACACCCTCTTCTCCATCTTCTTCATCCTCTTCCTCTTATGAAAGTGATGGTGAAGATGACAAAGATCAAGACAAGATAAAGGCGAGAAAGAGGTCACCCTCTTCTCCACCTTCTTCAAATTCTTCACCTTCTGAAGAAAGTGATGGTGCAACCTTTGAACCATCAAAAAGAAGAGGCCATAGGAAATCCTATGCTGCATGGAAGAGGTCATCCAAGCTGAAGAAATTCAAAGAGGGAGGGAAGAGCATCTCTTTCCTTACTTATGATGGCACCTTTGGTGCTATGGACAAAGTCTTGGCCTTTATCCAACAATTCAATGCGGCGTTTGGAGATGAGGGCTTCACGGAGTCCTCTAAGCTACGCCATGCTATGCACTTTCAAAAGTCCGCCAGACAATGGTGGTCTAGCCTACGAGCCAACAGTGAAGCTCCACGAACATGGAAAGCTTTAAGAGCTTCCATTATGAAGCAGTTTTTGGCCACCGATGCCAAAGACAAAGTACTCACCGAATGGCGAAGCTTAAAGCTCTCTCCCAATGAATCCATCCACAAATATGTAGACAAGTTTTGGGACCTACAACTCAAAGCCACTGTCTTCAAAAAGTTGGATTTTGGAGAGCAAAAGCAACAATTTTGTGCGGGCTTTTAACCGAAGAAATGGCGGAGTATGTCAACTCCCAAAGGCCGCGTACCATATCGGCGGTAATACACCATACTATGGTGGCCTCTCGAATCAATTTCCAAACAGGGGCTAAAAGAAATAATAAGCCCCCGGAAAACAAGGGTTCCAATGAGCCTAAGGGGAAGGACAATGTCCAAAAGTCTCCTAAGGGCAACTCCAACAAAGCTAAAGAGAAGGGAGTTTACAAAGGTAAGAATAAACTCTCTCCTGAAGAGCTTGAGCGTTATCATAAGGATAACCGGTGTTTCAAGTGCGGCGAACAAGGGCATGCGTACCGCACTTGTCCCCAAAAGAACAACCGCCAAGATCCTCCTAGAGCTTCCTTGGTTGAAATCCAAGAGGAGGAGACTCACCAAACTCACCACAAAGGATCTCCTCTATGCCATGCTTGGGGAAAGGTAAGAGAACATGATGCTTTTATTCTCTTTGACCCTGTTTCTACTCACAATTTTATATCTATGGAGTTAGCCACCAAGCTAGGCATACAATCTTACGAGATGGGAGATGTCCTACCCGCAGACAGTGCCTTCAAGGGGCAAGAAGCTTCAGTCACTCCCTTAATTGGGAAATTGAGGCTTCATGTCCAAGGTTATGTGGACAAAGAAGACTTCTTTATCTCTCCTCTCAAGCATGAGGATGTAATCCTAGGGGTACCATGGTTTGACCGCCTGGCTGCCGATGTTAAATTTCCTGAAAGGAGAATCTCCTTTAAGTTTAGGGAAAAATACATGTATATAGATGCTAAGAAAATGGGTAACACTATCCCCATTGTACATACACCAGATTTCAACAAGTCAATAAAGAGCTCTATTTCCGTGTACATGATTTTTGTTAAAGATTCTCAAAATGAACCTAATGCTTTAACAAAAGAAAATAAAAGCAACCAAAAGGAATTAGAGTTATCCAATTTTCTCAAGGGGTTTCAAGATGTTTTTATTGACGACATCCCTTGTGAGCTACCTCCTAAACGAGGTAATGATGACCATGCAATTGAACTTCTTCCAGGAAGTTCACCGCCTAACAAACCTCCTTATAGAGTTTCTCAAGCTCAACAAGAGGAGATTATGCAGCAAGTGCATGAGTTAGTTGAGAAGGGTATGGTTAGGCCAAGCTCATCTCCATTTTGCTCCCCTGTGCTATTAGTACAAAAGAAAGACGGCACATATCGTATGTGTGTCGACTATAGAGCACTAAATAGGATCACTATCAAGAATAGGTTTCCCGTTCCACGGGTAGAAGACTTATTTGATAAGCTACAAGGATCAACCTACTTCAATAGGATTGACCTAAAAAGTGGCTATCATCAAATAAGGATAGTTGATCGAGACATTGTAAAGACCGCATTTCGCACCACATTTGGTCTTTACGAATACAGTCATGCCTTTTGGCTTGACCAATGCACCAGCCACATTCAACCGCTTGATGGAGAAGCTGTTCAGGCCTCATCGAACCTTCACTGGAGTGTTCTTTGATGATATTATCATCTACTCTAATTCATTGGAGGAACACAAGCAACACCTCCAGGTAATATTTCAAGTTTTAAGAGAGAATAAACTTTATGTTAATCGAAAGAAAAGTGAATTTTTCTTGCAAGAGATTCAGTATTTAGGTCATATTATCTCTCAAGATGGCATCCAAATGGATCCATCGAAGTTAGAGGTAATAAAAGGATGGCCTAAACCAAGGAATCTTCATGAACTAAGAAGCTTTATAGGTATGTGTGCATACTATAGGCGCTTCATAGAAAAGTTCGCACAAATTGCGGGACCATTACATGACCTAACAAAGAAAAGTGTTAGGTATACATGGTCTGCTAAGGAGAACAATGCTTTCGAAAAGGAAAAAGAAAAGCTTATCTCTCAACCTGTGCTTACACTACCGGATCTCTCAAAACCATTTGAGGTCCAATGTGATGCTTGTGGTGATTGCCTTGGAGCTGTTTTACTCCAAGAAGGGCATGCCATAGGCTATGAGAGTCGAAGGCTCGACCCTGTTGAGCAAGCTCTAGGCATATATGAAAAGGAACTCCTTGCAGTTCTACATGCCTTAAACTCATGGAAGCACTATTTATTGGGGACTCCTTTCATTCTGCGAACGGATCAC
Organism: Adiantum capillus-veneris; assembly: GCF_014529385.1. Taxonomy (NCBI): domain Eukaryota; kingdom Viridiplantae; phylum Streptophyta; class Polypodiopsida; order Polypodiales; family Pteridaceae; genus Adiantum; species Adiantum capillus-veneris. The sequence continues at coordinate 44,041,265 of NC_140945.1, forward strand.
CAAAGTCTTAAGTACTTCATGACGCAGACCAAGCTCTCCGACAAACAAATGAGGTGGGCAAATTTCCTTTCACAATTTCATTTTCATATTGCTCACATTGCTGGCAAGCATAATCAAGTAGTTGATGCACTCTCAAGACGGCCGAGAGTGAATGCGGTTTCCATAGCAACTCACAATGATCTATCTTCAATGATAGATGAGTACGCTATTGATCCCGATTTTAGAGATGTGATTTCAGCCCTTGCATTAGGGAAGAAAGAAGAACCATTTACCTTACAAGATGGTTATCTTCTCTATGGCAATAGACTATGCGTTACTAACTCACTACGTGAGAAAGTAATGTATGAATCTCATGCTCCACCTTATGCAGGGCATAGAGGGATTCAGTCTACCTTAAAGGGAATTGAAACATATTTCTATTGGCCTAACATGAAAGTGAACATACAAGAGTATGTTTTTAAATGTGTGGTATGCCAAAAGACAAAATTTGATAGAGGGAAGCAACTTGGATTTCTTCAACCCTTGCCAATCCCTAATTCACCATGGGAGAGCATATCCATGGATTTTATCTTTGGATTGCCTAAGTCTATCCATGGGAATACGGGAATATGGACAATAGTAGACAGGTTCAGTAAACAAGCTCATTTTATACCTGTCAAAAAGACTATCAAAGCCCATCAAATGGCAACCCTCTTCATTTCACAAATTTTCAAGTACCATGGATTGCCAATGTCCATAGTGTCGGATAGAGATCCTAGAATGACCAGTAATTTCTGGAAGGGTCTCTTTGAGAATTTAGGGACAAGGCTAAACTTCTCTTCAGCCTATCATCCACAAACGGATGGCCAAAGTGAAATAGCTAACCTAACCATTCTCGATCTACTAAAAGCCTATGTAACGGAAGTAGATCAAAGATCCCAATGGGAGAAGTACTTACCCTTAGTGGAGTATGCTTACAATAACACTGTACATACTTCCACGGGAAAAGCACCTTTCGAGGTAATTGAGGGAAGATCAAAAAGTCCCTTTCTACTTGAGGTACATGGGAAGATCTTCGCTGCAGATGAGTATAGCCGAGACCTACAAGAATCTTTCCAAAAGATTAAGGATGCTATCTCTATCTCACAGCAAAGGCAAAAGGCTGCTGCTGACAAGCACAGAAGAGCCCAAGCCTTTAAAGAAAACGATTGGGTCTTGTTAAAGTTTCCCAAGGCTCGATTAAGGCACACGACGGGCAAGAATCCTACGGGTCACCAAAAGTACTATGCTAAACTAGCAAAAAGGTACTATGGTCCCTTTCAGATTCTTAGGCCAATCAATGAGATGGCCTATCAACTCAAATTGCCCAATCATTGGCTCATACACAATGCTTTCCATGTGAGCCTATTAAAGCCTTACAAAGGAGAGCCACCTCAAGAACCAACTATTGAAGACCCGCCGGAGATCGAGGACCAAGAGGAGGTGCTGCAGCCCGAGTCCATTCTCCGACATGAAGACAAAGTGCTAAGAGGCGGTAAGACTATCCGACGATATCTTATTAAGTTTAAGAATTATCCTTTTGAAGATGCTAGATGGATGCAAGGCATACAATTAAAGGATAACCTAAACCTTGACAATGCTTACAATGCCTCCCAATGAGTAAGCAAATGTACAAAATGTTAAAAATGAACAAAGTTTCTGTCTTATAAGACTCTCTTTTTTTCTTTATTGTGCACAAAAATGAAGTAGTATGCATGCTTAGATCAAGTTTGCGGAGACGACGTCTCTCAAACACCAAGTAGAGCTTGTCACTCTACTATGGAAGATTGATAGGACTAATGTGCAGACATGCTTGCGGCAGCCTCAGGCTCTCAAGCGCCAAATGGACTAGTCATCCATTGTGGAATGATGTCGTAGGGTAACATAGGGATCCTCTACCCGCTAAGAAAAGGACTCATGAATATGCTTTATCTTCTCTACACCATAGTCGAGGACGACTATGATTTCAAGAGAGAGGTAATGTCATAATAATCAATATATAATTCTCCTAAATGATTTTCTCATATTAAACTGATCATTTAATGTGGGGAAGTGCCAGGGGAGAAAAGGCTAGAATATTGGTTAAGCTAGCAGACCGGCCACAGTAGGGATCCAAAGGAGGGAAAATAGGGATCCAAAGGGGGGGGGGCATCTGCAAAAGAGCCATGTGCAACAATGGGCTAAAAAGACCCTAATGTTCAGCCCATTAAGACTTCCAAAATTCAAAGGTTGTGTCCAAAGAGTTAAAGCTTAGGGGGAATTGGATGCTTTGTGTGCTCTCCAAAGTCAATGCATATCCCTACATGGGAGGGGGCGAGCCCTTCTTCTAGGGGATGAGAGAGAAAGTCACACACACACACACACAGGCTCCCTTTACACAAAGGGAATGAGGGACACATGTCAGCTCCCTAGGCCAGATGCTCACAAGGTGTGCCCAGTTTCTATTGGATGACCCTTGAAGTGGACCAATGAGAATTAAGCTAGAGTAAATCTAGTTTAATTAATTTAAAAACATTTAATAAAAGAAACCAATGAGAATTAAGCCTCCTACAAGACTATTGGGCAGTCTCCCAAGGTGTCCAATGAGCATTCAGGAGCCCAATGGCTTGCCTCATTCCTATTGGCCAGGAGGCAAAGGGGTCTAATGAGAGTTTAGTTTAATTATTTAATTACCTAAAGCTCTCACAAAAGGGGAAAGGGGGACACATGTCAGAAGGCTATAACTTATGCTGCTTAATAGTCATTGGCTTGACTTGGGGAGAGCCAATGAGGGCTCAGCAAGAGCAAATAGCAAGAGGGCTCACCCAAGAGAGAGAGGGGGCTGATGTTTGCAAGGCATTATCACACACACACTCACACAATCTCATGTGTGAAGAAAGAGAAGACTATCTCTTCCCAAGCTTTAATGGAGAGCTCATCACCTACTCCAAGCTTGTGAGATAGAAGCCTACATCAACACACTCTTGGCATGTGGATGCAAATCCAACCAAGAGCCAAGCTTCAATGCATGCTCATCTCCTCTACCAAGCTAATTACTAAGCTAAGCTATGCTAATATGAGTGATTATGTGAGGAGATGTACATATTTCCCGTAAGATACTCCTTCTTCCTCTCAATCTACTCTCATACCCTGCTAGCTCTCACTATCTTCGAAGGTGTGTGAGGTCTTGGGTCTGAGAACGGGGATAATTCAAGTTGTGTTTGCTAAGTGTTTTTCTTAGTGCATGAAGCTTTCATCTTCATTGCACTAGCTAGTCTTGAAGGAACACAAATAATCGTATTGTACAATGTCTCTCTTGATGGGAGAAACCATAATACAAAGCCTTTTGGAGGGGGGACCGGATCCATGAAAATCCGGTCCTCAACTGTTGTCATTAGCTTAATTTCTCTCTCTTTTGAAAGTATTGTCGATGCCATCTAACTAGGTGTTATGATTTTTGTTGCTCTCTCCACCCAAGCACTCTTGTAATTCTCATTAGGAATCTATTCTAATGAAATGCCCACTATGTTCATGCTCATTTCCGCTACACACAAGTTATTAGGCCATTAAATGTTACTTTTGAAAAGTTCAAAGAGAAACTTATCTCTCAACTTATGCTTACATTACGGGATCTCTCAAAGCTATTTGAGGTCCAATGTAATGCCTGGATGCATGCCTTCAAGCAAAAATTTGCTTCGAGAAGGGAAAACCATAGAATACAAGATTCAAAGACTCAAATCCAATCAGCGAATGTTGGACATATACAAAAGGAACTACGAGCTGTTTTACATGCCGTTGACACATGGGAGTACTTCTTGCGGACTCCATCCATGATACAAACAAGCTCTCCCCTGGGAAGATCTTCATTGCAAAGGAGTATAGCGGAGATCAAAACGAATCTTTTTTAGACGATTAAACACGCTATATTCATCTATTAGCTAGGCAAAAGAGGCTCTTGCCATTAGGCACAAAAGAGCCTTATCCTTTAAAGAAAAGGAAGAACAAGTTGGGTCTTACTAAAAAAAATTCCCTAAGGCTCATCTAAGGCAAATTACACACAAGAATCCTCCGGGCCATTAAAGGTATTATGCTAGGTTAGCACAAAGATAATATGGCCCCTTCTAAAATTTCAAGCCTATTCATCAGATGGCTTATCAATTAAAGTTGCCCAATTACTGGCTCATATATGTCATTTTTCATGAGAGCCTATTCGAGCCTTATTAAGGAGACCCACCAGAGATCGAGGATAAAGCAAACGAGCTCCAACCCAAGTTCATCCTTCAACAAAAAGACAAGGTATTAAGAAATGGTAAGATTACTGACAGTATCTTATTTAATTATCCTTTTAAAGATGCTAAATGCATGCAAAGAACATGGCTTAAGGATAATATGAACCTTGTTAATGATGCTTACAATGACACAAAAGAGTAAGCAAATGTAAAAGAAATGCATTTTAAATGATCAATGTTTTTGTCTTATAAGACTCTCTTTTTATGTTTTGTGTACAAATTTTAAAAAAAGTATGCATACTTAGGATCATGTTTGTGGTGACTACGTCTCCCAAACACCAAGTAGAACTTGTCACTCTACTTTGGAAGTATGATATGAACTAAAGAGCAGACATGCTTGCGGCAGAAAGTGTCTCTCAAGCACCAAGTGGATTAGTCATCCACTCTGTGTTGGGGTATAAAGCCCAATGTGGTCGCCCAGGTAAGTGGGCGGGCCGCCAGGTATGTACACATATTCTTTTGTAAAAACCTAATAAGAACTCACTATGCTCTACAAATTACAGTAGAGCGAGTTCACCATATCGTCGTGCTCTTCTTCTCGCACTCTCTCTCGCGTCGCACTTTCGCTCGTACTCCTTCAACTGGTATCTGAGCTCAGATCGAGGCTCAGGGCAGCATTTGCAGGTAGCCAGAGTCACCTGCTCAGATTGGAGTGAGATTCTGAGGTCATCTCGGCCACCGTTCGACTTCGACAAAGTTCTGTGCAGGCCATTTTCGACTACGTGGTCTCGGCGGGTGCAGATCCGACTCTGCAAATTTGGGGTTTCGGCCTACGACTGCAAGTGCTGAGGATATCTGCACTTCTAGAGTGCTGATTTGTGGCTGTCTACACAACGAAGGATGGCTCACAGGTCTTGGAGGCGTGTCACATACGACACGGGTGCACCTACACACAAACTGTAGGCGACATCCACTAGTTCATCAGGTAGCTTGTGTTTACTGCTTGATATTCCAGATTTCATCCTGACATTGCAGGTACTTCCACATGGGATGTATTGTCAGAGATGATGTATGTCTGTTGAGGGTTTGCTGGTTGTGAGTCACGCAGCAAACAACCGCCCCGCAGCGGTTACAGCATACAGTGAAAAATTTGTGGATGTATGACTTTGTGAGAAGTCTATGTACTGTCAGATTTACTACAGCCTTTGTTGAGGGTCGAGTGAGGTTTTATTGAGCTGGGGGATTCTCGAATGTTGAGGAAGCGTAGCTATGGCTGGATCACAGGACACTGCTCTTTACAATATCAAGAAGCTGGATGGAACCAATTTCCCATTGTTGAAGAAGCATATTTCGCACGTGTTGGTACAAAAGAAGCAGATAAAACCTATAAAGCTCAAGGGGATAAAACCAGAAGATATGGACGAAGATGAATGGAGCGAAATGGATGAATTGGCACTTTCTACCATTATGCTGACTTTGGCAGAAAGCGTTTACTTCAATGTAACAGACGAGATGTCGGCTTATGAAGCATGGACAAAGCTGAGTGATCTTTATGAGAAGCAGAGTGCAGCTTCACAGGTATACTAGCTTAAGAAGCTTGTTGACTTGAAGATGAAAGAAGGGACACCTATGCCCAATCATCTGAATGAATTCAACACCATCCACAGTCAGTTGTCAGCTCAAGGCGTCAAGTTTGATGAACCTGTTAGAGCTATGTTCCTATTGATCACATTGCCGAAAAGTTGGGATACTTTTTGCACAACTTTGAGTAATTATGCACCTCCAGATGGTTTGACCATAGCAGGTGTAGAAGGCAGTGTGCTTACTGAAGAAACCAACATAAAGACAATGGACGAAGGCAAAGGCAAAGGAACAGCCTTAGTTGTCAGGGGAAGGACCAAAGAAAAGTACAAAGGTGGAAAGAGGGATCATTCTCGTAGCAAGTCCCGCAGTGCTAAAGGCAAGAGTGACATAGAATGCTACCATTGTGGCAAGAAGGGTCACATGAAAAGAGACTGCAGAGAATGGAAAGCAAAAAAAGGCAAAGAGAAAACAGAAGACCATGGTGAGAAGAACAAGTCCTCAGTGAAGATTCAAGAAATAAATGTGACAAACACTGTTGCAGAGGATGACAGTCTAGTGTCAGGAGATATCTACTTCTTGAAAAATACAATGGACTCAACTCTTCTTACAGCATCTGATGGAAATGCACTGAGTGACTGGATTATAGACTCAGGGGCATCACTTCATGTGTCTCCAAACAAGGAGTGGTTTACCTCTTATGTGACCACTAAAGATCATGTTCGGCTAGGCAATGGGCAGACATGTGAGATCTTAGGTGTTGGAGATGTCCAATTGAAGTTTCAGAATGGCTCTTCTTTCACGCTGAAGAATGTGAGACATGTTCCCGCAATTACAAAGAGCTTGATCAGCACAGGTTTACTTGATGATGCTGGCTACGTCACCACTTTTGGACAGAACATGTGGAAGATATCCAAGGGTTCTATGACAGTAGCACATGGAGTAAAGTCTGGAAGACTTTACATGATTTATGTATCAAATGTCTCTAAAAATGTAATCAATGTAACCGAGCAGCGGAACGTTTCTTTGTGGCATAGCTGGTTAGGACATATGTCCAAGAAGGGAATGGAAATCTTGTCTCGTTCTGCTTATTTTCCTGGATTTTCATTTAATGATTTTGAATTCTGTGAACATTGTCTGTATGGTAAGCAAACACAGCAGCCACATAAGCATAGAAGCAATAGAAGAGATACACAGTTGGCACTTGTTCATAGTGATTTGTGTGGACCTATGCCTAACCTATCTCTAGGGGGAGCTTCTTACTTAATGACATTTATAGATGATTACTCAATGAAAGTATGGGTTTACTTTCTCAAGCACAAGGATGAAGCGTTTAGTGTTTTCAAAACGTTTGTGACACTTGTGGAGAATCAGAGTGGCAAGAAGCTTAAATGCTTACGCACTGACAATGGTGGAGAGTATGTTTCAAAGGCCTTTCAGGACTTTTGTGAGTCAAAAGGTATAAAACGTGAATTTAATGCTCCTTACAATCCTCCTCAAAATGGTGTTGCTGAGAGGATGAATAGGACCATACAAGAGAAGGTCAGAAGTATGTTGTCTAATGCACAACTGCCAAATGGGTTTTGGGCTGAAGCTGTATCAACAGCTGTTCATCTTATAAATAGATCTCCTAGCAAGGTTTTGCAGAAGGATTCAGTGGTAGAGATGGTATGGTCAGGCAAAATGCCCTCAAACAAGCATCTCAGAGTCTTTGGTTGTGAGGCATATACTCATGTTCCAAAGGAATTTAGGAACAAACTTGAGCCAAAGAGTAGAAAGTGCATCTTTCTAGGCTATGGTAATTCTGGTGAGATGGGCTACAGACTTTGGGATCATGAATCCAGAAAGGTTATCCGCAGCAATGATGTTCACTTTAATGAAGGCAAATATCATTCTAAACCAGAGAGGGTTGAGGAGATTAGAAGAGTTGTCTTCCAAGAAGATGGACCTGCACGTGCAAGACAAAATGTCAGGGCTCAAGAGGAGCAAGGACAGGATAGAGTGAAACCACAGGTTGTGGTTGAACCTGAGCCACCTATTGTGCATAGATCTGGACGTATCACGTGACCTCCTGATAGGTTTGTTCCATTTATGAACTATGTCATGTTGACTGATTGCAATGAGCCTTCATGTTACAAGGAAGCAGTGCAAATGAAGGACTCCGGGAATTGGCAATTGGCCATGCAGTCAGAGATGACAGCTCTGCATAAAAACCAGACATGGAAGCTAGTTAAATTACCATAGGGCAAAAAGGCTCTACCTTGTAAATGGGTTTACAGGTATAAGATCACCGCTCATGATAGTCAGCCAAAGTACAAAGCAAGGCTTGTTGCCAAGGGCTTTAAGCAAGAACAAGGCATTGACTTTGATGAAGTCTTCTCTCCGGTGGTCAAGATGACTACATTGAGATGATTTCTTGCATTGGTTGCCATATTAGATTTTGTGTTGCACCCAATGGATGTCAAGACAGCGTTCTTGCATGGTGATATAGATGTGGAAATTTACATGCAGCAGCCAGAAGGGTTTGTTGAGAAAGGCAAGGAAGATTTGGTATGCCAGTTGTTAAAGAGTTTTTATGGCTTAAAACAATCACCGAGGGCATGGTACCATAAGTTCCACAAGTTTATGCTTTCTCAAGGCTACAAACGTAGTGAGTTTGATCACTGTCTATATACAAAGAAGGCTAAGGATGGCAGTTGGTTGATCCTTATTTTGTATGTGGATGACATGTTGATTTGCTGGCAAGCACTTGGAAGAAATTTCAGCTTTGAAGTCAAAGATGGCAAAATCGTTTGACATGAAAGACATGGGTGAGGCAAGTCATATACTTGGTATGTGCATTGAGAGAGACAGATCAAAGAAGTTGATTTGGTTATCTCAAACAGAGTATATTGACAAGGTTTTGCAACGTTTCAATATGGAGAAGGGAAAGGCATTGGTGTTCCATTGCCACCATATGTGAAACTTAGCAAACAAGATTGTCCTGTGTCTGAGGAAGAATAGGCTGAAATGGATAAGATTCCATATGCGTTTGCAGTGGGTAGTTTGATGTATGCAATGATTGCTACTCGCCCAGACATAGCATTTGCAGTGGGAGTAGTAAGTCGATACATGTCAAACCCAGGCAAGAAACATTGGGAGGCAGTGAAAGGAATATTGAGATACTTGAAAGCTACAAAGAGTATTCGCATGTGCTATGGGAGTTAGGAGCTAAGTCTAAAGGGTTTTAGACACTCAGATTATGTAGGTGACTTAGACAACCGAAGGTCTACGTCAGGGTATGTCTTTACATTGGCTGGTGGAGCAATATCATGGAGTTCTAGATTACAAGATTGTGTTACTCAGTCTACTACAGAGGCTGAATATGTTGCAGCATCAGAGGCATGCAAAGAATCAATTTGTCTTAATCGACTAGTAACAGACTTGGGAATCAAAGAAGAGATGCCTGTGTTATATTGTGATAGTCAAAGTGCTATACAATTGGCTCGCAATCCAGTTTATCACTCAAAGACAAAGCATGTGGATGTGAAGTATCATTTCATCAGGGAAATGCTCGAGGATAAGCAACTTCAGCTTGTCAAAGTTCACACCACAGAAAATCCTGCTGATCTACTTACAAAAGGACTTCCCTCAGAGAGCTTTGCGCATTTTCGCAAGCAGTTAGGTGTAGGGTAGTACATCACTTCTCTACATCTCTTGTATATTAGCTTGTATAGTAGCTTCTCTCACACTTAAAGTACTACATTGGACTTTAAGTGGGAGGTTGTTGGGGTATAAATCCCAATGTGGTCGCCCAGGTAAGTGGGCGGGCCGCCAGGTATGTACACATATTCTTTTGTAAAAACCTAATAAGAACTCACTATGCTCTACACATTACAGTAGAGCGAGTTCACCATATCGTCGTGCTCTTCTTCTCGCACTCTCTCTCGCGTCGCACTTCCGCTCGTACTCCTTCACTCTGGAATGATGTCGTAGGGTAAAAATGGATCCTCTACCCGCTAAGACCAATGGACGAATGGGTGAGACTTTAACATCTCTACCTCATAGTCGAGGATGACTATGATTTCAAGAGAGAGGTAATGTCATAAAATCTAATATCTACCTATTCCTAAAATACTTTCTCATATTGAACTGATCAATTAATATGGGAGAGATAAATGGAACAAGAGGTAGAATATAGTCATGTGCTTACAGATCTATCTCAACACGAGGCCAATGGTAAAGGGGTCCAAATGAAATATAGTCTATCAAAGAGCAAGGCTACCAATGGAGCTTAAAAGATCTTAGGGTTAGCTTCATTAAGACCTCAAAAAGTTAGTGTTAAAAGTCCTTAGATCTAGGAACATAGTCAAGCTAGGTCTGAGCTTGAGGTGGAAACCCGGCCCAAGCTCGAGGTGCTTGTCTAGCTTGAGGTGCTTGATTAAGGTGCTTGAGGTACTTGACCTATTGCTTGATTAAGGTGCTTGAGGTAATTGACCTATTGCATGATTAAGGTGCTTGAGGTGCTTGACCTGCTGCATGATTAAGGTGCTTAAGGTGCTTTGACATGCTTGACTGAGATGCTTGTGGGAACACCCCTAGTCCAAGTGCTTAGTCATGCTTGATGACTCAGGTGCTTGAGCACCAAAGGTCAAAAAGATCCCTACAAAGAGGGGGGCGAGCCCTTTTCTTAGGGGCTAGAGAGAGAGCACACACACACACACTCTCAAGGAAATCCCAAGCTTAAAGAGGCAGCAGGGACACATGTCAAGCCCCTACCCATGTTACCTCCATGAGGTTCTTGAACCCTATTGGCTAGGATTAAAAGGGGCCCAATGATAATTTACAACAATTATCTAATTGTTTTTGCATTTATCAAGTCCTCTCTCTCAAAGGGGAAAAGGGGACGCTTGTCCCAAGACTACACCTATTGCTAGAAATGGCCCAAGCTTGTGATTGGCTAGGCTTGGCATGAGCCAATGAGCTTCAATGATGAGCTAGAAGAGGGGGTCGACCTAGCAAGGAGGGGGGTTGCTTGCAAGATATACACACTCTCACACACTCACACGGACTCTCATTGTGTGCTATGCAAGGTGCAAGAGCTCCATCTCCTTCTCCAAGCTCCTTGAGAAGTTGAGAGCCTATACCAACACTCTTGGCTATGGAATGCAAATCCAACCAAGAGCTATGCTTCAATGCTTCAACCAAGAGCTATGATTCAATGCTTAAGCTTTCCATCTTCTCCATCTTCATTACTATGCTATTATGTATGCTAAGCAAGAAGAGTGATGATAAGTGAGGAATTATTTCTTTCTCCTATGGAATACTTCTTCTTCCTCTTCCCTACCCTCATTCCCTGCTAGCTCTCTCCACCTTCGAAGGTGTTTGAGGTCTTGGGACTGAGGCTTGGGATAGTTAATGCTTTCCACAAAGTGCATGTTATGCTTATTGCAAGAAGGCTAATGGTTTATTGCAAGTAGATTAGTTACTTAATGCAAGTAGATTAATTGTATTGCAAGGTAGATTAATTGTTTCTTTAGGCACAAGTTGATGCATAAAAGTATACATCCTCATGCACTCAAATGATTTAGGGAACACAAAGACTAAGATTTTCACAAGTTTTTGATTGTTTTCAAGCTAGGATTGATTGTTGATATTATGCAAAAGCTTGGTGTATGAAGCTTCCATCTCCATACTGCCAAAGAGGTCTCAAGGAACACAAAGATTGTATTGTACCAAGTCTCTCTTAATGTGAGAATCTATAATACAAATGCCTTTTGGAGGGGGGACCGTCTCCACATAAATCCGGTCCTCAACTGTTGTCATATTCTCTAAACTCTCTCTCTCTCTCTCTCTCTCTCTCTCTCTCTCTCTCTCTCTCTCTCTTAAAAGTATTGCTCATGCCTAGTTAATTAAGTGTTATGATTAAGTTGCTAATACCAATTAAATTCACCCTCTTTGCTCTCAAAGTTGCTCACTCTAATTCTCTTAATTTCGCTATTCTCTAAGTTTATAGGCCATTTCCATTACAAGGTCAGATACATTAAGAGTGAGATCCACATTCTTATCCACAATCTTTACTAAATTGTGGTAGTTGTATTTTTGGGATATAACTTCCTTTGTCACTTGATGTGTTTTGAATAAATCCTTATAATCCGATCTCTTAGCCTCCAACAGTATCTGGTAGCGATGAACATTCCTCATAGCATCTTCTTTTGATTCTTGAATGATACTATTTTCCTGGAGAAGGTTGTGAATTTTCTTTTCTAGTGCCTCCTTCTCCCTTCTGTGTTGTTGTTCTTGTATCTGAATAGCCAAGTTTCTGGCTTCCCAATTGGTCTTCTCCTCCCTTAGCTTCTTTAGCTCCTCTTGGGCCTGCTGAAGTTCTTGTTATAGTGTTGTAGTGGCACTGGAGTTGGAAGTTTGAGCCTCCATCATTTGACCAATGGCATTTACTATTATGTCTAGCTCGATGGAATGGTTGTTTCACAGCATTGAGTGATTACATCTGGATTTGTTTCATAGGCTGTCACTGGAAATGGATATGGCAAAGCAACTCTATCTAGTTTCTTTATCACCAATCTTCCCTTAAGAGGTGTTGTCTGCAACCTCTGTAGTCAATCTAGCTTGACATTTGCCATGTTACTAACCTTTGGTATAGAGCTACTGCCTGAGGCCAGGTTAGCTTTTGCAATTTTGGTGCCTTCACTTTGTTGGTTAGTAATGTTAGTGCGGTCAACTTGTGTCTGCATTTCTTGTGTATTTTGCTTAGCAGTGGTCTCTGTACTAACTGGTTTCTGAGTTCTTGCTTTAAATTCCTTGATTAAATCCAATGTATTGGGCTTTTTAACAGCAAAACCAGTATCTGTGTCAGTAGTTGGGCGCTTCTCCCCTACCAACTCTTTGCCCTTGCCTTTGTCCTAAGAAGGTTTTGATGAGCTTTCCTTTCACTATGACTCAATCTGTTGTGAGTTAGCTCTATCAGACCTAGTTTGGCCTTGTGTTTCCTCATCAGATGTATCTAAATTGATTTTATTGGCTCTGGAAGCACCCATGTTGTCGCATATTGTGTTGATAATGATAGGTACTGCAGGTTGACTCGCCCCCAATAGACAAACTGCCAACATACAAGCTTTAAAGAGGCTTCTGGATTTAGCCTTGGCAGTCTACTACGTGACACTGTTGAACAAAAACTGTGCAATGTTGATATTAGCCTCTGAGTCCAAAATTTTGGCTACTAGCATTGCCAACAGCCTTTTCGACAAATATATGGGGTTGTTCTTTATGTTGATGGTCTCAACAATAATCCTGTATACTTTTGTATGTTCTAGTGCCACCACTTGAATACCCTGAGCTTTTCTCTTCTTTTTGGCATGATCGTCTTCTTTTAGGTTCTGACTGACTTCCTTTGCAGTCTCGCTGGTGTGGCTTTCTAGTCATTAGGGAGTTTGAAAATGTGGGTCAGCTCACCCCAGTCAGTTCTAATGTGCGACCATGAATCACTACATTAATTTTTTTAGCTTTGTATGTACCGAGCACCTAATGCGCGATTTGACCATTGAAAGGAAGTGTCGCAGCTTCCCTAATCACCTATAAACCCCATAGTTTGAGCAATTTCTGCTCACTTTCTTGGAATACATACTTTGCTATCTTACTGTGTGGTATGAGACCTAGCGACTCCTTAAGGCTCTTTGTATGAGCGTTCTCGTCCATGGATTCCTTCATATATTGTGACTTCGTCTTTCTACCCATACACGACTCAGATGAAGAAGTATCGGTTGAAGAAGACTTACTTGTTTTTTATGTCATGAATGAGTCATTGAAGGAATATTTTGTGGTGTGTCGGGTATGGTTACAGTTGAAGGAGTTTGGCTCTGTGAGGGTGAAGCAGGTAGCTATGGGTTGGACACACTCTCTGCAAGTTGAGGAACAAGTGGCGCCAAGGGTTGTAAGTAAACTGAGAATGGGCAAACACGTCGCATACTTGTACGTATCCTTGCCATGAATGCTCCACTAGCTAGCCGCCCTCGATCTTTGTGTTGTACTTGTGATGTGTCAAACATGCATTGTCTTGTTCATTTAATCATTATCAGAGAGATTCACTTTGGGTTTTGGTTCATTCTCCACTTGCGATTCGATGGGACTTTAAATGGTTTATTTCTTTTTAACTGGATTGATCGGATGACTGGTATTGGTTCCCTTATTGAACTAACGTAGAGCAAGTCTAGTAGTTCCCCTTATGGTTCTGGATCTGGTTCTAGCTCCACTAGAACCCCTTCTGTTCTTGAATAATAGAGCTTAATCTTGGCTCCATTGTACACTCCTGGCAATAGTAGACCCGACAAATTTCTGAGTCTCATTGTTCCCATTTGAAAATACCCAGTGCACCTCATAGGGTCCTAACCATGCTATTTTCATATTCGGTTTCTTTGGTCCTAGTTTTGAATGGTAGAGTAGAACTAGGTCACCTCTCTGGAACTCTCTGACCTTGACCCTACTGTCATGCCAATTCTTTCTCCTTTGTTGTACCACCTTGTTCTAATATACGCCTCTTACGGATCTCATCTAGTTGTAATAGATTATACAATCATTGCTTCAGGTTCTTATTGAAATCCATCCCATATTCAACTGCCAATTGGAATCACAAATTTCATTGGTACAACTGCTTTTGTGCCATACACCTGTTTATATGGGGTCATGCCCGTCATGACTTTATAAGCGGTTGGTAGGCCCATAATGCTGTCTGAAGTTGGGTATCCCAATGGTGTGGCTCCTTCTGAATAATTTTTGTCAGAATAGTTTTTAATGGTTTTATTACTAATTTTAGCCTGACCATTGCATCTGGGATAATATGGTGTTGGCTGCATGTTTTTGACTAAAAACATTCCCATGAGAATTTCCATCGTGTCATTAATGAAATGAGTGCCCTGGTTTCACACTATCTCAATGGGACAACCATATCTGCACATGATATTTTCATAGAGGAATGAAGCAGTTGACTTAGCAGTATTATCAGGTAGAGATTTTTCCTCCACCCAGTTGTTGACATAGCAGGTAGCCATAATGATATACTTTCTCCTTCTGGGAGTTATCTTTTTGAATGGTCCCAGGAAATCAAGTCCCCATTTCATAAAGATTCCTAATTGTATAATTGGGGTTAGTGGTGTCATGTCAGCTGTTGTAGGTCTACCCATCCTTTGACAGGTGTCACAAGTCTTACAAAATGTTCTGACATCAACCATCATCGACTACCATACCATAATCCTCCTTGGATTTTCTTCTATGTGATGTCAACTAAAAAATGACCTCCAACATCACCATTATGTGTCTGAATGATAACTTGCATTTGTCCTTTTAAAGGTACACAACATGAAAGTACTCCATCAATTCCCAATCTATAAAGCACTCCCGCAATAATGGTGAACTTTAGACTTTGGATGATCAGTGTCTTTTTCTTGTTTTGAGGCCAATCTTCTGAGAATTTTCCTAGCTGAAGGAAATCATAAACTTCTTGCCATTCTGGGTCTGGCTCTTCCTCAACTATGCTTTGAAATAGTTCAGCGTCTACTGGTTCATCTCTCTAAGATGTTTCGGAGTACTCCAGTGCTTCTAGAAATCATCCACCTAATCAATCTTCCCTATATGATCACCTTATCAATAAATAAATAAAAAAGGCTGATAATCAACATAAAAGTGAAATAATTTCCCCACTAGATAATGTCTAAACTTGGTCGCATTAAACACCATTCCCAGTGCCTCTCGTTCTGTTGTTGGATATCCTTGTTCGGCGGAACTGAATCTGCGACTGGAAAAGTAGACTGCAGGTAGTATGTCTTCCCATCAGGCTGAGCCAGTATAGTCCCCTTTGCCATTCTTGAAGAGTCAACATGTACATGAAAGGTAATCCCACTTGGGTTGGCAAAGAACTGGCTTCCTACTAATCGCATCTTTCAAGCATTGAAAACTTTTCTCACATTATTCAATCCAGACGTATTTAGTTTCTTTCTTTGTGAGCTCATAAAGGGGTAAGACTTTAGCTACAAACATGTGAACGGAGCTTCGATAAAAATTAATGTACCCCAAGAATGAACTCAATTCTGAAATCTTAGTTGGTGCTCTGGTTGCTAAATACTCTTGATCTTATCTTCAGCCATCTCAATGTCATTTCTCAAAACAATGTGTCCCAGTAGGCTGACCTTTCTAGACCATAAACATTGACTTGAATGGATTTAAGAAGATTCTTTTATCCCTACACCTTTCAAAAACCATATCCAGAAACAATATGTGCATTTGTTCAATGGAAAACACGGTAAAATCATCCACGAAGATAGCTAAAAATTTATGCAGAAACTCACTGAAGATTTCCATCATATACCTTTGAAAGGTAGTTGGAGCATTACAAAGTCCAAATGGCAGTACCAAATACATAAATGCTCCCCACTCAGTTTATGAATGTCATTTTTTCTTTGTCTTTTGGTGCATTCTTCAGTTGGTTATACCCACTCCATCCATAAAACTATACATCTCATGGCCTGCAATTTCATCTAGTATCATATATGTAAATGGTAATGGAAAGGAATCTTTACTGATATGGGCGTTCAATTTCCCATAGTTGACACACACTCTGAGCTTGTCGTTCTTCTTTGGGACTGTTAGCAGCAAGCTAATCCATGTAACCTTTTTTGGGAGTTTTATTATAAAAGCCGGAATATTGTAACTCCTATTTTCCAGGTGGATATTGTAATCAATGAGCCGGGGCTATAAGCTTCTAGATTGTATCAACTTATCCTTAGTTAGAGCTCCCAAATTATTAGTTTTTGACCAAAGAAACCTTGGCTAAGATATAAAAGCCAATTTTTGTAAGTTATTTTCAAGTTTTGGATAATACATAGCATGAGCTAACGGCGCTCACTTCTCTCCTTCTCGCGCTTCCTACTCCCTTCTCGATTGTCACATTGCAGTGCCGTTTGTTCCATTGCAATCGTAGGTAAGAGATCTATGCATTGACATAAACATATCATGGTAAACTGTAGCTTCTGGCATCGCCGACCGTGGCTTAGTTTCATCATAAGTAGGAATTTAAGCTAAGAAATCACAAAGTAAGCATAGGCAGGGTATAGGGGCATCATTGCTAAGCATTTAGATGCATTCAGGGTCAAAGAAGACTAAGTAAAAAACTCACTGCTATTAATAATCCTGATTTTTGCACTTCATCAAAAGTGAGATTTGAAACCTTAAGCATGTGTGCTTAGGTCTTATATACTTGTGCTATAAGTTTCATAACATTTGGATGTCATTTGATGATGTAATGGTCATGTTTTGTTTGCCTAGTGACTAGCTTTTGATGACTTAGATCATTTGAGTGTATCTTGTGTTAGATGCGAGTTGTCTGTTGTTTTTCAAGAGATTGACACCCTCTTATAGCCTCTATGCACTAGTCGAGTCGGCTTCGTCCCATGGATTGACAACTATGTTAGTGGTTCTCGCAAGTCTGCAAGATAGGAGTGAGGTTGGAAACCCATCCCACATTTGGCGCCGTTGTTGGGGATGAATAGACCTAAACTAGGGAAAACATGAGCGTCTTGTGTAGTTGTCCTTTAACTTCCTCTAGGATCACCTAGAGTTAAAACTTTCTCTTTAAAACTGCATAGCTTAAGAGTGTCGTCTTTTGTTGTGTAGAGGTAGCTTGGAAGTAGATTGTACTTGCTAAGTACCTTGTAGAATTGTAGGATTAGACTAGGATTTTGAGAATGATTGATGGACGAGACAAATATTAAGATCAAGGCTCAGAAAACCATAAAAACAAGAAAACAAGTGTTTGTGGACACTTTTCATAACCCAATTACAATAGAACCTAGGAGTGGGGAGTAGAATTTGAGGTGGGATCTCATAACATTTCTCACTCCAAAAGAAACAATTTTGAGTTGTTTATTTGAAGTTGCAAATTGCAGATCTATGGCTTGAAACAACACCAAAAGACTGTGAATCCGGTTGGAGATTATGCTCTAAAAGTTGTATGAACTAGTGGATAAGCTTAAGGATGCAATTGAGGTAAATTTTCAAGAGTTTGCAAAAAACTCAAATTATTTACTTTTTCTGGAGATTTTAAGCAAATTTAAGTTTTGACTTGACTCAGAGGCTTAAAATACGTCATCAAAAGACTGTCCATTGAAATTTTTTAAAAAAGTGTTCATTTTAGGCCAAAAGTAAATAATCACGATTATTTACTTTCAGCTCAAAATTGGCCAAGGTTGATACCAGAGACTCTATGCATGATTACCAACATCTTTTGTAAAGGCACATAGAATTTGGATCACAAAACCTTGAGAAAAACTGAAATCTGTACTGATTGTCGAGAACTTAAGTGTGACTTGGAAAATCTTGATCAAATTTAGTGAAACTTGACTCAGAGGCTTAGATTGAACTGTTGAACATGTGTATATGCTCAGATGACCAAAAAGATGTAAAAATTTACCAGAAGTAAATAATCGTGATCATTTACTTTTGTCCTATTTTTCAACTTTTTTGATCAACTAAGCATACCACAAGGTTTATCATGTTATATTGAGCACACATATCAAATTTAATAAGATTTGGATCTATAAAGTGAAAATTGTGGCCAGATTTGAAAAGTCAGTTTGCAGACACAAAACTATTGACAAATTGAGTAGAATTTATCCAAACTTGGCTAGGGAGCTTAAGTTGAGTTGCTGAACCAGTTTTTATCAACCTTTTGGCAAAAAGTTGCAAAAAAAGCCAGAAGTAAATAGATTATTTACATCTGCTTCAGAATTGAACATTTTGCACAATTGAGTATACCACAATGTCAAGCATATCAAGTAGACTCCACAAATCAAATTTGGTGAAATTTGGATCACAAAAGTGAGACTTAAGATAGATTCTTGAAAACTGAGTCAAGGCATATTAAGAGAGACCGCTAGTAGGGTATCCACCGAAGAGAGTGTGAATCAAGGCAATCACTTGGGCACAATCTTTGAAGAAGTCTCAGACACTTATTCTGACTCAACATCTGAAATGTCTTCCTATTCGACTCATTCAAGAACCGGAACGACAATGCGATATAAGCACATCCTCACCTTTTATAAGACTAATGTCTATGGAGCTCAGGTTTGCCTGGATCCTAATGAAGAGTATACCATTCGCATTAATGACCATGACATAGAGTTTGAAGAGGAAATAAGGGCAAACAAACAAGGAAAAATGTATATGGATAAAAAAGGGACTCATTATTTAAAAGTTGAAAACCCTGATGTGATAGACAAATGGGGGTTAGAGGTGAATACCATAATTCTGAATATAATAGCAAAAGAAGGTCCACCGACTTTAGAATTTCAGGGATACGATCAAGTTGATCTGAAACCTTTGAAACGGCTTAGCACGGATAATTCTGGGATCGCAGTCTATTGTTGGGAGGATAGGAACATTAAGGATCTTTTATGGACTTCTCATGCCAAATCAGGGCAGTTAATACCCATGAAAATCATCTATATCTTCAAAAGGAAAGACAAGGGTTCAACAAAAACTACAAACTTACCTATTTACGGATTGTTATAACAATAACTTTGTTATTGTTATTGTTATAAGTTCTGAGGAGGTAGAACAGACCAAATACCACGGGTACTCCATAAGAGATTGGATATTGGGCCAAGGACCAGAAACTATTCCAAGAGAGGAACTCCGCGAGAGATCTTGTGGGAGCAATGTTAAAAAACCCGAACCTACCTCATCACAAAGAAAACCGAGTGACATTAAAGCCAGTCCAGGGCTACATGAGTCACTATTTCCAAAAAATTGGCTTGAAGGACTCGAGACAGGACCAACTGCCAGAAGAACTGGAGTTGAGCCAAATAGACGTGTCAGACCAGCTAATTTTTAAAAATGGGTTAGAAAATACAGTGGATCTAGGGATCCATAGGTCCACTTAGCAAGCTTTAAGCAAGTGCTAAGAGCAGGACGCATATTTGATTTCCACACTCAATTTGAGAGATTTGGAATGACATTAGAAGGAAAAGCATTGACATAGTTCCAAAACATTCCACCAAGGTCAATCATGGACTTAAATACATTAGCTCAGGGATTTTTAGTTGCATGGTCCAAAACTGGGATCAAACATAATACGGTAGCTCAAATCTATAGCTTTAAACAGAAACAAGGTGAGTCTGTTAGGGATGGATGAAGCAATACATTGCACGATGCCCAGAACTAGAAATACCTGTAGAAGAAAGATTGGCGTCATTGTTCCTAGAAGGATTGCTAAACAAGGAACCTCATGCTATATTGTATAGCAAGAAATATATGACCCTAGAAGAGTGTGTATCAAATGCTATTCACTTGCTAGACAATTCTGATATTTTCAATGAAGAAGATGTCCCTAACTCAGAGTGAGAAAACAACATCCACAAAACCAACACGTGGAAACAACTGCGACAGCACCACTAACATCCATAGAAGACATGCTCAAAAGGATGAATAAACATGCAAAAAGCACCTGTGAGAGGACCAGGGCAAGGATACCTCAACAGGGACAACCGATTAGGCCACAAAAATGGTGTGCTATAGAGGGTAAATGGACCAACCATGGCCAATGAGTGCTATTACCGACCAAAGTACGATGGACATGTTCAATATGTGCGCATGAGGCCACAAGGACAACCCATGTACAGATATCGGCCTAATATGGCCCCAACACAAAGACCACCGATGGGTATGAAAAGACCACAACCAGTGTTGGGTCAACAACCTCCATATTATGGATATACTGCATTGCATGTAAAGTACATGCATTCAAAAGGAGTCATAGATGAATAGGCACTAGTGCCTGCTACACCTTATGTTTAGCCTAGCCCATCTACAGTAATGGTAGAAGGAGAGTGATATGATTCACATCCAGCATCAATGGAAGAACCTGTGACTTATTGTACACCAGAGCTTACACCGACGTACTATGTAGCTAATCACGGTGTTAGACCTCCTATGGTAAGACCCATGATTAAGCCAAGGACTAAAAACTGCCATAATTGTGGTGCAAATGATAATTGAAAAAATGAATGCCCAGAACCTGACAAGAACATTAAGCCAATTGAAGCTTTTTGTACATAATGCCGCAAAAAAGGTGGACGCTTCCTTGAAGACTGTCCAAAAAATCCTTTAAACAAGGACAAAATAGCGGTGAATGTGGTCCAAGTGATACCTAGTAGCTCTTCGGAAGTGAACCTACTGTTCCAATCAAGGTGATCACTAGAGCCCAAGCTAAGAAAAAGAAACATAACTCCTCTAATAAATCAGAGAATACTAAAAAACTCCTCTCAGAAGACCAAGAAAAGAAGAAGCCAAAGGTATGAGATGAGAAAATAGAAACAAAGGGACAAAATCAAGCCAAGAAACTATTCTAGAAAAAGGTGAAAAAAAAGGGAAGTGAAATCAAGGAAACCACAATGAAATCTGGAGGATCAATTTTGGTAGACAAAATTTTTGAGCCATTCAATGCAGCATTGGAAGCCATCCAAGCGAGACTTAAAGCAGGCCAAAACATGGAAAACAAATGGAAAAACTATCCTTCTCCAAATATGGAAGAAACTAAGATTGAAGCTTATCAAACTTTGGTAAGAATTACTCAAGAGATGCTGGGAAAACAAAAACCCAAGCTTGAGAGTATAGTAAAACCTGAGGAGCTTGTGGTAGAAACTACTAAAGAGAAATCCAAAGTGGTGGTAGAACCCCACCTTGAAACGAAAGAGCCAAAACTCATAGTGCCTATCAGTGAAGATGCGTTAGATGGAATTCCATTTGTAGAGGAAGACTGGCCAGGATATTTATGGGAAAAAGTAAGAGAGATTAATGATGGGAGCATAACTTTGAAGTCAGTTCCTTAGAGAAAGTTTGGTTAGAAAATCTACCTCCTGATATGGACAATGATATAGAATCCTTGTATGGGTATTGTGGCTCGGGAGCATCAGGAATGTCTAAACCAATGACTTTAAAATCACTACCCTCTTACTTAGGAGACAACGAAGACAAATCCATAGTGTGTAAAACCACTCAGGTAAAAGGAGCGAAACAGACCCTAGACGTAGACAACATCCATTCAATCATGTCTACACCCATTCAATGCACTCTTAGCTTGGGAGAATTGTGAAAAATCAGACCATATTTATGGAATGATTTACAAAAAACTCTAGAGAAGGTGGGGATAACAGGGCTAATGGCAAAAAAATTGGGTAAATTGAAACATGAACTGGATAACAAGGAGATTAGATCCGTCCCAATGAACAAAAATTCGGAGAATACTACGAAGGGGAAGAAGGAAACACAACCCTTCCGATGAGATATAATGATGTAGAAACCATGGCAATACTATACAGTGGGGCAAGCATAGCCATAGCCACAAAAGCAGTATGGGAATCATGGGAAAAACCAGCCATTAGACAAACTCGAATGAAATGACAATTGGCTGATGGACACATAGAAAAACCCCTAGGACTACTTGAAAAAGTGATAGTTGATTTTTTTGGAATTGATTATCAACATACTTTTGCGATAGTGGACTTTGGGAAGAAACTTAACTATGAAATCATCTTGGGAAGACCATTCATGCGACAAGTACAACTCATTCAAGATTGGGGAAACAATTACCTGTACATGAAGCAAGTGGGATCAATCACAAGGGTTAATCTAAAAGATGACACTTATAGAGATGTCATGAAAATGTCCATACAAGAATTTGACTCAGTCTCTTTGGCTGAATCAAAGCTTTCATCTTGGTTAAACAAAGACACACCTATTTGGATGTGTGGAGCCTCCAAAAACGGGAGTTTAAAATGAGAAGAATATATCTTAGAAAGGGATTGCACAGATGAAGCATATATGCCAGAACCCTTTTCGGAGCATTTGTTTGAGCCATTTGAGTGGACTCAAATTTTGGCAACAATGGATGTATGTGTGAATACATCTATGCCTACTCAATTTTGCAACTCAAATTTCGGCAACAATGGATGTATGTGTGAATACATCTATGTCTACTCAATGAGGATGGTTATGACATAATTCTTAGACAAACGATCTCAACCCTTCACATTGAAGATGAAGTTCAGGAACCTAAGGACTTATTGAAAGCTCAGCAAGTCTTTTCAGACCTCTATTATGATGCTACTGACAAGTTTGAAGGACATTCAGCTACATATGAGGATTTTGGGTCATAAAAAGAACATGTGAGAGCCAAACTACTCATAAAAGGATAAGAGGAAAATTATTTTGACTTTCCAAACCAAAAAACAAGAAGACAAAAATGGTATAGAAGAAAAAGAGACACAAAAAACTTGAAATCTAGACCTATGCCATTAGTTTCTAGAAGAACACAGTTTTTGATGCAGATAGATGCACATGATTGTGTCAAAGAAAAAAGCACGGGTAGATATCCTTCAAACAACAAACAAGGGACATAAAAAACATCAACAAAATGGAGAAAGGAAACTCACTCAAAAGCTAAACACCTGGATGATGATTCATCCAGACACGAGTTGAATGAAAGAAGAAATATCAAGAGTTGAAGAAAGCTCTAAAGGAGATATATACCACTGAAATAAAAACACCGAGGAAGAGAGTAAAGATGTAATGAGTTTTCCATCCCATTACAATAAATATATGCTCCAAGACCGAAAGATCACAGTCAAATGGCCTGTAAGGGAACTAAGAAAGCAGGGTGAGTCCTATGAAGGACCTGAAAACGCAAAGAAAATAGATCTAGCCAACAAAACCAGGAGAAGAGCTTAGACTTGCCTACATGGCAAATGACTTGATTGAAGAAGAAGAATAGTTTTTGCTAATCTTACTAAAAGAATACTGATATATCTTTGCTTGCTCTTATAAAGATCTCAAGGGTGTTGATCCAAAAATCTGTCAACATACCATACCTATGAGAGACGATGCAAAACCAAGTAGACAAAGAACATATACTTATAATGAAACATTTGCCAGGAATATCAAAGAAGAGATAGAAAAGCTCAAGGAAGCTGAATTCATTTATGAAATTGAACACACAAGGTGTCTCCGATTGTGGTGGTACCCAAGAAAAACGGAAATTAAGAGTGTGTCTCAATCTCAAAAAAGTGAATGCAGCCACCATTAGAGACAACTACCCTCTTCGAATCACCAAGCATGTTTTAGAACGAGTTGCACGAAAAGAAGCTTACAGCTTCTTAGACGGCTTTTCGGGGTACAATCAACTTTTGGCTGATCCCAAAGATCATCATAAAACTGCCTTTGCAACTGAATGGGGTATTTTTACCTATAGGGTTATGCCTTTTGGGTTAACTAATGCTCCTACCACTTTTCAATTATTGATGAGCCATGCTTTCAAAGAATATCTTCAGAATTTCTTGGAAGTATATATGGATGATTTATGTGTACATTCATCAATCCGAGATGATCATTATGAACATCTCAAAAAGGTATTCGAAAAATGTAGACTTTATAGGATTTGCTTAAATCTTGAAAAGTGCACATTTATGGGCAGACAAGGAAAGATTCTTGGACATATAGTGTCTAAAAACGGCATAGCAACCGATATGGATAAAATGCATGTTATTTTTGATGAATTTCCTAGGCTAACAACAGTCAAAGGGGTTCAAGCTTTCATGGGACATTGTGGATATTACAGACAATTCATTTATATGTATGCTATAATCGCAAAACTCATGTATGGCCTGATTACACTCTTTGTATGGACTGATGAGTGTGAAGAATCCTTCATGAAGCTTAAACAAGCTCTCACTTCAGCCCTGATACTGAAAGCACCAGATTGGAATAAGATATTCTATATGCATGTTGATGCTTCCAATTTTGCCATTGGATGTATATTAGCTCAACAATGAGACAAAAATTTTGATTTTCCTATTTCTTATGCTAGTAGACAGTTGAATGTGGTAGAGAAACACTATACAACCACTGAAAGAGAAGGATTAGGGATGATCTATGCCGTAAAACAGTATAGTCATTACCTATTAGCCAACAAATTTGTGTTTTTTATGGACCACCAAGATTTATTGTCTTTGGTCAACAAGCCATGCAGCACAGGGAGAATAGTGAGATGGTTCATCATTCTTCAAAAATTTGATTTCACTGTAGTTATAAAAAGGGCACCACACACCAAAGAGCAGATCATTTATCGAGGATTATTTTAAGAGAACCACCAAAAGGGGTAGATGATGATCTACCAGATGCATATTTGTTCTTCGTGGAGATGATACCCCGTTGGTCAGAAAATATGGTTTCATTGATGACAATAGCTTAAGTGGATTCTCAAATACCACTTCCTATTACACCAGGATTGATTGAGCAATCGGCTATGTATCAATTACTAGCTGGAAGGCTATACAAACTAAATCAAGATGGGATATTTCTTTTGTGTATTAACCTTGAAGAGAAAATCCAATACCTAAGTCAAGCATACATCACCATAGTAGGACTTCATTTTGCAGAAGACCAAACTATGCAATGGATCTTGAGACTTGGAGTATTTTGGCCAACCACGAGGAGTGATGTTTACTCATTCGTAAAAGATTGTCTTCAATGCCAGAAACAAGCACCCATACCTCATGTGACATTATTTCAAATATCACTAGTGCCTAAGTGGAGTAACTATCTAGTTACTTACTTATCAAGTAGAACGTTTCCGGAGGATATGAGTAAACACCACCAAAGAGCTATTGAAACTGAAGCAAGGGACTATGCTCTTATTGGAAACCAATTGTATTGGAGAGGAAAGGATCAATATTTACGTCTCTGTGTAAATGAAGACGAATATGTCCCTGTTGGGATTAAAGCCCAAGTGGCCTCTTATGCGGATATGGCCGGCCGCCCGCCTAACTCACTTACCTCTAACTCTTTGTATATACTAACTTATTCTTTTGTGAATACTAAGGAATTGGGAGATAACCCTTCTAACAGTTCTCTGCGTACTGTACTGTGTAAGCTCACTGTGTGTGTGTGAGAGAGTCGACCCACGCTCCGCTCCGCGACTTCAATTGGTATCAGAGCCTTGGTTCAGTGCGGATTTGCGCAATCGCGTGCGCGCACTTTTTCGGCAGATTCTGGATCCGGAGTTCGAAAATTCACACTCGGCGTTCCGGGAGCGTTTCCATCAAGCGACCTGGGGTTTTACCCCCCTTTCGAAGCCGTTTATGTCCTCAGAATTTCGTTCTGAGCACTACAGCAGAAGATAGATTTCAACCGCAAAGAAATCCGTCTTGTGTAGATTGGCAAGCAGGAGCAGGTCGACATCAATATCGACATCGACATACATCACTTATTCGTCTTCAGAGCATCATCTATAGACCAGGTACACATACATATCATCAGATATATATATTGCAGTCTGCATTGCTACTTCTTGTGCTTACCAGGTTCCAGGGGAGGTGTGGCCATACGACGGCTTGACACCACTGGCATGTATTGCAGATTGATGTACTGTGATTGTGGGTCTGCTAGTTGTGAGTCACACTAGCAGACAGACCGCCGCAGCGGTCATAGGACAGTGATTGGTCTATTATAGGATGTATGCTAGTTCTGGGCAGTTTGCTGAGCCATCTTAGAGGGTCGTGTGTGAGGTTTTTTGAAGCCAAGCACTGGGGGCTGGGTTACCCAGTGTGAGGTGGATTAGGTTGCTGGAGTTCCCCTCTACACGCATCCTCTTCGGTGACTTTTATCCCTTAGGATGTATGACTTTGTGTAGACACTGGATTGCATCTTATGCGTCAGGCCGTTGAGGCATTGTTCAGGGTTCAGTCTTGAGACAGATACAGGTTCTGTCATCGCTCAGAGAGGAGATAGTGTATGCTTACAGGACAGCATATTACAGAGATTTTTTTAGATTTGTCACTGGTCAGCTATTTATGATTGTTTTTGAGCTATCTTTTGGTTCCCAGAGCTCAGTTTACAGGGGAGACTCTGTCAAAAATTTTCAAAATACTGACAGTTCCTGAGGAGAGGTGTTCAGCTTGTTGATTACAGCTTGTTTACTGTGTACAGAGGCCAGTTTACAGGGGAAACTCTGCCGGATTTTTCTCAGGAGTAAACAGTTTGGCAGATATGGCATCTTCTCAAAGTGAGACTCTTTACAACATAAAGAAGCTGGATGGCACAAACTTTCCATTCTGGAAGAAGCAGATTTGGCAGGTTTTGGTGCAGAAAAAACAAGTGAAGCCACTGAAACTCAAAGGGGAGAGACCAGAATTTATGGCTGAAGATGAGTGGGAAGAGCTTGACGAGTTAGCTTGTTCCACAATCATGCTGACACTGGCAGAAAATGTTTACTTCAACGTAGCAGAAGAGACTACAGCGTATGGCGTATGGCAAAAGCTATGTGGTATGTACGAGAAACAAAGTGATGCTTCTCAGATTTACTGGCTCAAGAAATTGGTGGATTTGAAGATGAAGGAAGGGACAGCCATGTCAAATCATCTGAATGAATTTCACACAATTTTCAGCCAGTTAACAGCACAGGAGATAGTCTTTCCAGATTCAGTGAAAGCTATGTTTCTCTTAATCACTTTGCCAGACAGTTGGGATACTTTTCGTACAGCGTTAAGTAATTCTGTCACGCCAGAAGGTCTTACAAGTGCCAATGTAGAAGGCAGCTTGCTCACAGAGGAAGAGAACAGGAAGAACATTGACAAAGGCAAAGGCAATAGTGCTTTGGTCGTTCGAGGGAGACAACAGTTTAAAGAGAAGAAGGGTAAGAAGGCACAAAACCGAAGTAAGTCTCGTGATTCGAAGTCAAAGGATGACATAGAATGCTACCATTGTGGCAAGAAGGGTCACATGAAGCGAGACTGTACGAAGTGGAAACAAGAAAAAGGCAAAACAAAGAGTTCTGAGCAAGATGAAAAGAAGAGTTCAGTGAAGATTGAAGAGGTGAATGTCACAGGATCTGGTTCAGACAGTGATTCTGGTATAGCAGCTGGTGACATCTTCCTTACAAGCAATCTTGATTCTGTTTTCTTGACTGCAGAGGATGGACATGCTATGAGTGATTGGATTATCGACTCAGGGGCATCTTTACATGTTTCTCCGCACAAAGAGTGGTTTACATCATATGTGGCTACTAAAGATTATGTCAGACTTGGCAATGAGTAGGTTTGTGACATACTTGGAGTGGGAGATGTGCAGTTGAAGTTTCAGAATGGCTCTTCTTTATGGCTCAAGAATGTCAGACATGTTCCAGCAATCCGAAAGAGCTTGATTAGTACAGGGAAGTTGGATGATGCGGGTTATGTGACAGTTTTTGGGAACAGCGCTTGGAAGATCTCCAAAGGTTCGATGACTGTAGCACATGGAAGCAAGTCAGGAACTCTGTACACTTTACATGTTTCAGAGGTTAAAAACCATGTAATTAATGTGATTGAGCAGCCAAGTGTGTCACTGTGGCATCGTAGGTTGGGACATATGTCAAAAAGAGGAATGGAAATACTTTCTCATTATGGTTATTTGCCTGGCTTTTCATTTCAAGATTTTGAGTTTTGTGAGCATTGTGTTTATGGTAAGCAAACACAGGAACCGCACAGATCAAAGAGGAATCGTAGGGACGAACGGTTAGCTCTTGTACACAGTGATCTATGCGGACCAATGCCTAGTTTGTCACTAGGGGGAGCAACGTACTTTTGTACATTCATAGATGACTATTCTCGCAAAGTATGGGTTTACTTCTTGAAGCACAAGGATGAGGTGCTCAAGGTCTTTAAGACATTCTTGCAGCTGGTGGAGAATCAGAGTGGTCAGAAGCTGAAGTGCTTGAGAACTGACAATGGTGGAGAGTACGTTTCCAAAGCTTTTCAAGACTTTTGTGAAGAAAAAGGGATTAAGCGGGAACTTACTGCACCATATAATCCTTCACAAAATGGGGTTGCAGAACGTATGAATAGGACCATACAAGAGAAGGTCAGAAGCATGTTGTCAAATGCTGAGTTGCCTGATGGATTTTGGACGGAAGCAGTGGCTACAGCAGTCCATTTGATCAACAGGTCTCCTAGTAGGGTTCTGGATAAGAGTGCAGTGGCCGAGATGCTATGGACAGGCAAGGCACCTTTGTATAAGCATCTCAGAGTCTTTGGTTGTGAAGCTTATAGCCATATTCCTAAGGAGTTCAGAAATAAGTTAGAACCAAAGAGCAAGAAGTGTATATTTCTTGGCTACGGAGAATCGGGCGAGATGGGTTACCGGCTTTGGGATCCTGAGTCCAGAAAGCTTATTCGTAGCAATGATGTGCATTTCAATGAAGCCAAGTTTCACGATAAGCCAGAGAAGACAGAGGAGATCAGAAGAGTTGTCTTCAGGGAAGATGGACCTAGTGCTAGCACATCAAGACAGCATGGTCAGGCTCAGGAACAGCCTATAGTGGCTAGAGAGGCAGAATCAGTTGTGGTGAGACGTTCTGAGCGTGTCTCCAAACCACCTGATCGTTATGTGCCATCTCTAAATTATGTCATGCTCACAGATTGCGGAGAACCATCTTGTTACAAGGAAGCATTACAAGTGGTTGACTCGAAAAAATGGCAGTTGGCCATGCAGTCAGAGATGACAGCTCTGCATAAAAACCAGACATGGAAGTTGGTTAAATTACCACAGGGCAAAAAGTCTCTACCATGTAAATGGGTTTACAGGTATAAGATCACCGCTCATGATAGTCAGCCAAAGTACAAAGCAAGGCTTGTTGCCAAGGGCTTTAAGCAAGAACAAGGCATTGACTTTGATGAAGTCTTCTCTCCAGTGGTCAAGATGACTACATTGAGATGCTTTCTTGCATTGGTTGCTATATTGGATTTGGTGTTGCACCAAATGGATGTCAAGACAGCGTTCTTGCATGGTGATTTAGATGTGGAAATTTACATGCAGCAGCCAGAAGGGTTTGTTGAGAAAGGCATGGAACATTTGGTATGCCAGTTGTTAAAGAGTCTTTATGGCTTAAAACAATCACCGAGGGCATGGTACCATAAGTTCCACCAGTTTATGCTTTCTCAAGGCTACAAACGTAGTGAGTTCGATCACTGTCTATATACAAAGAAGGCTAAGGATGGCAGTTGGCTGATCCTTATTTTGTATGTGGATGACATGTTGATTGCTGGCAAACACTTGGAAGAAATTTCAGCTTTGAAGTCAAAGATGGCAAAATCATTTGACATGAAAGACATGGGTGAGGCAAGTCATATACTTGGTATGCGCATTGAGAGAGACAGATCAAAGAAGTTGATTTGGTTATCTCAAACAGAGTATATTGACAAGGTTTTGCAACGTTTCAATATGGAGAAGGGAAAGGCATTGAGTGTTCCATTGCCACCATATGTGAAACTTGGCAAACAAGATTGTCCTGTGTCTGAGGAAGAAAAGGCTGAAATGGATAAGATTCCATATGCGTCTGCAGTGGGTAGTTTGATGTATGCAATGATTGCTACACGTCCGGATATTGCATTTGCAGTGGGAGTGGTTAGCAGATATATGTCAAATCCCAGCAAGAAACATTGGGAGGCAGTGAAAGGTATCATGAGATACTTAAAACATACAAAGAGTATGCGCATATGCTATGGTAGTCAGGATTTGAGTGTCAGAGGATACACTGACTCAGATTATGCAGGAGACTTGGATAAGAGGAGATCTACATCAGGCTATGTCTTTACATTGGCTGGAGGTGCCATATCATGGCGATCTCGATTACAAGATTGTGTTACACAGTCTACTACTGAAGCTGAGTATGTTGCAGCAAATGAGGCATGCAAAGAAGCTATTTGGCTTGGTAGATTGGTTACAGACTTGGGAATCAAAGTAGATATGCCAGAGTTATATTGTGATAGTCAAAGTGCTATACAATTGGCAAAGAATCCAGTGTTCCATTCGAAGACTAAGCATATTGATGTGAAATATCACTTCATTAGGGAAGTACTTGAAGACAAGCAGATACAACTGCTGAAGATCCACACCAAGGACAATCCTGCTGATCTACTCACAAAGGGACTTCCAAGAGAGGGCTTTGTGCATTGTCGTGAGTTATTGGGCATTGGATAGATGGCAGCCATGTAAATCTTTGTACATTTATGTTCATAGATTTACAGTTACTTAAAGTGCCACATTGGACTTTAAGTGGGAGGTTGTTGGGATTAAAGCCCAAGTGGCCTCTTATGCGGATATGGCCGCCCGCCCGCCTAACTCACTTACCTCTAACTCTTTGTATATACTAACTTATTCTTTTGTGAATACTAAGGAATTGGGAGATAACCCTTCTAACAGTTCTCTGCGTACTGTACTGTGTAAGCTCACTGTGTGTGTGTGAGAGAGTCGACCCACGCTCCGCTCCGCGACTTCAGTCCCCACTCTAGAACAAGCACATGCTGATTAGCTGGAGGTCACTTTTCTAGTGAAACCACGGCTAGAGCAATATTAATGACAGGCATATGGTGGCCAACACTTTTTGCAGATGCCAAAGAATATGTTCAAAGGTGTGATGCATGCCAACGCGCAAAAATGCCAACCAGGGTAGACAGTATATCCTTAAGACCAATAATGGGGGCTGGAGCTTTTGCAAAATGGGGCATAGAATTTGTCGGGCCAATACAACCACCTGCTTATAGAACTCAAGCTCAATATATCATTGTAGCTACGGACTATTTGACCAAGTGGGCAGAGGCTAAGGCAACCAAAAACAATGATGCTAGAACCACAATCGCATTCTTGTATGAGAATGTATTCACAAGATATGGACTTCCAATAGATATTGTCAGCGAAAGGGGAACTCATTTCCTCAATGAGGTAATTGAGTATCTTTTTAATGAATTTATGGTCATCCATAACAAATCCGCTCCATATCATCCACAAGCAAGTAGACAAGCTGAGCACACGAAAAAAATTCTTAGCTCGGTATTGACTAAAGTGGTTAGTTCAAGATGAACTGATCGGGAAATGAACCTACATGCCGCTCTATGGGCTTATAGAGTTTCATTCAAGATAGCTTTAAATGCTACACCCTTTGATCTTGTTTATGGTCTTGATGTCATACTACCAATAGAATTTCTATCGTCGACACTAAAGGTAGCTAAAGATCTTGAGTGGACCGGACATGAACTGTCAGAGAGGCTTGAAGATTTAGAACAGCTTTATGAGAAAAGGCTACACAAAAACGGAAGCAAAAACAATTTTTTGATTCACATCTAGTCACAAAAATCTTTAAAAAAGGGGACCTAGTTTTAGTATATTCCCTTAAGCAACACATTCCCAAATTCAAGAAGAAGGGAATGGACCGTTTATCATTGAAGACGTATCTCCAAGTGGAGCAGTTAAGTTGCCCACTCTAGATGGTGAACCAATGGCTAATTGGATTAGAGGATGCCGCTTAAAGAAGTACCATTTGCCATTAACCAATGATTTGCTAGAGAAGATGCATGCAACAAAGCAAAGAAAGATGAAGCCCAAAAGGAAGCTCGCCTTCAAGTACTCAAGAGGAAAGCTGCTTTCAAAAATCAACAAACACCTATTCCCATCAACACTTTGGAACCAGATGACAGACTATGGGAATTGAAGAATGATGCAGTGTATGGTTGGATGGAATGGACCTTGGCATCAAAGTATAATTGAACAATAATAGCACAAATGCATTAGTAGATATCGGAGCTCGAATGAATGCAGTCAATCATTCCACTTACAAAAAATTTGAATCAAAACGACAGACGAAAGCGGGAAGCCTAAATCAGGCCGCCAAGGCCTGTTTCTACAAATTCTCGCAGAATGAGCTAACGGAGTCCGATTGAAGAAATTTTTGAGTCTAACGTAGATTTCACGGTCTAATAGGATTAACAGGGGAATCTGGGGGGAAATAGTTTGGGAAGTCCGAGTATAGATATCCAAGGTAGCCCAAAATCACCTCATTTCCACTAATCACTCTTGGAGGAGAGTGCTTTCTACCTTCTTTGAGCGTGATCTTCGGAGTCCACAGTGGCCCATTTTCAGCACCGTTTCACACAAGACATGAGGGGTAAGTTATAAACTCATCAAAGAACGTTTCTATACAGTCGAGTAGCAGGTTTAGGCTGCATGAACTCCTACGACACAAAAACGTTCATAGCGGCTTGTCAGCTCAATCGAATCGGATGAGACTTGAACTGTAGCATGTCCCTAGATAGTAGAACACCTCCATATCATTAGATGACCATTTGGCAAGGGCCGAGGAGGTCCCAAGTAAATAATCTAGATTTTTTCCACATGCCAGAATCAGATTTTGACTCCACGGGCAGCTTATAGACAAGGTCTATACACAATGTACTTAAATGGTTTCAAGAAAACAGTTAAGGCAAGCTCTCAAACAGCAGGAAACATCTCGAAGACTACAAAGTGTCAAATTTGACATATGAAGTTAAACTGACTCCAAATGAGCCCAAACTGGAGGAGCAACATTAGGACTATGTAGTGGACAAGTCCATGGCTTCAAAAGTGACCAAACAACTCTACACACCAAGTAGTAACAAAAACCCGTGATTTCAGAGTCGACAAGAGCACGAAATGATGCCAACACGACCAAGCCTTACCAAATTCATTTTAGGACTTGTTTAGATGTATTTAAGATATTTAGGTCATCAAATTATCTTCTCATGCAAAAAAAGTGACTGTTGTAAATAATTACGATTATTTACTTTTGTACACATTTGGCTTGAAAATTATCTTGTCACTTCACCTATCACTTGTACACATCTATCACATGCCATATGTCAAGTATGAGCCCAAAAGATCAAGAAAATCTTTGATTTTGTCAAAAAAACGCACTAAAGGTTCTTCTGTGCAAATTTTGCGTTAATTGTCTCATTTTTTGATCCAAATCACCCCATATCTCATGCAGAGGCTCTATATCATGTCTAAAACCAACTTGCAACAAAAAATGTTCAATTTGATGAAAAAGTTATAATCACGATTATTTACTTTTTTTTTTACCAAAATGGGTTTAAATTTCAACTTTGACCTTATGGGACCAAAGTACATGATTTATCAAGCCCACCAATCAAGTTTCATCAACTTTGGATCACAAAAACCCAAAATCCCTTTATATCTATGGTTTCAAAATCTGAAGCCTAAATCTAACACCATTTCTCCTCTGTGCACTCAAATGAGCCCACACTTCACTCAAAGTATCTAAATCACATATGCTTCAAGCCTATGATATCAAAAATTCAAAAAGTTGGAAAATTTTCCCATTTATAAATAATCGCCATTATTTATTTTAGTTACAATTTTTGCCTGGATTACATGGTTTTGACCCTTATATGTCTTTATACATCTATGCATGCTCCAAAATTGATTTGAAGTAAAATGGACATCATTTGCCAGCAATTCAAACTCGGGACATTTCAGAGCAAAATCCGTGGAATTTTCTAACTTTGACACTGTATTCTCCTATTAGGTGCAGTGCAAGCGGCTGAAAAAGCAAAGAAGAGGATGACTCAGAAGGAGAAGCTGCAAAAATTTCCACCATACCAGTTGGAGCCACGCTCTGTGGAAACGAGAAAGACAACCTACCTATCTAAAGAACAGCTTGAAGAAAACAACACTACAATCTTCACCGACAGGTTCAAGAGTGAAGATGGAAACTAGTTAGAGTTACAAATGCTACCCAAGGAAGTTTATGATGCAGCTGCAAAGCTAGACACTAAAGAAGCCAACAGAAGACTAGGACTTCAAGAATTCTACAACCAAGAGCCATGTGGAGTAGATTTTCAGCGGGCCTATAAACTATTATCCACTATCAAAGAGGATGGATCTGCTCAGTTCACGGATCAGCTGAGGCATTAAAGCTGCCAACTGAAGGAATGACAATGAGGGCGAGGGATAGGAAGACGGTTGGCACGTTCACCAAGGATACAGCTACCGCCACTTTCTCTGACCTAATTTTGAAGCAAGGGGAGGATCCCGCCCGTCTTTATCAATAACACTTCCACTTCCTCTCAAAGAAACCAGT
Organism: Adiantum capillus-veneris; assembly: GCF_014529385.1. Classification (NCBI taxonomy): domain Eukaryota; kingdom Viridiplantae; phylum Streptophyta; class Polypodiopsida; order Polypodiales; family Pteridaceae; genus Adiantum; species Adiantum capillus-veneris. The sequence continues at coordinate 44,076,053 of NC_140945.1, forward strand.
TGTTGAGAGAAGGACATACGAAAGCTCAAGAGGTGGCAGGAACCTTTGACCAGCCAATTAAAGACATACCATCAATCTCCTTTGCGGATATGGAAACACAACCGACAGAAGGGCAGACTGGAGATTTTGAATTTCAAGTACCAATCACTAAAGAAGAACAATTTTCAATGGTCTAGCTTTCTAAAGCTAAAGAAGATGCACTGAGAGAGCAGATTGTCCATGAAGTAGATGCTGAATGGAAAGCGGCAATGGATTGGGAGTTGAGAGTTCTCCACTCAGTCAATGTAACCCAGCTCACTCCAAACCAAATCAATGCTCAATGACATCAACAGTCGTTGCCCTACCCTTTAATAAAGGTGGAGCTACTGCAAGTCAAAGAAAGACTTTACAAGGATATGCAGGAAGAAGGTTCAGATGCTCTCCGCCCCAAATGGACAAAGAATTGGCTCAACAAGAACTCAAGATACCTCATTCTGTTTACAAGCTATGTCTTTCAGTTGAGCATACTGCTCAAAGGCTTGTATGTGAACATTGGGGTCATCCTTCTTTGCCCCTTTGAATATAGGAAAGGAGATTTTCAAATATGTAGAATGTTCCTTGCTGTTGTTGATTCTGGTTTTACATATTGGTTTCTTCCTGCATGGCTTCTTCTTGTCGTAATGAACAGTGTCAGTCTCACTGTCATCGGTTTCCATCTTTGTCGTTGTCTCTTCAATTGTTTGCTTGGTTCCCTTGTGTAGTGAGTGATGAGTTTTTTGACTCCTATCTCTCTCATTAGTCTCCTTTTGACTTTTGGATCCTTGAGTCCTATTCCGTCTAGCAGCCTTTTTAGGTCTTCGATGCCTGGAATGACTAGAATACTGCGACTCCCTTGATTCATCAGCAGTACCCCCTCGTGCAGTGACCTCAGTCTCATTCCCAGGTTGCGGACCAGTTTTCAGAGCCTACTTTAGTCTCCTTTGGAATTGGACTGACTCTCTCTTGATTTGACATAAAGAGAGTTGCTCGCCAACGACCTCTGGTACTTGTTTTGGTTGGCATTGTGGACATACAATAGCTCTAATACCACTTAGGAGATAGTTTGCCTATCTCAGAGCTTCTTAGTTGAAACCACTATGATTGCCAAAATGGAATGAGTTGGATGCGTTCAAACAGCTATTCCACGTTGGTACTTAGAACTAAAGATGTCAGACTTAGAAGACTCAATGATTACTGGAAAACAATGTTGGAACTGAAAGAGGAAACATCAGAATCGACAGATGAAACACTAAAACTGAAAGAGAAGACATTGTTGAGAGCATTCAATATCCAAAGAGTTGGATTTGTCACTACAGAAGTGAGAGAAAGTGCACCAAACTGATTACAAGAGCACAAGTAGCTTCGGATGTAGACTAATGAAGATTCTAAGGAGTCAAAAGCTATACAAAATGAGTAATGGGTCATATTTATAGACTGCCGGTGTCTGACCAAGTGTGCACTATCAGTTGATGCGGTGACTTGTTGGTTACTTCTCCTAGAAGCTTCCTTCACCCACCAGTCCAACTTAAGGTCGGTTCCCGCCTTCTACAGATGGTAACAAAAACACCTTGCTTTCTTGACACATGCAACCCACACACACACATAAGTAAAAAATAGACAAAATGCTAGAGAGAGAGAGAGAGAGAGAGAGAGAGAGAGAGAGAGAGACCTAGCATCTTGTGTGTCGAACGTCAACTATGGAGTTTTCTTACGTAGCATGCAGTGAGGCCAAGAGGGATGGGTAGCGATGACGTGAAGGACAATGCAAAGGACAATACCACTACTAGTGATAATCATGCCTTACCTTGGACATTTGAATTTAATATGTTGTTAAACTATGCCCTACTAGTCTTGTAAGCTTTACAAGGGGAGGTATATAACTCATGTAGCCTAGCCATGCTTTCATCCACTAGTAGGTAGCTATTAACTATTGTATATTGGGTTCCAAATTGTTGGACTTATCCAATGAAATTAAGATTAATAGAACGAAATTTAATCTATGTGTGTAACAATTTTCAGAAACTTACGGAACAATTGCTAGATCAATCATGCTTAATGCACTTGTACTGATAAGAAAGAAAAAGAGACTAATTGAGGGCTAGAATTATGGAGCTAACCCCTCCCCCTGATCAAAAGGAATTATTTTCATTAACTCTCTTTATGAGAGAGACCCGTAAGAACATTCTTGGGACCCTTTTAATGTCGTTCTAATACAATAAAGGCATATCAAAATCCCAAATAACTTTCCTATACAGTTTTGAAGGTAGCATCATTTTTTGGCACTTATAAGCCATTAATACAACCTTCTACCATCTTAAAATTCTTCATTATTTGACTATTTGTACTTTCTCTCTCTATAATGGCCAATTCTAGTGAGAGAAATTTAAAGCAAAGTTACTAGTGACATTACCTCACCCTTGAAATCATTAATCGTCCTCCTTTATGAGCATATACAAGGGATGTTGATATTGGTCTCTTTACATTTAGCAAAGAATCCACTTCAAGCTCTTGACATCAATCACTAAATGGGCAATCTATTTGATGCTTAGGAGTGACTATTGCCATAAAATACTAGCAAAAACATCATTCCACAGTAAATTGCAAGTTTACTCAAAAAGAAAATTTATGTCGCAAATGTGTGATATTTGTATGCAAATACTTAAACTTGAAATCTTAAATTAGGAACATTTAAATAAAAGAATTAAATTGAGAACATTTGAATAAAAGAATTGACAAAAAGAAAAAATACTCATTTGTCATCACACATGGAAAGGTTAGGCAGTGTATGTAAAATATTTTAAACATTTACCGAATGTTATCCTTCAATTGAGGTTTCTGGATCTAATTGGTATCGTTCAAAGGATCGTTCTTAAACTTACTTCAATACTTATGCCACTTAGTGGTTGAAACACTACGTTTTGGTTTATTCTAACAACTTGGGAGAAAACTATCATGTCATCCAAGAAATACTACTATATAGACTCTATGTTGGCAAAAACTTCTTCCTATCATTCTACTGAATGTGGAAAGAGCATTTGTTAGCCCAAAGGGCATAACCAAATATGATGTTGATCTTAATCATATCATAAAATATTCTCTACTAGCAATTGATTGTATTGTAGGCCTCATTCATACTAGCAATTTATAATGAAGGTTTTTGTTATGGTTTTTGTTCACGGTCATACTAAACGAGATAGCTTGATAGCATTATTAGAATGTTCAATTATGTGCTTACCCATTAGCTCGTGGTGAGAAAATCTCCATATTTTCTATCCTTTATTGCTTTATGGATCAAGGCTGAGTTAATTGGATTCGAGTTACAAGTAGTGCACTTAAAGAATGTTGATTTTGTAGCTCTCTTTTCTCTCTTAGCCTCAAAGTTTTGATGGCTTCATCATACAACAAATTGGTAATGTTCTAGAAGTTTGACTACCAGATTCTTTGACGATGGGTTTTATCAAATTACTTACTAGTTAGAAATTTGGTATAGGTGTTAACAAGAAGTCAAGTTGGCTACAGTTTGATGGTAGTGTGATGACCTACAAAGGGAAGCACCACTTGGTTCATAAATTCAAAATGGTTAATTTTATTTTGCAAGAAATGATAGATCAGTTACATGTGTTCATTGTAGGTGTCAACTTTGTCTCCCTTTCTGTTGAGTACATGTGACAATAAAAGTGGGTTTTGAGATTTGGAGGTGTGAGGATGTTATCCAACACTTTTAATTTGATTAGAAGCCTATTAGCTAGGATGAATAGGTATTTTTGTTGAGGATTATGATAACATGAAAAGTGCTAGGTACTTTTGATCTCCTTAAAAGGTGATTGTTTTACTTAATTTTAGCTATCATCTTTGTATTGGCTCTATGAAAATTTGTCATACATCAAAAGTCAATTGGAGCAAGGGATCCATACAAATTTTCATAGAGCCAATACAAACATGATAGCTAAAATTAAGCAATACAATCACCTTTTAAGGAGATCAAAAGTACCTAGCACTTTTCATGTTATCATAATCCTCAACAAAAATCCCTATTCATCCTAGCTAATAGGCTTCTAATCAAATTAAGAGTGTTGGATAACATCCTCACAACTAACTTTTGTGTGAATTCTTGTTCTGTTAATCCACAAAAAACCTCATGAAGACCTTTTAGACATTTGTTCTCAAGCCTTCTTCTTGTCTCAATGATACCCTATCTTCTTGGTTTCTTGAAAAATACCTAGTCTCAAAGCCTATTTTATAGAATGAGGTGTTAAGCCAAAAAAGTGGCTCAAGCCTCGAGCCCCTTACATGGCTAAAACACAAACCTAGCGTTAATGAGTCTAGAATGGGAGGGCACCACGTGCCAATGGAAAAGAATAGACTGAAAAAATTTGAGCACTTCAAATAACATGCACCACACACAAGACAAGGAGTGGCGGAGTTCCACCTCAAGAGAGCGCTAGCCCCAAGCCCTGGAGTCCCTTTCGGTACTTCTTTATATTGCTGCAACACAGTACAAGCCGCTACTCTGTCCTCTGCACTCCCATGTGGAGACGTGCCAGAGACTGAGCCCATGGCACATATTTAAAGGCTCTCCGCCTATCCAAAAGCAATACATGAAAAGCCCAGTCCAAAAAGCATATAGCCTCTAAAACAGCTAGCGTATTTTAGGAATTCCATACACCTGCTGCCATGTCAGCCAGTTGTCAACGCAAATCGCGGAAATCCGTCCTCCTCCACATGACACTGTCCACGCGATTTCCTGGTGCAGTCCGTATAGTAATCACACTAGGCCTCCAAGGTTATCAGCTTGAGAAGAGACACCTGTTGCGAGCTGTCAAAAAATTTCAAGTCGTAATTTGCTAGGGTTTCCATGGCAAGCATTTCAAGATGACATAGGACGGGCACCACGTGCCAATAGAAAAGAACAAACTGAATAGACTTTTACCACTTCAATAACAATTGAACTGAAAGAGAGAGACGACACGCGACACGGAGTGGCGGAATTCCACCCAAGAGAGTATTGGCCCCAAACCTTGGCGCCCCTTTCGGTGTTTCTTTATATTGCATCAACACAGTACAAGCCGGTACTCCAGACTCTGCACCTTCTCCAGGAAGCATGCCAGAGAATGAGCCCATGGCCTCATATCTAAAGGCCCAAAAGGAGTTTACATGAAAAGCCTTCAAACCTCAAGAGCATCTGGTCCAAAAACAATGCCCAAAAGCTGCCAACGTAATTTACGAAAATCCGTACAACTGCCACATCAACAGTGAAAATCACGAAAATCCGTACAAGCTGCCACCTCAACATGTCAACTCAACTTCCGGAGCATCTGTACTGCTGCCACGTCATCAGCTCCGCAAGTCTTTGTGCGTGTGTGTGTGTGTGGGTCCTGATTTATTTTAATCCCTTTATATCACCTGGGCCCCATCGAACGGGGTCCCATAAGTTGGTAGGACTTCTTCTTCCGCTGTTGCTTGTTCTTCTTAGGTTTTAGGCCCCTCGGCCGTGACCTGAAGGTTGGCTCTGCTCTTCAGTGACTTGACACGTAGCAGTTTGTGACATCCCCCTTTTTGAAAGAAGGTAATCGTCCGCGATTACAACATATCTGCAAAACAATTCAAGTTATCTCAAACATTTCCGAGGGTCATTCCAAGGGACAAATAAATTTGCTCTTTTTTTTGTTAAGGAGTTGGCTTCTCCTTTCGGCTCTTTTGATCAAGGAGTTGGCTTCTCCCTTCATCCACATCAGAACTCTTGATATTCCGGCGTAGTAAAATTAGCCATCACACCCAAACCGTATTGATCTTCCACGGGTGTCTTGATGCACTAAAATTACATACCCAGGCAATCTCATCCAATTAGAAATATTCAGTGGTTGACACATCACAATGCAACGCAAATGCTCACATATCCGAAGATACTCAAATAAAATTCAAGTAGTCTCTGGTTTGCTCTGTCTACTCTTCTTTAGGACCGGTATGCTTTCAAAAAAGCACACGCCTAATGCTCTGATACCACTGTCACAAGACAGGCACCACGTGCCAATAGAAAAGAACAAACTGAACAGACTTTTAGCACTTCAATAACAGCTGAACTAAAAGAGAGAGACGACACACGACACGGAGTTGTGGAATTCCATCCCAGAGAGTATTGGCCCCAAACCTTGGCGCCCCTTTTGGTATTTCTTTATATTGCATCAACACAGTACAAGCCGGTACTCTAGACTCTGCACCTTGTCCAGGAAGCATGCCAAAGAACGAGCCCATGGCCTCATATTTAAAGGCCTCATATTTGTTTTACAGCAAATCTACAAAACAATTCAAGTTAGCTCAAACATTTCCGAGGGTCCTTCCAAGGGACCAATAAATTTGTTTTTTTTTTTGTTAAGGAGTTGGCTTCACCTTTCGGCTCTTTTCATCAAGGAGTTGGCTTCTCCTTTCATCCACATCAGAACTCTTGATATTCCGGCGTAGTAAAATTAGCCATCACACCCAGACCGTATTGATCTTCCACGGGTGTCTTGAGGCACTAAAATTACATACCCAGGCAATCTCATCCAATTAGAAATATTCAATGGTTGACACATCACAATGCAACGCAAATGCTCACATATGCATGTTACAAGACATATAAACATAAAGTCATCGATGAACACTCCCCCCGCAAATACCAATCCGGGTCGGGCCATGAGCTGTTCAACGACTCCCTCATCACTCCTCCCACAAATAACCTAAAGAGGTCCAGGTGATGAGATATAGAGGCCTTCTACAACCAAACGCCCCCCAGATCGCAACCTGCGTCATTTGGAGGTGTTGAGAGTAAGGACTGCTTAGACTTCTTAATACTCCCCCCGTAAATAAGCATCCAATTCCAAGCCATGAGTAAAAACAACACTTTTTAATCATTCAATACACCCCCCGCAGATAACCATCCAGGTCCGGGCCATGAGTAAAATCAACACTTTTCAATCATTCAATACTCCACCACCAAATAACCACAAGGGTCCGGGCCATGAGTAAAAACAACACTTTTCAATCATTCAATACTCCCCCCGCAAGGGTCCTCGCCATGAGTATGAACAAGCTTTCTCAACATTATTTCTCACTACTCTAGCCTGGAGTAAAAATCACCAATCATTGAAACCAGTATTAAAACCAGAGTCAGACAATTCAAATCGGCACCAAGACAAGTTTAAAACACATACCATCCATTTCAAAAAAAGTTTCAAACAATACTGTCTCAAACAAAGTTCAAAAGTATCTAACTGTAAAACAACTAGATAGTTCATTCAAGGTTTTGTTCGGACAACCGAACTGTCAGAGGGAGCAGCGGAAGGTGGAGAGAGAGAGAGAGAGAGAGAGAGAGAGAGAGAGAGAGAGAGAGAGAGAGAGAGAGAGAGAGAGAGAGAGAGAGAGAGAGAGAGAGAGAGGGAGGGAGGGAGAGAGAGAGAGAGAGAGAGAGAGAGAGAGAGAGAGAGGGAGGGAGGGAGAGACAATGGCGATGGACACACAAGAGACAGATGGAAAAGGCTGGCAAGTCCCAATAACTCCAGATGGCAAAAACTGTTGTGTATAAGACAAGATGGCAAGATACAAATGGGAGAGTGCATCCCCCCCCTCCTATATACAGGAGAGTAGGGAGTAGGTAGGGCAGACCAGAGCCCCAACGACCATGCACAAAAAACCCATAAATGAGGAAAAAATAGAAAATGACCAGAATAGGTCCGACCGGGCAAAGTGCTGAGCAAAACCCTAAATGTGCCTGAAGATCCCTGTCCAGCAAGTGTACGGGTAGCAAACCCACAACCAAGGGCCAGTGCACGTGATGTGTGTGAAGCCTGTAGGCAAGGTGCGAAGCATCTAGAGATGAAGAATCTAACACGAACTTTGAGGACGACTGGCTTGCCCTTCTGCATCACGGTGATGGTTTGGTTCTGAACCTGGAGAGTCGCATCATTCTTGTCATGCCAAGGCATGCCCAAGAGAACGTCACAATTGCCCAACTTCATAATGTGGAAATCGGCTTTTCCATGATAATCTTTGGACAATCACTAGAAGAGCACCAATGAGCGGTACCACTTTCTGAGTTTTCCTTGTGGCTAGCTCAGCTTCAATTTCTCCACCCTCTACATCATAATCAAAGTCCATCTGCTTCAAGGATTCAAGATAGATGAAGTTCTTTGTAGCTCCTGGGTAAGTTCTTTCTAGCTCCTGGGTCAAAGAAAATTAGGGCTTTCAAACCGTTGACTTTTCCATATGCTAGACACAATTCATTTGTACTTTCAAGGTGCATGCCATAGATATCAGGTACTAATCTAATGACTAGTTTAGCTCGTTTGGCTAGATATGGTCTTGCGTTTCTGTCAACCGTCGGCACGGGCGTCGGCTCCCTTGGTTTGTGAGTGTGTTGGGACAACCAAAATAGTTATGTCCGGTTTGAAAGCATCCAAAACATCGGCCTTCTTCTAGTAAGGTATCTCGTTGTTGAGGTGTCAAACGAGGCCTTTGCGGTTGGCTTTCACGAGATCTCGAGAATTTGTTCTTCATTGGCGAGAGTTGCGGTTAGTGGCCGGAGATTCTTCTATGGTAGACTCTAGCTTTCCCTTCATCAGTTTGTAGCCAACCGCAGCATGGTCCATAAGCTCTTGCATGGTAGAGACTTGCTTGGAAAGACCGTATTCCTGCAATGGTGATGGTAGCCCAATGGTGTACAACTCGCACTGGTCCTCCAAGGAAATGAACTTAAAGAAGGACACTAGAAGGTACACGTCAAGAAACGTGTACCATGCAAGAGCTTATGGACCGCTTCATGGTCCATAAGCTCTTGCATGGTAGAGACTTGCTTGGAAAGACCGTGTTCCTGCAATGGTGATGGTAGCCCAATGGTGTACCACTCGCACTGGTCCTCCAAGGAAATGAACTTAAAGAAGGACACTAGAAGGTACACGTCAAGAAACCTTTGGTTATAGTCGTCCATGGTTTCGGTGGCAAGCATTTTCAAGTTGCCCCACTCTGCCAAAATCCGGACTTCAAACATAGAAGTTATGTAACTGCATGCAAAAACTGTCTTGAAAGCTTGCCAGGTCCATGGAGCATGTTGTTGTTTCGCGATTGAACTCCACCATTGCATAGCATTATCTTTAAGAAATCCTGCTACTTGAGAAATCTTAGATTCTTCTGTAAAGTTCCCCAAAGCATAGATGTTGTCGAATTGCTGTAGGAATTACAATGCTTTCTTTCGATCTTTCACCGCGGAAAAAGTGAAAAATTTGATTGTCGTGCTGCCATCCTTGAAATATCTGGGTTGGTTAGGTGCATATCCCAGGTATGGATAATAACGTTATCCATATGGGCTCCAACCATTGTAGCATGGTGGCGGTGGTGATGGAGGAGGTGGGGGCAATGGCGGTGGCAAAGGCAGTTGCACTGGATCAGGGTCAGATGGATGCACCATATTCCCGAAGACTCCCCCAATCGGAACAGACGGTTGAGAAGGTTGCCAGTTGGAAGCTCCCGTACTTTCTAGTGCCGGAGGAGGAGGTACCACATGGGGCATCAGAGGGGGTAACATGTAGTTCAAAGATTGTTTAAAACTTTGCAACATCGGAAGATTCTGTTGAGGATGCCGCAAAGGAATGTCGTGAAGCTCGTTGAGCAGAAACTGTAAATATTTTGCATGAACGCCATGTCTTGGGTTCTTTATTGCTTATGCCCTATAAGACAGAGCGATGAAAGATGGGAGCGCGCACGATGCGCGATGAAGTAAGGATGGGAGTGGCTAATAAGTCCGGAGTCGAGACCCAAAGATACTCAAATAAAACTCAAGTAGTCTCTGGTTTGCTCTGTCTACTCTTCTTTAGGATCGGTATGCTTTCAAAAAAGCACACGCCTGATGCTCTGGTACCACTGTCACAAGACAGGCACCATGTGCTGATACAAACTAAACAGAATTTTAGCAGCTCAATAACAACCAAACTAAAAGAGAGAGACGACACGCGACATGAAGTGGCGGAATTCCATCCCAGAGAGTATTGGCCCCAAACCTTGGCGCCCCTTTCGGTATTTCTTTATATTGCATCAACACAGTACAAGCCGGTACTCCAGACTCTACACCTTGTCCAGGAAGCATGCCAGAGAATGAGCCCATGGCCTCATATTTAAAGGCCCTAGGCCCAAAAGCAGTTTACATGAAAAGCCTTCAAACTCAAAAGCATTTGGTCCAAAAGCAATGCCCAAAAGCTACCAGCGTAATTTACACAAATCCATACAACTACCATGTCAGCAACGCAAATCGCGGAAATCTGTACAGGCTGCCATGTCATCATGTCAGTGCAATTTTCGGAGCGTGTGCATTACTGCCACATCATCAGCTACGCAAAGTCTTGTGTGTGTGTGTGTGTGTGTGTGTGGGTCCTGCTTTATTTTAATCCCTTTATGTCACTTGGGCCCCATCGAACGGGGTCCCATAAGTTGGTAGGACTTCTTCTTCTGTTGTTGCTTGTTCTTCTTAGGTCTTAGGCCCCTCATCCGTGATGTGAAGGTTGGCTCTGCTCTTCAAAGACTTGACACGTCAGCACTTTGTGACACAGGATACCCCACTATGCAAGAAACTACACTCCGAAGGAAGATGTCAAAAAAGCATGCAACTTCATGCAAAAAAATTCTTGATAGCTTGCCAAGTCCTTGGAGTGTGCGACTTGATAGCTATAGACATCCAGCATTGCATGGCACTGCTTCTGAGAAAAGCGGTGGCCCGAAAGATCCGCCCGAGTCAATGCGTAGGGTTTGTCGAGAGGAGCTTCTTCTCTTGCAAGTGGTCTTGGGTTCTTTATGGCTTATGCCCCGTAAGACAAAGCAATGAAAATGAGAGCACACCCAATGCACAATGGACTGAGGGTGGGAGTGGCTAATAAGTTCAGGGCAGGGACAAAAAGACTTCTTTGAATAAAGAAAAAAATCTGTAAAATCTAGAAGAGCCGTCTTGCTCTGTCTGCTTTTGAAGGACTGGTATGCTTTCAGAAAAGCACACGCCTCAAGCTCGAATTCCATTGTAACAGGAGGGCACCACGTGCCAACAAAAAAGAATAGACTGAACAACTTTAAGAGCTTCAAATAACAACTGAACTGAAAGAGATGAGTGACAGACGAGACAGGGAGTGGCGGAGTTCCACCCCAAGAGAGCACTAGCCCCAAACCCTACACCCCTTTTGGTGTTTCTTTATATTGCTGCAACACAGTACAAGCCACTACTCTCTCTTCTGTACTTTTGGTAGTTCTTTATATTGTTGCAACACAGTGCAAACCGGTACTTTCTCCCACGCGAATCAGTCTTTTGCATCGGGAATATCTGCTATCAAAGGATGCAACAAAATCCCAACACCGGCATTGGAAGTAGTCAACTTGAATGTGATAGTACATAGATGTTCATGCCCTCATCAATTTGTATGCATACCAGTTGAACATATGAATGAAACAATGATTCTTGGAATCTCATGGATGTGGACGTACAAGGAAATACCAAATTGGGACACCAATCTACTCAAGCTATCACCTAAAGGAGGACAACTCATCGTTATAATTGCACCACCGAGCAAAGAGGAATGGAAAAGAGGTCACCCATAGAAGAAACAAGGGAGTCATCAATCTAAGTCAACCTCTAGACAAGCAAATGCTACAAGTAGCATGCAAGGAGTCAGGCAAATATGGGTACCAAAAGCACAAATCAAGGTCAATCCGTCTCAAATTTGGGTGCCCAAGAACTCATCTACCATACTGAATAAAGTTTCACATTTGACAACTCCGAGAAAAACATCTTTCAGAAGAGAAACTAGCACTAGATGGGTTTGGAAACCAAAGGAGCATTTATCTTCTCCACAAACTGTAAATCTGATGAAGCAATGGAAAGTTAAGTCTAAAAATACTCAAACACAACAGTTCATCAACGAAAAACCAAGATACCATTGGAGAGTTAAATCTCAGCAATCGTCATCATTGATACCTACGGCTCAGGAAATCAATCTCCCAAAACATCTCGATGGTACAATCAGACAAAGAGCACACAAATTACAGAATCTGTTATTTAGAAAACAGCAACAGGAAACCTCGACCACGGAAACCTTAAGATTGGAGATTAAGAGGTCAAGGAGAAAGGTTGAGAGGGAAGCAGGTGAATGATGACTGTCAGCAAACACTCCCCCTTACTTGGGTAGATCATACCATTTGAAATGAGCTTGTCACCCTTTGAAACCAATCGTTCCAGTTGGTAATAGGTGATGATTTTTGCCAGTAGTTTTCTATTACCCTAGGTGCCTCATCAAGTTGCAAGGGTGGTAAGGTACTCTCCCAGGATCGAACTTGAAGTGGTTCATTAGGTGATTCTTGACCACTGGAAGGTGTGGATTCCTTTGTAGCTTCATGGAGGTCCACTATTGTAGGTGGAGGCTGTGTAGAAGCTTTTACCTCTATGGATGTATTACATGAGGATCTAGAAGCTTCATGGAACTCCCCCCTTCCTGAGCTAGGTGGAATAAATTGGTTTTGCCTTGGAGCCCAAACTAGCTCTGGACTAGGTGTATAGCATTCTGTGATCTTTCCCTTCCCATGGTCTGTCGTTGGCTTTAGCGTTACACTGTTTGACTCATATGGGTTTGTTGTTGATAGGGAAGGACACATTTTACGTTTAGGTACCCAGATTTTCTCATTTCCATCATAGTAGCCTTGGGCTTCTAATAGTCGTTTTGGAATCCATCGTGATTTGGTGTTGACTCTCCTAGGGCGCGCTCTTGGTTTTTCGGGGAAATTTTTTCTTGGAATGGATGGGAGGGTTGAGGTAGTTGGAAGTAAGGCCTTGGGGACCCATTGATATGTACTCTTAGGTCGTGCAAGTTGAGTACTTGCAATATTACTGCTTGCTGCAACTACAAGTGTTGAAGTGCTAGGTTCATGGGTAGCCGGCAAAGACGAGTTAACCACCTTGGCTTGTGAATGTTGGCTATCCTTTAACTTTGCTAGAGTTTGCAACGTAGGTGACTTTGCTTGAATGACAGGGGTAAGAGTCGGTGGTCGCGTCGTGACACTACCAGTATCCCAATCAATAGTGCATTTGGTTGCCAACATCCACGTGTGTCCCAGGTTTACGTTGCCTTCCATAGCTCCCGCTCCTGCGGGCATGACTAGAAACCTCTGCACTATGCTTCCATTGTCATAGACAACAGGGGTCTGAAGGACTCCAAGAATAGCAGTTTTCTTTTTATTAATGCCCTTGACTTGCATTGTACTCAGGGATAGGGTCGGTTTCCCTAATTGACACCAAACTCCATAGGATAACAAATTGTGTTTAGCTCCCGTATCTAATAAGGCATTGTATAGTACTTTCCCATGGGGGCTATTTAGCTCAATTGGGTATCGTAGCGGTGGCTCAGATTCTAATGAGTCATCATCTGTGTCCTCGAAAAATGCTTGCGTGATTCCCAGATTAGCCTCTCGTTGGCGCCTAAGACGTTGTTGTCGTTCTCGAGCCTCAACTCTTGCTTGGATTTTTCTAAGCTCTGCTTGTTCCTTGGCAGCCTTCTTTTGATGGATAGCTTGCAACTCTTCCTGGCTTATAGGATCATAATATCTTTTGAATTTACTCCCATTATGGAATCCAATGGTTTCAACTCCATCTAGAGTCTCCACACGAATGGTACCTTGCGGGGTAATTTCACACACTCGATATGGTCCCTTACCAGCGTATTTCAATTTCTTCTTTTCATTACGTATCCCGTACATAAGAACTTTATCACCAACCTTGATGTCTTTATCCTTTAAATGGCTATCAAACCACTTCTTTCTCCTATCCTTCTCCACTAGAGCATTTCGCACAGCTAATTGCCTCTCTTCATCTAGCCTTTCCAGGATATATAATCGCTCCACTAAGGGGTTACCATCCCAACCTTCTTGAGAAGCTACTCGAAGACTAGGAATGACAAACTCCCATGGCATAAATGCTTCTTGGCCATACACCATCTTAAACGGTGTGCAATTAATAGCAACTTTATACGCAGTACGATAAGCCCATAAAGCTGATGTAAGCTTTAGGTCCCAATCAGTGCGATGAGCCTCAACTGTCTTTGTCAAAATGGAGATGAGAGTTTTGTTGGTACTCTCAGCTTGGCCATTTGCTTGGGGATAATAGGGTGTAGACTTGTGGTGAGATATCATGAAGTTTGATGTGAGTTCTTTTATTACTTCATTTATAAAATGAGTTCCATTGTCACTCACAAGTTCAAAGGGGCATCCAAAACGTGTGATAATGTTCTCAAAGAGGAACTTAGCTGTTGTTTTTGCATCCGCCTTCCGTGTTGCTTTTGCTTCAGCCCATTTGGTTACATAGTCGGTAGCCACAATGATATATCGTGATTGTGTGTTACGTGCAGCCGGACTAATCGGTCCTACAAAGTCTAAGCCCCACTTTTCAAATGGTTGGGTTACCTTGATGGGATGTAGAGGCATCCTATCCCTTCTTTGTGGCTTGTTGAAGCGTTGGCATTCATCACATCCCTTTGCAAAAAGTGATGCATCCTTAAACAGAGTGGGCCACCAATAGCCTGACTGTAAGATCTTTCGGGCAGTCAACTTTCCTAAAAAGTGACCACCAGCTACACCCATGTGTGCCTCTTATATAATATATAAATACTCATCCTCGCGGGCACAGCGTCTAAGAACATCATCTTTTCCTCTCTTATAGAGAGTTCCAGCCAGTAAGCAATAGGGTTCGCATTCCTTGATTAATTTTCGAGCTATATCTTTTCGTAGCTCTTTGGGTGGAAAACCATTAACTAAGAAGTTAACAATCTTTTCACTCCATTCAGGCATTGTCTCAACAATGAACAAAGGAGTATCACGCAATTCATCATGAACCCCCGTAGGAGCTTCGCCATTAGGGATACGAGATAAATGATCCGCCATGACATGTTTCCTCCCAGGCCTCACAACAACGGTGAAGTCAAACTCAAGAAGAATTA
This sequence comes from Adiantum capillus-veneris, assembly GCF_014529385.1. Classification (NCBI taxonomy): domain Eukaryota; kingdom Viridiplantae; phylum Streptophyta; class Polypodiopsida; order Polypodiales; family Pteridaceae; genus Adiantum; species Adiantum capillus-veneris. Next base: position 44,091,061 of record NC_140945.1, read on the forward strand.
ACAACCATCGTGTAATTTGACCTGTGGAACATGGCTTGTTTACCAAATATAGCAATGCTTGATGATCAACATAAAACACAAACTTGGTAGCAAGAAGGTAATAGGGAAATTTCTTTACTTCGTAAATCATAGCTAGACCCGTGCTCTGTAGTAGTGTAGTTCATCTCGGCATCATTTAATTGGCGACTTGCAAAGCTAATAGGGTAGTCCAATTTATGTTCTCCTGGTTGAGTTAAAACACACCCAATAGCAAAATTTTATGCATCAATATGCACATGAAAAGGTACATTCCAATCAGGTGTTCGCAGGATTGGAGCACTTGTTAGGGCCTTCTTTAATAACTCATAAGATTGATGACATTCTTCCGTCCAGTGAAACTCGATAAGAAGCTTGTACAATGGACGCGCTATCTCGGCAAAGTTTAAAATAAACCTTCGATAATAACCAACATGGCCCATAAATCTTTGAACTCCTTTATAGTTAGTAGGTGGTGGCAAATCGGCAATGGCTTTAATGTTACTCGCATCTGTGGATATCCCGTTCTTGGACACTATATGCCCTAGAATGACTCCATGCTTAACCCAAAATTGGCATTTGAAAGGGTTCAATGAGATGCGATAAAATCTGCACCTTTCAAATATTTTTCGTAGATATAACAAATGCTTCTCCCAAGAAGAATAAACACAAAGGTCGTCTAGGAAAGCTTCACAAAACTCCCTTAGAAATTCTTTAAACGCAGTGTTTATTAATCGTTGGAATGTAGCAGGGGCATTCGTTAATCCAAAAGCCATAACACGAAATGCAAACACTCCAAACTCTGTGATAAAAGCAGTTTTAGCTTGGTCCTCTAATGCAATTGTGATTTGATTGTAACCAGAGTACCCATCTAAAAAGCTATAAGCTTCCTTGCCCGCAACTCTTTCAAGCACATGTTCTGAATATGGCAAGGGATAATGATCTCTCCTAGTGGCTGCATTAACTTTCTTGAGGTCCACTTTTTGGACCAGTCATGCACCATTTTTGCTTCCCTCATGAATGGACGCCCTAAGATCATCTCAAATGACATAGGATGCTTGGGAAAATCCATAACAATGAAAGTCTGCCTTACCTTGTGTCCCAAGACCTTGATTCTGAGATCCTTTAGCATTCCAATAGGCGTAACAATAGATCCATTAGCCATTTTTACCACTACGCTTGTGGCTTCAAGGTGAGGTCGCCCCATAGACTCCCAACAACTCTTTGTCACCATGCTGACTCCCGCACCACCGTCAAGGACCCCCTTTACAGTTAATCCTTTAGTAGTGATTGGTAGAGTAGCATTAGATTCATCACCTTCAAAGTATTGCCCCAACTTGTTAACGGGTACTTCAATTACAGATTCATGTCCCGCTAGGTCAGATGGTGGTGCTAAATGTTCCTCATCATTCATTACCGAGTCAGGTTTGTTCATATGTGCAAACTGTGGTAATCCGGTCTGTAATTCTCCATTGAGGAAGGCTCGAAGAGCTGAGACTAGCTCAGGGTCTTTATATAGTTTGGACATGATGGTGGTTCTAACTTCTGAAGACATGAAATCCATCAATTTGGCAACATTTAATGGCATCTTGTGGGACGTAGGACCCTGACAAGAGAATGGTGAAGATGGAATCTCCACTTCCTCAAGGGGGTCGGGCATTCCCTCACCAAACATTCTCTCTGGTAGGAAAGGTGTGTGTCCACTTTCAGATGTCCTACCCTCACTCTCTTCCCGAATGATACTAGGTATAGCTAACGGCCTATAGTTCTTGTGAGGTTGAACTTGTGTGGGAAACACTGTGTCCGACATCTGGATATGTTTGGGTTCAGGTTCTAATGTTCGTTGAGTTTCTTCCACCAAACCCCTCAGTTGTTGGACACGTTCAATTTCCATTGTTGGGTTTGGATAGGTTCCAATCTTTCTCTTGCAATCCTCATTTTTTGTCTCTCGTGGCTTATCTTGGGGGTTCGCAACTGGGTGGTTTAACTTTGAATACTCTTTTGGTGTTTGTCGTAATTCCCTCTCGTGATCCTCCTCACTGGCTTTTTCCTTTGTAGTAACAGTTTTGGTCTCCGTGGTCTCTATCGAATCGAGTCATCCTCAGGGTTATTCATATACACGGGATCCTCTCCTGTCCCTATGTTCGTCTTTGAACTAGGTTTTGAGCTAGAAGCACTAAGGGATTTCTTTCTTTGTGTTTTCTTCTTTCTCGCTCGGCCAATGGATGCAGCATCTCTCTCTTCGAGGATGTAATTTTGCTTTTGGAGCATCGACCGTGTGAGTGCATTCACTGGTGCTATGTTTATAGTTGGTGGTGTCCCATCAACAATCTCTATTATGTTCAATGGTGTGATTTTCGGTGCGTTTGGATTGTTAGGACACTGTGCGATCAAATGATCTATGCCACAACGATTACAAGTGAGTATTGGCATTGCCAATGCACTCCCTTGACTTGTTTGCATTAGTGCAGCATTCTTTTGCATTCTAATGGGGCACTCAGCTACTCGATGTGGTCCACCACATTCGTAGCACTGGCGAGGTGGTCTCCGGGCAAAACTATTAATGTTTTGGCCTCTTGCTGCTAGCGCAATAGCTTGATATACCGGTTTGATTTGTCCCCAATGGTCTTCCATATAGTACATGGGACACTCCTCAAGCATGTCGACTCCATAGGTGATACTAGAGTCTATGTCCTCTTCGCAATCTACATAAGTACTAGATGACTCGCAACCTATTTGGTTTATAGGTGTAACTCTTGGATGAGGGGGTTGCAGTCCTAGCACTGGAGGTGGCAACGGTGTGGTTTGAACTACATTTTGGGTTCTAGGGACCATGTGCTGTAATGGCAATTGTTGCTCCATGGGTGGGGTAGGCATCAATGCAGGAACTCGAGGTGAGTCTGCCCAAGCTATAGGCGGTCTATTTTCCATGATGCGTTTAAGCATTAGGCAATCCTTCGCTTGATGGCCATACCTACCACACGCGTTACAAGTCCCGTTAAACTTTACTCTGAAAGTAGGGCATTCACTCGTAGTATGTGGGCCCAAGCAAATTGAGCACCATTGTTGCTCCCTTCTTGGATACATATGAGTGTTTTGTGGAGCACGATTACCCCTAAGGATTTCTTAGATGGCCTTGGTGAGATCTGCCAAAGTCATCTCAGATATCGTTTGCTCTTTCACGATTGGCTTTATCTTCATTGGCTCATGCCCTGACGCTTGCGAGCTACTAGACTTCGGCTCGGCAGACACTCTTTCTCCTGCAATCATTAAATTATCCTCCAATTGGATTGCATTCATGGTGACTGCTTCCCAAGTAGTGATACCTCTAATGACTAGGCCATTATAGATACTTTCATGTTGTAGCCCCCTAATGAATCTATCGAGCAATTGGTTGTTGTTGAATCGCTCGTTTGGATTGCATCGAGAATTCAAATTCTTTAGGCGACTAATGAAGTCTCTCACGGATTCACCTTCTTCTCGCTGGGCTTTCTGGAGCTGAGAGGCTACACCCCAAAGTACTCCCTCTCGTATGTATTCTTTTAAGAACAGTCTCCTAAGAGTAGAGTAGATCGTTTTCTCTTCTACTCTTAAGGTTCTATACCAATCTCCAGCCTTTCCGCTTAGGGTCAAACTCAAAGCCTTACACTTATGTAGCTCATTGTGCTCTTCCAAGGAATCGCACACATGTTCAAAGACTTCCATATGCTTTCTAGCATCTCCGTCTCCACTGAATTTCTGTGTGAGCTTAGCTACTTGAACTGCCTTGCTCCTAGGCTCTCTATCAGGTGCACTACGCATGTTTTTGGCAATAGAGCGACCGATAGTTTGAGCAAATGCTGCCAAATCTCCTATTTGAGCAGGTATAATGGGTGTATGTGCTCCTGGAACCACATGTGAGATGGGAGTTGGCCTTGGCCTTGGCATACGCGCGCCTCTTGGGTCCCATATTTCGTATGGTGGTATACCAGACGGTGGTCCAAAGTTTACAGGCATGGCCCTAGGCATAGGGGGTGCGTGATATGGCATGTTATTATTAAATGTCATGGCTCCACTTGTATAAGAGCTTGGATAATGCCATTGTGGATTGTAAGCTCTTGGAATAATTGGAGGTGTAGGAGCTACATGAGGCTGAGGTACGACAGGTGCACACGATTGATACATACATGTAGGTATAGTTGGGGGCACTGTGCTACTAGGCATCAGCGCAGTGTTAACAAATGAACTCCATGGTGTACTTCTTGTCACGCTCACCACTGGGATATGCATGGTAGCCGTAGTGTCATTAAGAGAAAGATGAGCTAGATCTGGGAAGGTAAAGCTGCCACTTGTGGGCTCAGATTGTACTGAGGCTCCTAGCGAAACAACATATGGAGGATCAATGGGGCTCACTGAGGGAGTCTCCATTTGTGATAGGGTTGGTTGGTTGGCCTTTCCCGTATCCAAGAATCTCATTAGGCTTGTTGAAGGCATGTTGATCCCTGTGTTCTGTCTTTCTAACTCGACAATCCTATGGAGGACATCACAGACTTTCTGTTGTTGCTCATCTATGCTAGTAGCACCCGATGTGGATTGTAGAACATCTAACCAACCCACATGATAGGTGTGTCCTGTGTACCGATCAGTTAAAGCTTCTGCTTGTAGGTCATACTCCCAATTTTCGTTTAGGAATATTCCATCTAGGCCTAGCGTGCTGGAGGTTTCCCTCGAAGTGGAAGCATTATTGCTCCCCATTGCTTGCCCCTCCGTGACTGCTACCTTGGGAGCACTCGGTTGCTCGGCTGGCATGATTGTTGTCATAGGAGCCTTTGCTTTCAGGGCTCGACTTTGTTCTAACCTTCGTAGGTTCTCAATTTCCCTCTCCCTTGTTGCTTGCATATAGCGTTCGATCTCTTGCACTTCGGCAAGACTCCTACCATCGGGTAGTAGAACCTCAGAGGGAGATAGTCCTAAAGGATTAGGAGGTGCAGTGGATGGAACATTCACATGCACACTCTCAAGAAGCATAGGGTCTATTTTAGGCATGAATGACGAATTTACTTCCCCACTCCCTTCATTTATTTCATTAACCGTATGTTCGGAGCGACTAGCTCTACTAAGGGTCTCTTTTAAGCGGCTAAACACGCTGGACCCGGGCCGTGGGCCCATGGCATGCATGTCTTGACTTGAACTATCAGGGCTTGGTGTAGGATACCCCTCCATGACTTCGTAGTCAGAGGAAGAATCACTAGACGCGATATGAGGATCTTGGGTCGCGCTACCTTGAGTCCCGGCCGAAGGTCCAAAACCTAGGGTAGAGGAATAATGGGTGCCCCCGTAAATGGAGGCACTACCAATATGCTCGTGCTCTAACACTCGTCCAGAGCGTAGGTTCATATGACTTGGATCCCCTAGAAGTGTCAGTGAGTGCCCGTGAAGGCTGCTCACCTAGTATTTTTGGGTGTTTTGCAACCCAAGTCTTTTCTTAATTTTTTTAAATTTTTTGATTTTTTGGTCCTTTTTTTCTGACCCAGCTATAGAATAGAACGTATGATAGCTCAAAACGAGCGTCTCGATCAGAGGGACGTGCCGTGCTTTACAGCCCTCCGTTTGGTCACTTTATGCCCTCGGAATCCCTAAAACCATCAATTTCTAGTAGGGAACTAGGCCCAAATTAGAAAGTCTAAGGGTGCAAGTGGGAAGAGAAGGGAGGAGAGTGGAGGACTTGCCCCACATGCTCTCATTCCCTCTTGAGGGGGTAGGGTATATATATAAGAGTGAGTTTAGTATATATCATAAGACTAAGGACTGAGGCCTGGGCCTGGGCAAATGATTCCGATCCCAATCAAAATTTTAGTGTAGCCCCCCAGTCACTCATGCTAAAATATTTTCGGTTTTTTTTTTTTTAGAGCAAATTTTTTTTTTTGGGCGACGACCGCGCGTGGTTTAGGTGACCCTTTCTTGGCCACACACTGTCAACACCTACCTAACCTCTCTGTCAACAGCTCATAGACAGCTCACTACCTTATCTACTTACTAACAGTGCTGCTAACCACTAAGTAATCTACTAACTAATCCGTTAACCACTTTGCTAACTGCTTACTGACAGTGGGCTAACTGTCCACCTACTTCCTCTCTCACTGCCTTACTGTGCAAAGACTGTGTGCAGGCAAACCTTGAAATCACAGAACTTGCAGACAATACAAAAATTAACAACTTGCAGAAAAATAACTCGTTCCTCTTCCTCTTCCTCTTCTTTCCTACTACAGACAACTCATAGGAGAAGCACAAAGTGCCACTTGGGCTTAGTGCAGGGCGATTCCCCGGCAGCGGCGCCAAAAGTGTGCGCTCCTTGCCGCACTGTCGAAGGAAGGGCCTTGCCTAACACTATGTGTGAGCCATAGACGGCTCCAAGCACACAACTAGCTTAACTAGTAAGCTCAAAAGAGGGCAATGGTGTGTCACTCACCGCTCTATGCTCCTGCCGTGGAGGATTCCTCGCCGCGAAGAAGAAGGAGACGCCGCTACGTCACGCTCAACCGCTTCACCGCCGTCGGGCCGCCGCAATGCTCGATCACTCTCTCTCTCTCTCACTCTCTCTCTCTCTCTCTCTCTCTCTCTCACACACACACACACACACACACACATACACACACACACACACACAAGGAGGTGAAGAAGAAGAAGATGGAGATGGAGATGGAGCAAGAGCACTCTTCTATTGCACAAATGAGAGAATAAGTGAACTTTAGGTTTAGTTGGCTTTTATATGAGCTCACCCCATTCACACTTGGGCGCCTATGCTTAGCCAACTAATCCCTTGAATGTCCCAGTTAGAGTGCGCCTCTCATCGGCGATCACTCTTACCCTTTTCCTATTGGTCCGACAAGCCCGGTACCTGACTCTACCAAATACATAATACACGTCCGTCGTAGGTGATGGGGTGTCCGTGAGCCGTGAGGATTAACAGATGGTTTATTATATTGCTAGAGTTTAACTTCACAGTGGTGGTCAAAAAGGGTAAAACCCATCTACGAGCGGATCATCTTTCAAGGATACACAACGGGGAAGCTCCTGAAGGAGTAGATGATGACATACAAGATGCTTATCTTTTCAATATTGAAATGGTACCCAAATGGTCTCAGGGAATTGTTAGCATTCTTTTCTTTGGAAGTGGGTTTGATAACACGGAATACAGATCCAGACAACAAACAATTCAACAAACAAAAAACTTCCAGTTGATAGCAGGACAGCTGTATCATCTTAGATCGGACCAAATCCTACGATTATGTATAAATCCGGAAGAATTCGAGTGCTACCTTGAAGAAGCACATGTTCAGGATTATGCATTTCATTGTTCAACAGTGAAAACACACTAGAGACTGAAACAGTTAGGGGTTTATTGGCCAACTATGTATGCAGACTCACATTCTTATATTACCAATTGTACTATATGTAGTGCCAAACGACCAGTGGATCACGCGACATTGTTTCAGGTAAAAATTGCACCTGCATGGAGTCAATATATCATTGATTTCTTAACCACCAGGACGTTCCCTGAGAACATCACAAGAGCACGCAAAAAAGCTATAGAGCTGGAAGCTCGTGACTCTCAGTTCATTGGGAACCAACTCTATAAGTGAGGAAAGGACTATCAACTTAGAATCTGTGCAAGTGAAAGCGAATACCTGCTGATTCTAGAACATGCACATAGCAGAATAAGTGGAGGCCATTTTTCGAGCGATAAGACGACAAAAATTATCTTAACCGCAGGAATTTGGTGGCCTACATTGCACATGGATGCTGAAGAGTTTGTAAAGCGTTGTGACGCATGTCAGCGCACCAAGGTGCCAATAAAAAGAGATGAGATGCCACTACGGCCAATGATGGGAGCAAGAGCATTTGCAAAATGGGGCATTGATTTTGTGGGACATATCTCACCCCCTGCATATCGCACCCATACCCAATATATCATTGTGGCTACGAACTATCTCACAAAATGGGTCGAAACCAAGGCAACACAAAAGGCAGATGCACGCACCACTGCACAATTTTTGTATGAGAATGTTTTTGTACGATACGGGTTATCAATAGAAATTGTCAGTGACCGTGGGACACATTTTCTCAATGAAGTCATTGAAGTCATTGAATATCTGCTAGAGGAATTCATGGTCATACATAGGAAATCTGCTCCATACCATCCACAGGCCAATAGACAAGCTGAGGCCACAAATAAAACACTATGCACGGTTCTCACTAAAATAGTGTCAGAATCAAGAACAGATTAGGATCAACAGCTACACTCAACACTATGGGCATACAGGGTAGCTTACAAAACATCGATAGGAACAACACCGTACAACATGGTGTTTGGCTTAAATGCTATACTACCCGTAGAGTTTTTAATTCCAACTCTACGAGTAGCAATATGCTTAGAATGGACAGGGCATGAGCTCTCTTCAAGAATAGATGATCTTGAAAAGCTAGATGAACTCCGCTTGAGAGCTATAGCCTCAATCTATGCTAAAAAGAGAAGACAAAAGGAATTCTTTGACAAACATGTGCGCACTAAAGAGTTCAAAACAGGTGATTACGTACTTGTTTATACTTTGAAGCAACATGCCAAGAAAATTAAAAAGCGAGGGATGGGACCCTTTGTGATTAGTGATCTATCACAAAGTGGAGCTGTCAAGCTTGCTACATTAGCAGGTGAAGAAATGCCGAACTGGATTAGTGGATGTCGACTAAAGAAATATCATCTACCCCTCACACAGGAGATGCTCCAACAAATGCATCAAGGAAAACAATGAATGAAGGAAAAACAGCGAGTACGAGAGGAAGCTCAAGCAGAAGCAAAAGAACGCATTGCAAAACGACGCCTTCTGCGACAACAACAACAAAGTGGAGCACCATTGCGAATCAATGCCATTCGACTGACGAAGTTGGATAAAGACACATTGGAGCCAATAATTGCAGTCAAAGTGGGCAACAATCAAGTTGAATCGATAGCATTGCTTGATTCGGGAGCTCAAGCAAATTTGATCTCTTACGGATTATACCAACAGCTCAAATCCACAGGTCAACTTCATCCTACTCCTCAAGTGCTGGAAAGTAGTACATCACACCTGTTGAAAACATTGGGATGGACTATATTGCATGTACAAATTCACCAATATATTTACCCACACAAATTCTATGTGGTGGAGGATGAAAGCACACAACACCCAATGATGTTGGGGCAACCTTGGCAAAAAGAGTACAATGTGCAGATAGATTGGAATGCAAAGGTAGTCAAGATTCAGTATGCACATGAACAACAGATGATAGCCTTTGCTCAGCAATACCAGAATAATCAGCTGCAAGCCATGCAATCACTGGAAAAAGAGCGAAAAGCAAAAATGCCACCAAAGAACAACATGATACCTAAGACTAACAATCAGGTAAAGGCCAACCTTTACCTGAGACTAACAATCAGGTAAAGGCCAACCATGCTAATTACAGACATACGAAGTCACCGGCCGCAATGCAAATATTTAGGTTACTAAAACAAGGGAAACAAGTATGGATGTGGAAGGATAGAAATGACATGACAGACAAACAACAATGCAACAAAAGAGTTCCAATGAAGCAGATGGTTCAACCAAAAACCAAGAGCATAAAACAGATATGGATCCCAAAGAAAATGCTCAGAAATAACCCAAATGTCACTCGCATTTGGATACCAAAACCAAAGCAAAAGGGACTTCCTTCAATACAAGCAACAACGGAAGGCAGAGAGCTGCATTTGAAAAAGGACAGCCGACTTATGTGGATGCCAATCAACAACAAAACAGTAACAACAAAGGAAGTAGCCAAACGTCTACAAAAACCGGCACAAGCAAAATACCAATGGAAAGCAAAGGCAATACGGCCCATAGCCATTCCGGCAAAGCCAATCCTCTCCATAGAAACAACTACGGCTCTATCAACAGTGTTAGCAAAGCAATTGCCTTTTGCAAAAAAGACAATTAAACAGAGAGCAGTAGAGTTACAACTGTTACTTGCAAAGAAAACAGGAAACCTCAACGGCGAATGCCAATAAGCATCTTGCTTATTCCCTTCTCTTTCACAACATTAATTTTTCCATGCATTGACCGAGTATGCATAAAATAGGGCCACATTAATCGGCCAAGCATTAGCACAACTTTTTCGACCTATACACGGCACATACTCCGAGGTGATACCTTGTCGTCCGGGAGGACTCTGGCTAGGAGGGGGGGAGGCATTCTCAAATGCGGAACCAATAGCAGAAAGAGCAAAAAAGGGCATGATTTTCGACTATTTTAAGGGTTGTTGTTTGATTGCGAAATTTTCCGGAGTAACCCAAGTACATATGCCCTTATACAACATGTATCTATAGGTATATGGGGCCAAACGCCAAATCAAGCCCCTAGGTGTGTGTGTGTATATAAGTAGAAATAGCCATTTTTCGGGCAAAATATTGGTAAAACGGAGAAATCTAGCCATAAAAATTGCATGAGAGTGTATATAATGTTTTGTGGTGATGTTTGTGATTTATTATGATTTTTGGGGATTTTTCGGATTTGATTTGCTATTTTTCTTTCAATTTTGCTAATTTTCGGCAGAAAAACTTCAAAAATACAAAAAGCAGGTGAAAAACGGTCGTAATGGAAAAAAAAATATGGGGATGATCAGTGACTATAAGACAACCTATGGTACAGTGGGGGTGCAATTATGAGACTGGAGCGGAAAGCGTGTTTTGGCCAGGTTTTGACCGAAATGCCAAATTTCTGGTAAACAGAGCAAATGGAGTCCAAATCAAGAAATTTTTGAGCCTAAACCGCATATCGCAAGAAGATAGGAGCACATGTCAAATTTCATGAAAAGTGGTTCGGGGACCTCCATCATAAGAAATTTTCACCTCATTTTTAGCTCATTCTCACTATTGACTTTGTAGAGAGAGCTTCTGTCACCTAGAGCGGACGAACCTTCCAGCAGCTTCTACGAGGCGCACGACTACCCGACGAGCTCCAGACATGAGAGGTAGGCTCACCACCTTGAGCTTTTCGCGCATGTTTGTCGTTTTGTCGCGAAAACTAGCGTAGGGGTCACACACAAAGCGGGCGGTAGAGACCTACAAGTAGAGACGGCGGCCTAATGGCTAACCCAAAAGCAATAAAACTTCATCAGCAGCTTACCCTAGCCTAGGAGACCAGTCCTGGATGACCAAAGGCAGTAGAAAACCATTGGGAAAAACACTAATTCCTAGAAACCCACAAGAGGCCACCAAATGGGAGATCAGTGAAACGTCGACCAAATGCTACCGAATTTCATAGGTAGGAGCATCTTGACATGCTCGACAAGTCTATGTGACCCGCATGACCAAAAAGTGACCCGAAGCGGCACTAAACTTCAGAAACGGCATCAGACACACAAAGCGTCAAATTGCTCTCGCGGCCAAACCGCATGCCCGTTTGCCACCAAACTTCACGAGCGGCTTTCCTAGACCATCAACAACCAAGTCCTATGGTGGTAGACCACCACAAATCATCGAAGGTATGTAAATGCAACCACGGGTGCTTCTAGAGCGACAAATTGCCAAATGAAGCTCCGGTGAAGCCAAAGTCGACAAAAACCATATGGCAAGGATTCCCAAGGGGTCGGGCAACTATGGAGACCGACATCAAGAAATTTCATCGCCAAAAAGCACTCCAAAAGCTAGAAAATGACTCGGAGGCTCTGAAGTCCACACAGATTTTTATTCTCTATCCATTTGACTTTTTTGTTGAAATTAAGCTTAAAAGGGACTCAGGGGGACCAAGGGCAGAAGGGCAGGCATTAGGAGCACCATCCATGAAAAAATCATCAGGAGACATCCTACGCGTAGGATGTCTCAAGGACACTTCTGGGCACAAACTCCAACATTTTTCATCATACACATTTTCTGAATGACTTTTACATGCTATCCACCAAGTCTCATCACATTTGGACCAAAATTTACCTCATATGCATGAAAAAACGCAAAGTTCGGGCATAGAGGCAATAATGGGCCATAGACCTACCAAATCTTGTCCAAATCACATGAAACTTGCACAACACATTCACCAACACATCAACAACCAATCTGTGTGGTCAGAAGCAAAAATTGGTGAAGTAGACATCCTATACGTAGGATGTCTATTTGACTTTTTTGGCCTGCAGAGGATGGTTGTTCATTCCAGATCCAATCCCATCATCATCAAGAGCTCATATATCAATTTTGAAGCCATTCTAATCATTTTTGACCCCCAACACCTTCAAGATACACTTTTGGAGCCCAAAAAACACCACACATGCTCTTACAAGCATCGATCCTTGTCCAAATCCAAATCCAGGCATGTAGCCATGTTCCATGAGCCATGCACTACCAGCATGCCAAGTATGAACCAATTCTGATGAAAAGGACATCCTACGCGTAGGATGTCTAAATGGAAAATTTTGGCCTGATTTGCACTGTGAGCACATGCACAGCTTCACAAGTTCCTTTTAAGCTTTATTTTCAATTTTCAAGTCATTTGGATAGTTAAAACTCAGTTTCTCAGCTAATATGGAAAAAACGCTAACTTCGAACTACTGAGTGCAACAGGATCTATGGTAGCCGCGAAGTCACCGGCAAAGAAGAAAAGAATGACCATCAAGGACTACCTAGAAGAAGTGGAGCCCTTCGTCATACCAGAAGGAACACTAAAGCCCACCAGCACATGGATCCAAGAAGATCTGTTAGAGTCCAACGACCTAAAGATCTATCAAGGAGTGTTCAAAGACACTGAAGGCAATGTGATCGAGCTACCAATGCTGCCGTGAGAACTCAATGAGTTCGTAAGAAGCAAGATGGCCGGGTCTTGGAGAAGATTGATCTCCACAACTACTTTGAAGCAATTTCGGCAGGGGTGGACATAAAGAGAGTCTGGGAGTTTGTGACAACCATCAAAGAAGATGGAGTGGCCAAAGTAACAGATCTACAAGGCAGGCCAGAAACGGAAATAATCATCACTGAGAAGGTTGTAGCAGATGCACTAGACCTCTCAAACAAGGGGGATAGTGTAACGAAAAGAAGTAATGAGGTTAAGGTGTACAATGAGAAGAAAGGAAACTACACCTTTGAAGATATTGCCAACCCAAGAGTGGCAATCATGAGCCAGTTGTACAACCAATACTTCCACATGTGTACGAAGAGGCCACAAAAGTATAGAATGCCGCCAGGTGCAATTGCCACGACATTCACTTGGGCAATGACGAAAGGCACCCCAAAGATAATCAATTATGCAGCGTATATACATGACAACCTAGTAAAGATGGGTAACCAGAAGCCAACATACATTGTGCCAGGAGAATTAATCACTAAGGTGATTTATGGGGCACTACATGCAAAAGGAAGATGGGATGATCCCCCGTCCCAGAATGACTGGCTGAGGCTAAAAGAAGACAAAGAGGACGAGCCACAAAGAGCACCAAGGGTTGCTACAAGACTGAAAAGACGGCTGGAGCCGGTTCAAGAGGAACAGCCAGAGCAAAAGAAAGGAAAGAAGGAATTTGCCCAAGTACCTGCAAAAGAAACAAGGTCACAAAAAGCGGCAAGATTAGAGAGACCGATGGAGAGCTTCCGAGCAGAGAGAGCCCTTAAAGGTGATCTGAGTGAACTCTGGAAGCCATCTCTAGAGTCAATGTCGGGATCATCCCAAAGAGTGCAAAGGGACAGATTCGAGGATTATATCAAGAATTTTGAAATTCTTGATGCCGCATCAGAGAATATACCGCATGTCCCTTTCACAGAGGAGGAAGTGGAGCAAATACGGCAGAGACTGCTAGATGAGCAAGAGAGCCAAGAGAGGGAAAGAAAAACTAAAGCAGACAGAGATTTAAAGGGCAAGACTACATCTCTACCGGCCAGCCCTAAACCCAGTCCACCGCCCTCACCACCTCCTAGTAGCCCTCCACAAGAAGAGAAAGAGACTGAAGACAAGCCAAAAGAACGGGAAGAGGCCAAGCAAGAGCAGAGCCAGGAGTCGGAGCCAAAAGAAGAGGCTAAGCCTGGAAGTGAGCAACAAGAGTCAGATGATTCTTATCACACATTTTTGGACCTGCTAGCTGCAGGATACACGAAGGAAGAAGCCGCCACAGTCACATTCGACTTGGCGAGCGCACAGGGCCGAAAGAACAAATGCAAGGCATCAGGCTAGTGGAATTAAAAGAAATTGCCACAGATACAGTGGATCTGCACCCGCCCTCCAATGATTGGGACGTGGTGATGACGAAGCTAACCGGGTTGAGAGTGTAGTCCATGGCTTCGAAAAGCGAGATGGCAGCTCTCAAGGTCGCTGAAGTGAGGATTAAGATGGAAGTAGACACTCTACAAGGACAAAGCCAAAGGCAAAAGGAGAGGGAAGCTAAGCTACAGGCCAGCCTAGCAAGGGCACTGCAAAGATGCCAGGCAATGGAGGAGGAAAACCAAGCAGCAGCAAAAAGAATGCAAGCAGTTGAAGAAGAATGTCAGCAGCTCAGCAAATCACTGCTAGATGCCGAGAGGGACAGAGATAACCTGACCCTATAGTTGGCGGAAGAGTCTAAAGAAGTTGAAGCTATGAGAAACGCCAAAGAAAAGGCGGAAATTGATTAAGAAGCAAGCCAGGATGAGGTCCTTGAGCTCAAGGATCAACTCAAAGTAAAAGATCAGACCATCCAGAGGCTGCGAGCATCACCTGCCAGAGTCAAAGCTACTAGCTCGACTCACATCACTACAGAGAGTCAACTCTATGAAGAACAGATGCAAGAACTTGAGAAGGATCTGACTCTAGAGAAAAAGCAGAGATTGATGATGGCAGAAGGGTCTATCCTCATGCAAACGAGAATGGAAGAAGGCCAAAAAGCCCTGCAACAAGAAGAAGTAGAAAGTATGAAAAGAAAGCTCGAGGAGGCGGAGAGAATAAACGCTGAATTAAATGACCTCCTTGTGAATATGGGTGAAGAAGCGGAAACAAAAAAACAGAAACTCCTAAGGCAGATAGAGGAGTTGAAAGGACAACAAGCAGGTGAGCAAGAGGGCACAGGGCCAGCAGCCAATGAGGGCATTGATTTAGAAAATGTGGCAGATCCGGTGGACACGACTATGCAAGAGGAAATCCTAGAAGGATCCTCTCAAGAGCCACAGGACCTAACACAGGAAGAGGAAGAAAAGTTGCGTAAAGCAATCGAGGTGGAGATCAGAGAGACATCAAAGGAAGCCCTGGAATGGGAGCAGAGGGTTTTCAAGTCCATGACCATCCAGAAAATCGACGCCAACAATCTCAGGTGCGAATGGCTTCAACCCTCTCTCCCATATCCATTGCTGAAATATGAAACAACCACCATCAATAAGCGGATCAGTGAAGAGCCGACCATACCACTTTACAATGCAGATACCTCACAACCAGAAGGGGTCAGGCTAATTGTTGATTCTCAGCCAAAATGGAGGAAGGCCTGGCTCACAAAGTACCCACAATACCTAATCCACTTGGTAGAGGCACCGAAAAATATCAGAAACAACCTCAGCTTTTGTCCTCTACCAAGGATCAGGACATGGAAAGCCCAGGAAATCTTGCAAAGAAGCCAACCTACTTGGCTGAATTACCCTAAGCTACTGGGCTTGAAGGCAGGTGAGAGAATAAGTGTCCAATACATGGTGAAAACCCTAACGGGCGCCATCAAATTGTTCACTGGCTCACCTGACCTTACTTGCTTCATGATGAAGAAAATCTGCAAAACCCTCTTGGCAGTATTTGAGACTTTCAGGCCAGACCAGGTGACAGACAGTCTCTTTCTCTTCCAAGATACTTACAGATGCGCTTATGATCTGTCTGGTCAGCCTTCCAAGGAGGTGATACATACAATGTATCAGAGGATAATGTTCCTACCATCCTATCACCTCCAGGCCTTTGAAGAAGCGTTCTACACAGGCTTCTTCACAATATGCACAAATATTTTCGGCCCAACAATGATGAACTTGCATGCAAGATACGAGTCACTAATAAAGAGGTGAGAGACCATACGATGAAGAAGCGGATCAACGGCCATGTCGGGGACAACATAAGCAAGGAGGGGGGGAGTGTTCGAAGCTGGACACACCCCACGGCAACTAACCACTCGGAAGATTATTATTTTTTGTAATTATTCATTCATTGAGGAAAGCCTGATTTTTCACCTTGTAAATATTAGGACTAACAAAAGTTTCCAGATTGTATCCCAGTTTTGATAGTTAGATTGAGTAGTTGGTTGATTTTGGAACTTTAGGGTTTGAGAATTGTAAGGTACATATACCACTTTTTGACCTTAATGAAAAACCTTTTGTCATTTAAAAAAAACATGTTTTGAAGTCTGTGAGTGAGCGTACTGTGTACGAGAGAGTGTGTGAGCTTCATCTTGACGCTACGTGTGCACCGGTGGTCGGAATCGAGTGCGGAGAAGTGCAGCGTGTTGCCCTCGACGAGAGTTACGCGCCGATACCTACATTGCGCGCGTACGGTCCGGTTTTGCGAGCTCCTTCTATGAGCTTCATGTGGTGTTTGGGTGAGCATACGTTGTCCGATTTTGCATTGCAGCATATCCACGCGTTCACATTGAGTAGAGCTACACATTAGGCACTTTAGATTTCAGAAACGAAGACCTGCAAATTTCGGCCAGACATCCTACGTGATTTTTCACCGGGTGTTTTGGGTTGGGGTTTTGGTTCATAGACCTTAGGGAGAGCGACCTATTGGTGTTAGTAGGGTCTCCTTCAAGTTCTATGGTGTTTCGAGATTGTTTGATGGGTGTTTGGCTCTAGAAAGCGTTATAGGAAGTTTCCTCTTATGCACTCTTGAAGGCTGTGACTTAGACAATTGGTAGAGACCTCTGTAGGAATTAGTTAGGAGTCGGTCGAGTGTAGGTTGACACCTTATGCTTGCTTCCACATGCCTGCGGGTCGAGCTTCGTCCTTAGCTGACATTATATGTTAGGTGAGTTCTCGTTGTGCTGACGTCCGTCGCGGCGTATCCGTCCAACACCTACCACTTTCATTAGTTTTCTTTTGACTTTGAGATCCATGAGACCTATTCCTCCTTGAAACCCTTTCAGGTCTTCGATGCTTGGAAAGATTGAAATGCTGCGAATCCCTTAATTCCTCAACAATGCCTCCTCTTGGAGCGACCTCAATTTCATTCCCAGGGTGCATATCGATTTTATAGCCTACTTCAGTCTCCTCTGAAATTAGACTAACTCTTTCTTGGTGTTCCATAAAGTGAGTTGTTGGTCGTCGACCTCGTGCTTGATCTAGGTGGCATTGTGGACATACGTTAGCTCTAATACCACCTGGGAGGTAGTTTGTCTTTCCTAGCGTAACTTGGCTCAAACCACCGTGATCGCCAAAAATGGAATGAGTTGGATGTGTTCAGACAAGGCAAAACACTGGAAGTGAAAAGACAAGAGATTGTAATTGAGACTAGAACTCGGATTGCATTAAATATAATCAGATTACAAGTGGTGAGCATCAAATATACTAGTAGTTGGCTTTGGAATTATAGAAAGAGAGAGAGAGAACACAACAAATGATTACAATGTGATACAAAGAGCACAAGTAGCTAAGAATCTAGGCATCTAAGGATTGTAGGGAATCAGAAGTTCTACAAAATGAGAAATGGGTCCTATTTATAGGTCGTTGGAATGGTGTCTGACTCATTGTGCACTATCAATTACTGTGGTAACTCGTTGGTTAATGCTTCTGGAAGCTCCATACGTCCGCCAATCCTGCTCGAGGTAGTTCTCGCCTTTTACAGTAGGGATGTACACCAAGCATTGACCATAGTCCACATTACAAGTGGGTTTCCATAGGTTAAAAATGTATGTGTATACAAGACTGTGTGGCTATATGTGCACGTTGCAAGTGAGATGAGGAAGGGCAGAGAGAGAGAGAGAGAGAGAGAGAGAGAGAGAGAGAGAGAGAGAGTTCTTTGATTTACACATGAATTTTACATTTTTATTTCTTTTTATTGTTTGATATGGGTTTGATATATCAAATCTCCAAGTTCAATTTATTATGTTTTTGCCTGAGATTATTTTCAATTCACTTCTTATAGCTTATATTGTAGCTCTTGTCTCTCTATATGAAGTTATTTTCAAACTATATCAAAGACATACCATTTTTGGCATGCCTATGGCAAAGGATTTAGGTATGTTTTTTGAGCTTTGGAAACAAAGTTACGATGGTTCGAAGTCGTGATCTTTTGAATCATTATTGGTTTTTTAATGTGAAATCTTGAAATCATTAACCTTTGCACTCATTCCTTTAACATATCTCTCTCTCTCTCTCTCTCTCTCTCTCTTATATATATGTGTGTGTGTGTGTGTGTGTACACTTTCAATGCTTCCTATTGCTCATTTATCAAAGTTATAAAAGGAAAACCATCTTAATTGATTGATCATCTTCTACTTATTTATAAATTAATTCATCAAGTGAAATGATGAAAAGATAAAGAGATGGCTTAGGATTTTGACAATGGTTTTAACTATGTACAAGTTTGTAAAGCCAAAATGTGTTCTCAAACTCACTTACTTGATTGATTTCATAGAAAGTCAATTAATTAGCTCAGGAGATTCCATTGGAATCTAGCAATTAGAAAACAAAAGGACTACCACGATTGCCTGCAGGCAGCAGCCCGCTTGCCATGGCTCTCTGCATGCACTCTTGTGGCTATTTCCCTTCCCCTAGTGCAATCAAAGCCATGGGAGCCCCCCCCCCCCCCCCCCGGTTTCCCTTCCCTTCACATTTGCTTTGTGTCTCTTCACACGGAAATCAGATCTCTTTCTGTATCTTTGTCTACGTACCCTTCGCATATCTACGCCTCTCATCTCATTCACTTAAGCACACTAGTCAACGCTGCTCTATGTGTCACACAAGGATCAACACCCCTTGAACAACAACAAGTCCTTAAGCTAATGGAACTTGCAAAGGACCAAGGCACCATTTCCTTGCAACTTGGCACACTCACTCTCTCTATCTATTCTCAATCGTCATCAGTTGTTGGAAATCAAGGAAATGGTTTACTTAATGGAGAGAAATAATTCACACACAAGAGAGATTAGGTCTTCCCAATCTCACAAAAATAAAAAACCTATCGAAAAATCTTAAGTGCATAAGTGAGAGGGCGAGACTAGGAAATGAAAAGACCCATGCGAGTGGAAAGTCAAAAGACTTTTTGGTGTCAAAATAAATAGATGGTCGAGTGCATTTGTGTTTTTCTTTTGCTTATTTTTCCCTTAAGCGTTTTCTTCTCTTTCTTTTTATTTCTCTTTAGAGTGTCTTTGCACTAAGCTCTGCAACAGTGAATATTTTTATTTTGAAGCCATTAGAGAGATGTGTATGAGAGAGAGAGAGAGCGAGAGAGAGAGAGAGAGAGAGAGAGAGAGAGAGAGCACGGTATTCACCCAAGTCTGGGCTACATCCAGGAAAAAGTAGCCACTCAATGGCTTTGCACTTCAAACTAGAAGTAACTTCAAAGGGATTAGCAACCCTTAATGGAACTCCCACTTTGCTTCACTCCTTTAATGCCGGCCGCCACCGGCCATTGAATTCAGCTACCGGCCATAGACTTCCAACCATTGGCCAACTGGCCATTGACCACTAGCCAACCGACCACCAATCGGCTATTTTTTGGTCACTTTGTGACCGCCGTACAACCACAATATTCAAGCAAAAAGGAATATTCCGGCGAGTGATTTTTCTCACCCATGATGGCTTCTCCTGATAACAAGGGCCTTACAAACGTGTGTTTTTTAGAATAAAAGTTACAAAGGGTGAAACACGTTCCATACTTAACAACATTGGCAGCGGAAAAAAATCCCTTTGTGGTTCACCTATCGCCCTGACGCACGGGCATCTCTCCCTGCTCCACGTGCCATGTGCATAATTTCTCTCTCAAAGCAAAAATATCCCTCTCTTTGTTGCTGCTCCTAGCGCACAACACTTCTCTCTCTCTCTTCTCTCTCTCTCTCTCTCTCTCTCTCTCTCTCTCCCCTCCACATGCCATGTCACTTTTCCATTTTCTCAACTTCCCTTTGGAATCTCGCTTGCTTCCATCTAATTAAGCCCACTTGCAAAATTTACCACACCTATTTTTGAACAGTTTGATGCTCGTGACATATTCTCTCCATGAGCCTATGGTGTACATTTTTCAGTCTATCACAATATATATAACTCACTTGAGTGAGCATTGCTATATTTTTTAAAAAAGTAACTTTGATTTGTTTCAATCATATGATATCTTTTTTCTTTGGTCAATTCTCATAGCAGGGGATACCAGCTAGGGGAAATTCAAAAAAACAAGGAGAATCCATTTGATGTGAGTCAAAGGGTTGCAAAAGCCGAAGGGTGTAGATGGTGGCCTTGGCAGCACGCATGAAGAGGAATTGGCAACAATGCTCAAATTAAGAGCGAGACAGGCACAAGCAGATAACATGGTAGTGTGCGTTGGAATGCCTGTTGTTCTATTTGCTGGCAGCAAGTGACCACAAGAAGGTCGATGATGTGGCGATAGGAGGCCCACGATCTGGGTGAGGGAGAGTGATGGAGGTAGTTTTTTCTTTATGCTTATGGGGTGCTAGGTCTTGCACTCAGTCAACAATGTTGAACTGGTTACACCAAATTGCTCTCAGGGAGCACATGATCTTGAGTTCGATTCTAACTTGTAGTGATTGAGCTAGCTTGCTACTGCATTAAGAATTTTACAATCCATATGCATGCTTCAAAAGGAATCAGGTAGAGATTTGCTATATTGAACGGTAAAGAAAGTGCACCCACTAGGAAGAAGATGAGTATTACAAAAAAGAAGAAAGATACAAGTAAGCCCATGCAAAGAATTTTTCCATGGGACAAAAGGGACTAAAATTCTCAGGCTTTTACAAGGTTCCAATAACCCATATAATTACCCAAACACTTGTAACCTTACTAAATCAGAGGGAAGGTTTCTACTTTTGTTTTTCCATCTTCTTTTGAGCTTCTTTTTTATCAGACTAGTTCTTGTGCCTGAGCTAGGGATATCTACAAGATGCTTAAGGAGGTCAGTTCTTTTTGTTGGAGAGGCATCAACGAAGACTTCGTATATTTGAGTTTCGTCTATCGTTAAAGTCTTATGCAAGGGCCCTTATAGTTTTCCATGATCCAACATATGGCTAAGGAGGATGATCTATTGCCTAAATTTATTAGACCCTACATCATTTTGCTCTTGGATTTCACAGTCCAACATATACTTATGCTCAATCTCACAAACATTGCTCTCTTCCTCCTATTTTTATGTAGCAAGTGGAAAGGAATCCTCAATGGTTGTAGCCGCAACCACATTCTTGTCACTCCCTTGCTCTGTCGCAATGCTTGGGCTCTCACCCAGGGGCTGTTTGAAATCTTTGTGAGCTTGCTTCCATGTGGTTTTGACCGTTGGCTTACTAACAACTCTAGCCATTGGGCGGTTCCTAGCAAAGTGTCCAATATTGCAACATTTGTAGCATGTCACGATGAATGAAGCAAACACCAATTTGTGACGAAAATCTCCAAAGCACCCCATGTTCAAGTCCACAAACTTTGGAATGGGCTGTGCTATGTTTCAAATAATGCACACCTTAATGTCCAAACCTAGTCTCATCTATCTACAGCCTTGGCATGAAGAGTAGCTGCCCCCATTGCGTGGCAATAGACCGAACATGATCATGTAGCCAAAGTTGGAGACTTTTGAAGGTGACCCACACTGGACATGAGTGCCTAGTCTCTTCATTTGGGCAAAACTTAGGGGTCCACAACATGACGTGCATGAATGACAATGCGCCCCATACTCCTCCTTTTATGATCATGTCTTGGACCGCCTACTCCGAGGCACACACAACTACATAAAACCCTTTGCCCACCGTTGTAAAGTGTTGCATCTCATCCATATTGTTGAGCATGGCAACCACCCACTCCCATAGCCCTTGGGTCGTCATCCTTTTGTCCATGAAATATAGCACTATCTCTTTTGTACAACAAGCCTTCAAGCTTTGGAGAGCAACGTTGAAATTAAAGTCAACTTGCACCATAGCACCATAAACACCTTTATCTTGATTGAATACATTCACACCATGCAATAGCTCTTCTGCCAGAGTGAGCTTGCCAAATGGGGCTGGCTTGAAAGCTTTCACATGAATTTTTGAGTAAGGGTAATGGTCAAAGACCTGCTTTATGCCTTTCAATGCAAAAACAAAGCCCGACCCCATATCAAGAGGCTCCCCCCTCTGGTTCTCACACTCCCAAAGCAAGTCAAGCTCCATCAAGTTTGCACCAATCCTCATCATCAACCATACTTAAGAGCCTTAGGAAATAATTGCAAATTTTGACAATAATAATAATCTCAAGCAGTGAACTAAAGGTTGAGGCAAGAAAATAAGTGTGGCAATAATCACCAAGCTCTGACAAGGAAAATAAGTGTGGCAATAATCACCAAGCTCTGACAAGGAAAATAAGCATGATATTATTCAAAGCGCAATCATTATTGGGGCACTCAAGGAGAGAAATATCTTTCACGTGATGATAAAGCAGGAGAGCAGAAGCAGAGGAGATCACTACTCACCCATCCCCACAAAACACACACCCACTACCCTCGACAACAACTCAACCACCCACGACACAACCAACGTAGGTTGCCACGCTAAGCTTAGAGGCTCAACCACACACGAAACACAACATCTATGCAAGTTGAAAACAATTAATAAGCTTGTGGACAAGCTTGCGATTTTGTCGATCGTTCGTTTGGCCTACTGATTAATAATGATCCTCATGGGGTGAAAAAATAAGGTTGTGGGATTGACAAACGACAACATTAATTAGTAATGCACATTGCCTACGACCATGAAAAGGCAGCGAGTGTATAAGTTCCTGACAAAGGATGATCGCCAACCCCTCCTGCAATGGCGCAGTTAGTCTCTCCATGAAGGTGCCCTCCTGCTTTGATTGGCGGTCCTCTGCAATTTGCATATGTATCTCACCCACACGCGTCTATACGAGAGGGGCATGCAAGCTCATGCCTGCACATAGACAACCACAAGTTCACAATGCCCTCAAAAATATCTCTCTCTACCACCTGCCCACCAGTGTTAAACGTGTCTCAGCTTAATATCGTGTCATTTTCAATTCCGGTTGAAGGCAAGAGAAATTCCGCCCCAAAATAGTGTAAACGGAAAAATAGTGTAAAATCCCCAAACAAGAACCTAATTTTCTAAAATTTTCTCTTGATAAAATTTAGGGTATTTTGGTAATTTTCTTAAAATTAAGGAAAGGAATTTTTTATGTTTGGAAAAATGATTTTTCCCAAACATTGTTGCCCAGTCACTTTACTCTTGAACTTCATCACAAAAACCAAAATTTGCCCGCCACCTGTCCCCTGCCTTCCCTTTTTGCCCTCATTCACTTCCCTCAAGAAAGGATCTTTCTTGATTCCCCTTAAAAGACCCAAAACAAAAATTTGGTCGGACCTATTCAATAGATGCATCAATATTTCGCTTTTGATATTCGTTGGATATACATACTGGCATGATTATAAAATCCATAAAACACTTGCTAAAAATTCTTATTTTACTTGACTTTAACCTAATCGTGCTAGTAGGGCTCACACATTTAATCTTTTCTCAAATACATTTTTGCCCTACCCTCTCATAAAGACCAATAAGTACTGTTTTGAACATATTGGATGATCGGTCAACTTGGGCTCTATGATGTTTGCAAGCTTTGTTGAAGGCTCTGATGATTATTTGGGTACTACTCTAAGAGGGAGTCTTGATCCTTCTGTCTAATGACTCAAAAGAACAACTTTGAAGTTTGGAAACAAGGGATGCCATACGTCAAAAATCATTTTAGATCCTTTTACAAATCATGTGTTTTTTCTATAAAAACTTTTTTTTGAAAACACATAAAAACTTTAAAGCATTGAGACAAAAGATATTTATTCACGTAAAATTTTTCCTAAACCATTCCCATCAAAAGGAGTGATGATTGATGGATTTTCAACATATTACTAAAAGAAAATACAGTTGGAGAAGGCAAAGTTCACATGTCTACTATGCATCTTCGAAAGACTTTGACTAACTCATCATGTTTTGTCATGTTGGGCATTCCCTTTGAAGCTATCAAGCATGGAAGGAAACTTGGGTCACGTTCAGATGGAGTTATCCATGAATGTAGTATTCAAGGGATTTCTTTTCTATCGTCTGCCAACATCTACTACTGCAAGGAATTGAAAAGTCAGCCAAAGAAAAAAATTTCCTTGACGATTCAAAGGAACATTGACCTCAACCATAGGGGTATTGTGTGTGCCCTTGCACACTCTCCTCAATCACCGTGTGTATTTATATTCCCTCATTTCAATGGGCCCTCCATGTCAAAGTTGTAGCAAAAATTTGGTGAATCAAATGATGATCTTTCCTGTGAACACGAGCAAACCTCCTGTCAAGACCAAAGAGCCAATGGATATTTAATATTTGACAGGACAAATCTCCTTAGAATCAACAATCGCATACTACCCATCGAATGGGCACGAGGACTCGATCTGCAACAAATTCTATAATGCAAATTCTATAATGTAGGGTTCAACTTCACATATTTGAAGGATCAAGCTCACCCTTCTTAAGAGGGAATGAAATACACTTGTCAAAATGCTAATGTAGTTGCCTAAAGAGAAGAAATCCATCTATTGGCTAGTCTTTGGCAATAATCAATAGCAAGAAAGGATGCTATCCTAGGGGAATTAGATGGGAGGGGATCTCTCTTAGCGTACTAGGCATGTTCATTTTGAAAAATGAAGTATCCTTCTCAGGTGTGAGAAGTAGAGAGCCTACTGCAAAAACACTTGACCATGGAATGCAAATCCAAGCAAGTGTCTTGATCATAAGCCCGCTCATCTTCTTCTCTAACTACTCTACTATGCTATGCTATGCTTTAAGAGTCGATGTAAGTAGGAAGAGTTATTCTTTCTTGTAGAAATACTTCTTCTTTATCTCAATCTACCTCTATTCCCACTAGCTCTCTTCACCTTTGAAGGTGTTTGAGATCTTGGGATAGAGGCCTAACCTAGTGCAATTTATGGTGCATGAATCAATGTTGCTTTTGAAGAGCACAAATTTTGTATTGTGTACAAGTCTCTCTCATGAAAGAATTTATAATACAAAGTCCTTTTGGAGGGAGGAATGGCTCCAAGTAATTTTGGTCCTTAATTGTTGGCAGTGTTACTCTCTCTTTTCAAGTTATTTTTACTTCTTATAGACTTCAACCAATAACTTTTTCTTCTCATGCAGAGAATACTCTTAAAATAATACTCTCTCTTTTCACCTAAATTTTGTTATGGTTGAAGGAATAATCAAATTCTATTGCAGTGGTATCAGAGCATTAGGCTACTCTTTTATAGCTTAAGAAGGGAGGTCCTATGGTAGACTACAAAGATTGGAATTGTTTCTTGCAAGAACACACATAAATTTTGCTTAGCATGGATGAAATAATCAACAGAATAGGATTAATGTTGACAAATGTGATTTTACATGATGTTGCTACTAATGATGGTTGTTCTCTTGTAAATTATCTTATGTCTAGGCTTCAACAAGACATGGGTAACCCCGCTCTACAAGGGAGAGAGAACTCTTATGAGGTCTCTAAGTAAGAACTTCAAAAGAGGAATCTTGGGTGATGAAGAGAATCCCCATGAAGAGATTCAACAACAATTTGGGGATGCATCTCCACCAAAATGAGAGGTCATCCAAATGAAGGGTTTCCATTAATGGAGAGAAACAGAGGTGATTCTCCTAACACTTCTAATGAAGATATAGCTCCAAGAAGAAGGTGGTCATAAAGATCTCCAAATCCACCAAAGAGGAAAAGATCACCGCATACTCCTTGTTATCTTGATTCCAAGAGAGAAGAAAGGAATTCAAAGAAGAAAAAGGATATAAAGAGGTCACCCTCTTCTCCATTTTGTCACCATCCTCTTCCACTAGAAGTAGTGGCTACTCTCCCAAGGAACCTAAGAGGAGAGGACATCGCAAATTTTATGCCGCATGGAAAAGATCTAACTAGCTCAAGAAGTTCAAAGTGGGAGGAAAGAACATCACTTTCCTTATGTATGATGGAACTTTTGGTGCCATTGACAAGGTATTGGCCTATATTCAACAATTTGATGCGGCTTTTGGAGATGGAGTCTTCAAAGCTACGACAATTTGCAATGCATTTTTTAAAGTCCGCCTGGCAATGGTAGGCTAGTCCACGAGCCAATGGAGAACCTCCAAAAATGTGGAAGGCTTTTAGAATTGCTATCATCAAGCACTTCCTTTCAAGTGATGTTGAAGATAAAGTCTTCATGGAATGGAGAAGTTCAAAGATGACACCTTATGAGTCTATCAACAAGTATATAGATAAGTTCTGGGATCTAACAAGCTCAAGAAGGTCAAAGAGGGAGGAAAGAACATCACTTTCCTTACCTATCATGTAGTTGTTGGTTCCACTGACTAACAAGCTCAAGAAGGTCAAAGAGGGAGGAAAGAACATCACTTTCCTTACCTATCATGTAACTTTTCGTGCCACTGAGGTAATGGCCTTTATTCAACAATTTGATGTGGCTTTTAGAGATGGAGGCTTTACGGAGTCTTAAAAGCTACAACATGTTGCAATACATTTTCAAAATGTTGCATGTCAATGGTGGGCTAGTCCAGGAGCCCCAGGAGCCAATGGAGAAGCTCCAAAAACTTTGAAGGCTTCAAGAAGGTTGCTATCATGAAGCAATTCCTTTCAAGAGATGCCAAAGATAAAGTCCTCACCAAATGGAGAAGTCTGCAGATGGCACCTTATGAGTCTATCAACAAGTATATAAATAAGTTTTGGGTGTTATATCTCAAAGCCATTTTCTACAAAAAGATAGACTTTGCAGAACAAAAACAACAAATTTGTGTTGGATTGCTTGAAGACATGAACGAGTATGTCAATTCTCAAAGGCTTAAAACCATTTTGAATGTTATCCACCATACAATGGTTGCCTCAAGAATCAATTTCCAAATGGAAATCAAAGTCAAAAATATGCAAAAGGGAAAGAATAATGCTATGCAAAATTCTTCCAAAGGCAACCCCAACAATAACAACAAGCCCAAGGACAAAGGTGTCTACCAAGGTAAAAATAGACTCTCACCCAAAGAGCTAGAATGTTATCATGAAGATAGCAAATACTTGAAGAGGGGAATGTAATGGAATGGCCTATGATTTTTGAGAGTAGCGGAATTAAGAGAATTAGAGTGAGCATTTTTGTGAGATTACTTTGAGAACATAGAGGGTGAACTTAATTGATGGTAGCATCATGAACATAGTACTTAATTAACTTGGCATGAACAATACTTTTCCAAGAGAGAGAGTATTAGAGAACATGACAATAGTTGAGGACCGGATTTACTTGGAGCCGGTCCCCCATCCAAAAGGCATTTGTATTATAGATTCTCCCATCAAGAGAGACTTGGTATAATACAATCTTTGTGTTCCTTGTGACCTAGGTGATGCAATGAAGACGGAAAGCTTCATGCATCACGAGCATAACATAAACTTTGCAAAAAGCGTTAACTATCCCAAGCCTCAGTCCCAAGTCCTCAAACACCTTCGAAGGTGGAGAGAGCTAGCGGGGAATGAAGGTAGGGAAGAGGAAGAAGAATCATTTATAGGAGAAATAAATAGTTCCTCACTTATCATCACTATTCTTGCTCAACATAGCATAATATCATAGTAATAAAGATGAAGAAGATGGCAAGCTTAAGCATTGAAGCATGTCTCTTGGTTGGATTTGCATTCCATAGCCAAGAGTGTTGTTGTAGGCTCTCCACTTCTCAACAAGCTTGGAGAAGGTAAAGGAGCTCTTGCACTTTCACTTCACACAATGAGTGTGTGTGTGTGTGTGGGAGAGTATACCCCCTCTCATGCTTGGTCCACCTCTCTCTCTCTCTCTCTCTCTCTCTCTCTCTCTCTCTCTCGTATTATTTAATTATATCATTTGGACATATGTGTGTGTGTGTGTGTGTGTGGGAGAGTATACCCCCTCTCATGCTTGGTCCACCTCTCTCTCTCTCTCTCTCTCTCTCTCTCTCTCTCTCTCTCTCTCTCGTATTATTTAATTACATCATTTGGACATGTGTCCTCTTTTTCCTCTTTGAGAGAAAGAACTTAATTATTTATTTTTATGCATCTAAATTCTCATTGGACCCCTTTAAAGCCTATCCAATAGGATTCAAGCACATCATGAGGGCCACGTGTGAAGGGAGGATTTTGACATGTATCATTTATGCTTCGTAAGTCATTTGGTTTGAATTGAACACTTCAAGCACTTAATCAATTAAGCATGGAAACCTTTTATGTCTCTTGAGAGTTTATATTTGAATTGAACACTTCAAAAAACTTAGTCATTTAAGCATAAAAATCACCTCAAGATTTGGGCAAGGTTCCCACAACCACTTTAAGCATCTTAGCACCTCATGCTTGGGTAGGATTCCCACCTCAAAGTTAGCCCTAGCTTGCCTAAGGTCAAAGGACTTTTTAGCACTAACTTTTGGAGGTCTTTAAGAAAGCTAATCCTAAGGTCTTTTAAGCTCCATTGGATGCATGTTGCTCTTTGATATACTACCTCCTTTTGGACCCCTATTGAGATGTAACCATCTCTCCTCTTGGTCCCTTGCTGAGGTAAATCTAGAAGCACTTATTGCACGTTGCTCTTTGGTGGACCATCTCCTTTTGGACACCTATTGAAATGCAACCATTTCTCCTTTTGGTCCCCTGTTGAAATAGGTCTAGAAGCACGTATCTATGTCCTAACTCTTGTTCCCCTTTTATCTTCCCATATTAAATGATCAGTTTAATATGAGAAAATCATTTGGTAAAGTTAGATATTATATTTTATGACATTACCTCTCTTTTAAAATCATAGTCGTCCTCAACTACGAGGTAGAGAAGATAAAGCCTAGTCTACAGTCCATGTTCCTTAGCCGGTAGAGGATTCCTTTTTACCCTACAACATCATTCCAGAATGGATGACTAATCCATTTGGTGCTTGGGAGAATTAGTGGTGGCAAGCATGTTTGCTCTTTAGTCCATATCATACTTCCAAAGTAGAGTGACAAGTTCTACTCGGTGTTTGAGAGATATCGTCACCACAAACATGATCCTAAGCATGCATACTTCTTAAATTTTGTGCACAATAAAAGAAAGAGAATGAGTCTTATAAGAGAAAAACATTGTTCATTTAAAATGCATTTTCATTTGCTTAGTTTAGTGTAGCATTGTAAGCATTGACAAGGTTCATATTATCCTTAAGCTAGGTTCCTTGCATCCCTCTAGCATATTTAAAAGGATAATCCTTAAACTTAATAAGATATCATCAGATAATCTTATTGTTTTTTAATACCTTGCCTTCATGTCGTAGGATGGACTCTGATTGAAGTACTTCTTCTTGATCTTCAATTTCTCTTTAATAGGCCATCTCTCATTTGGACCCCTTTAACCTGGGCCCCGTGTTGAGACAGATTTGTAAGCACATGTCTATATTCCAACCCTTGTTCTTGTTTACTCTCCCACATTAAATGATCAGTTTAATATTAGAAAATTGTTTGGGCTGGTTAGATATTATATTTTATGACATTACCTCTCTCTTGAAATCATAGTCATCCTACAAAGAAGCTCCACAAAACATGCAATAAAAGAGTGACTTCGTTGCAAGCCACCACGCCATGGATCCCCTGATGATGATCTGGCTAGAGAAGACTCTGGAAGATGGTGCATCATGTAAGAATCCAAAGGTTGCATGCCAAGATGATTGAATAGTGGGGTGCTCTCAACCACAAAGCAAGGTGGTTGCATGCCAACCCTATGCACCATAAGTAAGAGAGAACAATGACACTACACCACCACATAGACAATTAGAGGGCAATCACAATAATAACAACACACCAAAATGAGAAACAAACAAGTTAATATGTGCTTTGGGGAAGAAAAAGGAACCATTCACCTTGCAGGATGGTTATCTTCTCCATGGCAATAGGCTATGTGTTATCCACTCCCTTTGTGGAGAACCTCATGTATGAATCCCACATGTTTCTGCCTATGCGGGGCATAGAAGCATTCAACCTACTCTTTGAGAAGTAGAGATGTACTTCTATTGGTCTACCATGAAAGTGGACCTACAAGAGTATGTTTCAAAATGTGTGGTATGCCAAATGACTAAGTATGATAGAGTGAAGAAATGTGGATTACTCCAACCATTGTCAATCCCTAATTCACCATGGGAGAGTATATCCATGGATTTTATCTTTGGATTACCCAAGTCTATCCATGGGAATACCGCAATATGGACAATAGTCGACATGTTTAGCAAGCAAGCACACTTTATTCCTATCAAAAAGACTATTAAGGCACACCAAATGGCAACCATCTTTATATCTTGGATTTTCAAACACCATGAATTACCAGCATCCATCGTGGATAGAGATCCTAGAATGACTAGTAATTTTTGGAAAGGTTTCTTTGAAAACCTAGGTACAAGATTGAATTTCTCTTCAGCCTATCACCCACAAACGGATGGCCAAAGGGACATAGCCAATCTTACTATAATCGATCTATTAAAGACTTATGGTACATAAGTAGATGAGCGATCACGATGGAGGTTTTGCAACTATTGCTTCTTTTGGTGGCGCTCCTTTGTAAGCCTTAAGTAAGCTCTCATGGAAAACATTGTGCATGAGCCAATGGTTGGGCAACTTTAACTGATAAGCCATCTCATTGATTGGCTTAAGGATTTTTTTGTAAAGGACCGCAGTATCTTTTTGCTAGTTTAGCATAATACTCTTGGTGGCCCGTAGGATTCTTGTCGTAGTATGTCTTAGACGAACCTTAAGAAACTTTAGCAAGACCCAATCATTTTCCTTACAGGCTAAGGCTCTTTTGTGCTTATTAGCAACGACCCTTTTTGCCTTTGCTTTGAGATGGATATAACGTCTTTAAGCTTTGGAAAAGATTCTTGTGAGTCTCAGCTATATTCATCAGCAGTGAAGATCTTCCCATGTACTCTAAGTAGTAAGGGAGTTTTGGATCTTCCCTCTTTAACCACAAAAGGTGCTTTCCCCATAGAAGTATATACAATGTCATTGTACGCATACTCTATAAGAGGTAGGTAATTCTCTCATTGAGAACGTTGATTCACTTCCATGGCATAGGCTTTTAGTAGATTCAAGAATCGTTAGATTGTTTATTTCACTTTGGTCACCCATTTGTGGATGATAGGCCGAAAGAGAAATTTAATCTAATTCCTAGATTTTCAAAGAGACCCTTCTAGAAATTATTGGTCGTTCTAGGATCTTTGTCCGACACTATGGATGCTGGCAAGCCATGATACTTGAAAATTTGAGATATAAAGAGGGTTGCCGTTTGATGTGCCTTAATAGTCTTTTTGACAAGCATAGAGTGTGTTTTCTTGCTAAGCATGTCGACTAAAACAATCCAAGTTGCTTCCCTCGATCAAATTTTAATTTTTGGTATACCACACATTTTGAAACATACTCTTGTATCTTTACTTTTCATGGTAGACCAACAGAAATACATTTCTACTCCTCGAAGAGTAGATTATGGAGTCCCTCTTTGCCTCGCAAAAGGAGAAGCATGAGATTCATACATGACTTTCTTATTGTATGGGTGAGTAACACATAGCCTATTGTTGTTTGGAATATAACCTTCCTTCAAGGTAAATGGTTCTTTTTTTTCTTCCCTAATGCAAGGTTCTAATTACCTACTTAAAGTCTCGATCAGTAGCGTACTCATCTATCATAAAAGATATATCATTATGAGTTGCCATAGAAACCACATTTACCCTTGGCCATTGTGAAAGTGCATCGACCACGTGATTGTGATTGCCAGCAAGGTGAGCAATATGAAATTTAAATTGCGAAAGAAAATTTGCACACCTCATTTGTTTTTCGGAGAGCTTGGTTTGCGTCATGAAGTTCTTGAGGCTTTGTGATCCATTCGTAGGATGAATGGAGCCCCCAAGAGATAGTGCTTCCATGTGTCTAGGGCATGTAGAACAACTAAAATCTCTTTTTCGTATATGCCCAAGACCCGTTCATTGGCATTAAGCCTTCGGATCTCATATGCTATGGCATGCCCTTCTTGAAGCAAGAATACTCCAAGGCAATCACCACAAGCATCACATTGGACCTCAAATGGATTTGAGAGATCCGGAAGCATGAGGACTGATTGAGAGGTAAGCTTCTCTTTGAGCTTGTCAAAAGAATTTTGTCCTTTAGCAGTCTATGAGTACTTAACGTTCTTCCTTGTTAAGTCATATCGTGGGTACCGAGGAAACTAATTGAGCATTAGTCCCACCGTCCTTGTCAAGCATGCCTTTGCATCTATCCTCTAGTATACTTGTGCATTTACTTTTGGCTTCACAATCCCCAGCCAAAAAATTTGACGTCTTCCTTGAGAACTTTGCCCATGCATAAGGTGTTAATTGGGTACTAGTTGATACCCTATCTATAGCCTTGGGTTGGTATTGGTCGTTGTAGATGCCAAAGCTACGCAGAAACAAGCCCTTGTTTATGCCTTATTGCCAAAAAACCATATGCCCTTTTAAGTTCAAAACCAACAAATCATCTCTTTCCCTGGCATATAAAAAAGTAACTGGAAGCATTGCCTCCAACACCAAGGCCTAAAAGGGAAACCAATTAAGTGCTTTTCTAGCTTATCAATGGCGTCTCAAAATGCAGTGAATTGGCATGCCCCCTTTGTAGCATTTCAAACCAACAATACTATGAAGAAGCACCTGACTACATTTCAAAGCACACTGTTGTCTTGTTGAGAACACCTTGTAGAGCTCGAGCGTTTCAAAAAGCTCCCAATTGCCATCTCCACAATTCAAGCTACAATTCAAGAGGCTATCGGGACAAAGGGCAGGCAGTTGCATTCAATAGCTTTTCAAAATTCTCTCTGGTACGCTCCAAAGGTTTCCATCGTGGTGCTCAACCAAAATGCCAATGTGTCACTTGCTGGAGACTCCGAGATTTATCATTGCCTTCTAGTCCTCATCTTTGTGGTGATCACCTCCCTCCTGAAGATCATTGTGCCAAGGGCTCTCATAACATGTCAATCAACGATGTGGAAGCATAGAGCAATGGAGAGAGAGAGAGAGAGAGAGAGAGAGAGAGAGAGAGAGAGAGAGAGAGAGTATTGAACCAACCAATTTGGGCGATAAATTAGTGATATAAAATGGGGGCAAGGTGGTGCTAATATACTAGCCTGGGGGCCCTTTAGTGCCCCCCTTAGTAAATTGACCTACCCAAGATTTGACAAATAATGTAAAATAAATACTTAAAATCCAAAATAAATATTGGGATCACATTGGCTATTCAATTGAGATGCTATAACTTTAGTACACAATCTTCTCTATGGCAATTGGCTATGTGTTATTCACTCACTTTGTGAGAAAGTAATGTATGAATCTTGTTCTCCTCTGTATGTAGGACATAGAGGGATTCAAGCTGCTCTTTGTGGATTAGAAACCTATTTTTATTGGCCTACCATGAAAACAAACATACAAGATTATGTTTCAAAATGTGTGGTATGCCAACAGAGAAAGTATGATAGAGGAAAGCAACCAATTAGTCCATCCCCATGGGAGAGTATATACATGAATTTTATCATTGGATTACCCAAATACATCTATGTGAATATGGACAATAGTTGATAGGTTTAGTAAACATGCTCATTTTATACATGTCAAAAAGACTATTAAGTCACATCAAATGGCAACCCTCTTAATATCTCAAGTTTTCATTCAAATACCATGGCACATCCATAATGTCGGATAGAGATCCTAGAATGACCGGTAATTTTTAGAAGGGTCTCTTTAAAATTTTATGTAACGATATTAATTTCTCTTTGGCTTACTATCCACAAACAAATGGTCAAAGTGAAATAGCTAACTCCACAATCCTTGATCTACTAAAAGGCAATGTTACAAAAGGATCAATGTTCCCAATGGGAGAAGTACCTACCCCTTGTAGAGCATGCATACAATAACATCGTACATACTTCTACATGAAAAACACCCTTTTGAGGTGATAGGGGGAAGATCCAAAAGCCCATTACTACTAAAGTTACATGGGAAGATCTTTGCTACTACTGATGAGTATAGCCGAGATTTAAAAGAATCTTTTCAAAAGATTAAAGATGCTATATTCATCTCTCAACAAAAAAAAGCTTACTGCTAATAAGCACAAAAGAGCATTAACCTTCAAGAAGGATGATTGGGTCTTGCTTAAGTTTCCCAATGCTCGATTAAGGTATACATCAAAAGTATTATGCTAAGTTAGCAAAAAGATAATATGGTCCCTTTCAAATTCTGAAGCCAATTGATGACGAGATGGCTTATGAATTGAAGTTGCCTAATCATTGCCTCATTCGCAATGCTTTTTGTGTGAGTCTATTTAGGCCCTATAAAGGAGAGCCACCTGAAGAAACAGTGATTGAAGGTCCTTCAAAGTTTGAAAGTCGAGAGAGGTACTCCAACCGGAGTCCATCTTACAACATGAAGCCAAGGTATTACGAAACAATAAGATCGTTTGATAATATCTTATTCAATTTAAGAATTATCCTTTTAAAGATGCTAAATGGATGCAAGGAATTTACCCTGGCAAGGCTTACAATGACTCGCTTGAGTAAGCACATGTTAACATATTTGATGTACAAAGTTTTTGTCTTATACGACTCTGTTTCTTTATTGTGCACATGTTTAAAGGTATGCATACTTATGATCATGCTTGCAACAACTACTTCTCCCAAACGTACCAAGTGGAAGCTGTTAATCTACTTTGGAATGATGATATGAACTAAAGGGTAGACATTCTTGTGGCAACTAAGTCTCTCAAGCACCAAATCGACTAGTTATCCATTTTGGAACGATGTCAGCGGGTAAAAAGGGATCTTCTACCCACTAGGAAACCATGGACTAATGACTTTCTTTTATCTTCTCT
Organism: Adiantum capillus-veneris; assembly: GCF_014529385.1. Lineage (NCBI taxonomy): Eukaryota > Viridiplantae > Streptophyta > Polypodiopsida > Polypodiales > Pteridaceae > Adiantum > Adiantum capillus-veneris. The sequence goes on from NC_140945.1 coordinate 44,126,152, forward strand.
ACCTTGTACAGTCCAGGATGAATATGATTTCAAGGGCAAGGTAATGTCATACAATCTCATAATTAACTTTCTCAAATGATTATCTCATCTAAAATTGGCAATTTAAAATGGGAAGATTAAGATAATAGGAGTTAGAATATGAATATGTGTTGTTGGACTTATCTCAGTCCTAATTAAATAACTAAAAGAAAATATAATTTACAAAAGAGCAATGAGAATTCAATGAATCTGAGATAAGGGTAAGCTTCATTGAGCCTCCAAAGAATAGGACAAAAGTCTTGGAAGAAAACACACTAGGTTGAGCAAGCCGATAGGGGGCCTACTAGCTTAAGAAGGTAGGGGGCCTACCCAATTTTTACTACAAGCTACGAAAATTACCTTGATCATCCTTGACCCAGTAACTAAAGAAGCTTAGCTTTAGGAGCACATTGTGCCATGTAATAGTGAAAAAGACTAGTGCCATGTTTATGTATTTCAAGCTATCGAGTCTTAGTATAAAGGCTTATATGATGTGCTACAAGGCCAAGTAGGCACCCCCACTTGCAAATTTCAAACCTTCTTTCTCTCAAACAAGGCATCTAGGGCACATGTCAAGCATATAGTTATGTTAATGTTGAGGAAACTTGTCATTGGATATCACACCTTGAGAGCCAATGAAAATTAAGATTCACATATTTGAAAGGATCAAGCTTACCTTTTTAAGAGAGAATGAGGGACATTTGTCACATTGCTCATGTAGTTTCCTAAAGAGAAGAAAGCCATCCTATGGCTAGTCTTTGGCAAGAACCAATAGCAAGAAAGGATGCTATCCTAGGGGAATAATGGAAGGGGATATCTCTTAGTGTCCTATGCATGCTCATTTTATAAAAATGAAGTCTCCTTCTCAAGCGTGAGAAGTAGAGAGCCTAGTGCAACAACACTTGACCATGAATGCAAATCCAAGCAAGTGTCTTACTCACAAGCGTGCTCATCTTCTTCTCTAACTAATGCACTATGCTTTGCTATGATTTATGAGTAGATGCAAGTAGTGTTGGGGTATAAAGCCCAATGTGGTTGCCCAGGTAAGTGGGCGGGCCGCTAGGTATGTACACATATTCTTTTGTAAAAACCTAATAAGAAGTCACTATGCTCTACACATTACAGTAGAGCGAGTTCACCATATCGTCGTGCTCTTCTTCTCGCACTCTCTCTCGTGTCGCACTTCCGCTCGTACTCCTTCAACTGGTATCAGAGCTCAGATCGAGGCTTGGGGCAGCACTGCAGGAGGCTAGAGTCACTAGCTCAGATTGGGGTGAAATTCGACAGGCGAAGACACGGCCCCAAATCCTGTGGTCATCTCGGCCACCGTTCGGCTTCGACAAAGGTTTGCGCAGGCCATTTTCGACTACGTGGTCTCAGCGGGTGCAGATCCGACTCTGCAAATTTGGGGTTTTTGGCCTACGACTGCAGGTGCTGAGGATATCGACACTCCCAGAGTGTTGATTTGTCGCTGTCTACACATCGAAGGACGGCTCACAGTTCTTGGAGGCGTGTCACATACGGCACGGGCGCATCTACACACAGACTGTAGGCGACATCCACTAGTTCATCAGGTAGCTTGTGTTTGTTGCTTGATATTCCAGATTTCATCCTGACATTGCAGGTACTTCCACATGGGATGTATTGTTAGAGATGATGTATGTCTGTTGAGGGTTTGCTAGCTGTGAGTCACGCAGCAAACAACCGCCGCAGCGGTTACAGCATACAGTGGGAAATTTGTGGATGTATGACTTTGTGGGAAGTCTATGTACTGTCAGATTTACTGCAGCCTTTGTTGAGGGTCGAGTGAGGTTTTATTGAGCTGGGGGATTCTCGAATGTTGAGATTCTTTCGGTGATACAGGTCTTGGAGCGATCCCTCGAGCACCCTTAGATAGGCAGCTAGGATGTATTGACTGTGAGTTAGATAGTTGGGATTGCATCTTTGCTTTACTGCCGTTGAGGCATTGTCGCAGTCTATGCTTACAGGACAGTCAGAGACAGTACAGGTGTAGGACAGGTTTACCCACAGCTTATAGTGTTAGAGAGACAATGGTTTTTTGAGCTGTTTTTGGTCTGTTTTTAGTACACCAGAGCCATTTTACAAAGGAGACTCTGCCAAAATTTCTGTAGAATCTGAAGCTTTCTTGGTTCATTTGACAGGTTGATATTGGTTCAGAGGTCAGTTTACAGGGGAAACTCTACCGAATTTTTCCCAGGAAAGTAAACTATTGTGAAGCGTAGCTATGGCTGGATCACAGGACACTGCTCTTTACAATATCAAGAAGCTGGATGGAACTAATTTCCCATTGTGAAAGAAGCAGATTTGGCACGTGTTGGTACAAAAGAAGCAGATAAAACCTATAAAGCTCAAGGGGATAAAACCAGAAGATATGGACGAAGATGAATGGAGCGAAATGGATGAATTGGCACTTTCTACCATTATGCTGACTTTGGCAGAAAGCGTTTACTTCAATGTAGCAGACAAGATGTCGGCTTATCAAGCATAGTTAAAGCTGAGTGATCTTTATGAGAAGCAGAGTGCAGCTTCACAAGTATACTGGCTTAAGAAGCTTGTTGACTTGAAGATGAAAGAAGGGACACCTATGTCCAATCATCTGAATGAATTCAACACAATCTATAGTCAGCTGTCAGGTCAAGGTGTCAAGTTTGATGAACCTGTTAGAGCTATGTTCCTGTTGATCACATTGCCGGAAAGTTGGGACACTTTTCGCACAGCTTTGAGTAATTCTGCACCTCCAGATGGTTTGAACATAGAAGGCGTAGAAGGAAGTCTTCTTACTGAAGAAACCTATAGAAAGACAATGGACAAAGGCAAAGGAACAGCCTTAGTTGTCAGGAGAAGGACCAAAGAAAAGTACAAAGGTGGAAAGAGGTATCAGTCTCGTAGCAAGTCCCGCAGTGCTAAAGGCAAGAGTGACATAGAATGCTACCATTGTGGCAAAAAGGGTCACATGAAAAGAGACTGCAGAGAATGGAAAGCAGAAAAAGGCAAAGAGAAAGCTGAAGACCATGGTGAGAAGAACAAGTCCTCAGTGAAGATTCAAGAAATAAATGTGACAAACATTGTTGCAGAGGATGACCACTAAAGAGACATCTACTTCTTGAAGAATACAATGGACTCAGCTCTTCTTACAGCATATGATGGAAATGCACTGAGTGATTGGATTATAGACTCAGGGGCATCACTTCATGTGTCTCCAAACAAGGAGTGGTTTACTTCTTATGTGACCACTAAAGATCATGTTCGGCTAGGCAATGGGCAGACATGTGAGATCTTAGGTGTTGGAGATGTTCAATTGAAGTTTCAGAATGGCTCTTCTTTCACGCTGAAGAATGTGAGACATGTTCCCGCAATTACAAAGAGCTTGATCAGCACAGGTTTACTTGATGATGCTAGCTACGTCACCACTTTTGGACAGAACATGTGGAAGATATCCAAGGGTTCTATGACAGTAGCACATGGAGTAAAGTCTGGAGGACTTTACATGATTTATGTATCAAATGTCTCTAAAAATGTAATCAATGTAACCGAGCAGTCGAACGTTTCTTTGTGGCATAGCCGGTTAGGACATATGTCCAAGAAGGGAATGGAAATCTTGTCTCGTTCTGGTTATTTGCCTGGCTTTTCATTTAATGATTTTGAATTCTGTGAACATTGTCCGTATGGTAAGCAAACACAGCAGCCACATAAGCATAGAAGTAGTAGAAGAGATACACAGTTGGCACTTGTTCATAGTGATTTGTGTGGACCTATGCCTAACCTATCTCTAGGGGGAGCTTCTTACTTTATGACATTTATAGATGATTACTCGAGGAAAGTATGGGTTTACTTTCTCAAGCACAAGGATGAAGCGTTTAGTGTTTTCCAAACGTTTGTGTCACTTGTGGAGAATCAGAGTGGCAAGAAGCTTAAATGCTTACGCACTGACAATGGTGGAGAGTATGTTTCAAAGGCCTTTCAGGACTTTTGTGAGTCAAAAGGTATAAAACGTGAACTTACTGCTCCTTACAATCCTCCTCAAAATGGTGTTGCCGAGAGGATGAATAGGACCATACAAGAGAGGTCATAAGTATGTTGTCTAATGCACAGCTGCCAAATGGGTTTTGGGCTGAAGCTATATCAACAGCTGTTCATCTTGTAAATAGATCTCCTAGCAAGGTTTTGTAGAAGGATTCAGTGCCAGAGATGGTATGGTCAGGCAAAATGCCCTCATACAAGCATCTCAGAGTCTTTGGCTGTGAGGCATATACTCACGTTCCAAAGGAATTTAGGAACAAACTTGAGCCAAAAAGTAGAAAATGCATCTTTCTAGGCTATGGTAATTCTGGTGAGATGGGGTACAGACTTTGGGATCCCGAATCCAGAAAGGTTGTCCGCAGCAATGATGTTCACTTTAATGAATCCAAATATTATTCTAAACCAGAGAGGGTTGAGGAGATTAGAAGAGTTGTCTTCCAAGAAGATGGACCTGCACGTGCAAGACAAAATGTCAGGGCTCAAGAGGAGCAAGGACAGGATAGAGTGGAACCACAGGTTGTGGCTGAGCCTGAGCCACCTATTGTGCGTAGATCTGGACGTGTCACGCGACCTCCTGATAGGTTTGTTCCATCTATGAACTATGTCATGTTGACTGATTGCAATGAGCCTTCATGTTACAAGGAAGCAGCGCAAATGAAGGACTCCGGGAATTGGCAATTGGCCATGCAGTCAGAGATGACAGCTCTGCATAAAAACAAGACATGGAAGCTAGTTAAATTACCACAGGGCAAAAAGGCTCTACCTTGTAAATGGGTTTACAGGTATAAGATCACCGCTCATGATACTCGGCCAAAGTACAAAGCAAGGCTTGTTGCAAAGGGCTTTAAGCAAGAACAAGGCATTGACTTTGATGAAGTCTTCTCTCCGGTGGTCAAGATGACTACATTGAGATGCTTTCTTGCATTGGTTGCCATATTAGATTTGGTGTTGCACCAAATGGATGTCAAGACAGCGTTCTTGCATGGTGATTTAGATGTGGAAATTTACATGCAGCAGCCAGAAGGGTTTGTTGAGAAAGGCAAGGGAAATTGGGTATGCCAATTGTTAAAGAGTCTTTATGGCTTAAAACAATCACCGAGGGCATGGTACCATAAATTCCACAAGTTTATGCTTTCTCAAGGCTACAAACGTAGTGAGTTCGATCACTGTCTATATACAAAGAAGGCTAAGGATGGTAGTTGGCTGATCCTTATTTTGTATGTGGATGACATGTTGATTGCTGGCAAGCACTTGGAAGAAATTTTAGCTTTGAAGTCAAAGATGGCAAAATCGTTTGACATGAAAGACATGGGTGAGGCAAGTCATATACTTGGTATGCGCATTGAGAGAGACAGATCAAAGAAGTTGATTTGGTTATCTCAAACAGAGTATATTGACAAGGTTTTGCAACGTTTCAATATGGAGAAGGGAAAGGCACTGAGTGTTCCATTGCCACCATATGTGAAACTTAGCAAACAAGATTGTCCTCTGTCTGAGGAAGAACAGGCTGAAATGGATAAGATTCCATATGCGTCTGCAGTGGGTAGTTTGATGTATGCAATGATTGCTACTCGCCCAGACATTGCATTTGCAGTGGGAGTAGTAAGTCGATACATGTCAAACCTAGGCAAGAAACATTGGGAGGCAGTGAAAGGAATATTGAGATACCTGAAAGCTACAAAGAGTATGCGTATATGCTATGGGAGTCAGGAGCTAAGTTTAAAGGGTTTTACAGACTCAGATTATGCAGGTGACTTAGACAACCGAAGGTCTACGTCAGGGTATGTCTTTACATTGGCTGGTGGAGCAGTATCATGGCGTTCTAGATTACAAGATTGTGTTACTCAGTCTACTACAGAGGCTGAATATGTTGCAGCATCAGAGGCATGCAAAGAATCAATTTGGCTTAATCGACTAGTAACAGATTTGGGAATCAAAGAAGAGATGCCTGTGTTATATTGTGATAGTCAAAGTGCTATACAATTGGCTCGCAATCTAGTTTATCACTCAAAGACAAAGCATGTGGATGTGAAGTATCATTTCATCAGGGAAATGCTCGAGGATAAGCAACTTCAGCTTGTCAAAGTTCACACCACAGAAAATCCTGCTGATCTACTTACAAAAGGACTTCCCTCAGAGAGCTTTGCGCATTTTCGCAAGCAGTTAGGTGTAGGGTAGTACATCACTTCTCTACATCTCTTGTATATTAGCTTGTATAGTAGCTTCTCTCACACTTAAAGTACCACATTGGACTTTAAGTGGGAGGTTGTTGGGGTATAAAGCCCAATGTGGTCGCCCAGGTAAGTGGGCGGGCTGCCAGGTATGTACACATATTCTTTTGTAAAAACCTAATAAGAACTCACTATACTCTACACATTACAGTAGAGCGAGTTCACCATATCGTCGTGCTCTTCTTCTCGCACTCTCTCTCGCGTCGCACTTCCGCTCGTACTCCTTCAAGTAGGAAGAGTACTTATTGCTTGTAGAAATACTTCTTCTTGATCTCAATATACCCCTATTCCTACTAGCTCTCTCCACCTTTGAAGGTGTTTGGGGCCTTTGGGATAGAGGTCTCACCAAGTGTAATTAATGGTGCATGAAGCTTTACATCTTCATGGTATCAATGTGGCTTTTGAGGAGCACAAAAAGTTGTATTGTAAACAAGTTTCTCTAATGGGAGAATTTATAATACAGAGTCCTTCTAGAGGGAGGACCGGCTCCAAGTAAATATGGTCCTCAATTGTCGGCAATGATTCTCTTTTCAGGTTATTTTGCAGGCCAAGCTAACTAGCTATGTAGTTCTTGTTGTAGAATCCAACCAAGCACTTTTTCTTCTCTCACAAAGAATACTTCTAAAGTACTCTCTCTTTTCACCTAAAGTCCGCTATGGTGGAAGGAATTATCAAATTTCAGCACAAGGTACTATATAATGGGGTCTTGCCCTTTGACCTACATTTGAGAGAAGGTGGACTAATGTGTCCAACCACAAAGAGAACAATGTTAGACCATGGCAAGCAACTAAACTTTTGGATACCAAATCACCATGCCCATGTAGAAAATCAACAAATGTGCACACCTTTGCATGGGTGATGAGCCAACTATGCATAAGCAACAAACAATAATCTGAGTATTGCAAGACATACTTTATGAAGACGAGTACCTATGCTGACATCGATGTCACAAACTACATAATGAATATATAACAACTATCTTAGGAAGAGTCCCTCATAAGGGAGATGCTTGTAGAACTAGACTCTGAGCTATATTGTCTTACCAGACACCTGTGCGCATCTGCCGCACGTGTCGGAGCTAGGGACTTGCCGAGCACCGTGTGCGAGCCACGAAGGCTACAAGCACACAACTAGCAGGCCTAGCAAGCTGACAGAGAGCAACGGTGTGTCACTCACCTCCCTGCGCTTGTCGCCGTGAAGGATTCCTCGCCGCAAAGAAGAGGGAGCCGTCGCCGTACTGCGCTCGACCGCCTCGCCGCCCAGGTGCCGTCGCAATGCTCGATCACACACACACTCTCTCCCTCTCTCCCTCAAGCGCGCGCACACACACACACACACACACACACACACCTGTGAGCACACGAGGGAGATGGGGATGGAGATAGGGCAAGAGCACTTCTTCTATTGCACACTGAGAGAATAGGTCAATTTTAGGTTTAGGTGACTTTCACATTTGGGCGCCCATGCTTAGCCAACTAACCCTTGCGTGTTCCAGTTAGAGTGCGCCTCTCATCGGCGATCACTCTACCCTTTTCCTATTGGACCGACAAGCCCGGTGCCTGACTCTACTAAATAAATAATACGGTGTCCGTCGTAGGCGATAGGGTGTCCGTGAGCCACGAGGGTTAACATGCCCCCCTTCCTGATGTAGATTCCGTCCTCGGAAGCTATTGAGTTGAAGCTTGTTATCTCCATGTTGTAGAGCATCTGGATTTGAATCTGCAAGGCAAAGTCACTGTTTCAGCAAGCGGAATTATATGGCCATAAATCATGAGGGGAATGTAAAGTACTTGTGGAAATGAGTAAATGCAAGATTTATGAAATGTTAGACTGCCATTAAGGACAAATAAATCGCACTTTGAGTAAATTAATTAATCAAGAGTTTTGGGCTTATGGGTGAGTCTATCAATTAGTTAGCTATGACGAGGGTTAAAACAACTACTCTAGTACTAGCTAAGCTAAGAAGATTATCTAAATGCAAGATTCCCTAATTGTGCTTTTCAGCTTTGATTAGCCAGCTAGCTCTCACAACTGCAAACAAAAGCTTGAAATGTTAACTGTAAGCTCGATGGAAGTCTTTTAAGTGTCATTCATTTTTTTCTTTTTTTCTTTTTTACTTTGGTTCACAATCATTTGACGTGTGTGCTTATTGTGTATGTCTGGGGCTTTTTGCTTCTCAAAGAAAAGCGCCCACACTGGGAACCTCTAGGGCTCTAGTACCATACACAATACATGTGAGTGAAGTACCAAATCAAGCGAGGATTTCTCTTCCAGCATTAGATTTTTCATTTGTGGCACTTATATTTTTTGCTTCCATTTCCTTTGTATTCTCACTAGTGTTTTTGTTGTTTAAGTGAGCAAGTTTCTCTATGCCTTAAACATTCCTAAGGTCTCAAATACTCAGATAATTTTATCAGCTAGGCCTAGTGGTCAAGTAAATGAGTTAACCTAAAGTCACGGTCTCCTAATCTCAAGGCTCATCCATAAGATTAAACTCTAGTTCCATCAACTTAAGCAAAGACAAATTTATACATCTATAATGGCAGATAACAAACATAACTATTGCACTCAAACAAACCATGAAAAATCATTATTAGCAATTATACATATCCACCAACATGAATCATGGAAAGTAGTACACCTGGAGGTATGGAGTTGCTCATTTCGTCAAAGCAGATGTCCTCAGCCATGTGGATGGAAATCCATATAAGTCCTACCTAACACATCCAAAAAACAAGCACTATACCTCTAGGAGGCATGTCAGTGTGAAAAAATTAAAACTCCTAGAAAACAAACTCAAAACATAATCCAGACCCCTAACCTACCTATCTGTCATCCCTTTTAGAATCAAGGAAAGAGGATATTATATAAACCGGGTGGCCACCCTAAGGCTAGGCCTCTATCCTCATCATCTAGATAAAGGAAATCATTTTTCGTGAGGCCATAGTCTTCCTCGGTCTCTATTATTTCTTCTTCATCATCCTCTTGCGCAAGCGTGTTAATCAAGAACCTCGCGATGCGTGGATACTCATCTTGTGCAAAAGAATAAGCATGTGCCACCGGAGAAACATTCGCTACTGGGTAGGGATCACTAGTTATCCATAGACGTATCAGCCATTCTAACTCCTCAAAATTTCGCTCACGCACAAGTCTCTCTACCAAATCCCATTCGCAAGAAAGTACAAGGTAGCAGATGTGAAACACTTGAGAAAAAGAAAAAGGGTACCTTTCATCAAAAATAGAAGCGCATGCCTGCGGTGAACTAGCCATCTCTGAGAATACAGATAGATTCGGTTAGGTCATGAGTTGTTTTTGTGTGCTGCTTGATGTGACATGGTGAATTTCGACTTAGGTGTAGGATCTGATAGGGTGCTTTCTCGTTGCTAGTCGCTCTTGCTCTTTTACTTTCTTTTTTTTTAATCTTTTTTTTGTTTGTTTGCTAGAACTAGTATAAGGCTTTATATATACATTCCCTAGGATTGGAGATTGAGAGGTCAGGGAGGAAGGTTGAGAGGGAAGCAAGTGAATGATGGATGTCAGCAAACACTCCCCCCTTCCTTGTGTAGATCATACCTTTTGGAATGATGTCGTCAACTTTTGAAACCAATTGTTCCAAGTTGTTATGGGTGAAGGCTTTAACCAATAGTTTTCGATCGCCCTATGTGTTTCATCTAGTTGCAAGGGTGGTAAGGTACTCTCCCATGATTTTATTTGCAACATTGTTGTAGGTGGTGAACCTACAACGGGAGGTGCAAACTCTTTCTTGCTTGTATGGATATGTACAATGGTAGGTGGAGGTTGTGTCGAAGCTTCTATTTGCGTATAGGAACTACATGAAGAGCAAGAAGCTTCATTTGATTTCCCTGTTCCTGAGCTAGGTAGAACAAATCGTTCTTTCTTTGGTACCCAAACTAGCTCTAGAGCGGGTGTGTAACATTCCGTGATTTTTTTCTTTCCACGATTTTCAATTTGTTTTGGAGCCACAGGATTGGGTTTACATGGGCCAGGTGACAGGTAAGAGTACAATTTACGTTTGAGCACCCATATTTGATCATTTCCTTCATAGTATCCTTGGGCTTCCAATAGTCGTTTAGGAATCCAACGCAATGTTTCTTTACATTTCTTGGAGTGAGTGGGACGTTTCTTACGAGGCTTCCGTTTTTTAGCATCAGCCATGGTCACTAAAGAAGCTTTAGGGACCCACTTGTATGTTTTCTTTGTTATATTAGGATGGTTCTTGTGTGTCTCAAGCTTTCTTTCAACTACATCATTTGAAGCTCTAGAGAGTTGGGCTATGGGGACGTATGGTTCAACCTCCTGGACATGCAATGTCTTGGGTTTTATTTCCTTAGGCAATATCTCAGGGACTATGGCTTGAGTGGTAGGGATAAGAGTTGGTTTTTGCGTTGTGACACCCCCAGTCCCCCAATCAATAGTGCATTTGGTGGCTATCATCCATGTGCGTCTTAGGTTTATATTACCCTTCATAGTTCCAGTAGGCATGACCAAAAAGTCTTGAGCTACAACCCCATTGTCATAACTGACAGAAGTGTGCCAGATTCCAAAAACCGTAGTTTTTTTCTTGTTGACACCCTTGACTTGGATAATACTCTCAGATAGAGGTGGCTTCCCTAACTGACACCACACCCCATATGATAGCAGATTATATTTAGCACCCTTGTCCAATAAGACGTTATATAGCACTTTTCCATAGGCATTATTTAACTCAATAGGGTATCGTAGAGGCGTGTCAGAGTCCAACCAATCATCCTCTGTTTCAACGTGGAATGCATGTGTAACTCCAAGGTTAGCCTCTCGCTGGCGTCTTATGCGTTGTTGGCACTCTTTCGCCTCAGCTTGAGCTTGTATCTTTTTCAATTCTATTTGAGCCTTGGCTGTCTTTTTCGTATGGATGGCACGTAGCTCCTCTTGGCTTAAAGGATCATAGTATCTTTTAAATTTGCTCCCATTGAAGAATCCAATGGGTTCAACTCCATCAAGAGTCTCCACACAAATGGTTCCTTGTGGGGTGATCTCACATACTCTATATGGTCCTTTTCTCGCATATTTCAACTTTTTCTTTTCGTTACGCACTCCATACATAAGGACTTTATCACCAACATTGATATCTTTGTTCTTTAGATGATGGTCAAACCATTTCTTCCTCCTATCTTTCTCCACAAGTGCATTTTGCAAAGCTAATTGCCTCTCTTCATCTAGCATTTCAAGGATATATAATCGCTCAACTAAAGGGTTACCATCCCAACCTTCTTAAGAAGCTACTCGAAGACTAGGAACGACAAACTCCCATGGCATAACCGCTTCTTGGCCATACACCATCTTAAACGGTGTGCAATTAATGGCAACTTTGTACGCAGTACGATAAGCCCATAAAGCTGAAGTTAACTTTAAATCCCAATCTGTGCGATGAGCTTCCACCATTTTGGTCAAGATAGAGATTAAGGTTTTATTGGTGCTCTCAGCTTGGCCATTTGCTTGCGGATAATAAGGTGTGGACTTATGGTGAGCTATCATGCAGTTAGTAGTGAGTTCTTTGATTACTCCATTTATAAAATGAGTACCATTGTCACTCATAATCTCAAAGGGACAACCAAATCTTGTAATAATGTTCTCAAAAAGAAACTTGGCAGTTGACCTTGCATCAGCCTTTCGTGTCGCCTGGCTTCCGTCCACTTTCTTACATAGTCAGTGGCAACGATAATATATCGAGATTGAGTGCTACGAGCTGCCGGACTAATTGGGCCTACAAAGTCCAAACCCCATTTTTCAAATGGTTGAGTCACTTTAACAGGATGTAAGGGCATCCTATCCTTTCGTTGAGTGATCTTGTAACGTTGACATTCATCACATCCTTTTGCAAAAAGTGATGCATCCTTAAATAAGGTTGGCCACCAATAGCCTGATTGCAACACCTTCCTAGCTGTTAGTCCCCCCGAGAAATGTCCTCCGGCTATACCCATGTGGGCTTCTTGCAGTATGTACACATACTCATTCTCACGGGCACAACGTCTCAGAATATTGTCCTTCCCTAGCCTGTAGAGAGTTCCTGCAATGAGCGAGTAAGGTTCACATTCTTTTAACAGTTTTCGAGCTATGTCCTTACGAAGCTCTTTGGGTGGAAAATCATTAATTAGAAAGTTCACAATCTTCTCACTCCATTCAGGTATGGTTTCAACTAGGAATAGAGAAGTATCGGGTAATTCATCATCGACTCCAGTAGGGGCTTCACCATTGGGTATGCGAGACAATGATCCGCCATGACATGTCTTTTACCAGGTCTCACCACAATGGCAAAATCAAACTCAAGGAGAATTAGCAACCATCGTGTAATTCTTCCCGTGGAACAAGGTTTATTTACGAGATACAACAAGGCTTGATGATTAACATAGAAAACAAACTTGTTGGCCAGAAGGTAGTAGCGAAATTTCTTCACTGCATAAATCATACCTAAACCTTCTCGCTCTGTAGTGGTGTAGTTTCTCTCGGCATCATTCAATTGACGACTTGCAAAGTTGATGGGATAGTCCAATTTATGTTCTCCTAGTTGAGCTAGAACACACCCAATAGCAAAGTTTAATGCATCAATATGCACATGGAAAATTACATTCCAATCGGGCACTCGTAGAATAGGAGCGCTAGTCAAGGTCTTTTTCAATGACTCATAAGCATAGTCACACTCCGCAGTCCAGTGGAACTCAATAAGAAGCTTGTACAAAGGACGAGCTATCTCGACAAAGTTTAAAATAAACCGTCGATAATAACCAACATGGCCCATGAATCTTTGAACTCCCTTATAGTTTGTGGGTGGTGGCAATTCAGCAATGGCTTTAATTTTGCTCTCATCTGTGGAAATCCCATTTTTGGACACTATATGCCCTAAAATGACTCCATGTTTAACCCAAAATTGGCATTTTAAAGGATTTAAGGAGATGTGATACAATCTACACTTCTCAAACACTTTTCGTAAGAATGATAGATATTCTTTCCAAGAGGAATAAACACAAAGGTCATCTAAGAAAGCTTCGCAAAATTCCCTCAAATATTCTCTAAAAGCAGTGTTTATTAATCTTTGAAAGGTAGCAGGGGCATTGGTTAAGCCAAAGGCCATAACACAGAATGTAAACACTCCAAATTCGGTTATAAAGGCTGTTTAAGCTTGGTCCTCTAGCGCAATTGTGATTTGATTGTAGCTAGAGTACCCATCTAAAAAGCGATAAGCTTCCTTCCTTGCAACTCTTTCAAGCACATGTTCCGAATATGGCAAGGGGTAATGGTCCCTCCTAGTGGCGGCATTGACCTTCTTGAAATCTACGCACACTCTGAGTTTCCCATTCTTTTTTGGCACAATCACTATTGGAGACACCCATTCTGAGTGCTCAATAGGGTATATGAATCCGCATTCCACAAGCTTTTCAATCTCTTCTTGAACCATCTTTGCATATTTAGGATTCATTGGGTAGGGTCGTTGCTGAACTGGTTTAGCCATGCTATTCATGGGGATTGTGTGCTGCACCACGGAAGGTGGGACACATTTCATATCATGATATGTCCAAGCAAATATATCCCTGAATTCCTTGAGAAGTTCTTAAGTACACACTCCTCAGTCGCTGTCAGATCTTGGGCAATGAAGAAAGGTTTAGACCTTCTCCTGGGTCTGCTAACTCTATTTTCTTAACTATCGTTGAACCATCATAGACTCCATTGCTCCCATCAATAGGTTTTCTTTGGGCCTTTGTATACACAACCTTACATTCCTCTGTGGTATAGGATTTGAAATGTTTAGGTGTAGGGTGTAAGTCTGTGGGGTCCTATTGTTCTGTGGACTGTGATTTAACTTCTGATTCCTTTTGTTGTTGAGTTAACTCTTGATTTTGTCGTCTCCTTACGGTACGGCTCAACCTTGGCTTCTTTGTAGCCTCTAGTTGTGCGATGTCAATGGGTTGTGGACTACACCACATAACGCTTTGAAGGCATTCACCTCAGTTATCTACCAACTTTCGATGAGCATCACATGCCCCTATATAATTAAGCCATTCTGCGGTAGATTTCTTTTCATTTATTCTAGCACGCACATTTGCTCGATATCGCCGCCTCTTATATCTCTTACTCTTCTTGTTTAATTCTCGATTAGGGTCGATTTCTAGTGAAGACTCACTAGATGAATCACTACTTGTGTCTTCTGCTCCCTTGGATAGATTATCATCTAGGTTACCACTGGGCCCTGAATGGTTTGTCCCCACATTTGCACTAAGATTTAACTCAGATTCTTCGTCCTCATAGTCAATTTCAACTAATGATTCTAACCCCAAATCGTGTGGGCTATAGTCTTGTGAGGCGCTACTGGTTTCACTGCCAGTCAAACTTTCATCTTGTAGATCATCAGAAGCTATATGCCTTGCTTCTAACATGTTTAAGGGTACAAGTGGTGGTATTTCATCCCCCTCAGGTGCTACCCAGGTCGTCCCCCTATTTCCCCAAGTGTCTATGGTTGCTGCTAGGTGGACCCAATCCACATTGTCCGACTCAGTCATTCCAGGTAGTACATCCATATAAGGAGAATCTTCCCCAACATCAGTGTCCGCTTTACACGTGTAACAATACTGCAATGGGGCCGAGTGAACTGTGGTGTCAGACCTATGATCAATTATAAACCTGTTTCCTAGAGGATGTGCTCGACCCGTCACAAGATCCACTCGAATGACAGAATCTTAGAACTGCAAGTAGACATGGTTTTTAGACCAGTCATGCACCATTTTTGCTTCCCTCATGAAAGGACGTCCTAAGATCATCTCCGATTCCATAGTGTGTTTGGAGAAATCCATAACAGTAAAGGTAATCCTTATTTTATGTCCAAAGACCTTGATCTTGAGATCTTCTAGCATCCCAATAGGTTTAACAATAGACCCATTGGCCATCTTCACTACTATGGTTGTGGTCGCAAGGTGAAGTCTTCCCATAGTTTCCCAGCAATTTTTAGTCACAATGCTAACCCCAGTGCCACCATCAAGGATTCCCTTCACAGTTAATCCCTTAGTAGTGATTGGTACGGTCGCATTGGATTCATCACCCTCAAAGTATTGTCCCAACTTGTTAACAGGTATTTCTATAACAAGGTTCTCATCTAGGTTGGGTTGTGGATCTAAGTGTTCCTCCTCTATTGGAATCTCCCCAGCTCCATCCATCTGTGCAAATTGTGGTAGCCCAAACTTCAGTTCTCCATTGAGGAAGGCTCGAAGAGCTGAGACTAGCTCGGGGTCTTTATATAGTTTGGACATGATGGTGGTTCTAACTTCTGAAGACATGAAATCCATCAATTTGGCAATGTTTAACGGCACCTTTTGACCTTGAGTCCCTTGACGTGGGGAAGATGGGATCTCCATTTCTTCGATAGGGTCAGGTAGTCCCTCTGTAAACATTCTTTCCATCAAGAAGTGAGTACGCCCACTTTCCCATGACTTTAAGTCACTTTCTTCTTGGATGACACTAGGTATGTCCAAGGGTCTATGGACTTGGTGAGGTTGTTGTTGCGTAGGGAACACGGTGTTTGTAATCTGGATCTTCCTAGGTGCTGGTTCTAGATCCCTTTGGGTATCTTCTACCAAACTCCTTAATTGATTGACTTGCTCGATCTCCTCTGTAGGGTTTGGGTAAGTTCCTATCTTCTTTTTAGATCCTGGCCATTGTGGCTCATGAAGATCTTCCTTGTTGGTTTCTATGTTAGTGGTCGTTTTGATCTCCATGGTTTCACCTGAATCAGAATCTTCTTCAGCGTCGTTCATATATACGGGGTCATCACCAATCCCTATGTTGGTCTTTGAACTGGGGTCTGACTTCGTTGCTTTTTGGGATCTCTTTCTTAGTGTTTTCTTCTTTTTCTGAGATTGGGCAATTGATGTCGTGTCTCTTTCCTCAAGAATATAATTTTGTTTTTGGAGCATCGATCGTGTGAGTACGTTTACTGGTACCACGAGTGTACTTGGTGATGGCTCCTCGGTAACTTCAATCAAGTTTAATGGCGTGATCTTCGGTGCATTTGGATTATTTGGACATTGGGCAATCAAATGATCTATGCCACATCAATTACACATGAGTATCGGCATTGTAGACGTGCTCGCTTGATTGGTTTGCATTAGTGTGGCGTTCTTTTGTAGCCTAATAGGACACTCAGCTACACGATGTGGACCTCCACACTCATAGCATTGAAGAGGCGGTCTCTTAGTAGTGTAGTTGATATTTTGGCCTCTTGCCGCAAGAGCAGCTACTTGATATACATGTTTGACTTGTCCCCAATAGTCCTCCATGTAGTATTGTGGACTTTCTTCAAGCACATCCATCCCATAGGCGATATTAGGATCTATAACTTCCTCATAGCCTTCCAAACAAGAAATAGATGACTCACAACCCACTTGATTCACAGAAGTGATTCTCAGATGTGGTGGTTGCGGTCCTAGCACTGGAGGTGGTAAGGGTGTTGTTTGAACAACATTTTGGGCCCTAGGGACCATATGTTGTGATGTTTGTTCAAGAGGTGGGGCCGGCATCAATGCAGGCACTTGAGGTGTGTTTGTCCATGCTAAGGTTGGTCTATTGGCCATCGCAGGCTTAAATACTATGCAATCCTTAGCTTGATGACCATACCTCCCACATGCATTGCAGTTCCCATTGAATTTTACTCTAAAAGTAGGGCATTCACTGGTACTATGCGGTCCATAGCATACTGAGCACCATTGTTGCTCCCTTCTTGGATACATATGAGTGTTTTGTGGAGCACGATTATCTCTAAGACTCTCTTGAATAGCCTTGGTGAGATCTCCTAAAGTAATCTTAGATATCTTTGGCTCCTTGGCAATAGGCTTTAGGGTCATTGGCTGATGCCCTGATGCTTGCAAGCTAATAGATTTAGTCTCAACAGACACTCTTTCTCCTTGAATCATTAAATTATCCTCCAATTGGATCGCATTGGTGGTGACTGCTTTCCAAGTGGTGATACCTCTAATGACTAGACCATTGTAGATATCCTCATGTCGTAATCCCCTAATGAATCTATCAAGCAATTGGTTATTGTTGAAGCACTCATTTGGATTACAACGAGAATTCAAATGCTTCAAACGACTTATAAAGTCTCTCACCGACTCTCCTTCCTCTCGTTGGGCTTTTTGGAGCTGAGAGGCTACACCCCAAAGCACTCCCTCTCGTATGTATTCTTTTAAGAACAGTCTACTAAGAGTAGGGTAAATCGTTTTTTCTTCTACCCTTAGGGTTCTATACCAATCCCCAGCCTTTCCACTTAAGGTTAGACTTAAAGCATTGCTCTTATGTAGGTCATTGTGTTCTCCTAGAGAATCGCATATTTGTTCAAACACTTCGATATGCTTTCTCACATCCCCGTCTCCACTAAATTTTTGTGTGAGCTTGGCTATTTGTATTGCCTTACTTCTAGGCTCTCTATCAGGCGTGTTACGCATATTCTCAGCAATAGATCGACCAATAGCTTGAGCAAATGTTGCCAAGTCACCTAAGTGAGCAGGCACCGTGGGTGAAGGCGCGCCAGAGACTACATGTGGAGTAGGTATTGGCATTGGGCTTGGCGCATAGAAAGCCCTTCGGTTCCACGTTGGGTACGATGTTGTGCCATGTGGTGGTCCATAGTTCATATGAGTGGCCCTAGGCATAGCAGACGTCGGATGTGACATGCTAATGCTAGCCGGTATAGTCCCATGGAAATAAGAACTTGTGTATTGTGGTTGTGGAGCATAGGTAGTTGAAACAATGGGAGGGGTAGGGACTACATGAGTACGTGGACCCATAGGTGCATACGATTGGTATGCACTTGTAGGTACTATTGTAGGCATTGAGCTTCCGTGTAGCAGTGCTTTACTAACAAACGAGGTCCATGGTGTGTTTCTTGGCATGCCCATCATTGGGGTAGACATGGTATCCGTGGTGTCATCCAGGGAAAGATGAGCTAGACTTGGAAAAGTAAAGCTATCACTTGTAGGCTCAGATTGCATTGAGACCCCTGGCAAAACAACATATGGGGGATCGATGGGACTCACTGGGGGAGTCTCCTTTTGTGATAGAGTGGGTTGTTTCCCTTTGCCCGTGTTTAAAAATTGCATAGGACCCGTCAAAGGTATGTTCATTCCTCGATTTTGCCTGTCGGACTGGATAATCATATGGATGACATTGCAGATCATGTGTTGTTGTTCCTCTAGACTAGTGGCACTAGATGTGGATTGTACAAGTTCTAACCAACCCACATGGTATGTGTAGCCCATATATAGGTCGGTCAAAGTCTCCGTGTGTAGGTCATATTCCCAATTTTCATTGAGAAATACCCCGTCCAAACTTGGTGTACTAGAGGGTTTCCGTGAGGTGGATGCAATGTTGCTTCCCGTGTTTTGATTTTTAGTCACCGCTACCTTAGAGGCGACTTTGGAAGGTGGTAGCTCGGTAGGGCCCTCATTAAATGAGGTAGGTAGAATGTCCACGTGGACACTCTGAGGGATTGTGGGGTCTACAGGAGATGTGAATGGTGATTCTACTTCCCCACCCCCTTCGTTTACTTCACTAGCCGTAGGTTCAGAGCGCGTAGCTCTACTAAAAGTTTCCATCAAACGGCTAAAAACACTAGTTCCAGGTTGTTGGGCCCAGCTAGGTACGGTTTCATTTGTTCCCCCGGGGCTTTGTGTAAGATGTTCTTCCATAATATCGTAGTCAGAGGAAGAGTCGCTAGCCGCTATATTTGGGTCTTGGGTTGCACTACCTTGGGTCCCCGCCGAGGGTGTAGACCCTAGCGTGGAAGGATAGTGAGTACCCCCGTAAATCAAAGCACTAGCTAGTTGTTCGGACTCTAGCACACGACCAGAGCATAGATACATGTGCTTTGGACACCCTACAAGTGTCGGCAAGTACCCTCAAAGGTTACTTGCTTTGTTTTGTGGGTGTTTTGCACCCCGTTTTCTACCCGATTTTTTCTTGTTTTTGATGTTTTTTGAGGTTCGAAAAACGGATTGGGACGTGTGATAGCTCGAAACAAGCGTATCGCTTAGGAGATCTAGGCGCACTTTACAGAACACTGTTTGACTATCGGAAGCTCCCAAAGTCCCTAAAATAGTCAATTTCTCCTAGTTTCTACTTGGGCACATGGCTTAAAATAGAAAGTTGAAGGGTGACTTGTGGAGGGAAAGGTGAAGACTTTGCCCCACATGCTCTCTCCTTTCACTTGAGCACTAGCCTATATATAGTGAATAGCATTTACCTTGAATCACAAGTCCAAGACCAAGACCAAGCTCACGCTCATCAAATCATCTCGATCTACCTTTTTGGAAAAACTTAAAATATTCCCCCCCGCCAATAAATCAACATTTATTTTTTAGCCATTGCATTTTTTACGTTTTCTGTCATTTTTGTTTTTTGTTTTTTGTTTTTCTGTGCAGAAAACGAAATATTCTCTGTTTTTTACAAAAATCGAAATGGTCTAGTTGTGCAGAAAACGTAATGAGGAAATATTCTCTGTTTTTGTGCAGAAAATGAAATGGACTAGCTGTGCAGAGAACGAAATGAACTAGCTGTGCAGAAAACGAAATGAACAAATATTCTTTGTTTTTGTGCAGAAACCGAAATGAGCTAACTGTGCAGAAAATGAAATGAGCTAACCCATGACACAGCACAACCTTCCTACTTAAGCTTGGTGTCTCCACAGGGCAGCACAGAGTGCTTCCCGGAGCTTGGTGCAAGGCAACTCCCCGGCAACGACGCCAAAAATGTGAGCGTTTGCCGCACGTGTCGGAGCTAGGGACTTGCCGAGCACCGTGTGCAAGCCACGAAGGCTGCAAGCACACAACTAGCAGGCCTAGCAAGCTCACAGAGAGCAGGAGTGTGTCACTCACCTCCCTGCGCTTGTCGCCGTGAAGGATTCCTCGCCGCGAAGAAGAGGGAGTCGCCGTCGTACTGCGCTCAACCGCCTCGCCGCAGCAGTTGCCGTCGCAATGCTCGATCATACACACACTCTCTCCCTCAAGCGCGCGCACACACACACACACACCTGTGAGCACACAAGGGAGATGGGGGTGGAGATAGGGCAAGAGCACTTCTTCTATCGCACACTGAGAGAATAGGTCAATTTTAGGTTTAGGTGACTTTTATATGAGCTCGCCCCATTCACATTTGGGCCCCCATGCTTAGCCAACTAACCCTTGCGTGTTCCAGTTAGAGTGCGCCTCTCATCGGCGATCACTCTACCATTTTCCTATTGGACCGACAAGCCCGGTGCCTGACTGTACTAAATAAATAATACGACGGCCGTCGTAGGCGATAGGGTGTCCGTGAGCCACGAGGGTTAACACACCCCAATCATTTTTTTCACCGTCCTATCTCTCAAATGGGCATACCTTTCTATGGCAACGTTTACACATGTCATAACTTGTCATTATAACTTGCAATCTCTTTTTATTTAAAGCAATATTATGTTCAAACCTTTTTTTGACACTTGTCTCCAAAATGGGCAAATCTATCTTCAACAATGTTTAGACGTGTCATTGTAACTTGCAATCTCTTTTGATTTGAAAGAATAGTATGTTTATACTCTCATTATACTTTTTGCTTCTCATAATTAAATACATTAGTCTTTTTTGTTTTTAAAATGATTGCCTTCACTTAAGAGTATAGAGTCTGTACAACTCATCATATAGTTGTAAAAAAGTACTCTAATGTACACCAAATAAAAAGGCCAATTTTTATATTTTACATTTGTAGTCACAAATAAACATAGCCACTCAAATTGAAACTAGCAATTTTGCTCCATTCCTATCATAAAAGACACGGAGAACATGCCACATATCGAACTATGAGTAGTTGATAATAAAAGCTCGACCTTGTAGCTTCTTCATGGCTCAACATTCATGATCTTTATGACGCCTAGAAAGAGGAATGCAACATCACATCACCATTTGTGGAGGGTGTGGTATTTGCAACCTTTCCAAAAAAGACGTGCATTACAAGAACATAGACAACACACATACAAAGTTAGCATGTGCCACCTTATTACAGAAAGCTCGAATTCAGAATATCTCAACAAATTCGGCATGTTGTTCAATTTGTCAAAAAGGCCAAGAATAAGTAGTGTTGTTATCATATATCATGACTACATATAGATCATAATGAATGCAAACCACCTTAGAGTGCAACTCCCTATTGACATCACAATCAGTGTCACCACCTTAATAAACATGGTTACACATGGTTTTCTTGACAAAACATCATTACTTGACAATCCATTGGTTTGCTAGTTAGCAGACTTAAATATGTGCCACTCAAATGTACACCTTACATACACACCACTAGCAACAATACTAGCACACAACATGAAGAACAATCCGATTCTCATAATAAACAAGGCTATTGCTAAAGAACCTAACAAAAAGACGGTCATATGTATACTATTATCATCACCTGTAGCAAATATAATTTGAAACCACTATGACAACGATCCAAAGTCTCAATGTGAGGTTGGCATTTTGCATAATCTATACAACACATCAAAGAGAAGAGCATTCATTTTACAAAAGACACACATGACTTTGTTTCTATTCAAATACATGGTAGTTCTAGACTCAGCAAATGGATGATCACTTTTTGATACAATGGACTACCTATTGTCCATTCACTTTTCGATACAATGGACTACCAACCCATGTCTGAAGCTAGAGAGATTACAATGGATTTAGGCATGCTCCCTTTCCTCTTTTGGACATGAAAAGGCAACCACCAAGGAGAAATGGACTTCAGTCAGTACATCAAAATGAGGATGATAAGTTCCTTCTCCATGTACACATTGTACAAACGGTACTTGCTCATAGTGTACCTATTGATACAAGCTATCATGATTGCAGATTCCACCAACAACGCATTCCTTCAAAGAGACATCAACACCTATAAGTGGACACATAAAGTACGAGTCTGTCCAAGATGCATTTTAACACATTGTTTGACATAACCTGGCATTGACAATGCTAGATACTCCATGGTGGCATCAAAAAAACTTAAGAGACCTCATAGCAATGGTGGACACATGGGACTTCTGCATCTATTCTTGACATTCATAGCTAATGAGGTTTTCCCAAACTAGATTGCAAGAGATGGCTACAATCAAGAAACTCGCTCAAGACTACAATATGACTTTCTTGTGGTAGGACTATCCTATTGAGTACGCAACCCTCTTCCATCATCGCTTACACACATTCTTGAATAGATATATCCTTTATGGAAGCAACATACTTGGATGCATCAAACATCATCTGTTACGTTATGAAATACAAAACCGAGGATCATTGCATGCACATATTAATTTATGGATCTCTCATATGTAGGAAATAACAAATAGCTTCTCCTTTGAGCTCACAAACCTCATAACCGCAACAAAAATACATAGGTGCATGGAATCTTGCTGAGTAATGGGAGAAGGAAAAGTGTATAAATATGGGTTTCCATTTGAATCACACTACAATACAACTATAACTATATACACTTGTACTTCAATAACTTTACTATCAGCTCTGTTATGAACATCAAAATGTTTTTCCATACCACCCCACAATCCTACTCTTATGCAAAGCCAACATGAACATTCAGAGAGTCACAAATTCATCTATATCACATTACTTCTCAAGAATGCAATGAAACGTGAATCCCTTGGAAGACTAAACCTTTCAATAGATGATGCTTTGAGGCTTCAACTTCATGGCTTGGACGAGGTAAAACTCGACATGATTGTAGCTTCATTCTCAAAGCTAATCTCCAAAGTAGAAGCATCAATTAAATGTTCGAAGATACCTATGATCACAAGGAGTGAACTCGTCGAACACATTGAATCCTTCCTACCACCCCTTTGACAAAGGCAACTATCTTGTAGCTAGACTAGTGTCATACATTCAATTGATTTTTACTGTACAAGGCCATTTCAACTAAAAACATCATATTCCATGAGTACTGAAAACGTACAAAATCCAAAAGATAGATGAATGTAACCTTTTCCAAGTCTTCCTCGATTCATACAACAAGGATGTCATCATGAACAGACACCTTATCAAGTTCACAAAATACAATTCAACCCCCAAAATAGAGGGATTCTTTCTCAATGTCGTGTTACAAACAATTTCCTTTAGGAATGAAATGGAGCTTCTCTCACTAATTAATACATCCTCTTCCTACTTTATGGAGTGCAAGATCCGTGAATTGATTCTTAGCAACGAAGACTTAGAGATGTATATAAACAGGTACACGCAATGCAACATGCTTGTGTGTGAACATGCAGGACACACTCTAAATCTAATAAAAACAAAAAAACATTCTCATTTGTGAAAATCCAATTACATGTGCAATGGGGCAAGCTCTCGAGTCAATAGCCTCGCAAAGTTGTAGTAGAATGGTCCACCTCCCCAAGGAGTTCCTTGAGATGAACAATGCAGCTATGATTTCGTAGAAGCAATACATCCTTGAAAAGATTTCAAGGCAGAACAAAGCCCTACACATCATAACGGGTGTGCCAAAGACTTGGAAGAAATTCCTCACCAAATACTTAACCTTAGCGTCTGTTAGAGATAATAAAAATGTTATCGTCACTGCATGCATATGAGCAACAACTGCATGCCTCAGTAACCTGGCATCAACAAAATTTCCATCATCAAAGCAACATTTTCCACAAACAATACATCCCATTGACAAGAGATTTATAGTCATAAATGATGTCAAAATAAATATCATTGACGAAATATCAATGTTGACATGTACAGTTTTCAACATGATCGTTCGAACATAAGTAATGGAACACTTCTCGATATATTCCATCGGAAGCTGATCCATTCTACCTAGCAATTCACCTACTGCAACACCATTTGCCAATACATATCCAAATTTACATACTAAAGAAATGCATATACACATGGGCAGTAGAACAAGCCTCGCGATTGGACGAGAGTGATTGGCTCACAACATACCACCGCTACAATCTATAGATCCCTCACCACGCTCAGTGGAATGAAGATATTGAAAAATAAACATAAAGGTCAATCTTCTACGTTCTTGCAGCTCTAAGGGCACTCACTATGTAATGGAATTTGCCTTAATATGTGAGAGTAGCGAAATTTAATGAGAGTACTTTCAAGAAATGATTTTGTGAGCATAGCGGGTTGACATAATTGAAGATAGCAACATAATCATAGCAATTAGTTAACTTGGCATAGACAATACTTTTGCAAGAGAGAGAGTTTAGAGAACATGACAACAGTTGAGGACCGGATTTATGTGGAGCCAGTCCCCCCTCCAATAGGCATTTGTATTATGATTTCTCCCATAAAGAGAGACTTGTTACAATACATTCTTTGTGTTCCTTGTGACCTAGGTGAAGCAATGAAGATGGAAAGCTTCATGCATCACCATCATAGCATAACCTAAACTTGAAGAAAGCTTTAACTATACCAAGCCTTAGTCCCAAGACCTCAAACACCTTCGAAGGTGGAGAGAGCTAGCAGGGAATGAGGGTAGGGAAGAGGAAGAAGAAACATTTCATACGAGAAAGAGCTAGTTCCTCACTTATCATAACTCTTGAGCTAGCATACATAATAGCATAGTAATGAAGAAGAAGGAGATGACAAGCTCAAGCATTGAAGCATGGCTCTTGGTTGGATTTGCACTCCATAGCCAAGAGTGTTGGTGTAGGCTCTCAACCTCTACTTGCTTGGAGAAGGAGAGGGAGCTCTTGCACTTTGCATAGTACACAATGAGAGTGCTTGTGAGTGTGTGTGGGTGAGTATACCCCCTAAGCACCCCCCTAGCTTGCTTGGGTCGACCCCCCCTTGTAGCTCATGCTTGAAGCTCATTGGACCCCTCCAGGCCTAGCCAATCACAAGCAGGAGCCATTACAAGCAACATGGGTAGCCTTGGGACAAGTGTCCCCCTTTCCCCTTTGAGAGAGAGAGGACTTGATATATGCAAAATCAATTAGATAATTCAAGTAATTTATCATTGGACCCCTTTGAAGCCTAGCCAATAGGCTTCAAGCAACACATGAAGGTAACATGGGTAGGGACCTGACATGTGTCCTTGCTGCCTCTTCAAGCTGGGGCTTCCCTTGTGAGTGTGAGTGTGTGTTCTCTCTCTCTAATCCCTAGGAAAAGGGCTCGCCCCCCCTCTTGTAGGGATGCTTTTGACTTTAGGAGCTCAAGCACCTTAGTCATTAAGCATGACAAAGCACTTGAAGTAGGGGGTGTTCCCACAAGCATCTCAGGCAAGCTTCTCAAGGCACCTCAAGCACCATAATCATGCACCAAGTCAAGCACCTCAAGCATGGAGCCAGTCAAGCACCTCAAGCATCTTAATCAAGCACCTCAAGCATGACAAGCACCTCAAGCACGACAAGCACCTTGAGCTTGGGCCGGGTTCCCACCTCAAGCTCAACCCTAGCTTACCTAAGGTCAAAGGACTTTTACACACATTATTGGAGGTCTTCAATGAAGCTAACCCTAAGGTCTTATGCTCCATTGGTTAGCCTTGCTCTTGATAGACCATCTCCCATTTGGGCCCCTTTACTATTGGCCCCGTGTTGAGATAGATCTATAAGCACATATCTATATCTTAACACTTGTTCCCGTTTATTCTCCCACATTAAGTGATCAATTTAATATGAGAAAATCATTTGGGTTGGTTAGATATTAGATTTTATGACACACTACTGTTTGTTTCCATAGTGGGAAAAACTCTATATCCCTAAGCAGATCAACTTCCACTTCCACAATCTTCCTCCACATAATACCATCGATATAACACAATTTATAAAAATACATTGTAACTATGAAGTGCTCAAATCAACAAAAACCATCAACTTCATTTATGAATAATAACTATGAAGTGCTCAAATCAACAACAACCATTAACTTCATTTACGAGTGATAAAGACTTCCATTCTCTTCAGCTAAGCACTCCCCACAATTTCTCCTAAACCTGATCGTTTGGTCCCTATCATTACTGTATCCGCAAAGTTGTTCTTTCGTCTTACGTTTGTAATAAGATTTTCCATACAACAAATCTAGTAGCTCATCTTTGACAAAACCTTTATTTATGTTCCATATCGATAAACTTTGACAACTTTCAATTTTTGTCTTCTATCCTGCACGAGCAATATGCTTGCTCATCTTCCTTTATATTGCCTCTCATTACCTTTGCTAACATCCACTAGCTTTCTCAAGTACTTATTGTTGGTTTCATAGGTAGACAATTATCATCTACTACTTTCTCAGATTCTCATGGATGTGGTTTCACTAACTTCTATGTCCGTTCCACATCAATAAACTTTGAATTTAGTCTTCTGCGGTGCATTTCTACACTGAGCGATCAACTTGCTCATCTTCCTTTACATTGCCATTCACTACCTTCACTAACTTTCTCAGGTATTCATTGTTGGTTTCTTTTCTATCTAATTCATATGCATCGCTATTGCTACACCTCCTTCCAAAGATAAATGCAAACTAGTTTTGTTGGCACTACCTTTCGACAGGAAGGGAGGGTGTATGCCGAGGGAGTTTCAGCCCTTGTGGAGCGAAGCACCCTTCAAATTGTGGAAGGTATGGTGTATTCTTCTTCTTTTTAATCGATAGTATTATCTCTTCTTCTCTTAGGCTGCGCACATGCAAGCCGACGGTGAGCACTTCTGATGGAAAAGCGCATTGAGCCCACCATAGATCCACCACGGCCCTGTACATAGCCATCGCCTCCTTCACCGCCTGCACCGTAAAGTCATTGCACAAGTTCTAACGTTCACAACGGTGGATAGCCGTTCGCATGGCGGGAAGAGGGTTGACTGGTCTTTGTAGTCTGCAACGTGCAAAAAGCTATGGACCCTATTGCTACACATCGACAGCTTACGCACATGCAAACCAATCTGAGCGATGATTCTTCTGGTTGAGCCGGCCATCCTCTACCGGACTCTCGCTGTGCATGTACGCAGCCTATCTCTCTCTTCAATCGCAGTGCCAAGTTGCCAATCTGTCTCCATACGCCTTGTTCAATCTGACCAATAAAATTTAGTTATGTAATTTACAAGTTTGATGAAAGTACTGCGAACGAAAACTCTCTCGCCCCTCTCTCTTCGCAAAGTGTCTGTGTCAAAAGTAGTTCACTCTTCCATGTACAGCCTTTGGCTCGATGCTTGCAAAGACGTCGTCCTTAAGTGGCGTGAACTCTATTCGTGCATCTCCATCGCGCCTTCTTCTGCTTGTGCAATGGGCGTCTATATCCAGCGCGGAGGCGTCATTGGTGCCACTGACAAGATACCGTGGTAATATATTGGCCGCATCTGCTCTCTCTTCACAAAACGTGTGTTCCAGCTCTCCTCCTCCCCTCATGGCTTCTGGTGCACAGCTCAAAGGCACCCTTTTTCGCTATGGTGCCAATCCTGCGCAGGTAAGATCATGCCTTTCCTCGTGTAACTATCCATTGTTTTCCCGGCTGGAAGTGGACAATTTGGATATTTTTACGTGCATTGAGCCCTGCTGGACAGCATAGAGACACATATTTTCACCTGTGCTTAACCACCCAAACCAAATGTGCCCACTGCTATACACCTACTTCATTTTGGTGTTGCACATTATTTCTTAAGGAATTTGAGTAACTCTGATGAATTTCGGAATCATACTTGATGCTAAACCATGTTTTCTTGTTGGTCGATATCATTGCCAGTTGGACAAGACCCTTACACTTGCATTTGTTTGGCCTCCATTGCAATCATTAGATGTGCGTTGCTCCAGTTTAAAAGCTTTTTTGGAGACTGAGAAAACAGGTTGCTAGCTGGTGCGGCCCACGATAATGGGTCTCCAGTGTCTCTCTGACAGTGGAGACACATTTTCTGGTTTAGGGACATTTAAGATTAAGTTAAGTTCAAAAATTATGGAGTTTGCCTCCATGTGTACGTCACTTCTTTTGCCAAAAGATTGTGGGTCTCTTTGTACCTGCAATGATCTTTTTTTGGTCCACACAGCTTAAAGCATCTTGAAAGTTCTATCGAATCATAATTGCTGCAGGTGGCATTTCGCAGTGGTGACTTTACAGCGCAAGTTATATTTCTAGGCGGCCTCACTGATGGATTGCTCGCTACAGAGTAATTCACTAAATACTTGTGCTAGTATACTAACAACAAACATGCTGCAACGGCTTGTAAATAACTTTTTTTACTTCACTGTAGAGCAGATATATAGAGCCTCTTGCTCATGCCTTGGAAGCAGAACAGTGGTCCTTAGTCCAGCCGCTTCTTTCATCCTCTTATATTGGGTTTGGAACTTCAAGCTTGAAGCAGGTGTGTCCCATGATCACTTGATACTCTCTTTTGTATTGAACGTTAACAAAGCACGTCAAGAGTGGTATTAAGACATTACATTTGAAAATTTTTAAGCCCTTATGGGCAAACCTTGTGGCGCCATGCATTTTTCCTTGGTGAGAAATCAAATGTGACTTATTCCCTGCCATAAGGAGTCATTATAGTGTTATAGAAAAATGTGATTAATGGACAAAAGAAGCTGTCATTAGTAGCCATGGATGATTTAGTGTTGTTAGCACCCTTTTATCATCACATGTATCTGCACGAAAGGTCATAGAACATAGATACAAATGACTTAATGAAACCTTCATACTTTTGTCATTTCCATCTATCATAGATATGAGCATTGTACCTTTAACACTTTGCCGAGCAATGTACACTTCTATTGCACTAAATCTGTATGTACATATGATGTTCTAGCTCCATCATCACCCCTCTTTTGAGCACGTTGAGTTGGGGCATACGTAGGTTGTAACCCAAAGGCCTCAAGGTAAAGCTACAACACATTTGGTAACTCCAAAAGTTCATTCTCTTCCACCTACTTTGCATCGATAGGTGGATAGTTCAACTTGTCCCTTCTTTCCTTATGTGCCAAAATCTGCGCAGATACCAAGATCTCATCAAGTTCCTCAATTTCTGGTCGATCCTCATTTGGCATATCTTCTAGCAGATCACCCACAAAGGGTCTCAAAAGATTCACATGAAACGCATTATGAATCTTCCAAGTGTCCGGCAATTTCAGCCTATAAGCAATATCGAAGTACTTGAAAAGGCTCGTAGTAACGTATACTGAGCTTCGGAAACAACCTTTCCTTGCCCTTCATCTTCTTCAATGTAGCCTTTTCAAACCGCAAAAGAACCCAATCACAAGGTGAAAACAAGAGTTCATGACGGTGATGATCATCGGCCTTTTTCTGCTTTGCTTGAGTCTTCTCCAAGGCAAGCTTGATTTTCTCATACATTTCATCCATGTTCTCTACATATCGATTTGCTTCAAAAATGTTGTCCTTTGTGTGCAAGATGGGAGGAACCTTTTTGCCACCCTCAACAATTTCAAAAGGTGCCTTGCCTGTTGACGAATGCACCGTATTGTTGTATGTATACTCAAGCATGGGTAAATACTGTTCCCACTTGCCCTTATTATCTGACACATAGCATTTCAATAGATCTAAGACAATAGAAATAGCCTCTTTTGACTGTTTATCAGTTTGTGGATGAAATGATGAGGAAAACTTGAGCGTAGTGCCCATGTTTTCAAACAAGCCTCTCCTAAATAGGCTCGTTATATGAGGATCATGATCACTGACTATAGACTGTGGCTTACCATGGTACTTAAACACATTGTACATAAACAGTTGTGTCATCTGATAAGATTTTATCTTCTTCTTGACAGGAATAAAATGGGCCTGTTTGCTAAACCTGCAAATAATGGTCCATATAGTATATACCATCATTTCCTGTCGACGTTCTTGGAAAAGCAAAGATAAAATCCATAGCAATACTTTTCCATGGCTTATTTGGAGTAGGCAGTGGCTGTAACAACCTTGGTGCCTTTTGCATGTCAAACTTGACCTTTTGGCAAATCACACATGCTCGCACAAACTTCAAAGGCATCCACATCTCTGGGCAGTAAAAGAATGTCTCTACTGCTTTCACTATCGCATCTATATCATGATGCCCTGCATTCTGTGGGACATGACTTTTCTACCATAACTTTATGCTGCAATGGCGTAGTGACATATAGTGTGCCATGCATCATCGTAAAACCGTCCTTGAGGAGATAGTGCTCATGGCGTTGTCCATCTTGCATTTATTCAAAGATCCTTGCAAAATCTTCATCAGTAGCATACTGTTCCTTCATGTCACCAAGCTCATGATGATAAGGAATTGACATAGCTGAAATTTGTGGCTTTCTTGATAACGCACCAGCCACAACATTCTTCTTGCCTTCCACATGCATTATCTGAAAGTGGAACATAGAGAGAATGTTTGCCCATGATATATGCTTTTCAAATAACTTTGACTGTGTCAAGAAGTATCGCAAGGTCTGATGATCTGTTTGGACAACAAAATCAGCACCTAACAGGTAGTGTTTCCAACTTGAAAGTACATGAATCTCGACCGGTAGCTCTTTCTCATAGATTTCCATTGTCTTTTCTAGCCCTTGTAAGATTCTGCTCTCATAGGCTACTACCCGACCATCTTGCATTAACACTGCCCCAATACTATTGCCATATGCATCACACTGGAGTCTGGACCAAAAATGACTTCCTGAGATCTGGCAAAACAATTACTGGATGCGAAGTCATCTTATCCTTCAAGAGATTAAAAGCTGAAATTTCTCTGTGTCCATTTGAAAGTAACCTCTTTCTTTTGCAAAGCATGTAAGGGTGAAGCAATCTCGGCAAAGTTCTGGATGAACCTTTTGTAGTAAGAGCATAATCCCAAGAAGCTACGGACATCATGCATAGTCTTTAAGTCTGGCCATGTCCTGATTGCTTCAACCTTAGTAAGATCCATTTGAACACCATCCTTTGACACTGTTTGGCCTAGAAAGTGAATCTCTTCCAAGAAGAATTCACTTTTCTTGGGGTTGATGAGCAACGTGTGACTGCGTAGCTCTTTGAACACAATGGTCAAGTGATGCTTGTGCTCCTCTTCATTCTTTGAGTAGTCATCAAAGAATGCACCAACAAACTTTTGCTGTGGGCGGAAGATCTGATCCAGCATCCAATTGAACGTAGCAGGAGCATTTGTAAGACCAAATGGCATCACTAAGAACTCATACAGACCAAACGTCCTTCTAAACGCAGTCTTGTGCACATCCTCTAGCCTAATACGAATATGATAGTATCCACTTTTAAGGTCTATGTTGCTGAAAATTGCAGCACCCTCTAAACGGTCAAGAATATCATCAATCCTTGGAATAGGAAACCTATTCTTGATGGTATTCTTATTCAACGCACAGTAATTAATACACACGCTCCAAGAGCCATCCTTCTTCTGCACTAGAAGCATTGGGAAGCAAAAGGGTGAAGAACTAGGTTGAATCAACCCTTTTTCTAAGAGCTTCTCTACTTGGCTCATAATCTCTTTCTGATGGTCTGTACTAACCTTGTAGGGAGGTCTAGACTTTATTTGGTGGACTACTACCTGGTACCAAATCTATTGCATGATCCTGAGGCCTCTCTAGCGGCAACCGAGACGGTAATGAATCAGAGAAAGAGTCAGTAAACTCTTGCAAAAATGTTGACCTTTCTTTATCTAACACGGATAAATTTGACTGACAATTATCTGAAATAGCACGTGCAAAAATCAAGTACGCAAAAATATGATTTTTAATTACAGAAGTGATAGCCGAAGCTGATACAATAGGGACAAACTCCCCTTTAAGCTTTACATCTAGGATGTGAGTTTTGCCCCTATGTTGGAGGGTGACCTTTTTGTTGAAGAAATCCGATACTCCATGTACACGGAACATCCATGTGATTCCCAACAACGCATCGCACCCTTCCAATGGCATTATATAAAATTCTTTTGTGTCCACATACGACCGAATATGCAAACGCAACTTTCCAATGATGGGAGTAACACACTTTGAATGGCCAGGACATGCCAAACGTGCCTTTGCTGTGTACCCAATCTCTTCAGCTTTGATGCCCTATTCGATAGCCAACTCTGGTGAGAGAGAGTTTGCCTTAGCACCTGGATCAAATAAAATAAGTGCTGATTAATCCTTAACTTTACCCCATGCTTTGCATAACTCACTGGCATTTGAGTTCAGTCCATCACCCACCATGTTTGGCACTAAACCTGTGGTGGGTTTGGGCTTCTTTCCTTTCTTGTCCTCTTTGTCCTCTAGGCAAGCTGGCCTCTTTTCTTTGTGGACAATTTGCAGCAAAATGATTAGGCTGCTCACAAATAAAGCATTTATTCTCAGCCATTAAAACGACTTTCGCACAAAGGCTTTCTTTTTGTTTCTTTGCTTGTCCTCCAGAGGTCTCGGTTGAGTCCTTAGCTTTCTCTGCCTTTTTTGACCCCTAGAATGCTTTAGGAGTCGCTTTTCCAAAGGGCTTCTTTGCTGAATTTTTCTTTGGCTAACCAACTTTTACGTGTCAAAGTCGACGATGTGGAAGCGTAGAGACCAAGGGGAGAGAGAGAGAGAGAGAGAGAGAGACTCCTGAACCAATCCACCTTGGTAATGAATAATTGAATATGTGTACAATGGAGGCAAGGGGCTGCTTATATAGCAATCCCTGTAAATTGCTCTACCCAAGACTTTGACAAATAAGTAAAATAAATACCTAAAGGCCAAACTAAATAATGGGATTACATTGGGCAGTTCACTTGAGATGCCAAAACTTTAACACCCTCTCTGTAGCTCATAGTGGACATCAATAGTGAGATCAAGTCGATGTAGAAGCTACCATGGACACCCCAGCACCAGCTGGGGTATTGGATACACCTCGATGTTGCTCTTCTCAACTTCGTACGTGAAAGTAATGCCATCTTGAGCATCGGTTGCCTTTGTAGAAACTTTGAACTGTAGACCATACTACGTCCAATAATCCCCATTCGTGAACTGTGAACACATCACGTCCAAAATATAAAACTCCAAGATAATGAATTGTTGGAACACATCCTGTCTATAATCTGACCAACAACAATGGATTGGTGGACTCATCCATAGTGTTTTAGACGTCTGATTGGTTCTTTGCCAGATGCATGTGCATTGTACTCGGACCTACGGGTCCAAACACCAATAACTTGAACTCCAACACAAGGGTCCAAATTAATTATAGGGAGCAGTGCTTGCCCCTCTCTGCCACTCACAAGCCTCTCTCTAGTTGAAGCTAGTGGTGACACCTGTCATTTTACTAGAAATCTGATGTCGAGGCCACTGTGGCCACCGCCACTTGTGCCATGTCTATCTCCTTTGCCAAATCTTTATTACCGTAATCTCTGTCCAGCTTGCCTTTATTCTTGTCTTTCCTTGAGTAATGAGTTCCTACTTTTGCTTTTGGCTTCAAACTCTCGAGCCAAACAAAGCGCCGAATCACAATCATGACTGTGGTCGTACCTCTCGAGTATCGAGGCAGCTAACTGAGTACTGGTATTACCATCCGTGTCCAATTGACCTTTGCCGTTGTTCTCTAGCGAACTCCTCCATTTGCTTTTGACTTCACAAACTCGAGCCAAACAATTTGTCAGGTTCCTTGAGAACTGTGCCGGTGCATAGGCCGCTAAATGGATGGTTGACGATTCGTTATCCACAGTCACTTATTGCTTTTGGTCGTTGTCGTTGCGGGTGCTCGAGCAAGGGGAGGCCATTTTGAAGTTGCAAGATCTGGTAATCGGATACCTTCTCGCACTCCAAGGGGGTGGCCGTGACGAGTCCCAAGCAGTTCCCCAAACTGTGCCAATAGAGGGCTCTCTATTGCCTCCACTCTCTCGTCACACAGACTCCGGGACAGTTGACCCACCCAAGGGGGACCTCAATATCCTCAGCCTGGTTGCGTTTTAAATCGCTATGGCAAGGAGGCGAGTTTAGGTCGTTTGCACGAGGGCCAACCTGTCGTCGTCAAGGAATGGGAGGGGGGGGGGGGGGGCACTGTCGAAACGGAGTGCAAAATGCAGCAGCGTTTTAAAATGCTGCTTGCGCACTGGAATGGAGGGGGAAGCCACTGCCGGATGCATTTCAAAACGCAGTCATAGGCAGTGCCTTAACGGTTGTTTACTGCGAGCTCCAATGGTATTGTCGTCCTCTGTTGTCGGCGTCTCAAAACGTTGCCAACGACCTGTTAGGAAATAAGACGTAGCTAAATAGATTTTTGAGTAGATTACTTAATGGAAAGAGATAGATTTCACACACAAGAGATTATAGAGTAGAGAGAGAGATTATAGATATACGTGGTTCACCCAATGTGGGCTACGTCCACGGGAAAGCAGCCACTCAATGGCTTTAGCACTTCAAAAGAAGTAGTTTACAAAGGGATTAAACCCTTGATAGAGCTCCCGCCTTGCTTCACTCTCACCACCTCACACTCACCTTGTTGCATCAACTTCACACTAAGAAATGTGTGTAGAAATGCCCTCCTTTTATAGGCCAAAAGGGTTGCCCTCTCTTATGAGAGACAGCCATGTGTAGCCGCCCTTGTGCAAATAAGTCCAAATCGGACCCTCCAATCCGCCCATGTGTGGCTGCCCTTGAGAAGACAAGTCCGCTTTTGAATTCAGCCACCGGCCACCGGCCGTTGACTTCCGACCACCGGCCATTGACTTCTGACCACCGGCCATCGGCCATTGACTACCGGCCACCGGCCAACCGACCGGTTGTTTTCTGACCACTTTCCGACCGCTGTCCGGCCATAATATTGCGGCAAAAAGGAATATTCCGGCAAAAAAAAAGTCTCTGGGGCCTCCGTCCCCGAGGCCTCTAAAGTTGGCCTTGATTCTTGTCCGTGAAAATTTTGGTTTTTGGTGAGTGATTTTCCTTCACGCACGATGGCTTCTCCTCATAATGGGGGCCTTACAAATGTGCGCTTTTACCACAGAAAATTACGAGGGTAAATCAGGCTCCATACTTAACACGACCACAGACAAGAAGTGCTCACTCTGCTGCCGGCTTTTAAAATGTCACTATTGAGCTTCTGCCATGGTCTACAATTGCACCTCCTCGTGCTTGTTCTTTCAAGATTCTTCTCTCTGCAGCAAGGCCTCTTCGGTTCCTTTGCTCGGGTTCTCTTCTTTGGGCTGCTCTTTCACACCAAGGGCTTCTTCGATCACCGAGCTACACCAAGCTCTGATACCATGTCCAAGTCGACGATACGGAAACGTAGAGACCAAGGGGGGGGGGGGAAGAGAGAGAGAGAGAGAGAGAGAGAGAGAGAGAGAGAGAGAGAGTTTCCTGAACTAATCAACCTTGGCAATGAATAACCGAATGTGTATACAATGGAGGCAAGGGGTTGCTTATATAGCAATCCTAGTAAATTGCCCTACACAAGACTTTGACAAATAAGTAAAATAAATACCTAAAAGCCAAACTAAATAATGGGATCACATTGGGCAGTTCACTTGAGATGCCAAAACTTTAACACTACGTTGCCCTGGAATCCACTGTCTTCTCCCTTCAACAAGGCATGACCAGTGTTGACAACTTCCATAAGCTGAGTAAGGATGGCCACTTTGTTCTTTGTATAGTAGTTTCTAAGCCCTTTAGGGAGCCCACAACAATACTTCTCAATCTGCTTTGTCAATGGCAGAAACCTGTAGGAAATTACTGAAAGCAGCGCTTTACAAAACTTCCGATTGTACTCCTCTAAGCTTTTGCAAGTAGCTGCATTAAGCTGGTGCCAATCTGTTATAACATCAACTTCAATTTCATTTGATAGTGTCACAAACTGTTGACGTGTCAAGCCACGGAAGATTTGAGCCGACTTGTAGATCCCGGCCGAGTGGCCT
The DNA here is from genome assembly GCF_014529385.1 of Adiantum capillus-veneris. Classification (NCBI taxonomy): domain Eukaryota; kingdom Viridiplantae; phylum Streptophyta; class Polypodiopsida; order Polypodiales; family Pteridaceae; genus Adiantum; species Adiantum capillus-veneris. The sequence goes on from NC_140945.1 coordinate 44,162,290, forward strand.
AAACCCTAGAAGCAATAGAAGAAGCAAGAGTTCTCACCAACTTACCGATCCTCGCCCAGTGCCAACCAATGAATATTCCTACTTGGGTGAGTTTGCTTGGGTATATAATTATTAGTGCATCGAGACACCCGTTCAAGATCAGCGTGGTCTGGGTGTGCCATTAAATGACCCTCCGAATATCCCTCGGAATTTTTTTTAGCTAACTTGAGTTGTTTTGCAGATATACTATAATCGCATATGATTAACTGCTGAAGTGTCAGGCCACTGAAGACCTGAGTCGACTTGCAGATCCGGACCAAGGGGCCTAAATGTAGAAGCAATAGAGGAAGCAGGAGTTCTCACCAACTTATTAATCCTCTCCAAGTGGGGGCAAATTATCAAAGAGAGTTCTACAAACTTTTGGGACCCGCGTCCGATGGGACCCAAGGGACACACGACATCAAAATAAAGCTGGTTACTCACAAAAAGACTTTCGTAAATAATTGATGATGTAGCAGTTGTATGAACGCCTTGATTTCGTGTTGCAACATGCTAACATGGCAGGTGTATAGATTTCCGTAATTTGCGCTCGCAGCTTCCAGCGCCAGCTTTTGGCCTTTGAGTGCTTTTCATGTAAACTGCTTTTAGAGGCCAAGGGCCTTTAAATATGACCCATAAGCTCTCACTGTTGCAGTCTACTTGTGGGAGATGCAGAGCAGAGCCGTGCGAGTTGTACCTTGTTGATGCAATATAAAGAAATACCGAAAAGGGCACCAGGGTTTGGGGCTAGTGCTCTCTTGGGGTGGAACTGCGTCACTCTCTGTGTCGGTGTCGTGCATCTGAAGTGCTTAGAGTTGTTGAGTCTGTTCTTTTTCGTTGGCAGGTGGTGCCGGTCCCGTTACACCTAAACCCTCAGAGAAGCAGCAACATGGGGCCCAAGTCCCTAGAGATTAAAGACGTTAAAAAGCAGAATCCTCACCCACAAAACTACTCAACGAAAAAAGTTGATGACGTGGCACGTGGTGTCCGTCCCGTTACAGCCATGTAGATGCAAACATTTTTTGGAAGTGAACCCATGTGGCGGGTGCCTGTCCTTTCATCAACAAAGTCGTCCACCATGAATGCGTATTTACTTTCAAGAAGGTGGGAGCTTTCTTGACCTTGGAGGCCTTTGTAAAATTCCCCCCCTTGCATAAGCTGTATCAAACTATTGGAGGAAAGTAAGAGCCTCGTCTTGTCCTCAAATCGGTTGAAAGTATCAAACTTCACAGCTGCACGACCTTCTTTGTATGGTTTTGGCTTTTTGAGCACTCCCAGATTGTCATAGGGAAGTGTGTGAAACATGGGTACAATGGTAGGGATCATCTGTGCCCCTTGGCCATTAGGATTTTGACTTCCTCGAGCCATATTTGATAACTGATTTGAAAATCCAGCCATATCAAAAGCGGCCAGCGGCACCCCAAACTGGCCCTGATTGCATTGAAACCCTTGCTGGAGGCCAATATATTATATTACCATACATGGGATTTGGAATCATGCCTTGCATACTGTTATTCCCTCGCCGGATCCATCCTGCACACATGACATGATGGAAGCCAAACTCACACCTAGACACACGTAGTGAGCGGACATCAGGCTCACCTCCCAGCCATAGAGCCGATACAGGCTCACCCCTGAGCCTTGGAGCGTGAAGCGGATCGGGCTAGCCCCTGCCACAAGGGCCGGTGTCCCATACCACCAAGCCCACACCAATACGTATATATATATGTATATATATATGTATATATGTAAATATGTATATATATATATATGTATGTAAATATGTATATATATATGTATATACATATATATATGTATGTATATGTATACACATACACACACAATCACACACAAACACACACACACACACACACATATATATATATATATTATATATATATATATATATATGCGTGTGTGTGTGTGTATATATACATATATACACATATATATATACATCTACATGTAGATGTATATACATAGAGAGAGCGAGAGAGAGAGAGAGAGAGAGAGAGAGAGAGAGAGAGAGAGAGAGAGAGAGAGAGAGAGAGAGAGTGTCGACACGGTTCGGCGGAGTTCCGTGCCCAGAGGTATTGGCCCCAAAGTCTGGCGCCCCTTTCGGTATTTCCTTATCATTAATCATTGCAGAGTCCAGCTCCCGAGGGACCTCTGCTATCGGACTCTGCGTCCAGATGCTCTACAGCGTGAGGCCCCAAGGGTTCAATTTCTTACAAGGGATGCCCCAAAATAGAGCCCCAAAAAGAGTAAACGCAAAAGCAATCTGTCTCAAAAGCATTTGGTCCCAAAAATTGACGAAAAGCAGCCAGCCCAAATTACAGAATTTCGTACAGCAGTCGACGTAAACTGATGTCAGTGCAAAACGCGGAAATCTGTACTGCCACATCAGCATTTGAGTGCAAATTCCGGGGGTTCCGCACGGTTCTGCCATGTCATGACTCATCACCTGGTTGAGACTGCTTTCGTCATCAGTTTGTGACATAGCCCCCTCTTGAAAGAATTGTAATTGCCCTCGATTACGCTTGCAAAACAGACAGAGGCCATAAACCAGTTCAGTAGACACCGACTCTAAGTACCGACGCACTAGACGAGACCAATCCAGCACTTACACAAAGACGACAGTCATTGAATGTTCACGTCACATTCAAATCAAATCACATAGAATCCATGGAGTTCTAGGACCATGATTCGTGGCAACGTATTTAGCAATCGCATTTAGATCCACATAGGACCTCATTGATGTCGGATTAACTAATCCTTATTGCGATCATGTCCATAGACTCATTCTGATCTAGGACCATGATTCCTAGCAACGTATTTAGCAATCGCATCTAGATCCACATAGGACCTCACTGATGTCTGATTAACTAATACTTATTGCAATCATGTCCATAGATTCTCAAGACCGAAATGCTGCAGTCATCTCGTCTTTCAAACCTGCGCTCAAACACAATCACATGAGTGAGCACAAAAAATGAGATTCATTCTGGGAATTCCCATGTCGAGTACTTTTTTCATAAAGTATCCAGCAGAATACTGTCAGGACATCTGTATCCCTGAAGTCCAAAGGAAAATAAGTGACTTTATTCCATCTAGGTAACCTGGGACAAAGGAGCGGATTCAACCCTGCTAATCCACGAGATCTCTCGGAATAGTCGAAGCTAGATCGAAAATCTAAAGGTAAAGTTCCAAATCTGAGGAGTATCTGCTAGGTCCTCCTCCGCCATCCACTTCGCATCCAATGCCTAGTTCTTGACTAAGAACCGCCGTTCACTTTACCCTTCTCTTTCCTTGCTTGGTGAGCCAGTATCTGTTGTGGAACGAGTATCTCCTTACTCTCTTCCACTTCCGGTTGCTGTTTAGGCTCCCTGTTGACTGACACCTCACCCTTTAAATTTTTCAATAGACTCACATGAAAAACATTGTGAATCTTCCAAGTTTCTGGCAACTTGAGTCTGAAGGATACATCATTTATCTTCTCTTGAATCTGGAAAGGGCCATAGTCATTCTTAGCTATGGAAGAAGCCGCTCCTTTCCTTTTCGTTTCCGTGGGCGTGCCTTCTCAAACCGTAAGAGCCCCCAATCATCTTCCTTCAGCTGCAAGTTGCGTCGAATCTTGTCGACTGCCCTCTTATGCCGTGCTTGAGACTTCTCAAGAGCAGCGTGCACCTTCGCAAAAGAAGTATCCAGATCTAGATCATACTGATCTGCTTCAAAAATCTTATGCTGGGTCTGGGGAGTTCTCTGAATTACGAGTTGATTCCCTTTTTCCTTTCTTTCTTTGTGCCCTGAGACCTGTGGGTAGCTTTCCCTGTCTATTGGCACGTCAGTCTCAATCATCGGAACCCTAAGACGTAGTGTCATTTGATCCCCTTTCTCTGGAATCCTTTGATGAACTTGCATCTGGTTTTCTTAGTTCGATGGAACCTTCGGATGTGCTACCATGTGATTCTCCAGAATCGTGTGATGAGCTGTCATCCGATTCCCCTGATTTATTCATTTCAATCTGACGAACTCTTGCCTTGTTGAGGTGGATACTATCCTGTTCGTAAGATAAGTCAATGAGCTGGCATGCGTTCCAAATCGTTCTTAGCATGTTGCATAAGTCTCTGATTAGAGTTAGACTTCTGGGTTAGTCAATAGTCTCGAGTCTCTTTTAGCAAACCATAACAAAACCGCTCGACTTGTCTTTCAAAGTAATCTTCCGAAGTGAAGACAGTGGCAAAATAAGTATCCCAAAACGTCTGGCACTAGTCATCCAATGTATCGTTCTTAGTCATTTTCAAGTGATGCCAAGCCGTGATGACATCTGCTGCATATTCATTTGATATCCAATTTGACGTGAAATTTGTCTTGAATTTTAATCATGTCGCAGGTGCTTCTTTGCGTAACAAGAGAGTAGACCACCATGTCTGTACAGTTCCTTTCAAGTAAGATGCCGCCTTTCGCACCCTTGAATGTTTTGAGAACCATCCTCCAGAGAAGGCGATGTCAAACTGTTATACGAACTCAAGGGCTCGATGGGTGTCGAGGTAGCTTGAAAACGTCTCAAATCTGACGGCCCGACTCCCTTCCTTGAACTTTTTGGTTTTCTTGTTGATCTGGTCACTTTCAAAAGAGAACGAGCTCTCCTCCTCTAAACGGCTAGATGGCCTTCCATGGCTTCTAGACTTTTTTTCAAAAATCTACTTCAAAAGAATCTTGTCTTTGGGGCTTAGAAATTGAGGAACCTTCTTAGCACCCTCGAATACTTCAAATGGCGCCTCCCCCGTGTGTTGTTGTAGGAAAACTCCACCAAGGGCAAATACTTTTTTCATTAAGTCTTCTGATTCAAATAAGAGACTTCAACAAATCCAAAACCATTGAGTTGGCTATCTCAAATTGCTCATCTGTCTGTGGGTGCAACCGCGTGCCAATGTTCTCCCAGATTGCCCTCCAAAACAAACTAGTAAACCGGGGATCTCTGTCCGAAGCAATGGACTCAGGCATGCCATATATTCGGAAATTTGTGAAACAAACAGTTTGGCCAAATGGTTGGGCTTAACTGTCTTCTTTACCGGAATGAATTGGGCCTTCTTACTGAATCTGTCAGTGACTGTCCAAATGCCATCATGTCCACTTTGAGTCTAGGGAAGATCAAAACTAAAGTCTATGGCAATGGTTTCCCAGGGAAGGGAGGGTATGGGTAAAGGCTGTAGAAATTCTGGTGCCTTATGCCTGTCAAACTTGACCTTTTGGTATACTAAGCAACTGCGAACAAACTCGTCCACATCCTTTTTTGAGCCTCTGCTAGTAAAAGTAACGATCAACACCCTTCAAGGTGGTATATATATTGCGGTGGCCGGAAAAAAGAAAAGTGGACAATGGCATTGTGTCAAAACCTTGTCCCTCAAAGGCTGTATAACACACATAGTATAGCTGTCTCGTATGGAATAGCCTGCAACTAGCTCCCCATTCTGTATTGGGTGAAAGATGGCTGCAAAGTTAGGATAGGGGGAGTACAGATCTGCCATATCCTTGAAGCTTCGATGATGTATCACGAAAATAGCCAGAACCAAGGCCTTCCAAGACAATGCATCTACCACAAAGTTTTTGTGTCTGTAAACATGGACTATCTGAAAGTGAAACTATGACAAGATGTTAGCCCACCTCATCTGCTTTTCCGAAAGTTGCTTCTGCGACAAGAAGTAGCATAAATTTTGTTGATCTGTAAAGACTGTAAAGTCGGCTGCGAGTAGATAGTGTCGCCATTGCGTAAGAGCATGGATAACTACCAAAAGCTCTTTCGCATAAATTTGTGCAACCATTTCAGGACGTAAAAACATCCTTTACATGGCCTTCTTGCATCAAGAGTTCTCCCAATCTGCTTCCACAAGCATCACAATAAACCTCAAATGGCTTTTGCAAGTTTGGTAAGGCCAACACGGGTCCAATAGTCAACTTTTCTTTGAGTGTCTCAAAGGCTGGAATCTCTGTTGATCCCCAAGTAAAGAAGGAACTCCTTTCTGAGTTAGCATATGCAAAGGAGAAGCTATCTCTGCAAATTTCCGAATGAACCACCGATATTATGAGCACAAGCCCAGATAAGCTTCGAATCTCTTGAGGATTCTTCAAATGAGGCCAATTACGAATAGTCTCAATTTTGGCCGGGTCCATCTTTACCCCTTCTGTTGAGACAATGTGTCTCAAGGAATGTATCTCAGGCAAGAAAAACTTGCTCTTTTTTGCATTTATAACCAACTTATACTTCCGCAGTGCTTGGAAAACCTGCAACAGATAGTGTTTGTGTTTTGCTTCATTCTTGGAGAAGACAATAATGTTGTCAAAGAAAGTACCCACGAATGATTGGTACTCTTTGAAAATGCTATCCATCATGCGGTTGAATGTAGCCAGAGCATTCGTAAGCCCAAATGGCATCACCAAATATTTGAACAAACCAAAAGTCGTCTTGAAAACTGTCTTGTAGCCGTCTCCAGAGCAATTTGGATCTGATGAATAACCACTCTTCAGATCAGTTCGCAAGTAGAACCCTGAACTGTGTCGAGTATATTATCGATCCTCCAAATGGGGAAATCTGTTCTGGTTCATTATTTCTTATTTTGGGCTCGGCTGACTCTGTAGGTGGCCGGTTTGGTGGTGTACTACTAGGAATCAATCATGTGATCTTCAGGACATGGAGGAGGCAACTCGCCTGGTACGCTCTTAGAGAAACAATCAGCCTAAGTTTGCAGAAAAGCAATCTTGTCATTTCTTTTCGAGGTCAAACATATTTGACCTTTGTTCTTCATTCAGTTCTTTCAAGAAGATCGAATAAATAAAAAGATTGGATTTCATCAAACGTACTTTGCCTTTCAATTTTACATCAAGTACAATCTCTTTGCCCTTCTCATTCTTCAAGATGCCCTATAATCGACCACGGCACTGTTATTGGGGAACCAAGGGATTCGTCGGAGGACGTCATACCCTTCCAAAGGCATGATGTAAAAGTCCTTGTGCCCTAAATACCCCTGACAATGCAAAAGTAGTTTACCAATGACACGCGTAATGGCAACATCCCGTCCAGGTTCCGCGAGAACAGCCTCGGCTGTGGCCCCATGTCCTTGGGCGTAATTCCAAATCGAGCCGCCAATTTAGTTGAAGTTAGCCTTGGCTTCTCCATCAAAGAAGTTAAGGGCTTCTTGGTCTCGCACTTTGCCCCATGCTGTGCAAACTTTAATATTTTCGTTCATCTGATTGTTATATTTACACCACTCCGCTGCTTCACATAGGTCTAGGGCACTTCCTTGTACGACTAGTGTCTCTGAGCTGGCCACCCATAGTCTAGGTTGTACCTTGTCCGGCCCCCTGAGTTTGGGGCCAGCCGCCCACTTGAGCTGTGTGCCCACCTTGGGCACTCCTATATATGGGACAAGGGGGGTACCCATTTCACATAGACTGATACGTTGTATAGACATGTCTTATGCTCTGGTAGTCATGGGGAGACTGATCGCCCCCTCTTCCTCATATCCGGGTTTGTATTCTCTCTCTCTCTCTCTCTCTCTCTCTCTCTCTCTCTCTCTCTCTCTCTCGCACACGCGCACTCTCACATGGTATCAACAGCCTCTGCTTTCCATGGTCTGGGACCAGGCGCTTTTATCCGCATCAGGCTTCTCTCCCAAGCGCTGGATCAGCCAGCTTTTCTGCAAAATCTGCCAGCGTTTTAGCCATAGCCAGGCAAGCGAAGGAGTTCTTGGTGCTTCTGTCGCGGAGGACTCCACCTCCACCTGCGTTTTGGCCTCTACACCAGGCACTTTTGTCGCCGGAAAATCCTCTCTACCACCTGCGTTTTCAGCCAGCAATTTATGTTTTGTGGCAATTCTGCATTTTCAGGGCTGAAATGCCTGCGTTTTTGGACAGCAGGGCAGCGTTTTTGCTAGAGAGGGGGAGCGCTAGCCCCACCCGCTTGGATCTTACCTTCCTATCTGGCTTGGCATTCGGTGTCTTGCCGGCGACAATCCTCTTCAATTCTTCAGATTCAGCCATATATCCCCTGCTGTTTTCTCTGTTTTCAGCCAACCTGTGGTTGTTACCTTGATTCCCCACCCTCCCAAGACCCTCTGCACCGCTCAGGACCTTGCTTGGAGCGTACGACCACGCTGAAATTCGCTGGACAGCTTTTTTCATCACCTCACAATTGCGATTTTGGGTGGAAGCAGCCTCAGGGCTTGTATTTTTCAGAGAGGATGAAGTTACCTCCTGCCAGGACACCATCCGTTGGTGGTCCATGCGGTCTCTCAGTGACTGTTGCAGTACACGGTAGATTTTACATCGGCTTGATCATCTACGGGCATACGATCCTTGGGAGTGTTAAGGCTTACACCACTTTGCTTCTTCACAGGTCTTATGGCATGCATGTATGGCTAGTGTGCCTCCGGGCTGGCCACCCTTTGCATATGTATTTTCTCAGCACTGTCCGACCGCCTAGTTCTAGGCCGGCTGCCCACCTTGGCCGGGCACCCTCATGTTTCATTTATTTCTTGTTGGGTCGTGGGGGAATTTTCCAGGCTTTGCCCTACCTCCCCTTTGGCATCTATTTATGGAGCCAGGGGGGGTACCCAGGTCCCACATATCATTTGGTTGTTGTATTGGGTCTTTCTAAGGAAGCGGAACTGCTTCTCGGGAAAGCAATCTGCTTTCCCCATAGTAACAGGGAATGGCCGTTTTTAGGTCTCCGTTCCGCGTTCTCATTCTAACTTCCCGTTCCGAATCCCCGTTCCGTGTTTCAAACGCGAGTTCCCATAGCAGGGAGTGGCATTTGCCGTTCCGTGTTCCTCGTTCCGGTTTCCCGTTCCTGGTAACTATGGCTTTCCCGCAAGGAAGTCTATGTCTGCATTGCAATTGTGCATGTGATTGCATCCAGGGACGCCTGGGAAGTGTTGTGAAAGCATTGTTTTTAACGTATAAGGTTTTATCAAGTTTTTGGATAGATTCAGACCATTTTTAAAGGTGATCGGCCGCCCACTTTATAAGTAAGCAGCCTATTATTAAATAGAGCAGTATCAACCAGCCATCGATTTTTCTCTCTTTTTTTGGGAAAACAGCGCAAAAAAAAAAAAAAAGGCCGCGATCTCTACGCGAGCAGCCTGCGCTCAGCTATTCGTGCCGTGGCCATGAGCTATAAAAGCATCGTAGACCCTCACTTAGAGGAGAAGTTCAGTTCTTGCAAGAAGAAGATGTTGCTGCAAATTTAATCCGCAAAGAAGACGTTGCCAGTGATGCCCGTGGCTGCCCCAAGTGTACCAGATGTCGCCAAGACCCAGTGTGCGTGTCACAAAGTGATGACGTGGCTGCCCGCTCTGCAAAAACCCTAACTCCAACCCTAAAAAAACTAAAACCCTAATTTTGTTGAAACCCTAACCCTAAAATCCGAAAACCCTAATTCTATCCTAACCCTAACCCTAACCTTGAATCTAGTTGATGTGGCAGTTGTGGATCTCCGTGATTTGCGGCGGATTTTTTGGAAAAAGCACTTGCTGCAGTTTTTGCTTTTGTTCTACGCAATGGGAAGAGAGAAAAGCTTTATGCTTTATTTATTAAGCAATAGAGAGAGAGAGAAACTCTGTTGCTTTTTATTTCAAAGGCTCAAAAGGGAGCTTGAGAGAGAAAGAGAGAGATTGAAATTGCTTTATTTTTGAAAAGCTTTGAGCTTTTGATTTTCAGCATTTGGGGCTCTGCTTTTGGCATCCCTTGTACTCTTTAAATAAGTGGGCTGGCGTCTCACAACTCAGAGCATCTGGACGCATAGTCTGAGTGTGAGCGCCTGCCTGCACTCTTGTACTTTGAACTTACATTAATATAAAAAGAAATATCGAAAGGGGCGCCAGTCTTTGGGGCCAATATCTCTAGGCACGGAACTCTGCCGGGCCAGTGTCGAATTAAATTGTGAATTGTGAACTATTTTGAAGTGGTTATTTGGTGCTGTCACGGTAGGTTCTTGACTTGGAGTGTCCAAGTTTGTTACAGTGGTATCAGAGCACGGCCGATTTCTCTTCTACGGGAAATCCGATCCCAATTTTTTTTTCCGCGGCACCTATGGCTTCAGGCATTGATCAGTCGATTCCCTCTGCATCTGGAGATGCGGGAAGGGATCACAACGAAGATTCCGGCAAGGAGTAGGGCCCGCCTCGGCCTACTTAGGCGGAGTGTCGAGAGATGGAGCGTCGTCAATTGATCGGCGATGCAACAAAGATGATGCTCAATCTTGTGAAGGACCCAAAATTTGCAAAATATATGAGCGAGACTTCTTTTCAGGAAGTGCATGCGCAGTGGCAGAAAACCACACCACCACTCCCAAAACCCGCTCTCAAGAAGCCTTCTGCTCACAAGAAATATTTAGAGAAGGAATTAGAAGAGGTGGTTGATGCACGGATTGCTCAGCTTTTTGACGCGCAAAACAAAGCTAAAAAGCACGGCAAAAAGCAGAAGAAAGGCACTGACTTCCCGGGTTATTTGGGTCGTCAGTCGACATTTGAAAAGGCAAAGAAACAGAAGAAGCGTGCTCGATTTGAAGAAGTACCCAGTTCTTCTTCTTCTTCTTCTTCTTCTTCTTCGAGTTCTTCTAGCTCATCTGACTCGAGCAAAGAAGACCGCAAAGGCAAAAAGCGAAGCAAGAAACAACGCTTGGGAAAGGGAAAGAAAAAGACAAAGAAGTCTAAATGTCGCCCAGTGAGTGACTGTTCTGCAGAGGACTCATCCATAGACAGTTCAGACTCAACAACTTTTATGCAAAGAAGAATTTTTATAAAGCCAACCAATATGACTTTCTGGAAGATAAAAGCAAGAAAATCCGAGAGTTTAAGGAAGGTGGACAGTCAATTAAATCTGACACGTTTTCGGGATATAGAGATGCTTCGAAGGCTTTGTCTTTTGTACAACAGTTTGACATCGCTTTCGCGGGAGGACGATACTCAGAGCACTAAGATTCGGAGAGCTGCCTCTTACTTTAAGGGGAATGCTCGAACTTGGTGGTCCACGCTTCTTTTAAACAAGACTGCGCGAGTTAAATGGCTGAAATTTAAGAAGCTTTTTATTTCTTCTTGGCTGGCTCAAGAGTATGAATGCGATATACGAGCTGCTTGGAACTATCTTCGGATGACCAAGAAAGATACAATGGACGCTTATTGCGAGAGATTCTGGAGCTCTTTTCTACCCGCCTCTTCATTTAAGAAGATCTCGTTCAGAGAACAGATTGAGCGGTTTACCTTGGGTCTACCTACGAGGTCACTGCTTGGAGCAAAAGTCAGCTTCTATTCAGGAGTTGATGAGTCATGCGAAACGGGGTTTTGCTATTCTATCTGGCAGTCTGACCTACCCCATCGATGAGGTCATGACACAACGAGCCGAACAGAGTTTAGCAAATGAAAGTGGAAAGAGAAAGAGCAACCCAGAAAAGAAGGATGCACGACCCAAGCTTACTCCTCAGGAGAGAGCTCGCTTCATCAGGGAGGGGAAGTGCTTCGGATGCGGGGAACCTGGACATTTCCACGAAGTGCCCTAAAAAGGCACAGAAAGGACAGAATGACAAGGACGACGAAAGGCGTGAGAGTTCGAGAGCAGCTGAGGAACGTGGAAGAAAAGGCAAGAGGAAAACAGGATTGGTTCCAGATTGTGCGGGTACCGATCCCAACACAATGGGCGAGAGTACAGAACTTTGCCGAGCTTGGGGCAAAGTGAAAGACCAAGAGGCCCTGATCCAAGGCCAACTTCATTTCACCGGAACTGGCAGCGCGGCTCGAGATCACTCCCAATCGGATGGGACCACTTGCAAAGGTTGTTCTAGCAGCACCCGGCAGGGACGTAGCCATTACACCTGTCATTGGCAAACTTCGGTTGCATTGTCAGGGGTATTTGGGGCATGAGGACTTTTACATAATGCCTTCGGAAGGTTGTGATGTTCTCTTGGGAATTTCTTGGTACCACAAGAACAACACCGTGGTCGACTATCGAGCGAGGAAAGCGACTTTGACTACAGAGAAGGGCAAAACCATTGTACTTGACATTAAACTGAAGGGCGAGTCTGTCCCTATTGTATCGGCTTCGACCATTTCTCAATTAATAAAATCTAGTCTGTTTGTTTACTCGATCTTTATGAAAGAGTTGAGTGATGAGGATAGGACAAACATGTCTAAACTTGATAAAGAACGCCAAGATTTTCTCCACTCTCACGCCGATTGCTTCTCAGAGGGCCTTCCAGGCGAGTTACCACCTGCTCGTCCTGAAGATCATACGATTGATCTGATACCTGGAAGCACACCACCGAACCGGCCACCTTACCGTGTGAGCCGAGCATAGAATGAAGAGATTATGAACCAAGTGAAAGACCTCTTGAAAAAAGGTCTTGTCCAGCCTAGTACTTCACCGTATTGCTCTTCAGTGTTGTTGGTTTTGAAGAAAGACGGATCTTGGAGAATGTGCATCGATTATAGAGCTCTCAACAAAATCACCATCAGGAACAGATTTCCGATTCCTAGGATCGATGATATACTCGACAGATTACAGGGATTGTCGTTCTTTAGCAGGATTGATTTGAAGAGTGGATATCATTAGATCAGAATCGTGTCGGGAGACGTCTACAAGACAACATTTCGGACGACTCTTGGGTTATTTGAGTTTTTGGTGATGCCTTTTGGCTTAACCAATGCTCCTGCGACATTTAACCAGATAATGGACATGAATTTTCGAGAGTACAGGCTATTTGTTGGCACTTTCTTTGACGATATCATTGTTTTTCTAAGAATGAGGCAGAACATAGAGATCATCTGCTTCAGGTCTTTCAAGCATTACGAGATCACAAGTTAGTGATGAATGCAAAGAAAAGTGAATTCTTCCTACCAGAGATATACTTTTTGGGACATATTGTGTCACCAGTAGGAGTGCAAATGGATCCGGCCAAGATAGAGACTATCCGTGATTGGCCCGATTTGAAGAATGTCCATGAAGTTAGAAGCTTCTTGGGACTGTGTTCGTACTACAGGCGGTTCATTCGAAATTTTGCAGAGGTTGCTTCCCCTTTGCATATCTTGACACAGAAAGGAGTCCCTTTCTCGTGGGGATCCACAGAGGTGATTGCCTTTCAGACATTGAAAGAGAAGTTGACTACGGGACCAGTTTTGACTTTGCCGGAATTGCAGAAGTCATTTGAAGTATATTGTGATGCTTGTGGTCGTAGTCTGGGTGCGATCTTAATGCAAGAAGGCCATGTCATTGCTTACAAGAGCCGATTGTTCTCAAGGACGGAAGTGACAGCACAGATTTATGAGAAAGAGCTTTTGGCGGTTATCCATGCTCTTACTCAGTGGCGGCACTACCAACTCGGAGCGTATTTTACTGTCTTTACAGACCATCAGAGTTTACGCTACTTCTTATCACAGAAGCAGCTATTGGAAAAGCAGATGTGGTGGGCAAATATCTTGTCACAGTTTCACTTCCAGATTGTCCATGTGCAGGGACATAAGAACGTGGTGGCAGATGCTTTGTCTCGGAAGCCGTTGGTGCTGGCTATTTCCGCGATACATCATAGGAGCTTCGAGGATATGGTCGACCAATATGCCACAGATACAGATTTTGTAGACGTTTTCACACGGATAGGGGATGAGGAGAGATGGGGAGACAGTAGTGGGATATTCCATTCGGGATGGCTACTTGATGAGAAAAACCATGTTGTGTGTTACACAGCCGTTAAGAGAAAAGGTTATGACCGAATGCCACTGTCCACCTTTTACTGGTCATCGTGGCATTGCTACCACCATGAAAGGGGGTAGAGAGATACTTCTTTTGGCCGAGACTGAAGAAGGATGTGGAAGAGTTTGTGCGCAGTTGCTTGGTATTCCAGAAGGTCAAGTTTGACAGGCATAAAGCGCAAGGATTGTTACAGCCTTTGCCCATACCCACCCGCCCCTGGGAAAGTATTGCAATGGATTTCATTTTTGATCTCCCGAGAACACAGAGGGTCACGATGGTTTCTGGACTGTTATTGACAGATTTAGCAAGCAGGCTCATTTCATTCCAGTGAAGAAAACAGTCAAGCCGGATCACTTAGCGAGACTTCTTGTGGCCCAGATTTTCAGATTACATGGCATGCCTGAGACGATTGTCTCCGACAGGGGCGCCAGATTTACGAGTTTGTTTTGGAAGGCAATTTGGGAGAACATTGGTACGTGGTTGTAGTTCTTTTCATCGTTCCACCCGCAGACTGCTGAGGAGCAATCTGAGATTGCTAATTCAGTGGTTTTAGATTTATTGAAGTCTTATATTTTGGATCAGAAGACTCAATGGGAAAAGTATCTATCTTTGGTGGAATTTGCCTACAATAACACGATACACTCTTCGATGGGGAAGACGCTATTTGAGATTGTTGAAGGTGCTGCGAAGGTTCCACCCTTCCTAAGCACGAAAGATAAGATTTTTGAAGCGGATGAGTATACGCGTGACTTAGACATGGCTTTTGCCAAGGTCCGCAAGGCTTTGCAGAAATCTCAAGAACGATAGAAAAAGGCAGCGGATCGCCATCGTCGCGATTTGAAATTGAAGGAGGATGATTGGGTGCTCTTACGTTTTGAGAAGGCACGCCTGAGAAAGAAGAAGGGAAAGGAGAGCCTTTTTTCAAAGCTTATTATGCGATACTACGGACCTTTCCAGATCTCTGAAAAGATCAATGATGTCTCCTTCCGATTGAAACTGCCTGACACTTGGAGGATTCACAATGCATTCCATGTGAGTCTCTTGAAACCTTTTAAAGGTGATGTGCCTGGGGAGCCTGATGAGCAACCCGAAGGGGAAGAAAACGAGGAGATCCTTGTTCCTGAACAGATTTTGGCACATAAGGACACAAAGAATAAAGGTAAAGTCTGAAGGCGGTTCTTGGTTAATGGAGGAGGAGGACCTAGCAGATACTCCTTAGATTGTGAAACTTTACCTCGAAGCTTTTGGTTTAGCATAGTCTATTCTAGATGGAACCCAGAATTCAGCTTGGCCGGAGATCTGGTGGAGTGGGATGCACAAGAGGGGAGTTACTCCGCTCCTTTGTCAACAGATGCCTTGATTTTTGTACTAGAGTCAGTGATGTCTCTTTGAGCTTCAGGATACTGAAAGCTGACAGTATTCTGTTGTATGACTTTATGAAATGGAATTCCGGAATATGAAACTGATTTGTTCTTGACTTGTTTTTAAGTACAGGAACTGATAGACGAAATGACTGCAGCATTTTGGTCTAATTGATCACGAATAGACATGGTTGCAATAGGGGTTAGTCAATCGGGCATCGATGAGGTTCCGACTGGATCTAGATGTGATTGCTAGCTACATTGCCGATAAATCATGGTCTAAGATCCGAATGAATGTTGAATGTCATGTGATGTCCTGTCGATTGGTACATGTGCTAGATGTGTGTTCCTAGTACGTAGGTACTAACAGTCAGTGTCTGCTAAGACGATTTATGGCCTCTGTCTGTTTTGCAGGCCGTAATCGAGGGCGATTACAATGCTTTCAAGAGGGGGGTATGTCACAAAGTGATGATGTGGCTGCCCGCTTTGCAGAAACCCTAACTCTAACCTTGAAAAAATCTCTGACCCTAATTCTGTTGAAACCCTAACCTTGAAATAAAAAAACCCTAATTCTTCCCTAATCCTAACCCTAACCCTAACCCTGAATCTAGCTAACGTGGTAGTTGACACTTGGCAGTTGTACGGATCTCCGTGATTTGCGGCGGATTTTTCGGGAAAAAGCACTAGCAGCACTTTTTGCTTTTGTTCTACGCAATGGGAAGAGAGAAAAGCTTTATGCTTTATTTATTAAGCAATAGAGAGAGAGAGAGAGAGAGAGAGAGAGAGAGAGAGAGAGAGAGAGAGAGAGAGAGAGAGAGAGAGAGAGAGAGAGAGAGAAACTCTTTTGCTTTTTATTTCAAAGGCTCAAGAGGGAGCTTGAGAGAGAAAGAGAGATTGAAACTGCTTTATTTTTGAAAAGCTTTGAGCTTTTGATTTTCAGCTTTTGGGACGTTGCTTTTGTCATCCCTTGTACTCTTCAAATAAGTGGGCTGGCCTCTCACAACTCAGAGCATCTGGACACAGAGTCTGAGTGTGAGCTCCTGCCCGCACTCTTGTACTTTGAACTCAGATTAATATGAAAAGAAATATCGAAAGGGGGGCCAGTCTTTGGGGCCAAAATCTCTAGGCACAGAACTCCGCCGGGCCAGTGTTGAATTAAGTTGTGAACTGTGAACTGTTTTGAAGTGGTTATTTGGTGCTGTCATGGTAGATTCTTGACTTGGAGTGTCCTAAGTCTGTTACAGTGCGAGTTCCCTTGTGAAGAAGTGCCTACGGAGCGTGTTTCCATCGCGACAAGTTACTGTTTTTCTCTGTTTTCAGCCCATAAACATCGTAGACGGGGTTGATTTACGAGAAGGAACCCGAGAACACACTTCTTTTGTGTGTAGGATTGGAAGAGAGGATTTTCTATGTGGAGATCTCTTCCGGGGAATTGCTTTTCGAGAACCGAGTTGCGTTTCGAGCGTCGAGGCTTTGAAGGTAACGATTTTCATGTTATGATCTCTTTAAGTATTTGTTTGCAGGTGTACTTCCTGTTAGTGAGGGAGTAGGAGCAGAGGAAGGCATGAGCCTTTGCAAGAGAAAGCGCTATGAGGAACTAGAGCAAGATCAGCCCAAGGGTTTCGTACCCATGTTTGGGAAGTAGATCCACAGATCGGAGAGAGGTAGTCTCTCGAGTTTTGATCCGGAAGTTGGGATTCCCAAGTAAGGACTTTGTGTTCGGGAAAGCAGAGTTGTTCTGCGGGAAGAGGACTATGGAAACAGAGTGGGAAAAGAGAGTTGCAGGGATGCCATGCCCCGAGTCCGGAAAGGTGAGATCCAGAGGCGAGAACCTTAGTTCTCGAGGATTTAGAATAAGGAACGGAAGTTCCTTGGAATAGGGTTTTACCCTAGGAATCGGAAGTTGAGGCTTCCGGGAACCATCAAGTCTTATTCTAGAAGGAACGTGGTAAGACGTTCGGTTCAAGTGCTTGTATAGACTTCTCCTGAGTAATAAAGATACTATTACTGGGGGGGGGGGACCAACCCATCTTCTTGTCCCCAGTATTGTGTCGATCTTCTCTCTCTCTCTATCTCTCTCTATCTATTTCTCTCTATATCCTCTGGCTTTAATAATAAGTGATAAATCCTATTTAGCCGAATGTATTTTGTATTGCTATGCGCTCCCGATTTGTGACAGACGGCCTACACTCTTAAATTAAAAAAAGCCAAGGTAATATGAAAGGGGAAAAAATAACCGAGTGCGACCTAAGGTGTGCTGCCTGAGTAAAAAAATGCATGTGCCTCCCTTGCCCTCCTCTCTCGCTAGTAGCGTCGCATACCACCCTAGAGAAGAGTTGGGAGAGCCTGTCAGGGTGGGCCATCACGGCCTCATGAGCTCTAGTGGTTTTGTGCACATCGTAGTGTCGTGCATACAAGCAGGAAGGAGGCTCTGATACCAATGTAATTCCCTTGCCGGATCCATTCTGTACACATGATATGACGCAATCCAAACTCACACCTAGACACACGTAGTGAGCAGACATCAGGCTCACCTCCCAGCCATGGAGCCAATACGGGGTCACCCCCGAGCCTTGGAGCTTGCAACCAAGCGGGTTAGCCTCTGCCACAAGGGCCGGTGTCCCATACCACCAGGCCCACACCAATACGGGTGTGCGGGCAGAGTTGCCAAGGGTCTAGAGTCCCAAGTGTGGTGATCACACCAGATCACTCACAAATGAGGCTCAAGTCCTATTTATAGGACTTCATAACCAAAGGGCCAGTGTCACAAGACGGGCACCACGGGCCAATAGAAAAGAACAGATTGAACAGACATTTAACACTTCAATAACAACTGAATTGAGAGAGAGAGACGACACGCGACACGGAGTGACGGAATTCCACTTCAGAGAGTATTGGCCCCAAACCTTGGCATCCCTTTCGATATTTCTTTATATTGCATCAACACAGTACAAGCCGATACTTAAGACTCTGCACCTTTGCCAGGAAGCATGCCAGAGAATGAGCCCTACCTCATATTTAAAGGCCCTAGGCCCCAAAAGCAGTTTTACATAAAAAACCTTCAAACTCAAAAGCTTCTGGTCCAAAAGTAAAGCCAAAAAGCTGCCAGCGTAAATCACGAAAATCCGTACAGCCTACCACGTCATCAGCCATCGCAAAACGTGAAAATCCGTACAACTTGCCACATCATCATGTCAACGCAATTTTTGGAATTCTGCCACGTCATCAGTTTCTGTGTGTGTGCGTAGGTCCTGCTTTATATTAATCCTTTGTCACTTGGGGCCCCATCGAACGGGTCCCCATAAGTTGGTAGGACTTCTTCTTCTGTTACTTGTTCTTCTTAGGGTTTAGGCCCCTCGGCCGACATGCAAATTGACTCCATTCTTCAGGGCTTTGACACGTCAGCAGTTTGTTACAGCCAGGTTCACACTGGTCGGGCACAACTGTAGGCGTCGATCCTGATGTCTGGGGACATAATACATACCCCCAAAGACTGTTCCTAGCATGTATTGTTGGTTTTCAACAAGCGCATAACCGCGCTTTGAAACACAGATCCACCCCCAAAATACCTAGGATGCACCGTGGGTGGTGAGAAAACTTGATGCATACCCTGGAAATTAACTCCCTGTCCATTTAATCCGACATTTTGGCTTTGGTAGGTGGCTGGCTGAACTGGTATAGCCCGTGGAATTGGCGTCCTAATCACCTTTTCATGGGCAGAAGGAATTTGGCTTGGAGCCCCAACTGACTCCGCAACATGCGAGTGCTCGCAGTGCTATTGGGACGCATAAGGGACCTGGGCTTGAGCCTTAATAAGCTTTATTGGCAGAGTAAGTTGCCCTACCTGCTGTGACATATGGAGCTTGCAGCAACTTTATAAACCTCGCGTTCTTTACCAATTGAGAAAACACATTCACAACAACAACCAACTGTGTCCTGAATGAATCCTTGTCTAGTTGCCTAGTCATAAACTCTTGACCTTGTGGAGCATTCACATCAACAAAAGGTACATATAGTGGGTGAGCCCTTGCCAACCTCCAATATGGAGGAACACCATGTCTGGGAAGAGAAATCCTCTTCCCTGGTATCATCTGGTATCATTCGTCCTGCCAACCATAATGTAATTCCGAGTTCCTGTGCTTGTGTCTTCGCTGAAAAGCAACCAAGGCACTTTCTTGAGGAAAAAATGATTCTGTCTCGACAACGGAACCATGGAACCGGCCGGTAGGCTTGCTAAAGGGCGGTAGACTTTAGCTTTCACCCGATCTACATTGTTTAACTTTACGACACAAAGGAGCTGCTTCACAAAGAAACTTGTGAGTGGAATTAAACACTTCAAACAAACCACAGCTTGGTAGCTAGAATGCTCCCCCAGCAGACAGTGACCCCGTTGCCCCCAAAGGTTGGCGTCCCTTTCGGCATTTCTTTATTTAATTAAACGTTGGAGAAAATCTTGTAAATTCCTACGAGCGGTCCCACTTTTATTGGGCTGAAAATGACCTACTCTAGCCCGATTTCGACAGCATAACTGCAGTAGGAGGCTTCACAGACAAAATCCCTATACCCTAGGTGTCTTTTCGCATGCATTAGAGCACTTTGGTAAGCCTGGTGAGAAAATATAGCACGTTGAAATTTTTGTTATTTACCTCTAAAATACCTTGGATCACCTGTTTCGCAGTTCCCTAGCTACCCCAAAGCCCCGGGGACTATTCAGGATAAAAAGGGGTCAAAACCCTAAACGTGCAGAAAAACACATTAGGCTGTAATTCCTTGTTTCGGGCTCCGTTTTACGTGCCGATCATATCTGTAGCAAGCCCTCAAGCTTCCACACCTGTAGGGCTACTTGCCTTTTGATTTGGCCGAGGTTTCTTACAAGAATCTCTTCTAATCGGACCTGTACTTGCGGGGGATTAGCAATTAGCTAATGTACTTGTGCAAGAGGCTCTTGCCTCGACAACTGTGCATAAACCCACACAACTGTACATACAGATGAGTAGCCCTTGAGCTGGGCATCACGATTCTGTATTCAAAAAAGAAGAGAGGTGCACGAGAGCGGATCATGGTGCTACATAGAACAAGGGAGAAGGTAGCTTTTCATTAAAGCTGCAAACCTGCACCCACTACTCACATTCACACTGTAGGCTTCTTAATGAAGAAAAAGGCAGCAAAAAATGAGCTTGCTCTCTCAAAATTGGGCGCCCCTAAGCTGATGTGGCCTTCTAGATTGCTCATTGGTCGCCAATTGTCCAATTTGCTCCTTTTAGTTAATTTCCTAGTACCCACCAACTTACAAAGTGTTGCATGGGGCCTAAATGACTTTGAACTGAGCCTAGCCAACCTTTTACTACTTGGCTTTGAGTGCGGATCGGTCCAAGCAACTCGTGGTGACCTGGCCTTTACTGCTCTGGTTGAAACTCTTGGCCGTCGGCCATTTCACAATGGCCATACAATGTCCGGCCATTTGTGACTTGAAAAAGAGGGTTGTAAAAATTAATTAAAAATCAAGGGAAAGAAACTAACAACTAAGGTTAGTGGTTGTCACCGGCTCGTAACATCCGAACTTAACGGTTGAAGGGCACACATTTAAATATCATCAAATAGAAATTACTCAAAAAATAAGAGGATAATCAATTTTGCAATAGTACATGTGTAACTTTATCTTTATGTCTGGTTGAAATTGAATAAGTGGATGAAGACTTTGAATAAATGATGCCGATTTTATACAACGATCAGAGATTGTTGGTTGTGAAAGCAAATGACAATTGCTTTGTCAATTGGTTTTAACAAAAAATTCAGATTTCATTAAGTGATGTTTCCACAATTTCAAAGCATGCATAACAGCTAGCTATTCTTTGTCATAAGTGCTATTATCGAGCTCATTGGGTTTTGACTTTCTACTTTTATGTGCAATGGGATGATTAATTGACATTAATACAACACCAATACTACGTCCACTAGCATCACTCGTATAAATGCTACTACTTAAACTAAAAACGAATTGACACCAATGTACAACGATGGATGCAACATCACAATCAATATCGATAACAATCAAGTAACTCCAATGAAATCTTTTTGATTGAAATTGCTTGATGGTTAAGTAATGCTTTTAAACCTTATTTGTTCTTTTCTTGAAGTCACAAAACAAAGCTCCACATATTCACAACAAAAACAATAACGCAAGAATAACGAAAACTTTATATGAAAATTATTGTTTATTACAATATAAGACATACATCTAACAAGTACTTCAAAAGCAAGTCAGCAAGATACTGACACTTTATTGAGAAGATTAAAGATGATAATGACTATCAAGTGCACAACATGGAGATGGATATTAACACCATCAACACTTTTAAAAGATAGCAATCAAGAACCTCCAGATAATTCAAACTACCAAGATCACACAAGTACTCTTACTTCTGAGCTACATAGTCTCTTACATATGCACGTTAAGATTGATAATTATGCTTTCAAGTTATTATATGATGATGGAAGCACACATGATTTCATTTTTACACGTCTTACATAAAAGTTGAAACTATATATGACTTCCACAAAATTATAAAGTAAAAATAGTTTTCTAAATACACAAATTGAATTGTGTGTATATGGTAAAAGTTTTGTAATATCAATTAGAAGAGTTCATTGAATCATAAGATTTTCTAATAGCACCATTGCAAAAGACAGTTTTAATTTTGGGTATACTTTGGAGACATCGGTTTAATGCAAAGATTGACTATCATAAGCATATACTCATTGTCGGCCATAATGGAAAATCTTTCATATATAAGCTAACCAAAAGCTAAAATTAGAATCTCTTCTTAGTTACATTTAAGCTAAAAAATCAACTTGAAATGATAACAAACAATTTTTGGTTTTAATCAATGAAAATAGAACGCGCGCAGACAAATTGTGTTTTTCTGAAGAGAACTTTTTGATGAAATATATATATATTTTTGCTAAAGATCTAGCTCGAATCTTTTTAAAATAGAAGACTTCACAATAGAGTTGATTTCAGGTAGTGTGTCATCTTGTCAAACACTATATCGTAAACTCAAATTGAACAATGAAAAATTCAACATCAAATCGATAAATTATTAAATCGTTAAGTACTTGAGTCAAGTAGTTAATTTTTTGACGCATTAGTTTTTTTAGTCAAAAAAGAAAAATGATACTTAATGGTTTGTACATTGATTATAGAATATAATCACAATAAAGCATTGTTTTTCTATTTTTGATGTTAATGACTTACGTGATAAGTTAAGGGTGTATCTATTTATAAGAAAATAATTCTTAAATCTGGATATCTTCAAGTCCGTACGGTGGTTTTTAGATCATTATGAATCCTTTGCAATATCTTTTGGTTAACAAATCTACCTGTTACATTTTCACGCATAATGAACCGTAGCTTTTTGAAACATAAAGACAATGTTGTTTTTTTGAATGACATTTTGATTTTTAGTAAGAATGAAAAAGATTAGGCACATTTGGATTCCGTTTTTAAATTGTTGCATGAAAATAAATTTTATTTGAATCTTGATAAAAATTCGTTGTTCAAGTCACATCATTTCTTGCGGAAGAATTCGTGTAAATTCTTAGTAGGCTAAAAAGATGAAACGATTTCTTAAATCTTTATTTGTTTATGATATTTGTTCTTTTCTTGAGTTGTGTAGATATTATAGAAATTCATTCTAAATTTTTCATACTCAGCTATTACTTACAACCTTCTGAAAAAGAATACATCTTTCACTTTGGATGATCAACATTAAAAATCTTTAAAGCACTAAAATATACACTGACACATGCTCTTGTAAATTGTTGATTTCAAGAATCTTTTTGGTTATGACTAAGGTTAGTAAATGTGGAATTCGTATGATATTAATGCAAGATAATCGTGCCATTGTATGTAAAAGTAGAAAGTTGAAAGCAAATGAACTTAATTATGACAATGAATTGCTAGACCTTGTGCATGTTGTGGCCATCGTTTATGCAAAGTTTTTATCTACTCAATCAATATCAATCAATGCGACTTACTGCATCTGCAACCTTATTTTTATACCCGCTCATAACTTCGACTTTGCTAATTTTTATGCTTACTTTTGTAATCATACATCTTTCGATCGTGCACAATACTCTTTTCATAATGGGTATTTTTTCTTTGGAAAGCAATTGTACGTAACCATTGCATTTTGTCAACTTGTCTTGAAGAGTGTCATGAATCACCTTATTTAAGTTACCGTGGAATTGCCACAATTATTTACCTAGTAGAATCTCAATTTTATTGGCTATACCTTCGAAAAGATGTTACATATGTTGCACAATGTTTCGTTTGTGAACGATTGAAACGTCATCATGATAAACAATACGGTTTATTGATGTCTTTACTTATTCGGGACTCTCTTTGGTAACATATTTCTATGGATTTTATGATTAGATTGCTACTCACTCGTGCACAAAACGATATGATTTGGATCATCATAGATAGATTTAGCAAACATGTTTACTTTCTATCTTACAAAAAAAAAAAAGAGCCATTCGAAGCTTCTCTTTGACTAGTTTTATGGGATTGTGGTCACTTACTCACACCCTTATGTCTCAAGGGTGGAACCATAGTGGGTACGCTTAAAGGTCTCACTTTTACCACTAAGCAAACTTTCTTTGGACATGTTTATTTTCTATCTTGTAAGAAGACCCTCTCAAGTAAGCAAACGGTTCTATTGTTTCTTAAGCATATTTTTGTTTTAAATGAAATACCTAAATCTATCATATCTAATCGAAATAGACATTTTTGCAATGATTTTTGAGTGACACTTTTTACAAATTTGAGCACTTGAATAGACTTCACTCCAAATGGACAAACAGAAGCGACCAATAGTACCGTTCTAAAGCTTTCAATAACATATATTCATGAGAGAGTTGGCGGCGAGCAGCTATAATACGCGTACTTTATTTAGAATACGGGACGTCCCTTGTTAAAACGTACAGTACGTCTTATAACGTTTTCTATTTCAGTGTTTTTTTAGTCAAAACGTAATTAATTCTAATGTCTTTTACTAGTTTATCAAGTGTATTTTAGAGCTTCATTGTTTATGTATGCTATGATTAAAAATTAAAGTCATTGAGGAGCTGTATGATCCACTTCATTTGTCCTTATTAAAGTATCATATCTAAAAAAGTTTCACATACCGTGACTGCTATGCTTGGTGCTTGGGACACATACATCCACGTGCTTGAATTTGTAAACAATACTCCTCATTTATCCACGGAAAAATCACTATTTTAAATTGTATATGAGTACTCATTGCTTACTCCTTTCTCACATTTCTCACGAAGAATTACATATTGATGAAATCGCTCGTGAACATACCCAAATCTTGGAGCAAGCAAAACAAGAAATTCATATAGCTTTGTATTGAAAAGAAACGTCTTAAGAGCGTAGAGACGAGTCTTGTTGTCAAGTCAACACCAGGGTATTATGGTCTCTTTAAAATCACTAATCGTATTAATGCTAATTACTTTCAATTAGCTCTTTCTGACTTCAAAAATTCACAACATATTTCACATAAGTCTTCTTTGACCTTTCAAAGATTCTCTACTATTACTCTCTATCATTGATGATCCACTTTTTTTAAAAGAAGATTATGAAATTCTTGCACCCAAAGTATTATAGACTATAAAGACACTTTGATACGTAGTAGTATGTTGCATTGCAAATATTTGCTTAAGCATCATGGCTTTGAAAGCGAAATTTGTAGTAAGATAGAGATATATGAGTGTTCAAAATGATTTTTAATATCGGTCATCATAAGTCAAGAATAAATTCTTTTTCAAAAAATTTGTGAGGAGTAAAGTTAAGTTTGAGAAATTTCGAATGAACTTTCATAATAACTATACAAGTCAAGAAAAGAACGAATCTCATGAATAGATCAAGATTTATGTAATTCTTTCATATATTTAGCCTACGTAGAATTCACACAATTTCTTTTGCCAGAGATAATATGATCTAAATATTCAATTTTAGTTTTAAAAACGAAGTATTTTCAAGATTCAAATGAAATTTATTTTCATGCAACAATTTGAAAACCAATTTCAAATGTGTATAATGGTCTTTCTTGTTCTTACTAACAACCAAAATGTCATTAAAAAAAGCAACACAATCTTGATGTTTCAAAAAGCTACGATTCATCATGCGTGAAAATGTAACAGTGACATTTATTAAACCGAAAGACATTACAAAGAATTTATAATGATCAAATTGTGTTTGAAACACAGTTTTGTAAAATCATTTTTCTACTACACGCACGTGATGATATCCAGATTTAAAATCTACTTTATTAAAAATGGTTGTACTTTTAACTTATCAAGTAAGTTATCAATATAAGGAATTAAAAAACAATTCTTTGTTGTGATTTTATTAAGTGCTCTATAATCAACAATGTACAAATAATAAATATCAATTTTTTTGATTAAAAAAACTAGTGTGTCAAAATATGAAGCACTTGATTTAATTAAACAACGATTGGATTATTTCTCAATTTAATGTTGAATTTCTCTTTGTTTAATTTGATTTTTATGATATGGTGTTTGACAAGATGATCCACTACTTGCAAGAACTCTATTGTGTGGTTTTTTATTTTAAAAAGAGATAATCGTGAAGGTCGATATTCAACAATATTTTTGTTATATTTCATTAAAATGTTCTCTTGAAAAGAATGCAATTGATCTTCGTGCGTTTCAATTTTATTGATTAAAATAAAAAATTGTTTGTTATCTTTTTCAAGTTATCTTTTAGCTTGAATGTGATTAAGAAAAGGTTCTAATTCTAGCTTTTGGTTAGTTTATAATGTGAAAGATCGTTCATTATGTGTGACAGTTGAGTGTATGCTTATGATGATTAATCTTTGGATTAAAATGATGTCTCCAAGGTATGACCAAAATTAAAGCTGTGATTTGCAATATTACTATGAGGAAATCTCGTAATTCAATGAAGTCTCCAAATGGGTATTGCAAATCTTTACACAATTTAAATTATTTCTTTTGAAAGCTGCTTTTATTTTATGATTCGTGAGAGTCATATGCAATTTCAACTATTATGTAATACGTTAGAAATAAAATTATTTATGCTTTCACGATCGTATAAAAACTTAAAAGCATGATGACTAATTTTAAGTTGCATACGTAAGAGACTATGTAGCTCAGCAGTAGGGGTACGTGTGTGATTTTGGTAGTTTAAGTTATTTGGATGTTTTTGATTGCTATCATCAAAAGTGTTTGCAATGTTGATATCCATCTTCATGTTGTGCACTTGATGGTCATTATTATCTTTAACCTCTCAATAAAGTCTAAGGCAAGTGTTGATTTGCTTTTAGAATACTTGCTAGCTGTATGTGTCATGTTGTGACAAGTGTAGTAAACAACAATTTTCATATGAAGTTTTCTATTATTCTTGTTGTCGTGATTATGTGGAGCTTTGTTATGTGACTTTAAGAAAGGAACATGTAAAGTTTAAAAGCATTACTTGAACTACATCTCTTTGTTTAAAACCATTTTGATTGATTATGATCGATATGATTGTAATGTTACATTTATCGTTGTCATTGATTCCATTTGTCCTTGTTTGAGAAGTAGTAGGATTTGTACGTTGTGGTGGAAGAGAAGGATAACTCTTTCTGATTGGTTGCTCTTTTGGAATTGGATTTTTACTTTTGTATCTTTAGCATTGTGAGCTGAAGAAATAGCTCTCTTCAATGTATGAGGACGAAATTTGTTGACCTCAACACGCAAAAGTATATTCCAAACCAGTTGTATGTTTACGTTTGAAAGTAGAGTGAGAAACGTTTTTTACATTTTGAAGAACAAATAGAATTTGCCAAAATCTGTTTGTTACTTGTGTGACATTTCCCATATTCTAGATCGAAGAGTATCCCATGTATGTCTAGCTTTCTCTTTGTATTGAGAAGGAAGAGAGTACTTAATTATCATTCTTTGTAATTTTTTCTATGGTCGTGGTCATTTGTGTCGTTTATGAGTCACATTCCCCCAAAGAGAAGCACGTTCAGTCTTTTGGTTTGCTGCACACTTGATTTTGTTTCGTTCATTGAATGTTTCTTCTTGAAAGTAGCTATCTAAGGATTATAACCAAGAGAGAAGCATATGCGCATCCATTTTCCCATCATACTTAATAAAAGTAAATGTCTTTTTAAAGATCTTGTTTATGATATCCAAGCATCTTGAGAGTCACTTCATTTTTGTTGGTAATGGTGGTGTCTGTCTTCTTTGTAGACGTGTTGTGTAGACAAGAGCAAGATCTTTAGCGATACTTACATTATTGGTGTACTTCACTCTCAAGACCATCTTCTTTTTCCAACATCCGATTTGGTGTATTGTGAAGTACTTTTCTAATTGATTTCTAGCATGCTGCGCTTTGAGACATAAGAATTTTGGACTTTGGTTCTTGCATTAAGTACGGATTTCACTCAGCATTGCAAATTTTCTCTTCTTGTGATTGCTTTACTCTCCAAAAGATGCAAGAGATGGTAGTTCATACTTGTCTTAAAGCCATGGATCGGCATGTCTACCACTCTTACTTTTTTTTAATCTTAGGTTGAGCATTCAAAGTATGCTTAATCATTTGTATATGCATGTCTTCGCTGTTATCTTCATGATTGCGTTAGTGGAAACCTTGCTTTTGTATCTTCTCAAGCTTTTGGTGAAGGAGATTACGTGTAGTGCTTTCTTTTTCAAGCTTTTCAAAAAGAACATCAATCTTTTGATTCATACCAAGAGAATCTTGGATGGTCATAGTTGGTTAACTCAAGTAAAAAAAAGTGAAAATATAGATGTAAATCCAAAATTTATGTAAGAGTTAAATTACAACAAGAAAAAAGAACATAAGAAGACGAATAAGATAATATCTTTATAGAGAGAACGAGCCAAAAAAATTTCAAAAGACCTTTTGTGAATATGTAATGCCTTTAAACAATCTAAAACTGTAGATAGAAGCAGTTGAGAGAGCGTCTTTTGGTTTTGTTGATGATCGTAGATACTTTGATTGATTTTAAAGCCCAATTGAAATACTTTATGATTGTCTCTTGAGGGTGTAAGTGATGCATGAATTGCCTTTGTTGCTTTTCTTCAATTGCTTGCATTGTTTTGTTTGAAGTAGGTTTTTCGTAGTTGTGATTGAAACTATTGAGATGAGGAATCTTGTTATTCTTGCATCTCTACAAAAAGAGAGCCTTTCAAAAGCGATCTTCTCAAGAGTTTTTATGTCGAAATTTAATTGACTTGCTTACAAGAAACACTCTTTTTTGCTTCTTCACATTGTTTGGAGCGTTTTCAAATCTTTGATATCACTGTTGGCTTCCTGATAACTTCTGAACACTTTCAACACAACTTGAATAATTAAATCAAAATAACTTTAACAAAACAATTTATTGAATAATCACAACATATAAATATAACAACATAACTAAAAATCAACAAGACATCATACTGGGTATCAACCATCACCCTCAATCAATATGGTAAGGTGTTTGCTTTCATCTCTTTATTCATCTTATGAAGTATGAATTACAATAAGATAAATATATGAAAGATAAGAGAGTATGAGTTACATAATCAAGAGAATGTATGCCATGATTAAGAGAGAAAATATTATAAAAGGAGGCAAAAGTGTAGCTTCTGCAGCTTGGCTCTAATAGAGATTCTAATGGCTCCGTTGGCTTCAGAAGGGGGTTAAACCATCTGGTTGCTTGATCAAGATACTTCGTCTTCCTCGTGAAGGGTCAAAAAGATGATTCCTGTTGAGAAAGTGCGACACGCGTGATGACGTTTTTTTGGGACTCCCTTTCTCCCTTTATCACTTGCATGCATGAACCCAAAATAGAAGTGGTTTCTTTTCACTTAAACTTTGAGAATAATAGGTAAAGGAGAGTTCTATTTACATTAAGCAAAATTGATAAAATATTCAAAATTAATAATAGCGATAATAATTTAAGAGTAGTAATAGTGATAACAATTCAGAATTTGCGTGGATCGTGCTTTGGCTGACACTGGAGGATTTGAGGGAAGAGATAGTATAGTTTAGGGCCACTATGTATAGGGGCATCCTTCTCTCTCTCTCTCTCTCTCTCTCTCTCTCTCTCTCTCTCTCTCTCTCTCTGTGCTTCACTTAAGTTGTTTGAAGTGATAACGTGTTCCCAAGTTTTGTAGATTGTGGTTCTTGTTATGCCAGATCACTCGCTGGAAGTGTGGTATCAGAGCTTCAACTTCTTTCTTATCCTTTGCAAATCGAAACATGGTCCTAACAACATGGACGGAGAACATAGAGATCATCAGAACAGACAAGGCAAAAATGGAGTGAGTCCTTGCACCTAGAAGCATGTAGAAGAGACGTATGCTTCGTATGTGGTACACCGTACAACAATTGGTCTATGTTGCGAAGCAACAAAAGCAAAACCAGATGGATGATTTGATTGATTTGGAGGCTTTGCACCGCTACTTGGGTTCTCTTAATCCTCTTGTTACTTCTGCTATCTCTTGACAAAATTTTCAGATCTACTTCTCTTTCTTCTACTCTTTCTCATTATCCCATTGTTACGTCTTCATGTCAGAGCTTTGGATGCAAGAGAACAAACGATCCAACTGAAGTACAAAAAGGAGGAGTTATTATTAAACTTGAGTATACGAGCAGATCGAGGAGCGACGGCGGCTTAGGAATGAATCTTATAATTTTTGGATTGGAGAAATAAAGATGAACTTTGTTTTATGTTATGAAATTTGTTATGACAAAAGATGATTATGATTATGATGATTTTGGGTGCTTGATCGATATCCAAGCATGACCCAATCCCTCTTTATAGGCATTGTCTATGATTAGGGCCATACGATAATTGTTAGACGCATTGGAGGTGTCTGCACATCTTGTAAGGTCTCCAACAGCCACTTCGGTAACTCGTCTCGCTTGCTCTTGGGGGGAGGAGCTACTGGTACATTTGGCTCTATCTTTGCACCATGGTGAGAACCATTGTCATTGATATCATTAGGAACAGGTGCATCCTTCTCCTTAAACTGAGAGATAGGAATAGGAGAAGAGGGTTTATCAACCTCAAGAGGCAATTCATAATTTGGATCTCCAAGTATTGGCAAATTTGAAGTTGTCGTGGAAGGCTTGGGAGTGAAAGCCCCCTTTAAAGGAAGAATCTCGTCAAAGACGACATCATGACTGAGTACAACATCCTTCTTTATGGAATCATAAAGTTGATATTCAGAGTATTGTAGCGGATAAAAAACATTCTCTTGGACTAGGGGTCAAACTTCCCCCTCTGTTCCTTCAGTACATGGACGCATGCATTGCTTCTAAATATCCGAAAATGAGAGGCATCTGGCTTTCTACCAAAGTAAGCCTCGAATGGGATCTTTCTTGGAACTGAAGAGGCCGGAGATTGGTTTATTATATGAATTGCTGTCGCAACTGCATCCGCCCATAGAGACTTTGGCAGGTCTCGATGCTTAAGCATAGTTGGCGCCATCGCAACCACTGTCCTATTCGTCCGCTACACAACTCCATTCTCTAAGGGTGATCTGGTACACGTAAGCTCTCACTTAATGCCATGGTCCGCAAAAGATTGAATAAATGCTCTGGAGGTAAACTCTCCTTCTCTACAAGAGTGTGCCAATTGTTGAAGATGCCAAATGCCTCTGGGGTCTGACTTGTGTCGTAGAAAATATACCCAAGTAAAGGGGCTGAAATTATCCACCACCAACATGAAATAGAGAGCTTTGTCAGGGGAAGGAGTCTACATAGGTCCAGAAAGGTCGGTGTGAATCAACTCAAAGCGGCAATAGCTCGACGTGTAGCATGCTTCTGAATAACATCTCGATGTTGATTTTCACGAATCCAAGTAATGCATTTCCCATGCTTCCTCTCAATATCTGGTAAGTTTGCAAGCAGATGCTCACGAAAAGCAAGCAGAAGAGCATCATTGTTCAAATGACCAAATCTGTAATGCCAAAGATCACCTATAGGTATCTTGGTTAGTGAAGAAAGAGTATGGAGCCTGTAGAGTCCATCCTCCACTGAGCCCTTCTGACCTGCTTGCCAGAGTCAAGATCCCAAATAGACACCACATCCTTTGTAAAAATCACCTCTATGCCTAGCTTGCACACCTTGTGCATAGACACCAGCTTCAAAGATATACATATCCCCTCTGTCGCCTGGAATCAACTCCAAAGATCCCTCGTTGTGAATAGGAATTTTGCTAATGAAAATAGTACCACAATGTCGCCATATATTCAACAAAAGATCCTTCAAACGTGTCATGTGTCGTGTGGCACCACTATCCAGAACCCAATCACGACCATGTTGGACCACAAGAGGCATCTCAACCTCCAATATCAGGTGCAGTGGAAGGGTTTAAGGATTTTGACTTGGATCTAGTACTTTGGATAAACACAAGGTTACCTTACTTCACTTGAAAGAACCTGTACTGAACACAACGAGAGAGAGAGAGAGAGAGAGAGAGAGAGAGAGAGAGAGAGAGAGAGAGAGAGAGAGAGCACCTCATGTCGGGTCCCAACCACCCTCAAGGGCCCCCTTGCTTTGTTGCCACACAAGTACTTGCTTTAATCTGCACAAATGCTGATACAATGGCTAAATGCTGAATACTGAGTGCTCCATGCTGATGATGTGCAAAAACGCTAGATAATGATACTGATGCAAATACGCAAGGGCTTATCTGATGCAAAAATGCAAGGACTGATCTGATGTAAAAACGCAAGGGCTGATTTGCTAATGTTGAAGATGATGGCGATTGAAACGCTGATGGATGCTAAGGGAAAACGCTAGGGTACTGCTGGGTATTGATCTTCTGATACTCCCTCTGGGGACCAAGGGGTTGCTTATATAGGTTCTTTCACCATTTTTCCTACCTACTTTTTGTAAATGTCATGTCAAAGTCACTTATTAATAAATGATTTAAGTGATCGTTCATTTACCTATATGCTTAAGTGATTGTACTATGCAAGTGAGAATATACAACTATGACTTGCCTGATCATGCATGTCCTTCTAGAGGCTCACGAAGTGCCAGGCTAGCTCCTAAGCTAACTAAGACTGATGCTAAACTATAGCAGTACGTGTCCACGTGGCTCTAGTGTAATGCGCACATGCCATCCAATGTCCGTGGAGAGTCCTCTAAGGGTAAAATTTTCAAATGAACAAAGGTTGGTGACTACACCGCCAAGTTTGAAGAAGTTGAAGCATCTATAACTCGCTTTGGACACTTCCGCCAATGATTGCAATGAGGATCCGCCTTCAAGGCTTCCTTTTCAGCATTACTCTTCTTTTCTTTGTTGTTGCTTTTCTTCTTACCCTTCTGCTTGTTGTTGTTGGAAGAATTGGTCAAGGCTTCGAAGCCATACTTCTTCCCTGTATTGAATTGCTCTCCCTAGTTGAACACCATTCGAAGCCATACTTCTTCCCTGTATTGAATTGCTCTCCCTAGTCGAACACCATTGGAACAATCTCGTCACAAGAAATTAGTATTCAGTCGACCACTTGTAATTAGTGAAGAATAGAAATTGATATACCGAGGAGGTAACTGGGCCAAAAGCTGGATGGCCATGTTCTCTAATTTGATAAGCTTTTCGATATGACGCTGAAGCTCCTACACCTTGTCGATGTGATCCCTCATGGATGAAATCTTCGCATCTAGGGTCCTCAACTGCACTTCCAAGGCTATCCGCTTCATTGGAGAGACTCGATAATATAGTGAAGAAAGCGGATGACAAATCAACTTCGCGCCCTTCATCAATCGGATGTGACTGATGAGAGTGATGGTGTACTAATCAGGATTATGAAAGACCGGGTTTGAGCGTTGACACGCTCCCATAACTTCGCTCCTGCAGGATTCTTTGACTTTTGAAAGTTGCTTGTAACAAAGCCTCGACGCTCGTAAGAGTGGAAGACCGCCATCACGGTCGATTTCCAAATGGCATAGTTGTCGCCATTCAATTGCCGATCGGAGGGAAAGGTAGGTATCTTGATTGGTGATCACCTACGTCAGAGTAGAACTAGGACAAACCTCCCCACTCCTTGTTGGCGGGTGGTTCACCACCACCGTTGGTAGCTAGCTCAGGATGTGCTTCTTCATCACGGACCAAATTCATGTCAGAATCATCACTCCTCTCCATAGTGTGTGAGAAATTGGGGATGTGACAAGGCTAGGTCGAGGTAGACAAAGGAAAATTTTCAAATCTGCCCACTGTAGCCAAACTCACCTCCAAATGAGTGAAAAATGTAGAAAGAACAGCAAACCCTCTCTTTTCGTGGCGGAAATTTGACACGAAGAAACTCGCACAGATTACAAATCCGATTTGAGAGCACGCTGTGGCTCTGATAACATGTCAAAGGTGCAGCGGAAAAGGGTGAATCCGGTGATGACCTCGTCTGCAACGGCGAGCAACCTCCTCTCGGGACCGGATAGGCGACGGATCTCGGATCTATCGCGGTAGATCTCCTCGTACACAAGCTCCCAATGCGAACTGCCCACTGTAGGTGCACCGCAACCACAAACACCGGGTGCAGGGTGTTACACGCAAAGGAGAGGGAGGGCTAGAGAGAGGAAGAGATTGTTTGAGAAAAACGCGCGCGCGCGCGAGAGAGAGTAGCAGAATTGCAGAACACTTGAGACTTTGACCGTGGGAAACCCTAGGAACGGGGGTCCTGCCTCATGATGCCAGCCTATTGGGTGGGCAACACCATGGAGTGCATCGCCGAGAAAAGGTACGTCTACCTCATATACCATTGGGCACAGCCACAAAACAGTCTCAGTCTCTAATCTGCTCCTGTTAGATACTAGAGCCGCCATGGGATAGAAACCCTGGGAACGGGGGTCCCGCCTTATGATGCCAGCCTACCAGGTGGGCAACATTGTAGAGTGCATTGCCGAGAAAAGGTATGCGTACCTCAGATACCACTGGGGACAACCACGAAACAGCCCTCACTCCCTAATCTGCTTGTGTTAGATACTAGAGCCACCATGGGTCAGGAATCTGAACTCTAACAAGACCGTGCTTTGATTTGTAGAGGGCAAGGAAGAAGTTGAAGCTCTGATACCACACTTTCGGCGAGTGATCTGACGGAATAAACACAGAAACCACAATTTGCAAAGCTTGGGAACACTTTATTACTTGAAAGAATTAATTGAAGCGCGCGCGCACACACACACACACACACACACACAGAGAGAGAGAGAGAGAGAGAGAGAGAGAGAGAGAGAGAGAGAGAGAGAGAGAGAGAGAGAGAGAGAGAGAGAGAGAGAGAGAGGGATATCCCTATACACAATTGGTGGCCTTGAACTGCCACTGTCAGCTCCCTCATTCTGGTATTTCTTTATCAATTGAAATTTTCTTGTACAAGGAGTTGAAGGGTTTAAATCCGAGAGTTGGTGCTCATACAATCACGTGGCGGAAATCTGCAAGCAATCTCTGTGTGTGCAAGTGATGCCACAAAGGGTTGCTTTTATAATCATGCTGTGTGCAACTAGAGAATATGCATCTACACTAAGTGACTGGGCATGCACGGTCTACGAATAGACTCACAAAAGTGCCAGATCACTTCTAATCTAGACTGACTGGACTGACTGAACCCTGATCATGCTGTAGCTTGTCCACGGACACATAGGGTTGGATGTGTCACGTGACATCCCCTCCTTTTCAAAGTGAGGTACTGGTACCGAATTGTATGGCGTCGAGGGAGATCGCCGATAGCATCCGGAATCCTGGAAGCGACTCTTTGCCGGCCCACTTTGATGCGTGGGTTGTGCGATACTTGAACTTCATAAAGGTCTGCAAAGCTTGCTTCTTTGGGCCGTGCCGAAAGCGACAAAGTCTTTTGTGGCTCCTTCGATGCTTCAACTTCGTCTAGAGTCCTGCTTCTTTCTTCTTCAAGAATCTCCATGGCTGAAAATTCCTGAAACCATTTCCAACACAAAAACATGAACATACCTATTCCATGTAAAGTGAGTGGAAAAATTCCTGTCATCCTCAAAGACTATACATGCAATGTAGATGAACAAATAGACGGAGTGCCAAACCGTTCACCACACACACGCAAACAATGAGATCGAATCTTTCTCTTCTGATTTAAAGCAATCAACTGTGGCAATTCACAACGGAAATGCCCATGCTTGGTTCTCATACTTTCATGAGCTCTGTCTAGAAATGTATCATGCCAAGGAAGAGACATGGAATGTGACTTCCTTACATGCATACTTTTCAGCTTTTCATGAAAAATCCGCATACATTCGTGCTCATCCATGAGTGAAACGTGCTCAACGTACAATATGTCATGCCTAGGAAAAGGGATCACATAAAGACGCTGACTAAAATACAGGAAAATATCACGAATGAAACACTCGAACAATGCGTGCGCATCAATCATGCGAACACATAATACTTCCTGTGAGGGTTCTTTGGACCTAGGCTCGAGAGCCAAGATCGGTTCTTCTTGAATGATCGAATCGTCCTGTGGGGGTTCTTTGGACCTCGACTCGGAAGCCGAGATCGGTTCTTCGTGATGGATCGAATCTACAACGAGGTTAGCTTCGCTAGAAAAAGCATCCACTAACACATCATCCTTGTGAACAATCACATCATCTTCATGCAACTCATCGTGCTTGTGAGAAATCACATCTTGATCATGCAAATCATCCGCATCCAAATCATCATGCTTATCGTTGTCCTTCAAATCATCATGCAAATCATTATCATTTAATTCATCATGCTCCTCATAATCATTCAAATCCTGTGTGTCATGCTTTGGAGAAAAAGAGACTGAGAGAGTCTCCTTTTCATGAATCCGTTCAATCTTGTCCTGCATATTAGCAATGAGAGATGGAGAATGAACGTCGTCCTCTCCACGAATGACAATGGGAGAATCACTTTTGACATGGAGAGGGAGAGTGTTAGCCTCCCAATCAATGAGAGGGTTAACATCACGAAACCATCGAATGCCCAAAATCATATCGTATCCTGAGAGAGGAGAGACAATAAATCTTCTAGTGAAGGCAGCTTGTTGAATTGCAAACAACACACCAAGACACTCCTGCGTGATGAGAGCGTCCATACCGGGAACAAAGCCAGAGACCTCGAGAGGAGATTTCTGACTAACTTCTAGGCGGGCTCTCTCAACAAGAGAGGGATTGATCACATCATGCATACTACCTGGGTGAAACAATATGACAAAACACTGCCCTGACACCTGACCGTAACATTTAATGAGAGAATCATCAATGGGAGGGTCAAGAGAAACTTGGGGCACACTCGTGTTATCATTAATTGCATTGACGGAGGAAGTGGGTTCTGTGGATTCTTTAGATTGATTTGATTCAAGCTTAGGACATGTTCTTTTTATGTGACCCTTAATGGGACAATGAAAACAACAACCTTCCTTAGAATAAGTGCTTTGCTCTTCCGACGTGATGTATCCTCCTACAACTCCTTGTGCTACCTTTTCATCTGGAGTAAGCTTAGGTTTAGCAATTGTGTTAGCCTTACCCTTAGGTTCATTGGAAGAATTCTTTTCTGAGAGACGGTTAGAAGATTGGTTAGAAGAGTTACCATTCTTACCGTTCTTACCGTTCTGAGGATTCTGAGAAGTCTGCGAGGTACTTGTGGAAGTCTTGTTCTCCTTAGGCTTTCCCTTGTTGTGCTTCATCTCCTGTGGGAGAGCAATCACTACCGCCTTGTTGAGATCGATTGGATTGAGCACCTCGACATCGTACTTGATATACTCGTCCAATCCATAAAGGAATGCCTCTTTGCGTTCATCATCCAACTTGCATAATTGGGTACCTAGCTGCAAAACACGATTAGAAAAAGACATAACTGGCATACCATTTTGCTTGAGAGCGCGCCAATCGTCCTTCAATCGTGCGAGGTACTGAGGTGGCATAAATTGCGCCTTGAGCTTGTCTCGGAAATCAGCCCAATTGAAGGAAAGGGGCGTGAATTCGTCGGCTTCCTCTATGTGCGCAGCTAGCTGTGTCTCTTGCCATGCGTGGTACCAATTGATGGCATCACCGGCAAGGTACATAGCTGCTGTCAAAACTTTGCTATTCCCTGTCTTCTTAGTTGTCACAAAATAAACATTAAATTGATGCAACCAAGAATGAGTAACCGTAGCATCCATCTTACCATCATACTTACTGAAAGTCAACTTCTCTGTGACTGGATGGTTGGGATCCGCATCATGGCCTGCGCCACTTGAGGAACTCCCACGATCTTTGGTTGGTTCGGACTTTGAGGCAAGCACTTGTCGAATCAATTCTTGAGTGCGTAGTTCTCGTTGAGCCTCACGCTCGACCTCGAAGGTCACTCTTTGAGCTTCATGCTCGGCCTCCAAGGCCACTCTTTGAGGTGCACACTCGGCCTCCAAGGCCGCGCTTTGAGCTTCTCGTTCCTCCTTTCTTTGTGCTTTTCTTTCTTTTCGTTTATCGCGCTCGCGTTCTAAAGCAATGCGATTTGCTTCTTGTTTTGCCAACGCAATTCGATTCGCTTCTTGTTGTTGGGCCATCATGTTCATGCGAGTCTCTTCTTGTTTGGCCATCATGTCCATCATTTGCTTGACCATTGCCTCCATAGGGTTTGGTACACTTTGTGGCGTAGATGGCGAAGGGGGAGGGTCGGAAAAATCTCTTGGTGGGGAAAATTCTTCGTCTCCTCTCTCATGCTCATCACCTGTATGCGAAGTATCCATTCCGCTTCGGGTGACGACCATGCACTGTGATCTTTGGTTCTTAAGTTCACGAGGAACTTTGGTTCTTGAGGGTCTTGGGTTCTTAAGGTTTTCTTTCGCTTGCAAACCGTGTTTGAGAAGGATGTTCTCTTCACCCGAGTTCTACTCCTTTCTGCGGCGGGCGCACCCCTTTGTGGCCTTGCGCTCACACCAAGGTTGCTTTTTCCCACCTCACGTCGATTGGCCGGCCGCTAATTGCACGGTCCGCTCTCAATGAGTGAAAAGAGACACAAGGGGAGGTTGGACAAGCGCTTCTTTCCTGGGATTCCTGTCACTCTTCAAAAACACGATTAGGAATCAACACGCCCAAGTGAACTTGGGTTCGTGCGACCGCAACAAGCAAATTTTTTTTTTGTGGTTCTTGTGGTTCTTTCCTTGAGTGATACAGAACAGTGCCAAAGCTCTGATACCAATGTAAGGTGCAGCGGAATGAATGTTTGCGCTTTGCTCAAGATGAGTGCTTCGAACTGTGCTCAAGGTTCCTTTTGTTCTTATGGAAGGTAGAGCCTTCCGTTCTTAATGAGAGAATGCTATGATCACAAACAAAGTGAATGGACACTGTGCGTGCAAGTGTATGAGACAGAGATAGAGAGAGAAGAGAGATACGACACCAGAGACATTGGAAAACCCTCCTCCGAAGGCCCCACTCTCGTCGGCGAGAGTGGTCTACTTACCATTGCACAAACTGGTACAATGGTGATGCATGAGACTGATGCAAGTCTAGGCTATGTCGATGATGACGAAGTCGACCTAAGCGCTGAAATCTGCAATCTTTCTACTGCTGTCCAAAACGCTATGGGCTGAAATCTGCGACTAGTCCAAAAACGCTGATTTGGGGGCTGTTTCCTGTGGGTCTTTGACGCTGAAAATCTGCAGGTTTAGGGCTGAAAACTGAGGTTCTTAAAGGCTGAAAACTGATGGTCTTTCCGGGCTGAATCTGCTACCTTATTAGGGCTAAATCACAGGCTCTTCATGGCTGAAAAACGCTGCGCATACCTGCTGAAAATCGCCATGCTTGAACTGTCAAAAACGCTAGAGATGTGGGGATCAAAAACGCTAGGTGATGGGCTATGCCGGCGGTCAAAGGGCTGGGCTTGCTGGCGATGGTGCATCTGCTGGAAACGCTATGAGATGCTGAAGATGGAAACGCTAGGGGAGGTTCTTTTGGCTTGAAGGGAATCCACCAAGGGTCTTGTTGGAGAAGTTGCCTGCTGAGCTTGGCTCCTGTTGCCTCTTCTGCCAAATAGTGCTAGTCTAGGTTTGCTTATATACAAACTTATTCAATTTGCCCTACCTACTTTCCAACAAAAGTCACTTAAAAATAATAAGTGAAAAATGTCAAAAATAGGGAAAATAGGCTAAATGCATTGGAAAATTCCCCTGAAGGATTCTTATGGATTCTGATGGGAATGCTTATGATCATGCTGTGTGCAACCAGCGGATATTCATCTACACTAAGTGACTGGGCATGCACGGTCTACGAATAGACTCACAAAAGTGCCAGATCACTTCTAATCTAAACTGAATGGATTGACTGAACCCTGATCATGTTGTAGCTTGTCCACGGACACATAGGGTTGGATGTGTCACGTGACACTGATGGAGTGCAAAGCGAGGATAAGGGTATTTGTCACAAATTGTTGACGTGCCACTGAAGAACGGAGCCAACATGTAGATCCCCGCTTAGGAGCCTAAACCCTAGAAGCAGAAGAAGTTTTACCAACTTGCAAAGACTTGACGAGTGGCCTATTTTTAAAAAAGAGTTACCACCAACTTATGGGACCTCGTCCGATGGGGCCAGGGAACCTAAAGCATAAAATAAAGGCGAAAAAGTTGATGATCTGGCTGTTGTATGGAACCCTTGCAAAACACGTTGACATGCTGACGTGGCAAGCTGTATTTACACTCCCACGATTCGCGCCGCTGACAGTGCCACGTGGCACCTGTACAGATTTCCGTAATGTGTACTGACAGCTTTTTACACCAGCTTTTGGACCAATTGCTTTTGAGTTTATAGCTTTTCATGTAAACTGCTTTTGGGAGGCCAAGGGCTCATTCTTTGACACGCTTTTGCGTAAAGGTGCAGAGCTTTGGAGTACCGGCATTGTACTGAGTTGAAGCAATATAAAGAAATACAAAAAGGGTCGCCGGTGAAGTGGTGCCCGTCCTTGTTATAGTGATACCATAGCTTTAGGCGTGTGCTTTTTTGAAAGAAGACCGGTCCTACCAAAGAGTAGACAGAGCAAGAATCTTCGTGCTAGGAATTTTATTAAAGAACCTTCGTGTCCTCACCCTAGACTTATCAGCTACTTCCACCCTTTCTCCATCGCTTATCAGGCGCGCTCCTGTCTTCATCGCTCTGTCTTACAGGGCATAAGCTATAAAGATCACTTGCAACAAAAGGATCAAAGAATTTTCCAATTGCTGTTTTTTCTCAGAGATAGTGTCATGCAGTGGTGGATGTTTACTGCTACCAAGCTGCACACTCCAAGGACTTGGTAAGCTTTCAAGATTTTTTTTGCCTGAAGGTACATGCCTTCAAACATCTTTCTTCAGAGTGCAGCTTCTGGCAGAGTGGGGTATCCTGAAGTGCTTGGCACGGAAACCCTAGATTACAACTTAAAATTTTTTGGACATCTCGCAATCATAGTAACAGGGAATGGCCGTTTTCAGGTCTCCGTTCCCCGTTCCCATTCTAAGTTCCCATTCCGAATCCCGGTTCCATGTCTCAAACGTGAGTACCCATAATAGGAAATGGCATTTTGTGGCAGTTGCCGTTTCGCGTTCCCTGTTCCCGTTTCCCGTTCTTGGTAACTATGCTCGCAATAGGTGTCTCTTCTCGAGCTGATAACCTTGGAGGTGCAGTGTGATTGCTATGTCTTGGGGCTACCACCAATGCCACAGGAACACTGTTTGTCAAGGGTTGTTTCGACTATTCGAGAGTTTATGGACCATGCTGCGGTCGGCTACAACCTTCTGGAAGCAATCCAACCCCAATTTTGGTGCAGGTTTCATGAAAGCCTAGTCGACTTTCGAGTGCAATTGACGTTGAGAATGCTTTTTTAGCAGTTTTCTTAGTTGTGTTGAGAACTTGTTTGGTGATCTTGTTTGGAATTCGTTTGAAATGGATGGTATCTGTTTTGAATCTCTCTTGGTGCCGATTTGAATTGTTTGACTCCGGTTTTAATGCTGGTTTTAGTGATTGGTGATTTTACTCCCGGGTAGAGTAGGGAAAAATGATGTTTGAGAATGCTTGCGGTTATTTGCGGGGGGAGTATTGAATGTTTGAAAAGTGTTGTTTTAACTCATGGCCAGACACTTGTGGTTATTTACGGGGGGAGTATTGTTGTTGTTACTCATGGCCCGGACCCTTGTGGTTATTTACGGGGGAAGTATTAAGAAGTCTGAACAGTGGTTACTTTCAGCATCTCGAAAGGACGTAGGTTGCGGATTCTGTCACAAACTGATGACGTGGCAGCTCTGCCCGTTGACGTGGACAACGTATGGATTCCGGCAAATGACGTGGACAACAGTACGGAATCCCGTGAATTGCGTTGACATGTTGACGTGGATGGGGTACGGCCATCGAGTCACATTAAAGTCGACATTGAAGAAACCACCTGTTCTACGGATGTGCATTGAAGATGAACTTGTTGATGTGATCGAGCGACGAGTCAACCAAATATTGAAGGCCACGAAGTCTCCAAAGAAACGCAGCAAGGGAACAGATTACCCCGGTTATTTGTGTCGACAATCTTCTTTTGCAAATGCACGGAAACAAAAGAAGTGTGTACGCTTCAAGGGTGTGTCCAGTTCCTAATCATCCTCTTTTGACAGTACCGATAGCTCTTTCTCTTCTGATTCCAGTGATGAGGATAGAAGGAGGATTCATACTCTTTTGGGAGTTCGGACTCAAATGACCAGATGTTTTATTCTAAGAGGAAACACTTTTATAGAGCCAATCAATACGGCTTTCTCGAAGATAAGAGCAAGAAGACCAAAGAATTCAAGGAGGGTGGACAGGTAGTAAAATTTGAAAGCTTTTCAGACTTTCGAACAGTTTGACATAGATTTTTCTGGAGGGCGTTATATAGAGCGCTTCAAGATTAGAAGTGCAACATTTTATTTGAAAGGAAATGCACGGACATGGTGATTCACTCTTCTATTAAGAAAATAAGCACAACAAAGTGGCTGAAGTTCAAGAGACTTTTTATTTCCTCATGGCTCACTCAAGAGTATGAATGTGACGTGATTACCGCATGGAATCTTTGGATGGTGAAGGCAGATACCCTAGATACTCATTGCGAGAGATTTTGGGATGTTTTTCTACCTACTTCATCCTTTAAAAAAAGATCAGTTTTACGCAGCAAATCGAGCGATTCTGCTATGGACTGCCCAAAGAAATACGAGATTACTGCTTGTTACAAAAATCTGAATCCATAAAGCAGTTGATGGGACATGCTAAGCAAGGCTTTGCTATGCATTCGGGTAACTTGACTTATCCATGAGATCAACCTTCAACAAGTGATGACATAAGCTAAAGACAGAAAGATTCACGACTCGGACTGACAAAGGAACAAAAAGACAAATATCTCAAAACGAGAAAGTGTTTTGAATGCGGGGAACAAGGACATATATTTGCGCAGTGCCCTAAAAAGGCACAAGAATGAGAACAACTGACAGATTGAAAATAGAATTTTGTGAGGAGATACT
This sequence comes from Adiantum capillus-veneris, assembly GCF_014529385.1. NCBI lineage: Eukaryota > Viridiplantae > Streptophyta > Polypodiopsida > Polypodiales > Pteridaceae > Adiantum > Adiantum capillus-veneris. The sequence continues at coordinate 44,204,922 of NC_140945.1, forward strand.
CGCTCTAAAACAGATACTAGATAGAAAATTGAAAAAGATATTGATGAGCTGACGATATTCGGCTTTATGAATTTATGAACGAATAATTATGAAATAGGAATTCCTCGAAATAGGTATTCCTCAAGATGACTTTGATTTATGTATGAATTGAATGTTTTTTGAAAGATTCTACTATTTGTGTACAGATAACAGATGAAATCGAGAATGAGATGATAACAAATTGGGAGCAATGACAACTCCAGAATGAATTCGATCATACTCGAGATAAGAATCATGAATTTTCAATCATGATGATTGATGATTGAATGAAACTGTGGTGAGGGCATCAAAAGTTCCAGAGGGATGAGATGGCTCCACAGTGATACGATGACTAGAGGTGAATGATTGAAACACTCTGTTCAGTTTGAGTGCAAGATTGAAACATTGAATGATTGACGAAATGACTGCAGCATTTCGGTCTTCAAAAATCTATGAACATGATTGCAATAAGGATTAGTTAATCCGACATCATTGAGGTTGAGTACGGATCTAGATGCGATTGCTAAATACATTGCCAGGAATCATGGTGCTAGATCAGAATGGATTCTATGTGATATGATTTGAATGTGATGTGACTGTCGTCTTTGTACAAGTGTTGGATTTGTGTCGTCTAGTGTGTCGGTACTTAGAGTTAGTGTCTACTGAATTGGTTTATAGCTTATGTCTTTTTTTGCAGGCGTAATCGAGGGCGATTGTAACAAACTTGGACACTCCAAGTCAAGGTTCTACCGCGACACAGCAGAGATTTACTTCAAAACAGTTCACAATTCACACTTGATTCGACACGGCCTGGCGTAGTTCCGTGCCTAGAGATATTGGCCCCAAAGACTGGCGCGCCTTTTAGTATTTCTTTATGTATCAATCTGTGTTCAAAGTACAAGAGAGTGGGAGGGTGCTCACTCTCAGATTCTGCGTCCAGATACTCTGAGAAGTGAGGCCCTGCTTCCTCGTGTATTGTTGGCTTCAAAAATCTTATCTTTCGTACTTAGGAAGGGTGGAACCTTTTGAGCACCTTCAATAATCTCAAATGGCGCCTTCCCCGTCTAAGAGTGAATCGTGTTATTGTAGGCAAATTCCACCAAAGGTAAAAACCTTTCCCATTGAGTCTTTTGATCCGAAACGTAAGACTTCAATAAATCCAGTACGACGGAATATGCAATCTCAGATTGCCCATCTGTCTGCGGGTGGAAAGATGACAAGAACTGCAACCGTGTGTCAATGTTCTCCCATATCGCCTTCCAAAACAAACTCGTAAATCGGGGATCTCTGTCAGAGACAATTGTCTCATGCATGCCATCTAATCTGAATATCTGGGCAGTGAACAGTCTCGCTAAGTGATCTGGCTTGACTGTTTTCTTCACTGGAATGAAATGAACCTGTTTGCTAAATCTGTCAATAACAGTCCAGATACAATCGTGCCCACTCTGTGTCTTTGGGAGATAAAAAATGAAATCCATAGCACAACTTTCCGAGGGGTGGGTGGGAATGGGTAAAGGCTGTAACAATCCCTGTGCTTTATGCCTGTCAAACTTGACCTTCTGGCATACCAAGCAACTGTGTACAAATTGTCCACGTCCTTCTCGAGTCTCGGCCAAAAGAAGTATTGCTTTACACCTTTCAAGGTGGTATCAATGCCACGGTGACCCGTAAATGGTGAAGAGTGGCATTCGGTTAGAACCTTTTCCCTCAACGGTTGTGTAACGCAGAACATCGTTTTCTTCATCAAGTAGCCATCCCGAATGGAATATCCCGCTACTACCTCCCCATTCTGTATTCGACCGAATACATCTGTAAAATCTGGATCTGTGGTGTACTGATCGACCATGTCCTCGAAGTTTCTATGATGTATCGCGGAAATAGCCAAGACCAACTGCTTCTGGGACACAAAGCATCTGCCACCAAGTTCTTCTATCCCTGCACATGGACAATGTGGAAGTGAAACTGTGACAAGATGTTCGCCCACCGCATGTGCTTTTTCGATAGCTGCTTCTGTGACAAGAAGTAGCGTAAACTCTGGTGATCTGTGAAGACCGTAAAATCGGCTCCGAGTAGGTAATGTCGCCATTGAGTAAGAGCATGGATAACTGCCAAAAGCTCTTTCTCATATATCTATGCTGTCAATTCTGGCCTTGAAAACAATCGGCTCTCATAGGCAATGACATGGCCTTCTTGTATTAAGAGGCACCCAGACTACGATACTTCGAATGACTTCTGCAAATTGGCAAAGTCAAAACTAGTCCTTTAGTCAATTTCTCTTTCAATGCCTAAAAAGCAGTCACGTGTGTGGGTCCCCACGAGAAAGGGACTTCTTTCTGTGTCAAGATATGCAAAGGGGAAGCAACCTTTGCAAACTTTCTAATGAACCGCCGATAGTAAGAACATAAGCCCAAGAAGCTTCTAACTTCATGGACATTCTTCAAATAAGGGCCAATCTCGTCTAGTCTCAATCTTGGCTGGGTCCATCTGCACTCCTGCTGCTGAGACGATGTGTCCCAAGAAGTGTATCTCTGATAAGAAAAATTCACTTTTCTTTGCATTGATCACCAACTTGTGATCTCTCAATCCATGAAAGACCTGTCATCCTTGGAGAAGACAATAATGTCATCAAAGAGAGTGCCAACAAAAGATCTGTACTCTCTGAAAATCTTGTCCATCATTCGGTTAAAGGTCGCTAAAGCATTGGTAAGGCCAAAAGGCATCACCAAAAATTCAAATAAATTGAAGATTGTCCGAAAAGCTGTCTTGTAGACATCTCCCGGCGCGATACGGATCTAATGATATCCGCTCTTCAAATCGATCCTGCTGAAACAAGAGGATCCCTGTAGTCCGTTAAGAATATCATCGATCCTCGGAATTGGAAATCTGTTCTTGATGGTGATTTTATTAAGAGCTCTATAATCAATGCACATTCTCCAAGATCCGTCTTTTTTCAAAACCAACAACACTGGAGAGCAGTAAGGTGAAGTACTTGGCTGGATAAGACCCTTTTCCAAGAGGTCTTTCACTTGGTTCATAATCTCTTCATTCTAAGCTCGGCTCACACGGTAAGGCGGCCGGTTCAGTGGTGTGCTTCCAAGTATCAGATCAATGGTATGATCCTCAGGACGAGCTGGTGGCAACTCGCCTGGCAGGCCCTCAGAAAAGCAATCGGCATGAGTGTGGAGAAAATCTTGGCGTTTTTTATCAAGGTCAGACATATTTGTCCTATGTTCATCATTCAACTCTTTCAGAAAGATTGAGTAAACAAACAGACTGGATTTCATTAATTTCGAAACGGCCAAAGCCGATAGAATAGGGACAGACTCGCTCTTCAGTTTCACATCAAGTACAATGTTTCGGCCCTTTTCAGTAGTCAATGTCGCTTTCTTCGCCCGATAATCGACCACGGCGTTGTTCTTATGGTACCAAGGGACTCCTAGGAGGACATCACAACCTTCCAAGGGCATTATATAGAAGTCCTCGTGCCCCAAATACCCTCGACAATGCAACCTAAGTTTGCCAATGACAGGTGTAATGGCCATGTCCCTGCTGGGTGCCGCTAGAATTGCCTCTACTTGTGGTCCCATCCAATCGGGTGTAATCTCGAGCCGCCCTGCCAATTCAGGTGAAATGAAGTTGGCCTTGGCTCCTCCATGAAAGAAAATCAGGGCTTCTTGATCTTTCACTTTGCCCCAAGCTCGGCAAAGTTCTGTACTTTCATCAATCGTGCTTGGGTCAGTACCCATGCAATCTGGAACTAGTCCTGCTTTCATCTTGCCTTTTCGTCCACGTTGCTCAGCTGCTTTCGAACTCTCTGGTTTGTCTTCATTCTGTTTTTGTTGTGCCTTTTTAGGGCACTTCGCGGAGATGTGCCCATGTTCTCCGCATTCAAAACACTTTTCCTCTTTGATGTAGTTGGCCCTCTCTCGAAGAGTGAGCCGGGGTCGTGAATCCTTATCTTTCTTTTCTTGGGGGCTCTTTTTCTTTCTACTTTCATTATTAGAAGTCTGTTCGGTTCTCTGAGTTAAGATCTTATGTGTGGGGTAAGTCAGATTGCCTGAATGTATGGCAAAACCCTGTTTTGCACGACCCATCAATTCTTTAATAGAATCTGACTTTTGTTTTAAGCAGTGATCTCGGATCTCTGTAGGAAGTCCGTAGCAAAACCGCTCAATCTGTTCTTTAAACGAGATCTTCTTAAATGAAGAAGCTAGTAGAAAAGAGCTTCAAAATCTCTCGCAATACGCGTCCAGAGAATCTCTGCCGGTCATCAGAAGATGATTCCAGCAGATCGTATATCTCGTTCATACTCCCTAGTCAGCCAAGAAGAAATAAAAAGCCTTTTGAATTTCAACGATTTAACCGGAGCTTCCTTGTTCAGTAGAAGGGTGGACCACTATGTTCAAGCATTTCCCTTACAGAAAGAGTGCCCTCCGAATCTTGGAGTGCTCTGAGTAATGCCCTTGAGAGAGAGCTATGTCAAACTGCTGTATGAAGGCCAAAGCCCTCAAAGCATCTCGGAATCCAGAAAAAGTGTCAAACTTAATTGACTGTCCACCTTCTTTAAATTCTCTAGCTTTCTTGCTTTTATCTTCGAGGAAGTCTTACTCGTTGGCTTTATAAAAATGCTTCTTCTTTGCGTAAAATCTGTGATCGTCGGAGTCCGAACTATCTGAGGATGAGGTATTTGTAGGATTTTCAGACACTGGGCGAAACTTAGGCTTCTTTGCCTTTTTCTTGCCCTTTCCAAAGCTTTGCTTTTTGCTTCGCTTTTTCTCTTTCCCGTCTTCTTTGCTCGAGTCAGAAGAGCTAGAAGAACTGTCAGAAGAAGAAGAAGAAGAACTGGATACTCCTTCAAATCGCACACTCTTCTTCTGCTTTCTTGGCGATGCAAAGGTAGATTGACGACCCAAATAACTTTCTTCTGCTTTTTGTCGTGCTTTTTGGCTTTGTTGTTTGCGTCCAAAAGCTGACTGATCCGTGTATCAACCACCTCTTCCAATTCTTGCTTTTTAAACATCCTCGGAGCAGGAGGTTTCTTGAGTGCCGATTTGATGGGTGGCTGTCACGAGGACGTGGCAGTTATTAACCATGTCACAGAGATGTGGCAACTGCTAACCTTGGTTGTTGGTTTCTTTCCAATGGGGTTTATTTTATTTGTTTAAGACCCTCTTTTTGAAGTAGCAAACGGTCGGACATTGTATGACCAATGTGAACGGTAGATTCACCCGCAGACGGGAAGTGGTCGGCACTGGAATTCGTATGGTAAGAGGATGTCTAGGCTCAGAGAAAGATCATATAGGTCCCCCCGTCGCACTTAGCAAGTTGGTGGATACTAGGAAGTGAACTCAATTAAGGCGTAAAGTCAAGGTGGGACTACCAACAAAAAGTATCCGACAGTTGGGCCACATTGCATTTTTGGATGCGGTCCCAATGAGGATAGATGGTCAGAAGACCAGTGGGAGCCCAACGGAAGCATCTCCTAAAATTTAGGGAACTGCTATTTTGGGCCGTGAAATGTGTTCGCGTCATTACCTCCGGTATGACTAGGGGAACATTTTATAACTCTGCCGCGAAGTCAACTGACGCGTCGGTTGGGATATTTTTAAGCGGCGAACCTGAAACGGGAAAATGCTTGAAAATGCGCCAAGTGTCACATTTTCGTGAACTTTCCTCTTGCAGAAAAATGGGCGCTGATTTTTATGCTGGGAGAGGCCTCATTTCAGCTTTTGTCACAGGTTAAGAGCTATGGAGTGCTTCCTTTCCCTCTCATGTACAGTGTGGTGCTAGGAGTGATGCCCTGCACACTACACACTGCTCTCTCTCTCTCCCCTACGTGCAGTTATGTGATGCCCCACAAGAGGGCTCCTCATTTGACTGATGTACAGTTGTGTGGGTTCATGCTTTTGTGCTGAGGCAAGAGCCTCCTTGAGCAGGAACAGGGGTAGCTAGCTGCTGCTCCAAAGTAGGCACTGGTGAGGGTCATAACCTCACCGTACAGGTGCAAAATCAGCACTGTGTATGCGCTGTAAATTCACTGTTTTTCAGCCATACGGATGCCAGGACCATTGGGAATCGTGCCCCACTGGCAGAGGATAGTTAGGGGACTGTTTGGGGCTGAAAACAGGGCAAAAACCAGTAAATACAGCGTGCTGAATTTACTGTTTTTGGACAGGAAGCAGAGGGTATACGACAGTGCAAGCGAGTTCCAGCAGGGGAATTGGTTTCGCGCAAGTTTTGGGGCTGTTATGCTACCGAAATTTGGCCAAATCAAATGGTATCTAGGTGGATACACGTGAAGGATTCCCAGGACCTTACCTTGTAATTTACCCTCCTAAAGAATAAAGAAATACCGAAAGGGGCGCCAATTTTGGGGCCTACAGGTTGTCGGCGTCTGCTCGGAGCATTCTAGCTTCCGAGCCGTGTGTGTATTCAAGTGTTAACTCCCGTCGCAGGTTCTCTTTGCAAAGTGCTCTGTGTGTGTGTGTAAAGTAAAGATTTTCGGGTGAAAGCCAACGCCTACCGCCCTACGGGCCGGTTACATGGTTCCATTGCCGGGATATCAATCACTCTTTCCTCAAAGAGTGAGCCTGGATTGTTCAGGGTAAAGACACACAGTGCAAGAACGCGGGGATTACACTATGGCTGACAAGGGGAAGGGAATTATGGAAGAGGGTTCCTCTCCAAAGGACAGGCAGGAGATTCCTATGGTTTTTGAGATTGGCGAGAGCTCACGGCCACGTCAGTCTGTACCTCCTGTCAACGTGAATGTCCCTCCAGTAGTACAGGGCTTTATGACAGGGCAACTTGAGGATGATGCGTTTAAGACTCAGTTAGTTGCCGCGGTGAATGTCTTTTCGCAGCTGGTGCAGAATCCGAGGTTTATGGAATTCTTGCAAGCGCCACCAGTGCAACAGCAAAATAGGCAACCTACGCCGCGTACGGAGCTTGTTGAAGCTCAAGCCCAGGTACTTCATGAGGCGCAGGAGGAAAGGGAACACTCGCATGTTGCGGAGTCGGGGGCTCCAAAGCAGGCTCCTCCCGTGCTTGAACAGGTGGCTAGAACGCCTATTCCACAGGTTATGCCAGTTCAGCCCGCCACCTTTCAGAGCCAGCATGCTGTCTTGAATGGGCAGGGAGCTGGATACCAGGCTATGCACTCAGTTTTTCCACCACCCACGGTACATCCTGGGTATTTCGGGGGTGGATCAGTGTTCCAAAGTATGGCTGGTTATGCGTCTGAAAGTCATCCGTACATGCCAGGAACAGTGTTCGGGGGTATGCAAGGCATCATGCCAAACCCCATGTATGGTACTATCGGCATGCAGCAAGGTTTCCACGGCAACCAGGGCCAGTTTGGGGTGCCACAGGGTCATTTTGGCATGGCTGGTTTTTCTGGACAGCAGCCAGATATCACACCTCTGACGCAAAATGTGAATGGCCAACACGTGCCGATCATGCCTAGTACAGTGCCCATGTTGCAGACCATCCCGTATGACAACTTGGGGGCACTAGAGAAGCCGAAGGCTTACAAAGAAGGTGGTGCAGCGGTAAAGTTCAGTACCTTCAGTGGTTTCGAGGATAAGACAAAGGCACTCACTTTCCTCCAGCAGTTTGATACAGCTTATGCGGGAGGGAATTTTACAGAGGCCTCGAAGGTCAGGAAAGCTGCCACTTTCTTAAAGGACAATGCGCTGACATGGTGGACGACATTGTTAATGCAAGGACAGGCACCCGCCACTTGGGTTTACTTCAAGCAAATGTTTGCATCTGCTTGGCTATCAAATGAATTTGAAGCCGATGTCCTGACAGATTGGCACCAGCTTACGGCAGCTTCGTGCAAGAGCTTGCTGGAGTACAATAGGAGGTTTTGTAAAGCATTACTCTCAGTGACCTCCTACAGATTTGTGCCATTGACAGAGCAGATAGAGAAGTATTGTTGTGGGCTGCCTAAAGGGCTTCGCGATTACTGTACAAAGAATAGAGTGGCTACCCTTACTCAGCTTATGGAAGTTGCGAACACTGGTCTTGCCCTGTTGAAAGGAGAGGACAGTGGATTTCCGAGCAGTGATAAAGGAGGGCAACAAAAGAAAAATTCAGCGAAGAAGCCCTTTGTGAAAACGGCTCCTGATGCGTCACAGGGGTTAGAAAAGGCCACCAAGGACAAGGATTCAGCTGGGACTTCTGGAGCGCAGGCAAAGAAACAGAAAAGGAAGCCTTTTGTGCGCAAGTCGCTCGAGGAAAAGAAGGTCCTAATGGCTGAAAACAAATGCTTTATATGCGAGCAGCCTGGTCATATTTCTATAAATTGTCCACAAAGGAAAAGGCCAGCTGACTCAGAGGATAAAGAAGACCAGAAAGGCAAGAAGCCTAAACCCACGGCAGGTTTAGTGCCAGACATGGTGGGTGACAGGCCCAGCACAGATGCCAGTGAGTTATGCAGGGCATGGGGTAAAGTTAGGGATCAGACGGCACTCATCTTCTTTGATCCAGGTGCCAAAGCCAACTTTATCTCACCAGAGTTAGCTATGAAGCTGGGCATCAGAGCTGAAGAGATGGGGTACACCGCAGAGGCAGGGTTGGCATGTCCTGGCCACTCAGAGTGTGTTACTCCCATCATTGGAAAACTGCGTCTGCATATTCAGTCGTATGTGGACACGGAAGAGTTTTACATCATGCCGCTGGAAGGTTGTGACGCCTTGTTGGGGATCCCGTGGATGTTCCGAGTGCATGGAGTCTTGGATGCCTACAACAAAAAGATCACTGTACAGCATAGGGGCAAAACTCACATCTTGGATGTAAAGCTTAAAGGAGAGTCAGTCCCTATTGTATCTGCTTCTGCTATCACTTCTGTAATAAAGAATCATCTTTCTGTGTACTTGATTTTTGCACGTGATGTCTCAGATAGTGATCAATCAAATTTATCTGTGTTAGATAAAGAAAGGTCAGCATTTTTGCAAAAGTTTAGTGACTGTTTTTTTTATTCATTACCGTCGCAATTGCCACCAGAGAGACCTGAGGACCATCGGATAGATTTGGTGCCAGGGTGTAGCCCACCAAATAGACCTCCCTACAGGGTTAGTGCGGCGCAACAGAAAGAGATTATGGGCCAGGTTGAGGAGTTATTAGAGAAGGGACTGACTCAGCCTAGTTCTTCACCTTTTTGCTCCCCAGTGCTCCTAGTGCAGAAGAAGGATGGCTCATGGCGCATGTGTATTGATTACCGTGCGTTGAATAAGAATACCATCAAGAATAGGTTTCCTATTCCTCGCATTGATGATATTCTTGATCGTTTAGAGGGTGCTGCAATTTTCAGCAGGATAGACCTTAAGAGTGGGTACCATCAGATTCATATAAGCCCAGAGGATGTGTACAAGACTGCGTTTAGAACGACATTTGGTCTTTATGAGTTTCTAGTGATGCCGTTTGGGCTAACAAATGCTCTTGCCACGTTCAACAGAATGATGGACCGGATTTTCCGCTCGCATCAACAGTTTGTTGGAACATTCTTCGATGACATGATTGTGTATTCGAAGAATGAAGAGGAGCATAGGCGTCACTTGACCATTGTGTTCGAAGAGCTGAGCAGTCACAGGTTACTTGTCAATCCTAAGAAAAGTGAATTCTTCCTCGAAGAGATCCACTTTCTGGGCCACATAGTCTCAAAGGATGGTGTTAGAATGGATCCCGCAAAGGTCGAAGCTATCAAGACATGGCCAGACTTGAAGACTGTGCACGATGTCAGAAGCTTCTTGGGATTGTGTTCCTACTATAGAAGGTTTATCATAAATTTTGCAGAGATAGCATCGCCTCTTCACGCATTGCAAAAGAAAGAGGTCACTTTCAGATGGACCCAAAAAGAGATTTCAGCTTTTAGTCTCTTAAAGGAAAAGTTGACTTCAAATCCAGTTATTGTTTTGCCAGATCTCAGGAAGTCATTTGTGGTCCAGTGTGACGCGTGTGGCAGTAGCATCGGAGCAGTGCTAATGCAAGATGGACGGGTTGTAGCCTATGAAAGCCGAATTTTGCAAGGGCCAGAGAGGACTATGCAAGTCTATGAGAAAGAACTCTTGGCCGTTATTCATGCGCTTTCTAGCTGGAAGCACTACCTCTTAGGTGCTGATTTTGTTTTCCAAACAGATCATCAGACCTTGCGATACTTCTTGACACAGTCAAAGTTATCCGAAAAGCATATGCGATGGGCAAACATTCTTTCCATGTTCCACTTCCAGATTATGCATGTGGAAGGCAAGAAGAATGTTGTGGCTGATGCGTTATCAAGAAAGCCACAAATTTCAGCTGTGTCAATTCCTTATCATCATGAGTTAGATGACATGAAGGAACAATATACTGCTGATGAAGATTTTGCAAGGATCTTTGAACAGTTACAAGAGGGGCAACATCACGAGCACTACCTCCTCAGAGATGGTTTTATGATGATGCATGGCAGACTTTGTGTCACTAGGCCACTGCGACATAAGGTCATGGAAGAGAGTCATGTCCCACCGTATGCAGGGCATCGTGGCATTGATGCAACAGTTAAAGCGGTAGAGACGTTCTTCTATTGGCCTACCTTGAGGAGAGATGTGGATGCCTTTGTGCGAGCATGCATAGTTTGCCAAAAGGTCAAGTTTGACAGGCAAAAGGCACCAGGGTTGTTACAACCACTGCCGATTCCGGATAAGCCATGGGAAAGCATTGCTATGGACTTTATCTTTGATCTTCCAAGGACGCCAACAGGGAATGATGGTATATGGACCATTATCTGCAGGTTCAGCAAGCAAGCCCATTTTATCCCTGTCAGGAAGAAGATAAAATCTGATCAGATGGCACGCTTGTTCATGTACAATGTGTTTAAGTACCATGGTATGCCACAATCGATTATCAGTGATCGTGATCCTCGCATGACTAGTTTGTTCTGGAGAGGATTGTTTGAGAACATGGGTACTACGCTCAAGTTCTCGTCTTCGTTTCATCCACAAACTGATAGACAGTCAGAAGAGGCCAATTCTACTGTCTTAGATCTGCTGAAATGCTATGTGTCAGATAATAAGGGCAAGTGGGAACAGTATTTGCCTATGCTTGAGTATGCGTACAATAATACGGTGCATTCGTCTACTGGCAAAGCACCTTTTGAAATTGTTGAAGGCGGCAAAAAGGTTCCTCCCATTTTGCACACAAAGGACAAGATCTTTGAGGCAGATCGATATGTTGAGAACATGGATGAGATGTATAAGAAGATTAAAGTTGCCTTAGAGAAGACTCAGGCAAAACAGAAAAAGGCTGCTGATCGTCACCGTCGTGAATTGCTACTATCACCTGGTGATTGGGTTCTCTTAAGGTTCGAAAAGGCAAGGTTAAAGAAGATGAAGGGCAAGGAACGGCTGTTTCCTAAGCTCAGCATGCGTTACTATGGGCCTTTTCAAGTGCTTGACAAGATCAGTGATGTGGCTTACAGGCTGAAATTGCCTGATGCGTGGAAGATTCATAATGCGTTTCACGTGAGTCTTCTAAGACCCTTCGTGGGTGATGTGCCAGAAGATATGCCAGTTGAGGATCAGCTAGAAGTTGAGGAACTTGATGAGATCCTGGTACCTGAGCAAGTTTTGGCACATAAGGACAGAAAAGTTAAAGGAAAAGTTGCAAGACGTTATTTGGTGAAGTTCAAGAACTATCCGCCTATGGATGCAAAGTGGATGGAAGAGCATGAACTGTCAGAGTCACCAAATGTATTGCAGCTTTACCTTGAAGCCTTTGGGTTACAGCCTACTTATGCCCCAACCCAACGTGTGCAAAGGAGGGGTAATGATAGAGCTAGTACATCAAATGTACATATGAATTCAGTGCCATAGATGGAAATGGCAAAAGTATGAAGGCCTCATTAAGTCATTTGTATCTATGTATGTTACGACCTTTCTTGCGGATACATGCGATGATAAAAGAGTGTTAATAGCACAAGATCATCAATGGCGTGTATTTATGGTATGCAATCGAGGACGTTTGCGATTTCAAGAGGGGGGTATGTCACGAGGACGTGGCAGTTATTAACCATGTCACAGAGATGTGGCAACTGCTAACCTTGGTTGTTGGTTTCTTTCCAATGGGGTTTATTTTATTTGTTTAAGACCCTCTTTTTGAAGTAGCAAACGGTCGGACATTGTATGGCCAATGTGAACGGTAGATTCACCCGCAGACGGGAAGTGGTCGGCACTGGAATTCGTATGGTAAGAGGATGTCTAGGCTCAGAGCAAGATCATATAGGTCCCCCTGTCGCACTTAGCAAGTTGGTGGATACTAGGAAGTGAACTCAATTAAGGCGTAAAGTCAAGGTGGGACTACCAACAAAAAGTATCCGACAGTTGGGCCACATTACATTTTTGGATGCGGTCCCAATGAGGATAGATGGTCAGAAGACCAGTGGGAGCCCAACGGAAGCATCTCCTAAAATTTAGGGAACTGCTATTTTGGGCCGTGAAATGTGTTCGCGTCATTACCTCCGGTATGACTAGGGGAACATTTTATAACTCTGCCGCGAAGTCAACTGACGCGTCGGTTGGGATATTTTTAAGCGGCGAACCTGAAACGGGAAAATGCTTGAAAATGCGCCAAGTGTCACATTTTCGTAAACTTTCCTCTTGCAAAAAAATGGGCGCTGATTTTTATGCTGGGAGAGGCCTCATTTCAGCTTTTGTCACAGGTTAAGAGCTATGGAGTGCTTCCTTTCCCTCTCATGTACAGTGTGGTGCTAGGAGTGATGCCCTGCACACTACACACTGCTCTCTCTCTCTCCCCTACGTGCAGTTATGTGATGCCCCACAAGAGGGCTCCTCATTTGACTGATGTATAGTTGTGTGGGTTCATGCTTTTGTGTTGAGGCAAGAGCCTCCTTGAGCAGGAACAGGGGTAGCTAGCTGCTGCTCCAAAGCAGGCACTAGTGAGGGTCATAACCTCACCGTACAGGTACAAAATCAGCACTGTGTATGCGCTGTAAATTCACTGTTTTTCACCCATACGGATGCCAGGACCATTGGGAATCGTGCCACACTGGCAGAGGACAGTTAGGGGACTGTTTGGGGCTGAAAACAGGGCAAAAACCAGTAAATACAGCGTGCTGAATTTACTGTTTTTGGACAGGAATCAGAGGGTATACGACAGTGCAAGCGAGTTCCAGCAGGGGAATTGGTTTCGCACAAGTTTTGGGGCTGTTATGCTGTCGAAATTTGGCCAAATCAAATGGTATCTAGGTGGATACACGTGAAGGATTCCCAGGACCTTACCTTGTAATTTACCCTCCTAAAGAATAAAGAAATACCGAAAGGGGCGCCAATTTTGGGGCCTACAAGTTGTCGGCGTCTGCTCGGAGCATTCTAGCTTCCGAGCCGTGTGTATTCAAGTGTTAACTCCCGTCGCAGGTTCTCTTTGCAAAGTGCTCTGTGTGTGTGTGTGTAAAGTAAAGATTTTCGGGTGAAAGCCAACGCCTACCGCCCTACGGGCCGGTTACAGTGGCTCTGTGGCCTTGTGCCACTGTGTGTGCTCCTCTTCGAAGGATGTCTGAGTCAAAATTTTTGCAAATTTCGTATTCTTCGCAATGTTGATCATCATCTTTGTCACTCGTAAACCAATTGTCGACGTTCCATCTCTTCAATCTCTGCCTGAGTAGGCCGAGGTGGGCCGTATTCTTCGTGAGAATCTTCTTCGTGATCTCTTCCCGCATCCCCAGATGTAGAAGAAGTCAACTGTTCTTTGTTGGAATCCATAAGTGTCGCCAGAAAAGGATCGGATTTCCCGGCAGAAAAGAAATCGGCCGCGCTCTGATATCACCGTAACAAACTTGGACACTCCAAGTCAAGATTCTACTGCGACGTAGCAGAGATTCACTTCAAAACAGTTTACAATTCACAGTTGATTCGACACAACATGGCGTAGTTCCGTGCCTAGAGATATTGGTCTCAAAGATTTTCTCCCCTTTCGGTATTTCTTTTTGTATTAATTTGTGTTCAAAGTACAAGAGAGTGGGAAGGTGCTCACTCTTAGACTCTGCGTCCAGATACTGTGAGAAGTGAGGCCCTGTCCACTTATTTGTTGGTTACAAGGGATGTCCAAAAGCAGACCCCCAAAAGCTGTCAACTTTAAAAGCTTCTTAAATAAAGCGACTGGCCCAAAAGTTATTCAACGCAAATCAAGGAATTCCGTACACTGTCAGCGTAAAAAGCGGAAATCCGTACGGCAGGCCACGTCAGCATTGTCAGCGCAAAACGCGGCGGAAAATCCGGAACTGCCACGTCAACCTATCTCCGCGTTTTGCGGGCCTATACGTTGCTGTGAGTGTGTCCGAGCATGCCACGTCACGAGTTTGTGAGAGCGATTACAATTCTTTCGAGAGAGGGGTACGTCACAAATTGATGACGTGGCGGTCGTGCCCGTTGACGTGGACAACAATACGGATTTCTACAGAAGACGTGGACAGCAGTACGGAATCTCTTGAATTGTGTCGGCATGCTGACGTGGCAGTTGTACTGACCTTTGTGTTTCGTGCTGACATGTGTACGGATTTCCGCAATTTGTGCTAATTGCTTTTGGGGGCAATTTTTGGACCAGATACTTTTGGGATTGATTGCTTTTGAATCAATTGCTTTTGCGGCATCCCTTGTAAGAATAAATAGAGCCCTTGGGGTCTCACTCTGCAGAGCATATGGACGGAGAGTCTGAGAGCAGAGGTCCCGCGGGAGTTGTAACTTTGCTCAAGCATTAATATAAAAAGAAACACTGAAAGGGGCGCTAGATTTTGGGGCCAATACCTCTAGGCACGGAACTATGCTGGGCCGTGTTGACTCCAATTTTTTAAAGTGTGATAAAGTTGTGAAGTATTTTAAGTGATTCTCTCGTGTATCGTGGTCGATTTCCGACTTGGGGTGATTAAGTCTGTAACAGTCTGGGGGGCGTGTTGTTGTAAAAGGCCTCTATATCTCATGGCCCGGACCTTTTTAGGTTATTTGCGGAAGTTGAGGGAGTCGATGAACAACGCATGCCCTGTGCTGGATGGTTATTTGTAGGGGGGTGTTCATCGGCGACTTTATGTTTCAATGTCTTGTAACATGCGTATGTGAGCATTTATGTTGCATTGTGATGTGCCAACCATGGAATATTCCTTATTGGATGAGATTTTTTTGGGAAACCAATGACCAAGGATATCAAGAGCTCTAATCTGGAATGAGACTCCTTAATAGATGAGATTTTTGTGGGAAGGCAACGACCCACGATATCAAGAGCCCTCATCTGGAATGAGAAAAGTGATTGTCCCTTGGAAATTTTTGAGCTAACTTGAGTTGTTTTGCAGATATGCTGTAATCGTGGACGATTACTTTCTTTCAAGAAGAGGGGATGTCACAAACTGCTGACGTGTAAGGCAGTGAAGAACGGAGCCAACCTTCAGATCCCGGCCGAGGAGCCTAAACCCTAGAAACAAGAGAAACAGTTTTACCAACTTGCAAAGTCTTGATGAGTGGCCTATTTTTAAAGAAGAGCTCCATTAACTTATGGGACCCTGTCCGATGGGACCAGGGAACCTAAAGCATAAAATAAAGGCGAAAAAGTTGATGACGTGACTGCTATACGGAACCCCCGCGAGACGTGTCGATATGCTGACGTGGCAGGCTATAACAGATAGGCCTGCAATTCGCGCTGATAGTGCCATTTGGCACTTGTACAGATTTTTGTAATTTGTGCTGGCAACTTTTCACGCCAGCTTTTGGACCAATTGCTTTTCAGTTATAGCTTTTTATGTAAACTGCTTTTGGGACTCGGCCACTCCTTGTCTCGTGTGTTGTGCATCTCTTTTAGTTTAGTTCTTATTTGAAGCGCTTAAAGTTGTTCAATCTGTTCTTTTCTATTGGCACGTGGTCTTGTTGTGTGCATCCCTGTTACAGTGGTACCAGAGCTTTAGGCGTGTGCTTTTCTGAAATCACACCGATCCTACCAAAGAGCAGACAGAGCAAGAATCTTCATGCTGGGAATTTTATTAAAGAACCTTCGTGTCTCGACCTGGGACTTATGAGCCACTTCCACCCTTACTCCATCGCTTATCGGCCGAGCTCTCGTCTTCATCGCTCTATCTTATAGGGCATAAGCCGTAAAGATTACTTGCAACAGAAGGATCAAAGAATTTTCCAACTGGCATTTTTCTCAGAGGTATCGCCATGCAGTGGTGGATGTCTATTGCTACCAAGCCGCACACTCCAATGACTTGGCAAGCTTTCAAGAAAATTTTTGCCCGAAGGTACATGTCTTCAGACATCGTTTCTTCGGAGTGCAGCTTCTGGTAGAGTGGGGTGCTTGCCAAGGAAACGACGCAGGTTGCGGCCTGGGGGGCAATTAGTTGTAAAAGGCCTGTTTATCTCATGGCCCGGACCTTTTTAGGTTATTTGTGGGAGGAGTGATGAGGCAGTCATTGGACAGCTCATGGCCCGGACCTGGATGGTTATTGGCGAGGGGAGTGTTCATCGGCGACTTTATGTTTCTATGTCTTGTAACATGCATATGCGAGCATTTGTGCTACATTGTGATGTGCCAACCATTCCTTATTGGATGGGATTTTTGTGGGAAACCAACGACCAGGATATCAAGAGCTCCAATCTGGAATGAGACTCCTTATTGGATGAGATTTTTCTGGGAAGCCAACGACCTAGGTTATCAAGAGCTCCAATGTGGAATGAAAAAACTGATTGTCCCTCAGAAATTTTTGAGCTAACTTGAGTTGTTTTGCAGATATGCTGTACTTGCGGATGATTACTTTCTTTCAAGAAGGGGGGATGTCACAAACTGTTGACATGTGAAGCCATTGAAGAACAGAGTCAACATGCAGATCGGGGCCAAGGAGCCTAAACCTTAGATACAGTAGAAGCAACAGAAGAAGTTTTACCAACTTGCAAACTCTTGACGAGTGGCCTATTTTTAAAGAAGAGTTCCCACCAACTTATGAGACCCCGTCCAATGGGGCCAAGGAAACCTAAAGCATAAAATAAAGGCGAAAAAGTTGATGACATGGCTGCTATACAGAACCCCCGTTGCAAAACGCTCTAATATGCTGATGTGGCAGGCTGTACGGATAGTCCCGCGATTCGCGCTGACAGTGCCACATGGCACTTGTACGGATTTTCGTAATTTGTGCTGGTATCTTTTCACGCCAGCTTTTGGACCAGTTTCTTTTGAGTTTATAGCTTTTCCTGTAAACTGCTTTTGGGAGGCCAAGGGCTCATTCTCTGGCACGCTTCTATGTGAAGGTGCGGAGCCTGAAGTACTGGCATTGTACTAAGTTGAAGCAATATAAAAAAATACCGAAAGGGGCGCCAACGTTTGGGGCCAGTGCTCTCTTGGGGTGGAACTCCGCCACTCCTCGTCTCATGTGTCGTGCATCTCTTTTAATTTAGTTGTTATTTGAAGTGCTTAAATTTGTTTAGTCTGTTCTTTTCCGTTGGCACGTGGTGCCGTGGTGCCCGTCCCCGTTACAATAGTAGGGATTGGCATATGGACTCCAACTGTTGTATCTAGGTGGCGGTGGGGGAGGTGGTGGCAACGACAGTGGCAGAGGTGGTTGCACAGGGTCAACATCAGATGGTTGCACCATATTTCTGAAAACTCCCCCAATCGGAATAGAGAAGTACAATGGCCCTAAACTGTGGTGCCATTTTTGGTAGTTCTTTATATTACTTCAACAAAGTACAATCGTGTGGCTCTGCTCTGCAACTCCTGTGGGTAGTGAATGCCCAATACACTATTTAAAGGTCCTTGGCCTCACCAAAAGCAACTCACATGAAAAGCATATGATCTAAACGCATGTGGTTCAAAAGCTCCTGCCCAGAGGGCTGTCCGTATAGTGCTGCCATGTGAGCTACCACTTCCGCAAATTGTGGGGCTATCTGTAAGACATGCCATATTAGTTTCTATTCAAAACTATGTGTTTGTGAGTTTGCTTTGCTTTTTTGGTTAGGCCCCTCCGCCAATGTTCTGCAAGTTGTCGGGTCAGGATTTTTATTTCTAAACCAATTTATCTTTTAGGCCCCTCGGCCGGCTTCAGTAAGTTGGTACAACTTTTTTTTTGCTTCTTCTTCTGTTAGGGTTTAGGCACCTCGGTTGGATCTACAGGTTGGCTAGGCTTAGGATCAGAGAGTCCTAACCCCCTTTCTCTTAAGTGGTCGTCACATCAACGGTTTGTGACATTTTCCCTTCCTCACATATCATTTGGAGATCATTTGTGCTAATTTTTTCGATTTCATACTTCTTTTAGTGCTAGGCTTCATTATGGCTGAGTCTGCCCTTGATCTCCGGAGTCATGACAGAAACTCAGTACGCTGAAGTTTGTGTTGATGTATGCTCATGCGTGTGTGCGTGTGGTGTGTGTTGTGTTGGGGAGCATATGTTAGTACCTAGTTCTACACCCACTATTGGGCACTGACGACGTTAGTGGGGATGTCGTGGTATTTAGTCAATACTATGCATGATGGAGCTGATGGTTATATCATCTTGTGGGTGACTACCATGGGTCTATACCTTGCACTTTTCTTCAAGGGTGAATGTGGGCTTATCCTGGATTCATCTAGGTATATTTTTTAGTCGTATAGCGGACATGCAGACTTCACATTGTGAAGTTTTCGTCCGAGTTACGACCAGTTGATATTGTGCTAATTCTTTCTATCTTTTGTGGTGCGTATGCCCTATCAACTACCTCATTTGTGCTAATTTTTTCGATTTCATGCTTCTTTTAGTGCTAGGCTTCATTATGGCGGAGTCTGCCCTTGATCTCCGGAGTCATGACAGAAACTCAGTACGCTGAACTTTGTGTTGATGTATGCTCATGTGTGTGCGCGTGTGGTGTGTGTTGTGTTGGGGAGCATATGTTAGTACCTAGTTCTACACCCACTATTGGGCACTGACGACGTTAGTGGGGATGTCGTGGTATTTAGTCAATACTATGCATGATGGAGCTGATGGTTATATCGTCTTGTGGGTGACTACCATGGGTCTATACCTTGCACTTTTCTTCAAGGGTGAATGTGGGCTTATCCTGGATTCATCTAGGTATATCATTTGCCCTTCTTTTGAGGAGAGTAGGTATACAGTTTGGCTTCGTCATGTGGGGTGTATTTTCATGGCTCATGCACCTACAAGGAGAACGGCTTTTTTACGAGTGTTTTGACACTGACCTGGTGCTCATGCTGATAGCAGACGGATACTACAGAGGCGCTTTGAACATGATCCTAGAGATAGTCAAACAGGGCGATCCATAGTCTAGAGGTGAGATATATACCACACTAGTCAGCATCACATTGTGGAACGTATGAGGGCTCGTTGCCTCCACGTTCTCAATGCGGCTCCATTGGTTTTACTGGAGGTGCTCTCCAACCTTTGGCTCGACATTATCCACTCTCTTTGGAGTCGGTGGGATACATCAGACGTGCTTGATACATGCGGGCCTTTGTTGTTCCTTCCCTCCTTATAGATTGGTCGCATATATGGGTTGCCTGCGTGATGTAATTTACGTGGCTGGTTGCTCATGCCTGGTTCACTAGGGGATAGTCGTGCCATACGCATTGCTCATGATCCCACGTGCATTCAAAGTCATTTTCATTCCGTAGTCTTCTAAACCGTGTTTGAGTTGATGCTCAATGAATGGGCTTTAGTTATTGGTGGCTTCAAGTGGTGAAACAACCAGCCTGCTTAAAGATATTAGGTTACTTTTGTGATCCATTCCAACTGACTTGCCATGAGATTTAATGGAGCGAGCTTTAAAGTTCTACAATATCTTTATTGAATGATATTATTCTTTCTATGTACTTTAAAGTAGCAAGCTTTAGAGCTCTGACATGTCGTTATTTCTTTAGATTTTTCTGCAGAACACGAGGTCCTAAAACACATGGGTCTAATTCAAAGGTTATGCTTTATGTCAGTCGATTCTTATGGTCATTTCTTTAATGGGGTAAATCCAACTTCTAGTAACAAGTTTTGTAGAGAAAACTGCTAACTAGCCTCTTCAGTGGGCAGAGGACCTTAATTGCAAGTACAATGGCAAGTTAGTTGCAATAAGCAAGGGCTGTTGGTTGGCCATGCAATATCTTCTCGTCTTTTTGCAACCAACTGTTTATTCATCAATGTTAATGTCTCTTGTTATGCATTCAGCAAGTAATGCAACCTTACTCTGTAGGATGCTATGGAGCTTGATCAACTTATTACGTACTTGATTGATAAAGAGGGGTCCAATGGTGTAATGCTTCTGGGACACAGCACTGGTTGCCAAGTAAGTATCATTAGAGCTGGCATTGACAAACTAGTTCACTGTCAAAAACCATCCCGTAGTATTAATTCCATCTCTTTTACTTTCTTTTGAGGATTTTCATCGACAAGATAGTGCATTCTCTGAATGTAGGACATTGTGCATTACATGCGCGTGGGAACACACTACTCAAGAGCTGTTAGAGGGACAATCTTACAGGTGACATGTCTCAAACGTGCGTTTTTGGAGTCATTTATTATTGCTTATTGGTCAAAGAAAATCGTTCGAAGCAGAAATGCATGTCTGAGCAGGCCTCCTGTCTGAGCAGGCTCCTGTCAGTGATAGAGAGTACAGGGCTACTCTTCCTGGAACAGCAGGAATGATTGATTTAGCTGCTGAAATGATAAAACAAGGCAGATCAATGGATCTTATGCCTCGTGAAGCATCACCAGAGGCCCCAATTACAGCATATAGGTAAGTTTCTGGAACATGCACTAAAGTCCATGTTTCTGTGAAAATTTGATGGTATGCAATGGTAATGCTTTTGTTTCAAATTATGTGCAAGTGTGTCTTTCTGATCTTAGTTTCAGTTTTACTCTTTCATTAGCAGTGCCAAATTGATTGACATGAACTCTCCATGCGTATTCTGCGAAGGTACCATTCTTTATGCGCTTTCTTGGGAGATGATGACATGTTCAGTTCTGATTTGACAGACCAACAGCTCCGTGTGAGACTTGGACATATGTCGAGAGTTCATTGCCAGGTCAGTGTATATTCATAGGATTCTATGAAAAGGTGTTTTGTTGTTTACAAAGGCAGGAGACAGTCTCTTTTTCATGTTCTTCATGGTACTGATGTTGCATAAAGTTTATAGTCTTGGCAAGGTGTTCAGAACGGTAGCATGACTAGCACTGTCAGATTCTTGCTGAAAAAGCTCAAGCTCAGCACATGCCCATAATCAGATTTCAAATCTGCTATACTAGATTGTAGGAAAAAAGCATGCAATGTCCTCACACAACATTGCAGGTTACTGTTCTTTAGGTCTTCACTGTATTTATCCTCTTGTATAAGTTTGAAGATAGTGCCATTAGTGCCAATGGTTGAACTTGGGATTATAAACTAGATGCCACACTCCTCCAGGATGCTGTTTGGCACATTTGAAACATGAAAGATTTGGGGCAATTGAGCCCTAACATTGTCATTTTTTATTTTATCTTACCCTTTGGAATAGCCTGCATTTCCTTACGTGAAATTTTTCCTTGTTGAGCTCTAGAGTTGTGTACTTGTATTATTGGGACTCGCGATGCTATTAGTGGAATTTTTACAACCATTAGCCTATATTGTATAGTTCGCTGACATGGATAACTTAGTTTACCGGCCGATGCAGATAGACGAGATTGATACTTTTTGAGGGAATTGTGTGTGTTGTGTGTGCGCGCGCGCGTGTGAATGAATATTTTGGACTTTGGACATCTTAAACCTAAAAAGTTTTCAATTGAGTATGTTAAGATGAGAGGTGTCACGAGTACGTGGCAATTGCTAACTTGAGTTGTTGGTTTCTTTTCAATGATTTTTGTTTAATTTTTGGGACCCTCAATTTGCTCTCGCGCATCTCTCTCCCCTTTGCACATATGGTTATGCCCCACTAGTTGGGATTCTCAGATGACCATGTATAATTCGGGGGTTTTATGCACGTTTGCCAAGGCAAGAGCTTTCTGTACAGGAACCGGATTAGCTAATTGCTAATCCCCTTCAAGTACGCACAGTGCCACGCGAAGGAATGCGAGAACGGAGGAAGACTCCACAGCTAGGCGAGCATATCTATCTTTGGGGAGACCCGGGGGAGCAGCAAGCTCTGCACAAATAATCTTGTGCGGTATAGAGGCCTTTGCCCTAATCATCCGAGAAATCATAGAGACCTCTCCATCCATCTCCATCCATCAGTATTGCCAGCTCGCCTATGATGGCCTACTGATGATTCCCATATCTGCACCCATAGAGCATAGCTGAAGTAACCAATGTGTCAAATAGACACAACTTTGTTTGAGGTTCCCGAAACTGAATCTGCGAACACATTCTCTCCATGCTCCCCAAAGGTGCATATGCTCTTGTCAGCAATGTAGGGGAGAGTGGCATCCCTGTTTCACTCCAACAATGGAGTGAATCTGCTAAGATAACCTCGAGAGTACGAACCTGCCCCACGAGTGTCTTGTATGAAGCCATGACTCCCCAAATCAGCTCTGTTGGTACTCCCATCTTCTGTAGTCTTTGCATTAGTCGAGTTCAAGGAAGCGTCTCAAATGCTTTGCGAAAATCCACAAAGGTACAATAAATCCTCCTACCATGTGATACAGCTCTGAGTGTCAATATATGATCAAGAGTAGAAAAGCCCCTCGTGAAACCTGCCTGGCCTGATACCCGTATGCCTGCTCTTGCTGCCAATCTACTCGACCTTTGCTCAAGAATGGATGCATACAACCTAGCTATTGTGTGCCCAATTATGATAGTACGGTAATTCCTCGGTATCATGGGGTCTCCTGCCTTGAATATAGGCCATAGTAGACATGCATCTGGAAAACCCTCACATATGGCTCAGTTGAACATTACTGCAAGAACCTCTGCAAGCATATCTCTAGCATGTATAATGTGCTCCACCATCAATCCATCATGATCATATGCTCTCCTGGTCCTCATCCTATCAATGACTTTCTTTACCATCTCAGCGGTAAAGAAAGTGCATGTCTGTAGGCCTGGCTCCGGAGGGTCGGGTAGAGATTGCTGTCATGGAATTGTGTAAAGAAATGCTGCATATGCGTCCCGAATCTCAGTTGATGTGATAGCTGGTGGGGGAAATGCTCACGAAAAAATCTACATGCCTCGCCTGAGTCTTGGTTCATGAATAGCTTGCACAACTCCTCCTCTAACTGAGCAAGGTAAGTCCTCTTCTTCCGTCTACTAGGCGTCGGAAGGCTATCTATGACTGCCTATGAGTAATGGCTCCCAGGAACACCTCTCTCTGAAGTGTGGCTCTCATCTCTCTACACTCCTCATCATACCAACTGTTCTAGGGCATACTCCCAAAACGTCGTTTGTGCTCGGGTGGGAAGAAGTTTTATCAACTTACAAAAGTCTTGCCGAGTGGCCTAAATGTTAAATTATGGGACCCCGTTTGATGGTGGCCCAAGTTCGTAGGCTTTAAAAACATTAAAATAAAGCAGTTCACACACCCAAAACTCTACATAGCGCAAAACAGATGACGTAACACAACTGTACAGTAGCCCCGGAATTTACGTTGATAGGCTGTCCAGACTGCATTTGGAAATCGCGTTGACAGTGCCATTTGGTAGGAGTTCATATTTCCGCGTTCTGCACTAACAGCTGGTTGACGTGGCAGCAGGTGTATGGAATTCCTAAAATTACAATGGCTGTTTTTAGAGGCCAAATGCTTTTAGGAATCGATGTTTTTCATGTATTGCTTTTGGATACGCCCTGGGCCTATAAATGGGCTTAGTCTTTGGCACGTCTTCGCGTGGGAGAGAGTACGGGTTTGTACTGTGTTGCAACAATATAAAGAAATACCAAAAGTACAGAAGAGAGAGTACTGGCTTGTATTGTGTTGCAGCAATATAAAGAAACACCAAAAGGGGCGTAGGGTTTGGGGCTAGTGCTCTCTTGGGGTGGAACTCTGCCACTCTCCGTCTCGTGTGTCACTCATCTCTTTCAATTCAGTTGTTATTTGAAGTGCTTAAAGTTGTTTAGTCTGTTCTTTTTTGTTGGCACTTGGTGCCCTTCTGTTACAATGGAATTTGAGCTTGAGGTGTGTTTCTGAAAGCATACCGGTCCTTCAAAAGCAGATAGAGCAAGACGGCTCTTCTAGATTTTACAGATTTTTTTATTTATTCAAAGAAATCTTTTTGTCCCTGCCCTGAACTTATTAGCCACTCCCACCCTCAGTCCATCGTGCATCGAGCGCGCTCTCGTCTTCATTGCTTCGTCTTACGGGGCATAAGTCATAAAGAACCCAAGACCACTTGCAAGAGAAGAAGCTCCTCTCGACAAACCCTACGCATTGACTCGGGCAGATCTTTCGGGCCACAGCTTTTCTCAGAAGCAGTGCCATGCAATGGTGGATGTTTATAGCTATCAAGTCGCACACTCCAAGGACTTGGCAAGCTGTAAAGTAATTTTTTGCCTGAAGTTGCATGCTTTTTGGACATCTTCCTTCGGAGTGTAGTTTCTTGCATAGTGGGTATCTTGTGTCACAAACTGTTGACGTGTCAAGTCACTGAAGAGCAGAGCCAACCTTCAGATCACGGCTGAGGGGCCTAAGACCTAAGAAGAATAAGCAACAACAGAAGAAGAAGTCCTACCAACTTATGGGACCCCGTTCGATGGGGCCCAAGTGACATAAAGGGATTAAAATAAAGCAGGACCCACACACACACACACACAAGACTTGCGTAGCTGATGACGTGGCAGCAATACGAACGCTCCGAAAATTGCATTGACATGCTGACATGGCAGCCTGTACGGATTTACGCGATTTGCGTTGTTGACGTGGCAGTTGTACGGATTTTCGTAAATTACGCTGGCAGCTTTTGGCCATTGCTTTTGGACCAAATGCTTTTGAGTTTGAAGGCTTTTCATGTAAACTGCTTTTGGGCCTAGGGCCTTTAAATATGAGGCCATGGGCTCATTCTTTGGCATGCTTCCTAGACAAGGTGCAGAGTCTGGAGTACCTGCTTGTACTGTGTTGATGCAATATAAAGAAATATCGAAAGGGGCGCCAAGGTTTGGGGCCAATACTCTCTGGGATGGAATTCCGCAACTCCGTGTCGCGTGTCGTCTCTCTCTTTTAGTTCAGCTGTTATTGAAGTGCTAAAAGTCTGTTCAGTTTGTTCTTTTCTATTGGCACGTGGTGCCTGTCTTGTGACAGTGTATCAGAGCATCAGGCGTGTGCTTTTTTGAAAGCATACCGGTCCTAAAGAAGAGTAGACAGAGCAAACCAGAGACTACTTGAATTTTATTTGAGTATCTTCGGATATGTGAGCATTTGCGTTGCATTGTGATGTGTCAACCACTGAATATTTCTAATTGGATGAGATTGCCTGGGTATGTAATTTTAGTGCATCAAGACACCCGTAGAAGATCAATACGGTCTGGGTGTGATGGCTAATTTTACTACGTCGGAATATCAAGAGTTCTGATGTGGACGAAAGGAGAAGCCAACTCCTTGATCAAAAGAGCCGAAAGGAGAAGCCAACTCCTTAATAAAAAAAAGAGCAAATTTATTGGTCCCTTGGAATGACCCTCGGAAATGTTTGAGCTAACTTGAATTGTTTTGCAGATATGCTGTAATCGCGGACGATTACTTTCTTTCAAAAAGAGGGATGTCACAAACTGCTACGTGTCAAGTCACTGAAGAGCAGAGCCAACCTTCAGATCACGGCCGAGGGGCCTAAAACCTAAGAAGAACAAGCAACAGCGGAAGAAGAAGTCCTACCAACTTATGGGACCCCGTTCGATGGGGCCCAGGTGATATAAAGGGATTAAAATAAAGCTGGACCCACACACACACACACAAAGACTTGCGCAGCTGATGATGTGGCAGCAGTACAGATGCTCCGGAAGTTGCGTTGACATGTTGACGTGGCAGCTTGTACGGATTTCCGCGATTTGCGCTGTTGATGTGGCAGTTGTACGGATTTCTGTAAATTACGTTGGCAGCTTTTGGGCATTGTTTTTGGACCAAATGCTTTTGAGTTTGAAGGCTTTTCATGTAAACTCCTTTTGGGCCTTTAGATATGAGGCCATGGGCTCATTCTCTGGCATGCTTCCTGGAGAAGGTGCAGAGTCTGGAGTACCGGCTTGTACTGTGTTGATGCAATATAAAGAAACACCGAAAGGGGTGCCAAGGTTTGGGGCCAATACTCTCTTGGGTGGAATTCCGCCACTCCGTGTCGCATGTCGTCTCTCTCTTTCAGTTCAATTGTTATTGAAGTGGTAAAAGTCTGTTCAGTTTGTTCTTTTCTATTGGCACGTGGCGCCCGTCCTATGACATCTTGAAATGCTTGCCATGGAAACCCTAGCAAATTACGACTTGAAATTTTTCGACAGCTCGCAACAGGTGACTCTTCTCAAGCTGATAACCTTGGAGGCCTAGCGTGATTACTATACGGACTGCACCAGGAAATCGCGTGGACAGTGTCATGTGGAGGAGGACGGATTTCCGCGATTTGCGTTAACAGCTGGCTGACGTGGCAGCAGGTGTATGGAATTCCTAAAATACGCTAGCTGTTTTAGAGGCTAGATGCTTTTAGGACTGGATGCTTTTCATGTATTGCTTTTGGATAGGCGGAGAGCCTTTAAATATGTGCCATGGGCTCAGTCTCTGGCACGTCTCCGCATGGGAGTGCAGAGGACAGAGTAGCGGCTTGTACTGTGTTGCAACAATATAAAGAAATACCAAAAGGGACTCCAGGGCTTGGGGCTAGCGCTCTCTTGAGGTGGAACTCCGCCACTCCTTGTCTTGTGTGTGGTGCGTGTTATTTAAAGTGCTCAAATTTTTTCAGTCTATTCTTTTCCATTGGCACGTGGTGCCCTCCCATTCTAGACTCATTAACGCTAGGTTTGTGTTTTAGCCATGTAAGGGGCTCGAGGCTTGAGCCACTTTATTGGCTTAACACCTCAGTCTATAAAATAGGCTTTGAGACTCGGTATTTTTCAAGAAACCAAGAAGATAGGGTATCATTGAGCCAAGAAGAAGCCTTGAGAACAAATGTCTAAAAGGTCTTCATGAGGTTTTTTGTGGATTAACAGAACAAGAATTCACACAAACGTTAGTTGTGTTAACACAACCCTAGTGTTAACAATGAATTGTTTGAGGCTGAAGTGGGGCCATGAAACAGAACATATTTAAGGAGAGCTTCGAGGTTTTAATTTTGATCTGGATCCTGTTCAATGCAGGTTATTTTTTCCATGGCTGATGAGTATGTACCAGAGTATGTAAACAAAAAGGCGTTAGTAGAAAGGTGCGCATTTCTCCCAAACTATTCTTCGGCATTCGCTCTTATCTATCCATTCAAATTTCAACTTTGCATATTTAAAGCTGATTTTTTTCTATGTAGCAAATTGAGATTCAAGCCTAACTTCCATTTTACCAAGCAGGCTTTGCAAGGCTATGGGAGGAGCAGAGAAAGTCGAGATAGAGTGGGGAAATCACAGCTTATCAAACCGAGTCAAAGAAGCTGTCAATGCAATTATAGACTTTGTAAAGAGAGAAGGCCCAAAAGGTTGGGATGATCCTTGGGGATAGAGGCTAGTGGTAGGTACAAAGAAACCAATCAAAGATTGAAGAGTTCTGAGAGCTTTTGAAGAAAGCGAGTTTTCTGGAGGAGGTCCATGTATCTACTGGTTGCACGCCTGTGTATTTTTGGGTAGAGATGCCGGCTATAACTAGGAATCATGTACACTGATGGTTGTATTTTGACGCTCACATTGTCCATCTTCACTCAAATAAAGGAAGACATTGGGCTCTTTTTCCTGTTTCATATCTTGGGGGTTGCTGACAGCCAACCAAGAAACAAATTGTTGGCCGTCCGATTTTTGAGGAGTCTTTGTAATTTTTGGTGGCCAAGTTGGTGAAAATGGCATTGTGGTGCAGTTACGATTTGTAAGACGGTCTTATGAGTCTCTGAAGAAGGTCGTGATACTTTGAGACCTATCGACTCCCTTGTGTCGCTTGCAAACAGTTTCACTTCATGGCCTGTATTGTATTTTGAGTCACAAAAGAGCTTCAGAGGACTCTATGCCCCCATCAGAAGTAGCTTTCTTTGTATGGCCACATCAATTTTGCATCTTGATGTCAACTTCTGAGATAGGTAGGTGCTTTAAACATGCCACTTCCCTTGTTGATATGAAAAGCAAAAATTGAAGCAGCAAAGTAAGCTTGGCTTTGCAGGTTTGCAATGATTGGTGGATGTGCGATGGTTGTAGATTTTGCTATGGTTACAATGAAAATCAATTAGCAGGACAAATTCCTTGGAAAGCAATGAGACCTGGTTTTGAATCTTCTTAACACTAGTTCGGTACTTGGACACCGAAATTTCCAAAGGACGTTTTTGTGCTGCCCGATAGGAGAAAATTGGTCCATTTGTTTGGGCACTTATTTGAGTAAAAGAAAACAACTTCTGAAGTCTTACATTATAATGTCCTCTGTTTTTAGTCACACTCACTTGCATATATAGATTTTTTTCGAGGGTGAAAAGGATTCTTTTTCTATCACATGTGTGGCAAACAGCCAATTCTTATGTATATTTGAGATGATGGGGGGTTCTTAGCTTCATTGCAAATTTATATAGAGGCATGTCTGCAACCTAGATATGGTTCACAAAACTACTACATACTTCTTATCTTAGGAAGTATATATGTCGGCCATAGCACAAATTGAAGCACTGATTTTTGGTGGTCTTTTCACAATAGATGTATGGAAATAACCTAAGAAGGACATCCTAGTATCAAGTTGTGGTATTAAACTAGTGTTGAAACTTGCAAAAGTAATTGAATTTTCCACTTTCATTAGGCTTTTCATTTCCTAAACTCACACTTCACTTCTGCATTCGAGATGTTTTGAAAGGATTTTTATTTTTCCAAAGCTGTGGAGACTTGAAGCTCCTTTTAGGACAAGGTTACGGGAGAACCAAGGAGGCTTGTACAAGTAGCAAATTGCTAGAGATGGGAAGTTGATTTTGTTACCATATACATGTGGTAGTGATGTGTGTGAATACATTAGGACAACCGGGGCATTTTTTTCCTCTTTAGGAGGTTTTTTACCCCGTGCATTGTATATACGTCCATCACTCTAGGGCTATCTATCTTTCCATTGCACACTAAGTTATACACTCTCTATTGTGTGCATTGAGCTTCCTTCATCTTCTCCAAGCTGTGTGTGTTTCTCTGTAACCCTAATTCCAACAATTGGTATCAGAGCAGGTCACGTCCTCCCGGGCTTAGTCGTCAATTGCTCCAGTACACGCCTGCTCACTTTCTCCGATTTCAGTGAGCTTTGACAAGCGTTCGCAGGTCGACAAATATTTTGGGAATGCTAGTAGAGCTCGGTCTGCTCATAATTTTGATTTGGGCTCATTTTGGCCTCCGTTTTCACTACAGGCAGTACTGCACATGCTATTTCGTCTTTTTGTGCAGAATTTCTGTCAGTGTCGTTTTCTGTATAACACGTGCCTTATAATCTTCTACGGTTTGTGCTATATAGCACAGGTTGTTCTCGCTCCATTTCTCTTATTTTCAGACAATTTTCACATCAGGTGCAATATTTACCATGGTTGACAACAACAACACAGATGTGTTCAAGATGTTTGTTGTTGAGGATAGGTTGGATGGGGACAACTACCTTATGTGGGCTTATATGATGCAACATGTTCTTGTGTCAAAGGGTGTCTGGAACATTGTAGGCGATGTTGAGGATGTTGCAGGTCTTGTTGCAAGGATTACAACTGTTAGAGTTCTTTTGCCTACGGCAGAACAAGCTCGTTGGGATGTTAAGGATGCGCAGTCTCATGCATTGATTGCGTTGTCTGTGAAGCGCACCATTGTTCCTCACATCCGTTCAACAAAATTTGCAAAACAGGCTTGGGATATTCTAGCAGGTCTTTATGCAAGCCGCAATGAGGCTAAAATTGCCTTGCTGCGTAAAGAGCTGGAGTCGAAGATTATGCATGAGGAAGATTATATGGACACTTTCCTTGCTAGTGTCAAGGATATCAATGAGCAACTTATTTCTGCAGGTGAAGTTATTTCAGACAGTTCCCTTGTGCAGACTGTTCTTGATGCCTTACCAGACTTTTGCTAGTACTTGGAGACTTATGACCCAAGGAAATCCAGAAGTTGTCAAGTTTGATGCATTATGCACATTGCTGTTGCAAGAGTCACTTTTCAGAAAAAACAGGACTAGACAGCGTGCAGTTGAACAGGTTTTTATTGCTTCTCAAAGAAAGGGTGGTAACAACAATGCAGCCACTTCTTATGGTTCTGCTGCGAGTGGCAAAAATTCTATTCCTAATGCTTCTGCTTGCAGCAATTCGTTTGGAAATTCTGGTGATAAGGGCAAAAAGAAAATGCATTGCCATTATTGTAAAGCCAATGATCACTTGATCAAGTCGTATCCTAAGTGGAAGACCAAAGAGGCTAAGAAGAAAGAGGGTGGTTCCACTGCAAATGCTGGTTCCACTACAAATACAGCCATTGTTGAGTCTTCTGTGACAGGAGACTGTGTTGCTGATCTTGATGCAGAATGGGCTTTTAGCGCATAGTGCACTTATAATCCTACTGTCCATGATGCATGCTTGTCAGTTGGTGTTGCAGATTCACATGTGTGGTATTTCGACAGAGGTGCTACAAAGCACATTACGACACATCGTGAATTGTTTACCTCTCTTGAGTCTGTCCCTCATGGGAATTCTGTCACTTGTGCTAACAACGCCTCTTATCCAATTCAGGGAGTTGGAAAGATTGTGCTCACTACTGCTAATGGCAGTTCCTTCACACTTGTTGATACACTTTATGTACCTGGGATCAAGAAGAATCTCTTGTCTGTATCCGTGCTTGCTAGACTTGGACTTGTAGTCAAATTTGTGGATGACAGATGTACAGTTCATGATCTTAGTTTTGGTGATGAAATTGTTGCATCTGGCCTTTTGTGCCGTGGGATATATAAGCTCACTTTGTATGACAAGTGGAGACAAAATTTTGCAAATGCTGTTGCAAATTCAAGGGCTATTTCAGATGCAAAACTTTGGCATGCACGTTTTGGTCATCTGGATTTTGCCAGTTTGCTGCGTTTGCAGAAATCTAATATGGTTGCTTCTTTGCAGCCTCTTGAAGCACCTGTCAAACATGTTTGTAAAGGCTGTATTTTGGGTAAGATGCAGCGTTCTAGGTTTCCAAAGGATGGTTCAGTTCGGGCCACATGCAGGTTGCAGCTTGTGCATAGTGATATTTGTGGGCCCATACAAACTCAGTCCTTGGGCAATTACCTGTACTTCGTGACTTTCATTGATGATTACTCCAGGCATGCATGGGTATTTCCGCTTAAAGCGAAGTCCGAAGTTTTTATTTGCTTCAAACAATTTTTGGCTATGGCTGAAAATGTCTCGAAATGTACTATGGGCACCCTCCGTTCCGATCGAGGGGGGGAGTATATGTCTCATGAATTTAATGCATTTCTGGCTAGTCGTGGGATAAAACACCAATGTACAGTGACTTATACACCTCAGCAAAATGGTGTGGCTGAGAAGAAAAACAGGTCACTGACAAAAATGGCACGATGTATGGTCAAAAGTCAAGCTTTACCACATTCTTTTTGGCTTGAGGCCATCATGTGTGCCACTTATGTACTAAACAGGTGTCCTACGAAAGCTTTGCAGTCTATTACTCCATATGAAGTATGGCATGATAGAAAGCCTTCTATTGAGCACATGCGTGTTTTTGGCTGTTTGGCATATGCTTTGGTGCCACAAGTGCACCGCAGAAAATTGGATGATAAAATGTATTTTTGTTTGTTATAGTGCTGAAAGCAAAGGTTACATGTTGTATCATCCGCAAACTAAACGTATTCTGGTTTCACGGGATGTAGTGTTTGTGGAAGATTCTGTTCAGCCCTTGCTGTCATGTACTAGAGACAGTAATGTAAGCTCACAGGACATTTATGACACTTTGTTGCCTCTTTTCAGTGGTGGAAATACGAATGTAAGTTCCAATGAGGCAAATGTACACCCTATGGGGGTTTCTGAAAATGTTTTAGATCAGCCTATTACTGATGCAAATGTACATGATGTACTTGATGAGGAAAGGGCTGAAAATGAGGAGGTATGCCAAAATGGCTGGTGCACACTTTGCGTGACAGTAAATTGGATGCACCTTTGTTTAGTCGTACTCGTTCAGGCTCTCGCCATGCATCTTATGCATCAGATTGTTATGCTTTGGCTATGTGTAGCTTACATGATATTGAGGAGCCTCTGTCTTTTGATGAAGCACAGAGTTTAGAAAATTAGATGGCTGCCATGCAATCAGAATATGATGCACTCATAGAAAATGACACATGGACTTTATGTGATTTGCCTCCTGGAAAAAAGGCCATTGGTACGAAGTGGGTTTACAAATTGAAATGCAAGCCGGATGGTGAGATTGATTGCCATAAGGCTCGACTTGTTGCAAAGGGTTATGCACAACAAAAAGGCATAGATTATGAAGAGACTTTTGCTCCCACTTGTCGTATGACTACTGTGCGTTTTCTATGTGCATTGGCAGCTCATTTTGGTTGGGATGTACATCAATCAGACATTGTTACTGCTTTCTTGAATGGTGACATATATGAGGAAGTTTATGTAACACAGCCTCGCGGTTTTGTCATAAAAGGACAAGAGGACAAAGTGTGCAGATGTAAGAAGGCTTTGTATGGGTTGAAGCAATCTCCTCGTGCTTGGTATAAGAAAGATGACACTCATTTGGTTAAACGAGGCTTTCGTAACAGTCCAACAGAAAGCACATTGTATGTAAAGCGTGAGGGTGATGTACTTCTCATTGTGGTTCTTTATGTTGATGATTTGCTGATCACTGGACCAAATGAGAGACATATTGCTGAATTCAAGACTGATTTAAATGCTACTTTCAAGATGAAAGATTTGGAGCTGTTGCATCATTACTTGGGTATACAATTTAAGCAGTGTCATGGTGGTATTGCCTTGTGTCAGAAAAGTTAAATAGAGACATTGCTATGTAAGTTTGGACTTGAGGATTGCAAACCTATTGCCACTCCCCTGGAAACAGGTTTGAAGTTGAGTCTACATGATGCTGGCGATCTTGTTGATGTCACTCTTTACC
Source organism: Adiantum capillus-veneris (assembly GCF_014529385.1). Taxonomy (NCBI): domain Eukaryota; kingdom Viridiplantae; phylum Streptophyta; class Polypodiopsida; order Polypodiales; family Pteridaceae; genus Adiantum; species Adiantum capillus-veneris. The sequence goes on from NC_140945.1 coordinate 44,238,103, forward strand.
AAACTGCTGTTGGCTGCCTCATTTATGTATGCAACACGAGGCCGGATATTTAGTTTGCAGTCTCACAGGTCAGTAGATTTATGCATAGCCCAGGGTCTAAGCATTGGCAGGCTGTCAAGAGGATTTTCCGCTACCTTAGTGGCACTTTACATCTTGGCTTGTTTTATCCCAAGGGGGGATCATTGCCGCCATACTTACATGCTTTTTCGGACTCAGATTGGGCTGGTTGTTTTGACACGGGAGTGTTCACAAGTGGTTTTTGTTTCATGCTTGGCAGTTCATGTATATCATGGTTGAGCAAGAAGCAACTTACTGTGGCCACTTCAAGTTGTGAGGCTGAGTACAAGGCAGTCTTCACAACTACGGTTGAGTGTGTATGGCTCAGACGCCTTATGGCTGATTTGGGTGTTGGACAGGACACTGCCAACACTATCTACACTGACAGTCAGGGCGCATTGGCAGTTGTTGCGAGGAACCCAATTTCTCATGCTCGCACAAAGCACATTGAGGTGCATTACCACTATGTCAGGGAGAGGCTCTCAGCAGGAGAGATCAGCTTGGCTTATGTGCCAACATAGGACAACCTTGCAGATCTTTTCACAAAGGCATTGTCTCGTGAGAAGCTTGAAGCTTTCTGCAAAGCTTTGGGCTTACTCCCCTTTGTGGAGTGATCCTGTCCTCAGGGCATGGCACTTCTCTTTACTCATGTGCCAACTCTCGTTCACCGCATCACTCCAGGGGGGATTTGTTACCATATACATGTGGTAGTGATGTGTGTGAACACATTAGGACCACCGGGGCATTTTTTTCCTCTTTAGGAGGTTTTTTCCCCCGTGCATTGTATATACGCCCATCACTCTAGGGCTATCTATCTTTCCATTGCACACTAAGTTATACAGTCTCTATTGTGTGCCTTGAGCTTCCTTCGTCTTCTCCAAGCTGTGTGTGTTTTTTGCAACCCTAATTCCAACAGATTTACACATATATAAAAAGTCGGTCAACTAAGAAGAACAAGTAAGAGAGCTTGGCATATTGTCATGGCATAATGGAGCTCTGGTTACAATGGCTTGAAAGGGCTTTAGCTTGAAACATTTTTGTAAGTATTGATAATCCGAAATAGAGCTTTGTATCAGAGGAGTTATTAAGAACAAATAAGAGTTATTTGTTAGCCCTTGGTTCGAGATATACAGCTGTAAGCAGGACGTCGAGGGGGCAAGACATCAATGCCAATCTCAACACTATTCGGAAAACATCTCTTTTTCCAATGCAGTAAAATGCTGTAAGACATTTCTCAACATGAATCTACAAAGGTATATCCAACTAAGGAACTATACTTCCTTTAGATAGAGTTCATGTCCACATGCTCTAGATCTTGTAAGACCATTAAAGAGTTCATACCGTATACGAAAGGTTGGCACTAGCTAAGAAGCCCCCATAGGAGGCGAGTAAATTCTTGACTTCTATGACAAACATCAAAAGTCAATTGGAGCAAGGGATCCATACAAATTTTTCATAGAGCCAATACAAAGATGATAGCTCAAATTAAGCAAGACAATCACCTTTTAAGGAGATCAAAAGTACCTAGCACTTCTCATGTTATCATAATCCTCAACAAAAATCACTATTCATCCTAGCCAATAGGCTTCTAATCAAATTAAAAGTGTTGGATAACATCCTCCAAAAATCTCAAAACCCACTTTTATTGTCACATGCACTCCACAGAAAAGGAGACAAAGTTGACACCTACAATGAACACATGTAACTGATCTATCATTTCTTGCAAAAGAAAATTAACCATTTTGAAGTTATGAACCAAGATGGTGCTTCCCTTTGTAGGTCATCACACTACCATCAGACGGTAGCCAACCTGACTTCTTGTTAACACCTATACCAAATTTCTAACTAGTAAGTAATTTGATAAAACCCATCATCCAAAAATTTGGTAGTCAAACTTCTATACCAATTTGTTGTATGATGAAGCCATCAAAACTTTGGGGCTAAGAGAGAAAAGAGAGCTACAAAATCAACATTCTTGAAATGGACTACCTGTAACTCGAATCCAATTCACTCAGCCTTGATCCATAAAGCAATAAAGGATAGAAAATATGGAAATTTCCTCACCACGAGCTAATGGGTAAGCACATAATCGAACATCCTAATAATGCTATCAAGCTATCTCGTTTAGTATGACCATGAACAAAAACCTTTATTATGAATTGTCCGTATGAATGAGGCCTACAATACAATCAATTGCTAGTAGAGAATATTTTATGATATGACTAAGATCAACATCATATTTGGCTATGCCCTTTGGGCTAACAAATGCTCTTTCCACATTCAATAGAATGATAGGAAGAAGTTTTTGCCAGCATAGAGTCTATATAGAAGTATTTCTTGGATGACATGATAGTTTTCTCCCATGTCCTTAGAATAAACCAAAAAGCACCTCAATGTAGTGTTTCAACCACTAAGTGGCATAAGTATTTAAGAAAGTTTAAGAACTATCCTTTGAACGATACTAATTAGATGCAGAAACCTCAATGAAGGATAACATTCGGTAAATGTTTAGAATATTTTACATACACTGCCTAACCTTTCCATGTGTGATGACAAATGAAGATTTTTTCTTTTTGTCAATTATTTTATTTAAATGTTCTCAATTTAATTCTTTTATTTAAATTTTCCTAATTTAAGATTTCAAGTTTAAGTGTTTGCATACAAATATCACACATTTGCGACATAGATTTTCTTTTTGAGTAAACTTGCAATTTACTGCGGAATGATGTTTTTGCTAGTATTTTATGGCAATATCACTCCTAAGCATCAAATAGATTTCCCATTTAGTGATTGATGTCAAGAGCTTGAAGTGGATTCTTTGCTAAATGTAAAGAGACCAAGATCAACATCCCTTGTATATGCTCATAAAGGAGGACGATTAATGATTTCAAGGGTGACGTAATGTCACTAGTAACTTTTGATTTGCTTTAAATTTCTCTCACTAGAATTGGCCATTATAGAGAGAGAAAGTACAAATAGTCAAATAATGAAGAACTTTAAGATGGTAGAAGGTTGTATCCATGGCTTATAAGTGCCAAAAAATGATGCTACCTTCAAAAGTGCATAGGAAATTTATTTGGGATTTCGATATGCCTTTATTGTATCCGAACGACATTAAAAGGGTCCCAAAGAGCTTTGAGAGTGTTCTTACGGGTCAACTTAAAGACGAGCACTTGGAAAACTGGTGCATTCATGGCCTATTAATGCTAGAAACGTGCCTAGGAATTCATTGGAGATTTTGACATATTTTTAAGGAATCGCTAAGACATCAAAATGGGTCCTAGATGCCTTCACCCCGTTTGTGCCAAACCTTTAGACCACAAAGCAAGGATTTTTTCATAAAGAATAGCATGCACATGAGTGAGGGGTTGGTTTTCGTTGTGTAGGGCTGATTTATGGATGGTTTTGCAAGTTGATAGGTTCCTCTTAGAGATCCCTTCTCATGCTTCCTTTACACACATGAGTCATAACCAAAAATCTCCGTTAATTATGTACACATCAAGCTATTGCTATCTGCTACAAATAATATATTCTTTCTTGTCTTCCTAAACAATCATCTAATCAACTATGGTGATGCCGATATCTAGAGTTTTCAATCTTGTTGATTTGAAAATGTCACGGTGAGAATGGGAAAACATGTATGGATTTGAAGTTTCTCTCATAAAGAGAGTTAATGAATATAAATCCTTTTGATCAGGGGGAGGGTTTAGCTCCATAATTCTAGCCCTCAATTAGTCTCTCTTTCTTTCTTATCAATACAAGTGTATTAAGCATGATTGATCTAGCAATTGGTACGTAAGTTTCTGAAAATTGTTACACACATAGACTAAATTTCGTTTTATTAATCTTAATTTCATTGGATAAGTCCAACAATTTGGAACTTAATATACAATAGTTAATAGCTGCCACTAGTGGATGAAAGCATGGCTAGGTAGATAGCTATATGAGTTATATACCTCCCCTTGTAAAGCTTACAAGACTAGCAGGGCATAGTTTAACAATATATTAAATTCAAATGTCCAAGTTAAGGCATGATTATCACTACTAGTGGTATTGTCCTTTGCATTGTCCTTCTCGTCATCGCTACCCATCCCTAGCGGCCTCACTGCATGCTACGTAAGAAAACTCCATAGTTGACGTTCGACACACAAGATGCTAGGTCTCTCTCTCTCTCTCTCTGTCCCTCTCTCTCTCTAGGCATTTTGTCTAATTTTTACTTGTGTGTGTGTGTGTGTGTGTGTGTGTGGGTTGCATGTGTCAAGAAAGCAAGGTGTTTATGTTACCATCTGTAGTAGGCGGGAACCGACCTTAAGTTGGACTAGTGGGTGAAGGAAGCTTCTAGGAGGAGTAACCAGCGAGTTACCGCATCAACTGATAGTGCACAGTCAGTCAGACACCAGTCCGACAGTTTATAAATATGACCCATTACTCATTTTGTATAGCTTTTGACTCCTTAGAATCTTCACTAGTCTACATCCGAAGGTACTTGTGCTCTTGTAATCAGTTTGGTGCAATTTCTCTCCCTTCTGTAATGACAAAGCCAGCTCTTGGGATATTGAATGCTCTCAGCAATGTCATCTCTTTTAGTTCTAGTATTTCATCTGTCGATTCTGATGTTTCCTCTTTCAGTTCTAGCATTGTTTTCCAGTAATCATTGAGTCTTCTAAGTCAGACATCTTTAGTTCTAAGTACCAACCTGGAATAGCTATCTGAACGCATCCAACTCATGCCATTTTGGCAATCACAGTGGTTTGAGCTAAGAAGCTCTGAGACAGGCAAAATATCTCCTAGCTGGTATTAGAGCTATTGTATGTACACAATGCCAACCAAAACAAGTACCAAAGGTCGTTGGCGAGAAACTCTCTTTATGGAAAATCAAGAGACAGTCAGTCCAATTCCAGAGGAGACTGAAGTAGGCTCTGAAAACTGAGCCGCAACCTAGGAATGAGACCGAGGTCGCTCCACGAGGGGGTACTACTGATAAATCAAGGGCGTCGCAACATTCTAGTCATTCCAGGCGTCAAAGAGCTACAAGGGCTGCTAGACGGAATAGGACTCAAGGATCCAAAAGTCAAAAGGAGACTGATGAGAGAGATAGGAGTTCAAAAACTCATCACTCACTACACAAGGGAACCAAGCAAACAATCGAAGAGAGAGTGACAGAGATGGAAACTGATGACAGTGAGACTGCTCATTACAACAAGAAGAAGCCCACGTGGGAAGAAACCAATTCCTTTTCTATATTCAAAGGGGGAAAGAAGGATGACCCCAATGTTCACATACAAGCCTTTGAGCAGTATGCTCAGGATGGAGAGCATTTGAACCTTCTTCCTGCATATCCTTGTAAAGTCTTTCCTTGACTTGCAGTAGCTCCACCTTTATTAAAGGGTAGGACAACGACTTTTGATGTCATTGAGCATTGATTTGGTTGGGAGTGAGGTGGGTTACATTGACTGAGTGAAGAACTCTCAACTCCCAATCCATTGCCTCTTTCCATTTAGCATCTACTTCATGGACAATCTGCTCTTCCAGTGCATCTTCTTTAGCTTTAGAAAGCTAGACCATTGACAATTGTTCTTCTTTAGTGATTGGTACTTGAAATTCAAAATCTCCAGTTTGCCCTTCTGTCGGTTGTGTTTCTATATCCACAAAGGAGATTGATGGTATGTCTATCCTTGGCTATTTAGAGGTTCCTGCCACCTCTTGAGCTTCTGTATGTCCTTCTCTCAGCAAGTGGTTGGCTCTCTTTAAATCCTCTATTTCCTTGAGCAACTGCTCTTCTATTTGTACTAGCATTAAGGCGAGATATTATCTTTGTGCCTGTTCAAGCTTCAACTCAAGTTCTAGGTCCTTGTTTTCCCTGCTCTGCCTTAGAAATGTCGCTTGGTCTCATTGATTCTTTGCTTGGAGTATTCCAATGAGGCATTGGCTACATCTAATTGTACTTGGATATTTTGGACTGACTAAGTAGTGATTAAAAGTTCGTTGGTCACTTCTGTCAGTTGTTGGTCCTTGCTTTTGCATGCATCTGATAGCTTCGTGAGGAGCTCCCCTAAATCTTCCATCTCTTTTTGTTGCCTTTCCCTTACAATTTGATGTTCTTCCGTTTCATTTTTTAGCTCTTTAATCTGTCCTTGAAGATCCTCGATGATGCTCATCCTGTCTTTGATCTCACCTTATAGAGAATTTATTACCTGTTCCAATTCTTTAGCTTTGGCACTACGGCTAAGCGCTGCTGTTCATATTTTTTTTGTCACTAGCTGCATCTGCTTTGCATACTCATTAACCTGGATTATCACCTCATCCGTTGTTTCCCATTCTTTAGGTTCTACCTTAGGCTGCTTAGAAGTTCCAGCAGATTCGGCTTGCGACTTTGTAGATGGTTCACCTGAATCTTCTTGAGTCTTTGTAGCCACTTCAGCTGATTCTTCTTGTGTTGTTGTAGAAGGTCTAGCTTCATATTTTTCTATTTCCTTGGGCTGTTCAAAACTCGCTTCCTCCTATTGTTCCTCTTTTCCCTTTGCTTCCTCGCCTTCATTGGATTCGGTAGTTGGTGAAGAGCTTGGACTAGGCATTGGATGGTCTTCTTGTTCCGTAGTGGGTGAAGTGGGTCTTGGAGACATTTCTCCTTGTTTGTGTTGTGGTTCACTTTGTTGTGTAGCTTCTGCTTGCCTTAGTTGTGCAGCCGACTCTTCTCTTGCTTTCGTTTGCGCTTCTAGAGCTTCTTGTATCTTCAAGGCTTTGACTTCTGCATACATTCGCTCAAGCAAATCCTTCGGATCTTCTAGGACGACTCTTCTTGGGGTTCTTAGCCCTTGGACCCTTGATCTCCCTTAGACTCCATGATTCCGGGTTTTCTCCTATAGCTTGGTGGCTTCTTTCATAAGACTCTTTTTCTCTTTCAAACCTTGCTTTCTTCTGCTGAGGTTCTTCAAGATGGTGGGCTACCACTGCTTTCTTCTTCATTTCCTTTCTTCTTGCCCTCGTTTCTTCATTGTCCGAGCTTTCACTAATGTGGGCTTTAGGCGCGCTTTCTGCTAATTCCTCATCTGATTTATATACCCTTTTCTTCTTTTAATCTAGTGGTTCGTGGAGAGGGTTGAGCTGAGACTATCCATGTATTCTTATCTGGGGCTGGCGACAAGTTGTCAGCCATTCCAATAGCATGGTATGTGATTCTTGTTAGAACTTCTGAAGCACCCAGATATGTTATCTTTTCTTCTTTCTTTGTGCTCTTGAGTGTTGTAAGCACGTAGTGAGCATGATCTATTGTTTGCCTTGTTGTTGACTTCAACACCTGTGTGAAAGTAGTCGCAACCGCATGATTCGGAGTAGTTTGACGGTCTCTTTGAGAGGAAGTGGAAGTGTTGGTGATAAAGACGGGCGGGATCCTCCCCTTGCTTCAAAATTAGGTCAGAGAAAGTGACAGTAGCTGTATCCTTGGTGAATGTGCCAACCGTCTTCCTATCCCTGTCCCTCATTGTCATTCCTTCAGTTGGCTACTTTATTGCCTCAACCACTATGTCCTTTGTTGATAACCACTTCAACTTTCTGGCCTTGCTGATCCGTGATCTGAGCAGATCCATCCTCTTTGATAGTGGATAATAGTTTATAGGCCAGCTAAAAATCTAATCCACATGGCTCTTGGTTGTAGAATTCTTGAAGTCTCAGTCTTCTGTTGGCTTCTTTAGTGTCTGGCTTTGCGGATGTATCATAAACTTTCTTGGGTAGCATTTGTAACTCTAACTGGTTTCCATCTTCACTCTTGAACCTGCCGGTGAAGACTGTAGTGTTGTTTTCTTCAAGCTGTTCTTTAGATAGGTAGATTGCCTTTGCCGTTTCCACAGAGCTCGGCTCCAACTGGTATGGTGGCAATTCTTGCAACTTCTCCTTCTAAGTCATCCTCTTCTTTGCTTTTTTAGCTGCTTGCACTCCACCTAATAGGAGACTACAATGTCAAAGTTAGAAAATTCCATAGATTTTGCTCTGAAATGTCTTGAGTTTTAATTACTAAAATAAATAATGGCGATTATTTACAACTGGGAAAATTGTCCAACTTTTTGAATTTTTGATATCATAGGCTTGAAGCATATGTGATTTAGATCATCTGAGTGAGTGTGGGCTTTAGATTTAGGCTTCAGAGTCTGAAACGATAGATATAGAGGGATTTTGGGTTTTTGTGATCCAAAGTTGATCAAACTTGATTGGTGGGATTGATAAATCATGTACTTTGGTCCCATAAGGTCAAAGTTGAAGTTTGAACCCATTTTGGTAAAAAAGTAAATAGTCGTGATTATTAACTTTTTCATCACATTGGACATTTTTTGTTGCAAGTTGGTTTTAGACATGATATAGAGCCTCTGCGTGAGATATGGGGTGATTTGGATAAAAAAATGTGACAATTAACTTAAAATTTGGACAGAAGAACCTTTAGTGCGTTTTCTGACAAAATCAAAGATTTTCTTGATCTTTTGGGCTCATACTTGACACACGGCATGTGATAGATGTGTACAAGGGATAGGTGAAGTGACAAGATAATTTTCAAGCCAAATGTGTACAAAAGTAAATAATCATAATTATTTACAACAGTCACTTTTTTTGCATGAAAAGATAATTTGATGACCTAAACATCTTTAATACATCTAAAACAAGTCCTAAAATGAATTTGGTAAGGTTTGGTCGTGCTGGCATCACTTCGTGCTCTTGTCGACTCTAAAATCACGGGTTTTTGTTACTACTTGGTGTGTAGAGTTGTTTGGTTACTTTTGAAGCCATGGACTTGCCCACTACATAGTCCTAATGCTGCTCCTCCAGTTTGGGCTCATTCGGATTCAGTTTAACTTCATATGTCAAATTTGACACTTTGTAGTCTTCGAAATGTTTGCTGCTGTTTGAGAGCTTGCCTTGACTGTTTTCTTGAAACCATTTAGGTACATTGTGTATAGACCTTGCCTATAAGCTACCCGTGGAGTCAGAATCTAATTCTAGCATGTGGCAAAAACCTAGATTACTTATTTGGAACCCCCTCGACACCTGCCAAATGGTCATCTAATGATATGGAGGTGTTCTAATATCTAGGGACATGCTACAGTTCAAGTCTCATCCGATTCGATTGAGCTGACAGGCCGCTATGATCGTTTTTATGTCGTAGGAGTTCGTGCAGCCTAGACCTGCTACCGGACTGTATAGAAACGTTCTTTGATGAGTTTATAACTTACCCCTCATGTCTCGTGTGAGATGGTGCTGAAAATGGGCGACTGTGGACTCTGAAAATCTCTCTCGAAGAAGGTAGAAAGCTCTCTCCTCCAAGAGTGACTAGTGGAAATGAGGTGATTTTGGGCTACCTTGGATATTTATACTCGGACTTCCCAAACTATTTTCCCCCAAATTCCCCTGTTAGTCCTATTAGGCCGTGAAATCTATGTTAGATTCAAAAATTTCTTCAATCGGACTCCGTTAACTCATTCTGCGAGAATCTGCAGAAACAGGCCTTGGCAGCCTAATTTAGGCTTCCCGCTTTCGTCTATCGTTTTGATTCAAATTTTTCGTGCATTCCGTCTTGTTCTCTGATCATCGGCATATCTTCACTTTCTCCATTTGAGCTCAGTTGCTATTTATTATTAATGTTTGACCTGTTTATTAAAAAAATAAAAGAAAATAATAAAATATAATAAAAAAGAAAATTAAAAAATCAACAATTAAGAAAATCCATTGGAGAATACTATATTATTACTTTTTGGTGGATTTGTCCATTTTTAAGCTTCAATACCAAGAAAAACTAATGAAAACAAGCCAAAAAGGCTATTTTTAAATGTATTTTCTTATTACACTATTTACACTTATCGGGGAGATGTTATCAGTTGAAATTTTTTTGATTATGATTTTTTAAGGGCATTATTAGGTCATTCTGCAAAAACTATTGAAGTTCCCTTCCACCCCTCCTAGATGGAGTACTCCGTGACGACTTTGTGTATGGGTTGAACAATTGTGTCTATGGATAGCCGTGGTTGGCTCTATCGTGCTTTGAAGGTGAATGCAATTCAAACCAATATGCAGTGCAAGAGTTGGGTATTGAGAAGTTAACTCAAGGAATGTATATATAAAGCCTTATACTCACAAAAACAAGATAAAAAAGTAAAAGAGCAAGAGCCATAACACAAAATCATAAAAAAAAATTATGCACAAGAACACGACCCTTGTAATATTTGCACTCTAACCATCATCTATTTGCGTGTACAGATATGGCTAGTACGCTAGAGTCATCTACTCCTGCCTTGGGCGAGAGGTACCCTCATTACTTTTCACAAATATTTCACATGGTCTTTCCAGTGCTTGCATATGAATGGGATTTGATAGGTACGCTAGCATGTGAGAGGAATTTTGAGGAGTTAGAATGGCTGATACGTCTCTTGACCACGTCTGATCCATACTTAGTAGAGAGCGTTTCTCCCATTGCGCAAGCCTACCTTTTTGACCAAGATGACTATAGGCGTCTAGTGACCTTCTTAGTAAACATGGGCACCTATGATGAAGAAGAAAATTTACCTGACTACACGGATGCCACATATGGTCTCATGGATGATGACTTTGTTTATCTCGACGACGAGGATAGGGGTTTAGCCTTAAGGTTTCCCCCCAACCTCTACAATATCCTATTCCCTTGACTCTCTAGGGGGAGTGCAAATAATTAGGTTAGGGTTCCTTATGTTTTTTGTTGTGTTCAATAAGTGTTGGTACCTTTTTCCACTAATGTGCCTCCTGGAGGTATTCCTTTTGTTTCCTAGTGTGTACAGGAGCGTGTTGCTATTGATAGGATTTGGACCTTCATGGAATCTTTATCTCGAGTCACTCTCAAATCAAGCGCGACCATCGACACAAACAGGTGTTTCTTGTCCATTAGCATTGCCCCTTATCTTTTTTGCATCTATGATTGTCTGCTTTAATTGTGATTGGTAGCCTAATATTCACCGCATTTGCTTAGTATCAAACATTTAATTCAATGTAATTTTTTTTCATAATCACTTGTCTAGGTTTAAAAATCAAGCAGTCCAACTAAGCTAGTTTGACCAAGTTAGGTGTTAGAGATCTTCTCTTAATACCATGGGGAATGCCTTCCTAATAATCAATGGTTACTTAGGTTCTTAATCCGATTTAGGCAGCATTGTGTGAAATGTACTAGGGATTTCTAGTGGGCTTGACCCTATTGACCTTTCGCTTAAGTATTATAAAGGGAGTTTACTAGTGTGATGAGCCTGGGGAGGTGTATCAGTGTTATATGACCCCCCAAAGTTACAAAATTAAAATGTTGAAAAGGAACAAACAAAAAATCAAAGTGCCACAATGTAAAATCTTAAGCTTGAAGAGAAATCTCAGCTTGATTTGGTACTTCACTCACATGTATTGCCTATGGTACTAGAGCCCTAGAGGTTCCCAGTGTGGGCGCTTTTCCTTGAAAAGCAAAAAACCCAAGGCATACAAAATAAGCACACACATCAAATTGAATCACTGTGAAAACACTTTGGGGGGTCAAAGAAAAAGTAATCAATCAGGCGATGATTTCATGAGAAATTCCTTTTATGGTAGCTTAACTACAAGGTCTTCTAGATATAGCCTCTAGTCAGCCCTCGAACATGAATACTTGGCTCTCGCGATTAAACAACTTAATTTACCACAGAAAATTAAGAAGCTTACCCATGGTATTAATATTCGATCTCTAGTGCCTTTCGACCGTCAAATTAGCGACCCCAGACTTGTTTAATTTTTTACCTTTACATCTGTTTATGCATTTGATTACATTGCAATTTAATGTTCATTGCTGACAAATTGTTTGAAATTCTTTTACCAATCAATTTGTCTACCTAAAACTGCATATGCTTTTTAATCACTTATGAGAATGCAATTACTGTGCCAATGTTGTTTGATTTTGCAATGACTGAAGAAGGCTAAGGACATTCATCTCAAATGCTCTTCCACCTCGACGAACGAGCTTCAACTCAATAGCTTCCGAAGACGGAATCTACATCAGGAAGGGGGGCATGTTAAGCCTCACGGCTCACGGACACCCCATCACCTACGACGGACGTGTATTATGTATTTGGTAGAGTCAGGTATCGGGCTTGTCGGACCAATAAGAAAAGGGTAATAGTGATCGCCGATGAGAGGCGCACTCTAACTGGGACATTCAAGGGATTAGTTGGCTAAGCATCTGAAAATTTATTTTCCAATATTCAAAGGAGGGAAAAAGGATGACCCCAATTACACATAAAAGCTTTTGAGCAGTATGCAGAACTGAAAGTTATTGGTGAAGATAAATGGGGAAAGTATTGTCTTCAAACACTGAAGGCCGCAGCTAGGAAATGGTATTACCATCGACTAAGATCACATCACAAGCTCATTAAAGCCGTTAAGTTGCAAAACTCAAACAATAGGAGGGATGAAGATATTCTTTGTGAGCTTGATAAGATCAAGGTGGGCAAATTGTTGGTCAAAGTTATGTGGAAAAAATAGAAGAATTGACCTGACAACTACAAGAACCATCCTCAGAGAAAAGGATGAGAGCTTGCTTCCTAAATGGCTTTAAGAGTTAGAAGTTGAGGGAGCAAGAGGTACCAACACCGATAAAGAAATTCCATGACCTAGTACAAAGAGCACCAAAATTGGAGCAGCATGCAAAAAAGGAGAAGGGCCACAGGAGAAGACAATCCAGTGATGATGAATCCTCTACTGAAAAGAGTTCTGGATTCACTTCCAGTTCCAGTTCTTTTGAAAGCCAACCAGATCACAAAGGTAACTAAGAAAGGGTCTTGGACCAAGAAGATTGAAAAAATGTCCACACAAACTACTGAGATAGCCAAGACAAGACCCTCAATATGGAAAGCAGAAATATGGTGCTCTAAATGCAGATAAAAGGACCATATGTCAAATGAGTGTTCCCAGTGCACATATTGCAAGGTCTTTGTTCACGTCTAGAACAATTGTGGGATTAGGATCGATCGTTTTAAAAAGGGAAAAGACATGTCAATGATCACACTTACGTACTAGTCTGGCATCAAGTTTCAGTGGTATGTGATGCCGGCACACTTCTGGATCTACTCCCTTCATATCCTTATGTTCTGAGGTGAATACATCTTTGTATTCCTTGATCTCTGGCTTCATATGTTTGTTGATTTTAATCCTTCTGGGACTCTCCACTTAGCCAAGATTCCATTCTTATAATTCTTGATCATCTGGAAGCAGCCAATTTGGCCCACCTCCCTTTCTCTTGGCCAATGACTCTGTTTCCTTGTCTGTCTGGATACCAGCAACATAGTCATTAAATGGATTGCTGACTTTCAGTAGATCATTTTGAACATTTGGTTGCAGTACTACTAGAATTTCTTCATCAACAACTGAATCATTTACTAGAACTGGGTTTTGATTTGAAGTTAAGCTTTTTTGGTGTAAACTGATATGGTATTCTACCATCAATCTAGACTGGTCTTTGTTCAGTGTTGAATTCACTAAATTGTTTTGGGTATTGTTGCTTTTGTCGTTCAGCTTGTTCATTGTCCATCAGTATTGCATTGAAAGGTCGATCTCTATTAAGGGAAAGATATTCATGGAGGCTAGCATCCTCTCGATCTTCTTCGTTCCATACTTCTTACACAACTCTTTTGGTCTTCGTGCTTGCCTCCATGTCTTGGTGTTGTATATCTTTATATGAATTCTTCTATTAGAGCCTTGAATCATTCATGTTTGGTTTGCATAGTCATGTATATCTCCAACAATTCTGAGTCACGGTTCTCCCAACAACATACCATAAGCTCCTTGAACGTCCAACACCAGAAAGTTGGTTTTCAATTTCTCTTTCCCCACCCTTATCTGCATGTTTTCAATAAGACCAGTGGATTGGACTACTCTATGACCTACCAACCTTATTCTGAATGGAACAGGCTTCATCTCAATTATCCCCAATTTTTGTATGGGATGCTCGCCAAGAATGTTCACTCCAGCACCTCCATCTAGAATGACACTAGATCATGGTTCCCATTGTTTTTGGAGCTTATAGTCGATCTAGATCATTGCAACTTTCTAGTGGGTGGGTGCCAAGATTGCCAGGGAATGTAGTTGTAAGAGTTAAGACTTTTTTGAAAGCAGTGAGAATCAAGAGTCCTTGAATGAGAAAAGGAGGGTCCTTAACCCGAGAAATTTTGATATGGTTTTGGAGTGGTGACCCATAAAGCTTGAGGATTTTTTCAAGATAAAGAAAGGAGCCCTGCCAAATGCCAAAGGAATCGTCAATTTATCTTTTGAAATAGTGGAGAGAGGGATGGGAGGGAAGATTGATACTATCCTCTAAGTGACAAAGAACGAGGCAGGCATAGATGACATCAAAATTGGAACCCATGGCAGTACCTTCGATGTGGCCAACAGTTCCCTTGGAAGGAGATGTAGTGGTGGTTAAGAACAAGAGAGGCCAAAGAGAGAATGAGGCTCCTTTTGGGTAAGGAAAAGTGGTGCTGGACAGAGTCAGAGAGGGAAAGCAAACCTTGTTGAGGAGATATCCTTGATGAGTGAAAAAGAGTCCTTAAGGTGTTGCTTCTTTGTGAGAAGGATAGGGAGAAGCTGGAAGTGGAGCCATATAGAGGTCTCTAGAATATATCCTATGTAAGAGCAAATTCCTACTAAGGAGAGTTTGTGGATTTTAGGAAGCAAAAAAAAAGGGACAAGGTTGGGGTTTAGAAGAAGCAGGCTTAAGGATAAAAGTCTGCTCTTTAAAAGAAAGAAGAGCGCAATTAGTAATAAGGGAGGAGACAAAGGAGAGGAAAGTTGAAGCCACGGGGGTGTAGGTAGCTAGGAGATGATTAGAAGCTTCCTCTATATACTAGGATTTGGATAAGATGATAGGTCCTAACTTTTTGTCCGCTAGCTTGATGGTAATGGAAGGATCATTTTTTAAGGAAAGAAGGGCCTTTTTTAGAAAGGAAGGGGGTGAGAAGCGAGAAGAAGAGAAGGAGGTTTTACAAAAAGTGTTCAGTTGTGAAGAGAGCGAGAAGAAAATATGTTTGACATTAAGAGAGGGAGCTAGTGGGAACCAAGAGGCATTGGGGAGGGAGAAGGGAGTTGAGCATGGCGAGACTTCTTTAAAAAAGAGCTTGAGTTGGTAGCTTCTTTCCAAGTTAGAAAAATAGTGTATTAGAGAGGAGAGAGTAAGAGGGGAGGGGGAAGGACCATATTAAAGGACAGTCTTTCCACTCAAACATGGATTTGCACAGAGTCAACAAGAGATTTTCCATCCTTTTTACAGCTTTGTTGACTAGCAGTCTCTTAGTGCCTTTGAGGTGATACTGGGTAGCCAAAAGGTCTGTTTCTTTCCAACCCTTACTATTGTTATCCCAAAAATGGGTTAGTCGTTGGAGCCGTTTGTTATTTACCTTCCTTGCAATCTCTCTTAAAAAAGGGTTCAATAATATGCCACTAGCTTGAGAGCCAAAGGGGGCCAATGTGTTATGGAGTTGTGGAAATATCTGGTTATCTCTCCCCACTCCAATGCCTCTGATGCTCTGTTACATTTTTGAACCAGTTCACTCATTATGCCACCAAGTCTCAGGCTAGAAGTTTGTCATAAGTCTCTAACCCTTTCCAATGACCACCTTTAGAGCAAAGCTTCGCCTTGTCCATCATATACTTTGTCATAATAGGCCATGCCTAGTATTTTTTTGCAAACGTGACCACAAATGTGGCGCCTCAACATGAGAACTGGGTTATCCCGATACAACCTTGCTCCACTAGCCTAGCGACTGACTCTCATTTTGCCCATTGCCAAGGCATCAAGTCATTAATGTTATTTTTCCATAGAAATCTGTTTCAAAATCTTTTTCCAGTTACATTTGGCTATTTTGATCGAGGAACGGACTAGTAAATGTTGGAATTAGGGTTGCAAAGAAGCGCACACAGCTTGGAGAGTGTGTTACTTGGTATGCAATGAAAAGATAGATAGCCCTAGAGTGATGGGCGTATATACAATGCTCGGGGGAAAAAACATCCTAAAGAGGGAAAAAATGCCCCGACGGTCCTAGTGTGTTCACAGACATCACTACCACATGTATATGGTAATAAATCCCCCCTGGAGTGATGTGGTGAACGAGAGCTGGCACATGAGTAAAGGGAAGTGCCATGCCCCGAGGACATGATCAGTCCACAAAGGGGAGTAAGCCCAAAGCTTTGCGGAAAGCTTCAAGCTTTTCATGAGACAATGCCTTTGTGAAAAGATTTGCAAGGTTGTCCTGTGTTGGCACATAAGCCAAGTTGATCTCTCCTGCTGAGAGCCTCTCCCTCACATAGTGGTAATGCACCTCAATGTGCTTTGTGCGAGCATGAAAACCTGGGTTCCTTGCAACTGCCAATGCGCTCTGACTGTGAGTGTAGATAGTGTTGGCAGTGTCCTGTCCAACACCCAAATCAGCCATAAGGCGTCTGAGCCATACACACTCAACCGTAGTTGTGAAGACTGCCCTGTACTCAGCCTCACAACTCGAAGTGGCCACAATAAGTTGCTTCTTGCTCAACCATGATATACATGAACTGCCAAGCATGAAACAAAAACCACTTGTGGACACTTTCATGTCAAAACAACCAGCCCAATCTGAGTCCAAAAAAGCATGTAAGTCTGGCGGCAATGATCCCCCCCTGGGATAAAACAAGCCAAGATGTAAAGTGCCACTATGGTAGCGGAAAATCCTCTTGATAGCCTGCCAATGCTTAGACCCTGGGCTATGCATAAATCTACTGACCTGTGAGACTCCAAACTAAATATCTAGCCTCGTGTTGCATACATAAAATGAGGTAGCCAACAACAGTTTGGTAAAGAGTGACATCAGCAGGATCGCCAGCATCATGTAGACTCAACTTCAAACCTGTTTACATGGGAGTGGCAATAAGTTTGCAATCCTCAAGTCCAAACTTACATAGCAATGTCTCTATGTAACTTTTCTGACACAAGGCAATACCACCATCACACTGCTTAAACTGTATACCCAAATAATGATGCAACAGTCCCAAATCTTTCATCTTGAAAGTAGCATTCAAATCAGCCTTAAATTCAGCAATATGTCTCTCATTTGGTCCAGTGATCAGCAAATCATCGACATAAAGAACCACAATGAGAAGTACATCATCTTCACGCTTTACATACAATGTGCTTTTTGTTGGACTGTTACGAAAGCCTCGTTTGACCAAATGAGTGTCAGTTTTCTCATACCAAGCACGAGGAGATTGCTTCAACCCATACAAAGCCTTCTTACATCTGCACACTTTGTCCTCTTGTCCTTTTATGACAAAACCACGAGGCTGCGTTACATAAACTTCCTCATATATGTCACCATTCAAGAAAGCAGTAACAATGTATGATTGATGTACATCCCAACCAAAATGAGCTGCCAATGCACATAGAAAACTCACAGTAGTCATACGACAAGTGGGAGCAAAAGTCTCTTCATAATCTATGCCTTTTTGTTGTGCATAACCCTTTGCAACAAGTCGAGCCTTATGGCAATCAATCTCACCATCCGGCTTGCATTTCAACTTGTAAACCAACTTCGTACCAATGGCCTTTTTGCCAGGAGGCAAATCACATAAAGTCCATGTGTCATTTTCTATAAGTGCATCATATTCTAATTGCATGATAGCCATCCAATTTTTTGAATTCTGCTTCATCAAAAGACAGAGGCTCCTCAATATCATGTAAGCTAGACACAACCAAAGCATAACGATCTGATGCATAAGATGCATGGCAAGAGCCTGAACAAGTACGACTAGACAAAGGTACATCCAATTTACTATCACGCAAAGTGTGCACCATCCATTTTGGCATACCTCTAGCGTGCTCATTTTCAGCCCTTTCCTCATCAAGTACATCATGTACATCTGCATCAGTAATAGGCTGATCTGTAACATTTTCAAAAACTCCCATAGGCTGTACATTTGCCTCATTGGAACTTACATTCGTATTTCCACCACTGAAAAGAGGCAACAAAGTGTCATAAATGTCCTATGAGCTTACATTACTGTCTCTAGTACATGACAGCAAGGGCTGAACAGAATCTTTCACAAACACTACATCCCGTGAAACCAGAATATGCTTTGTTTGCGGGTGATATAACCTGTAACCTTTGCTTTCAGCACTATAACCAACAAAAATACATTTGACAACCTTATTATCCAATTTTCTGCGTTGTGTTTGTGGCACCAAAGCAGATGCCAAACAGCCAAAAACACGCATGTGCTCAATAGAAGGCTTTCTATCATGCCATGCTTCATATGGAGTAATAGACTACAAAGCTTTCGTAGGACACCTGTTAAGTACATAAGTGGCACACATGATGGCCTCAAGCCAAAAAGAATGCGGCAAAGCTTGACTTTTGACCATACATCGTGCCGTTTTCATCAGTGACCTGTTTTTCCTCTCAGCAACACCATTTTGTTGAGGTGTATAAGGCAGTGTACATTGGTGTTTTATCCCATGACTAGCCAGAAATGCATTAAATTCATGAGACATATACTCCCCCCCTCGATCGGAACGGAGGGTGTCCATAGTACATTTCGAGACATTTTCAGCTATAGCCAGAAATTGTTTGAAGCACATAAAAACTTTGGACTTCGCTTTAAGAGGAAATACCCATGCATGCCTGGAGTAATCATCAATAAAAGTCACGAAGTAAAGGTAATTGCCCAAGGACAGAGTTTGCATGGGCCCACAAACATCACTATGCACAAGCTGCAACCTCCATGTGGCCCAAACTGAACCATCCTTGGGAAACTTAGAACGCTACATCTTACCCAAAATACAGCCTTCACAAACATGTTTGACAGTTGCTTCAAGAGGCGGCAAAGAAGCAACCATATCACATTTCTGCAAACGCAGCAAACTGGCAAAATTCAAATGACCAAAACGTGCATGCCAAAGTTTTGCATCTGAAATAGCCCTTGAATCTGCAACAACAATTTTGTCCACACTTGTCATACAAAGTGAGCTTATACAGTCCACGACACAAAAGGCCAGATGCAACAATTTCATCACCAAAACTGAGATCATGAACTGTACATCTGTCATCCACATTTGACTACAAGTCCAAGTCTAGCAAGTGCGGATATAGACAAGAGATTCTTCTTGATTCCAGGTACATAAAGTGCATCAACAAGTGTGAAGGAACTGCCATTTGCAGCAGTAAGCACAATCTTTCCAACTCCCTGAACCGGACAAGAGGCATTGTTGGCACAAGTGACTGAATTCCCATGAGGGACAGACTTGAGAGAGGTAAACAATTCACGATGTGAGGTAATGTGCTTTGTAGCACCACTATCGAAATACCACACATGTGAATCTGCAGCAAACTGACAAGCATGCATCAAGGACAACAGGATTGTAAGTGCACTCTACGCTAAAAGCCCATTCTGCATCAACATCAGCAACACAGTCTCCTTTCACAGAAGACGCAACAATGGCTGCATTTGTAGTGGAACCACCCTCTTTCTTCTTAGCCTCTTTGGCCTTCAACTTAGGACACGACTTGATCAAGTGATCATTAGCTTTACAATAATGGCAACGCATCTTCTTTTTGCCCTTGTCACCAGAATTTCCCGACGAAGTGCTGCCAGCAGAAGCATTAGGAACAAAAGTTTTGCCACTCGCAGCAAAACCATAAGAAGTGGTTGCATTGTTGTTACCACCATTTCTTTGAGAAGCAATAATAGCTTGTTCAACTACACGCTGTCTAGTCCTTCTTTTTTTGGGAAAGTGACTCTTGCAACAACAATGTGCATAATGCATCAAACTTGACAACTTCTGGATTTCCTTGGGTCATAAGTCTCGAACTACTAGCAAAAGTCTGGTAAGAATCTGGTAAGGCATCAAGAACAGTCTGCAAAAGGGAACTTTCTGAAATGACTTCTCCTGTAGAAATAAGTTGCTCATTGATATCCTTGACACTAGCAAGGAAAGTGTCCATATCATCTTTCTCATGCATAATCTTCGACTCCAGCTCTTTACGCAGCAAAGCAATTTTAGCCTCATTGAGACTTGCATAAAGACCAACCAAAATATCCCAAGCCTGTTTTGCAGATTTTGCTGAACGGATGTGAGGAACAATGGTGCGCTTCATAGACAACTCAATCAATGCATGAGCTTGCGCATCCTTAACATCCGTTCTGCCGTAGGCAAAACAACTCTAACAGACCTGTAACATCGCCTACATCCTCATAACCAGGACGTACATCAATGCCATGCACAATCTTCCAGAGGCCCTTTGACACAAGAACATGTTGCATCATATAAGCCCACATAGGGTAATTGTCCCCATCGAAACTGTCCTCAGTAGCAAACATCTTGAACACATCTGTGTTGTTGTTGTCAGCCATGGTAAATGTTGCACCTGATGTGAAAACTGCCCGAAAATAGGAGAAACGTAGCGGGAACAACACGTGCTATATAGCACAAACCGTAGAAGACTATAAGGCACCTGTTATGCAGAAAACGGCACCGACAGAAACTCTGCACAAAATGACGAAATAGCCTTTGCAGTACTACCTGTAGTGGAAACGGAGCCCGAAATGAGCCCGAATAAAAAATCTGAGCAAACTACGCTCTATGAGCATACCCGAAATATTTTTCGACCTGCGAACGCTCGCCAAAGCTCACTGAAATCGAAGAGAGTGAGCAGGCGTGTGCTGGAGCAGCCGGCGACTGAGCCCGGGAGGACGCAACCTGCTCTTATACCAATTGTTGGAATTAGGGTTGCAGAGAAGCGGACACAGCTTGGAGAAGACGAAGGAAGCTCAAAGCACACAATAGAGAGTGTGTTACTTGGTATGCAATGAAAATCTAGATAGCCCTAGAGTGATGGGCATATATACAATGCTAGGGGGAAAAAACCTCCTAAAGAGGGGAAAAATGCCCCTACGGTCCTAGTGTGTTCGCAGACATCACTACCACATGTATATGGTAAAAGTAAAGGCAATGTAAGGGATCATAAAAAAATAATCACTTTAACTCGTCTTGGAAAGGACAATAACACATACTCCTACCTTCTCATTTTACATCTGACCTTTTCCAACACCCACTGGAATCTTTGCTTCTGCATTATGTCAATCCACAAGGGGGCTCCCAGATGTCGGAAGATCGTTCCTTTTGATACAATCTCTCCCATCCCAAAAAATGGATCGAATGAGTCATTTTCGAAGAGAGAGATCAATCTCGATTTCTTGATATTGCACTTTGATCCAAAGGCTATAACAATTGTTTGCACAATATCAAGAGCTTTCTTGACTATCTAAGAGAAATATTTTGAGAAGAAGAGGGAATCATCCATGAAAAGCTTTGCCAAGAGTTGGGCATTACCAGGCAAGGTCAACCCTTGGATCTCCCCTGTCACAACACTAGCTTCGAGCATAGTAATCAGAGGATGAGAGCCAATGGAAAAAGGCAAGGGGGCTAAAGAACATCCTTGCTTAATAGATCTTAAGAGTTCAAAAGGGCCCACATATTATTGAACAAGAGATTAGAGTGGCTACCAACGCCAAGGGTGTGAAGCAACTCACAAAGCTGAGGCCCAAAGCCCAACGATTTCATGATATCTCTTATGAAAGCCCAAGTAATCCTATCATATGCTTTGTCTAGGTCGAGTTGAAGAAGAATGCACTCTTGCTTGGTGAGTGTTGGTGTTCTCCCATAAATTGACCTTCCTTAAGTAAATCCGTAGTCAGGAGGGGAGATGGCTTTGTCCAGGATGTGGGAGAGCCTAAGGGGCGACAGCTCTAGCAATGATTTTATAGGCCACATACATCATAGATATGGGACGCTAGTGCTTCAATTATGAGCACTAGGCTTGCTTTAGGATAGGTTTAATGAGCCCTCTCTTTATGCATGAGTCCAAAGCCCCTTCGAGAAAGGCTTGGTTAGCCATACACATAATCGGAGACTTGAGATCAGCCCAAAATTCCTTGAATAATTTCGTAGCCAAACCGTCCTAACCAAGGAACATCTCCTTCCCTAAAGCTTGCAGATCAAGCGAGCATTCATCTTCAAAAAAAGCCTTCTCAAGCAGGTTGGCTTCCGAATGGGAGGCCGTCTTACTAACACTCACTAGCATAGTAGCTTTTGCTTCATCCACTTCTTGAGAGCGGGGCTTATGTTGGCCTATAATCTAGCTTAAATGATCAAGTATTAGCTTAGCTATTTCATCTTGGTCTCGTACAAGATTCCCTTCCCCATCCGTAAGGGAGTGGACAAGGCCTCGACTCCTCTTGATTTTCATGGCCCTGAAAAAGTGTGTCTGATTGGTGGTCTCTGGCTGAAGAAAGGTCTCCCTGGAAAGTAATCTTGCCCTCCTAGCCTCCTCAAGTTGTTCATCGAGGCCAGCTTTTACTTCTAGCCACCTCTTGTGCTCTTTTTCGAAAGCCGACCTTGTCATCTTCATCTTCTAGTTGCTTTAGTCACTCCTCACATGCCTTTTTCACTCTAGGGCTTGAGGTTTTGGGCGCTTTTTGAATAGTTTTGGCAAAAAAATCCCAAGCTATAGGGTTAGCTAGACCAACATATTTATTTACCTTGCACAAAGATTTTTTGGTTAGACTTTGAAACAAGGGGTCTTTGAGCAGGTGTTCCCCTTTGTTAAGCAACTTCTAGACCCTTTGGGACACTGCCCCTCCCTTTGGGTTTTTTGAGTTTCATGTATAGAGGCAAGTGATCAAACATGCTATGTGTTGTCACCACCTTCATTTCAAAAAGTGACGGGATCTAGTCAGCTTGGTGAGAATAGTAGTATCTATCTAGCCGGGAGGCTGTGCCTGCATGTTACAGGATGGTGTACATAATAATCGACGTGTTATCCCATGGAAGTATCTCCCACAAGTCCATTAGAGCCCCGTTCTCACAAAGGCTCAACCATTTAGTTTTTCCCGATCATTCAATAGGCTTGAGGAGCTTTTCTATTCTCCACCATATTGAAGCCTCCAAGGAGGAGCCAATCACCCTCAATAGGGGAATCTCTGAGGTGCATCCACAATCTGGCTCTTTCCTTAACATTGTAGGGGCCATAAATGTTTATTATGGTGATTGGATGATCTACCCAAATGACTCCCACTCCTAGAGCTGTCTTAGAGGGATGATTCAAAACCACTTTTGGCTCTAGGTCCCTGTTCACAATAGAGAGGATGCCAATGTACTTGTCCATTCCCTCTCTACAGAACACCAACTTCTTCCCAAATGATTGCTTTCTTTTGCTGGAGCATCTAGGTGATGCTCCTAAATGGCCCAGCAATTTACCTCCTTACCCCTCCTAACTTCCTCCCATAAGAGGGTGTTCTTCTTCCGAGTTTTCAATCCCTTCATATTCCATGATTGGATAGCTAAATCTTCCATCATTGGGAGAGGGGTACATACTCCTTCGCCTCGACGAACTCTTCCCATTGTCCTCTTTCGTGTTGTCCTCCTCCATTGGCACCTTCCTAGTTTTAGCATGGGGGTTTGCAAGCCTACCAGTCATAAAGTACTCATGGACTGTATCCCGCAACAGGTTGTCATATAAGAAAGGGGTTTTGTGAATATCAGGGAGGCATTCTTTTTGTTGTCCAATCGCCCTAGCTCGGGATTTTAAGTGCTTGCATGAGATGTTTGAGATCTACTATCTTTCATCCTTCTTCATAAAGGAGGGTGATAGCACAATCTTCTGACACACTAGGGTTGCCGTTTTCTACTAGGCGGTGGAAGAGAAGCGATATCTTGGGGTGGCCTTTCCATTGCCTTGCCGGGGCTTGTGTGGGCTTCTCTAAACTTCCAAGGTATTTCACACTATAATTCTGCTCCTTCTCCTTCCTTGGTGTTCTTATCTGGTGGATTCCCATTTTTAGTACCTAACTATGGCGTTGGATGCACGTCGCTTTCCCCATCCTTGAGGCCCTCTATTTTGACCAAAGCAGTACGGCAAGATCTTGCAGAATGCCTAAATTTGTTAGACTCAAAGCATGCACCAAAAAAAGTGCCAAAGTACAAAGGGATGACCTTCAAGCCAACTCCCACATTTACTACCAGATTCTTTGGCTTAGGCTTCTTGACATCCCACCAGGTACAGACCTTGTTCGCTGCAATACACGAATGTACTTATTTTAAATAAGACAAGGTGAGACTTGCATTAGCATTCTAGAAGCAAAAACTAAAAAAAAAGTTATTTGAGGCTATGAAATAAAGGGAACTACTTACAAATCTAGAAAAAAAATTATTTCAAGGCACCCTATATAACATAGGTCTATTAGTACCGTAGAAAAATACATATTCAAATGTACTCATGACCCCCTTCTTCAATAAGGCTTGTTTATAAGCCAATAAGTGAATCAAACAAATTGATAAAATGGTGCATTACTTTTTTTTTAACTTTACTCACAATAGCAAGTAGTATATATATTAATAAGCAAAAAGAATTACAAGAGCATCCATGCTCCAAAAGAGCCATGTCATCACAGTAATACAACCCAACTACTATCGACAAGCACATCCACATATAAAAAACATGCCAATCATCATCTCAGAGACATATCATAACTAGATAGATACAATGGCTAATCGGGGAGCCACCCCATTGCAGAAAGCAACATAAACTTGGCTGACCAGGGAGCCACCCTCGAGGAAGAGAAATACCTAAGAGGTTGCCACTGGAACTGCGCCTGGTGGTGTCGGGCAAAGTGATGCATTACTGTAAAAAGAAAATCTCTATTAGCTTCACAAACTAAATGGAAGAGAAAAAAAATTATTTTATATTTTGCAACACAACATGTGATTAGAGCTCATTGAAAACTAAAAATACATGTGATTAGAGCTCATTGAAAACTAAAAATAATTACAATAACATCGTGCTTGAATTGAGCCATGGCACCATAGTTCATATTCCCAAACCAAACACCCCATGCATGTATAGACTGACGAGGAGTCCTTCTATAAGATGATATAGGCCCTACATCGCCCGTCGCTATGCATCATGGTAAGGAGAGCTGGACAAACAGTAGGTAGGTGCTCCCACCACCAAGGAGGTCTAGCTCTTTGGGAGATGCTAGATTTGCATCTTCCACCTACACAGGGGTTAGTCTTTATCTTCGAAGGAAAGGGATGGCTTCGTTGCCCTCGTTTCCAAAAAAACAGCAGTTTTGTAGTAAAGGAAAGGAGAAGAAGGTTGCCCGACTAGGCTCCCCCATAGGTTATTCCCTGTAGCATAGGCCTCCTTGCCCACTCTCCTCTTAGACCCACGCGACATGGCTCACAAAAACCCCTAGAAAGCATTTCTATCATAAGTACCTAGAACAAACCTTAAAAGAGCTTCCATGATGCTTCTTTTTTGCTTTCTGAAACAAGCCTCAAGATGAAGAGAGTTAGAAGTACATTTGAATGCTTTATATTTCTTGCATTGATTTGGACTTCCCCTTTTGTTTGTGAACAATTGAAATATTCTTTTTGTTTTTGGCCTGTGGAAGGCCATAGGGTTTGGGCTGCAAAGTTGTTGCAATTTTTTGGCCGTTCGATATATTTACTGGATGAATGCCACGTGGCCCTAGGTTCACTAAAGGTTGTTTGACCCTGCTTCTTGCTAGCGATTGCTTTGCTTTCTCCTCCCTGCTTGATCTAAAGCTGCTGCAAATTGAGAACATATCATCTGTTCTGTAAGTATTGTATGGCTCAGCAAATGCCACCGATGCATCCTGTTCCAGGACAGCACGCTCCGACATTGTCATTGTGTGTCACAGTGAGTAAGAGAGTGAGAGAGAGAGAGAGAGAGTGTGTGTGTGTGTGTGTGTGTGGGTCTTACGTCTAAAACACTACTAGATCTTGTTTTTTAGGGTCCATTCAAATAGATAATCAGAATCAATGTCCAAAATAAGGTGTTTAGAACTATATTGCCCAAATTTTGACCTTGGAAATCAAAGGTTGAATTAAATTGAAACGGGGAAATCTATGCTTCAAACTGGGATATGTGAGCATTGATTAACTTGAGTAATGGGGCTCGGTCGGTAAAGGATGGCCTTCATACTTTGCGTATTTCTGTTGGGATCGGATGGGTGCAAGCAATGTAGACTCCTTGTCAGCATGGAGACCATTGCAAGGCTGTAATAATTCACACACCTAACTCCTTGTTGCCATACCATACATGTCATGTGTAGCGTATCACAAGAAGCACAAGAATTCTCACAGCGTGACTTACCTCAACATCATGAGCTTCTGTGAGGGGGGCACCGTATACCTGGCTAGGTACGATTCGGGGCAAGGGGCTTAGCAGTAGCATCATGCACACGCAACGGTTGTCTCGTATCCCGCAGCCCCACTCTTCTTATGCTCTGGTTATACCTTTTCCGAGCTGTCTCTACATGCAACAGCTCACAAGACTTAGCAAGGCCAAGCTCGGGCATCAGTCCTTCATTAGCTTTTGACTTATGCATGTCTACACATGCTCGCATTTCTCGCTCGCCTGAGGGGAGTGAATTAAGAGGCTCCATCTGACGCTCTTTATGTTCATGCTCGCTTGAGTAACTCGCAATGTTGCTTCCTGGCTCGGAGGCCTCCATATACGTTGCCTCTCGAGGAGAGGCTCATGATGTTATGCATTGTATGAAAAACATTGAGAGACTCTGTTTTCCTGGATGAGAAAATTTCTAAATCTTCTTGTGTATGCAACCTGGCGAGGGATTTGAAACGTGACATTTTCCAAGATTAAATAGCTTGTTTGCTTGCTCACCCAAAAAGAAATCATATTCTGTGCAAGCTTGTTCGCATCCTTTCAATAAGTTCATTTCCACGCCTCGTTCTTCCTTTGCTTTTGTGAGTGTGCTGCTTGGAGGATGTTTTTTACACTCTCTTTGCTTTCCTCAACTAGTCAATGGTATGGTTAATTGGATTCTTGCTTTTCTTTTCCTCTTGCAGAACTGCGTAGGTTCGTTGAGTCTCCTCCATGTCCTGCAGGAAAACGTTCATCGCAACGGGTGGTGTCAAGCTCTGTCGGGTCGCCGCCAGATCCGGCCTTCGAGGAAATCGCAACTGGGAAGAGGTGTAGGCGTGCGTTGCTTCAAGGAAGCCCTTCTACCGATCCCGTTGGCACTGCAGGTATGGCCGATGCGCACAATCCTTCTTTGTGGAACAGCCTTAACGTGTCTACGGTGTTCTTCGCTACAGTGCATTCTTTACTGTCGAGTTGCGTTAAGATGGTGCTCTGCTTTTTTTTTGCAAGCAAAGGATACTCTCCACTAGGAGAGGAGTGCGCACAAGCACCGTCTTCTTATCAACAACAACTTTTTTGCCCATCTCGCGAATTAGGGAAAGCTGTAGCCTCATTTTCTAAAGTTGGCCAATCTTCAACTGCTCAGAATGTCTTGGACAGTGGCAAGCTACTGGACAAAGGGAAAAGCTTGTTAGTCAAGGAAACCTTGCCGCTATTCATGATCAGCGATATAGATGAGGATAGTAAACCTTTTTCCATAGAGGGGAAAATCTTGAATTGGTATGGCACATACCATTCCATCTCGTCTGGGCAAAAGAAAAATGCACGTTACTTCAAGTTCGACATCGTCGATGCCGAGTGCATTGACACGATCACGGTCGTGATTGTGGATCCCTTCATTGAGACCTACACCAGGGAGCTCAAGATCAGCTTGTTCGTCAGGCTTGACTGTCCTCTTGTGAGGGCTAAAAACCATAACGGTGCTGGGTCAGCTTTGTTCTCCTTGCATGTCGATGTGTCGAAAACCATTAGACCTTGTGACCCATTCCCTGTTACTTTAGCTTTCTATCATGAGACCAAGTGTCATAAAAATTAATATCTATCCAACCCAAATGATTTTCTCATATTAAACTGATCACTTAATGTGGGAGAATACACGGGAACAAGGGTTAAGATATAGACATGCGCTTATAGATCTATCTCAACACGGGGCCAATGGTTAAGGGGCCCAAATGAGAGATGGTCTATCAAAGAGCAAGGCTAACCAATGGAGCATAAGACCTTAGGGTTAGCTTCATTGAAGACCTCCAATAATGTGTGTAAAAGTCCTTTGACCTTAGGCAAGCTAGGGCTGAGCTTGAGGTGGGAACCCGGCCTAAGCTCGAGGTGCTTGTCCTGCTTGAGGTGCTTGACTGGCTCCATGCTTGAGGTGCTTCACTTGCTACATGATTAAGGTGCTTGAGGTGCCTTGAGATGCTTGCCTGAGATGCTTGTGGGAACACCCCCTAGTTCAAGTGCTTTGTCATGCTTGATGACTAAGGGACTTGCTCATCCAAAGTCAAAAAGATCCCTACAAGGGGGGGTCGACCCAAGCAAGCTAGGGGGTTGCTTAGGGGGTATACTCACCCACACACACTCACAAACACTCTCATGGGGTGCTATGCAAAGTGCAAGAGCTCCATCTCCTTCTCGAAGCTCCTGGAGAAGTTGAGAGCCTACACCAACTCTCTTGGCTATGGAATGAAAATCCAACCAAGAGCTATGCTTCAATGCTTAAGCTTGCCATCTTCTTCTTCTCCATTACTATGCTATTATGTATGCTAGCAACAAGAGTATGATAAGTGAGGAACTAATTCTTTCTCCTATGAAATG
Organism: Adiantum capillus-veneris; assembly: GCF_014529385.1. NCBI lineage: Eukaryota > Viridiplantae > Streptophyta > Polypodiopsida > Polypodiales > Pteridaceae > Adiantum > Adiantum capillus-veneris. The sequence continues at coordinate 44,266,761 of NC_140945.1, forward strand.
TTTCTTCTTCCTCTTCCCTACCCTCATTCCCTGCTAGCTCTCTCCACCTTCGAAGGTGTTTGAGGTCTTGGGATTGAGGCTTGGGATAGTTAATGCTTTCTACAAGTGCATGTTATGCTTATTGCAAGAAGGCTAATGGTTTATTGCAAGTAGATTAATTGTATTGCAAGGTAGATTAATTATTGCTTTAAGCACAAGTTGATGCATAAAAGTATACATCTTCATGCACTCAAATGATTTAGGGAACACAAAGATTAATGATGTTCACAAGTTCTTGATTGTTATCAAGCTAAGATTGATTGTTGAGATTATGCAAAAGCTTGGTGTGTGAACCTTCCATCTCCATATTGCCAAGGAGGTCTCAAGGAACACAAAGATTGTATTGTACCAAGTCTCTCTTAATGAGAGAATCTATAATACAAATGCTTTTTGGAGGGGGGACCGGCTCCACATAAATCCGGTCCTCAACTGTTGTCATATTCTCTATACTCTCTCTCTTGTAAAAGTATTGTTCATGCCTAGTTAATTAAGTGTTATGATAGAGTTGCTACTACCAATTAAGTTCACCCTCTATGCTCTCAAAATTGCTCACTCTAAATTTCGCTATTCTCTAAGTTCATAGGCCATTCCCATTACATTGGTATCAGAGCCTTTGGTTTCTCTTTTCTTGCTTAAGAAGAGGGGTCCTTAAGTAGCCTATAAATGGTTGATGTTGTTAATTATAATAGGGTAAGTGGAACTGGGATCTAATATCGGTTTTGTTAAGCCCACTATGTGGGGGATGGTGCACACCTCGGGAGCTTTGGACTTAATAATGGAGTCTTTTTAGACATGCCTACGGCTTTACCATTATTGAGCCATAAGAAGTCTGAAAGGAGCTAGCCCTTGGCAATTCTTCTATGTTAGACCTACTCCTCTACTCTCTATAATTAACCACTTTGAGCCGTGGGTGTAGATACTTGAGAGCTGATTTTCAAAGGCTAAGAGGAGTGGCAACTAAGGTTTTGAATTGCCAAAGCATACACTAAGTACATACATAAATTTTGTTAACATGGCTGACAATAATCAAGAGAGTAGAATGAACATTGATAACTTTGATTTTGCACATGAAAGTGCTAATGATGATGCTCCCATGTTTATCAAATGTCTTGTTTCTAAGCTGCAACAAGCTAAGGAAAACCCATTCCTACAAGGTGAAGTTTTCCAACAACTTCATAGTTATGGGATTCTCCAAACTCCCCCAAAAGAGAGAGCACCTGAGAAGTCTCTTCATGAGATTTCCAAGAGAGGGCTCTCTACGGCGAGAGAAGAGGAGAACCCATACGAAGCGCTTAAATGTTTACTAGCAGGCTTACCTCCATCCAAGAAGAAAGATAAAGTCTCTACTTTAGAGCCTTCACCAAGAGGAGGAGAAGGAAGTGAGTCTTCCAATACTTCCAAAGATATGGCTCCAAGAAGACGGCAGCCTCAACAATCTCCAACTTCCCCCAAGAGGGAAAGATCACTGCAAAGTCCTCCTCCTCGTTATCACAAAAGGGAAGAGAGGTACCAAATAAAGGAAAAGAAGAGAAAGAGGTCACCCTCTTCTCCATCTTCATCAACTTCCTCATATTCCAATGAAGGTAGCGGCTCTTCTCTCAAAGAGCCCAAGAGGAAAGGCCATCGTAAGTTCTATCCGGTATGGAGAAGGTCCAAGAAGCTAAAGAAGTTCAAAGAGGGAGGGAAGAACACCACTTTCCTTGCCTATGCTGGCACCTTTGGTGCTATGGACAAGGTCTTGGCCTTCATCCAACAGCTTGATGCGGCCTTTGGTGATGAGGGCTTCATAGAGTCCTCTAAACTGCGTCAAGTATCTATGCATTACCAAAGTTCCGCTCGACAATGGTGGGATAGCCTACAAGCTCAAAGAAATGCTCCAAAGACATGGAAGGCTTTAAGAGCCTCCATCATAAAACAGTTTCTGGCAAGCAACGCTCAAGAAAATGTCCTCACAGAATGGCAAAACTTGAAACTCTCTCCCTACGAGTCTATCCAAAAGTATGTAGATAAGTTTTGGGATTTATTTCTCAAAGCCACTATCTACAAAAAGATAGACTTTGGGGAGCAAGAGCAACAATTATGTGCGGGTATTTCTGAAGAGAAGGCTGAGTATATTAACTCACAAAGGCCTAATACCATATCGGCGGTCATACACCATACTATGGTCGCCTCTCAAATCGATTCCCAACAAGGGGTTAAGAAAAACTCTAAACCCATGGAAGTCAAGGATCAAAATGAGCCTAGAGGGAGGACTAATGCTCAAACTTCCTCCAAAGGCAACTCTAGCAACACCGATAACAAAGTTAAGGAGAAAGGAGTCTATAAAGGTAAGAATAAACTCTCTGCAATAGAGCTAGAGTGTTATCGTAAGGATAACAAATGCTACAAGTGTGGACAACAAGGGCATGTCTATCGTGCTTGTCCCCAAAGAAATGCACGCAACAAGCCACCTTGAGTTTCTATGTTGGAAACTCCAAAAGAGGATGCTTATAGAAAAAGGCTTTTGTTTTTCCTATGCTAGAAGATATGTACATACATGTTTATGAGTCGGGTAGTATCCTATCCCTTGTAAATATGCATGCTTTCATAAGTTAATGAAAATTTGTATTTTCATATATATGATTTCTGTTAGAAAGTCTATAAATGAATTTAATGTTTCAACCAATTACAATATTATTAAATAAATAAATAAATAACGGGAATCAAGAGGAATAAGAATTGTCTAAATTCCTAAATGGATTCCAAAATGTTTTTAATGATGATACCCCCGTGAGCTATCTCCACAATGAGGGGACAATGGCCATACAATGGAGCTTTTACCATGAAGCTCATTGCCTAATAAGCCTCCTTATTGAGCTTTACAAGCTCCACAAGAGGAGTTCAAAAAGGCAATAACATGGACTGGTAAGTTTCGAGAGAGATTCACTAATTAGGTCACATTATCTCTAAAGGTGGTATTTCTATGGATCCACAAAAAGTAGAGGTAATAAAAGATGGCCTAATCCAAGGAATCTACATGAGTTGCAAAGCTCTAAAGGTATGAGTGCATACTAAAGATGCTTCATAGGAAAAATCCATGCTTATAGAAGGTCCAATACATGACTTAACAAAAAAGAACGTTAAGTACACATGGACCGCAAAGAGAGAAAAATACTTCTAAAAAGTTTAAAGAGAAACTTATTTCTCAACTTCTGGGATCTCTCAAAGCTATTTGAGGTCCAATGCAATGCCTGGATGACTGCCTTTGAGCAAAACTTTGCTTCAAGAAGGGAATACCATAGCATACGAGATTCAAAGACTCAACTCCAATGAGCGAATGTTGGTCATATACAAAAGGACCTATGAGCTGTTTTAAATGCTCTAGACACACGGAAGTACTTCTTGCGGACTCTATTCATGATGCAAACCAAGCTCTCGGACAATCAAATGAGGTAGGAAAATTTCTTTTTGCATCTTAAATTCTACTTTGCTCACATTGCTGGCAAGCACAATCATGTAGCCGATGCACTTTCCCAATGGCCAAGGGTAGATAGGATATCAATAGCAACTTACAATGAGCTATGTTTTATGATAGTTAAATATGCTTCTAACCCAGGCTTTAGGGATATGATAATAGCCTTACAAATGGAAGAAAAAGAACCACTCACGTAAAAGGATGGTTATCTTCCATACCTCAATAGGCTATATCTTCCTTGCTTCCCATGCTCCTTCCATATGCGGGGCAAAGAGGAATTCGAATTTGCTCTGCTAGGAGTAGAAGCATACTTGTATTGGCTTACCAAGAAACAATAACATACAAGAGAATGTTTCAAAATGTATGGTATACCAAAAGATGAAGTATGAAAAAAGGACCATGGCTTTCCAACATCTAATAGTGTTGGATAGAAATCCTACCATGACCATTAATTTTTGATAGAATCTCTATCAGAACTAGAGTAACCCTCTTATGTCGGCCTACTATTCCAATGGATGGCCAAAAGATACAAAACTAATAACCCTTGATCTACTAAAAGCCTGTGATTCGAAGTAGATCAATGCTCAAAATGAGAGAAGTACTTATCTTAACAACAATATGTCTCTAATAACGTGAACATACTTCTAAGGAGAAACTACCTTTCAAGGCTAAAGACGGAAGATCCGAAAGTCCCTTGTAGCTTAAGATACCTGGGAAGATCTTCATTGCAAAAGAGTATAGCCGAGATAAAAAAGAATCTTTTTACAAGATTAAACAGGCTATATCAAATTATTAGCTAGGCAAAAGAGGCTCTTGCCGTTAGGCACAAAAGAGCCTTATCCTTTCTTTTTTTTTTTAAAGGTTGGGTCTTACTAAACTTTCCCAAGGCTCATCTAAGGCAAATTACACACAAATGAAGACCCGCCACAGATCGAGGATGAAGCAGAGGATCTCCAACCCAAGTTCATCCTTCAACAAGAAGACAAGGTATTAAGAAATGGTAAGATTACTGACAGTATCTTATTTAATTATCCTTTCAAAGATGCTAAATGCATGCAAAGAACATGGCTTAAGGATAATATGAACCTTGTTAATGATTCTTACAATGACACAAAAGAGTAAGCAAATGTAAAAGAAATGCATTTTAAATGATCAATGTTTTTGTCTTATAAGACTCTCTTTTTATGTTTTGTGCACAAATTTTAAAGTATGCATACTTAGGATCATGTTTGTGGTGACTACGTCTCCCAAACACCAAGTAGACCTTGTCACTCTACTTTGGAAGTATGATATGGACTAAAGAGAGTAGACATGCTTGCGGCAGACAATGTCTCTCAAGCACCAAGTGGATTAGTCATCCACTCTGGAATGATGTCGTAGGGTAAAAATGGATCCTCTACCCGCTAAGACCAATGGACTAATGGGTGAGACTTTACCATCTCTACCTCATAGTCGAGGACGACTATGATTTCAAGAGAGAGGTAATGTCATAAAAATTAATATCTATCCAACCCAAATGATTTTCTCATATTAAACTGATCACTTAATGTGGGAGAATACACGGGAACAAGGGTTAAGATATAGACATGCGCTTATAGATCTATCTCAACACGGGGCCAATGGTTAAGGGGCCCAAATGAGAGATGGTCTATCAAAGAGCAAGGCTAACCAATGGAGCATAAGACCTTAGGGTTAGCTTCATTGAAGACCTCCAATAATGTGTGTAAAAGTCCTTTGACCTTAGGCAAGCTAGGGCTGAGCTTGAGGTGGGAACCCGGCCTAAGCTCGAGGTGCTTGTCCTGCTTGAGGTGCTTGACTGGCTCCATGCTTGAGGTGCTTCACTTGCTACATGATTAAGGTGCTTGAGGTGCCTTGAGATGCTTGTGGGAACACCCCCTAGTTCAAGTGCTTTGTCATGCTTGATGACTAAGGGACTTGCTCATCCAAAGTCAAAAAGATCCCTACAAGGAGGGGGGCGAGCCTACAAGGGGGGGGATGAGAGAGAACACACACACACACACACACACACACACACACAAGGGAAACCCCAGCTTGAAGAGGCAGCAAGGACACTTGTCAAGTTCCTCCTCATGTTGCCCTCATGGTGTGCCTGAAGCCTATTGGTTGGCCACCCAAGGGGTCCAATGATAATTTAGGATATTTAATTAATTGATTTTGCATTTATCAAGTCCTCTCTCTCAAAGGGGAAAGGGGGACACTTGTCCCAAGGCTACCCCTATTGCTTGTAATGGCTCCTGCTTGTGATTGGCTAGGCCTGGAGGGGTCCAATGAGCTTCAAGCATGAGCTACAAGGGGGGGTCGACCCAAGCAAGCTAGGGGGTTGCTTAGGGGGTATACTCACCCACACACACTCACAAACACTCTCATGGGGTGCTATGCAAAGTGCAAGAGCTCCATCTCCTTCTCGAAGCTCCTGGAGAAGTTGAGAGCCTACACCAACTCTCTTGGCTATGGAATGCAAATCCAACCAAGAGCTATGCTTCAATGCTTAAGCTTGCCATCTTCTTCTTCTCCATTACTATGCTATTATGTATGCTAGCAACAAGAGTATGATAAGTGAGGAACTAATTCTTTCTCCTATGAAATGTTTCTTCTTCCTCTTCCCTACCCTCATTCCCTGCTAGCTCTCTCCACCTTCGAAGGTGTTTGAGGTCTTGGGATTGAGGCTTGGGATAGTTAATGCTTTCTACAAGTGCATGTTATGCTTATTGCAAGAAGGCTAATGGTTTATTGCAAGTAGATTAATTGTATTGCAAGGTAGATTAATTATTGCTTTAAGCACAAGTTGATGCATAAAAGTATACATCTTCATGCACTCAAATGATTTAGGGAACACAAAGATTAATGATGTTCACAAGTTCTTGATTGTTATCAAGCTAAGATTGATTGTTGAGATTATGCAAAAGCTTGGTGTGTGAACCTTCTATCTCCATATTGCCAAGGAGGTCTCAAGGAACACAAAGATTGTATTGTACCAAGTCTCTCTTAATGAGAGAATCTATAATACAAATGCCTTTTGGAGGGGGGACCGGCTCCACATAAATCCGGTCCTCAACTGTTGTCATATTCTCTATACTCTCTCTCTTGTAAAAGTATTGTTCATGCCTAGTTAATTAAGTGTTATGATAGAGTTGCTACTACCAATTAAGTTCACCCTCTATGCTCTCAAAATTGCTCACTCTAAATTCCGCTATTCTCTAAGTTCATAGGCCATTCCCATTACACCAAGATAAGCACATTTCTTGATGACGCTGCAATTTCTGAGACTACTAGCCCACGTCCGCCCTTAGCGACACTGGCGTTTGTTGTCCTGAAAAGTCGTAATTTCCATCAAAGAATTGGTACTACATTTGGGGATTTGGTTGTTGCTGATGGCCCGACCCCATACGACAAAGCAGTTTTACGTATCAGAAGCATTGGCTTCAACATTTCTTTCTTTCGATATTGACAAACCTTTTGTCATATGTAGGTCAGCTTTGTCAACTCTCGAAAGCAAGAGTACGATCGGGTCATGGCCCAGATGGCTAGGGAGGACATGATTATGTTTGTGGCTAGGAATATTGGCCTCTTTGTTGGCAAGGTGCACACATTGTCTGTTCTAGATGTCACAACTTTGGCCCCCGTGCGAGGATCACGTTTGAAGGAAGAATTGACTATAGCATTTCATAGATAGTGTGAGACTCTCGGCTACAATAGAGAGGTGACTTTGCATGGTTTGCACTCAACCGGATGAAGACATCTTTAGTGGTCTTTACACGTTTGTTTTTTTTTGTACGTTGTGGGTACTTTGCGCTTTGTGAACTTCAATAGAGCTCTCTTGCATTCCCAGTGCTTAGTTTGTGACTCACCGAAGGTGAAGAAGGTTGAAGGCCGACTGTTTTGTTCTCTTTGTGATAAAGATCACGTCATCAACACGACGCTCAGACTGGAGACACAGATTCGAAGCAGCATTGACAGACGTGTTGTGGCAGTTCAAGTGTCAGGATCTATGGTGGATCGTCTTCTGGGCTTGCCAAGGAGCTTCAAGGAGGTGTACATGGAGAGCATTCCAGAGGCAAGGGATATTTTATCGACATCTGTTGTCGAGGGTGTGTTCAAAATTGACACAAATGGGTCTATGATATCTTTCACTCCTCGGTTGGAAACCTAGATGCTTTGAGAGCATGTATTTGAATAGCTTTTGGCCTTTCACCACGAATAACTATCCTTCCTTACCTAGACCCCTCTACAATCGATGAACTAAATTTTGGCTTGTCCATTGTATATCCCGTTTCAGAAGAAAGTCCGTGGTGTCTCTCCATAACTCGCTCTCTACTCTTCCTTCCTCTCCATCTTTTCAACCTTCCAAAGCACAGACTTTCTCTCTCTCTCTCTCTCTCTCTCTCTCTCTCTCTCTCTCTCTCTCTCTCTCTCTCTCTCTCTCTCTCTCTCTCTCTCTCTCTAACACACGTACACAAACAAACACACAAGCTAACTTAATGTTTACAATCTTTGTGTGTCTTTCCAATGACTCACTTGGCCGAACACGATGTCTATAGCATTTTTGCGGCACAGTTTCCGAACAATTCAGACATCTTCCTCGTGCTACACTATCTCCAAAACTCAACAGGTGCACCGCATGACCTTAGATCAAATTTGCTCAACGACTTGTTTTAGACCTTCTTTCATGATAGACATGCTGTCCCGGGTGCATGCCTCTTCTTCTGTACTGATGGGGCCACTAGCGCAATGACAGTCACAAAATTCTCGTCTTTGTATTCAACATGCACCAACTCACTTGCCCTTAGCCTCGACATATTAACGGCCTTCGCTCGCTTTGGGACTTGTAGGTTAAAAGTGTATTTGAAAAGAAATGGAAGCGTGAGAAAAATCATCTTGTGGATGCCATCGAAACCATTTCTTGCAAAGGGCATTCTGCTCTCCGAAACAAGCAACGGCATCACATACCTTCCCACCTTCACAACGTGCTCAAGCCGTGCACGTGTTCGATGGAAAGAAGATGAGGTGGCCACTTTGCATCAACTATCCTTGTTGCATGAGGCTTTGCCAGATATTGAGGTCGTCCGCATGTTCCAAGCCAAACACCCACACACGTTGCACACAACCCGGGCCGTGAAATGCAAGCTTTCACGCCTGAAGAGCAAGAAGGGCTTGGTCACCGGTGCTTAGATACGACGCACCCATGCCAGGTTGAGCAAGGCGATTAAGAGATACAACAAAAGCATCAAGGACAAGCCCATTACACCTTGCGAAAAATGTGGACGCTTGCTTTTCCGCTGCCAGCTAACACGTCAGCTTCTACCTTCAGTTGTGGAATCCACTTCAAGGAAGCGAAGACGCTATGTGGATGTGTACGTCTGCAACCAGTGCAAGAAACACTTGACAAGCAATAGCAACCGCCTGTGGAGCTTGCAAGAGACAGGGTTCAATCCAACGCTTCCCTTCGTGTCAGATCTAAACCTCGTAGAGACACGCTTGGTCTCCATTCGTATTCCCTTCACCAAGATACGTGAACTGACGTATGATGGTCAGTATGGGCTTAGAGGTAGTGTTGTCAATGTGCTTGCCAACTTGGAGAAGAGCCAGGCTGTGCTGCCTCGCTTCATTGAGGATGAGGCTTTTGTCATTGTGGGCATCAAACGGAAACTCGAGTACGATAGATGTTACCTAAGCGGTGTTGTGCGACCCCTGCTCACAATGCGTGCAACCACTACATTGATGTCCACACCACTCTACACACGAGAAGGTGTCACCATCAACGACAGGTGGCTTGCACACCTTTCCAGTCTAAGTATGGCTCCTGCAAATACTCTTAACGACAATACGCACGATGTTGAGCTTGAGGATGATCAGACTGATGTCATGCTTCATGGAGTCACAAGTGCGGCATAGGTTGTCGACTACAATGGCAAGATTCTTCATGTTGCGCCTTGCGAGGGAAATTCACTGTTGAGCATCTTCACGGACGAGTATTGCGAGAAGTTGAGCTTCCCAACTCTTTTCTTCGGGTCCCCTAGAAGATATAGGGAGGCCGCAACCAAAGATTATCAAACGATCGCAAAGTGGGAGCTCCTAAACGTCGATAGAAGATTCGCCCTGGACATCGAGAATTTATTTTTCAAGTCTATCAAAATCATGTCACAACAAGTTGCTTCCTCTGTTTGGATGCGAATGCGCAAGGGAAAGCTAGGAGGTGCAGTGCTAACTGCAAGGCAGGTTGTGGAAGACACAAACATAGAGAGGATTCTCAACTCAAGATTAGGCTTTAGAGACTTCGAGGCGCTGTGCACGTCCCCCGACTACAAGGAAAAGATTAAAAAAAATGTATTCGCAATGATCGGGCAACTTGGACCGCCTACATTTTTTGTCACGTTCTCCTCCGCAGAACGAAGATGGAAAGAGCTTCTTGCTGCACTTGAGAAGTTAGTCCCGCTGAGCCAAGATCCTGACGAGAGTCTGAGCTCATATAAACGTCGCCTCATTCGTGCCGATCCCATTACAACTGCTCGTTTCTATGTCAACAGGTTCAACGCAATGAAACGGTTGTTGTGCACTGATTCCTCCATATGTAGCAAAATACGAGACTTCTTTTTCATCACGGAGTTCCAAAGTCGCGGTAGCCAACATGATCATGGTTTATTGTGGCTAGAAAATGCTCCATCACTCACAACACACTCAGATCAAGATATTGTATTATTTGTAGATACCCACATTAGCACAGATAGATCCATCTTGCCCAATGAACTTTCTGAAGCTTACAAGCACAAGCATCATAAGACTTGCCAAAAGAAGAGCAAAAGTTGCCGTTTTGGATTTCCACGTTTTCCCATGCCATTCACAACTATTATCCAACAAGGAATACTTGAGGCAAAACATAGCTAGACAAGGCAAGCTTTACTTGCAACAAATCGAAAAACAACTCAGCCAAATTGATTTACAAAATGCCCCTACATTTGAAGAATGGCTAGAACAAGTACAACTCTCCATGGAACAGTACTTGCTTGCATTACAAGCAACTATCTCAACACCCACTATTTTCCTCAAGTGCAAACCAAGCGATATATTCACAAACAACTTCAACAAATCAATAGCTTCACTTTGGAATGCAAATACAGATATACAGTTCGTACTAAATGCACATGGAGCTGCGAGCTATTGCACCTCATACATGACAAAAATGGACAATACATTAATAGGAGCAATCAAGTCACAAGTTGATCATTGTGTCGCAAACAATGCAACAACGTTGGAGAGACTACGAAAAGTTGGTAGCACAATCCTTAACACACAACAAATTAGTTCACGGCAAGCTGCTTAAATATGTCTCTCGCTTCCATTGCATAGCTCCTCTAGAGAATTCATATACATAAATACTAACCCACCTGAAGAGCGTGCTCTTGTTCTCAAAAAGAAGAACGCCCTGCAAAAAATGCACCCCGACACAACATAAATCTTCTCTGCCTCCATCATTGACAAATATGCCTCCAGACCACACTGTTCTTTGCCATGTGCTTGGCCCAGTTCGCTTCCACAACCAAAAATCCGTCCAGGCCTGACAAGTTGCTGCAGAGGGCACGCATCGTACGGTACGTTAGATACAATAAAGCCAAAGACCCTGACAACCACTATAGATAACAATGCCTTCTCTTCTTGCCGTGGTCAAGGCATGAGAATGAGCACCTACCCGAAGGTTCATCTTGGATCGATGTCTACACTTCGAACATTGAGACAGTGAAAAACAATGAATCACAATTCGTGGTCGAACCAACTCCACTTGATAGGCTCGCAACAGCTATCACAACCTCACGCAACACGAGAAGTGTAAGTTTCTTGAACGATTCCAACAATGCCAGCGTGATGATCAACACCCCATCAAACCAACCGACGAAGAAACCATTTGCTTCGCATTTTTCCAAACATATTGGCATGACCAATGAGGATTTCCACACATCAATAAAGAAACTAAACCCACAACAACGACTCATCCTCGATGATGTCATGCTTAAAAAACGCATAGCGCCATCGGAAAAGATACATCTCTTCCTCACAGGTGGAGCAAGCACTGGAAAAACATTCACGTTGCTCTTGCTGGTCGAAGCCCTCATTCATTTCTACACGCATAAGTCGGGCCACAATCCTGACTTTCCTAAGGCACTCCTGATGGCATATACAGGCAAGGCAACATTCAACATTGGTGGTACAACCATACACTTAGCTTTACATTTGCCTTTGATAACTACGACACACAAAAGCCTCAGAGCAGAAAAGCTAGATGCATTGTCCTTACTTTATCAAGATTTGGAGCTTGTAGTGTTTGATGAAGTCTCCTTGATAGGATCAAGTGTCTTCTCATTGGCTGACTCACGTCTTCGTGCCATCAAGAGAAAACACGACCAACCTTTTGGTGGCCTAGATGTCATACTTTGTGGTGACCTCGGCCAAGCTAGCCCAGTCAAAGACTCTTGGATATTCACAACCAAGCGGCCTCTTCTCGTGGCGGTTGCACCTTCGTACTGGCATGAATTCCTTAAGTGCTATGAACTAACGATGACAATGAGACAAACCGATGGACAGTTTATAGAGGTGCTCAACCGAATGAGAACTGGCTCACACACTAGCAACGACCTTGCATACATTAACAACTCCTTCCATAGAGAGCTGCCTGCTGACATAACCATATCACACCTATTCTACTCTAACAAGGCAAAGGATGAACACAATGAAAAGATCTTCGCACAATTGCCCGATGAGCCACACATATTCAAAGCAATTGACAAGCGTGCCACCTCTTGCAACAAAACAATAGCAACTCCATTGGATGCCAGACAAACTGTAGGTCTCCAAGCAACATTGTGTCTGAAGCCAGGCCTAGTGGTTGAGCTATGCGCTGAAATCTGGACATTCCCGACGGCCTCGTCAACGGTGCAGAAGGCGTCTACAAGCTCTGCACTACATTCTTCGACACGACATGCCTCTGGATTCATTTCACCAACCCTAGCACAGGGCAAAAACAAAGGTACGACCACCGTCATCTTCGCAACCCACTCTCATTGCCTAGTTGGACGCCGATTCTCCGCATCACACGCGAATTCCAAATTGGCAAGAACTACTTCAACACCCTCACACGCAAGCAATTCCCAGTTCAACCTGCTGCGGCCCGCATGATTCACCGATCGCAAGGGCTTACACTCAACACACTAGCTTTCAACCCCAAAGGGATTAGGTCTCACGGCCTCGCATACACTACTCTCACACGGATTCGTGACACTGCAAATCTATATTTGATGGAGAGCTTGCTGCCCTGCAACATTCACACCGACGCATCAGTCCTCAAAGAGCTCCACAGGTTGAGAATAGAAGCAACTTATTCCCCTGTCCAAAAGCAACTACATCTCCACCAAGATACACATTACATTGTCCAATCACTGAACGTCGTCTCCCTTGGTAAGCATGCAAACGATATCATCCACGACAAAAGCCTAATGGCCTCCGATGTCCTCTGCCTACAAGAGACTCGACAACATGCGACAACCATTCCTGGCTTCCGTAGCATATCCTCAACACAACTACACGGCATCTCCATTCTGCATAAAGACAACCTAATACCTACACAAATACACATTTGCATCAATCAAACACTTGAAACGATCCATGCAACTTTCCACTGCGCCAATAAGTGCCTAGCGACAATCATTTCACTCTACAGGGCACCGACATCATCGCTCCCACGGTTCCTGCATAGCATCTCCAATCTTCTTGATTCAACCCGCACCATGCGACCACTAATCATAATGGGAGATTTCAACATTAACGCACTTGAGGAAACCAGCACATATAGAACCCTTTCCAACCTCATTCTCCAGCACGGTCTCCACCAATTGATACACCATCCAACCACAATACACAACTCTATGCTGGACCACGTATGGGTTAGCAATGACCTGTCACAAACCATGTCCGGCACTAACTACAACTACTGGTCCAACCACTCCACTACATACCTCCTCATCGCCAAAAACTGACCTTCCCTTGCTTTCTGCAGGCCATTGTGAGTTCTCACCTTGTTGGCTTAGAGAAGGCCTAAGAGAAGAGGTTGCAAAATTGTGCAAACCTTTTATTATCCAAATTGTCACCATCACATTTGATATAATATGACCGTTGTTTTTGCTTTAGTGTTTTCTTAAAGTGTCCTTATGTAAAGCTCTAGTTCTTTGCAAGTCATAATTGAAGATTTTTTCTAAACGTTGTTGATGTGAATGCAATGGTTAATGCAAAGGTTGTGTACGAATTGGTTTCTCTTTAAAGAGAGGATGCAAACTTTGACTTATGGATAAGTTTTACCTTCTACACGATGCAAACTTTCTTCTATAGGTATTCCTAATGGCTTAAAAAAAATTAAAAGGTATTTCTAAATGGCTTCAAAAAAATTAAAGGTGGTCGTAGTTCAAAGATTCCAGTCAAAAACAAAAAAACGATGCGTTAATCTATAGCACGTAACGATAGGTAATGACGAAGCACATAGATTTGTAACATTATTATTAAGAAAGATGAGAGAGAGAGAGAGAGAGAGAGAGAGAGAGAGAGACGCTAAAAAGAAGTTAGAAAAAAACGCTAAAGAAAAAATGAAAGAGTAGAGAAACACCTATTTATATGAACACAAAAAGTCTTTTGACTTCCCACTTCATTTGTCTTTTCATTTCTTAAACTCACCCTTCACTTATGCACTTGATATGTTTTGATTTTATTTTTATTTTTTTGAGATCGAAAAAAATATTAGGTAAACTTATGCATACTGGTGGCTTTTCAAGTTTATTGGAGAGAATCTAATAAGATCCCATCCCTTTCCTAGACAGTCCGCTATCAAGTAAAATCCTCACCAAAATCAACATGCAGTGAGGCAAAGTCGAACCTGGGAGCTAGACGATCCCAAAGAGCATTTCGCCTAAGCCATGCGGACGAACATCAATGCTGTCAACGACCAAGCACCCAAGATTTAAAAAAAATGATGAAGGCCCCTCGTTTCTCTGTCGCGTGCTCACTTCTCAGCCTGCTGCTCATGCCACCCCCTCCTCCAGTGTTTACGACCGCTTGTGACCATGCGCCATCACCTGCGACACACCAAGCCCTGCCCCATCCCTCCTCCTGCCTCGCATACCCGACTGTTCTTTTGATATTCGACTTTGGGTTTGAGGGTATCTAGGGTACTCTCTCGCTCTGCCTATGCAGCTGCAGTGGCTTCCCTCGCGCGCCAAGCCCCATGCATTCTACTCCCTCCGCCTTGCTGGTGACTCCGTTGCCAATGCATCCCAATTGCTGCCGTTTTTATTGCTTCTGAGAGAGCATCGCCCCATATTCGACCTATTAACGATTTTTTTTTAATCGTTGGCACATACTAGGTAAGTTTTAATATTATTTCATTTGTTTCAAGGGGAAGATTTTCACAAAGAAAAATTGAAAGGAGAATCGACCATGCAAAGGCTACGGTCCTCATTGCAAGCTAATAACAAAATGGAAGAAATGTGTCAATTTAAATTGATGTCATTGAGGACATCATCGCGCGCTATCGTAGAGCCTCGGCCCTCATGAGCTACATTGTATTTGGCCAAGGTTTTTGCCCCATAGCTTCCACTGCTTACTGTTAGTTGCCATCGCCGTCAGAGTACTTTGGCTTCTCTTCGCTGAGTCTTCTTCTGCTGCATTGGATTTAATCAGGAGAGAAGATGGAGATCTCTGGAGCTGTGAATTTCACTGCGTTTGAAGGCTTGAAAGGAATCAAGAGTTCACAAGCTACACCCTCACTGGAATACAAAAGACAAAACCAATTAAGCAGCTTTTCACGTGTGAAGGCAGTAGCCGCGGTGGGTGATTATCTGTTTGCTGTCTGTTTTGTGGAATCGTTACTTTTGTGCCTTTTTTAATCATGAGATTTGAGGGTTTTGCGTCTTGTTTGTTGGCTGTTGCATTCTCTGAATAGAAGTTAAAAATTTGAAAGAGAACACTAGCTGGTGATGAAATGTTACATCACAATGGCTTGACGCATACAAGCATACATTTATAAAGGCAGAAAAGAAGACAAGAATATTTAATGTTGTAGGAACAATCCCAAGATCTTCTAGCAAGGTTTCCATTACTTATCTGTGTTTGTTCTTTCTATCTGGCCACATTTGAGCGCCTTGGGTATATAAACTGCTTGCTTATATGTCCACATGCTTGAGGTGTTCTCTTTAGTAGAGTCATTATCTTGTTGAAGAAGAGGTAGCCTCTCACCTACAGACTTTCGTGGGAGTGGGGGTGTGCTTGCTAGAGCTCAAGTTGCTCTTCCTGCACCTTCTCATAGTATCTAACTCTTGTGATGGGTAACGAAGTGTGAGTAGCAAGGAAACCCCTATGAGGGAAGTAGTTTTTTCTTCAATATTATGTTTGGTGTTAAATCCTTAGAGACATGGATGACAATGCTCAAATAACGAGCTGTAGTTTGGAGATTGTTTGTTTCGCGATTATGCGTAGCCCTTTGGATTCATGGGCAATTTTCTTGGCCTCTGGTTTGTTAACAGGCAAATACATGCAGTTAAAGGTTTTAGATTTTGTGATTTTGGCAGTGTCAGCAGTCAATAGCAGTTGTGTTGTGTGTACCTTGGGTCTATCCATTGGGGCATGTTAGATTTCTATGCCGGACCACCCTTGATCACTTGTATGAACAGCTTGTTATCAGCATGGAGAGCCTTTCCTCTCTCTCTCTCTCTCTCTCTCTCTCTCTCTCTCTCTCTCTCTCATTCTCTAATGTCCTATCTCTTTCTACCTCAGTGATCCACAGGTGCCTTGTTCATGTATGTGGCATTGCAGATGTTCTAGATCTAGATCGGAGTCGAGGTGTCCATCCAGTTCTTGTCTTCGTTGCATCTTCCTCTGGCACCTTTGACAATTTGGACGACATTTTGGGCTTTTCTCTTGAGAAAAGACGTCGCCTTTCGCATTTTGGAAGCTTCCGAGAAATGACCTTCCGAAAAAGCGATATCAAATTGCTGTACAAATGCAAGGACTCGATGGAAATCCTTAAAGCTTGAAAAAGTGTCAAACTTTGGTGTTTGACCTCTATCCTTGAACTCCTTGGTCTTCTTTCCCTTCTTCTAGAGATGATCATACGGAGTTGGAACGTGGAAGGACTAGGGGTTTTCGTTTCTTTCCATATATTGGCCCATTGGTGCTAGAATTAGAGTCCGAAGTGTGAGAGGATGAGGTGTCTTCCTTGGAATTTCTAGAATGCTTTTAGTGCTTCCTAGACTTCTTCTTTTTGAGTCTTTCTCTACTTCTTGTGCTTCTTTTCCCCCTCGTTGGAGACAGAGGAAGAAGAGCTCCGTGAGCTGTTTGAAGATGAGGGTAAAGATTGAGAACTGGAGTCTTCCTCAAGCAAACACGCTTCTTGGATTTACTCGCTTCATCGAAAGGGGATTTCTGACCCTAAGTAGCCGGGATATTCTGAATGGCTCTTCTTCCGAGATTGCTTGTAGTCTTCATCAATTTGTTCACCTTCTACTCAAGAGTGCTGAGCCAAAAGAAAAGGTGTAACCTGTAGTCGACCGTCATCTATCTGGATCTCCACCCCAATCCGAATCACTCCATCCTCGTAGAATGATATGGGGGTCTGTACCTCCAGCCGCATAGTGAATGCCTAATGACTTGGTCGCCTTTAAATACCGAAGAGTCTGAAGAGCCTGCTCCAAATGTGACTTGGCGGGTTTCTGCATGAAGGAATTGAGAAGCCCCAATGGGAAACCGACATCAAACCAGGTGTTGAGTACTCAAATGAGAGAATCGACCAGTTTCCGATACTCTGTAGCATCTGCTACAATCGGGAGATCAAATTGTGACGACTTCTGATTGGGATCCATAGGTGTTGAGATAGGTTCGCACTCAGTCATACCAAATGCTTCCTAGATATAGCGCTCTTGGGAGAGAAAGATACCCCCCTCTGTATGCCATATCTCCAATCCAGCAAGCCAAGATTTGTCATCTCAAACTCCTTAGCCAAGGTTTCCATAGTACTACGGATGTGCTCAACATTGCTACCTGTAAACACAAGATTGTCCACACAGAGTATAACAAGTGTCACCAATCCTCCCTCATAGTAAATGTACAAATCTGGGTCTGTAGAAAGGAGTGTTGTAGGAAGAAAGAGTCTATCTTTTGGTACCACGCGCGAGGGGATTGCTTTAGGCCGTAGAGAGCTTTAGCAACTTACAAACCATGTGTGCGAAGTCTGGATCCTCGAACCTGGGAGGTTGCTGAAAGGCCGAAACAACATCCATCTGAAAAACTGGCCACTCAAAAAAGGCAGCAAGGGCAAAAACTATCCGAATGGTTGCTATCCTTGCAATCGGTGCAAAGGTCTCGTTATAGTCAACACTGTTTTTTGAGAAAAGCCTTTGGCAACTAATCTTGCCTTGTGCTTGTCCAAAGAACCATCAGATTTGTCTTTGGTCTTGTAAATTCATTTGACACCAATCACTTTTCGCTTGGCAAGCCGCGGGACCGACTCCCAAGTGTTATTCTTCTTGATGTAATCAAGTTCTCTCTGCATGGCCAGCTACCGCTTCGGTTGTGAAAGTGCCTCCTCAACTGTAAGAGGGTCTTTGTCCTTGATCAATGTAGATATCAAAGCATAGTTCACCTATAACTACCTCAACAAAACGAAGTCGTTGAGATTGTCGGGTAGTACCGACTTCATACCAATCGGGTGGAAAATTCGAAGTTGTTGAATCTCGCAAAATCTTCAATAGCCACTTTGGCAACTTGTTTGTCTTGCTCACTGGGGGACGAGCTATTGGTATATCTGGCTCTAACTCTGCACTATGATGAGAACCACTGTCATCTGCATCATCGAGAATGAGTGCATTCTCCTCTGAAGCTTGAGGGATAGGGGTAGGAGAAGAGGGTTCATCAAGAGGCAAATCAAAATCTGGGTCTCCAAGTATCGGCACATCAGGGGTCGTCGTGGAAGACTTGGGAGCGGAAGCCCCCTCTGAAGGTAAAATTTCATCAAGGACATCATGGTTGAGGACAACATCCTTCTTCTTTGGATCATAAAGTCGGTATCGTCGGGCTTCTTACCAAAATAGGCTTCAAATGGGGTCTTCTTAGGAGCTAAAGAGGTTGGAGATCGGTGTATGGTATGAACGGCCGTTGCAACTGCTTCTGCCCATAAAGACTTTGGCAAGTCTTGATGCTCAAGCATGGTCGTGCCATTTCTACCACTGTCCTATTCTTTTGCTCCACAACACCATTCTCTGAAGGTGATCCAAATAGTCTTCAACACTTGATTGTTTTCCTTCTCCACAAGAGAATGCCAATTCTTGAAGAGGCCAAATGCCTCGTGCTTGTGCTGTAGAAAGTATACCCAAGTAAAGCGGCTGAAATCATCCACCAATAACATGAAATAAAGAGCCTTGCCGAGGAAAGGGGTCTGCTTAGGTCCACAAAGGTCGGTGTGAACCAACTCCAAAACGGCAATGGATTCGCGTGTAGCAAGCCTCTGAATAGATTCTTGATGTTGCTTTCCACGAATGCAAGTAATGCATTTGCCATGCTTACTCCCAACCATAGTTATAGGGAATGGCCATTTTCAAGCCTCCGTTCCCCGTTCCCATCCCAATTGCCCGTCCCAGATCCCCGTTCCCTGTTTTAGACATGACTATCCGAAACAGGGAATGGCATTCCATGCATATTGCTGTTCCATGTTCCCGTTCGGGGTAACTATGCTCCCAACATCTGGTAAGCATGTAAGCATCTGCTCACGAAAAGCAAGTAAAAAGTCGAAGAGCATCATTGTTCAAATGACCAAATTTGTAATGCCAAAGACCACATGTGGGTATCCGTGTCGCTGAAGAAAGAGCATGGAGCCTGTAGAGTCTGTTCTCCACCAAGTCCCCTCTGACCTTGCCGGATTGCCGGTCCCGAATAGATACCGCATCCTCTGTAAAGATCACCTCCATGCCAAGCTTGCACACCTCGTGCATAGACATAAGATGAAAATCCTAGCTTTGGAACATAAAATACCTTGGAGGTATGCATAGTCCCTCTGCCGTCGGAAATGAGCTCCATAGATCCCTCGTTGTGAATAGGAATTTCAAATTTGTCGCCAATGAAGATAGTACCATAGTGTCGTTGCATGTTGGACAAAAGATCCTTCGAAGGTGTCATGTGCCGTGAGGCACCGATATCCAAAATCCAATCACGATCATCTTGAGCTGCAAGAGTAGACGCAACCTCCAATGTCCCTGGAGAGTTCTGTGAGGGGAGAATCTCCAAATGCACAAAGGTTGGTGATTGTACCACTGGTGCCAAAGAAGTCGAAGCATCTCCAACTCGCTTTGGACACTTCCTCTAAATTTCGGGTGGTCTCGTACGGGCACATACGTTTTGTCCACGTACGAAAAGGTACGGTACTCATTGAACTAGAAAATTTTATGTCGTACGACATGGTTACGTACTTTCAAAAATAGAAACACAATTCTTAAGCCTAGATTTTACACTTGAGACAATTAGACAATTGATTATCACATTGGACAAGAAGGCAACTTGCAAGTGCCAAGTGCCGACACTCAAGAGTCGAGAGTCAAGACGATGCGACACAATGGGCATGAACCGCAATTTGCATTACATATGTCATAAAGTAAAAAGCTAAGTTGAGATTTGATAATCGAGATGATACAAAAAAGTAGGCCTTCTAAGCCACAATCGTGAAAAAAGTGGAAGTAGGGGCAAAAAAGATATGGGAGACACTAAAGTCTAAGAGCTTCCTCCGCTCTCATCGTCATCATCTTCCTCTTATGAGCTATGCTCGTTGATGTCATCTTCGTCCTCACATGAATCGGATTGTGGTGTGTCATAATTTCCCTCACTAAGGAGATTTCCCTCCTCGTCATACTCCGGCTCTCTAGGGTCCATACTGCTGGATTTACGAATAGGCACATCCTCCAAAATGGAGGCCGCCGCAATGGAGCCACTTCCCGAGCCTCGCCGCACATACGTTGTAGGAGTATTAGCCTCCATCTCAATCTCAGTTTGTGTTTGAGCCTCTATGGGTGTTGTTGATGCTCTACCACACCCACGGCCACGAGCATGGGAAGCTCTTGCACCTCTACCTCTTGTAGCCGAAGGCGTAGGGACTCCACGCACAATGACCCTCTTGCGTGATCGTGTGCGAGAAACCCGTCGGTCAATCTCCTCTAGCTCCAAGTAGAGCTCACAGAAAATTTGCTCCTCCGTCATATCACGCTCTTTGTTGACACTTTTGAGAGTCTCAATTGAGAGCTTGCAATCATCAACATTGACCTATTTGACAAGTTACAGAAAAGAGTCAAGACAAGGTTAGCACACGTGAATTGGAATGCAAAGCCATAGCCCATATGAGTCAAGAAGCAAGAGTGTAGAAAGAGGGTTTACTTGTCTAGCCATTTGCATCTCATACATGGAGCGCAACATTTGGAGATTGCCACAATAGATGAGCGGCTCCGATTGCTTTGTTGATAGTTTGTTGCGAATTTTGGTGTGGATAAGTGAGTATACGGACCAATTTCGCTTGCATGCACCGGATGAGCAATCCTATATTATATTCAAGAGATAGTGAGTATCTAATATTATTCATGAATCATGAGTAAGAGAGATTCGAGAAATTAGAATGTGTATATATATATATATATATATATATATATATATATATATAGAGAGAGAGAGAGAGAGAGAGAGAGAGAGAGAGAGAGAGAGCCAAGGCCCGAGGCTTAAGAGGGTTTACTTGTCCAAGAATCCTTAATGCAGCTCTTTGAAGGTGAGGCAATTGGTATCGAAGCTCTCCCATCAAAAAAGAGGGTTCACCAAGGACTCCCTCTTCCAACATACGGTGGAAGTAAACGCCGTGCCTCTTTGGTCTCCATAGTTGAATAGTTGATTAGCTCTTGAAGGAATGCGCTGTGATGATCTTTGGAGGGGGTCTTGGGAAGGAAGTTGCGGCTCTCTTCTTGTAGCATTTGGTTTGTGAAAAGATCCGGCTTCTTGCAGACTGGATGCAAGAGAGCCGCAAAGTGGTGAATGGGCCTCTTCATAAAATCCCACCTCTTTTGGAAAAGAAAGAGGATGTCATCCCTCTTGGGGGAATCTTCAAAGACATTACTACAAAAAGAGAAAGAGAGAGAGAGAGAGAGAGAGAGAGAGAGAGAGAGAGAGAGAGAGAGAGAGAGAGGTGAGGCATAGTAAAAATTAGCAAAAAACATATTGTCGAATTGAGAATGGAGAACAAAGGAGATACTGTGTCCCATTGGGTGGACCATCAAGAATGGTTGATGCCTCTATTTCCTTGTATGCCTCGTCCATGAAGTGGTGCAAAAGGCCTATGGTAGATCCCTCCATGTTCGTCATTCGGAGCACTTTGTAGATGGGCAAGATGGCTACCACAAGACCCTTCACCTCTTCCCAAAATTCTTCTTTGAGGGAAAGCCATTGGATGGCCTTTGCCTCTTGTGAGGTTGCTTGGTTCTCTCCTTCACACCATTGCTTGAATCGGACACAGTGGTTTTTTGTACTTTGTTTTGGACATCGTAGAGGCGCTCAAGAAGAAGCCACATAGAGGCAAATCGTGTTGCCGAGGGTTTCTTCAACTCCTTGTCGGAGTACGTGCGAAAAATTGTAAGTACTCTCACCTTGGCATTGATGAAGTTGACGATAGTGAGGGCTCGGGTGAGAATGGCCTTCACCCATTCTAGTTCTGCTGTCACAAGACGGGCACCACGTGCCAATAGAAAAGAAGAGATTGAACAAACAACTGAATTGAAAGAGAGAGATGACACGCGACATGGAGTGTCGGAACCATCCTAGAGAGTATTGGCCCCAAATCTTGGCGCCCCTTTCGGTATTTCTTTATATTGCAACAACGTAGTACAAGCCGGTACTCCAGACTATGCACCTTCTCCAGGAAGCATGCCAGAGAATGAGCCCTTAGCACATATTTAAAGGCCCTTGGCCTATGAGAAGCAGTCTACATGAAAAGCCTTCAAACTCAAAAGCTTCTGGTCCAAAAGCAATGTTAAAAAGCTGCCAGTGTAAATCACGGAATTGCGTACAACTGCCAGCACAAAACAGGGAAATCCGTACGGCTTGCCATGTCAGCAGTGTCAGCGTGATTTTCAAAAACTGCCACGTCATCAGCTGCGGGTCCCGCTTTATTTTAATTCTGTGTCACTTGGGGCCCCATCGGACGGGGTCCCCATAAGTTGGTAGGACTCTTTCTTCTGTTACTTGTTCTTCTTAGGGTTTAGGCCCCTCGACTGGGATCTGCAAGTTGGCTCCATTCTTCAGGGCTCTGACACGTTAGCAGTTTGTGACATCCCCCCTTCTTGAAAGAAAGTAATTGTCCGCGATTACGGTATATTTGCAAAACAACTCAAATTTGCTCAAAAAATTTCCGAGGGACAATCTGTTTGCTCTTTTTTTTGTTAAGGAGTTGGCTTCTCGTTTCGGCTCTTTTGATCAAGAAGTTGGCTTCTCCTTTCGTCCTGATTGGAACTCTTGATATTCCGACGTAGTAAAAGTAGCCATCACACCCAGACCGCACAGATCTTCCACGGGTGTCTTGATGCACTGAAATTACATACCTAGGCAATCTCATCCAATTAGGAACATTTCGTGGTTGGCACATCACAATGCAACACAAATGCTCACATATGCATGTTACAAGACACAACAAACTGTGCCGCTGAGCACTCGCCCGAGACAAACGGTCTACGATATGAAGCTACTCAACGACTGCCTCGTCACTGTCCCCACAAATAACCTAAAAAGGTCCGAGCCATGAGCTTAGAGGACTGTACAACCAAACGCTCCCCAGACCGCAGTGTGCGTCGCTTGGAGGTTCAAGCATACAACCAAACGCTCCCTAGGCATCGACCTGCGTCGTTCGAAGGTTTTCTAGCATACAACGGAACGCTCCCTAGACATCGGCCTGCGTCGTTCTGAGGTTTTCAAACATACAAAGAAACGCTCCCTGAGGATCGGCCTGCGTCGTTTCAATGTTCAAACAATACCAAAACAATATTTCTCACTTCTCCACCCGAAAGTAAAATCACGAATCATTGAAACCAGTATTAAAATTAGAATCAAACAATTCAAATCGGCACCAAGACAGGTTTAAAATAGATAGCATCCATTTCAAACAAACTTCAAACAATACTTTCTCAAACAATGTTCAAAAGTATCTAACTAGAAAACAACTAGAGAGGTCATTCAGGGCTTTGTTCGGACAACCGAACTTTGAGGACAACTGGCTTACCCTTGTGCATCACAGTGATGGTTTGGTTCTGAACGTGGAGAGTTGCATCATTCTTGTCATACCAGGGCATGCCCAAGAGAACGTTGCAATTGCCAAACTTCATAATGTGGAAATCGGCTTTTTCATGATAATCTTGTATAGTCACTGGAAGAGCACCAATGAGGGGTATCACTTTCTGAGTTGGCCCCGTGGCTAGCTCAGCTTCAATTTCTCTACCCTCTGCATCATAATCAAAGTGAATCTGCTTCAAGAATTCTGGATGGATAAAGTTCTCCAGAGCTCTGGGGTCAAAGAAACTAAGGGCTTCCAAGCCGTTGAATTTTCCATAAGCTTTGCATAATTCATTAAAACTCTCGAGGTGTATACCATAAATATCGGGTACTAGTCCAATAGCAGGTCTAGCCCTCTTGGCCGGAGGTGGCCGCGGGGATCTGTCTCACGTGGGAGCAGAAGGTTGCACTGAGGACATCGAGGCTCGCTCAGGACATGTATTGAACGTATGCCCTGTTTGGAAACATTCGAAGCATCGGCCTTCTTGTAACAAGGCGTCTCGTTGACTGTGTGTCAAACGAGGCTATTGAGGTTGGTTTTCACGGGGTTCTCGAGAATTGATTCGTTGCAGGAGTTGTGGTTAGTGGCCTGAGGTTCTTCTGTGGTAAACTCCAACTTTCCCCTCATGAGCTTGTAGTCGACCGCGGCATGGTCCATAAGCTCTTGCATGGTAGAGACTTGCTTGGAGAGAACATTCCTGCAATGGTGATGGTAGTCCAATGGTGTAGCGCTCGTACTGGTCCTCCAAGAAAATGAACTTAAAGGACACCGGAAGGTACACGTCGAGAAATCTTTGGTTATAGTCGTCCATGGTTTCGGTGGCAAGCATTTTCAAGTTGCTCCACTCTGCCAAAATCCGGACTTCAAACATCGAAGTCATGTAACTACGTGCAGAAATTGTCTTGAAAGCTTGCCAGTTCCTTGGAGCATGCGGTTGTGTCGCGATTGAACTCCACCATTTCATAGCATTATCTTTAAGAAATCCCGCTGCTCGAGAAATCTTGGATTCTTCTGTATAGTTTCCCAACGCATATATGTTCTCGAATTGCTGTAGGAACTGCAATGCTTTCTTGCGATCTTTCACCCCGGAAAAAGTGAAAAATTTGACTGTTGTGCCGCCATCTTTGAAATCTTTGGGTTGGTTAGGTGCATATCGTGGGTATGGATAATAAGGGTATCCATATGGGCTCCAACCATTGTAGCCTGGTGGTGGTGGTGGTGGAGGTGGGGGCAATGGCGATGGCAAAGGCGGTTGCATTGGATCAGGGTTAGATGGCTGCACCATATTCTTGAAAACTCCCCCGATCGGA
This sequence comes from Adiantum capillus-veneris, assembly GCF_014529385.1. Taxonomy (NCBI): domain Eukaryota; kingdom Viridiplantae; phylum Streptophyta; class Polypodiopsida; order Polypodiales; family Pteridaceae; genus Adiantum; species Adiantum capillus-veneris. The sequence continues at coordinate 44,291,953 of NC_140945.1, forward strand.
ACAGACGGCTGAGAAGGTTGCCGGTTGGAAGCTCTCGTCCTTACCACCTGGGCATCAGAGGGGGTAGCATGTAGTTGTCATGAAGCTCGTTGAGCAGAAATTGCAAATATTCTGCTGAATGCATGAATTCCACGTCTTCGGTTCTTTATGGCTTATGCTCTGTAAGACAGAGCGATGAAGACGGGAGCGCGCATGATGCGCAATGTATGAAGGTTGGGAGTGGCTAATAAGTCCGGGGTCACGCCACGAAGATACTTCACATAAAATTCCAGTAGACTTTTAGGAAGCGCCGGTTTGCTTTGTCATCTCTTTGGTAGGACCGGTATGCTTTCAGAAAAGCACACGCTTGATGCTCTGATACCATTGTCACAGACGGGCATTACGTGCCAATAGAAAAGAACAGACCGAACAGACTTTTAGCACTTCAATAACAATTGAACTGAAAGAGAGAGATGACATGCGACACGAAGTGGCGGAATTCCACCTTAGAGAGCATTGGCCCCAAACCTTGGCGCTCCTTTCGGTATTTCTTTATATTGCATCAACACAGTACAAGCCGGTACTCCAGACTCTGCACCTTCTCTAGGAAGCATGTCAAAGAATGAGCCCTTAGCACATATTTAAAGGCCTTTGGCCTATAAAAAGCAGTTTACATGAAAAGCCTTCAAACTCAAAATCTTCAGGTCGAAAGGCAATGCCAAAAAGCTGCCAACGTAAATCACGGAATTCCGTACAACTGCGAGCGCAAAACGAGGAAATCTGTACAGCTTGCCACGCCAACAGTGTCAGCGTGATTTTCGGAAACTGCCATGTCATCAAGTGCGGGTCGTGTTTTATTTTAATTCTTTGTGTAACTTGGGGCCCCATCGGACGGGGTCCCCATAAGTTGGTAGGACTTCTTCTTCTTTTACTTGTTCTTCTTAGGATTTAGGCCCCTCGGCTAGGATTTGCAAGTTGATTCCATTCTTCAGGGCTTTGACACATCAAACCGGTTGTGACATCTGCTATGTCTTCCATGAAAAGATTGAGGCAATGGGAGGCACAAGGAGTCCATACAATGTTCTTATATTTGGCCGCAAGTAGTTGGGTCATGCTAGTGCAATTGGATGCATTATCGGTGATTACTTGCACCACATTTTTGGGCCCGACCTACATAAAAGAAAGAAAAATTTAGAACACTTATCAAGAGGGTGAAAAGTAGTAAGTACATACTACACAATGCACATTGCACAAGAATAGGAGACAACTTAAACTCTCACCTCTTCTATTTCCGCCTACCTTCTTGCCTCTTGCTCCCGCATCAAGAAGTAGGTGCAAGAAGGCATGACACGAGTATGTTAATGATGCCCCTCTTCTTACGATCACTCCACCCATCGGAGAGAATGGAGCACCCATATTTTGCCCATTGGCTCGCACGGGCTCAAGGGATCTGTCGATTCTTGTCCACTCTTTGACAATGGACCGGAGCTCAAACCCGCTTATTGTGAGAGAGAGGCTTGCTTTGGAGAACGGCCACTAGCACTTGCCGACGCCTTCTTCTTCGTGGGAGCCATTGACCTTGCCGTCGCGGCACCGGTTGTAATGGAGGTATAGGGAGAAGGGCCGCTCGTATCCTCCTCCGAGTCGGTAACATCAATGTCGGGCGGCACTATCTCCTCTTGGGCTCTCTTCATCCCCACCTTGCGCGTTTTCAAAGGGAGATACTTCTTTTTTCACTCTTCCAAAATGTCGTCGGTTATATCGGGACATGGACCTGCTTCTTTCCCATCTTCGTAAAGTATGAAGAGGGGGAGGCATGATAGAACACTTGAAAGTTGAGAGACGTAGATCTTGAAAGTTGAGAGGTTTACGCAATGGAGAGCTTGAGATTTTTTGGTAATGGGGAGACTCGAGAGGAGGTGTGAGAGAGGAAGACTCGAGAGGCAAGCTTCATGGAGGAATGGAGAGTTATGAGGGAGGAATGGAGAGCTTGAGAGGCTAGAGAAAATTGCAATCTCTCATGACTCATGAGAGGGCTTGAGAATGACTCGTGAGCTTGAGCCTTGAGTTGGAAGTTAATGGAGAAGAAGAGAAAGAGGGCATCTTAAATAGATTTAGAGTGTAGACACTTGCCCTCGAACGAGAGAGAGAGAGAGAGAGAGAGAGAGAGAGAGAGAGAGAGAGAGAGAGAGAGAGAGAGAGAGAGAGAGAGAGAGAGACACACAGATCCAGCCATTATGCTTACCTCGACTGGTTATCGGCGAGGGACTTTGGCTATGCTACCACAGATTGCTTGGCAGGGGGATCCTCAGACACGTGATGAAATTTTCTCAGTCATCACTAGCATTACACTATGGAATGTTTGGAGAGCTCGTTGTCTTCACATTCTCAGTGCGGCTCCACAGCTCCTCCAGGATACCCTCACTGCCATTTGTCTGGACATCATTCACACACTGATTTGGCAGTGGGATTCTTCCTCAGGTACATCTCGAGCAGCCGAGGCTCGTCGATTTGCCTACCTTCGGCGTTGGGGCCGATTCCCACTCTTCTTCACACTTACAAGTGACCAAATTACATGGCATTATGCCCCTCCTCGGTGGTTTCTCCTTCACTCATCACACCGACCACCATGAGATTGTTCTAGTCGAGTTGTCCCTATAGTGGCTCTCATTCTTACATTCAGCTTGTACACCCCACGTGATAGGCTATTTTGGCATCCGCTGGGGATTATATTGTACTCAGTAATATACAGCCCTGACTTTTCCCAAAAAAAGAGAGAGAGAGAGAGAGAGAGAGAGAGAGAGAGAGAGAGAGAGAGAGAGAGAGAGAGAGAGAGAGAGATGGAAATGAGGCTCAAGGCACGTGGGAGGTGGGGGGGGGGGGGGGGGATCCTAGGCTAGGTGGGAGGGATCCTATGCCAAAAGGCAACCCAAAAACCTCCCATAAAAAAGCGCGGTCAAAAGTTCTCAAAACGGTAAAACTGACTGACACCATGGTTTTTTGCACTTTGTTTTGGACATCGTAGAGGCGCTCAAGGAGAAGCCACATAGAGGCAAATCGTGTTGCCGTGGGTTTCTTCAACTCCTTGTCGGAGTATGTGCGAAAAATTGCAAGTACTCTCACCTTGGCATTGATGAAGTTGACGATAGTGAGGGCTCGGGTGAGAATGGCCTTCACCCATTCTAGTTCTGCTATCACAAGACGGGCACCACGTGCCAATAGAAAAGAAGAGATTGAACAAACAACTGAATTGAAAGAGAGAGATGACACGCGACATGGAGTGGCGGAACCATCCGAGAGAGTATTGGCCCCAAATCTTGGCGCCCCTTTCAGTATTTCTTTATATTGCATCAAAGCAGTACAAGCCGTATTCCAGATTGCACCTTCTCCAGGAACCATGCCAGAGAATGAGCCCTTAGCACATATTTAAAGGCCCTTGGCCTATGAAAAGCAGTTTACATAAAAAGCCTTAAAAGTCAAAAGCTTCTGGTCCAAAAGCAATGTTAAAAAGCTGCTAGCGTAAATCACGGAATTCCGTACAACTGCTAGCACAAAACGCGGAAATCTGTACGGCTTGCCACGTCAGCAGTGTCAGCGTGATTTTCAAAAACTGCCACGTCATCAGCTGCGGGTCCTGCTCTATTTTAATTCTTTGTGTCCTTGGGGCCCCATCGGACGGGGTCCCCATAAGTTGGGAGGACTTCTTCTTCTGTTACTTGTTCTTCTTAGGGTTTAGGCCCCTCGATCGGGATCTGCAAGTTGGCTCCATTCTTTAGGGCTTTGACACGTCATCAGTTTGTGACATCCCCCTTGCTTGAAAGAAAGTAATCGTTCGCGATTACAGCATGTCTGCAAAACAACTCAAGTTTGCTCAAAAAATTTCCGAGGGACATTCTGAGGGACAATCTGTTTGCTCTTTTTTTTGTTAAGGAGTTGGCTTCTCGTTTCGGCTCTTTTGATCAAGGAGTTGGCTTCTCCTTTCGTCCAGATCGGAACTTTTGATATTCCGGCGTAGTAAAAGTAGCCATCACACCCAGACCGCACAGATCTTCCACGGGTCTCTTGATGCACTGAAATTACATACCCAGGCAATCTCATCCAATTAGGAACATTTCGTGGTTGGCACATCACAAGGCAACACAAATGCTCACATATGCATGTTACAAGACACAACAAACTGCGCCGTTGAGCACTCCCCTGAGACAAACGGTCTGCGGTATGAAGCTACTCAACGACTACCTCGTCACTGCCCCCACAAATAACCTAAAAAGGTCCGGGCCATGAGCTTAGAGGACTGTACAACCAAACGCTCCCCAGACCGCAGTCTGCGTCGCTTGGAGATTCAAGCATACAACCAAACGCTCCCTAGGCATCAGCCTGCATCGTTCGGAGGTTTTCTAGCATACAACGGAACGCTCCCTAGACATCGGCCTGCGTCGTTCTGAGGTTTTCAAACACACAACGAAATGCTCCCCAGGCATCGGCCTGCGTCGTTTCGATGTTCAAACAATACCAAAACAATATTTCTCACTTCTCCACCCGGAAGTAAAATCCCCAATCATTGAAATCAGTATTAAAACTAGAATCAAACAATTCAAATCGGCACCAAGACAGGTTTAAAACAGATAGCATCCATTTCAAACAAACTTCAAACAATACTTTCTCAAACTCTAACTAGAAAACAACTAGAGAGGTCATTCAGGGCTTTGTTCGGACAACCGAACTTTGAGGACAACTGGCTTGCCCTTCTGCATCACGGTGATCGTTCGGTTCTGAACGTGGAGAGTTGTATCATTCTTGTCGTGCCAGGGCATGCCCAAGAGAACGTCGCAATTGCCCAACTTCTTAATGTGGAAATCGGCTTTTTCATGATAATCTTGTATAGTCACTGGAAGAGCACCAATGAGCGGTACCACTTTCTGAGTTGGCCCCGTGGCTAGCTCAGCTTGAATTTCTCTACCCTCTCCATCATAATTAAAGTACATCTGAATTCTTGATGGATGAAGTTCTCCAGAGCTCTCAGGTCAAAGAAATTAAGGGCTTCCGAGCCGTTGAATTTTCCATAAGCTCTGCATAATTCATTAAAACTCTCGAGGTGTATACCATAAATATCGGGTACTAGTCCAATAGCTGGTCTGGCCCTCTTGGCCGGAGGTGGCCGCGGGGATCCGTCTGACGTGCGAGCAAAAGGTTGCACTGAGGACATCGAGGCTCACTCAGGACATGTATTGAACGTATGCCCTGTTTGGAAACATTCGAAGCATCGACCTTCCTGTAACAAGGCGTCTCGTTGACTGTGTATCAAACGAGGCTGTTGAGGTTGGTTTTCACGGGACTCTCGAGAATTTATTCGTTGTTGCCAGGAGTTCTATTTAGTGGCCGGAGGTTCTTCTGTGGTAAACTCCAACTTTCCCTTCATGCGACCGCGGCATGGTCCATAAGTTCTTGCATGGTAGAGACTTGCTTGGAGAGACAATATTCCTGCAATGGTGATGGTAGTCCAATGGTGTAGCGCTTGTACTCGTCCTCCAAGAAAATGAACTTAAAAAAGGACACCGGAAGGTACACGTCGAGAAACCTTTGCTTATAGTCGTCCATGGTTTCGGTGGCAAGCATTTTCAAGTTGCCCCACTGCCAAAATCCGGACTTCAAACATCGAAGTCATGTAACTACGTGCAAAAATTGTCTTGAAAGCTTGCCAGGTCCTTGGAGCATGCAGTTGATTCGCGATTGAACTCCACCATTGCATAGCATTATCTTTAAGAAATCTCGTTGCTCGAGAAATCTTGGATTCTTATGTATAGTTCCCCAAAGCATAGATGTTCTCGAATTGCTGTAGGAACTGCAATGCTTTCTTGCTATCTTTCACCCTGGAAAAAGTGAAAAATTTGAGTGTTGTGCCGCCATCTTTGAAATCTTTGGGTTGGTTAGGCGCATATCGCGGGTATGGATAATAAGGGTATCCATATGGGCTCCAATCATTGTAGCCTGGTGGCGGCGGTGGTGGAGGTGGGGGCAATGGCGATGGCAAAGGCGGTTGCACTGGATTAGGGTTAGATGGATGCACCATATTCTTGAAAACTCCCCCGATCGGAACAAACGGTTGAGAAGGTTGCCGGTTGGAAGCTCTCGTACTTTTTGGTGCCCGAGGAGGAGGGACCACCTGGGGCATCAAAGGGGGTAGCATGTAGTTGTCATGAAGCTCGTTGAGAAGAAATTGCAAATATTCTGCTGAATGCATGAATTCCACGTCTTCGGTTCTTTATGGCTTATGCCCTGTAAGAGCGATGAAGACGGGAGCGCGCATGATGCGGAATGTATGAAGGGTGGGAGTGGCTAATAAGTCTGGGGTCACGCCACGAAGATACTTCACATAAAATTCCAGTAGACTTTTAGGAAGCGCCGGTTTGCTTTGTCTTCTCTTTGGTAGGACCGGTATGCTTTCAGAAAAGCACACGCTTGATGCTCTGATACCACTGTCGTCACAGACAGGCATTACGTGCCAATAGAAAAGAACAGACCGAACAGACTTTTAGCACTTCAATAACAATTGAACTGAAAGAGAGAGATGACATGCGACACGAAGTGGCGGAATTCCTCCCTAGAGAGTATTGGCCCCAAACCTTGGCGCCCCTTTCGGTATTTCTTTATATTGCATCAACACAGTACAAGCCGGTACTCCAGACTTTGCACTTTCTCTAGGAAGCATGCCAGAGAATGAGCCCTTAGCACATATTTAAAGGCCCTTGGCCTATGAAAAGCAGTTTACATGAAAAGCCTTCAGACTCAAAAGCTTCTGGCCCAATAGCAATGCCAAAAAGCTGCCAACGTAAATCACGGAATTCCGTACAACTGCCGGCGCAAAACGAGGAAATCTGTACGGTTTGCCACGTCAACAGTGTCAGCATGATTTTCGGAAATTGCCATGTCATCAAGTGCGGGTCCTGCTTTAATTTTAATTCTTTGTGTCACTTGGGGCCCTATCGGACGGGGTCCCCATAAGTTGGTAGGACTTCTTCTTCTTTTACTTGTTCTTCTTACGGTTTAGGCCCCTCGGCCGGGATCTGCAAGTTGGCTCCATTCTTGAGGGCTTTGACACGTCAAACTGGTTGTGACATTTGCTATGTCTTCCATGAGAAGATTGAGGCAATGGGAGGCACAAGGAGTCCATACAATGTTCTTATATTCGGCCTCAAGTAGTCGGCTCATGCTAGTGCAATTGGATGCATTATCGGTGATCACTTGCACCACATTTTTGGGCCCGACCTACATAAAAGAAAGAAAAATTTAGAATACTTATCAAGAGGGTGAAAAGTAGTAAGTACATACTACACATTGCACAATGGACAAGAAGAGGAGACAACTTAAACTCTCACCTCTTCTATTGCCGCCTACCTTCTTGCCTCTTGCTCCCGCATCAAGAAGAAGGTGCAAGAAGGCATGACACGAGTATGTTAATGATGCCCCTCTTCTTACGATCACTCCACCCATCGGAGAGAATGGAGCACCCATATTTTGCCCATTGGCTCGCACGGGCTCAAGGGATTTGTCGATTCTTGTCCGCTCTTCGTCGAGCTTCTCGGTGCGCATGTCCGCATAGGATGGACCCGTCCACCCCTCACATGGACCGACGGCCGCAATAGCTTTCACCATCCGCTTCCACCACTCTAGTCGAAGGATGTTGAAAGCAAGATTAGACTCAATGATGGTGCGTGCAATCTCAATGTCTGCAAGCCTTTGTCTCTCTTAGAGGAAAGACAATGGACCGGAGCTCAAACCCACTTATTGTGAGAGAGAGGCTTGCTTTGCTTGCTTTGGAGGACGGCCACTAGCACTTGCCGACGCCTTCTTCGTCGTGGTAGCCATTGACCTTGCTGTCGCGGCACCCGTTGCAATGGAGGTATAGGGAGAAGGGCCGCTCGTATCCTCCTCCGAGTTAGTAACATCAATGTCGGGCGCCACTATCTCCTCTTGGGCTCTCTTCATCCCCACCTTGCGCGTTTTCAAAGGGAGATACTTCTTTTTGCACTCTTCCAAAATGTCGTTGGTTATATCGGGACATGGACCGGCTTCACCTCCCATCTTCGTCAAGTGGATGATGAGTCGAGTGGAGGAGGAGGTCATGATCTTGGGACAATACTTGCAAGTCCACCTACAAATGTTTCGCTTGTCCCTCACCCTCTCATAGGAATGGCAATGCTTTTTAAAAGCTTCATGAAGAGGGGAAGGCATGATAGAACACTTGAAAGTTGAGAGGTTTACGCAATGGAGAGCTTGAGATTTTTTGGTAATGGGGAGACTCGAGAGGTGTGAGAGAGGAAGACTCGAGAGGCAAGCTTCATGGAGGAATGGAGAGTTATGAGGGAGGAATGGAGAGCTTGAGAGGATAGAGAAAATTGCAATCTCTCATGACTCATGAGAGAGCTTGAGAATGACTCATGAGCTTGAGCCTTGAGTTGGAACTTAATGGAGAAGAAGAGAAAGAGAGCATCCTAATATAGATTTAGAGTGTAGACACTTGCCAGAGAGAGAGAGAGAGAGAGAGAGAGAGAGAGAGAGAGATGAGGCTCAAGGCATGTGGGAGGTGGGGGGGGGAGATCCTAGTCTAGGTGGGAGGGTTCCTATGCCAAAAGGCAACCCAAAAACCTCCCATAAAAAAGTGCGGTCAAAAGTTCTCAAAACGGTAAAACTGATCGTTGACTGGTCAAACGGGCAAAAAAACCACCGGATGGATCGGACGCCATCATCGGACGGACCGACACCGGACGCCATTGGACGCCTCGTTTCATCCGTCGGACGAGAACGACCCTTCCTCTAATAATGTCCCTTCTCACTGCAACTGTTGCAATGCTGTTCCGCGTTTGAGGCTTCTCGTTCGGCATCACTCTTCTTGTCTTTGGTGCTCTTCTTACCCTTTTGCTTCTTCTTGTTGGAAGAACCGGTGAAGGCCTTGGAGCCTGATTTCTTCCCCATATTGAACCGCTCCTCCTAGTCCAATTCCATTGGAACAATCTCGTCCCAAGAAATAGTATTCAACCAGCCACTCGTAATCAATAAAGAGTAAAAGTTTGTGTATTGAGGAGGTAGTTAGGCCCAAAGCTGGATGGCTGAAGTATCTCTTGTTAAAGCTCTTGCATCTTGTTGATGTGATCCCGCATGGAAGAGTGTTTCGCATCCAAGGTCCTCAAATGCACTTCGTGGGCTATCTGCTTCATTGGAGAAACTTGATCATAATGTCAAGAAAGCCGATCTTAAATCAACTTCACATCTCTCATCAATCGTATGTGGCTAATAACCGATGATGTACTGTTGAGGATAATGAAAGGCCCGATTCGATCATTGACACGCTACCATAACTTTGCTCCCGCATGGTCCTTTGGCTTTGAAAGTTGCTCGAGACAAAATCTCCAAGCTCGTAAGAGTCAAAGACCGCCATCATGGTAGCGTTTCAAATGGCATAGTTGTCTCCATTCAATTGCCGATCTGAGGGAAAAGTAGGAAGGGTAGGTACCAACGATGGAGTAGAACTGGGACCAACCTCCCCACCCCTCGTTAACGGTTGGTTCACCACCGCTGGTCTCATCCTCATGATGTACTTCGTCATCACGGGCTGAACTTGTTTCAGAGTCATCACTCTTCTCCATTGTGTTGGAGAACTTAGGCATGTGATAAGGCGAGGTCGAGGTAGAAGAGAAAATCTGCAAATCTGCCCACCACAACCGAAATCAGCCCTGAAAGAGCGAAAAACAGCAAACCGTCTCTTTTCATCGCGAAATATCAACACCAAAAACTCGCATAAATCACCGATCCAATTCAAGAGCACGCCGTGGCTCTGATACCATGTCAAAAATGTAGTGGAAAAGGGTGAATCGGGTGATGAACTTATCTGCAATTGTGAGCAAACCTCCTCTCTGTACCGGGCAGCCAATAGATCTCGGATCTTTCGCGATGGATTTCATCGTCAAGCTCCTAGCACGTTTTGTCCATCGAAGGAGCATGGGAACTCACCGCACACAATGCTACAACGAGAGGGTGTGCACACGGCAAGGGAGAGGGAGCGCTAGTAGCAGGAAGAGAGATCGCTGTTGGAGAAATGCCAGAGAGGGATCTCGATGGTGGAGAGAGAAAACACTAGAGAGAGAAAGTGGCTGCACACTGCAAAACATTAGCAAGGAGAAAACCACTAGAGAGTGAGTGAGAGTATGCCCAAACGTTGCATCTCTGCACTAATCAACACATGCCAAAAGTACAGAGAGCGGGGGTGGGTGGGGGGTTTGCATGTATAGGCAAATCCTACCCCACGATCCCAAGAGAAATATGTAAACGCACTAAAAGTGATTTGACACACATATTTAGTAGCGGAACTACAAAAGACTCGGGACTCTGACCCCGGGAAACCTGTCACGAGGATGTGGCAACTGTTAACTATGTCACGAGGACGTGGCAATTGCTAACCTTAGTTGTTGGTTTCTTTTCAATGGTTTTTGTTTTATTTTTGAGACCCTCTTTTTGAAGTTGCAAATGGTCGGACATTGTATGGCCAATGTGAACGGTAGTTTCACCCGCAGACGGGAAGTGGGTCGGCACTGGAATTCGTATAGTAAGAGGATTTCTAGGCTCAATACACGATCATGTAGGTCCCCCCGTTGCACTTAGCAAGTTGGTGGATACTAGGAAGTGAACTCAATAAAGGCATAAAGTCAAGGTGGGATCACCAACTGAAAGTATTCGATAGTTGGGCCACATTGCACTTTTGGATGCGGTCCCAATGAGGATAGATGGTCAGAAGACAAGTGGGAGCCCAATGGAAGCATCTCCTAAAAATTAGGGAACTACTATTTTGGGCCATGAAATGTGTTTACGTCGTTACCTTCGGAATGACAAGGGGAACATTTAGAACTCTGTCGCGAAGTCAACTGGGCAACAAGTTGGGAGATTTTTAGGCAGCAACTCCGAAATGGGAAAATGCTTGTAATTGCGCCAAGTGGCACATTTCTGTGCACTTTCCTCTTGCAGAAAATTGGGCGCTGAATTTTGTAGTTGGGAGGGCTCATTTGTGAAACCGGTCACAGGTTAAGAGCTATGGAGTGCTTTCTTTCCACTCTATATACAGTGTGGTGCTAGGAGTGATGCCCTGCACACTACACAGTTCTCTCTCTCTCCCCTACGTGCAATTATGTGATGCCCCACAAGAGGGCTCTTAATTTGACTGATGTACAGTTGTGTGGTTTCATGCTTTTGTGCTGAGGCAAGAGCCTCCTTGAGCAGGAACAAGGGTAGCTAATTGCTACTCCAAAGCAGGCACCAGTGAGGGTCATAACCTCACCATACAGGTGCGTTTTCAGCACTGGTTATCTGCTGTATTTTGACTGTTTTTCAGCCATACGGACGCCAGAACCATTGGGAACAGTGCCCCACTGACAGAGGAAAGTTCGGGGACTGTTTAGGGCTGAAAACAGGGCAAAAATCAGTAAATACAGCGTGCTGAATTTACTGTTTTTGGGCAGGAGTCAGAGGGTTTATGCCAGTGGAAGTGAGTTTTAGCAGGGGCATTGGTTTCGCGCAAGTTCTGGGGTTGTTATGCTACCGAAATTTGGCCAAAATAGGTGGTATCTAGTTGGATAGAGGTAAAGAATTCCGAGGACTCTACTTTGTAATTTACCCTCTCAAAGTATTAAAAAATGCCGAAAGGGGTGCCAATTTTGTGGCCTACAGGTTATCGGCGTCTGCTCGAAGCATTCTAGTTTTCGAGCCGTGTGTGCGCTTAAGTGTTAATTCCTGTTGCAAGTTTCCTTTGCACGTTCTCTGTGTGTGTCTAATGTAAAGTAAAGAATTTCGGGTGAAAGCCAAAGCTTACCGCCCTATGGGCCGGTTTCAAGGTTCCATTGTCGGGATATCAATCACTTTTTTCTCAAGAAGTGAGCCTCGGTTGTTTTGGGTAAAGACACAGAGTACAGGAACGCGGGATTACACTATGGCCGACAATGGAAAGGGCATTATGGAAGAGGGTTTGTCACAAGGACGTGGCAATTGCTAACCTTAGTGGTTGGTTTCTTTCAAATGATTTTTGTTTAATTTTTGAGACCCTCTTTTTGAAGCTGCAAATGGTCGGACATTGTATGGCCAATGTGAACGGTAGTTTCACCCACAGACGGGAAGTTGGTTGACACTGGAACTCGTAAAGTAAAAGGATGTCTAGGCTCAGTTCAAGATCATGAGGTACCTCCGTCGCACTTAGCAAGTTACTAGGAAGTGAACTCAATAAAGGCATAAAGTCAAGGTGGGATCACCAACAGAAAGTATCCAACAGTTGGGCCACATTGGATGCGGTCCCAATGGGGATAGATGGTCAGATGACCATGGGAAGCCCAACGGAAGCATCTTCTAAAAATTAGGGAACTGCTATTTTGGGCCATGAAATGTGTTTGTGTCATTACCTTCGGTATGACGAGGGGAACATTTTATTACTCTGCTGTAAAGTCAACTGCAGGAGTTGAGAGATTTTTAAGCAGGAAGCTCAATGCGGGGAAATTGTATGTACGAGTGCCAAGTGGCACTTTTTGGTCAATTTACCAAGTCTGGGTGAACAAAACTCGTAACTGACTTTTTGGAGCAGTTTTGGAGGCTGATAACTCTGATTTTCAGCCATTTCTCTCCATTTTTGAGCTTCCCATGACCTTACCTAGTTCCAAGGAGCTCATTTTTAGCATTGGAAGGCATCAGATGCGTGTTTACAGGGCTGTTTTGCTGTGTTTTCAGTGATATGCAGGTTTTGGCAGCCATGGAAATCTTCCTCTTTTGTTCACAGATGCATTACAAGTTAAGGGCAGAAGAGGGGGCGCTCGATTTATGCTGGGGGGATGCTTCATTGAGAACCTGTCATATCACAGGTTAAGAGCTATGGAGTGCTTGCTTTCCTCTCTATGTACAGTGTGGTGCTAGGAGTGATGACCTGCACACTACACATTGCTCTCTCTCTCTCCCTGTAAGGTGTAGCGGAAATGATTGTTTGCGCTTTGCTCAAGATGAGTGCTTCGAACTGTGCTCAAGGTTCCTTTTAGTTCTTATGGAAGGGAGAGCCTTTCGTTCTTAATGGAAAGTGCTATGATCACGAACAAAGTGAATGGACACTGTGCGTGCGAGTGTATGAGACTGAGAGATAGAGAGAGAAGAGAGATACGACACCAGAGTCGTTGTAAAACCCTCCTCCGAAGGCCCCACTCTCGTCGGCGAGAGTGGTCTACTTATTGATTGCACAAAGTGGTACAATGACGATGCAATGGACCGATGCAACCTGTGACTATGCCGATGACGACGACGGTGATGACGACGATGACTTTATGGCTGAAATCTGCGGTCTTTCTACTGCTGTCCAAAAATGCTATGGGCTGAAATCTGCAAATCTTGTATTTGCTGAATTCTGACTCTATGTCGGTGACGATGTCGATGACGACGATGCGACAACGACGCGCTGAAAACGCAGATGCTGAAATCTGCATTTTCCGGGCTGAAACTGTAAACCTTGCGGAAACTGACGTACTGCGAGGAACTGCTGCGGGAAGGTGAGATCTGCGAGGTTTGGGACTTGATCTGCGAAGTCTAATTGCTGAAAACTGAAAACGCTGATGGTTCTGGAGTTTCCATTGCGATGATGGTGCAAAACGCCGGGGTTGATCTGCAACCAAAAACGCTAGGGCTGAATTCTAGTGTTTCTGTCGCTGGGATTCTGCAGATGCAAAAACGCTAGGCTGATCTGTTGGGTCCTTGTCACTGTGGCTCTGCAAATGCAAAACGCTGGCTGATCTGCGGTGGTCTGATCCAAAAACGCTAGGCTGTTGCTTGGGAGCAAAACCGCTAGGTCACTTGGGGGGTTCTACTGAGAAGGTGCCTGTTGAGCATGTGCTCCTGCTGCCTCTTCTGCCAATTAGTGCTAACTTGGGTTTGCTTATATACAAACTTAGCAAAATTGCCCTACCTACTTTTGTTGGAAAGTCACTTAAAAATAATAAGTGAAAAATACCAAAAATAGGGAAAATAGGCTAAATGCACTGGAAAATTCCCCTGACTGATTCTAATGGATTCTGAAGGGAATACTGATGATCATGCTGTGTGCAATCAGAGGATATGCATCTATGCTAAGTGACTGGGCATGCATGGTCTACAAATAGACTCACAAAAGTGCCAGATCACTTCTAATCTAGACTTGACTGGATTGACTGAACCCTGATCATGCTGTAGCTTGTCCACGGACACATAGGGTTGGATGTGTCACGTGACACTCCCCTACGTGTAGTTATGTGATGCCCCACAAGAGGGCTCTTCATTTGACTGATGTACAACTGTGTGGTTTCATGCTTTTGTGCTGAGGCAAGAACCTCCTTGAGCAGGAACAGGGGTAGCTAGCTGCTACTCCAAAGCAAGCACCGGTGAGGGTCATAACCTCACCGTACAGGTCCAAATTCAGCGCTGTGTATGCGTAGAAAATTGACTGTTTTTCAGCCATATGGACGCCAAGACTGTTGGTAATCGTGCCCCACTGGTAGAGGTCAGCTAGGGGACTGTTTGGGGCTGAAAACAAGGTAAAAACCAGTAAATACAGCGAGCTGAATTTACTGTTTTTGGGCAGGTATTAGAGGGTTTACGCCAGTGCAAGTGAGATCCAGCAGGGGAATTGATTTCGCGCAAGTTTTGGGGCTGTTATGCTTCCGAAATTTGGTCAAATCAGATAGTATCTAGTGTGATACAGGTAAAGTATTCCCAGGACCTTACTTTGTAATTCACCCTCTCAAAGAATAAAGAAATACCGAAAGGGGCACCAATTTTGGGGCCTACAGGTTGTCGGCGTCTGCTCGGAGCATTCTAGCTTCCGAGCCGTGTGTGTACTTAAGTGTTAATCCCCGTTGCAAGTTACCTTTGCAAAGTGCTCTGTGTGTGTGTCTAAAGTAAAGAATTTCGGGTGAAAGCCAACGCCTACCGCCCCACGGGCCGGTTTCAGGGTTCCTCTTCGAAGGATAGACAGGAAACTCCTATGGTCTTCGAGATTGGCGAGAGCTAACGGCCACGTCAGACTGTACCTCCTGTTGATGTGAATGTCCCTCCAGTAGTACAGGGCTTCATGATTGGGCAACTTCAGGATGACGCGTTCAAGACTCGGTTAGTTGCCGCGGTGAATGTCTTTCGCAACTGGTGCAAAATCCAAAGTTTATGGAGTTCTCGCAAGCGCCACCAGTACATAGCAAAATAGGCAACCTACACCACGAACGGAGCTTGTCCATGCGACCTGGCAGGATAGGGAACACTCGCATGTTGCGGAGTCAGGGTCTCCAAAACAGGTTCCTCTCGTCCTTGAACAGGTGGTTAGGACGCCTATTCCACAGGTTATGCCAGTTCAGCCCGCCACCTTTCAGAGTCCGCATGCTGTCTTGAATGGACAGGGAACTGGTTACTAGGCAATGCACCTAGTTTTTCCACCACCCACGGTACATCTTGGGTATTTTGGGGGTGGATCTATGTTCCAGAGTATGGTTGGTTATGCGCCTGGAAGTCAGCCGTACATGCCAGGAACAGTGTTTGGGGATATGCAAGGCATGATGCCAAACCCCATGTATGGTAGTGTCGGCATGCAACAAGGTTTTCAGTGCAACCAGGGCCAATTTGGGGTGCCACAGGGTCATTTTGGCATGGCTGGTTTTTTTGGACAGCAGCCAGATATGGCACCTCTGACGCAAAAGGTTAATGGCCAAGATGTGCCAATGATGCCTACTACAGTGCCCATGTTGCAGACTATTCCGTATGACAATTTGGGGGCACTGGAAAAGCCGAAAGCTAACAAAGAATGTGGGTGCAGCTGTGAAGTTGTTCAGCACTTTCAGTGGCTTCGAGGATAAAGCAAAGGCTCTCACTTTCCTCCAGCAGTTTGATACAACTTATGTAGGAGGGAATTTGACAGAGGCCTCTAAGGTTAGGAAAGCTTCCACTTTTTTAAAGAACAATGCGCTTACATGGTGGACGACATTGTTAATGCAAGGACAGGCACCCGCCACTTGGGTCTACTTCAAGCAAATGTTTGCATCTGCTTGGCTGTTAAATGAATTTGAAGCCGACGTCATGACAGATTGGCACCGGCTTACTTCGGCTACATGCAAGAGCTTGTTGGAGTATAGTCGGAGGTTTTGTAAAGCGTTACTCTCAGTGACCTCCTACAGATTTGTACCGTTGACAAAGCAGATAGAGAAGTACTGTTGTGGGCTACCTAAAGAGCTTCGCAATTACTCTACCAAGAACAAAGTGGCTACTCTCACTCAGCTTATGGAAGTTGCTAACACTGGTCTTGCCTTGTTGAAAGGAGAGGACAGTGGGTTTCCGAGCAACCAGAAAGGAGGGTAGCAAAACAAAAATTCAGCCCTATGTGAAAACGGCTCCTGAAGCGTCACAAGGGTCAGAGAAGGCCACCAAAGACAAGGATTCAGCCGGGACTTTCGGGGAGCAGGCAAAGAAACAGAAAAGGAAGCCTTTTGTGCACAAGTCGCTCGAGGAAAATAAGGTCCTAATGGCTGAAAATAAATGCTTTATATGCGAGCAGCCTGGTCACTTTGCTACCAATTGAAAAGACCAGCTGACTCCGATGATAAAGAGGACCAAAAAGGCAAAAAGCCTAAACCCACGGCAGGTTTGGTGCCAGATATGGTGGGTGATAGGCCCAGTACAGTTGCCAGTGAGTTATGCAGGGCATGGGGTAAAGTTAGGGATCGGACGACACTCATCTTCTTTGATCCAGGTGCCAAAGCAAACAGAGCTAGCTATGAAGCTAGGCATCAGAGTTGAAGAAATGGGATACACAACACAGGTAGGGTTGGCATGTCGTGGCCACTCAGAGTGTGTTACTCCCATTATTGGAAAACTGCGTCTGCATATTCAATCATATGTGGACACAGAAGAATTTTATATCATGCCATTGGAAGGGTGCGATGCGCTACTTGGAATTCCATGGATGTTCAGAGTGCATGGCGTGTTGGATTCCTTCGGCAAGATGATCACCCTTCAGCATAGGGGCAAAACTCATGTTTTGGATGTAAAGCTCAAAGGGGAGTCTGTCCCTATTGTATCTGCTTCGGGGTGTAGCCCACCAAATAGACCTCCCTACAAGGTTAGTGCGGTGCAGTAGAAAGAGTTTATGGGCCAGGTTGAGGAGTTATTAGAGAAGGGACTGATTGAGCTTAGTTCTTCACCCTTTTGCTCCCCAGTGCTCCTAGTGTAGAAAAAGGATGGCTCATGGCGCATGTGTATTGATTATCGTGCGTTGAATAAGAATACCATCAAGAATAGGTTTCCTATTCCTAGAATTGATGATATTCTCGAACTTTTAGAGGGTGCTGCAAGTTTCAGCAGGATAGACCTTAAGAGTGGCTACCACCAGATTCGTATAAGGCCAGAGGATGTGCACAAGACTGCGTTCAGAACAACATTTGGTCTTTATGAGTTTCTAGTGATGCCGTTTGGGCTAACAAATGCTCTTGCCACGTTCAACAGAATGATGGACCGGATTTTCCGCTCGCATCAACAGCTTGTTGGGACGTTCTTCGATGACATGATAATCTATTCGAAGAATGAAGAGGAGCATAGGCGTCACTTGACCATTTTGTTCGAAGAGTTGCACAGTCACAAGCTACTCGTCAATCCTAAGAAAAGCGAATTCTTCCTTGAAGAGATCGACTTTCTTGGCCACATAGTCTCAAAGGATAGTGTCATAATGGATCCCGCAAAGGTCAAAGCTATTAAGACATGGCTAGACTTGAAGGCTGTGCATGATGTTGGAAGCTTCTTGGGATTGTGTTCCTACTATTAGAAGGTTTATCAGGAATTTTGCAGAGATAGCATCACTTCTTCACGCTTTGCAAAAGAGATGGACACAAAAAGAGATTTCAACTTTTAGTCTCTTAAAGGAAGAGTTGACTTTAGATTCAGTAATTGTTTTGCCAGATCTCAGGAAGTCATTTGTGGTCCAGTGTGACGCATGTGGCAATAACATCGGAGCAGTGCTAATGCAAGATGGACGGGTAGTAGCTTATGAAAGCCGAATTTTGCAAAGGCAAGAGAAGACTATGCAAGTCTATGAGAAAGAGCTCTTGGCCGTGATTCATGCGCTTTCTAGCTGGAAGCACTACCTCTTAGGTGCTGATTTTTTTGTCCAAACAGACCATTAGACCTTGCGATACTTCTTGACACAGTCAAAGCTATCCGAAAAGCATATGCGATGGGCAAACATTCTTTCTATGTTCCACTTCCAGATTATGCATATGGAAGGCAAGAAGAATGTTGTGGCATATGCGTTATCAAGGAAGCCACAAATTTCAGCTGTGTCAATTCCGTATCATCATGAGCTAGATGACATGGAGGAACAGTATGCTACTGATGAAGATTTTGCAAGGATCTTTGAACAGTTGCAAGAGGGGCAACATCATGAGCACTGCCTCCTCAGAGATGGTTTTATGATGATGCATGGCAGACTTTGTGTCACTAGGCCATTGCGACATAAGGTCATGGAAGAGAGTCATGTCCCATCGTATGCAGGGCATCGTAGTATTGATGCGACTGTTAAAGCGCTAGAGACATTCTTCTATTGGCCTACCTTGAGGAGAGATGTGGATACCTTTGTGCGAGCATGCGTGATTTGCCAAAAGGTTAAGTTTGACAGGCAAAAGGCACCAGGACTGTTACAACCACTACCGATTCCGGATAAGCCATGGGAAAGCATTGCTATGGACTTTATCTTTGATCCTCCATAAAATCTGATCAGATGGCACGCTTGTTTATGTACAATGTGTTTAAGTACCATGGTATGCCACAATTGATTGTAGTGATCGTGATCCTCGCATGACAAGTTTGTTTGGATATAAATGTTTGAGAACATGGGCACTACGCTCAAGTTTTCGTCTTCGTTTCATCCACAAACTGATGGACAGCCAGAAGAAGCTAATTCTACTGTCTTGGATCTGCTAAAATGCTATGTGTCAGATAATAAGGGCAAGTGGGAATAGTATTTGCCTAGCTTGAGTATGCGTACAATAATACGATGCATTCGTCGACTGGGAAGGCACCTTTTGAGATTGTTGAAGGCGGAAAAAAATTTCCTCCCATTTTGCATACAAAGGACAAGATCTTTGAGGCAGATCGATATGTTGAAAACATGGATGAAATGTATAAGAAAATTAAAGTTGCCTTGGAGAAGACTCAGGCATAGCAGAAAAAGGCTGCTGATCGTCACTGTCGTGAATTGCTGTTATCACCTAGTGATTGGGTTCTGTTAAGGTACGAGAAGGCAAGGTTAAAGAAGATGAAGGGCAAGGAACTGTTGTTTCTAAGCTCAGCATGCGTTACTATGGCTTAAAGGCTGAAATTGCTGATGCGTGGAAGATTCATAATGCGTTTCACGCGAGTCTTCTAAGACCCTTCGTGGGTGATGTGCTAGAAGATGTGCCAGATGAGGATCAGCCAGAAGTTGAGGAACTTGATGAGATCCTGTACCTGAGCAAGTTTTGGCGCATAACGACAAAAAAGTTAAAGGACAGGTTGCAAGACGCTACTTGGTGAAGTTCAAGAACTATCCGCCTATGGATGCAAAGTGCATGGAAGAGCATGAACTGTCAGAGTCACCAAATGTATTGCAACTTTTCCTTGAAGCCTTTGGGTTACAACCTACTTATGCCCCAACCCAACGTGTGCAAAGGAGAGGTAATTGCAAATGGTCGGACATTGTATGGCCAATGTGAACGGTAGTTTCACCCGTAGACGGGAAGTGGGTCAACATTGGATCGTATAGTAGAGAATGTCTAGGCTCAGTGCAAGTTCATGTAGGTCCCCCCGTTGCACTTAGCAAGTTGGTGGATACTAGGAAGTGAACTCAATAAAGGCATAAAGTCAAGGTGGAATCACTAACTGAAAGTATCCGATAGTTGGCCACATTGCACTTTTGGATGTGGTCCCAATGAGGATAGATGGTCAAAGACCAGTGGGAGCCCAATGGAAGCGTCTCCTAAAAATTAGGGAACTGCTATACTGGGCCATGACATGTGTTTGTGTCATTACCTTCGGAATGACAAGGGAAGCATTTTAGAACTTTGTCACGAAGTCAATTGGGCAACTAGTTGGGAGATTTTTAGGCGGCAACCCCGAAACGGGAAAATGCTTGTAATTGCGCCAAGTGGCACATTTCTGTGCACTTTCCTCTTGCAGAAAATTGGGCGCTGAATTTTGTAGCTGGGAGGGCTCATTTGTGAAACCGGGTCACAGGTTAAGAGCTATGGAGTGCTTTCTTTCCACGCTATGTACAATGTGGTGCTAGGAGTGATGCCTTGCACATTACACACTGCTCTCTCTCTCTCTCTTCCCTACGTGCAGTTATGTGATGCCCCACAAGAGGACTCTTCATTTGACTGATGTACAGCTGTGTG
Source organism: Adiantum capillus-veneris (assembly GCF_014529385.1). Classification (NCBI taxonomy): domain Eukaryota; kingdom Viridiplantae; phylum Streptophyta; class Polypodiopsida; order Polypodiales; family Pteridaceae; genus Adiantum; species Adiantum capillus-veneris. Next base: position 44,312,382 of record NC_140945.1, read on the forward strand.
GTTTCATGCTTTTGTGCTGAGGCAAGAGCCTCCTTGAGCAGGAACAGGGGTTGCTAATTGCTACTCCAAAGCAGGCACCGGTGAGGGTCGTAACCTCACCGTACAGGTGCGTTTTCAGCGCTGGTTATGTGCTGTATTTTGACTGTTTTTTAGCCATACGGACGCCAGAACCATTGGGAACAGTGGCCCGGTGACAGAGGACAGTTTGGGGACTGTTTAGGGCTGAAAATAAGGCAAAGATCAGTAAATACAGTGTGCTGAATTTACTGTTTTTGGGAAGGAATCAGAGGGTTTATGCCAATGGAAGTGAGTTCCCACAGGGGAATTGGTTTCGTGCAAGTTTTCAGGCTGTTATGTTGCCGAAATTTCGCCAAAACAGGTGATATCTAGCTGGATACAAGTAAAGAATTCCCAGGACTCTACTTTGTAATTTACCCTCTCAAAGTATAAAGAAATAGTGAAAGGGGCGCCAATTTTGGGGCCTACAGGTTGTCGGCGTCTACTCAAAGCATTCTAGTTTTCGAGCCGTGTGTGTGCTTAAGTGTTAATTCCCGTCGCAAGTGTCCTTTGCACGTTCTCTCTGTGTGTCTAAAGTAAAGTAAAGAATTTCGGGGGAAAGCCAAAGCTTACCGCCCTATGGTCCGGTTTCAAAACCCTAGGAAGGAGGATCCCGCCTCATGATAGCCTAACGGGTGAGCAACACCGTGAAGTGCACCGCCGTGAACAGGTACGTCTACCTCAATTACGGCCGGGCGCAGCCTATCCTATGGTGCATGAGAGATGTTTGTTCCGGATGGTTGAATTGTAACAAACTGCTGACGTGTCAAAGCCTAAAGAATGGAGTCAACGTACAGATGTGGCCGAGGGGCCTAAACCCTAATGTCTGCCAGAAACCCTAATTGCTGAAACCCTAATTTTGAAACCCTAACTGCTGAAACCCTTACTTCATCGCGCATCGAGCGCGCTCCCGTCTTCACCCCAGTGTCTTACAGGGCATAAGCCAATTAAGATCACTTGCAAGAGAAGGATCCAGATTTGTTTCAAGTCGCTGTTTTTCTCAGAAGCAGTGCCATGCAGATGTTGATGTCTACAGCTACCAAGCAACATACTCCAAGTACTTGGCAAGCTTTCAAGAAAATTTTTTGTCCGAAGTTATATGGTTTTTGACATCTTCCTTCGGAGTGCAACTTCTGGCAGAGTGGGGTATCCTAAAATGCTTGCCATGGAAACCCTAGCAGATAATATCTTGAAATTTCTCAACATCTCTCAGTAGATGTCTCTTCACGAGCAGATGACCTTGGAGGTTTAGTGCGATTGCTATCTTGTGACTACCATCGCCGCCAAAGCAACACTGTTTGTCCAAGAGCTGATGGACCATGCTGTGCTCGGCTACGACCTCATGGAAGGAACCTAACCCTAATTTTTGGTGCAGGTTTCAAGATGGAAAGTCAGTCGACTTTTCGAGCTCGACTGATGTCGAGATTGCTTTTTAAGTTTGAGTTCTCTTTGATCTTGTTTGGTGATCCTGTTTGGAATTTGTTTGAAATGGATGGTATTTGTTTTGAACCTGTTTTGGTGCCGATTTGAATTGTTTGACTCTGGTTTGATATTGGTTTCAATGATTGGTGATTTTACTCCCGAATGGAGAAGTGATAAATACTGTTTTGGTATTGTTTAAACCTCGGAACGACGTAGGCCGATACCTGGGGAGCGTTTCGTTGTATGTTTGAAAACCTTCGAACGACGCAGGCCGATGCCTGGGGAGCGTTTGGTTGTATGCTTGTAAAATAATTGTTGTTGTGACTCCCGGCCCGGACCTGAATGGTTATGTGGGAGGAGTATTAAGAAGTCTGAGCAGTGGTTACTCTTAGCACCTCCAAACGACGCAGGCTGCGGTCTGGGGGGCGTTTGGTTGTAAAAGGCCTCTATATCTCCCGGCCCGGACCTTTTTAGGTTATGCGGGAGGAGTGATGAGGAAGTCGTTGAATATCTCCCGGCCCGGACCTTGTTAGGTTATGCGGGAGGAGTGTTCATCGGCGGCTTTATGTTTCTATGTCTTGTAACATGCATATGTGAGCATTTGTGTTGCATTGTGATGTGCCAACCATTGAATATTCCTAATTGGATGAGATTGCCTGGGTATGTAATTTTAGTGCATCAAGACACCCGAGGAAGATCAGTACGGTCTGGGTGTGATGGCTAATTTTACTACGCCGGAATATCAAGAGTTCCGATCTGGACGAAAGGAGAAGCTAACTCTTTGATCAAAACAGCCGATAGGAGCAGCTAACTCCTTGATCAAAAGAGCAGAAAGGAGAAGCTAACTCCTTAATAAAAAGAGCAAATTGATTGTCCCTCGGAATGACCCTCGGAAATTTTTGAGCTAACTTGAGTTGTTTTGCAGGTATGCTGTAATCGCGGACGATTACTCTCTTTCAAGAAGGGGAGATGTAACAAACTGCTGACGTGTCAAAGCCTAAAGAATGGAGTCAACGTACAGATGTGGCCGAGGGGCCTAAACCCTAATGTCATCCAAAAACCCTAACTGTTGAAACCCTAATTCTGAAAACCCTAACCCTAAAACCTACAAACCCTAATTTTTGCCAAAAACCCTAACCCTAACCCTAACCCTAAGGCAGTAGACAAATTCCGAAAATTGCGTTGACATGATGACGTGGCAGGCTGTACGGATTTCCGCGTTTTGCGCTGGATGATGATGTGGCAGGTTGTACGGATTTTCGCGTGTCGTCTCTCTCTCCATTTCAGTTCAGTTGTTATTTGAAGTGCTAAAAGTCTGCTCAGTTTGTTCTTTTCTATTGGCACGTGGTGCCCGCCTTATGACATGAATACTTCTTCTTGATGCTCTTTGTCACCCATCCGATGCGACGCATCAGAAGTATCCCTAGTTGGCAGCCTACAATATTCCCGTTCAGAGTGCTCTCATCATGCCTCTGAATGAGGCACTAGAAATATTTGTACTCGGATGTCTCAAGCAAGAAAACATATGGATCTAGTTAAATCCAATAATCCATTATATTTCTTTCAAATGAATCTAATTTAGCAACAGGAGCTAAACATAGACCACAAGCACAATCTAGGGAAGCCTTCCCCCCTCTCTCTCCCTTTTCTCCCTTTGCAGGTTGGGTGTAGACTCTAGAGGCAAGAGCAGCCCATTGTCTACTTTGCATGTATGGAGTATCTGTGGGCAGCAGGTTAAAATATGTCTCCTGGCCCGGACCACGAATGCCACGCATGTGGGTGATCAGCCCGAGAGCACATTAGCCACACAAGTATGCCCTCACCCTAGATGAAGTAGCAGAGTGGGGTAATTCTTAACACCCGCTCTTACACTTGATGCTGAACAAAAGCCACTAGAGGCTGGAGATGTGAGGCCTCGAATGAAGATGTCTGCTGCAATGCTGCAAGAGGAAAATCCTCCACAAGCGTAGCAATGGGAAACTCGGGCGCCAAGAAATCTCCAAGTAGATGCTGTCACAAGCAAATTAAGGAACTGTTGGAACATGTGTACTCCGTCACTGCCAAGTGTGTGTCAAGCTCCAGAAAGATGTCCCGTCTGTGTGTGAAAATTTGAAAATAACTCTTGTCAGAGACTTAACAGTCGTAAAAGAGTGCCGATAGGCCTGCAAATGTCTAATCTCTCTAAGAAGATCTATGGTTACCCATCTGAAGAAAAGTGGAAACAGCTGCAACCCAACATGGCCAAGCAGCTGATTTATAAAAACTTTAGGAAGGTTAGACTGAGAAGTCTACAGTGAAATCTCTCTACCTTGTGCTACAACAATCACCATGAGACTGCCGAAACCACCATTGAATGGTGTCCTGTCTGTAGGTAGAGTGTTTTCCAAGTGAGACTAAGGAGCCTCTACTATGGTTGTCCTCTGAGGGATGGTCAGATCAAGATGTTTGCACTGTAGTCATCCTTTGAGAAGAGGGATGGGCAAACCAAGATGTCTGCGCCAAAATGCTTGTATTGTCTGCCTTCCAATCCTCCAGTGCAAACCAAAGCATGATCCACGTTGACAATGCCACGAGACAGCAAGTCAGAGCGAGTATCCTTCTGCTGAGTTGAGATGGATCACAATTGCCCAAGTTGAGGGGATGTGCATGGTGTAAGATTACCGAGGGTCAGTAAAGACAACTTCGAAGGTAAGAATCCAAATGAAGATTAGAGAAGAGAGCAACTGTATTGCTGGTGAAGCAGTGGAGGTTTGTATGATCCCTCACATCTTGCCGGTAAACTCCGTAAGGAAAGTCCAAAGCATTGAAGCTCCACTCCATTCTGCAGATCGAGGTCAAAAGAATGCTCCTCCAAGTCAATGTACCTATCATATCAAGGTCTATTGTTCAAGCCGATGTCAAGGATACCACAAGTTGCACGATCACCAATAGACCGCACGAACCACCGTTAGATGGTGTCCTATTAATACGTAACCGAAGAAGAGGCAAAGTAGCAAACTTTGAGCCTGCTGTCCACCCAAAAACACGCCTGCTAGGGGTTGAAAATGCTGCTGTTCAGTGAAAATCAAGGTGCTCATGTGCTCCTGGCTTGTACTGGAGCATTGTAGAGGTCCAAATAGGGTAGATCTCCTTCTGCTCAACGGTTGGAAGGATGAAAACAGAAAAAATCCAGTGTAAAGCTCGATAGCAATTACTGTATCACCATCATCGTCATTGAACCGTTTGTAGAACTGGTGTAGATGGTTGTCCAAAGGCTAGATTCGATGCCACCGCTGCCAAGTCAACATTTGTCTATGCTCTCTTGACTCGTGTATGTTTGTTTTCACCCATGACATTGGTCGTGATTGATTATTCTTGGGCCCACTTCACAAGCTGTACTATTACTGCAGATTGTTATTCTATATAGCAATTATACAGCAGTCTTTGTTTCTACAACACAGGCTAGTGTGTAGTCTTAGGAGTGCATATAGTTGATGAATCACATTTTCCTTCATAACCGTAGATCCAAGGGTTGTGGTTTTTGCTCTTCTTGGAGGGGATGACGAGATTGTTGTTATTCAGAGTAAGTTGAATTTGTGGGTTCTTTACATTTAGCAAACTTAAAAATATTGATAAATTTGTGGAGAGAAGTAAACTCATACAAGAAAACCGTAGGAGAAAACTCAAAATCATTGAATCTACATAAAGAGTTTTTAGAACTATCAACCTTTAAGTCATCGAGTGATGTGGGACTGCACCAACTTGTGGATGCTATGTTTTTAAATGACGTCGCAAAGCGCATATAGAGTCAATCATGCGGGACTCCGCCAGCTTGTAGATGCTGATGCTTTTAAATGACGTGGAAAAGCTTTCAAATGCGATTTACTGGAACTGGTTAAAACATCATATAACAAAGCTTCTACACTGGGCAGGACCTTAATTTCAAACAAATTTGCAACTTTGAGGTTTCTTGATGTTTAAATTCTACCCAAATGCTAAGTGCTTGTGTTGGATGTCCTTTTTGCTTGAAGATCTTGCCTTGAATATGCTTCTTAGGTTTTGTTTTCAGTTTTCGTAGAATGATGTATTCCATTGTAACACTGCAGCCAGTGAAGCCGCCGAATTCTCTCCCAGTGAAACGGAGCAAAGTAGAGATTATCAAGGAGCAGAGCAATTACCTTCGATTTCCTCTAAAGGAAGAACTAGAAACTGAGGCTCCTAATATCAATGAAGCAGCAGTCCAATTAATCAAGTTTCATGGGAGCTATCAACAAGACAACAGAGAGGACAGGGTTGGAGGAAAGGCTTACCAATTTATGCTAAGGACGAAACAACCGTCTGGAAAGGTATCAAATAAACTGTATTTGGTGATGGATGAACTCGCCGACCAGTTTGGGATCAGAACTCTACGTCTGACGACGCGACAAACATTCCAGCTTCATGGTGTTTTGAAGCATAACTTAAAGACTGTCATGAGCACAATCATAAAGAGTATGGGCTCAACGTTGGGTGCTTGTGGTGATTTGAACCGTAATGTCATGGCACCTGCTTTTCCTTTTACAAGGAAAGATTATTTGTTTGCCCAAGAAACTGCTGATAAAATAGCTGCACTTTTGGCTCCTAAAGCAGGCTCCTATTATGACATGTGGGTGGACGGGGAGAAGATAATGTCGGCAGACCCTCCTGATGTCATAGAGGTTTTGAATGATAATTCCCGTGACATTAACTTTGAAGACTCACCTGAACCACTTTATGGTACACAATTTCTTCCACGGAAGTTCAAGGTGGCAGTAACAGTACCGCGAGATAACTCAGTTGACCTCTTGACTAATGATGTTGGGCTAGTTGTGATCAGTGACGATGACGGGGAACCCAAAGGTTTCAACATCTATGTAAGTAGCTTTCTAATTCACAACCACTCTCTGTATGAAGATCATTTGGCTCATTAAACAAAACTCAAGAAGTTTTCTTGCTTTTGATCAACAGTGTATTAAGTCATGTAATGCTTTCCTGGGAAATGCAGTTCTTTGAATGCTGCTGAGTGCGTGATTCTGCAGAACTTTATGTTCTGATAATCTCTTAGTTTTCTAGCTTTATATGCTAGTTTCCACAAGCGTGCAACTCCATTATGCTCGAGTGTTTTTCTGGCTTACCTGATTTATGTGTGTGTTCTCCCATCCTGTAGAAAGGATGCTCACAAAAAGACAACGAGACCATTTAAGCTTAAAACTTTTGAGGACTTGCATATATGCATGCAATCAAGCACGTACATATTTCAAATGTGTGCTTATATACAAATACATGCATAAAAGTAATGAATGCAATACAGACTTTGATCGATCTGCTCCGCAAGTTTGTCGTGGACAAGAAAACACTAACAGAGTCCCACACCACTTGCCCTGCTTCTAGTCGCTGACCTGCACGCACCCCCTCAGCTCTGTGAGAGGGATTTGATTTGATATTTACGTCCTCGGGGGGCCAAAATGACCCATGGGACCCTCGAAAACTCTAAGCAAACTCCCCTTGCGGGGGTGTGTGGTGTGTAGCACCCTTTGCCTTTTCCATGAGTAGTGTGTGATGTTCGAGAATACTGGTTAGGTATATGCCTAGAGCTGTAGGAGATGGGTCGGTTTTAGAGAGCAATTCCTCAAGAGTAGTGCATCCCCTTGTAAGCTGCTGAAAATCAGCGCGTATGTCGGTGTATGCGGGGCATTCTAGAGTCACATGTGTCTCATCCTCAATCTTTTGTAAACTGCATTGGGTGCATTCTCTATGGCTTGCATCAATTTTCAGCCATCCTCCTGTCTCTACTTTCAGCCTGTGAGCTCTCATACGCATCATAGTGATGGCTCTTCTTGCTCGGTGACACATAGGAGTTCTTATGTGAACTTGTGTTTCTGACATTTTGTATGCCTCCCAATACTTTATGTGTACATGTTTGCAGTAGTATTCAAATTTAGTTCTGTGTGTAGCCGTCTTCCATTTGTTGTGGAGACTGTCTAGCGTTGTCAGCTCAAAATTCAGCATATAATCTCCTTCTTTTCCTTCTTCGATAGGCATGTCTACATATGCTTCCACATTCCATCTTGCAAACCATCTCTTGATGTCTTGTACCAGACTTGAGGAGAGGATTTTGCTCTTGTTGGTTTTTTGTGGTGCACAACCGACTCCCCATGCCACTTGTGGTATTCTGTTGGGAGACATCTTCTTCACTTTCATAATGTATTTGTACATTCTCTGCAATGCTTTCATTTCTAATGGCCTGTTGCCTGTTTCCAACATCATCACGGAGTATGGTGTCGTTGTTTTGACCCCAAGATGTCTACATAAGAACTTCTTTTGTATCTTTTCTATTTCGTTCCATGTACTGGCCGATATGCTAGCATCCCAAACTTCCACCCCGTGTAGTATGGTCTGTACTACGCATGTTTCAAATACCATTGCTTTGATCTCCCATCTTTGGATATTGCTTTGTGTACACATATTCTCAAATTGGTAGTATTTGGCCTTGCCCGCATCAAGTCTGCTTCTTACACAACTTCCCCATTCATGATTGGAAGGAATATCCACTCCCAAATATTTAAAACTATCCACCACTTCGATTGCTTGGTCTAGGTACATCACCTTGGGCTGATTTTCTATTTTGTGTGTTCTTATGGACATAATCTTCGTCTTTTTCACATTGACAGCTAAGCCCGTAGCTTCACAGAAAGCATGCACGGCATCCATTGATCTTTGTAATGACCTGAGGTTATATGCAAAAAGGACTACATCATCCGCATATATGAGAAGCCAAAGTATGAAAGCTCCAATACTTGGTCTATCTTCTTCTTGTGCGAGTGCTTGTTGTATGAAGTCCTCAAGTTGATCTAAGCGTAATCCAAAAAGTGTTGGGGACAGAGGGCAGCCTTGTTTCACTCCCATGTTACTTTTGAACTCTTGGGAGAAACCCGTTTGCATTTTCAACATGCATCTCGCCTTTTTGTAGAGACGAGCCACCGCCGCTCTAAGGTGTATCGGTACTCCAATGTTTTCCATTCTTTTCCACAAACCATCTCTGCAAACTGTGTCGAACGCTTTTTTGAAGTCCACAAAACAACAATACAAAGTTTTGCCCTTCAATCGGCTTTCTTCCATCAATACTCTGAGCGACATGAGGTGATCTATAGTGCTGTATTGACATCTAAAGCCTACTTGACCAATTGCACGTTTGTCATTACATTTAGCCCATACACTGATCTCTTTTTCCAAAATGCTACCCAAGAGTTTTGCCATGCATGAACCAACCATAATAGTGCGATAGTTTTCTGGCTGATTTCTGTCCCCACTTTTGAATAAGGCCTTAATCCAGTTTTCTTGCCAATCCCTGGGTAGATCTTGCGTGGCTGCTTGATTTAGGAGTCTATGGATCCATTCCTTGGCCACCTTGCCTAACCATTTCATCATTTCCGAGCTCATGTTATTGGTGTCTAGTGGTTTTCCATTCTCAAGCTTTTGTATACCTTTTAGAGTTGCCTTCATAGTCAAGGGTTCTTTCGTTTGCAACTCGGGTTGATTTCCAATCATTTCCTTAGCATCTTTGTGTACATAAAGTTGTTCCACATAAGCATACATGTCTTCTTGGCTGATGTCTCCCATGATATCCTGTCGTTTCCCTTTCATTTTCCGCCATGCCCCTTTCGGGTTGTCTTTGAAATGCTTGATCTCTTTTTGTTCTTTTTCTAGCTCATATCTTCTTCTTTTCTTTCGTAGGAGTGCATTATATTCTTTGACTAAAGGTGTCCATTCCTCCTCTGACTTGAGTGTCATCCTCAACCTGTGTTTGGCTGCCTTACATTCTTCATCAAACCATGAATTATGTGGCATGCCTTTTGCATCTTTCTTCTGTTTGCGAGCTCTACCCATTACAACTTCAAGGGTTGTGATCATTGCTTGTTTGAAAATTAGCCACGTGTCTTCAACATTGCAGGGCATGTCATGTACTATGAGTCTGCTATCAAGAAAAGTTGCATATTCCTTTTTCTTTTCTATTTGCTTTTTGTATGACCAAGTCGGCTCTGCTGCTATCTTTTCCTTCCTTTGTGTGGGCACTCGTAACTATACGTGAATGGGTGTGTGGTCCGAGTTTGGGGATCGTTCTCCCACCGCAAAATCATGTATTATGTGTGATCCATCGTAACTAACCAACATGTAGTCAATGGTGCTCATCCCTTTAATGGCTGTGTAGCATGTGTATTTACCCGAGTTTGCAAATTTCCGCGATCCATTTATGACTAACATTTGCATGGAGTTCATCATGCTAATCAAGGCTGATCCTTGTGGATTTGTTATTTGGTCATGAGAGCACCTCTCCCACATAGGATCGGGGGTGTCATATCCCTCCTTATTGGCAGGATGTAGTGTGAAATCCACAACTTGCATTTGAGTGTGTGCTATACGAGCATTCAAGTCTCCCATAAGCATGACTATGCCCTCTTGTGTGTAGGTTTCAATATCTGCATACAATTCTCCAAAAGGATCTCCTTTGTCTATTTTGAAGGCATTATAGAATGACGACTCTCTATGCGGTATGTAGCATCCAGCAAGGAATATTGGCTTATCCTTTGTCTCAATTTTGATCCAGATATATCTTTTATATTCATCAACCTTGCTTATTTTGATCACCTTGTGCAATTCCTCCTTGTACATCACTGCAACCCCGCCTTGACCCCTCATTTTCATACTTGGCATCCATATGGATTGTGTCATATATCCCTCAATGCAAGGGATACGGCATGCATCATGTTCCGATGTTTCAAGCAAAAAAAGTAGATCTGCTTTAGGCAAAACTTCTTGCAGACCATCTCCTTTGTGCCAGGGGAAACCCCGACAATTCCAACTTGTTACGTGTATATCTGTGATCCCATGGGTCCCTACCTGTCATGCCTCCTGTGATGTCCCCGTAGTACGGGATGCGTTCTTCTTTATGCGTTCTTCATATGCTTGTCTCCGTTCTTTTTGTTGCATGGGCGTCTTGAGACTTGTCCTCACTAATGTAGATTGTGCTATCTTTCAAGCATTCTCAAGGATGATGGCTCGTTTGCGCGCATCTAACAATGTGCATACAATCGCACGATTGCCCTCGGCTCTTTTTTTGCCCACACGGTGTGCCCCGTATACGACCACGTCTCTCATTCCAAACTTGTCTGTGATGATATCTGTTACATCCGTGTTCAATGTGAGCACTTTTTCATTGTCAGATTCGGGTACGCCACGAATCACAATGTTCATATTGCGTTTCTCGCGTTCATGGTATTCTGTCTCATCCACATTTACATACCTATCTGTAGCATGTGATATAGCATGTGAATTCGCATGGCCATTCCTTACTACATTTGCCCATGAGTTTGCATGCCCAAGTACATTTTGTTGTGTGTCGCATACATTTGCAAGCTTCTCCTCTTGGGTAGTTACCTGCTTGTTTAAAGTGTCTTGTAATGCTTGAAATTTCTCTTCTTGTTGCGTGATTTTCAGGTCCTGCATCTTGATTGTGTGCTCTAACTTCTGGTTTTTGAGAGCAAGTTTCTTAATGTCCTCACTCTGCCTTATCATCATTTCTTGCATAGATGTAATGAGACCCCATATGTCTTGCATAGAGCATACAACTGGACCGTCCATTCTTGTGATTGTACCTGTGTTTTTCCCTGTACCTGTACTTGTCCCTGTACCTGTAGTTGTACCTGTTTCTGTTTTGGGTGAAGTAGCTAGTTTTTCTTTCGTGTTCGCCATTGTGCGTATTGGTGATGATCGTACTGATAGGCCACTTCTTGAGACTTGCAGATTGACGGCCTCACTCATACATGAAAAGAGAGAGAGAGAGAGAGAGAGAGAGAGAGAGAGAGAGAGAGAGAGAGAGAGAGAGAGAGAGATGATGATGATGATGACATATTTACATCCTCGGGGGGCCAAAATGACCCATGGGACCCAAAATCTCATATATGAGACTCCCCCCTTCCCATGTGAAGGAGGGGACGTGTCATGATTCTGTGGTGATTTTGTTTGTGAGTGTGGTGTGATGTTCTAGCACTTTGGCTAGATAGATGCCTAGTGCTACTGGAGAGAAGTACTTCTTACTACATGTGCCCATGAGGTCATATTTCCTGTTGCATTATCACTCATGTGTGCAAGCTTCTCATCGTGTGTAGCTAGAGTGTCTTGCACATTGGAGACCTGTTTGTTTAATGCATCTTGCAGGGCCTGAATTTTCTCATTTTGATGTTGCATTTTCAGATTCTGTATTTGGATTGTGTGCTCCAATTCCTGATTCTTTAGTGCAAGATTTTTGATGTCTTCACCCTGCTTCATCACCATTTCCTGTAAGGATGAGATAAAGCCCCAAATATCTTGCATCAAGCATAGCACAGATTTCTCGGTTCCTGCACCTGTCTTTACCTGTCCTTGTATTTGTACCTGTATCCATCTTGGATGGGGGTGTTTGTTTATCCTTTGCATTCGTCATGTTTCTTGTCAGTGACGATCGCACGGAAAAACCACTTCTTGAAACCCGCAGGTTGACTGGTTCACTCATTCATATGGGTCGGGACCCTTACTGTAGTGTTGCGCACAGGTGTGACCCACGGCAGTGCTGCGCAGTGTAGCAGGGTTGGCGAGGGCAGTGGCGGCAGGTGTGACCCACAGCAATGCTGCGCAAGGGAGGAGGGCGGGCGAGGACTGTGGCGGGAACAGTGGCGGGCAAGAGAGAGAGAGAGAGAGAGAGAGAGAGAGAGAGAGAGAGAGAGAGAGAGAGAGAGAGAGAGAAGAAGGAGTATTTTAATGTCGTAGGAAACTATCCCAAGAGACCTTAAAAGGTTTATCCGACGAGGAGAGTTGAACTCAAGACCTGTTATTCAAGAGGTTAATGGCATTACCAATCTACCACACTTGTGTGATAGAAAGGTTATATCATTTTCCTCCTTTTATTAGCACACACCTACCCCCCCCCCCCCCCCCCCCCCCCCCCGCGAGAAGAAGAGTATTTTAACATCGTAGGAAACTATCGAGAGAGTGAGAGACTAGCAGACAACAGGATATGCCGTTGATGCCAGCTAGAGCCAGAGACAGAGCTACATTACATATGTCATTGCACAGTGTACTATGATATACGGGGCCGTTTCCACTGCTTATTCAAAGAGGGTTTCGGTCCTTTCTCTAGGGTCATGAGTTATAAGGATCAAAGATGTCTTGGGCTATATCTACTTGAATTACACAGATATAGAGACACTTTATTGGGGAGAGATAGAGAGAGACGGTCCCAAAGACAGATTACAGATTTCTTTTCACTAGATATGGGATAGCCAGAGGAGCGGACGTCACTGCAAAGCTCGACCCACACTCATTCAGCCACTACCGGCACTCTGTGTGTGTGTGAATCTACCAGTCTCAATCTCCAGCTGATGTGAGGATGTGCGTATCTGACCAATGGCGCCCCCGCAAACCATGAGACATATGTGTGTCCATGCAGTTGGGTCGAATCACAAACCCATCTCTTGTGAGGTGGAGAAGATGTGGCGGCTCTCTCCATGTCCTCCTGGTATCCAGCTGGATCAGGTCCTGACGAATGAGTCAGTAAGCTCCACCCGTGTAAGAGACATCGAGGGTGCCTGAAGAGAGTATTGGAAAGGGGGTAGCCTGTCCATTGTGAAGCCATGTGTCTGAAGCCATGATGTCATCTGTGCATACCAACATGAAGTGTCCCCCTGAAGAGTTAATTGTCTGGAAGAGGGCGAGTCTAGCATATTTGTCTCTAGTAGTATCCCACAAGTTGTGCGCAAAGGAGACTGGTCTGGTAAGCGCCTCAATCTCCATAGGAGGGGCAACTCTCTGCTCGAATGATAGCATGGGGTACGGAGGCCTTGGCTCTGATCAGGCGAGAGATCATAGATACCAAGGGACTCTCCATACGTCTCCAACCATCCTGGCCTACATAAGGTCCCCATATCATACAACATAGCTAAGGCTATTAAAGTATCAAAGAGCCATACTTTGTTCAAGGTTCTTGGAACTGAACCTGCGAACACATCCTCTCCAAGCCTCCCAAGGCCGCACAAGCTCTAGTCAGTCTAGTCTCTGCTGCTCTCCCCAAAGAAAACCTCGGTGCAGTGAAGACAACCCCAAGCTAAGTGTTTGCTTTTGTATACAATCTCTTGACCATATGTGAAAGTAGGTGCTGATCTCTTGATCCACTGTGGTGTGGTGTTAAACACCATATCCTCTGCAAAACTGTGTAATGCATCCAACTGTCGTTTCATATACTCTGGTGAGTCAGAGATCAACACAATATCATTAGCATATAACAACAAATGGGATCCACGTCCCTGCCAGCTGCACACCTCTATCACCCTTTGTGTCAATGTAATCAGACACCTCAACATACATACCAAATAGAGTAGAAGACAATGGGCAACCCTGTTTCACCCCAATGGTGGAGTGAACTAAATCAGATTTCTCCTCCGGGGTGCGTACATGTCCCATGATTGACCTGTATAGTGCTGTAATCCCCCAAATCAACACTATGGGCACCCCCATCTCTTGCAGTCTGCGCATCAATCAAGCTCTCGGTACCATGTCAAATGCTTTGCGGAAATCCACAAAGCTACAATAAATCCGTTTCCCATGTGACCTGCCCTCCTCAATGATTTCTCTGAGTGTTAGAATATGATCAAGAGTGCAGAAACCCCTCTTGAAACCGGCCTGGCCCTTTGCCCGTACACCCTCACCCTCTGCCCAATTACTCAACTGCTGCTCAAGAATGGATGTATACAACCGTGCCAATGTGTGCCCAACCATAATTGTGCAGTAATTCCCAGCCTCTGTAGGATCACTTGCCTTGAAGATAGGCACAATAGTAGACAACCTCCAAGTCTCAGGTAACCCCTCACACATGGCATGATTGAACAACACTGCAAGAACCTCTGCCAACATATCTCTAGCATGTATAAAGTGCTCTGCTACTAGACCATCATGATCATATGCCCTACCGCGGTCCTCATCCTGTCACTGGCTCTCTTTACCATCTCAGTGGTAAAGAAGGTGCTGGTAGGTGGGCATGGCTTTGTAGGATCTGGAAGGGGGTCTTGTCCAGGAACCGTATATAACGATGTCGCATACTGGCCCCATACATCAGGACAAGTAGTCAGTAGGGAGGGGAGTGCCCATGAAAGAATCGCTATGCCTCTTCTGAGTCTCTACTCAAGAACAATTGATACAAGTCTTGCTCCATTTGGGCCAAGTAATCTCGTTTCTTCTGTCGCGCAAGGCGCTGGGAAGCAATCCGAGACTGTTTGTAAGTGATGACTCCTAAAAGAAATCCCTCTCAACCCACAGAACCGACAAACTTGCTGCTGCTCTCGCCTCGCTCGCGCTCTCCGCTCGCCATCGCCTATCCCCCCCCTGCCCTGCAGCTCGCCTGCTTCTACCTCCCCCTGCCCTTCGCCTGTGCTGCCCCTCCCACCTCGCGCTGCTACCCTCAGCCCCAACCTGCCCGCCCGCTCCTGCTCTGCCCTCCCGAGCTGCTCCCGCACTGACTGCCCGCCCGCACAGCCAACCAGCCCGCCTTCACTGCCAACCCGTCGCCTGCACA
Source organism: Adiantum capillus-veneris (assembly GCF_014529385.1). NCBI lineage: Eukaryota > Viridiplantae > Streptophyta > Polypodiopsida > Polypodiales > Pteridaceae > Adiantum > Adiantum capillus-veneris. Next base: position 44,327,458 of record NC_140945.1, read on the forward strand.
GCCAACCCGCCCGCCTCCCGTTCCCCCCCGCTGCCCACCTGCGCTCGCACTTCCCTCTGCCCGCCTGCCTTTTTTCCCCCTCCCCCTTGTTGCTCGCTCGTGTTTTTCCTAGTAGCAGCGGCTCTCGACGCTCTTTGTCGCCTTCGCCTTGGTCCTCGCCCATCTTCACAGCAGCAGACACTTATGGAGGATTCTGCTCCGCCAAAGAGAGACTCTACTGCAGCCCCCTCACCCGACCCCGCAGAACCCACCATCAGACTTGCTCTTTCGCCGACAGAGCAAGCGAGTTTAGAGGCAGAGGTGGTGCGTCTCGAGGCCACGTCTGTTATTTGCAAGGTTCTCGGCACCAGACCCAGCAGAGGGGAAGTACGCGATCTCCTTCAGGCCCGCCTTCTTGCAGAGGTGGGCAAGATTCTCGATGTTCGGCTTCTCAGACGCGTCTACTACCAGAAAGAGTTTGAGACTCTTGAGATGGCGTCCAAGGTCATTGCGATGAGCCCCTTGACCATCCGTGCAGTTCGAGCACATTTTTGACAGTGGTGCCACGGTTTTGACCCAGCTATTGACGTTCTTGTCGAGCAGGCAGACCTGCCCATCTCAGTCTGCTTCCCCGGCCTGAGGAGGGAGTACCTTCCGCTCCTTTCCAGGATAGGCTCACGATTGAGAGTGTCCTGGAGACACAATGCACGGCAGCCTCGATAGTTGCCAAGGCGGCTGGCATGCCCACAGTACGTGTTCTCGTTCGGGACACACCCACTCTTTTGAAGGTCATCCTTTTACCTCGAGTGAGCGGTGGTTGGTTTAAACAGAGCGTGGAGTATTCGGGCCTCCCGAATCAGTGTTTCATTTGTCGGCATATGGGCCATCTTGTGAAGGCATGTCCACGGAGGAGACCCCGACCTACTCCATAGGCCCAGCCCCAGTCCTCCAAGGCTGGCCAGCAGCAGTAGGTAGAATCACCAAGTACTCAGGCAGAGCCACCCTCCGAGCTTGGGGCTCAAGCGGAGGAGGGCTGGCAGCAGGTTCGTGGTCGCTCGGCAGGGGCCACCACGCCAGCCTGGCACTCAAAGTGGTCCTCAATCTCTTGCCCAGCAGCAGTGGGTTCCCACGGGGAACCGATTCGATCCGTTTCAACAGGACGAGGTCCCTTCTCCAGCCTCCACCTCAGCCTCACCCTCAACAATCCCTCCTCCCCCCAAGTTTCCCCCCTCTTCCACCCCTCCCCCTCCTCCTCCTCCTCCCTCGGCCTCTCCACCTCGCCCACCTACCTTTGACTATCCCCCTCGCCCCCCTCTCCCCCCCTTGCTCCCTCACCTCCTCCCGCTCCAGTCCTGCAGCCGTCTCAGGGGACAGGGCCTTCCTCGGCTGCTAGGCGATCTCTTGGCAGCGCCTTTGCCACGAGTCGATTAGCGAGAGAGGGACAACCTTTCTTGCGACCCCCTCTTCTAGTGCAGACGTCTCCCTTTGCAGCAGTTCCTTGTTGTCTGACGAGTTTCGACATTCGTCGCCGTTGGGATTTCTTTGCCTACGACTTTACACGGTTTCTCGGCAACCCATCACCAGACCTTGAGGCAGCCTCCTTCAGAGTTCATGTGCTGTTCCTTGCAACTAGGGGGATAGAGGGCCTTGGACTCGGCGGTTGGCTTCTCGTTTCCCCTATGCAGCATGGATCAGGCTGAGTGGACCTTATACTTAGTGTTGGAGTGGCTGCAGACACAGGCCCTAGAGTTCTCTCATCACATGGGAGACCTACGGGTTACCGACTTGCTTCAGACTGTTTGGCCATCGGCCAAGTTTGTTGGGACACCTCCAGATGCAGTAGGATGTAGACACATTCTGGTCCACTTTTTTGCTGACACAGTGCCCGCCATGCTATGTACACATACATGAGGACTCCTGGATAGAGGAGGTTGCTTTACGCACGGCTCGGTCTACTTGGGCTTGGGCTAGGCAATATTTGCAGTCGTGTCTATCTCGAGGACACTTGGATGCGGATTACTGCCCATCCTAGCCAGCTTCGAAGATAGCACGGTTAGCTGCTGTGGTAGCATCAGTTCTCTCTCGCTCCCCATGCGGATCGTCTCATGGAATGTACAGGGATGAGGTGGGCCCCAGTTTCAGCGTCAAAGGGGCCGACTGCGTTAGGAGCTTCAACGATGCCTTGTGGGAGGAGAGATTGACCTTCTTATGCTACATGAGCATCATCTGTGTGAGAGCCGCATTAGATGTTGTGGTCAGCTTTTGCATGGACGATATGAGACTTTTTGGTCAGCTGCATTTGGACCTGGAGACATCTAGGGCGGGGTATGTATGACTATTGCGGATTCTTTGCAGCACGCCATTGTGGGCAAAGGGATTATTGTGCCAGGCAGGGCTCAGTGGATCACTATGTAGGTTCAGGGCTGTCTCGTGGGCTTCTTGAACATCTATGCGTCTGATGCGGCGAGTGCACGTGCAAAGTTTGGTCTCAGATTGTTGAGTCTATGCCGCAGACAGAGCAATGGTGCATAGGGGGGGACTTCAACATGTTGGAGGAACCCTCTGACAGGATTGGTGGTAGCCATACTACTGTGCATGGAGTTGAGCTGGCAACTTTGGAGAGGTTTTGTATGTCTCTGCGGGTTTCAGATGTGTGGCAGCATTCCAGCTTTGTGAGGCCCCCAAACAGCCTGGCCTTCTCTCGTTCGGACCGCAGAGTGGGAGGCGTGAATCTATCTCGGATAGATCACTTCTACACTAATGACCACTTGTGTGACTTAGGTGGGACAACTGGCATTCTGGCAGGGACCTCCTTTTTGGACCATGCTCTAGTGATCCTTACAGTGACTGATAGGCAGAGGAGGGGGAGCACGATGCTTCGCATCCCAGAGAGAGTCCTGCTGGACTCAGCGCTTAGAGAGCGAGTGGAGGCTCTTTGGATAGAGAGCTTAGACATGCAGGACTCTCCTGCTTCTGACAGAGTGGCCTCAGGACTTTCTCAGCTTAGTCAACTCTTTCTTCAGGAGTCTTCGGCTTGCCTACCTGTAGCGAGAGAGGAGCAATGTCTCCGACGGGGTGTTGCTTCCTTGCAGAGGATGTTGGAGGAGCAGTTACAGCAGGCTCGCCAAGAGTTCGTCAGCACAAAGGAGAGGCGCCATGAGTTTGCTTTCCATCGACAGGCATCTCAATGGACCCAGGTGGGTGACAGAGTGACAGGCGCTTTCTTTGAGGCAGTGGGACCTCGGCATACGAATGCCAAGGTCAGTCAGTTGAGGAGGCCCGACGGGTCAGTTGCTACAGAGCCAGAGGACATGCGTGCAGTTGCTATTGACTTTTACCGTGATTTACTGTCTGCAGAGCCGCAGTCAGAGAGCAGGTGTGGGCACAAATTTCTTGTCTTGTGACTGAGGAGATGCGCCAGAGGCTTGAGCTGCCTTTATAGGAAGAGCTGCACACGGCTCTTAGTGCACCGTGGTAGCTGTCCAAGTGAGGATGCCTTGACTCCCAGTTTTTTCTTGGATTACTGGGACTTGCTTGGCTGAGATCTCTGTAGTGCTTTTCAGTACATCCTGTACCCAGGTGAGATGCCTCACAGCGTGAGTGAGGGCCTGATTTACCTCATTCCCAAGGAGGGTGGCTCCTTGGATCAGATTTGACAGTGGCGCCCCATCACCATCCTCAACTCATCCTACAAAATTCTTGCCAAGGCTCTGAGTTTGAGAATTTAGCCACTTCTAGAGAGCCTTATACATGGGACTCAGACAGGTTTTGTCAAGGAGCGTAGTATCCTTGACAACATCTTTACTTTTTGGGAGGCTTCTGCCCTCGCGCGGCTCCATGGTGAGGATTTGGTGATTCTTCTTCTCGATTTTGAGAAGGGCTACGACAGAATTGACTGGGACTTTTTGGAGGGTACTCTACGAAGGATGGGCTTCTCAAATGCTTGGATCAGAGGGGTGCTAGCTTTGTACAGACGGGCACACAGTCAGGTGCTTTTGTCAGGAGGTAGAGGTGATCGTTTCATGCTCACATGTTCGGTCAGGCAGGGCTGCCCTCTTGCCCCCTTCCTCTTTCTGTTATATGCTGAGGCGATGAGCAGGTTTTTGGTTTCACAGCAGGTTGGTTTACATGGCTTAGCGCTCCCTATTCGGGGAGATGAGCTACTGGATGCTGAGTTTGTAGACGACTCAGCCTTGTACTTGGATGGCCAGGAGGCCAACCTACACAGGTATGAGCAGGCTCTTGAGACTTTCTGTTGTGCATCTGGCGCATTGACCACTTGGAGAAAGACAATGGCTTTCTCGGTTGGTAGTGCTCGAACGCTCGATTGGATGCTAGGTGAGGGTTTCAGGTGGATTCCCCCAGGGACTGCAGTTCGGTACTTGGGCTATCAGGTTGGTTTGGACTTGTCTCCCAAGCAGCAGATTGCTCCCCTCCTCCTGTCTATTAGGAGGTAGTTGTTACAATGGAGCTCTGCACGACTTTCTTTGGCAGGCAGAGTTGTAGTGGCCAACGAGGTGTTGTTGGCTACTATGTGGTACATCACTTCTTGTTGGATCTTCTCGAGTTCTTGTATCAGCGAGGTAGAGAGGCTGATCAAGAACTTCCTTTGGTCAGGGCGTGACACTCAAATAGCCCGAGCCAGAGTGGCATGGCAGGTCATCACTCTTCCTTGTTCTTAGGGAGGGTTGGGGATCATAGACCCAGCACAGCAAAGCAGAGCAGAGCCCTTCTTGGGGAGTTCATTGTCAGAGGACTTCTTCTAGGTGAGGAGCCCTGTAAGGAGTTCTTGCTTCAGCGGCTTAGTGCTAGGGTGCCTCAGGCTGGAGGCCCCTGGCGACCCTCGACTCGATGGATTATCACAGAGATGCGTGGAGTTCGCTTGAGCAGGAGCTTGGAGGACCGCTTCGCTGTGAGTCTACTGCGATCTTGGGAGCAACTGCGGCGCGGCCTGGAGCAGTGTCAGCCTACTTGCACGGAGGAGCGCCTGAGACAACCCCTTGTTTGGAACCCCATGGTTAGCATTCAGAGAGGCCACTCGGTTGGTAGTCGGCCTCATGTTGCGTGGGGTCCCATGGTAGAAGGTCCAGCACGCGCTCTAGGTGACTGGTTATTGTTTTCAGGCTTGTCAGCGGAGCTTCAGGGCATTCAACTACAGGGCATGAGAGGGGTGCAGAGCATGTGTCAGGACATCTTAGAGACAGTACCAGCTGAGTGGCTCACACCTCTGGAGCCAGCAGCACCCAGATGGATGGGAGCCTTCACGCGATTGGAGGTTCTCATCTGAGTTCGAGCTTGCTCAGAGACTATACCCTCCCGTTTCTTCGAGCTACAGGGTGAGGGATGCTTACACCAATTTGCAGTAGAGGCCTCGCAGGTGGCAGAGTGTTTTGAGAGGATCCGCGTGGTGGGTATCTATTGGAGGACTTGTGCCATAGATCCCGATCAAGCAGCTCTTGAGACTGGCCACTGGAGACTCTCGGCTTGGGAGAGCTGTCCACTAGCACGAGTACAATGGGATCCGGGTGATTGGCTTTGGAGGGACCCTTTCTCCTCTGCAGACCATCCAGGCGTCCCTTTCTTTCAGTACACTGTTCGACTGGGACGTCACATACTTGCAGTGTAGAGAGAGGCTCGTCCTGGTGCAACACCTCATTGGCAGGAGGAGGGTCTCACAGCTAGGTTCTTGGCAGCTTTTTGGGAGAGGTTGTGGGACTCCAGATAGCCGAGGCAAGTCACTTTGTTCCAGTGGTTGGTTGCACACCGAGCTACAGCAGTTGGGAGTTGGGAGTCGGCCGCATGTGCGGCTTGTGACCATCCTGTGGAGAGTCAGCGTCCTTGGGACTGTCCTTTGGCACAACCGGTGTGGCTTCGTGTTCTTCGACTGATGCCAGCTCTTTCCACAGCTCGGCAGTACACATGGGGAGCAGCTGCTTGGTCTACTCTCACGGGCCCGGCACTTTAGTTTGAGCTATCCTCCACTGGCAAGATGATAGTGATGCAGGGGGGTCGACCTACTCTCCAGCCTGCTACAGAGCTTACTCCACAGGAGTGGTGCAGAGAGAGGAGTGCTGGGAGCTCATTAGCAGCCTGACAGTATGGTTCATTTGGCGGGCCCGCTGCTTCCGCATCTTCGAGGCTCGCCCTGTACCACCGGCAGCAGTAGAGACTGTTCGAGATATTTGGCTAGAGTTGGTCCATACTCTCAGAGGACAGTTCGAGAGACTCCAGGGCAGCTCTGACTGCATGCGGGAGCGCAGAGAGGCGTTCCTTCGACTCTGGCGTCCTGGGCCTTTCTTCACCATGGTCTAGGGTGTGCTCAGATGGCACTACCATCCACCTGTGTGGCTCTTCCCTCCTCCCATCTCTTGATTTAGCCTCATTGTATATATGCTGTTTTTTCATTGGGAGAGTCTCCCCATCATGATTGTTGTAGCCCTCTCTTGCAGAGGTGGTTGTAGCCCTGTGAGCAGTTTTCATTAACTAATAGAAGGATCTTTTGCTTGGACAAAAAAAAGAAGATCCCTCTGAAGCTGGGCTCTCATCTCTCTCCACTCCTCATCATACCAACTATTCTAGGGCATGCTCCTAGAATGTCGCCTCCGACCCGGCTGAGTGTGTGGGTATGCCTTTGATGCTGGGCCATGTAGTGTCTCAATCAGTAACGTGGTGCACTCCTCCAATGAGAGGCGAGGACCAGCTATGCATAGACGACTATAGATCTCCTCTGTATAAACCGAGTCATTCTCTGGTGTAAACGTATAACGGGTATGTGACCTGCCTCCTGATGCCTGGGCTGTACTATACTGTAATGAAAGAGGCAATATCAAAAGAACATGATCCACTGCTATAGCCATTTGTCTGGCTTCCACTATGAAATCTTGAATACAAGGAATAAAGCTCAATTGTGCCATAACATAGTCCACTGTACTGGCCCTGTCTCTGTCTGGAAAGCATGTGAAACCGACTACTCCAGGAAATCACTATAAGCCATTAAGTATGGCTAACCCATGTGTAGTCGTCATCTCCGTGAGGTATCTCCCATACTCCGTTTGCTCTCTATCATGTGAGCATCTGTCAAGCTCCAACTCACCCACATCCAGCTCTCTAAGCATCTCATTTGAAGTGTCGTAGAAGAGTGTCTGAGAGCTTTCGCCGGGCATTGAAGTCCCCTAGGAGGATGATATCACAATCCCTAGAGAACTCCCATATATCATTATCTAGTATAGAGAAAGGCGATTGTCCTCTGGATGCAGCATATACTGACGTACTGGGGGGAAGTAACATATGGCGATGTTTACAAATCAGCTTGTGTCAGCTCTCAGCCTCACCCACATGTATCTAGCATGATCGTCTCTCCGTACAATATGTAGTATTGGCTGTAACTCCTCCCTAAATAGCACTGCTATTCCTCTTGAACCTCTACTCCCATGCTCAGATCTCGCGGCTGTCCTGTGGGTTGTCTCCCATGTGTATCCCACCACATGTGGCATAACTTGTCCAGGGGCTTGATGAGTCTTTGAGAAGAAAACAATGTCCTTGTCTCCGAAACTGTCCTCAAAGGCACCAACGTCCAACCTCATAGATCAATTACAATTCCAAGTGGCCAGCTTCAGTGTGGTCCCATAGGTCTCACACCGTCATGTAGAGCGCCGCTCTATAATCACCACCCGCCTATCACGAGGACGTGGCAACTGCTAATCTTAGTTGTTGGTTTCTTTCCAATGATTTTTGGTTTATTTTTGAGACCCTCTCTTTGAAGTTGCAAATGATCAAACATTGTATGGCCAATGTGAATGGTAGTTTCACTCGTAGAGAAGAAGTTGGTCGGCACTGGAATTCGTATAGTAAGAGGATGTCTAGGCTCAGTTCAAGATCATGTAGGTCCCCCCGTCGCACTTAGCAAGTTGGTGAATACTAGGAAGTGAACTCAATAAAGGCATAAAGCCAAGGTGGGGTCACCAAAGGAAAGTACCCAACAGTTGGGCCACATTGCATTTTTGGATGCGGTCCCAATGGGGATAGATGGTCAAAAGACCAGTGAGAGCCCAACAGAAGCATCTCCTAAAAATTAGGAAATTGCTATTTTGGGCCATGAAATGTGTTCGCGTTACCTCCGGAATGACAAGGGGAACATTTTAGAAGTCTGTTGCAAAGTCAACTGGGCAACCAATCGAGAGATTTTTAAGCAGCAAGCCTGAAGCGGGAAATTGTGTGTAAACGTGCCAAGTGGCACATTTTCATGAACTTGCCTCATGCAGAAGAGGGGGCGCTCGATTTGTAGCTGGGAGGGGCCTCATTTGCAACGTGCCACAGGTTAAGAGCTATTGTGTGCAAGCTTTCCCTCTCATGTACAGTGTGGTGCAAGAAGTCATGTCCTGCACACCTCACACTACTCTCTCTCTTCCCTACGTGCAATAATGTGATGCCCCACAAGAGGGTTCTTCATTTGACTCACGTACAGTTGTGTGGTTACATGCATTTTTGTTGAGGCAAGAGCCTCTTTGAGCAGAAATAGGAGTAGCTAACTGCTACTCCAAAAGCAGGCACCGGTGAGGGTGATAACCTCACGGTACAGGTGCGTTTTCAATGCTTGTTATGCGCTGAATTTTGACTGTTTTTCAGCCATATGGATGCCAGAACCATTAGGAACAGTGCCCCACTGATAGAGGACAATTTGGGGATTGTTTAGGATTGAAAACAAGGCAAAAACCAGTAAATAGAGTGAGCTGAATTTACTGTTTTTGGGCAGAAATCAGAGGGTTTATATCAGTGGAAGTGAGTTTCAGCAAGGGAATTGGTTTTGGGCAAGTTTTCGGGTTGTTATGCTGCCGAAATTTTACGAGAACAGGTGGTATCTAGCTGGATACAGGCAAAGAAATCCCAGGACTCTTCTTTGTAATTACCCTCTTAAAGAATAAAGAAATACCGAAAGGGGCTCAATTTTGGGGCCTACAGGTTGTCGGCGTCTGCTCGGAGCATTCTAGCTTCCGAGCCGTGTGTGTGCTTAAGTGTTAATTCCCGTCGCAGGTTACCTTCGCTAAGTACTGTGTGTGTGTGTGTCTAAAGTAAAGTAAAGAATTTCGGGTGAAAGCCAAAGCCTACCGCCCCATGGGCCGGTTTCAAGGTTCCATTGCCTAGACATCAATCACTTTTTCCTCAAGAAGTGACCCTTGGTTGTTTTGGGTAAAGACAGAGTACAGGAACGCGGGATTACACTATGGTCGACAATCGAAGGGCCATGCTTGTCTGTACCTCTTGTTGATGTGAATGTCCCTCCAACACAGGGCTTTATGACTGGGCAACTCGAGGATGATGCATTTAGAACTCAGTTAGTTGCCGCGGTCAATGTGTTTTCGCAGCTGGTGCAGGACCCAAGGTTTATGGAGTTATTGCAAGCGCCACCAGTGCCACATCAAAATAGACAACCTACACCACGAACAGAGCTTGTTGAGGCTCAAAGCCCAAGTACTTCATGCGTCTTAGGAGGATAGGGAACACTCGCATGCTGCGGAGTCATGGGCTCCAAAATAGGTTCCTCCCGTCCTTGAACAAGTGGTTAGAACGCCTATTCCACAGGCTATGCCAGTTCAGCCCTCCACCTTTCAGAGCCCGCATGCTGTCTTGAATGGACAGGGAACTGGTTACTAGGCAATGCATCCATTTTTTTCACCACCCACGGTACATCGTGGGTATTTTGGGGGTGGATCTGTGTTCAAGAGTATGGCTGGTTATGCGCCTGGAAGTCAGTTGTACATGCCAGGAACAATGTTTGGGCGTATGCAAGGCATGATGCCAAACCCCATGTATGGTAGCATCGGCATCATGCAGCAAGGTTTTCAGAGCAACCAGGGCCAGTTTGGGGTGCCACAAGCTCATTTTGGCATGGCTGGTTTTTCTGGACAGCAGCCAAATATGGCACCTCTGATGCAAAATCAACTCTTTTGGAATCCCCATCTCTTCCAGTCTGCGCATCAATCTAGCTTAGGGCACTGTATCGAAGGCTTTGCGGAAGTCCACAAAGCAACAATAGAGCCGTCTCCCACGTGATCTCCCCTCCTCAATCATGGCTCTGAGTGTCAAGATATGATCAAGAGTAGAGAAACCTCTCCTGAAACCCGCCTGTCCTATTGTCCGTACACCCTCTCTCCCTGCCCATCTACTCAACTGCTCCTCAAGGATGGATGCGTACAACCGTGCCAATGTGTAGGGCGAGAGAGAGAGGTTCGCGTCGTGCCCCTGCTGCTTCCACTCCAGCTACAAAACTTGCTTGCGTGGGCATCTACTTCACGCTGGTCTGCTCTATGGTTTGCAACAGTGACAATACAGCTCGCCAGTTGATCTGCAGCAGATTGGCGTGGGCATCTGATTCACGTTGGTCTGTTCTAGGGTTTGCGACAATAACAATCCTTTTCGCGACTTCATTTGCAGCAGAACCTGCTCGTTGCAGCCTAGGCGACCAACCTACTGCCTGCAACTCCATGTCCTGAGAGGTGGTTTCTGTGCTGGATTTCCCTTTGCTGCGCGTAACACCAGCACAGGTGCTCTTTTTGTTTCAGCGATTACCGGCACTTGCCACAGTCATTGGGGCTTTACAGGTTTTAGGCCAGCCATAGTGGCCTGCATGCTGTCTTTTGAAGCTGCAGATTTACCGACGAACATTTTTTTCTCTACCTGATGGGTGGGCCTCATTTTCAGCACTTTGCAGGAGCTGTCCACGCTCACCTATTGGTTGAACAGTTCTTGCTTTGAGCTGGGATACACATTTATTCAGCACTTTTGCAAGTAGTTTCTCTTCATAATTTCCACACACATTTTTGTTTCTTAAATCTATTAGATTAATTACATGTGGGAATCCTCAAAGTGAGGAAAACCCACAAGAAAGATCAGATACAAAAACACACGCGAACTCTTGGAAGTTGCAGTTGTGAGGAAGCACACTTCCAAATCAAAAACAATCATGGAAAAGCGTCAAAGACATGATATCCATGTCTTTCAATCTACAACAATCAAAGATTGATTGTCGTAGGGAACCTCTGAAATGAGCACAGAGCTGGAATTGGCGAGATTCAAAGAGAGCCACATTTCTTTGGGACCATATTGACGAAAGGCCCACTATCTGACCCAATGCATAAACAACGCATGCGAACGAATCTGTCTGGAGAACCTTTCGCACACCCAAAGGTATTTCCCAAAAGTGGAAGAAGGAAACCTCGAGCGTAATTGCCTGGAAAGCATGAGCAAGAAATCTCGTGAATCAGGGCAAAACCAAGGAAGGTGAGATAATTTCCACACACACACACACACACACACACACACACACACACACACAAAGAGAGAGAGAGAGAGAGAGAGAGAGAGAGAGAGAGAGATGAAATGAAATGAAATGTTATATTAAACGTCTTCAAAAGACCAACAAGACCTATGAGACCAAATTGATACAATCCTTGTGGATCTAATCCAATGCCTGGGCACAAAAATAAAAATGAAGTAAACTGAAAGACTAAAATCATCATCATCAATGCTCGAGGATGCCCGGCATTGGGTGTTGTCCGAGAAAGTAATGCATCGGTCGGTGAAGAGCTTCGTCAACGTCGGTCTCCCTTTTGTCTTGGAGAGGACAGGTTGACTAGACAATTCTTTTTGAGGTTTTGGGATGCTCTCAACCCTGTTATGCTTTCAGGTTTTGAGGTTTTGGGATGCTCTCAACCCTGTTATGCTTTCAGGTTTGCAACACATATTTGACATAGGAGAGATGGCTGCCTATATAAGTTGAGGACTTGTTTCTCTTATACCAAAAGGCGGAGATGGATCGTCCCTCTGATAGTGGAGATTGATCACCCTCATGTCTTCTGTGTATAAGATCTTCACTCGCATGATCAATATGCTCTTGAAACCCTTAATGCCCGATATCATCCATGCTTCTTTACTTTCTATGAAGTAATCGAGTGGGCTCGTCAAATAGATCAGCCTATAGCTTTCATGGTTCTTGATTTTGAGAAGGCTTATGATAGACTAGATTGGGGTTTCTTTGAGGGCTCTATTTAGAGGATGGGTTTTCCCTTGCAGTGGATCAGAGGTGCCTCTGCATTATATCATACTAGTGCTATCACAATTAGGGGTCACATTGGATGCCGCTTTCCTCTGTCTCGTTCAGTTTGCCAAGGATGTCCCTTGGCTGCCTACTTCTTTCTGTTTTTTGCGGAGGTCATGTCTCTCTTTTTGTGCCTCAGAACTCCACAGTTGAGAGGTCTTGCTATGCCGTTAGCTGACTCCCCCCCCCCCCCCCCCCAACACACACACACACACGCACGCACGCACTGAGAGAGAAATGAAATGAAATGAAATGTTATATTAACGTCTTCAAAAGGCCAAAATGACCTATGAGACCAAGCTGTTACAACATAGTGAATTTGATACCATATTCAGAATAAAAAAAAAAAAGAACTGAAATAAAGATACAACTACTACAAACCGGGGTTGTATGGATGTGCCAGCTAATACAAAAGGTGCCCAGTACACTGTGTAGTACAATGAGAGAAGGGAGAGGGAAGATAGATATGGTAGAGATCCATCCTCGTCCGCACTTTGGACGTCGAGAAAGTATGGCTTGAATCCTTTGTTGTAATCTCCGTCGATACTGTGTAGCTACTCTCCTCAATCGTGGTTGTCTAGATCTCCCTAGCTCCAATGCTCGGTCTATGAGAATGCTAATATTGGTAGTATGAGTGCGGGCAGAGCTCTACAATGGTGGCTGCTCCTTTGGGTGTCCATATCTAGTGTAAAGAAATCTGTAATCTGTCTCTGGGACTGCCTCTCTCTAGCTCTCCTCAGTAAAGTGTCTCTATGCCTGTGTACTCAAGTAGATACAGTCCAAGACATCTCTGATCCTCATAACTCATGACCCTAGATAGAGGCCCAAAACCCTTTCTAAATAGACAATGGAAACGGCCTTGTATCTCATAGTACACTGTGCAATGGCATATGTAATGTAACTCTGTCTCTGGCTCTAGATGGCATAAGCGGCATATCCTGCTATTTGCTGGTATCCCTCTGAGTCTGCCAGTCTCAATCTCAAGCTGATGTGAGGATGTGCGTATCTGGCCAATGGCACAATGCAAACCATGAGAAAGATGTGTGTCCATATAGCTAGGTCGAATCACAAACCCATCCCTTGTGAGGTGGAGAAGATGCTCTCTATAGAAAGCCATCTTCGTGCCCAGCTCCTGTATCGGCTCTATCCATGTCCTCCTCGTGTTGAGATGGATCAGATCCTGACGAATGAGTCTAGTAATCTCCACCTGAGTCAGATACATCAAGGGTGCCTGTAGAGAGTACTGAAAAGGAGGCAGCCTGTCCATGGTGAAGCCATGTGTTTGAAACCATGATGTCATCTGTGCATACCAGCGGATGTATCCCCCAGGGTCAACCTTGCATATCTATCTCTGGTAGTATCCCATAGGCTGTGTACAAAGAAGATTGATCTCCTCAATCTCCATAAGGGGGACAGCTAACTCTGCTCGAATGATCATGCGGTACGGAGGCCTTGGCTCTAATCAGCCGAGAGATCATAGATACCAAAGGCCTCTCCATACGTCTCCAGCCTTCCTGGCCTATAGAAGGTCTTGATATAGCATAGTAGAGGCAACCAAAGTATCAAAGAGCCATAACTTTGTCCTAGGTTCCTGGAATTGAACCTGCGAACACATCCTCTCCAATCCTCCCAAAGCCGCATAAGCTCTAGTCAGTCTAGTGTCATTAAATATCTGATATCTAACCAACCCAAATGATTTTCTCATATTAAACTGATCATTTAATATGGGATAATAAACGGGAACGAGGGTAAATGGTAAATGGGCCCAAATGAGAGATGGTCTGCCAAAGAGCAAGGTTAACTAGGGTTGTGCTTGAGGTGGGAACCTTAAGCAAGCTAGGGCTGTGCTTGAGGTGGGAACCCGACCTAAACTTAGGCAAGCTAGGGCTGTGCTTGAGGTGGGAACCCGACCTAAACTTAAGCAAGCTAGGGTTGTGCTTGAGGTGGGAACTCCATCTAAGGTGCTTGTCTTGCTTGATGACTAAGGTATTTGAGGTACTTGTCACATTTAAGGAGGAAGTTGCTTGAGAAGCTTCCTATGCATGGGGGGTAAGATGCTTGAGTAAAAAAGAGAACCTACACACTTAATGAGGAAGTTGCTTGAGAAACTTCCAATGCATAAAAATCTCAAAGGTAAGGGAATTCTAAAAGAGCACATGGGACACATGTCAGACTCTCACTAAGCTTAACCACATGGTGTGCTTGAATGCTATTGGTTGGGCTAAAGAGGGGTCCAATAAGCTTCTACTTCCATCTAACAAATATCTAGATATTTTCAAACTCTCTCTCTCTAAGGGGTAAGGAGGACACTAGTCAAAAGACTACCCATGTACTTGACTGCCTGTTGCATGTGATTGGCTAGGGGGAGAGGGGTCCAATGAGCTTGCAACATGCAGAAAGGTCACCACTCGCCCAAAGCAAGGAGGGGGGGTGCTAGGGGGATATACTCCACACACACACTCATTTGCAAAGCCATTCTCACTTGGTGAAAGTTGAGGAACACCACCTCCTTCTCCAAGCTTGTGAGAGTGGAAGCCTACACCAACACTCTTGGCTATGGAATGCAAATCCAACCAAGAGTCATGCTTCAATGCTTAAGCTTGCCATCTTCTCCATCTTCATTACTATGCTATTATGTATGCTAGCAAGAAGAGTAATGATAAGTGAGGAACTATTTCTTTCTCCTATGGAATGTTTCTTCTTCCTCTTCCCTATCCTCATCCCCGCTAGCTCTCTCCACCTTCGAAGGTGTTTGAGGCCTTGGGATTGAGGCTTGGGATAGTTAATGCTTTCTTCAAGTTTATGTTATGCTTGTGATGCATGAAGCTTTGCATCTTCATTGCATCACCTAGGTTACAAGGAACACAAAGATTGTATTGTACCATGTCTCTCTTGATGGGAGAAACTATAATACAAATGCCTATTGGAGGGGGGACTGGCTCCATATGAATCCGGTCCTCAACTATTGTCATGTTCTCTAAACTCTCTCTCTCGCAAAAGTATTGTTCATGCCAAGTTAACTAAGTACCATGTTTATGTTGCTATCATCAATTAAGTTCAACTGCTATGCTCACAAAGAATCTCTCAAAAGTGCTTCACCTAATTACTAATTCCACTACTCTCAAATTTCATAGGCAATTACCATTACACTAGTCTCTGGTGCTGTTCTTAAAGAAAATCTCGGCCCAGTAAAGACTACCCCCAGGTAAGTGTATGCATTTGTATACTCCACAATCTCCTGACCATACGTGAAAGTAGGGGTTGATCTCCTGATCTACTGTGGTGTGGTGTTAAACACCATAACCTTGGTTTTACCAAGGTTTACACACAATCCACTATCCTTTGCAACACTGTGTAATGCCTCCAGATGTTGTTGCATACCCTTTGGTGAGTCAGATATCAACACAATATCATCAACATATAACAACAATGGGATCCACGTCCCTGCCAGTTGGGCACCTCTGTGACCCTCTCTGTCAATGTAATCGGACACCTCATCAACATACATACCAAATAGAGTAGGAGACAATGGGCAGCCTTGTTTCACTCCAATAGTAGAGTGAACTAAATCAGATACCCCTTCTGAAGTACGTACATTGATGAGCGTGCGGCGGTGGTGCAAGTGAAAGAGCACGCGAGGAAGTGCAGTGTGTGTGCAGAGAGGGGAGGCGAAGAGCAGCAGGAGAAGAAGCGCTAGCAGAAGAAGAGGGAGAGAGAAAGAGAGCTCACGTTTTTGGGGAAAACTCAATAAGTGAGTTTTGGGTTTTCCCACTTTTATTATAAGTGACCTTTAAAAAATGTGTCCAGGTTCAATATGAACTTGGACAAAGTATAAAAATGTGCAAAAAGGGGTTATTTAGACCTTTAACCCAACAACCTCCCACATAAAGACATAAATGGCGCCTTTAAGCTACGTGACTCCCACCATCTCTATGCATAGATGATGTTGTGCTTTGGGTAAGCACTCAGTGAGAGCATCGGCTGGATTTTGTGATGTATGGACCTTAACCAATGTAATAAGGCCATTCTCAAGCACTTCTCGTATAAAATGATACCGCACATCAATATGCTTTGTGCGTGCATGAAACATGGCGTTCTTTGCCAGATATATGGCACTCTGGCTATCACAACCAAGCATAGGTGCCTTGGCAGGCAAACCAAACTCACTGCATAGGCGTGCTAACCAAATAGCTTCTTTGGAAGCCTCAATGGCTGAAATATATTCAGCCTCTGTTGTAGACAATGCAACAATCTTTTGCAATCTAGAACACCATGAAACAACACCTCCCGTAAGAGTAAATACATAGCCACTTGTAGATTTCCGTGTATCCACATCACCAGCCATGTCAGAGTCACAAAATCCCTTCAACTCCATTGGTCCTTTACCATAGCAGAGGCATTTGTTTTTAGTCCCTTTCAAGTACCTCATAATGGACTTCATTGTATCCCAATGCAACCTGCCTGGATTAGCCATAAACCGGCTCACAACTCCCACTGCATGGGCTATGTCAGGCCTAGTAGCAACCATAGCATACATAAGTGAACCACAAGCTGAAGCATAAGGCACACTTTGCATGTCATTGGCTTCTTCCTTTGACTTGGGACAATCATCCTTGGAGATTTTAACATATGGCTGTAATGGCACACCAAGAGGCTTTGCTTCAGCCATGTTAAATCTGTCCAACACCTTTTCAATGTACTTTTCTTGCGACAAATACAATAGGCGCTTGTCTCTTTGCCGTGTAACATGCACTCCAAGTATATGTTCAGCTGCCCCAAGGTATTTCATTGAAAACGCAGATTTCAGCTGCCCTTTAAGAGCATCAACAGCGCTTCTTTTCTTTGCAGCTATCAACATATCGTCTACATAGAGCACAAGAATGATAGGGCTGCCATTCTCATCACGTTTGGTATACAAACAATGGTCTGCATGGCTTCTTTTGTAACCATGTTTAAGCATGAAGCGATCAAACTTCTTGTATCACTGTCTATATGATTGTTTCAGCCCATACAAGCTTCTATTGAGCATACATACCAAATGTTCCTTGCCAGGGATGACAAAACCCTCGGGTTGCTTCATGTAAAGGTCTTCTTCCACATCACCATGCAAGAAAGCGGTATGTACATCCATTTGGTCCATTTCCAAATCAAGAGCAGCCACAATGGCAAACAATACACGCAAAGTGGTCATCTTCACAACAGGAGAGAACACTTCCTGAAAGTCTATGCCCTTGGTTTGAACATATCCCTTTGCCACAAGCCTTGCCTTATACTTGGGTTTTGCATCAACAGTCTTGATTTTATACACCCATTTGTTAGGAATAGCCTTCCTTCCGTTGGGCAATTCAACCAAATCCCAAGTATGATTAGCATGCAAAGCTTTAATCTCTTCTTGCATAGCAAGCTCCCACTTGTCGTTGTGCTCACATGTCTTTGCCTCTTTATACGTAAGAGGCTCTCCCTCATCTGTCAACATAATGTAATGCAAAGAGGGGGCATATCGACTCACAGGCCGTCTTTGACGAGTAGACCGCCTCACCCAATGATCCACATTATCCGGCAATGGGTTTACATCAGGTGGCACTACAAAATCATCAACAATGGGATGCTGTACATCATTTTCAGCACCATTTTCAGCATTGTTTCTTGGCTGCAAATGCCCTTCAGGAGCCTCAATTTGCTGTCCAACATCATCTGGCTCAAACACCACTGGATCATCTACATTTTCAGCCATTTGTGGTGCATCCTGAGGGTCAAAAATAGGCCTAACAGGTGGTTGGTCATGCTGAAATTTCACCCTTTTATGGTCATGCTTTGAGGCACAATTGTTTTGAAGCAGCCTTGCCTCATTAAAAACAACATCTCGGCTGCGTACAACCCTTTTGAGCTGAGGTAACCAAATCCTGTAACCCATTTCGCCTTCTTCACCATATCCCATGAAGAGGCCTTTAATGGACTTTGCATCTAGTTTACTCCTAAACTCAGGTCTAACATGCACAAAAGCTTTGCAACCAAAAATGCGTAAGTGATCATATGAAGCAGGCTTGCCAAACCAAACCTCTTCAGGGATGTCACCTTTCAAAGACATGTGAGGGGATCGATTGCATATATGCACTGCAGTTTTCAAAGCTTCTCCCCAAAATCCATGAGAGAGATTAGCTGTGGACAGCATGCATCTCACCCTCTCACAAAGTGTCCTATTGAATCTTTGAACCACACCACTCCCTCCCATTGTCTGTACGCAAGCATTTTAGCTTTCTGCCTGTTTAGGTGGTCACAAATGCAAGAAATTTCTTAAACGCAGCAAAGGCTTCATCCTTAGACTTCAGCAAATAAACCCAAATTTTCCTAGAGTGATCATCAACAAAGGAGACATAATAACATGCACCACCCATAGACTTAGTAGGCATGCTACATACACCGGAATGTACAAGATCAAGCACACAAGATTTACGAGAGACACCAGAGTAATAAGAACGCTTTACTTGCTTGCCATATTGATATTCATTACAAAAGTCAAGCTTTGTGCCTTTAGCATCAAGCTTGTTCAAAGTACAAAGTTTAGAAAGGCCCTTTTGGCTCATATGGCCAAGCCTCTAGTGCCACAACTCCATGTGAGAGTTAATTTCAGCCAATGCAATAAACTTGCCCAACACGGCCTTTCCATGCATGCAGTAAAATGTCCCTTTCTTTGTGCCCTTTACAATCAGCCTTGAGCCTTTAGTCATTTTCGATGACCCTCTCTCAAACAAGATGTTGTAACCATGCATATCCATCTGACCAACAGAAAGCAAACTCTTCTTGATTCCCAGCACATATTGAACATCATGAAAGACAAGCTCATTTGTGCCATCTATGGAGAGATGCACAATGCCAATACCCTCAATGGAACATGCTGATTGTTTCCAAGGTATACATGGCCACGCTTGCCCGCATCAAAAGTAGAGAAACACTCCTTGATACGAGTCACATGAAATGAAGCACCGGAATCAACAATCCAAGTCTGGGACAATGCATCATTGACAGTCAATAAAGCATCAATAAGATCACTCTTGGTGATCTGCATGTCCTGTGAATGAACATTTAGAGAGGCATCAAAGTCATAAGCATCATCATCTGACAAAGTGGCACACAAGATGTCCTCTACATCTGACAGCTCCTCAATCACGACACTAGAAGCCACATTGGCCTTCTCTTTGTCCTTTGAGCTATCTTGTGCATCTGCCTTGACTTCCTTCTTCTCTTTCTTTTTGTCTCCGCCATTCTTTTTTCTTTCTAACTCAGCTTTATAGTACTTGCCAATCGGGTTTCTTGTGACCTTTCCTACCACATTGATAGCAAGTCACATCACCCTTTCCTTTGCTTGCATTTCCCCTTTCTTTACTCTTACTCTTACTCCTTTGTGCATAAGCATTCTTCTTTTCTATCCTGCCTCTAACCATGTTGGCAGATTTGCCTCCCTCTCCACTTGCTTTCCTCCTGATTTCTTCATTCAAGATAGAACCCCTAACACCATCAAAGGTCAAATTGGGGTTATTGGACAACGAAATCACCAAAGTTTCCCATGACTCAGGTAAGGTCATAAGCAAGAAGATAGCTTTCAGCTTATCATCAAAAGGGGGCAAGCCAGAATCCTGTAACTGCGACAAAGTACCTGCGAACAATGACAAGTGCTCTGCCGCGCTCTTGGACTCATCTAGTTGCATGCCAACAAGTTTTCGCATCAAGTGCACCTGGTTGACAGGCGGATGTAACATTCCATAGCGTAGGGCATGTTGCTGTTAATATATTGCATAAGTGCAGAACCAATTTCAATGTCAATAGTTCATACATTTCCTTTAACTTCTCCCACACATCAAAAGCAGTCGTGAGACCTTTCACATCAATGACGGTCTCATCTGTCATGGCCATTTTAATGTATGTAACGGCCTTCCTATTCATGCTAACCCATGCTTCATCCGTCATATTCTGTGGCTTCACCTGTTCAAGTGCCCCTTTGCAATCCTTAAGGAATAGGATTCCCTGAATCCTATCTTTCCAAAGATCAAAACCTGTATCATCGAACCTTCTAATCTCGAAGAGGTTCTTCACATCCGAAGAAGATGAGGCGGTAGTTGCACGAAATAAGAGGGATAATACGTTGAATTTTTGGGCAAAATGCGCAAAAATCGGAGTATAGCCTCACAGAGATGTGCACTACAGCTCCAAATGGTCACAGGAGCAATTTGGGGCAAAATAGGTCGATTTGGGCACAAAATTCAATTTCTGAAATTTATGCGCAGAAAATTTCAGCGAGCGAATTTGTGCTCGAAAACAACAAATTTAGTTGTTTTTAGCCTCAGAAGACATACATAAGGCTAATACACAGCCTTTAGAAGCATGTAAGCACAAAAGCCCCAATTTGTAGCATCAAAATTTAATGAAATTGAGCCACAAATGGTCATACATCGACAAAATTTGTCAAATGTGCATAGATTGCATCAATTTGCACTTTCCCTAATGTAATCGCACCATAAAAGAAACTTGCATAAACCTGCGCAAATCTGAAATTTGCTTAAAACACCTGTTTTAGGGCTTGTTTTTCGGCAATTTCAGTGTTTTCGGGTAGCGGGGACTTAGCAAAAGTATTCCAACACTTTAATACATCATTTGCAAAACCTGTATTTTGCTGTCATAACCTGTAATTTCTTGTTTTTGACCTAATTCCAGCCAGTTTTAGGTCAATTTTGGTTGCCAGGAGCTCTCTAGTGTCCGGAGACGAGTCCTTTGGCGACGAAATTGCAAAATCTCGCGAGAAAGTTTACCTTCTTGGCTGAAATTCAGCGTTTACAGGTTTGTGGGCAAACCCTAATTGGGCTCTGATACCAGTTGATGAGCGCGCGGCTGTGTGTGCAAGTGAAAGAGTACGCGAGGGGAGGCGAAGAGCAGCAGGAGAGGAAGGGCTAGCAGAAGAAGAGGGAGAGAGAGAGAGCTCACGTTTTTGGGGAAAACTCAATAAGTGAGTTTTGGGTTTTCCCACTTTTATTATAAGTGACCTTTAGAAAATGTGTCCAGGTTCAATATGAACCTGGACAAAGTATAAAAATGTACAAAAAGGGGTTATTTAGGCCTTTAACCCAACATACATGTCCCATCATTGATCTGTACAAAGCCATAATCCCCCTTCTAGCTTCCGAGCCGTGTGTGTGCTTAAGTGTTAATTCCCGTCGCAGGTTCCCTTTGCAAAGTGCTCTGTGTGTGTGTGTCTAAAGTAAAGAATTTCAGGTGAAAGCCAACGCCTATCGCCCCACGGGCCGGTTTCAAGTTCCATTGCCGGTATATCAATCACTTTTTCCTCAAAGAGTGAGCCTTGGTTGTTTGGGTAAAGACACCGAGTACAGGAACGTGGGATTACACAATGGCCGACAAAGGGAAGGGCATTATGGAAGAGGGTTCCTCTTCACAAGATAGACAAGAAATTCTTCATGTTCGCCTCGCCAAAAAGTGGTCAAATTCGGGCTGATTTTCTGTTGCGTTTTTAGGGTTTGCAAGTATGAACCAAGATGAGATAGGGAGAGGTCTCACGGTGGTAGATTGGCCACTAGATCTCCTGCGGGAGTGATGTGGGTCTGCGAAGTGGCATGCTGCTCATCGATTCTCTAAGGCGATTGCTTGGATTCTTTGGCGCATTGGTAAATCATCTTGAAATTTGAGCTTACTTGGTCGTGGTAGTACGCTACACTGTTGTGGAATTAAACTCGTTTGCAGAGGCAAGAGCCTCTTGCACAGGGAAAAAGTTAAGGGACAGGTTGCAAGATGCTATGTGGTGAAGTTCAAGAACTATCCACCTATGGATGGAAAGTGGATGGAAGAGCATGAATTGTCAGAGTCACCAAATGTATTGCAGCTTTACCATGAGGCCTTTGGGTTACAACCTACTTATGTCCCAATCCAACGTGTGCAAAGGAGGGGTAATGATAGAGCTAGCACATCAAATGTACATATGGATTCAGTGCAGTAGCAGTGTACAGTTTGACAAAAGTATGAAGGTCTCATTAAGTCATTTGTACATATGTTTTGACAGTCTTTCTTGCGGATACATGCGATGATAAAAGGGTGCTTACCACACAAGATCATCTATGGCATGTATTTATGGTATGCAATCGAGGACGTTTGCGATTTCAAGAGGGGGGTATGTCAGGAGGACGTGGCAACTGCTAACCTTAGTTGTTTGTTTCTTTCCAATGATTTTTGTTTAATTTTTGAGACCCTCTTTTTGAAGTTGCAAATGGTCGGACATTGTATGGCCAATGTGAACGGTAGTTTCACCCACAGACGGTAAGTTGGTCAGCATTGGAACTCGTAAAGTAAAAGGATGTCTAGGCTCAGTTCAAGATCATGTAGGTACCCTGTCGCACTTAGCAAGTTGGTGGATACTAGCACGTGAACTCAATAAAGGCATAAAGTCAAGGTGAAATCACCAACAGAAATTATCCGACAGTTGGGCCACATTGCACTTTTGGATGCGGTCCCAATGAGGATAGATGGTCAGAAGACCAGTGGGAGCCCAACGGAAGCATCTCCTAAAATTTAGAGAACTGCTATTTTGGGCCATGAAATTTGTTCTTGTCTTTAGCTTCAGAATGACAAGGGGAACATTTTATTACTCTGCTGCAAAGTCAACTGATGCAACAGTTGAGAGATTTTTAAGCAGGAAGCCCAATGCGGGGAAATTGCATGTATGAGTGCCAAGTGACACTTTTTGGCCAATTTACCAAGTCTGGGAGAAGAGAACTCGTAACTGGCTCTTTGGAGCAGTTTTGGAGGCTGATAACTCTGATTTTCAGCGATTTCTCTCTATTTTTGAGCTTCCCATGACTTTACCTAGGACCAAGGAGCTCATTCTCAGCATTGGTAGGGATCAGATGCGTGTTTACAGGGCTGTTTTGCAGCGTTTTCAGCGATACGCAGGTTTTGACAGCCATGGAAATCTTCCCCTTTTTGCATCTATTTGTTCCCAAATGCATTACAGGTCAAGGGCAGCAGAGGGGGCGCTCGATTTATGCTGGGGGATGCTTCATTGAGAACCTGTCATGACAGGATAAGAGCTATGAAGTGCTTGCTTTTCTCTCTATGTACAGTGTAGTGCTAGGAGTGATGACCTGCACACTACACACTGCTCTCTCTCTCCCCTACGTGCAGTTATGTGATGCCCCACAAGAGGGCTCTTCATTTGACTGATGTACAGCTGTGTGGTTTCATGCTTTTGTGCTGAGGCAAGAGCCTCCTTGAGCAGGAGCAGGGGTAGCTAATTGCTACTCCAAAGCAGGCATCGATGAGGGTCATAACCTCACCGTACAGGTGCGTTTTCAGCGCTGTGTATGCGTTGTAAATTGATTGTTTTTCAGCCATACGGACGCGAGAACCATTGGGAATAGTGCCCCACTGACAGAGGACAGTTAGGGGACTGTTTGGGGCTGAAAACAGGGCAAAAACCAGTAAATACAGCATGCTGAATTTACTGTTTTTGGGCAGGAATCAAAGGGTTTATGCCAATGGAAGTAAGTTCCAACAGGGGAATTGGTTTCGCGCAAAGTCACGGGGCTGTTATGCTGCCGAGATTTGGCCAAATCAAGTGGTATCTAGCTGGATATAGACAAAGGATTCCGAGGACTCTACCTTGTAAATTTGGGGCTGCAAATTTGGGGCCTACAGGTTGTCGGCGTCTGCTCGGAGCATTCTAGCTTCCAGGGTTGTCCACGTCCGTCGAACGGAACTTCCCGTCCGTTCCGTCCCGTCCCGTCCGGGTTCCATCCGATCAAAAAAAAGTGACCGTTGGCGGACTTTTTTGATTGTTTTTACAGCTGTTTTGTAGCGCCACGTGCTGGCAGTTTTTGAACGTTAAAAATTGAACGTTGGGGGCCTTGGAGCCTTGGCCCTTGGGGCATCATAAGCCAATGTGCCATCCCACCCCCCCCCCCCCCCCCCCCCCCCCCCCCCCCCCAACATCCACACACACACACACACACACACAAAGCCACATGGGCTATGGCCATGGCACATGGAATTTGAATTTTGAAGTATGCTCTCTCTTTAACCCTCTTCTCCCTCTCTCCTCAAAACCTATATAAGGTTGCCCACCCTCTCTTCTTCTCCATATATCCTTCAAGCTCTCTCATTCATCTCCTTCCCTACTCAAGCTCTCTCCATTCATCAAGGGCCAAGGCTTCAAGCTTTGGCACTCCATCAAGTCTTCAAGCTCTCCATTACTCCTTCAAGCTCCCTTCATCTCCTTCAAGCTCTCCATTGTTCCTGCAAGGCTCAAGCTTTCTTCATCTCCTTCAAGCTCTCCATTATTCCTTAAGCTCCCTTCATCTCCATCCATCTCCTTCAAGCTCTCCATTACTCTAAAGTTCTCTCATCACTCCCCATCCCTCAAGCTCTCCATAATGCCGCCCACTCTTCATGAAGCCTTCAACAAGCATTGCCGCTACTTTGAAAGGGTGAAGAACAAGCAAAATGTTTGCAAATGGTATTGCAAATATTGCCCGAAGACCATGACCTCAAGCTCCACCCGCCTTATCATCCACTTGACCAAGGTGGGAGGGGAAGCGGGTCCTTGTCCGAATATCCCCGACGACATTCTCCAAGAGTGCAAAGCAAAGTATCTCCCCTTGAAGACGCGCAAGGCGGTTGCAAAGGCATCGGAGGAGGTGGTTCCGCCCGACCATGATCTCTCCGATTCGGGAGAGGATGCTTCTCCATCAATGTCCGTTGCATCCGGCGGCGCTACCATGGCCTCCACCGAGGGTGGTAGCGTCTCAAAGAAGAGCAAAAGAAGTCATGGTGGGCGGCCTCCAAAGCAAGCTACTCTTGCACAAACGGTGGGTGGAACTTCCGGTCCATTGTCTTTCCTCAAAGAGAGGCAACGACAAGCGGAGATAGAGATTGCACGCACCATCATTGAGTGCAATCTCTCTTTTTATATTCTTCGCACGGATCGTTGGAAACGCATGGTGAAGGCTATTGCCGCGGTTGGTCCATGTGAAGGGTGGACGGGAGTGTCATACCATGACATGCGCACCAAAAAGCTTGATAAAGAGAGGGCACGAATCGACAAGTCTCTTGACCCCGTGCGTGCTGGATGGGTAAAGTATGGTTGCTCTATTCTCACCGATGGATGGAGTGACCGCAAGAAGAGGGGAAATCATTAATATCCTTGTCTCATGCCCTCTTGGCACCTACTTCTTGCGAGCGGTTGATGCGGGAGCAAGGGGGAAAAAGGTCACGGGTGCCTTCATTTACCGCCACATTGGTCAAGCCATAAAAGAGGTAAAAATTTTGATTCCACTCTCAAGTATCTACTATTTTCAATTTTGTCTTTTGCCTTGGCTCTTCTCACTTTCCCTTCTTTCTCCACATGTAAATCGGTCCAAGCAACGTCATTCAAGTAATCACTGACAATGCCTCCAATTGTGCTTCCATGGCCAAAAAGCTAGAGGCGGAGTATCCACACATAGTATGGACTCCATGTGCATCACATTGCATTGACCTCCTCTTGGAGGACATTGGCGACCTACCTTGGGTAAAGGACATTCTATCCCAAGCCCTCTCCATCGTCAACTTCATCAACAAAAAGGTGAGAGTACTTGCGATATATCGCACTTACTCCGGCTTGGAGTTGAAGAAGCCTTTCGCAACACGCTTTGCCGCTATGTGGCTCCTCCTTGAGCGCCTCTATGATGTGCAAACCAACTTGCAAAAGACAATGGTCTCGGATGAGTTCAAAGCATGGATTGAAGAAGAGACCCAATCATCCCAACAAGATGCAAAGGCCATCCAACGGCTTTGCTTGAAGGAGGAGTTTTGGCAAGAGGTCAAGGGTCTTGTCATGGTGGTATTGCCATTGTATAAGGTGCTTCGGATGACCGACATGGAAGGGTCTACCATAGGTCTCCTTTACCACTTCATGGAGGAGGCTTACAAGGAGATTGAGAGATCCACCATTCTTGATGGAGCACCCGATGGTTCACGGTAAACATATCACCTTATGATTTATGTACATTGTAAGTTGTCTTTTTCTATCTACGGTTCTACCCTTCCATGCTTGACTATCTTTCTCTCTCTCTTTGTAGTGATGTGTTGGAGGACTCTCCAAAGAGAGATGACATTCTCTTCCTTGTTAAAAAGCGGTGGGATTGGATGAGGCGACCAATCCATGGCTTTGCCGCCCTCTTGCATCCAGCTTTCAAAAAGCCATCA
This sequence comes from Adiantum capillus-veneris, assembly GCF_014529385.1. Lineage (NCBI taxonomy): Eukaryota > Viridiplantae > Streptophyta > Polypodiopsida > Polypodiales > Pteridaceae > Adiantum > Adiantum capillus-veneris. Next base: position 44,353,772 of record NC_140945.1, read on the forward strand.
ATCTTTGCGGATCAAGCACTTCAAGAGGAGCGCGACAAGTACCTTCCAAAGATACTCAATGAAGAACACCATGGAGAGTTTCTCCAAGAGCTCATCAACTATGGAGACCAAAGAGGCACGGCATTCGCTTCCTCGGTGTGTTGGAAGAGGGATTCGTTAGTGAAGCCTCTTTTTTGGTGGGAATGTTTTGGCTATCAATTGCCTCACCTTCAAAGGGTGGCATTGAGGGTTCTTGGACAGGTATATCATATATATTAATAATTATACATAATACCATACCATAAATTATAAATTTATAATCTCAATCATGTCATCATTTGACATTCATCATTCATGTGACATGTCACATAAGTCACCTCTCAATTGAAAACTCCCACAATTCAAATCTCATGCCTCTCTTCTATCATCTATGTGCTCTAAGATTGCTCATCGGGTGCATGTGAGCGGAATTGGTCGGCGTATTCTCTTATACACACCAAGATCCGCAACAAGCTTTCTACGAAGCAATTGGAGCGGCTTATCTATTGTCGCTCCAATTTACGCATGTTGAGGTCCATGCACGAGATGCCAATGGCTAGGCAGGTAATTGAGTTGGCTACATCATACTCTTTATTTATGCTTTCACATGTATGATGTAATATGTATGATGTATCATGTGCTCATATTTTTGGCATACTAAATTGCTAACTCCATTAATCTTCTTGCATGTTGTAAATGACAAATAGGTGAATGTAGATGAATGCAAGCTCTCCATTGAGACTCTTTAAGAGTCTCAACAAAGATCGCGATCCAGAGGAGGAGCAAATATTTCGAGACCTCTACTTGGAGTTGGAGGAGATTGATCGCCGTGTCTCTCGCACACGGTCCCGCAAGAAGGTGGTTGTGCGAGCTTTGGCAACTACAGGTAGAGGAGCTTCCACTTCGGTTGCTCGTGGGAGTGGAAGAGCATCGGCACGGACACCCAGGACCTATGTGCGGCGAGGCTCGGGTAGCGGATCTACTATGGCGGACACCACTTTGGAGAATGTGTCCATTTCTAGACCTGCGGATCCTAGAGAGCCAGAGTTTGATGATGAGGGCAACATCCTTAGTGAGGGAGATTATGGTCTTGCATCTAGTGCATCTGATGCAAGTAGTGATGAGGATGATGCAGCTACCTCTAGCTCAAGCTCGGACCACAACTCCGGTGATGAGAGCGATATGAGCACTTAGAACTCTCTCTTTATGCTTTAAAGTTTGTACCCATGGGCCATGAGACTATGAGTTGTGTCACTACTTTTTTGTACTACTTTTTGTCACTTGTATCTCTCGAGCCTCGACTCTCTACTTATGTAATGAATTATGAAATCAAATTCAATCATGATCATCTTTTTTCGAACATTGCTGTTTCCAATGTCCATGGCCAAATCTTTAATGTTCTTACTTGTAAGACATCTCCTTTGAGTTGTATGTACTTAATACTAAGTAGTTACTCATAATAGAGTAAAAGCTCTGAAAAATATATGATTTATTTTTTTGCATCGTACGTTACGTCAACGTACGTCTAATTTTTTTTAGTTCGATTAGTACCGCACGTCTTCGTACGTGTAACCATCGTACGTGACCATACGTGTCAACTATGCTAGCTTCCGAGCCGTGTGTGTGCTTAAGTGTTATTTCCCCTCGTAGGTTCCTTTTGCAAAGTGCTCTGTGCGTGTGTCTAAAGTAAAGAATTTTGGGTGAAAGCCAACGCCTACCGCCCCACAGGCTGATTTCATTGGCCTTCTCCTTCCACCATCCTTCCATCTCTGTTTTCCATTCTTTTATTTCACTTTCCATTTGTGTCATCCGCTTGTTCGTGAGCATAAAGGTGGCCTTTGCTCGCGGCTTGCAAGTAGGTCAAACATTCATGGCTTCCGTGTCCTGTGAAGGTGGAGCAGGGGAGATGGTTTCCATGTTGTATAAGGGTGAAGCAGTACCCAGCAAGACCATGGACACGTAGACAGAGGGCAGCCCGCTGGTCCTTGCAAGAGAACACTGAGAGAGAGAGAGAGAGAGAGAGAGAGAGAGAGAGAGAGAGAGAGAGAGAGAAATGAAATGAAATGAAATGTTATATTAACGTCTTCAAAAAGGCCAGAATGACCTATGAGACCAAACTGATACAAAAGTGGTGAATGTGTTACAAAGTCTGGGTACCTTAGTACTAAAGTACTAAGTGTGAAAAGTGTGAAAGTGTGAATAAATGTGAAAAACTAAATACAAAGTACTAAATAAACTTCTTAGGAGCATTCTGGGTGTCTGGCTAGAATGCTTCTAATCCTTTGTCGTAGTCTCCTTCGGTGAAGTGTGCTTCTGCATCTCGGTCGTGGTCGTCTCGATTAAATGAAATGTTATATTAAATGTCTTCAAAAGACCAACAAGACCTATGAGACCAAATTGATACAATCCTTGTGGATCTAATCCAATGTTTGGGCACAAAAATAAAATTGAAGTAAACTGAAAGACTAAAATCATCATCATCAATGCCCGAGGATGCCTGGCATTGGGCGTTGTGCGAGAAAGTAATGCATCGGTCGGTGAAGAGCTACATCGGCCTCCCTTCTGTCTCGGAGAGGACTGGTTGACTTGACAATTCTGTTTGAGTTTTTGGGATGCTCTCAGCCCTATTATGCTTTCAGGTTTGCAACACATATTTGACACAGGAGAGATGCCTGCCTGTTTAAGTTGAGGACTTATTTCTCTTATACCAAAAAGCAGAGATGGATCGTCCCTTCGATAGTGGAGATTGATCACCCTCATGTCTTTTGTGTATAAGATCTTCACTCGCATGATCAGTATGCTCTTGAAACCCTTAATGCCCAATATCATCCATGCTTCTTCACTTTCTATGAAGCAATCAAGTGGGCTCGTCAAATAGATCAGCCTATAGCTTTCATGCTTCTTGATTTTGAGAAGGCTTATGATAGAGTAGATTGGGGTTTCTTGGAGGCTCTATTTAGAGGATAGGTTTTCCCTTGCAGTGGATCAGAATTGCCTCTGCATTATATCATACTAGTGCTGTCAGAATCAGGGTCACATTGGACGCTGCTTTCCTTTGTCTCGTTCAGTTTGTCAAGGATGTCCCTTGGCTGCCTACTTCGTTCTGTTTTTTGCGGAGGTCATGTCTCTCTTTTTGTGCCACAGAACTCCATAGTTGAGAGGTCTTGCTATGCCGTTAGCTGACTCGCCATATTTGTTGGATCAAGAATATGTTGATGACACTATGCTCTTTGTTCGATATGACACACCCACCTTGGACAGTTTACGGGATGCTCTTGCTACCTTCTATATGGCCAGTGGTGTTCTTATCAACTAGCACAAATCTTTCGGCTTTCCAATAGGAGTAGATAAAGATTTTCATTGGGGTGCACAAGATAATTTGAGTTGGCTACCTAGAGGGCAGACTTGTAGATGTTTGGGTTTCCATGTCGGGATTGATGTGTCCGTTGAGAAGCAGTTTGCACCCGCGCTATAGTCCATCAAGAAGAAACTTTGCTATTAGTCATGACTCATCCTTGCATTTATGTTTGGTTGGAAGAGCCCTTGTGGTGAATCAGGTTCTTCTTGCGAGAGCTTGGTTCACCACATCTTGCATGACTCTTCACTTGGGAATCATGGCGCATTTGAGGCGCCTTGTACGAAACTTTTTGTGTGGTGGCATGGATGGCTCTACTGACACATATAGCACCTTTGGAATAATGCCTGTAAAATCAAGGTCACTAAATACCACCTTACATTTGGCACGATACAGGTTGCAGATCAAGCTCTGACGATTATCTTATTGTTGATGCGAGGATGGATGCTCACCTTTATATGGTCAGTCCGCAATGCTATTCTGTTTGAGAAAAAGATGTATGGCTCTCAAGTACCTTGGCCCCTTCTCAAACAATGTATCTACGAGGATCTTGTAGCTGCTCAGAAGCATCATGACCCTGCTTATGTTAGGATCATGAATATTTTGTGATTGTATAAAAAATGTAATATAAGGAAGCTTTGACCCCAAAGAGAGAGAGAGAGAGAGAGAGAGAGAGAGAGAGAGAGAGAGAAATGAAATGAAATGAAATGTTATATTAACGTCTTCAAAAGGCCAGAATGACCTATGAGACCAAACTGATACAAAAGTGGTGAATCTGTTACAATGTCTGGGTACCCTAGTACTAAAGTACTAAGTGTGAAAAGTGTGAAAGTAAATGTGAAAAAACTAAATACAAAGTATTAAATAAACTTCTTCGGAGCATTCTGGGTGTCTGGCTAGAATGCTTCTAATCCTTTGTTGTAGTCTCCTCCGGTGAAGTGTGCTTCTGCATCTTGGTCGTGGTCGTCTCGATTTCCTAAGCTCAAAATAGAGAGAGAGAGAGAGAGAGAGAGAGAGAGAGAGAGAGATGAAATGAAATGAAATGTTATATTAAACGTAATCAAAAGGCCAAAATGACCTATGAGACCAAACTAAAACTAAATGCGTCAGACTGAAAATCATCATCATTCATGCCCGAGGATGCCCGGCATTGGGCGTTGTCCGAGAAAGTATTGCATCGGTCGCTGAAGAGCTTGATTGATTGATTGATTTTGACAGGTTGGTGGAGGGATGGGAAGGACTCATAGGATGGAGCATACATTTCCCAGGTTGGCAGAGCCTATGGGTTATGTCGCAAAAGAAGATATTCTATATGTGGTTAAGGCCATTGTTGCTACACAAAGAGACTATGGCAGACGTGATGATAGAAGGATGTCTCGAATGAAGTATCTTGTTCATGAGTGGGGTATTGGCAAATTCCGTGCGATTGTAGAGCAGTACTATGGAAAGCAGCTTCAACCCTTCCAAGAACTCCCACCTTGGGAATTCAAGAGTTACTTGGGCTGGCATGAACAGGTAAGGGGAATGTTTCAACTTAAGAGCTGCAGCGGACTAGACAACTTGTGGGAATTAATAACGTGTGATGCAATGTGGTTTCTTGCAGGGAAATGGCCTGCATTTTTGTGGTATACATATCGATAATGGGCGGGTCAAGGATGTTGCAAAAAGAACATTGCGAGAGGTCATTGAAAAATATAAGCTAAACATCCGACTTACTCCAAATCAGAACCTGATTCTTTGTGATGTGCGTCCTGGTTGGAAGCAAGAAATATCTAGGTCGCTCCGCCAAGGAGGACTGCTGGTGAGTTTCATTCTCAAACGTAGTCTTGGCTAGATATTCCTGATACTGTAACATACTAATTTCTTGAACTGCAGCATCCTCGGTGGGTTGATACTCTAAATTTAACCTCGATGGCTTGCCCTGCCTTGCCTCTTTGTCCACTTGCCATAACTGAGGCAGAGAGGGGAGCACCTGACATCCTACGTCGTATTCGGAAAATGTTTGAGAACGTATTGATTTACTTTAACTGGTAGTCATTGTGGTCCTATTGGGAAAAGGATCTTCTTGCAAATCAGTGAAGTCTTGCTTGTTCTTTTGCTCACTTTCAGGTTGGCTTGAAAGCTTCAGATACACTTGTTGTAAGGTTTACTGGATGCCCAAATGGCTGTGCGAGGCCTTATATGGCAGAGCTTGGCTTTGTTGGTGATGGACCCAACAGTTATCAGGTTTTCTTTATATTTCATCACCGTCCCCCCCCCCCCCCCCCCCCCCCCTTCTTGTAACAAACTTGGGCACCCCAAGTCTAGAATCTGTCGCGACACAAGAGAGAATCACTTAAAATACCTTACAACTGTAATATCACAGTTCAATTTGGTCGACATGGCTCGGCGTAGTTCCGTGCCTAGAGAGATTGGCCCCAAAGACTGGCGCCCCTTTCGGTATTTCTTTTATATTAATCTTTGAGCAAAGTACAACTCCCGCAGGGTCCTCCGCTCTCAGACTTTACGTCCAGATGCTCTGAGAAGTGAGGCCCTTAGGGCTCTTTTATTCTTACAAGGGATGCCAAAAGCAGAGCCCCAAAAGCAGTTAAACTCAAAAGCAAAGGTTTCAAAAGCTTCAAACTTAAAAGCAAATAAGTTCCAAAAGCAACTAGTCCTCAAAAACTGGCAAAAAGCAGCCAGGGCAAATTACGGAATTCCGTACAGCTTCCATGTCAGCATGTCAGTGCGGATTGCGGGCGTCCGTACAGCTGCCACGTCATCAGCCAGTCAGCGTAATTTCCGGCCTGCCACGTCAGCAATCAGCTTGTGTGTGTGTGTGTGTGTGTGTGTGTGTGTGTGTGTGTGTGTGTGTGTGTGTGTGTTTGTCCGGGGGCTTGCCACGTCACCAGTTTGTGACACCTCTCCTTTTTTTTTCCATCAATATAAAAGAAATTAGAGGGGTTTATTGTAGGCCCAGTTGCTATATTGTGTAATTGTCTAAAATTCTGTATTAGGGGCATTCTGTGGTCATTTTTTTTAGTTCATTTCTCCTAGGTGATCGGTGGATGCACTTTGTGTAAAAAAATTGTAGGAAAAAATGACAGCAATAGCCTTAATTGTTTTGCTTAATCGCGAACCTATTATGGATACTTTTCCCAAAGCCTTCTGTTGTGCTACGTGCAAGAGAAATCATAGTTTGCTATTCTGAAAATCTGGTAATGCCACAACTTTTGTTGCATAACTATTACTGGTTTTATTTCTAGATATGGCTAGGAGGTGCATCAAATCAGTCTCGTCTGGCACAGACATTTATGGAAAAAGTAAAGCTTCAAGATTTTGAGAAGGTCCTTACACCATTATTTCATGCTTGGAAGACACAGCGTTTTACTGGAGAATCGTTTGGAGAGTTTTCCATGAGAGTGGTGAGTACTTTTCTTGGGCCCTTGTATATACGTATGTATGAGCATGCTTACACACGTGTACGTGTGTGTGGGGGGGGCGGGTGTGAGTGGGTGCATGTCTACGTGTGTGAAATGTGCCTGATATGATTCATTTGTTATTTAGTTAATGAAAAGAGTTGTCATCCTTGCAGCATGCTAGTTTCTTCTGTATGTAGATATGGCAGGAAAGTTGCCTTGAGCTATCTGCTCTTTTTTATGATGTAAGTTGTTTACTGGGGAGTAGGCATGAGATTCTTCTACAATGAATTTTTAAAAGTAAGGCTCTTCCGCGTGAATACTGCCAAAAAAAGAACTATATTCCGAGGGGCACAATGTGCCGATAGAGAAGAACAACTGGAAACATTACAAGCACTTAAGCACTTGAACTGAAAAGAGAACTTCACCCTTAAGACAAGATGTGGAGTGGCGGAGTTCCACTTTGAAAAGCACTGGCCCCTAACTAGGTACCCTTTTACCTATTATTTTGGTATTTCCTGCTTTTTAGTACCAGTTTGGGTCGACTCTCTCTGTCATCTTCTGGTACGGTCCATGGTCATGCCACATCATCAAGTTGTGACAAGTTGTTGACACCATAGTATGGCAGACAGTCACAACTTACAGACTTCGGACCACAAACCTACTGCCACTCATCACACTGACAAAGAGAGGGGTCCCCTACAGCAGGCTGAGACGATCAGAGCTAGGAGATGCTCCGGAGCTCGAGGATCCACAGCTTTGAGCCTCCATCGCATGTAGTTCTAGAATCGCCCCCGCCAGGCAGCCCAGGAGAGGGTTTTCTTTGTTGCTGGGAAACCCGTCCATGATCATATGCGCAGCCCTCACCCCAGCCATGCATGTACGAGATCTCACACCCCCAGTTTGACATAAGATACAGCTAGTCAGCTTGATGCACTTCATGATTGTATTTCCATGAGCATATAGATCTACACCCATACCCCCTAGAGATAGAGCTTTACACCCACCTACCCACCCACTCACCCCTTCCCCATATACCATGTATCTTGTATCCTACCCTCCCATGGATCAATCCGTCCCCCCTTTACCACAGGACCACATTTTGTTATTTTGTACTTTTGTCCTTTCCGGGTAGATGGAGAGGACACATGTATATTTGATTTATCTCATAGGCCAGCTTCGTCTCTCTCTCTCTCTCTCTCTCTCTCTCTCTCTCTCTCTCTCTCTCTCTCTCTCTCTCTCTCTTCTCGTCGGATAGATCTTTAAGGTCTCTTTGGATAGTTTCCTACGACATTGGGCATGCTCCTAGAATGTCGTCTCTTGCCCGGCTGAGTGTGTGGGTATGCTACTGATGCAGCCCCATGCAATGTCTCAGTCAGAGTGGTGCACTCCTCCGCTGAGAGGCTTGTACCATTTGTGCCAGCTGTGCCTTCCACGGTCCCAGTTCTCCTCTGTATAAACAAAATCAGTCTCTGGTGTAAATGTATAGCGGGTGTGTGACCTGCCTCCTGATGTCTGGGTTGTACTATACTGAAATTAAACGGACAGTGTCAAGAGAGCATGATCTACTGCTATGCCCACTGGCCTGGCTCCCATTGTGAAATCCTGAATGCAGGGGACAAAGCTCGGTTGTGTCATAACATAATCCACTGTACTGGTCCCATGTCTGTGTGGAAAGCATGTGAAACCGGCTACTCCAGGAAATCTCTGTAAGCCATTAAGTATGGCTAATCCATGTGCAGTCGTCATTTCCATGAGGTATCTCCCATACTCCGTCTGCTCTCTGTCATCGGAGCATCTGTCAAGTCCCAACTCACCCACATCCAGTTCTCTAAGCATCTCATTTGAAGTGTCGTAGAAGACTGTCTGCGAGTTGCCCGTTCGGGCATTGAAGTCCTCTAGGAGAATGATATCACCATCCCTAGAAAACTCCCATATATCATCATCTAGTATAGAGAAAGGCGACTCCCTCTGGATACAACATACACTGATGTACTGGGAGGAAAGTAACATATGGCAATTTATAGGAATCGACTTGTGTCAGCTCTCAGTCTCACCCACATATATCTAGCATGATCATCTCTTCGTACAATATGCAGTAATGGTTGTAGTTCCTCTCTGAATAGCACTGCTACTCCTCGTGAACCTCTACTCCCATGCTCAGATCTCGCATTTGTCCTGTGAGCTGTCTCCCATCTGTATCCCACAACATGTGGCATCACTTGTCTAGGGGCCTGATGAGTCTCTGAGAAGAATACAATATCCTTGTCTTTGAAACTGTCCTCAAATGCACCCACGTCCAACCTCATAGACCCATTACAATTCCAGGTAGCCATCTTCAGTGTGGTCCCATAGCTCTCGCATCGTCATGCAGTGCGCCGCTCTAAAATCACCACCCGTCCATCTCTGTAGAAGGCCATCTTTCCTTTCTCCCTTGCCGCTGTAATCTCTGGCATTACCTCTCTCATATGTGCGAGCTGTGAGAGAGTCAGGTCATCTACCTGTCTTTTTGAGAGTAGGCCTCTTCCTCAAGAATTCCTTCTTCTCTTCCAACGAGGGGAAGCGTAATATGAGAGCTCTCCCCTTTGAAGACTCTCCCGTGCCATCGCTTTTCTTGCCTACCCTCCATGCCTTTGTGTGCAAAGGCTTCTCCATCCCAATCATGGATGTAAGGCTTGTGACCTCTTTCTCCACATTGTTTATGTCCTTGAGACCGGTCACTCTCACATGCAGTGTTGGCATCCGCCTTCTTTGTTCCTTTTCAAGGGTCATGTTGATAAGCGTCGGTGTACAAGGAGTTTCTTGACCTTTCCCTTTCTTGGTGACCTCAATCCATTTTTTGGCTTCGTCCGCCTTTTTCTGTGTCCTTGTTATCATCTCCGCCCATGAAGATGTCTTTGCCACACTCAGTTTCTCTTCCTCTGTGATCATCCTTACCTGTTCCTTGATTTCCTTGATTTCATCTATTACCGAGGGCTGAAATTCGCCTTCCTCTAGTCCACTGCTTACTCTATCAGCAAGCTCCTTTTTAAGGGCTGAGACTTCTTTTTTGAGTGTCCGTATCTCGGCGTTTGGGTTCTCCTGTTTGAGGGTTGAGACTTCTTCTTTAAGTGTCTGTATTTCTGCGTTAAGGCTCTCTTTCTCCTTCTTCCATTGTGCGCCTTCATTGAAGACCATCTAAAGGAGGTTGGCCTTCTCCTTCCACCATCCTTCCAACTCTGTTTTCTACTCCTTCATTTCCCTCTCCATCTGCGCCATCCGCTTGTTCGTGAGCATGAAGGTTGCCTTTGCTCGCAACTTGCAAACAGGTGAGACATTGACGGCTTCCATGTCCTGTGCAGGGTCCTTTGCAGGGGAGATTGCTTCCATGTTTTGTCGTTCAAGAGATGTATTGGGCTCACTTACCATTTCGCACACAGAATTTCCACTGAGAGAGAGAGAGAAATGAAAATGAAATGAAATGTTATATTAACGTCTTCAAAAGGCCAAAATGACCTATGAGACCAATCAGTTACAAAATAGTGAATCTAATACCATGTCTGGGTACAAAAGAACTAGAAAAGAACTAGAAGTGGAACAAAATACTACTACTACTACTACAATCTAAAACTACGTCGGTGTAGCAGCTGATACAATAGGTACCCGGTAAACTGGATGTAACAGTGTGAGAAACAAAGATGGAAGAAATGGTGAGGATCCATCCTCATCTGCACTCTGGATGTCGAGAGAGTATGGCTCGAATCTTCTGTTGTAGTCTCCGTCGATGCTGTGTAGCTCCTCTCCTCAGTCGCGGTCGTCTGTATCTCTGTAGCTCCAATGCTCGGTCGATGAGAGTGCCAGTAGTGGTCGAATGAGTGTGGGACGAGCTCTGCAGTGGTGGCTGCTCCTCTGGCTGTCCCATATCTAGTGAAAAGAAATCTGTAATGTGTCTCTGGGACTGCCTCTCTCTAGCTCTCCCCAGTAAAGTGTCTCTATACCTGTGTAACTCAAGTAGATATAGTCCAAGTCATCTCTGATCCTCATAACTCATGACCCTAGATAGAGGACCAAAACCCTCTCTGAATAAGCAGTGGAAACGCCCCCGTATCTCATAGAACACTGTGCAATGACATATGTAGTGCAACTCTGTCTCTGGCTCTCTCTGGCATAATCGGCATATCCTGCTGTCTGCTGGTATCCCTCTGAATCTACCGGTCTCAATCTCGAGCTGATGTGAGGATGTGCGTATCTGACCAATGGCACAACGCAAACCATGAGACATATGTGTGTCCATGTAGCTGGGTCGAATCACAAACCCATCTCCTGTGAGGTGGAGAAGATGCTCTCTATAGAAAGCCATCTTTGTGCTCAACTCCTGAGGCGGCTCTATCCATGTCCTCCTGGTGTCGAGCTGGATCAGGTCCTGACGAATGAGTCTAGTGATCTCCACCCGTGTAAGAGACAGCGAGGGTGCCTGAAGAGAATACTGGAAAGGGGGCAACCTGTCCATGGTGAAGCCATGCGTCTGAAACCATGAAGTCATCTGTGCATACCAGCATGAAGTGTCCCCCTGTAGAGCTAACTGTCTGGAAGACTCAAGGGCCAATCTAGCATATCTGTCTCTAGTAGTATCCCATAGGCTGTGCACAAAGGACACTGATCTGGTAAGCGCCTCAATCTCCATGGGGGGGGCAGCTAGCTCTGCTCGAATGATCGCGTGAGGTACGGAGGCCTTGGCTCTAATCAATCGGGAGATCATAGATACCAAGGGCCTCTCCATACCTCTCCAACCATCCTGGCCTACAGAAGGTCCCCATACCTGTACCCCATACATCATAGCTGAGGCTACTAAAGTATCAAAGAGCCATAACTTTGTCCGAGGTTCCTGGAACTGAACCTGCGAACACATCCTCTCCAAGCCTCCCAAGGCCGCATAAGCTCTGGTCAGTCTAGTCTTTGCTGCTCTCCCCAAAGAAAACCTCGGCCCAGTGAAGACTATCCCAAGGTAAGTGTATGCATCTGTATACTCCACAATCTCTTGACCATACGTGAAGGTCGGTGCCGATCTCCTGATCCACTGCGGTGTGGTGTTAAACACCATGACCTTGGTTTTACCAAGGTTTACAGACAATCCACTATCCTCTGCAAAACTGTGTAATGCATCCAACTGTCGCTGCATACCCTCTGGTGAGTCAGAGATCAAGACAATATCATCAGCATATAACAACAATGGGATCCACGTCCCTGCCAGCTGGGCACCTCTATCACCCTCTCTGTCAATGTAATCAGACACCTCATCAACATACATACCAAATAGAGTAGGAGACAATGGGCAACCCTGTTTCACCCCGATAGTGGAGTGAACTAAGTCAGATATCCCCTCTGGGGTGCGTACATGTCCCATCACTGATCTGTATAAAGCCATAATCCCCCAAATCAACACTGTGGGCACCCCCATCTCCTGCAGTCTGCGCATCAGTCGAGCTCTCGGTACCATGTCAAATGCTTTGCGGAAATCCACAAAGCTACAATAAATCCGTCTCCCATGTGACCTGCCCTCCTCAATGATAGCTCTGAGTGTCAGAATATGGTCAAGAGTGGAGAAACCCCTCCTGAAACCTGCCTGTCCCTTTGCCCGTACACCCTCACCCTCTGCCCAGTTACTCAACTGCTGCTCAATAATGGATGCATACAATCGTGCCAGTGTGTGTCCAACCATAATAGTGCGGTAATTTCCAGGCTCTGTAGGATCACCTGCCTTGAATATAGGCACAATAGTAGACAACCTCCAAGTCTCAGGTAATCCCTCACACATGGCACGATTGAACAACACTGCAAGAACCTCCATCAGCATATCCCTAGCATGTATAAAGTGCTCCGCTACTAGACCGTCATGATCGTAAGCCCTCCTGGTCCTCATCCTGTCAATGGCTCTCTTTACCATCTCAGTGGTAAAGAAGGTGCTCGTAGGTGGACATGGCTCTGTAGGATCTGGAAGGGGATCCTGCCCAGGAACCGTATATAACGATGTCGCATACTGGCCCCACACATCAGGAGAAGTAATCACTGGGGGAGGGGAGTGCTCATGGAAGAGTCGCCATGCCTCGCCTGAGTCTCTACTCAAGAACAACTGATACAAGTCTCGCTCCATCTGGGCCAGGTAAGCTCGTTTCTTCTTTCGCACAAGGCGCCGGAAAGCAATCCGCGACTGTCTGTAGGTGATGACTCCTAAATGAAGATCCCTCTGAAGCTGGGCTCTCATCTCTCTGCACTCCTCATCATACCAACTATTCTGGGGCATGCTCCCAGAATGTCGCCTCCGATCCGGTTGAGTGTGTGGGTATGCCTCTGATGCTGCATCATGTAGTGTCTCAGTCAATAAAGTAGTGCACTCCTCTACTGAGAGGCCTGGAGCAACTGTGCATAGACGATCCCAGATCGCCTCTGTATAAACCGAGTCAGTCTCTGGTGTAAATGTATAACGGGTGTGTGACCTGCCTCCTGATTTCTGGGCTGTACTAAACTGAAAAGATACGGACAGTGTCAAGAGAGCATGATCCACTGCTACGCCCACTGGTCTGGCTCCCACCGTGAAATCCTGAATACAAGGAATAAAGCTCGGCTGTGTCATAACATAGTCCACTGTACTGGCCCCATGTCTGTGTGGAAAGCATGTGAAGCCTGCTGCTCCAGGAAACCGCTGTAAGCCATTAAGTATGGCTAGCCCATGTGTAGTCGTCATCTCCGTGAGGTATCTCCCATACTCAGTCTGCTCTCTGTCATGTGAGCATCTGTCAAACCCCAGCTCATCCACATCCAACTCTCTAAGCATCTCATCTGAGGTGTCGTAGAAGACTGTCTGACAGTTGCCCGTTCGAGCATTGAAGTCTCCTAGGAGGATGATATCACCATCCCTAGAAAACTCCCATATATCATCATCTAGAATTGAGAAAGGCGACTGCCCTCTGGATACAGCATATACTGACGTACTGGGGGGGAAGTAACATATAGCAATATATAGAAATCGACCTGTGTCAGCTCTTAGCCTCACCCACATGTATCTAGCCTGATCATCTCTCCGTACAATATGTAGTAGTGGCTGTAGCTCCTCCCTAAACAACACCGCTACTCCTCCTGAACCTCTACTCCCATGCTCAGATCTCGTGACTGTTCTGTGGGCTGTCTCCCATTTGTATCCCACCACATGTGGCAACAGTTGGCCAGGGGCCTGGTGAGTCTCTGAAAAGAAAACAATGTCCTTGTCTCTGAAACTGTCCTCAAAGGCACCAACATCCAACCTCATAGACCCATTACAATTCCAAGTCGCCATCCTCAATGTGGTCCCATAGGTCTCGCACCGTCATGTAGAGCGCCGCTCTACAATCACCACCCGACCATCTCTGTAAAAGGCCATCTTCCCCTTCTCCCTTGCCGCTTGAATCTCGGGCATTACTTCTCTCATATGCGCAAGTTGTGAGAGAGTGAGGTCATCGCCTAAGAAAATACCTGTCTTCTTGAGAGTAGGTCTCTTCCTCAAGAATTCCTTCTTCTCTTCCAATGAAGGGAAGCGTAGTATGAGAGCTCTTTCCTTTGAAGATTCTCCGGGGCCCTCACTCTTCTTGCCCACTCTCCATGCCTTTGTGTGTGAAGGCTTCTCCACCCCCATCATTGATGTGAGGCTTGTGACCTCTTTTTCCACATTGTTTATGTCCTTGAGGCCGGTTACCCTCACATGTAGAGCCCGCACCCTCCTTCTTTGTTCCTCTTCGAGGGTCATGTTGATAAGAGTGGGTGTACAAGGAGCTTCCTTACCTTTCCCTTTCTTGGCAACCTCAATCCATTTTTCGGCCTCCTCTACTTTCTTTTGCGTTTCGGATATGACCGCGGCCCATGACTTCTTCTCCTCATTGATGTTGTCAATTTCTTCCCTCAAAGAGGGCTGAAATTCCCCCTCTTCAAGCCCATTTTTTGACCGTGTTTCCAACACTTCTCTGTGGAGGTCCAAAATGCTATTCTCCAACGTGGCGATCTTGTTGAGAAGATGATCCTTCTCGTCCTTCCACCTCTTCTCCTTTTCTTCATTTTCTCGGAGGAAAACGGTCTTCGCGTTCCTCCAATCTTCCATCTCTTTTCTCCATGCTTTCATTTCCAATTCAATGATGGAAATTCGTTTGGAGTGAAGCATATATTTGAGTTTGCTTGTTGCCATAGGTGAGGTTGGGGATGACATGAGAGAGAGAGAGAGAGAGAGAGAGAGAGAAGAGAGGATTGATGTTTCTAAAGTGCAGAAAATGCAGCAAACCCTAAAACGCAGATCTGTCCAACAACCCTAAAATACAGGTCGCGAACCCTAAAATACAGGTCGCGAACCCTAAAAACAGGTCGCGAACCCTAAAATACAGCAGCAAACCCTAAACGAAAGCATGGTAAAGAGAGAGAGAGATGGCGTGATGAGAGAGAGAGAGAGAGAGAGAGAGAGAGAGAGAGAGAGAATTCCACAGTATTTATATTTTGTTATCCTAGTTTAATCTATTTTGTTAATGTGACTTTGTATCAGATACACTGCATTGTAACTTTTTGGTCTCATATGTCACTTTGGCCTTTTGAAGACTTTAATATAACATTTCATTTCATTTCATTTCTCTCTCTCTCTCTCTCTCTCTCTCTCACACACACACACACACACACACACACACACACACACACACATCAGCTGGAGATTGAGACTGGTAGATTCAGAGGGATACCAGCAAACAACAGGATATGCCGCTTATGCTAGCTAGAGCCAGAGACAGAGCTACATTACATATGTCATTGCACAGTGTACTATGAGATTCGGAGCCGTTTCCACAGCTTATTCAGAGAGGGTTTCGGTCCTTTCTCTAGGGTCATGACTTATGAGGATCAAAGATGTCTTGGGCTATATCTACTTGAGTTACACAGATTTAGAGACACTTTACTGGGGAGAGCTAGAGAGAGACAGTCCTAGAGATGGATAATAGATTTCTTCTCACTAGCTATAGGACAGCCAGAGGAGCAGCCATCATTGCAGAGCTCGGCCCACACTCATTCGACGACTACCGGCACTCTTATCGACCGAGCCTTGGAGCTACGGAGATCCAGACGCCCACGATTGAGGAGAGGGGCTACACAACATTGACGAAGACTACAGTAGAGGATTCGAGCCATACTCTCTCGACATCCAGAGTGCAGATGAGGATGGCTTCTAGTAGTAGTAGTATTTTTGTTCTAGTCTTTTTGTACCCAGACATGGTATCAGATTCACAATTTGTAACAGTTTGGTCTCATAGGTCATTTTGGCCTTTTGAAGACGTTAATTTAACATTTCAGTTTATTTCATTTCTCTCTCTCTCTCTCTCTCTCTCTCTCTCTCTCTCTCTCTCTCTCTCTCTCTCTCTCTGGCTTGCAGTAGCTCGGGATTAGGGTTTCCCAGGTCACTGAGGTAGGTGCGCAGGTTCAGCGGGTCGAGATTAGTGTTTCGCAGGTCACTGAGGTAGCCTCGCAGGTTCAGCTGGTCGCGATTAGGGTTTCGCAGACCCAGCAGGACACGAGCAGGTTTCAGCAGGTCGTGAGCAAGCAACAAACAAGTCGTGCAGGTAGCGAGCAGGCCCAACAGGTCACTCTCTCAGCAAGTCCAGTAGGCCCAGCAGAGCTCTCTTGAGCGCGCAGGTCATGCAGGGGCTCTGTTGAGCGCGCAGGGGGAGCAAGTCATGCAGGCAAGTTGTGCAGGGCTATAGAAACGCAGGGAAAGTAGGTCACGCAGGGCTGCATCTCTACAACAGCACGCGCGTCAGCAGGAGGGCAGAGCTGCAGGTTGCGAGCTCGCGCAAGGTAGAGCAGTGGTGCAGCTCACGAGGTCGCACAAGGGCAGAGCAGGTCGCCGGAAACAGGCTGCACACAAGAGCTAGGGTTTGCAGCCCATTGCTCTCTCCTGTACAACATAGGAAGATAGGGCTCTTGATGGTGATGGTAATTAGGAGTCTATGATCTACCCTCGGCCTTTCTGCCCACTCCTCGCTCTCTCTCTCTCTCTCTCAGCCTGATGGCGTGAACTTCTCATTCCCTGTACTCGCGCTGCGCGCAGGTGGTAACTTGTTGCTGTGTTGAAGCCCCTACTGCTCGTGCGCGCTTCAAATTGGATGTGGAAGGGGAAGTCAAAGAACTTCTCCGCATGATGGGTAGTGAGGCTGCTCATACAAAGGCATGGAGGGTAGGGCAGAAGACACAAGGAAATGGGGAGACTTCAAAGGAAAGAGCTCTAATCATGCGCTTCCCATCCATGGAGGCAAAGAAAGACTTCTTGAAGAAGCGTCCTACACTAAAGAAAACGGGCATATTTCTTGGAGATGACCTCACACTCACACAGCTTGCTCATATGAAAGAAGTTATGCCCGAGATAATGACAGCTCAAGAGAAGGGGAAAGTGGCCTTCTACAGGGATGGACGAGTGGTTATTCTGGAGAAGCGTCTCGCATGACTGTGCGAGACCTGTGGGACCGCACTCAGAGTGGCTACATGGAATTGTAATGGATCTTTGCGCCTTGATGTAGGGGCCTTTGAGGATACTTTCACAGGGAGAGACATCATTTTCTACTCTGAGACACATCAGGCCCCGGGGCAGTCCATGCCCCATGTGAGTGGATACATATGGGAGACAACTTGCAGACATGAGACTCGATCAGAGCACAGAGGACGAGGTTCAAGAGGAGTGGCAGTCTTATTCAGGGAAGAGCTACAGTCTCTGATACATATAGCGCGGAGGGATGAGCATGCTAGGTACATGTGGGTGAGACTGACACTTCCTAGGCTGCCCTAAACCCTAGAAGTAGGAGTTAGTTTGTCCACATGCACATAGGATTAGCTTGTAGCCAAACCCATTCCCCCAAAACATGCTGGACAAGGGGAAGATTGTAGTCTCTAACAGTGGAATTCAGACAAAGGTAAGAAGTTGTGCCAAACTTGAAGGATTCACCCTCAGGTTTGTGATCGTAAAAAAAGAGTTTAGGTCAGTGTTAGCTCAGGTGTGTCATGTTACGTATCTAGGGTGTTGGCAACTTGCCCTATTGCCCTAAAGCAGGCTATAGGTAAAGTCTGGAAACCTTGTCAAGCTGGCTTCCGTACAAAACAAAAACCTGAATGCGTGAACTGGGGGCAGGTAATGCAAACGTATATCTTATTGAAACATGGTGTAAAATTGTTATGAGTTGATGCTTTTTAGCATTTAGATATGGGCATAGGACACAACTTTTAGCTGGGGGTCGCCTCAACCACCCCCCACCTTTATCGTGTGCCTTTATGATGGGGTATCGCCTCTGTGAAGGCTATTCCACAGCGTAGTTCACCGGCTACCTTTGGTGCACAGGCCCTCCTACAGAATTGGATGTAGCTACAGGGCCCCTCAACTGCAGCACCCTCTAAAGGGACTTTTTTTTGGGGGGGGGGGGGGGGGGGTGTTCTTTACATGTTTTAATCTCCAGTTCCAGAAAGGAATCTATATATGTTCTATTTTGCATTTTTGGCTCTCCCACAGGACAAGGCCTTAGCACTGCTTGACCTTTTTGGGCAAACTATAATTTCAAAATCATAATATTAATATGTTTTTTCTTTCCAAGAAAAAGATCCTTCTATTAGTTAATGAAAACTGCCCATGCGGCTACAACCACCTCTGCAAGAGAGGGCTACAACAATCATGATGGGGAGACTTTGCCAATGAAAAAATAGCATATGTACAATGAGGCTAAATCAAGAGATGGGAGGAGGGAAGAGCCACACAGGTGGACGGTAGTGCCATCTGAGCACACCCTAGACCATGGTGAAGAAAGGCCCAGGATGCCAGAGTCGAAGGAACGCCTCTCTGCGCTCCCGCATGTGGTCAGAGCTGCCCTGGAGTCTCTTGAACTGTCCTCTGAGAGTATGGACCAGCTCTAGCCAAAGATCCCGAACAGTCTCTACCGGTGGTACAGGGCGAGCCTCGAAGATGCGGAAGCAGCGGGCCCGCCAGATGAACCATACTGTCAGGCTGCTAATGAGCTCCCAGCACTCCTCTCTTTGCACCACTCCTGTGGAGTAAGCTCTGTAGCAGGCTGGAAAGTAGGTCGACCCCCTTACATCACTATCATCCTGCCGGTGGAGGATAGCTCAAACTAAAGTGCCGGGCCCGTGAGAGTAGACCAAGCAGCTACTCCCCATGTGTACTGCCGAGTTGTGGAAAGAGCTGGCATCAGTCGAAGAACACGAAGCCACACCTGCTGTGCCAAAGGACAATCCCAAGGATGCTGACTCTCCACAGGATGGTCACAAGTTGCACATGCGGCCGAGAGACCACTATGTACAAGCCAACTCCCAACTGCTGTAGCTCGGTGTGCAATGTCACCAGGAGGTGTATTTTTCCTGTTGCCTTCCGTAAATAAGTATTAGATATTTTTATTTATTTTATTTTTACTTGTTTTCCCCGGAACCCTTGAAAAGGTGCAAGTGGACATTGCATGGCCAGTGTGAAACGGCTACAGCCAAATGGGTTTCTCACATCGGGGATCTAGGTCGGTCAGACAGGGACTGCCCGGGCTAGTTAGCACTGAATTCTGATGAGTATGGAAGCTCGTGTGCGCCAAACTGGAATTTGGGCCACTCGTCCAAGTCATTGCAACTTTATAAGTTGAAAGGGCCCAGTAAATTAACCCACATTATAGATGATGGTCAAATGGTAGTCTTCAATGATGGTCAGGAGAGTGATAGGGACGCCATGGAAGCATCTCCTAAAATTTAGGGAACTGCTATTTTTGACCAGAAAATGTGTTCGCGTCTTTAGCTCTGGAATGACAAGGGGAACATTTTATTGCTTTGCTGCCAAGTCAACTGACGCACCAGTTGAGATATTTTTAGCAGGGAAAGCCCAAACTCGGAAACTGGGTGACGTGTCAGCCTGTGAGCGATTCTGCCACTCTGGGAGGCAAAAACGAGCTGCATATCAACAAAGGGGACGCCATTTTCAGCCTCAGGTGGATTGTAGCAGGTACAGAAGCTATGGAATGCTTACCTTGCCCTCTATGCACAGTATGGTGACGGGAGTGATGCCCCGCACGCTACATACTGCTCTCTTTCTGTTATGCCCCACTAGTGGGCTTCTCATTTGACCTATGTACAATTCTGGGGGTTTATGCGCGTTTGCCAAGGCAAGAGCCTTCTGAACAGGAACCGGATTAGCTAATTGCTAATCCCCCACAGGTACGCACAGTTTCATCACGAAAGATTGCGAGTTTGGAGAGTTTTCTCGCGTGAAAACTCGTCCAATTCACAGGGGAACTGTCCCATTGCGTGCGGGAGCCCTTGGGACACGCGTAGGCGTGTTCGCTCCGCTAAAAACGATCCGAAACAGGG
Source organism: Adiantum capillus-veneris (assembly GCF_014529385.1). Classification (NCBI taxonomy): domain Eukaryota; kingdom Viridiplantae; phylum Streptophyta; class Polypodiopsida; order Polypodiales; family Pteridaceae; genus Adiantum; species Adiantum capillus-veneris. The sequence goes on from NC_140945.1 coordinate 44,373,920, forward strand.
AATTACAGCCTGCTGTGTTTTTCTGCAGGTTTAGGGTTTCGCACCTAAACTGCAAGGGAACATCGGGGGAGCCTCGTGAGAGCCTTGGGATGCGTGTACAGGCTTTTGGGCTCCCGGCAGTGAAAAACAGAGAATTACAGCCCGCTGAATTTCTGTGACAGCTCACTAGAAAGCTTCCAGATATCGAGGGAATCCGTCCTAGACAGGTGTTTTTGACCTACAGGGGTTTTTGTGTCGTTATGTTGTCGAAATCCGGTCGAAAACCTGCGTTTTCAGCCCTCACCAGGTATGGACAGCTTTGTGAAAGCTTGTGCTAAGTGGTCGGATCGTCTACTTTAATTTGAATAAAGAAATACCGAAAGGGGCGCCAGTCTTTGGGGCCTACAGGGTGTCGGTCTCGTGTGCGCAGTGACATTCTAGTCGCTGGACGCAACTGTGCTCTCTTCCCTTCTCAGTGCTCTGTTTAAAGTTAACAGGTAATTGAAATAGTACCGCCCTCTACGTTGTACGGGCCGGTTATATGGTTCCATCGACGGGATAGTCACTTTTTCTTCAAAAAGTGCAGCGTGGATTGTTGTGGGTGAAAGCAACACAGAGCTTGTCGATATGGCAGAGAAGAGAGACCAAGTACCTGAAGAGGGATCTTCCTCACATGGCACAGAGAAAATTCCTTCAACTCTTCAAGAACAGGACAGGTTGTTTAGAACTCAACTGCGTTGTTGCATGGACATGTTTCAGCAGTTGGCTAACAACCCAAGGATGTAGGAATTCTTACAGGCTTCGACACAGGGTTTTCAGCCTCCTACACAGGGCATGACTGAGCCGTTGCAGGAAAAGGAGATTTCCAATGCGCAGAGGACTCATGATGCTCGAGGGAAAGCCCATGTGGTTGAGCAACTAGCGGTGTCCAATGATCCAAAGCAACTTGCTTTAGCTGGACAGGAACCGTTTGTGAATGGTCAAGGGAGCAATGAACAGGCTATGCGTCAGACCCTTCCATTACCTAATACTTATCCTAGTTATTTTGGAGGTGGTTCAGTGTTTCAACTTTCAAGCTATGGCTGGACCTTCCATAGGTTATATGCCAGGGAATGTGTTCGGGACAATGCAAACATGCATGGGTAACCCTATGTACGCGAACATGGGTGTCCAACCAGGTTTTCAGGGTGCCTATGGCCAGTTTCGAGTGCCTGGAACACAATTTGGTATGGCTGGTTTTTTGCAGCCATGCGTACAAAATGCAGATATGACAAGGAAAACAGTTGATGCGAGTGCTGGAATGAACACTCATGGAGCACCACGGTTACAGGCACCTGTTTATGATAATGTGGCTCCTTTGAGTCAGCCTAAGGATTACAAGGAAGGTGGGCAGGGAGTGAAGTTTGAAACTTTCAGAGGAACTGAGGACCAATTAAAGGCTTTGACCTTCATACAGCAGTTCGATGCAGCTTATGCTGGAGGCAACTTCACGGAATCTTCAAAGATACGCAAGGCTGCCACTTTCTTGAAAGGGAATGCGCTTCAATGGTGGACCGCATTGTTGAACCAAGGTCAAGCCCCAACAACGTGGGTCCAATTCAAACAACTTTTTGCGCCTGCATGGTTGACAAACACTTTTGAAGTGGATGTAATGACGGAATGGCACGAGTTGAATGCTAAACAGTGTGCGGATCTGGAAGAGTACAATAAACGGTTTTGGGCCGCACTGTTGCCAGTCACCTCTTACAGGTTTGTGCCTTTGTCAGAACAAATTGAGAAGTACTGTTGCGGATTGCCCAAGAAAATCAGGGACTACTGCACAAAGACTACTGCCATGAATATGTTTCAATTGATAGAGAATGCAAGAGTGGCCAACAATCTGTCGAAGGGAGATTCCAATGGATTTAATAGCCACAAGAAAGGGGCCCAGGGCAAACAGTTTTCAGCCAAGGGCAATGTTGTAGCAAAGCCTTCTGAGTCTCCTACAAAGAAGCCCTCCACTCAAGAAGCTGATACGTCCAAGAAGCAGTCTAAATCTTCTTCTGAACGAGGACAAGGACAAAAAAGGCATTTTTCTGGCAAAACTTTTCGAGAAAGGAAAGCTCTTAGGGAGGCCAAGAAATGCTACATTTGTGAACAGGAAGGACACTTTGCAAATGAGTGCCCACAGAAGAAGTCACAGGATAAGGATGACAAGTCAGACCATAAAGGGAAGAAACCAAAGCCGAGTGCAGGACTTGTTCCAGATTTGGTTGGAGATCAGCCAAACACAGATGCCACGGAGCTATGCAGAGCTTGGGGCAAAGTTAGAGACCAGATAGTGTTGGTTTTCTTTGATCCAGGAGCCCTTGCAAATTTCATATCACCAGAATTGGCATCAAAGTTGGGCATTCGTGCAGAGGAGATGGGTATGACAGGCGAAGCAGGTTTGGCATGCCCAGGACATTCAGAGCCTGTTACTCCCATTCTGGGAAAGCTTCGTCTGCACATTCAGAGCTATGTGGATGCGGAAGAATTTCATATTATGCCGCTTGAGGGCTGTGATGTGTTATTGGGTATCCCATGGTGTTACAGGTTGCATGCTATGGTGGATACTTACAACAAAAAGATTACCCTTGTACATAGAGGAAAGACTCATGTCCTTGATGTAAAGCTTAAAGGCGAGTTTGTTCCAGTTTTTTCTGCTTCTGCTATTTCATCTGTAATAAAGAATCATCTTTCTGCGGACTTGATCTTTGCAAAAGAAGTACCTCAAGTTGTATCTAATTTGTCTACCTTAGATAAAGACAGGTCAACTTTTTTGAGTGGTTTCAGTGATTGTTTTTCGAACTCTTTGCCAGGGGAGTTACCTCCTGAGAGACCTGAGGATCATACTATAGATCTTGTGCCAGGTTCTAGTCCACCGAATAGACCACCATACAGGGTTAGTGCAGCCCAGCAGAAAGAGATTATGGGTCAGGTCAACAAGCTTTTAGAGAAGGGGCTGATTCAGCCCAGTTCATCCCCTTTTTGTTCGCCTGTACTCTTAGTGCAGAAGAAGGATGGTTCATGGCGCATGTGCATTGACTATCGCGCCTTGAATAAGAATACTATCAAGAACAGGTTCCCCATACCGAGGATAGATGACATTCTTGATCGGCTTGAGGGAGCGTCATTGTTTACAAGAATAGACCTAAAGAGCGGGTATCATCAGATACGCATTAGACCAGAAGATCTGCGTTCAGGACAACATTTGGTCTCTATGAGTTTCTTGTCATGCCATTTGGTCTCACAAATGCTCCTGCCACATTTAATAGAATGATGGACAGAATTTTTAGACCACATAGAAACTTCGTGGGTACCTTCTTTGATGACATGATTGTCTACTCAAAGTCTGAAGAGGAGCATAGGGATCACTTGACCGCAGTTTTCAATGAGCTACGCAAGAATAGGCTACTCATTAATGCGAAGAAGAGTGAATTCTTTTTGCAAGAGATTCACTTCCTTGGGCACATTGTTTCAAAGGATGGGGTACGCATGGATCCCGCTAAAGTGGAAGCAATTAGGTCATGGCCAGACTTGAAGTCCGTACATGACATTCGAAGCTTTCTAGGCTTATGTTCCTATTACAGAAGGTTCATCCGAAATTTTGCTGAGATTGCTTCTCCACTCTATGCACTGCAAGGAAAAGGAGTTACTTTCAAGTGGACAGCCAAGGAAATTTTAGCGTTCAAACACTTGAAAGAGAAGCTGACTTCAGATCCGGTAATTATTTTGCCAGATCTTTCTAAACCTTTTGTGGTTCAATGTGATGCGTGTGGCCATAGTCTTGGTGCAGTTCTAATGCAGAATGGCCGAGTAGTCGAGCAGAATTCTTTTGAAGACTGAAAGAAACTTGCAAGTCTATGACAAGGAATTGCTGGCAGTAATTCATGCTCTCAGTAGTTGGAAACACTATTTGCTAGGGGCTGATTTTGTTGTCCAAACGGATCATCAAACCTTGCGATATTTTCTTACACAGACGAAGTTGTCTGAGAAGCACATGCGATGGGCAAACATCTTGTCAATGTTCCATTTTCAGATTGTGCATGTGCAAGGGAAAAAGAACGTGGTGGCTGATGCGTTGTCACGAAAGCCCCAAATTTCAGCAGTGTCAATTCCGTACCATTGTGAACTAGACGAAATGAAGACACAATATGCTGAAGATTCAGATTTTGCAAGGATCTATGACCAGCTTGTTGATGGGCAACATCATGAGCACTATATGCTTAAGAATGACTTTCTCATGATGCATGGAAAGTTATGCGTTACTAAACAGTTACGGCCAAAGATTTTGATGGAAAGTCATGCTCCACCTTATGTTGGGCATCGTGGAATTGATGCGACAGTGAAAGGGGTTGAGGCATTCTTCTATTGGCCAGCTTTGCGTCAAGATGTTGACACATTTGTAAGATCATGCTTAGTATGCCAAAAAGTCAAATTTGACAGACAAAAGCAACCGGGATTGTTGCAGCCATTGCCGATCCCTGATAGGCCATGGGAAAGTATAGCAATGGACTTTATCTTTGATCTTCCAAGGACGCAAACAGGAAATGATGGGATTTGGACTATCATTTGTAGGTTCAGTAAGCAGGCCCATTTCATTCCTGTTAGGAAGAAGATAAAGCCAAAACACATGGTCAAGATATTCATGAGCAATATCTTTAAATATCATGGGATGCCTTAGTCAATTGTCAGTGACAGGGATCCACGTATGACGAGTCTTTTCTGGAAGGCATTGTTTGAGAACATGGGCACTACGCTCAAGTTCTCTTCTTCGTTTCATCCGCAAACTGATGGACAGTCAGAAGAGGCAAATTCTACTGTCTTGGACCTGCTCAAATGTTATGTCTCAGAGCACAAGGCAACTTGGGAACACCATCTCCCATTGGTTGAATATGCTTACAATAACACTGTGCATACGTCAACAGGTAAGGCACCATTTGAGATAGTGGAAGGAGGAAAGAAAGTTCCGCCCATTTTGCAGACTAAGGACAAGATATTTGAGGCAGACAAGTATGTGCAAGATATGGATGAAACATACAGGAAGATAAAGATTGCTCTTGAGAAGACTCAGGCTAAGCAAAAGAAAGCTGCTGATCGTCACCGTCGTGAACTTGTATTTTCACTTGGTGATTGGGTACTTTTGCGCTTTGAAAAGGCCAGGTTAAGGAAAAGGAAAGGCAAGGAACGCTTGTTTCCTAAGCTCAGTATGCGATATTATGGTCCTTTTCAGATTTCAGAAAAGATCAGCGATGTAGCTTACAGGTTAAAGCTACCAAAAGGCTGGAAAATACATAATGCTTTTCATGTCAGCCTTCTAAGGCCCTTTGTTGGTGATGTGCCAGAGAATATGCTTGATGAGGAACAACCCGAAGTGGAAGAATTGGATGAAATCCTTGTTCCTGAACAGATATTGGCACATAAAGAAAGAAAGGTTAGAGGAAAGGTTGCAAGACGCTATTTGGTGAAGTTCAAGAACTATCCATCATTAGATGCCAAATGGATGGAAGAGTCTGAATTGCTTGATTCACCTCAGCTATTGCAATTGTATCTTGAAGCCTTTCAAATGGAACCCACAGTGACTTGATGCAGCCTTTTTGGAGCAAGGGAAGAGCATGGTTCATGATGCTCAAGAGAGTAGTTAAGCAATTGTATCTACTCTTTCCATACAGAATTTAGCTAGAGAAGTTTGTGCTCAAGAGTACACTAGAAGACTTCTATTCTTGATATATGTGTCGTAGCCAGGTTGGTGGGATTGTTTAATCGTCCAACGCTATATTTCCAGAAGCATGTATATCTTGGATTCCCATCATAGAATATATGTGATATCAAGAGATATCTGCATGTATTATTGGCATGCAAGCGAGGTCGCTTGCAGTATTTCAAGGGTATGGTGTGTCACCAGGAGGTGTATTTTTCCTGTTGCCTTCCGTAAATAAGTACTAGATATTTTTATTTATTTTATTTTTACTTGTTTTCCCCGGAACCCTTGAAAAGGTGCAAGTGGACATTGCATGGCCAGTGTGAAACGGCTACAGCCAAATGGGTTTCTCACATCGGGGATCTAGGTCGGTCAGACAGGGACTGCCCGGGCCAATTAGCACTGAATTCTGATGAGTATGGAAGCTCGTGTGCGCCAAGTTGGAATTTGGGCCACTCGTCAAGTCACTGCAACTTTATAAGTTGAAAGGGCCCAGTAAATTAATCCACATTGTAGATGTTGGTCAAATGGTAGTCTTCAATGATGGTCAGGAGAGTGATAGGGACGCCATGGAAGCATCTCCTAAAATTTAGGGAACTGCTATTTTTTACCAGAAAATGTGTTCGCGTCTTTAGCTCCGGAATGACAAGGGGAACATTTTATTGCTCTGCTCCCAAGTCAACTGACGCACCGGTTGAGATATTTTTAGCAGGGAAAGCCCAAACTCGGAAACTGGGCGACGTGTCAGCCTGTGAGCGATTCTGCCACTCTGGGAGGCAAAAACGAGCTGCATATCAACAAAGGGGGCGCCATTTTCAGCCTCAGGTGGATTGTAGCAGGTACAGAAGCTATGGAATGCTTACCTTGCCCTCTATGCACAGTATGGTGACAGGAGTGATGCCCCGCACGCTACATACTGCTCTCTTTCTCCCCTACGTATAGTATGTTATGTCCCACTAGTGGGCTTCTCATTTGACCTATGTACAGTTCTGGGGGTTTATGCGCGTTTGCCAAGGCAAGAGCCTTCTGAACAGGAACCGGATTAGCTAATTGATAATCCCCCACAGGTACGCACAGTTCCATCACGAAAGATTGCGAGTTTGGAGAGTTTTCTCACGTGAAAACTCGTCCAATTCACAGGGGAACTGTCCCATTGCGTGCGGGAGCCCTTGGGACACGCGTAGGCGTGTTCGCTCCGCTAAAAACGATCCGAAACAGGGAATTACAGCTTGCTGTGTTTTTCTGCAGGTTTAGGGTTTCGCACCTAAACTGCAAGGGAACATCGGGGGAGCCTTGTGAGAGCCTTGGGATGCGTGTACAGGCTTTTGGGCTCCCGGCAGTGAAAAACAGAGAATTACAGCCTGCTGAATTTCTGTGACAGCTCACCAGAAAGCTTCCAGATATCGAGGGAATCCGTCCTAGACAGGTGTTTTTGACCTACAGGGGTTTTTGCGTCGTTATGTTGTCGAAATCCGGTCGAAAACCTGCGTTTTCAGCCCTCGCCAGGTTTGGACAGCTTTGTGAAAGCTTGTGCTAAGTGGTCGGATCGTCTACTTTAATTTGAATAAAGAAATACCGAAAGGGGCGCCAGTCTTTGGGGCCTATAAGGTGTCGGTCTCGTGTGCGCAGTGACATTCTAGTCGCTGGACGCAACTGTGCTCTCTGCCCTTCTCAGTGCTCTGTGTAAAGTTAACAGGTAATTGAAATAGTACCGCCCTCTACGTTGTACGGGCCGGTTATATGCAACCAGCCACTGGAACAAAGTGACTTGCCTCAACTGTCTGGAGTCCCACAACCTCTCCCAAAAAACTGCCAAGAACTCAGTTGTGAGACCCTCCTCCTGCCAATGAGGTGCTGCAGCAGGACGAGCCTCTCTCTGCGCTGCCAGTATGTGACGTCCTAGTCGAATTGTGTACTGAAAGAAAGGGACACCTGGATGGTGTGCTGAGGAGAAAGGGTCCCTCCAAAGCCACTCTCCAGGATCCCACTGTACTCGTGCCAGTGGACAGCTCTCCCAAACCGACAGTCTCCAGTGGTTAGTCGCAAGAGCTGCTGGGTCGGGATCTATGACACAAGTCCTCCCACAGATGCCCACCACTCGGATCCTCTAAAAACAACACTCTGCCACCTGTGGAGCCTCTACTGCAACTCTGTGTAAACGTCCCTCACCCTGTAGCTCAAAAAACAGGGAGGGTATAGTCTCTGAGTGTCACAAGACGGGCACCTCATACCAATAGAAAAGAAAAATCTGAACAGACTTTTAGCACTTCATTAACAATTGAACTGAGAGAGAGAGAGAGGACACGCGACACGGAGTGGCGGAATTCCACCCCAGAGAGTATTGGCCCCAAACCTTGGCGCCCCTTTCGGTATTTCTTTATATTGCCTCAACACAGTACAAGCTGGTACTCGAGACTCTGCACCTTCTCCAGGAAGCATGCCAAAGAAGGAGCCCTAACCTCATATTTAAAGGCCCTTAGCATGAAAAGCAGTTACAATGAAAAGCCTTCAAAACTCAAAAGCTTCTCATCCCAAAAACAATGCCAAAAGGTGCCAGCGCAAAACGCAGAAATCCATACAGCTTGCCATGTCATCAGCAAGCGTAATTTCTAGAACTTCCGTACAATTGCCACGTCATCATCTTTGCGTGAGTGTGTGTGAGGCGTGCTTTATTTTAATCCCTTTATGTCACTAGGGCCCCATCAGACAGGGTCCTTATAAGTTGGTAGGATTTCTTCTACTGCTGCTACTTGTTCTTCTTAGGGTTTAGGCCCCTTTGCCGGCATCTGTAAGTTGGCCCCATTCTTCAAGGTTTGACACGTCAGCAGGTTGTGACACTGAGCAAGCCCGAACTGAGATGAGAACCTCCCAGTCGCGTGAAGGCTCCCATCCATCTGGGCGCTGCTGACTCGAGAGGTGTGAGCCACTCAGCTGGTATTGCCTCTGAGATGTTGTGACACATGCTCTGCACCCCTCTCATGCCCTGTTGCTGAATGCCTTGAAGCTCCTCTGACAAGCTTGAAAACTGTAACCAGTCACCTAAAGAGCGTGACTACTAACCAAGTGGCCTCTTTGAGTGCTAACCATGGGGTTCCAAACAAGGGGCTGTCTCAGGCGCTCCTCTGTGCAAGTAGGCTGACGCTACTCTAGGCCTCGCCGCAGTTGCTCTCAAGACCATAGCAGACTCACAGCAAAGCGGTCCTCCAGTCTCGTGCTCAAGCCAACTCTGCGTATCTCTGTGAAAATCTTTGAGTCGAGGGTTGCCAGAGCCCTCCAGCCTGAGGCACCCTAGCACTAAGCCACTAAAGCAAGAACTCCTTCTAGGGCTCTTCACCTGGAAGAAGTCCTCTGACGATGAACTTCCCAAGAAGGGCTCTACTCTGCTGCGCAGGGTCTATGATCCCCAACCCTCCCTGAGAACAAGGAAGAGTGATGACCTGCCATGCCACTTTGGCTCGGGCTATCTGAGTGTCATGCCTTGACCAAAGGAAGTTCTTGATTAGCCTCTCTACCTGGCTGATACAAGAACTTGAGAAGATCCAACAAGAAGTGATGTACCACATAGTAGCCAACAACACCTGGTTGGCCACTACAACTCTGCCTGCCAGAGAAAGTCGTGCGGAGCTCCAATGTAACAACTTCCTCCTGATAGACAGGAGGAGGGGAGCAATCTGTTGCTCGGGAGACAAGTCCAAACCAACCTGACTTCCCATACCGAACTACGGTCCCTAGGGGAATCCACTTGAAACCCTCACTTGGCATCCAATCGGGCGTAGGAGCACTACCAACCGAGAAAGCCACTGTCTTTCTCCAGTTGATCAGTGCGCTAGATGCACAACAGAAAGTCTCAAGAGCCTGCTCACAGCTGTGTAGGTTGGCCTCCTGGCCATCCAAGTACAAGGCTAAGTCGTTTGCAAACTCAGTGTCCAGTAGCTCATCTCTCCGAATAGGGAGCGGTAAGCCACGTAAACCAACGTGCTGTGAAACCAAAAACCTGCTCATCGCCTCAGCATATAACTGAAAGAGGAAGGGGGCAAGAGGGCAGCCGTGTCTGACCGAATGTGTGAGCATGAAACGATCACCTCTACCTCCTGACAAAAGCACCTGACTGTGTGCCCGTCTGTACAAAGCTGACACCCCTCTGATCCAAGCATCTGAGAAGCCCATCCTTCGTAGAGTGCCCTCCAAAAAGTCCCAGTCAACTCTGTTGTAGGCCTTCTCAAAATCAAGAAGAAGAATCACCAAATCCTCACCACAGAGCTACGCGAGGGCAGAAGCCTCCCAAAAAGTAAAGATGTTGTCAAGGATACTACGCTCCTTGACAAAACTTGTCTGAGTCCCATGTATAATGCTCTCTAGAAGTGGCTGAATCCTCAAACTCAGAGCCTTGGCAAGAATTTTGTAGGCTGAGTGGAGGATGGTGATGGGGTGCCACTTTCAAATCTCATCGAAGGAGCCACCCTCCTTGGGAATGAGGTAAATCAGGTAAATCTGTGTTCGAAAAGGAAGTCCTTGCCAGAATGCCAATTGTCCCACCCAAGTCACAGAAGTGGTCACTTGTGTAGAAGCGATCTATCCGAGATAGATTCACGCCTCCCACTCTGCGGTCCGAACGATAGAAGGCCACGCTGTCTGGGGGCCTCACAAAGCTAGAATGCTGCCACACATCTGAAACCCGCAGAGTCATACAAAACCTCTCCCAAGCTGCCAGCTCAACTCCATGCACAGTAGTATGGGTACTACCAATCCTGTCAGAGGGTTCCTCCAACATGTTGAAGTCACCCCCTATGCACCTTGCTCTGAGACTCAACAATCTGAGACCAAAACTTTGCATGTGCACTCGCTGCATTGGGCGCATAGATGTTCAGGAAGCCCACGAGACAACCCTTAACCTGCATATTGATCCAGTGAGTCTTGCCTGGCACAATAATCCCTCTACCCACAATGGCCTGCTTCAAAGCATCCGCATTAGTCATACATACCCCTCCCTGGATGCCTCCGGTCCAAATGCAGCTGACCAAAGAGTCTCATATCATCCACGCAAAAGCTGACCACGTCGTCTAATGCGGCTCTCACACAGATGATGCTCCTGTAGCATAAGAAGGTCAATCTCTCCTCCCACAAGGCATCGCTGAAGCTCCTGATGCAGTCGGCGGCCCCTTTGACGCTGAAACTCGGGTCCACCTAATCCCTGTACGTTCCATGAGACAATCCTCATGGGGAGCGAGAGAGAACTGATGCTAGCGTTGTAGCTAACCGTGCTATCTTCGAGGCTGGCTTGGATGGGGAGTAATGTGCATCCGAGCGTCCTCGAGATAGGCGTCATTGCAAAGAATGCCTAGCCCAAGCCCACGTAGACAGAGCCGTGCATAAAGCCACCTCCTCTGTCCAGGAGTCCTCATGTATGTGTACATAGCATGGCGGCCACTCCGTGTCAGCAAAAAAGTGAACCACAATGTGTCTACATCATGCTGCGTCTGGAGGTGTCACAACAAACTTGGCCAAAGGCCAAAGAGTCTGAAGCAAGTTTGTAACCCCTAGGTCTCCCATGTGATGAGAGAACTCTGGGGCTTGTGTCTGCAGCCACTCCAACACTGAGTCTAAGGTCCGCTCAGCCTGGTCCTTGCCGCATAGGGGAAACGAGAAACCAAGCACTGAGTCCAAGGCCTCTATCCCCCTACCTGCAAGGAACAGCACATGAACTCTGAAGCAGGCTGCCTCAAGGTCTGGTGAGGTGTCGCTGAGAAAACGTGTAAAGTCGTAGGCAAAGAAATCCCAACGGTGATGAATGTCGAAGCTCGTTAGACCACGAGGAACTGTTGGAAAGGGAGCGTATGCACCAAAAGAGGGGGTCGCAAGAAAAGTTGTCCCTCTCTCGCTAATCGATTCGTGGCAAAGGCGCTGCCAAGAGATCTCCTAGCAGTCGAGGAAGGCCCTCCCCCCTGAGATGGTTGCGGGATTGGAGAGGGAGGAGGCGAGGGAGCAGGGGGGGGAGAAGGGAGAGAGGGGGGGTGAGGGGGATCGACAAAGGTAGAAGGGTGAGATGGAGAGTAGAGGGAAAAGGAGGAGGGGGAGGGGCGGAACTCGGGGGGAATGTTGAAGGTGAGGCTGAGGTGGAGGCTGGAGCAGGGACCTCGTCATGCTGAAGAGGGTCGAATCGGTTCCCTGTGGGAACCCATTGCTGCTGGGCATGAGCTTGAGGACCACTCTGAGTGCCAGGCTGGCGCGGTGGCCCCTGCCGACGTCGACCACGAACCTGTTGCCAGCCCTCCTCCGCTTGAGCCCAGGCTCGGAGGGTGGCTCTGCCTGCTGCTGCTGGCTAGCCCTTGAGGGCTGGGGCTGGGGCTGGGGTGTAGGTTGGGGTCTCCTGCGTGGACAGGCCTTCGCAAGATGGCCCATCTGTCGACATATGAAACACTGCGAATGCAAGCGGACGAGGGAGTGGGCAGGCAGGTGGGCTGGGCAGCGGCGGGGGACGGGTGGACAGCCGAGCGGGATTGGGCAGCGGCAAGGGCAACTGCAGGGGCAGCGGGTGGGGCTGCGGGCAGGTGCAACACGCAGTGGGCGGGCTGAGGGCTGCACGCAGGAGGAGTTGAGGGTGGGAGAGCTACACGAGGGCAGGGGGCAGCGATGGCAAAGGGGGGGGGGCCGGGGGGGGGGGGGGGGCGGACAGCAGCAGCAAGCTTGCATCATATTAATATGTTTTGATGGAGGAAGAAAAGCTATTGGTTGGTTGTAAAAATCTTTACTGAATAGCCTTGCAACCTGTGCCACATTTTGAATAGGAAGATTGAAAAGGTTAACATATGAAAGCGTAGTCTCTTTTATTTGCAAAATAAAATATGCAAGTGTACTCTTTCTTTCTTTGCAAAATAAGCGGGGGAGAGTAAAGAGGAGTTCAGAAGTTTTGTTTAAGCAGGCCTCGTGATTTTATCACTTGTTTTTTTTAGGGCTTTGAGGAGCTGCAGCATCATATAGCCGACTGGACAGAGACTGAAAAAACTGTGGAGTCAAGGACTTATGTTCAACTTGAGAAGGACCTTTATCTTGACATTAGGAAACTTGCAGAGCACAAGCGGACGAGTGTCAAGCGACTTGTGTCCGAAGCTCTCAAAACGTATGTCGAGAGCTACACAACTGATGACAAACAATGAAAAGCTAACTTCCATGGGGTGTTCTTTTAGTTAAAGCACTGCTCATGACAACGAGCAATGAAAGGCTTCTTTATAGCATCCCTTACACGTGGGTTCTTCCATGAATGTAATTCTTGAGGCTTTTGCTCGTCAGAGAAGAAAAATATCGAATGATGTATCAGTAGAGCAGCAACTTTACCCCTAAGTGGGCTAAAAGTGGTCTATGTTAAAAATTAAAATTGCAAGCCTTTTGTTCAACTAAATCATCTATATGCATGCGTACATACGTCACGTGCTCATGTACACACATACATACCCACCCACTCACACCTATACACAATCACTATACATGAAAAAACATTGAAAACTCTCTACATATGCACACACATGCACTCATAAGAAAACACAAAGCAAAGTTAGTTCATCACGGTCTACAAGGATCGCTGGCCGTTCACTACTCAATATATTGGGTGCTTCTGATGTTAGCATTAGTAGAGTATCTTCTCAATTTCCTGAGTGGTGTTTTGACTATCATCAACCTGCACTCTGTTTTAAGGTGATCTTGGGCTTGTTGATTGGTTTATATAAGACTATTTGGTTGCTCTGTCAAATCTCTTGTAGCTCCTAGCGTTATACAAGAAAGAGAAGTGTCCTTTTGGAAAAGACTCGTACCAACAAAAGTAGCAAGCTGAAAAGGGAAGAGATTTCTATGACGAGAGAGAGTAGAAGGGGAAGTGTTTGCTGGCTGGCTGTAAGCATCATAATGGTTTGTTTGTGTGTGTGTGTGTGTGTGTGAGAGAGAGAGAGAGAGAGAGAGAGAGAGTAGCATATTTACATATACATACATATGTGCATATTATCATACATACATAACACTTGAAAATGGTGAGTAGGCTTTACAAAAGGAAGGAAAGAGCCATGTTGAGTTTGAAGGGGAAGACAAAAATTGACCTTAGTAAGAAAATATTGAAAAGATGGCGGGCAGCTATGATGGAGGAGGATATGTTTTGTGTGAGAGGACAGTATCGACAATGTTTGGATTTGAAGGGCATCCTATTCGTTCAAAAGACTCTTCCCTATGGACAGTTTTCCCTTTCCTATGAAAGAATAGGAAGCCCTTTACAAAAAAGTGAAAGTCAAGTTTGGTGAAGAGTATAAGAAGGCAATGTGTTTGGTGAACAATATAATATAATTTCTATTTTTATAAGCCTTCTTTCCTTGTGTAATGCCCAATGATGTGGCCTCGTCCATGTTGAAGAATACGAAGGTGCAACATCAGCGGTTGAGGAAAGAGTGGCAACACTCTATTGCCTTGGAGACGCTTGCTTATGTATCCCAATGACTACACAAAGTATGTAGAAGCTCTTGCCATGTGTCCACCAAAGTATTAGATGTGTGCAACGAGCCTTCCATATAATCCAAAGAGTAATGCAGCAAATCATAACAAAGCTTGTCCTGTGGGTTTACAATCATGTGCATGGGAAGTAAACATATCTAACGTGCCTTGTCGATCCTTAAATATTGAGCATGAGCATAGGATATGTGGTCCCCTCTCATGTAGCATGCGACCTTGAATATGAAAAAGCCAAATGAATGCCCCCCACATCACAAAACCATGATGCAATTTGGTTGCACCTGAGCATACATACCACCCGTCAAACCAAACGAGCTTATTGTAGTATGCCAATTCTGGATACAATGAAGCCAAGGAGAGAGATGCTATGTTTGAGTAGAATATGCTGATCAATAAAGAGTGTGTGCTCAAAAAATGATAATGTAGGACAATCGACCACTCTCTTTGATCCCAAGCTAATTGTGACAATAAAAGACCCTCCCATATCCTTAGGTCCTAAGAACACAAAAGCATGCTGTGCCTTATTGAAGTCCTTGTTCACACCAATGTCATGTAGTGGATCATACGTGAAATACTTAACGTCTTTGAAGTAAGGGTCACATTTGTTGAAGTATTTGGTGTCATGCATAAAGTGTCTCAGCCAATTATGTGCACTAGATATAAAGTCATCAAAATGCTTCCACTCCTTGGATCACTTTTTCAAAATAATCATTGGTATCAACATCTCAAAATAAAATAATTCATTGGACATTGAAGACTTAAGTACCACCCAATATAATTTTAAAATGATTCTTGATGAAATTATCCTATGGGTTATATGTGAAGCCCTTATATCAAAATTTCCATAAGGTAGCTTGCCATTACAGTTCTTACAAATCTTCTCAAGAGAGCCAACATTGCAACCTTCATCATGGATCCTTGTTGTATACACACATTGTTTAGAGATATGGTTGGCAGAACTCCTTGAAGCCATCAGAACTATGATTTAGGTTCAGTGTGGTGACAGGAAACGTTTTGTGGTTTTGCCCGTTTTGGGGTTCGAGGTTTTGAAACACTTTGTTTGAGTGCAAAGGAAAAGCGAAATGTGTTTTATATAATAATGTGCATATATTTATTTATACACATATACCAATATGTGTGTGTGTGCACGCGCGCGCACATGCGTGCATATATATGTGTATGTACACGATGCACACTCACATCTGTATCCATAAGCACACATATATTAGGTGTGTGCATGCATGTAAAAGTAAGTTTAAATACACATACATACATACAATGAGAGAGACAAAGGAAGGTAGATTTAGAGAGATTGAGTGCCCAATGTATTGAAAGCTTAAAAGAACATTAGCGAAAGTTTGGATTCAAATTTGGTCCTTTTTGCGCTAGAGAGCGAATACTGCGCGAACAATAGATGGAAGGCTATTGTAACGGTAGCTCGGATTTTTCTTATTTCTATCTCAAATTTTTGCAATTTCAAAAAACAGTGTTTAGTCTTTTGAAAAACCTTAATAACTATATATATTGCAATTTACTCAAATCTTTCTTCTCTTAGGACCGAATACAGGACGTCATTCCCATTCATTTGTGCTCTACTAACTATTTTGCTTACATTTGATTGCATGCTCTTTCTGCAAAATGACACTTTCTCTCTCTCTCTCTCTCTCTCTCTCTCTCTCTCTCTCTCGTGCTCTACTAACTATTCTGCTTAAATTTCATAGTTCTCCTGCTCTTTTTCTTTCATTTGTGATCTACTAACTATTCCGCTTACATTTGATTGCATGCTCCTTCTGCACAACGACAATCCTAAACACTCTTTCTCTCTCTCTCTCTCTCTCTCTCTCTCTCTCTCTCTCTCTCTCTCTCTCTCTCTCTCTCTCTCTCTTTTCTGTGCTATGCAACTTAAGGTCATAATAGAAGAATTAATGGCGAACAAAAGACCTCGACGACCATCCGCAAGCACTAAAGTCAGTGGAAGTATTCAACACGTTCAATTTGGACAATGGCTGATGGCTTTCCACCTTCATTTCAAGGAAGAGAAAGCGCGGGGAAAATGAGTTTGTGAACATTTATGAAGGTAGAATAAAAGAATTTCTATTATTAAAAATAAAAATAATAATCAAGGAGGTGCTCATTGAACATGCATATATACACGATGAGCTACGTATGCAAGAACCATCAACACGGTTTCCAACTAGCTGAGTAAATTGCATTTTCTAAACTCCACAAGAGGTTTTTTTGTTCACTATTGTATTGTGTGATTAACTTGACTATTGCAGATATCTATCCCTTGGACATTGAAGATTGAAAACCGGTGGAATGCATAATGCAAATGTTTGATGCATTCCATGCATCAACGCGTGAACTTATTTACAGCACTAGCATTGGAAGAGCGTTGGCTGAAAGGGGGGTATTTTTCTATGATCACTTTTACAATTCTCCTCCTTATGCGCTCGGCTTTGGCACACTACGATATCTCCCACTTCCTCCAAATGAAATTCCGAAGTGGCTAGTCTCTGCCGTTGAAACCTCTAAGTGCTTTAGACTAAAGCTCCATGAAGAAATATATAAGTGCTTAAGACCAAATGTTGTTAGTCGTGTCGTACATGTCTACATCTTTATGCCCATGCATGTGTTTATTGACTTCTTCCATGATGAGGAGCTCAGGAAGACTGCTACCGTGCCTATCTACAAGTCAGAGAAATGTCTTGATTTTTTAGATGATTCTTGGGATGTCTATGATTTTGATGGCATCTTATACAAGGTGCATAAGAAGTCTATTGTGCATGATAGCCTCTTAGAACTTCATAGCTTTCTTCCACTACATACGATGGTATCAAATGCATGGTCAATTGGTAGCTGTGGACTAGGATTTGTCTGATGACATGAATAATCCAATGAAGAATGCTTGAGGTGTGTTGTGGACGTGACCTAATGATAGTTCTAAAGACTTGAGGTAATGTCACACTACGACAAGCTCGCAAGGACTTGGAGAATAAGGTTGGCCTCAATCTGCCTCCAAATTTTCTTTTCCAGTACAACATGCAAAAGGTAGTATGTTTTGCAAGTACACAATGTTGTTGTGTTTATTCCTTCCTTGTACGGCACTATCACAATATTTCAGTCTAATGTATATGTTGAATTAAGTCATTTGTATAGGTCCCTCAATGAAAGTAGAAGATAGTTTGTGTAGAGATAAGAGATAATCGTTTGTTTGTGGTGCAATGCAACTTCTAATTCAAGGCATGATCCTCGTACAAAGCATGCTTTGACCTTCAATTTTTTAATGAAGCAATACACAACAAGTTTGTAATTGTTATACATATGTCAATGCAAAAACAATTTTCTTGCAAACATATTCTAAGCACAATTATTTTTTCTGACTCAACTTGTCTTTACATTGCTTGTAATAATCATGTACACTATATTTTCCAGTTAAATATATTGAATTTTAACTCTCATTTACAATACTGGGGGATAATCATCAATAGAATGTAAACGCTTGCTCTGGGAGGTATAGAGGGAGAGTTACGTGGGATGGTGTGAGTGAGTGGGTGAAGGAGCAGCTTCAACACCATGAGTGACTGAGGGTGGTGGGCCATGCTAAGGAGATGGCCGCCGTGTTGGTTGAAGGACTGAGGGTTGAGGTATCAAAATTACAAAACTAAATAATGGATAGTTATCTTTGGAAAGCCTCATAGAGCTTGTAGCTGAATTTGCAAGGTAGCAACTCTTGCACTCAATGTTCCGCCCAATGAAAACTATTTGCACCAAAAATCAAATTTCACTGCTATATATAGTAGACACAATGTTTGCAAACAAATGACCAAAAAGAAAACGCTTACTTTTCATTCTAATCTAGAAGTAAAACCTTGGCCATGTCCAAGTTGATGGATTGAAAGCAATCAACAACATCGATCAAGGAGGTAGAATCCTATGCAAACACCACTGACAATTGTGCATTTAGCATAGAAACCTCGGATTGATGATTCCATGAGAGGCTAGAGACCAACATGTTGTGGGTAGGAAAAAGTTGATGAGGTGACTAAACATGTTTGAATTAGAAACCACGCTTTGAAAAATGAATTGCACATACCATAGACCAAAATTTATAATTTGGTCTATTAGCTCCCTGACACCGTCTCACAGTATGATAATATCCTGAGGGCCCAAAGGGAAAGTACAAACTGCATTTCTAAACAAAAAGGGTAACGTCAAAATGGAGTCTAATGAAAAGTAGAGTTTCTTTGTCAATGTTATCTCACTTTCATTTGACTCAGCATAGGGTTCTTCATCTGCTCATTCTTGGACCTATTCTACATTCCAACGTGTGCCATAATTGTGATGGGTGGTACTCACTTTTGTTGTCTTCAATTTACTAATCAATGGGATTTTCAAAATGCTCCATTTTCTATCAAAAATAGTCACTTGCGCAAGGGTGTTGTCGTACCTAAACTACAAGAGCCTTAGGGAATTGATATCTCAAAGCATTTGTGTCACTCTGTGGGCATGGGCTATAATAAGCACATAGCTATCTTTGAAAAGCTCAATTAGGAAGACTTCAATTGCATCATGAAGGCAATCCATTGAGCTTCCGGCCCACCAAAAATTGACATTGGCTCATTTGCAGATCTCGACATTCTACTCTGCATAGTTACGCGTAGAGTAGGCTTTTGTGCCTGCAACACATGAAGAAGATGGATAGAAGGGTTGCGAGTATAGTCTCCTCTCATTGCATGCTTTGTCTGAGCCATGAAAAGCTCAAATTTTGCAGAGAAAAGACTGTATAATCAAAAGGAGAATATTGAGCAATAAAAGAGCAAAAGCGCAAAAGGTGGATGTGAGTGGGAAGGATAGAGGTCTTACCGATAGTGGCTTCTACGAAAATAGAGGTAATATATATATAGGTACATCATCATCATTACAAATCATGGGATATTCAAAAGGTGGAGAATGCAATTATTAGCCTAGCTATTTTGTGAAAGATGATTTTCCTTGGGAAGTGTACACCACCTGCATGAAGGACACGTGGCATCATCATGCACGTCGACTTTGGGGGGGGGGGGGTGATGTGGTTGTCATAGTACAACGCGATATGGAGGGATCTTTGAAACCGGCCCGTAGGGCGGTAGGCGTTGTCTTTCGCCCGAAATTCTTTACTTTAGACACACACAGAGAGAACGTACAAAGGAAACTTGTGACGGGAATTAACACTTAAGCACACACACGGCTCGAAAGCTAGAATGCTTCGAGAAGACGCCGACAACTTGTAGGCCCCAAAATTGGCACCCCTTTTTCGGTATTTCTTTATCCTTTTAGAGGGTAAATTTACAAAGTAGAGTCCAAGGAATCCTTTGTCTATATCCAACTAGATACCACTTGATTTGGCCAAATTTCGGCTGCATAACAGCCCCAAAACTTGTGCAAAACCAATTACCCTACTGGAACTCACTTCCACTGGCATAATCCTCTGATTCCTGCCCAAAAACAGTAAATTCAGCACGCTATAATTATTGGTTTTTTCCCTGTTTTCAGCCCCAAAGAGTCCCCTAACTGTCCTCTGTCAGTGGAGCACTATTCCCAATGGTTCTGGCATCCGTATGGCTGAAAAACAGTCAATTTTTTGCGCTTACACAACGCTGAATTTGCACCTGTACGATGAGGTTATGACCCTGCCTGCTTCGGAGTAACAGCTAGCTACCCCTGTTCCTGCTCAAGGAGGCTCTTGCCTCAGCACAAAAGCATGAACCCACACAACTATACATCAGTCAAATGAAGAGCCCTCTTGTGGGGCATCACATAACTGCACGTAGGGGAGAGAGAGAGCAGTGTGTAGTGTGCAGGGCATCACTCCTAGCACCACACTGTACATGGGAGGGAAAGAAAGCACTCCATAGCTCTTAACCTGTGTGAGAGGTTCTCAATGAAGCATCCCCCTAGCATAAATCGAGCGTCCCCTCTGTTGCCCTTGACCTGTAATGCATCTGTGAACAAATAGATGCAAAAAGGGAAAGATTTCCATGGCTGCCAAAACTTGCATATCGCTGAAAACATAGCAAAACAGCCCTGTAAACAAGCATTTGATGCCTTCCAACGCTGAAAATAAGCTGCTATGTCCTAGGTAAAGTCATGGGAAGCTCAAAAATGGAGAGAAATGGCTGAAAATCACAGTTATCATCAGCCTCCAAAATTGCTCCAAAAAGTTAGTTACAAGTTCTATTCTCCCAAACTTGGTAAAATGGCCAAAAAGTGCCACTTGGCACTCATGCATGCAATTTCCCCACATTGGGATTCCTACTTAAAAATCTCTCAACTGGAGCATCAGTTGACTTTGCAGCAAGTAATAAAATGTTCTCCTTGTCATACCGGAGGTAATGACGCGAAGACATTTCACGGTCCAAAATAGCAGTTCCCTAATTTTTTGGAGATGCTTCCGTTGGGCTCCCACTGGTCATCTGACCATCTGTTCTCATTGGGACCGCATCCAAAAGTGCAATGTGGCCCAACTGTCGGATACTTTCTGTTGGTAGTCACACCTTGACTTTAGGCCTTTATTGAGTTCACTTCCTAGTATCCACCAACTTGCTAAGTGCGACGGGGGGACCTACATGATCTTGAACTGAGCCTAGACATCCTTTTACTTTACGAGTTCCAGTGCTAACCAACTTCCTGTCTGCGAAAAGAGGGTCTCAAAAATTAAACAAAAATCATTGGAAAGAAACCAACAACTAAGGTTAGCAGTTGCCATGTCTTCGTGACATACCCCCCTCTTGAAATCGCAAACGTCCTCGATTGCATATCATAAATACATGCCATAGATGATCTTGTGTGGGTAAAGCACCCATTTATCATCGCATGTATCCGCAAGAAAGACTGTCAAAACATATGTACAAATGACTTAATGAGACCTTCATACTTTTGTCAAACTATACATTGTTGTTGCACTGAATCCATGAGTACATTTGATGTGCTAGCTCTATCATTACCCCTCCGTTGCAAACATTGGGTTGGGGCATAGGTAGGCTGTAACCCAAAGGCCTCAAGGTAAAGCTGCAATACGTTTGGTGACTCTGACAGTTCATGCTCTTCCATCCACTTTGCATCCATAGGTGGATAGTTCTTGAAGTTCACCACATAGCATCTTGCAACCTGTCCCTTAACTTTTTCCCTGTGCAAGAGGCTCTCGCCTATGCAAACGAGCATAATTCCACAACACTGACATACCACCCACGACCAAGCAAGCTCAAATTTCAAGATGATTTACCAATGCGTCATAGAATCCAAGCAATCGTCTCAAAGAATCGGCAAGCAGCGTGTCACCTGGAAGACCCACATCACTCCCGCAGGAGATCTAGTGGCCAACCTACCACCATGAGACCTCTCCCTATCTCATCTTGGTTCATACTTGCAAACCCTAAAAACGCAGCAAAAAATCAGCCCTAATTTGACCATTTTTTAGCAGGGCGTACATGCAGAATTTCCTGTTTGTCCTATGAAGAGGAACCCTCTTCCATAATGCCCGTCCCTTTGTCGGCCATAGTGTAATCCCGCGTTCCTGCACTCTGTTTCTTTACCCAAAACAACCGAGGGTCACTCTTTGAGAAAAAGTGATTGATGTCCTGGCAACGGAACCTTGAAACCGGCTGGTAGGGCGATAGGTGTTGGCTTTCACCCGAAATTCTTTACTCTAGACACACATAGAGAGAACGTGCAAAGGAAACCTGTGACGGAAATTAACACTTAAGCACACAAGCGGCTCGAAAGCTAGAATGCTTCGAGCAAACGCCGACAACCTGTAGGCCCCAAAATTGGCACCCCTTTTGGTATTTCTTTATACTTTGAGAGGGTAAATTTACAAAGTAGAGTCCAAGGAATCCTTTGTCTATATCCAACTAGATACCAGTTGATTTGGCCAAACTTCGGCAGCTTAACAGCCCCAAAACTTGCGCGAAACCAATTGCCCTAGTAGAACTCACTTCCATTGGCATAATCCTCTGATTCTTGCCCAAAAATTCAGCACGCTGTATTTACTGGTTTTTGCCCCTTTTTCAGTCCCAAACAGTCCCCTAACTGTCCTCTGCCAATGGGGCACTATTCCCAATGGTTATGGCGTCCGTATGGCTGAAAAACAGTCAATTTTTTACGCATACACAGTGCTGAATTTGCACCTATACGGTGAGGTTATGACCCTCATCGGTGCGTGCTTCGAAGTAGCAGCTAGCTACCCCTGTTCCTGCTCAAGGAGGCTCTTGCCTCAGCACAAAAGCATGAACCCACACAGTTGTACATCAGTGAAATGAAGAGCCCTCTTGTGGGACATCACATAACTGCACGTAGGGGAGAGAGAGAGAGCAGTGTGTAGTGTACAGGGCATCACACCTAGCACTCCATAGCTCTTAACCTGTGTGAGAGGTTCTCAATGAAGCATCCCCCTAGCATAAATCGAGCGCCCCCTTTGTTGCCCTTGACCTGTAATGCATCTGTGAACAAATTGATGCAAAGAGGGAAAGATTTCCATGGCTTCCAAAACGTGCGTATCGCTGAAAACACAGCAAAACAGCCCTATAAACAAGCATTCGATGCCTTCCAATGCTGAAAATGAGCTCCTATGTCCTAGGTAAAGTCATGGGAAGCTCAAAAATGGAGAGAAATGGATGAAAATCACAGTTATCAGCCTCCAAAACTGCTCCAAAAAGTTAGTTACGAGTTCTATTCTCCCAAACTTGGTAAGTTGGCCAAAAAGTGCCACTTGGCACTCATGCATGCAATTTTCCCGCATTGGGATTCCTGCTTAAAAATCTCTCAACTGGAGCATCAGTTGACTTTGCAGCAAAGTAATAAAATATTTCCCTTGTCATACCGGAGGTAATGACGCAAACACATTTCACGGCCCAAAATAGCAGTTTCCTAATTTTTAGGAGATGCTTCTGTTGGGCTCCCACTGGTCATCTGACCATCTATCCTCATTGGGACTGCATCCAAAAGTGCAATGTGGCCCAACTGTCGGATACTTTCGTTTGGTAGTCACACCTTGACTTTAGGCCTTTATTGAGTTCACTTCCTAGTATCCACCAACTTGCTAAGTGCGACGGGGGGACCTACATGATCTTGAACTGAGCCTAGACATCCTTTTACTTTACGAGTTCCAGTGCCGACCAACTTCCTATCTGCGGGTGAAACTACCATTCACATTGGCCGTACAATGTCCGACCATTTGCAACTTCAAAAAGAGGGTCTCAAAAATTAAACAAAAATCATTGGAAAGAAACCAACAACTAAGGTTAGCAGTTTCCACGTCCTCGTGAGAGTCTTGACCAACAACACCAACTTAGTTCATGTTGTGGCGTGATAATTCTGTCATGACACAATGCCAAACAAGCGAAAGGAGTCTTGTCGGCACACATCCATCTCGTGTTGTGGTGTGACATTTTTATGTCACGCCATAGTGCGAGACAAAGAAGATGGTCAACCATGGAGACATCCTTCTCGCGTTATGAGGATATATTTCTTTGTTGCGCTATAAAGTGAGAAGGTTCTTAGGTATACTTTCTAATCACGTTGTGACATGACAAAGAAATTATCGTGGCACAATGCGACGTAGTGAGACTATATGGTATCCATACCTCCCCCTCAATTTGTGGCATGATATTTTTTATGTTGCACAACAATGCGAGGGTGAGGGTTCTCTATTGTAGGCATACTATCTTATCGCGTTATGGCGGTATGACATTCTTTTGTCACCTCACCATACGACATGAAGGGCACTCTCTGCACTGGCTACAAACACATCGCGTTGTGACGCGACAAAGAAATTGTCTCACCACAAGCGAGAATAGTGAGTCGATTTTGTACGTAGATCTCCCTCTTGCGTTGTGACACGACATTTTCTTGTCAAGCCACAATGGGACATGGAGGGTGCTCTATTGTAGACATACCTCATTCTCACGTTGTAGTGTGATATTTTTGTTTTTGCGCCACAACTCGACATGGGGGGTAGCTTTCATAGGCATACTTTTCAACTGTGTTGTGATGCAATATTTCCGTATAGCGTCACAACATGATATATAGGGTACTCTTTTTACTCACTACAAATGTGTCACGTTGTGGTGCAACGTATTTTAACGTTACCTTAATCATTATCTTCAAGGACTAAAAAATGCAACATTGAAGGAATAAGATGATATAAATCTTGCATAAATTCAAAGAAAGACCAACATAGAGTGCTCATTATGATTTTAAAGCAAGCATTATGATTTTAAAGCAAGCATAACAGGTGATCGATGTACTATCTTGTTTCTCTCTTTCTACTATTCTTTTTCTACCTTTATCTTTTGTGGTTTCTTTGCACTATTGTCTCCCAAAGCCTTTGCATTCTAAGCTACTTTGTTCCTCTTCTTCAACTCCTTTGAATTGCTTTGCTTCGCAGAGCGTTTTTTTAAATCTCCCTCAAGTCCGTCATCATCTTTTCAAAAAGCCTCACTTTTCCCTTCTTCTTGTCCTCTGTTCCTACCTTGTGTGTAGATCTGGATGAGGTTAGGTTTGTGCACTCAAAGTTTTTCATATGTGCGATGGAGGTCAAGTCATTTATGTAACTCACCTCGTCGGACACGTTGATAAACCACTTTTGGCTGCTACATAGTAGTGGGTATATGAATGGGCATGTGTATATATAGAGGTGTTTATGTGCATTTTGAAGGTTTTCTAATGTGATATTTTGTTTCAAGTATGATGAACAATGTATATATGGCAAATAGTCAAGTTTGCATGTCGGTAGTCATGCACATGTACATGCTTGTACGGGTTATCAAAGACTTGGATGTGGTCCCAAGTGGCTTATTTGGATCTAAGGAATGTGTTTGAGATTTTTAGAGGGTAAATAATGCAAGCAAAAAGTGTGGGCACTCTCGTCCCACACGAGAAGTTTCACGCATGCGATAACTTTCTATTCGCGGCACCTGATACGTACAATGCGTGCACCACCCTAAAAGTGGTCAAAAATAGGTTCTGGCATGTAACAATGTGGTTTATCAAGGACCAAACCTAAAAAAATTGGTGGATGTTGGAGTCCGTTTGGTATTTTTCCACAAAAAGTGCCAGTCGAGGGTCAAAACTAACAAAAATGGCCCAAAAAGGGTAAAAAATGGTGTGAAAAGGCTTAAAATTTCCACAACACTCACGGTTCCGTGAATTTTTGGGATGAGGGAGAAGTTTTGAAGTAAGGTATTAGCACTTTCACCCCTCTGTGTGTGGGAGGAAGCAAGGTTTCCACAGATGTTCCTATGCAATCCCATCTTGTTCGCGTCTTGTTTTCTAGCGTGTTGAGGAGTGAATGAGAGTTTCTTCTCTTCAATTTGCACTTGGGAGAGTATATGGAAGTTTTGAGGTTTCCATGGATGTGTGTGTGCTAGGAATTGAGGGAAGAAGGTGTGGCTTTCTGCAAGCCTATGTGACCCTGTATCGATGCCATTAGGATTGACGCAACTCCAAAGAGTCCAATAGAGTGGAGTTTGGTGAAGCTTTTGCAATGGTTTGAGGGATCCATTTTTTGCTGGACTTTTTGAGGTTTTGATGGTTATTCTTGTATTTTTTGGTCGCCATCGAGTGTGATTTCAAGCGTCGATAACCTCGACTCTCCTTGTAGTGTTTGTGGACAGGCAAGGGCTTGTAGGTCGAGGTGTTTGGAGTTTGAATAGGGATTGTGGGGAGGATTTTCAGTGATCTCTTGAGTGGTGGTGTGTGGCGTGTGGCGTGTGGAATTGAAGTAAATTCCTTGTGTTGTGTTAAGGTGTTGGGGTGTGTGAGTGTGCACACGGTGTCTTTTGCTCCATCGTCCTTTGTCGATCCCATTAGGGAGCAAAAATTTCCGGTTGTGCACCCAGAATTTGGATTTTGAGTGGTGATCTGTTCACATTTTGGGTGTTGAAGGGAATTTAATGATGGTGGTGCCATTCCAACCATCTATTTTCACAGGTTGCGTGGATGCAGACGATTGGCTTGCATTATATTGAGTTTTATTTGACATGTTTATGCCGTGCAGTTCCAAGTGAGGCGCAAAAGCTTGCAGGTATGAATCTGGTGGTCATAGGTAATGTAAGAGAATTGTTTGAGGGCTTGTCAGAGGAGGACAAAGTGAATTGGAATAGGTTTAAGAGATACTTTTTGAAGCAGTTCAAGAAGGTAATTCTTCACCAAGATGTATGGAAACAAGTCACTAGTATGTTTATGCAAGAGCAAGAGTCTGTTGTTGCATAATTTTGGTCAAAATTTGATGATGCTTTGAAGATTTTGGAAATATTCTCTATTGCATATGGAAGCCATGTCTAAAGAGGGTTTTTATTCCGCTTTTACAAATAGCCAAAGAATACAGGTATTCACGAGTCTGTTGTGCCCGATCGTTAAGATGAAAGTGCAAGAGAAAGAGCCCAAAACCATGCATGAAGCGTTGAAGATAGCACTACAAAAAGAGAGAAAGCTATGTGTTAGTCTTTGCGTGATATTGTTTGCATGTTTCCAGCTTTTCAAGTGGAAAATGCCTTATGTGGAAAAAAAAGATGCCAGCGATAGTGTTTTTGAGGTGTTTATCCTATTTTTGAGTGGAACTACTAGTAGTTGGAGTGATGGTCTCTTGTGCACAGGAAATGAAGAGCAATTGATGCATCGACGAGAGGATGTGAACTTTATTGCTATTAATGGGATGAGCTCAAGTCACGAGATGCATTTTGAGGTATCTATGGTTTTGAGTGATTGCGATAGCTTATGGTACGAGATGGTATGTACCAAGCATGTATTAGATTCAAATTATTATTGGGACGAGGTGGGTGGTGGCGTTTTGGCAAGAGAGTAGATGCTTTTCCCTTTGATGTAGGTGACATGTTTGGATACATAGATGGTGTTATCTCTGTTGGTAAGTTTCCATATGATGCAGAAGGCAACTTGGAGCCACTTCTACAGGTTCATGTAACTTTTTGATGCAAGTGTTGAGCATAAATGCTCAACTTGGGGTTGGGCAATGATGATAAACCACTTTTGATTGGTACATGGTAGTGGGTATATGCATGGGCATGCATATATAAAGAGGTGTTTACGTGAATTTAGAAGGTTTTCTAATGTAATATTGGGTTTCAAGTATGGTGGACAATGTATATATGGCAGATAGTCAAGTTTGTGTGCCAGTAGTCAGGCACACGTACACGCCTGGACGGGGTATCAAAGACTTAAATGTTGTCCCAAGTGGATTCTTTTGGATCTAGGAAATGTGTTTGAGCTTTTTAGAAGGTAAACAATGCAAAAAAAAAGTGTGGGCACTCTTGTCCCTCCTGGGAAGTTTGACACATACATAGCGATGCCTGCACCACCGTAGAAGTGGTCAAAAATGGGATGTGGGCATGTGGAAATGTGGTTTGGGTATCAAGGACCAAACCTACAAAATTTTGTGGATTTTGGAGTTCAAACAATGCCAGTTGGGGGTAAAACATACAAAAAATGGCCCAAAAAAGGTAAAAAAGGGGCCAAAAATGGTGTGAAAAGACTTAAAATTTCGACATCACTCATCATGGTGCCATGAGTTTTTATCTGAGGGAGAATTTTTGGAGTAAAATATCAGCACTTTCACCCCTCTGTGTGTGGAAGGAAGCAGCGTTTCCACAGGTGGTCCTATGCAGTCCCGTCTTGTTCGCGTCCTGTTTTCGAGTGTGTGGAGGACTGAATGAGAGTTTCTTCTCTTCAAGTTTGCACTTGGGAGAGTATATGGAATTTTTGAGGTTTCCATTGACATGTGTGCAAGGAATTGAAAGAAGAAGGCGTGACTTTCTGCAAGACTATGTGACCCTATATCAATGCCATTAGGATTGAGGCTACTCCAAAGAGTCTAATAGAGTGGAGTTTGGTGAAGATTTTGTAATGGTTCAAAGGATCCATTTTGTGGCTGGAGATTTTGAGTTTTTTATGATTATTATTATTGTATATTTTGGGTTGCCATTGAGTGTGATTTCAAGCGTCGATCAACTCGACTCACCTTGTATTGTCTGTGGGCAAGCAAGGGCTTGTAGGTCAAGGTGTTTGGAGTTTGAATAGGGATCCTAGGGAGGATTTTCATTGAGCTCTTGAGTGATGGTGTGTGGGGTGTGGAATTGAAGTAAATTCCTTGTGTTGTGTTAAGGTTTTGGGGTGTGTGAGTGTGCACACGGTGTCTTTTTCTCCGATTGAGCTTACCCCACGCAGTGTGCTGTATTCAACACACTGGTATAAATGCAATCATTAGGGCGATTTAAATGACATGATGAAATTTTTGAGACATTTTTAAATGTGAGATTCTTCCTTCTTCTCCTTGTACTCTCTAATTGTAGCTAGAGCCTATCTCCCGAGTGTCCTCACCTTTGTAGGTTTTCTTGCCTCCTTTCACAAATGAATCCCATTTAGATTGAGATAGAGGCATTCAAGAACAAGATCTTCCTTGTGTTGTGTTAAGGTTTTGGGGTGTGTGAGTGTGCACACGGTGTCTTTTTCTCCGATTGAGCTTACCCCACGCAGTGTGCTGTATTCAACACACTGGTATAAATGCAATCATTAGGGCGATTTAAATGACATGATGAAATTTTTGAGACATTTTTAAATGTGAGATTCTTCCTTCTTCTCCTTGTACTCTCTAATTGTAGCTAGAGCCTATCTCCCGAGTGTCCTCACCTTTGTAGGTTTTCTTGCCTCCTTTCACAAATGAATCCCATTTAGATTGAGATAGAGGCATTCAAGAACAAGATCTTCCATTTTTTAAATCAATTTTTTTCTTCAATAGTGGGAGTAGGATATCAAGACAATTTTGAACCCTATCTTCTCATTGCAATAGTGGGTGGCATCTGTGAGACATTTCCTTGTAGAATTTCTTCAGACTTACAATTTCGATATGTCTATGTGAAGAACATTAGTTCAAAGTGTTCTAAGAAAGATATTTTTTACAGGAGCAGTCTCAAGCTACCGATGCATTTGCATAGGAATGATACCAAATGTCTTGTACATGATCAGAAGTGTTGTTTGGCAGAATACTATGTTGGGTTCATATTATCTTTGAATGTAAATTTAGATAACCACCAACACACAACGGAGGATACAAAGAGTAGTCAACCTTTGGTGCCTCCACCAAGTGATGATTTATGTGTATCACAGGGTGTACATCTTCCAGAGAGGTCTGCCAACAAATTTCCTCGCTATACTCCCCATCAATGATCATCATCATGTAATGCTTAATGATATCATGGAATTGTCTTGCTATAGTTTCCAAGAATATACAAGAGGATGAAAATATAATCAACCCTGTCAATGAAAAATATTCTATCATGGATGATCATTGTTAGCAGCAAGCTAACACAAACACCACAGATACCATTTTTTGGAGCTCTCATTGTAAAAACACTTATCATTTTCATAAATCGAGAATGTTGTAACTCCTATTTTTTGGATAAACCTTGTAATTGATGAGCCGCGGCTACAAGCTTCCAAATTGTATCAACCTGTTCATTGCCTATCTTTAGTTAGAGCTCCCAGATTATTAGTTTTGACCACCAAAAACCTTGGCTAAGGTAAGCCAATTTTTGTAAGTTATTTGTAAGTTTTGGATAATGAAATACAGAGCGTGAGCTAACAACGCTCACTTCTCTCCTTCTCGCGCTTCCTACCCCCTCCCCGGTTGTCACATTGCAATCGCGTTTGTTGCATTGCAACCGCCGCAGGTAAGAGCTCTACGCATTGACGTAAACACATCACATTATTTTGTAGCTTTTGGCGTCATCGACCCGCGGCTTAATTTCATCATAAGTAGAAGTTTACACTTCAAAATCAAAAACTACGCATAGGTGGGGTATTGGGGCATCATTGCTAAGCATTTAGGTACATTCTGGGTCGAAAACGACTTGTAAAAATCCACTGTTGTTAATAATCACGATTTTGGCACTTGACCTAAAGTGAAGTTTGAGACCATAAGCATGTGTGCTTAGGTCTTATAAACTTGCCCTAGAAGTTTCATTACGTTTGGATGTCATTTGATGCTGTAACGGATGTGATTTATTCTCCAGTGTTGAGCTGTTGGCTTTTGGTGATTTCAGTCACTTGAGTGTAGCTTGAGTTAGATGCGAGTTGTTAGTTGTTTTTTAGAGATTGACAACCTCTTGTAGCCTATACGCACTAGTCAATTCAGCTTCGTCCCATGGATTGACAATTTAATCGTGGTTCTCGCTAAAACTACAATAAGATAGGATAGTGAGGTTAGACACGCGTCCCACATGTGGCGCCGTTGCCGGGGATCGAAGAGACCTAAACTAGGAAAAAACATAAGCGTCTTGTGAAGTTATATTTTAACTTTCTCTAGGATCTCCTAGAGTTCAAAACTTTCTTTTAGAAACCGCATATCCTAAGATTGTCGTCTTTTGCTGTGTAGAGGTAGCTTGGAAGTAATCGTACTTGTCGAGTGCCTTTAGGATTGTAGGATTGTAGGATCAGAGTAGGATTTTGAGAATGATTGATAGACAAGACAAGTCTTAAGATCAATGCTCAGGAAACCTTAAAAAACAAGAAAACGAGTGTTTATGGACACTTTCCACAACCCCATTGCATGAGAACTTAGGAGTAGGGTAAGTAGGATCCGAGGTGAATTTCAGAACATTGCTCTTTCTGAAAGAATCAAGTGTGAGTTGTTATTGGAAGTTGCAGAATTTCAGGTCTAGGGCTAGAAATAGCACGAAAAGACTCCAAACCACTCAATCCGACTAGAGAGTAAGCTTAAAAGTTGTATGAACCAATGGGTAAGCTCAAGGACACTTTGAGGTAAAAATTTCAAGAGTTGGCCAAAACTTAGATTATTTACTTTTTCTTGATATTTTAGGGCAAATTAAGTTTTGACTTGATTCATAGGCTTAAAATAACTCATAAAAGGGTTGTCCTTGAAAAAAGAGCAAAAATAGGTTCATTCAAGCCTGAAGTTAATAATCGCGATTATTAACTTTCAGCTCAGATTTAACCAAGGTTCATACCATTGACTCATTGCATATGTACAAATAACTTCTGTAAAGGCACAAAAGATTTGGGTCACCAAACTGGCGCAAAATTGGGTATAAACTAAAGTTTGTGCTGACTTTTTGAAATTTAATTGTAAATTGGAAAAAAAATTGTCCAAACTTGGTGAAATTTGATTCATAGGCTTGTATTGATGTGATAAACATGTGTACATGCTCATTTGACCAAAAAGATGCAAAAAGTTGCCAATTGTAAATAATCGCGATTATTTACATCTGTCCCATTTTTTAACTTTTTGACCAAGTAGGCATACCACTAGCTTTACCATGTTGTAATAAGCCCACAAACCAAATTTGGTAAGATTTGGATCATTGGATTGAAAATTGTGACCAAATTTGCAAAGTTAGTCTGTAGACAAAAAACTAATGACAATTTGACCAAAACTTGTCCAAATTTGTTGAGACTTGGCTAGAGACCTTAACTTGAGGTCCTTAACAGATACAAAAATAGAGCTGGAGTAAATAATCACGATTATTTACATTTGCTTCAAAAATCAAAAATCTTGCAAATTTGAGTATACCACAAGGTCAAGCATATCAAGTAGACCACACAAATCAATTTTTGGTGAAATTTGAATCACAAAAGTGAGACTTAAGCCAGATTCTTGAAATCAGAGTCTACGGACACAAAACAGTTGATAAACTTGAACAGATTTTGTCCAAACTTGTTGAAACTTGTCCAGGGACTTTAACAGAGTGTATAGTTTGCAAAACAAGCCAAAAAGTGCATGCCCAAATGTCTAAGATTTGCTTCACAACGAGAAGTGCATCCCCCTTTACCATGAGTCGTTGTATACCTTGCATCTTCAAACCATAAAGTAGTATGTCATACTTTGCTTCTTTGTTGCTAGTTGAACCTGGTACATTGACCTTATCTTTCATGACTACCTCTCCACTTGGGCTGAACAACACTAGCCCTTCCCCTACTTTACCTGTGGCTCGTCAAAAAGCTCCATCAAAGAACAAGTTAAATGCATTTTGGATACTTTTAGATGGTGAAAATGGTAGGGTCTTTACTTCAGGCACTTTAATCTCCTTCTCATGCACCTTATAAGTGAGAATCCCTGCCAATTGTGCACGCACACTATCTTCTGACTTGAAAGAGTATTGGAACTCTTGCAATTTCATAGTCCACTTTGAGATCCTAGTACTAAGTCTCATTTGAGATGACACCCAAGGGAACAAATTTTTTGCAGTGAGAATTACAAAAGGTTTCGGTGACAAGTAGGATCTAAACTTTCTCATCGCAAACATGAGAGAAAGCATCATGAGTTTTGCTTCTGTGTAGCCTCTCTCCAAACATTCATGACCCTACTAGCAAAGTCGATGGGTCGCATCCTGGTATTGTGAGGATCTTGATGTAACAAAACAGCCCCAATAGTTTCCTTCCCAATGCTAGAGCTAACAAAGAATGTGTACTCCCAATAAGGAGGCATAAGTGTTGGTAGTTTTGACAAAATGACTTTAATGTTACAAAAATGTTCTTCAATCTCATCAGACCAAACAAACTCTACTTGTTGTGTCAATTTCTGCAAGGGTGAAATAACCCCGAGAGACTTTGCCTTTGAAGGATCCACCTCGATGCCTTTGTAAGAAACTTTGTGACCAAGCAAGATCACTTCATCCTCACCTATGTGGCACTTGTCAGGGTTGAGTTGACCTCCCATGTCATAGAGCTTCTTCAATCCTTCTTCTACCCTCTGTAGATGCTTCGATTTTGAGATATAAAAGCAAAAATCATCAATGGACACCCTAATTGACTTTCCAAAGAATGCTTGAAACACCATGTTCAGGAAGCGTTGAAAAGTTGCAGGAGCATCTGTCATGCCAAATGGCATGAATTTGAAAGCATAAAAACCCCACGGAGTGATGGAGGTTGTTTTCAATTGACCCTCCAATGCAATCCCTATTTGAAAGTAACCTGAGTAGCCATCACACACAATGTACTTCTCATGACCAGCTACCTCATTTAGTATCTCATCCTAAAATGGGAGGGTAAAGTGATCTCCCTTGGTTGCCTCATTGAGTGGCCTATAATCCACACACGCACCCTCCACTTTCCATTGTTTTTAGAAGTCACCACAACTGGGGACACCCACTTTGAATTCTCCACTGGATAAATGAAACCTACTGCTAAAATCTTTCTTACCTCCTTGAGTAAAGCCTTGATGACTCCTAGCCTTCATAGCTTTTGAGCCTTAGGTGTGGCCTTTGGCTTTAACTCAATTTTGTGTTGAATAGCTTCTACTCCATGCTTGTCTGTGTAGTCTTTGGCAGAAAGCTTAGGAAACTTCCTTAGCACACATTTAAACTACTCTCTTTTTTCATTTGTAAGTGTTGTAGACAACATACCTTCTAAAATTCCTTCATCTTGCACACCTTGGTTCTCTTGAGGACCTACCTCTTCCAAACCTGCAAGAGGTCTCTTGGTTTCTTAGCTTAAATCTTACCCCCAGACTTTGATGGAAGACTCCTCTTCAGTAATGATGCCACTACTTTCTTCTTTTGAAGTGCTATCGATCTAGTCTTCCTCCATCTCACTTTGAGATGATTCTTCATGGAGCTCCTCTTGGCGTTGCTCCTTCATGTCAAAGACAACCTTCTTATGATTGTCATTCCTGCAATTTAACTTTCCACTCTCCCAATCCTTCAAAGCTTGCTGTTGCATTAGCCATGGTCTTCCTAGGATAAATGGGTAACCATTTCCTTTGGTATACATAACATAGAAATGCACTACCTTCTTAATGCCCAAGGCCTCCACAAAAACATTTTTACAAGTGCCTAGGCACCTAGCCTTGCTATTGTTTGCCATTTTTACTTTGATTTCAGGTGTCTCATGGATGTGCATGCCTAGTCTTTGCATGAGTCCCTCTGTCACAATACAAATTTGTGCACCCGCACCATTAGACCTTTCTTAACAAGCCTTCCCTTTATGTAACAATCTAGCACAGGTGTAATATCCTCATTCATTTCAACTTGTGCAATTTTTACAACATGCACACTCTTTTTTACTTTAGGAAGAGGATAGGGTCTATGAGGGCCTCTTTATTTTCCATGAGATTATGGAGGTGATTAACATTTTGACGAATAGATACACGCCATGTGTGCAAGAATGGTGGGTGTGTAAGAAAGGTGTAAGAGTGGTCAAAGGATGCACTTTTCCCCCCAAAAAAGGGGATGGAAAACTTTATAGTTTTTGGCCTTCCATAACTCCTACATACGATCTCCGATTTGAGCGGAGATTATAGATCTGTAATCTACACACCGAGCTCTTTCCATAGATATGTTTATATGATGTGGTTTTGTTTGCCAGATTTTAAACTCCATTTTGAGGAGAAATTTGAAATTCAAATAAACTAGCCGTTTTGCATGTTTGAATTCAAAAGATGTCCTTTGATTGTTTTATTAATACTAGAGGTTTGACTCCCTTAAACTGACAAATAAAGAGGCCCTCCTAAACCCCATTCTCTTCCTAATGACCTTTCTCCTAGTGCTAACTGCCTTTGTTAAATCCCTCTTAACTTATAGACATAATGCAAGAAATTGAGGCCATGAGATATCAGGACCCTTACCTCTCATGTCGTCCAACAGGTTTCTTTGTTGATGTCTTTCCATGGTGCGTGATTTGGATTTTCCCATTTTGATAATCAACATATTGTGCACATCGCTTGTTGTGCAAACATATCGTGTACTAGATATTTCATGCATTGAAAAACATTAACAATCAATTGGTATTGATCTACTAGCACCCTTTGTGTATCACATGCTTGCTTTTCCTCAACCATGGTATCTTAGAATTGCAATTTCCAAATAGAAAAATATTTTATATCTTGGGCAAATATATTTTCTCTTGATTCACTACTCTACAACTCTTCAAAGTGATTATAAACCATGAAAAGACTACGTTATATCAAAGATATTAGAATAGTGTTAACAATCAAGGCAATAATGAACTCGTAGGGGATTGTACAAAGCAGCAAATTAAATACAATTGCATGGCGCATCAATGGTCTCACACTAGTTCACACAAACCATGACCATAAACCTACACACTTCAAAAAACTGTGTTAGATTGGATTAATACGGGTTGATAACGATTTTCACTTCAAAAAGTTGTGTTTGATTTGACAATATGGATTAAAACCCCTAAGCACTTAAGAAAACAACATTAGATCGGACAATATGAGTTAAGAACCCTAAACACTTCAAAAAATTGTGTTAGACCATAAAACATGAGGTCACATTTTGCACGTTAACACTTCAAAAAACAAGGTTACAATAGAAGACATGTGCATTGTATTTTCAGTTATGAGGTGAAGAACACAACTAAATTGATATTTTGAATTCTTAACCAAATTAGTATTATGAAGGTAGAAAAATCATAAAAATTTGGTGCATTTTTAAGAAAGAATTCATAAATTGAATATAACTTCTCACATCCAAAAAACAACATCAAGACAAAACTTAAGATTTGTAATTTATCTATTGCAAAAATCCATCAACAAAATAATTTTCAAAGTTTTAAACTCACAAAATCTCGTAATTGAAGCTCATTTAGTAATATTTAGAGTGTATTATTTTTTCAAAAAGAAACATTGCTATGAGAAATTTAATGAAAAGTGTGTATATAAATTTTCTAACTGTGTCCATATAAGTTATTTGTAAACAAATAGGTGAGATGAATGTTTCATGTGGATGTTAATTGAGGGAATGACAAAAATATATATAAGTAGATACAAGACATTGTTTTCAGCTACATGCATCTTCCTTGTTTAATTCATACACTAGAGTAAAATTTTTAGTGAAACATTGACTATTGTTTTGCAAAGGTGCTATTCATTGGGATAGTCACTATTGAGGTTCTACAAAAGTGATATCTTATAAATTTTGATGAGTACTTTGGATAATATTTTATAAGTTGGCAAAGTATTTCTTGATAAAAAATTTAAATTTCATTTATCAATGTAATAAAGCAACGATGATTGATAAAGGATTCAATAGATAGTTATTACATGATTAAAATTATCTTTTGAATTTTTTTATAAAATGGGTTATGACTAGATATGATATATTTTGACAAGAACACTCAAGAATAACAATTACAGACATTACCAAAATTTGTATATGAAATACTCTTCACGGCTGCATTATCAACCGAGTACTTCATATACGTAATACTTGTTGGGGTAAAGCAATGTGCCTTACCCCGGGCACTGGGCGCCCAATGCCCGGCTGCCCACTAACACTAACCACTCACACTAACCCTCATCTTATTCTTATGTACATAAAGAGAATAAGGGGCTAGAGGGTATTGCCTCTGAGAGCTCCACCACATATTGTCTCCCTTGCACCTCACCCTGTCACGCTTTCACTCACCTCTCTCGCACACACGCTTCGCACACCGTGCGCGCACTCTACAACTGGTATCAAAGCACAGGCATGGAGAAGGAGAGCACACATATGCAGTAGCAAAAGCTTTGCAGGAGCTTGACCATGACGGGGAGGTCACAAATCGGAGCACAGAGCGACGAGTTTGTGACCCAGTTTGCAGAGGCTTGTAGGAGGAGTGTATTTTGAGCTCTTTGTGTCCACAAATCAGCCCATACACACCACACAGTAGACAAGTTTGCAGAAACAAATTCGCGCAGCTGCATTTTTAGGCCCGAAAATCACTTTTTGGGCATAAATCCCTCATACGGACTCAAATCTGCGCAACCCGGGACTCTTTTCTGGGGTTTTGGCACGTTTCGGACGCAATGGTAGTTTGTTTGACCTAATTTTGATTATAGAATTTTCTGCAGCAGCTGTGTGTATTTTGGATTTTTCACATGTATGTGTTTCAAAGTTTAAATCAGGGCTTCAAATCAGGGTGATGGAAAGTTTTGAAGAGCTGAATATTCAGCTCATTTAGAGTGAATGAATGCATGTGTGAAAGTGTGGGGCTGATTTGGTGAGACTCGAGCCGTGTCACCAAGGTAGAGTGCAGGTGGTTTACTCTTCAGGTGATTTCCTAGCAGTCAGGTGCTCTACGCTTTGAGTAGATTGTGGATCTATTTTGCTCACAGGTTTTGCCCCATCATGCGGATTATGTGGCACAACTATTGTGCACATGAATGATTGTGTGGTCAAAGATTCAGAGAGGCTTTGCTATGGCATGTGCGTATACAATTAGAGCTAGTTAGAGCTCACAAGTGAGAGATTCACATGCATACGGGTGTTGGGCACTTTGTCCAGAGAGCTACTCATGTAGGAGTGAGCTCAATTGCCATATGTTTGGTAGGTGATGTATGCATGATGTGAATTGTATTTTATGGCTGAGTTTTGATGTGATTTTGTTCACTTTGTGGGGAAAGTCTGGTGGATTTTTTCCAAGTTCTTACAATGGAATTACATGTGTATCTGCAGTGTTATTCTCTGATGCTTTAGTGGTCGAGTGTGACTCATTGGTCGATTTTTTCCCACTCAGACAGTGATTGAGAGTTTACTCTCACTTGGGCACAGGTTTTGTGCAAGTGAGCTACCTTAGATAGCTCAGACATCACAGGTTCACAGGTGTACAGGTTACACAAACATGTACAAATTGTCCTGAAGCCACTCGTCCAGGAGTGAGCACTTTGCCATGGTTTTGGCCTATGTATGCCTTATGTGGATCAATTTTTGATGGGTTTATACACTTTGTTATCACAGATATGATGTCTTGCCTCTATCGTGTATAGAGAGCGTTTTGGTCAGTTGACTTGATTTCGACAGGTATGCAGTGAAATCAGACTTGCAGTCTGATTATGCGTATAACCTCGCTTGGCTTCACTTGAGTTGGTTTACTTTCGTGTTGCCGTTTATGGCTGAGATTTGACTTGAGATTTTGCTCAGTTTACAAGGGAAACTTTGTCGGATTTTCTCCAGGTTCTCGCCATTATTTTGACAGTGATTGAGTTCTACTCTCACTTTGACAGGTTCTTGTCAGTTTTGGGCACACTTCCGTGTTCTCCTATCCACTCTCGCAAGAGTGAGGTTTATGGTATGCTTGTAGTGGTTACAGGTTTTCTTTGATTTTGCCTCATGTTCTCACATCAACGCATATTCCGAGCATGAGACTACAACATGCAGGTTACAGGTGTTTACTATTGAGCTATTGGTTGGTTTATGCTTGATTAGCGTTGTCAGGAGTTTTTTGGAGCAAGGGATTGCGCATATGTACATATACATGCATGGTGCATCAAATAAAGGATTGCCCATTTTCCTTAGCCAGGTGGTTATGTGGGGCCCACATGTGTACAGGTAGGACAGGGTGTACATAGTGCATCGATTTTCACTATTACCAGTACCACTGTGTTTTTTCTACAATAAGGAGGAGTTGGTAGCGCGTAAAACTTCTCGAGGAAGCTATCCGCGGGCCGACGACGTGAGGTCAACAGGTGCGTCAGATGGCATCTAGTGGCGTCAGGAGGGCGAACGAGGTCAATATTTGCACGCGGATGAGGACGGACACAACGTGGGTGTTTGCTTGTGAGAATTATGCAGAAAGGTCATCATGAGGACCTTTTTTTGGGGCCACTTCACGTGGTGGCGAGATGCATTATTGGAAAAAAGCTGAGTGCCAGGTGTGCGAATGATGCAAAAAGGTGACAACTATGCACTGCGAGGTCAGTTTTTGGCCTGGTCGGGGTCCGTTTGAGGTCATCTAAAAGGCCAAGGGTGCCCAACTAATAAAGCTAAGTGTGGGAACTGAAAAAACAGAGAGAAGACCAGAAAAGACGTGGAGAAGAGAGGAGGAACAGCCGCAGGTGTGTTTTTTTGGGTTTTTGGAGCCTGTTTTGGCCGTAAACTGCTCATCCGAGGTCGGATTTGAGCACTTTGACATTGTAGACTGGGGTTTTGGGCCGTTCCGGACGCGATGGCGCTGTGCATTTTGCCAAATTCCTCACTCTTTTCCTGCTGTTTTTCTGTGTAAGTTTCTCCTATGAGCGAAGTTTCTGCTCTAGTTCGTGATTGTATCTGGCTTATTTTACCCATATTGTGTGAGCTATTTGCCCCATTGGTGTTGGCCCAAGCTCAATTGTATCTAAACATCATAAATTCTCCTCTTTTGAGCTGAGTTTTTTGGGTGTGTGTGTGTGTGTGTGTGTGTGGAGTGGGCAAGTGGATAGTCTCTCTCCTCTCACTCCAGAGGTGTGTTCCCTGTCTCGGCCAAGTGTGTTGTCTAAGCCGAGTGGTGCCCCATAGTGTGTGTGTGTGTATCATTCCAAGAGTGTGTGTCGGGTCGTTATAGAGGCGCTGTGTGTGTTTTCATCCCGCTCACATTCTTTTGGTGCCCCCACTGAGGATCTTCTTCGAGTACCTTCTACTTCGAGCTTCAAGCTTCGAGATTCGGGATTACAGGTTGCAGGTTGCAAATTACAGGTTACACGTTACAGGTTACAAGGACAGGTACAGGTACAGGTGATTCACACAGGTACAGGTAGCTGGAGTACAATGATATAGTACCTTTGGTGTCACTTGCAGTTGTTGTGGGAATGCATCATTTGGGGCCTATTTGAGCGCATTGTCTGCTGGATTGTACGTTACTTGTGGAAACTGCCATTGTACGCATTTGTGGAGCCATACTTGGTTGTATTTGGCAGTCCCAGCCATTTCTGAGACTTGGTCTGGAAGATAGTCATTTCTAAGACTTGACTATATGCGACTTGCATTACCCTTCGTGTGAGGGTCGATAGCGTGAGGTTTTATTGAGCTGGGGGATTCTCAAATGTGGAGATCCTTTTGGTGATACAGGTAGCTGGAGCACCTTTTTCATGACCTCGCCATAGGCTATGTACTAGTGAGTCTTATTTGATGCTCGGGTTCTATTGTTGGCAGTTTATGCATACAGATACAGTCTATATTTTGGGTTCTCATTGCTCTACTTCTGGGGAAACTCTGTCAATTTTTTCCAAGTTATGATGGCTGGTCTTTTGGTCTTTTGAGCCATTTTATGTTGTTATGCTGCTGAAATTTTGGCAAAATCAGAGGTTGAGTCAGGTGTGCCTTCTTGGGAGCTTCATGGTTGGCTTTAATGGATGATCAAAATGGCCCTCAGTTCACTCCTTTTCATTTAACTCAAAGAATTCAGATTAATGTTCATGTGTCCAGGAAGATCTTTTTCCAGCAGCGCATAGTCTTTATGTTTGGGCCAAGAAGATTGAGAGAGATCCTGGAATGTCCTTTGCCTGTTGTCATTCCGATGATCAACTATGAAAACTCATTTGATGTGCATGTGTTTGTCCTTATCTAAAGTTGAGCTCCATTGAAGTTTCTGGGGATTGGGTAGTCAAAAGTTTTGGGTTCTTGCACGTGTGTTCGAAGGGGTTCTCAAAGCATCATAATTTGGGTAGCCATGGCTTTCTCTTATCCGGAGTTTCATGGAAGAAGTGATGAAGATGTGGAAGAATTTTTGGAAAAGATGGAGGTTGCCTGCATTAGCAACCAGATTCATGACCCTACGCAAATGTTACGCCTTCTCCAAATTTGTTTGAAGAGTGATGCACAAGTTTGGTCTAAAGCATTTGAAGAGGAGTTGCGTGTGGCTGATCCACCTGTAAGGTTGAGTTGGGACAATCTAAGGCATGGATTGGAAGTGGAGTTTGTGAAGATAGAAGATCCTGACAAAGTGTGGCAAGAAGTACAGGCTTTGGTACAAAAGGAAGGTGAGCCAGTAGATGTGTACATACGAAAGTTTTCATTGGCATGGGAGCGAATGTGCAAGGCTTTAGCACCACAGATACCCCCGCCTGACATGATGAAGAAGGACAGGTTCTTGGCTGGTCTTTGGGAGAATATACGTTGGAGAGTAGAGCTAAAGAAGCCTAGGACATATGAAGATGCACTAGAGGTAGCAAGGAACAAAGAGTGGAAGCTGAGAAAAATGAGCCAGTTAGGGGTGGAGTCTTTGCCCATGAGGTCTGAATTTCAGCCTATGGACTCTTTACAAGGTCGTATAACAGGGGTTCATCATGAACCAGTGGTTCCTGTTACTACTCAAGTTATGCCAGCAGTGCAAGATGATGGCCTAAGGCAAGACATGAGGCAAGTGGTTGATTTGATGAAGAATCTCAGCCTAAACATGCTAGGTCAAGTGGGAAATAATCGAGGTCGAGGGAGGTTTGCAAATCAGCCAGGAGGTGAAGAAAGGCCTAGGAATGGTGTTGGACAAAGCAATGGTAGGTTTTGGAGGCAGACGCCCACGTGTTACAATTGTGGAGAGTTGGGTCACATCAACCTGCAATGTGATAAGCCACCAAGGATGGGGGGAGACATGTATCCATTGCCAAGACAGGTGTTAACTAGGTTAAACGATTATGGCATCGAAATTAAGGGAGATGAAGGAACCAACGGATTAACCCAGGAGGAAAAGGGAAAGACAAAAGTGCTAAGTGTAATCACCTTGGAGAAGGCATCAAAGCTAGAGGATACATTAGTGATGCCTATTGGGAAGAGGACCACAGAGGATAAGGAAGGAAGAAGTGCCCCAGGTCCTAGTAAGAAGAAAGGAAAGAGCCATGAAGGCGAGGATGTCAAGGCCAAGAGGAAAAGGAGAGCTCGTCGAAAGTTTCATGTTTCAGATTTTCCACTAGGGGATGGGCAATTAAGCTATGACTTGAAGGAGGATCTGACGAGCAGGAAGGCAGATGTTACTTTTGGACAGCTTATAGAGATGGTGCCTAAGCTAAAGCGACAGTGGAAGAGGATGGTTAACCCAATGGAGAAAGAGCCAGAGAGAGGTTCAGTAAAGGTGTTGGCAATGGATGAGCTACCAGACATTTGTCCAATAGTAGATGTGTGGCATAAAAGGAAAAATTTGGGACAAGGTTATGTGGATGGCGGAGCCCAAATATGTGTCATAACACACTCATGCGTTGAGAAGATGGGTCTCACAGTGGCTGGGGTGTCAGGGTTTCGGATCAGATTGGCAAACCATCAAAAAGTAAAATGCTTGGGTGTTGTAAAGAGCTTAGAAGTGGAGGCATATGATGCAAAGGCAGTGGTTGATTTTCATGTGATGCCAGCAGGGTTGGGAGCATATCCTATTATACTGGGCAGACCATGGTTACGTGCAGTGGGAGCTGTTCAAGATTGGCGACATGGTACGATTAGCCTCTATGGAAAGACAGGTACCAAGAAGCTTTATAATATGGACACAAGGAAACAATTAGAGGAGCTTTATGAAGATGAGGATGAGTCTAGTGATGAAGACTCTTCCACGGTGACAGATGAGGACAGTGATAGCACTACGAGCAGTGATGAGGATGCTGATGTTGCATTTCTTTTGATGGACAAAGAAATACAGGAGTTTGGTTTAGTTGCATTTGCCAATGAGGTTGAAGATGAAAGTGAAGGGCCTTATGAAGTGATTGAAGGGTTGATGCAAACCAAGGTTGAGTTGTCAAAGAAGCAGGAATTAATGACGCAAATGATTAGTGGAGACCTCTCAGCTATGGAGAAGGATATATTTTTGCATATGCTGGCTAGTTTTCCTGATTTGTTCATTACTTCATATGAAGAGATCAAAGGGTTCAAGGGTGAAGAGATGCATATAGAGCTGAAAGAAGGTGCTAAGCCAGTGTGGCAAAGGCTAAGAAGGATGGGTCAAGAGCAAATGGAAGCCTTGCGGGTAGAGGTGGACAAGTTATTGAAGGCAGGGTTCATAGTTCCAGTGGAGACCACAGAATGGGTGAGTCCAGTTGTAGTCAGTCCAAAGAAGGATGGGAAGTGGAGAATTTGTGTGGATTTTAAACCCTTAAACGCAGCCACTAAGAAGAACCCATATCCTCTTCCATTCATCAATCAGATCTTAGATTCAATGGCAGGTTATGAGAGGTACAGTGTGTGTGATGGTTTTTCAGGCTATTTTCAATTGAAGATTGCTCTTAAAGACCGCACAAAGACAACTTTTATTACGCCATGGGGCTGCTATTGCTACACAGTATTGCCATTTGGGTTGTCAAATGGACCCTCCTTCTATCAAGAGAGAGAAAATTGGGTGTTGGAACCATTCACTGGTAGTTGTGTTAAAGCTTTTATGGATGACTTCTGTGTCTATAGCAGTAGGGCTGATCACCATGAGAAGCTGCAGATGGTATTGGCTCGATATGATGAATGTGGAGGACAACTAAATCCAAAGAAATGTCATCTAGCACAGCCAAGGGTGAAGTTATTGGGCCATATGGTGTCAGAAAATGGCATTGAGGCTGATCCAGATAAGGTGAAGTCTATTATTCTTCTTCCATCACCTATGAGTACAAAGCAATTGGCAACCTTTATACACAAAGTGAAGTACATGGCACGGTTTATTCCATTGTCTTCGCAGCTTCTTTATCCATTACAGCAAGTGGCAAAGCATGATCCATTGCAATGGGATGACAAGTGTGAAGAAGTGTTTCAAGAGGTGAAAGAGGTGTTAGAGGGGTTGTCAGCCATGCAGGCTCCTGATTGGGAGAAAGTTTTTTATGTAAATCCATCAGTAGGGGATGATGCCATTGGAGCCATGCTATTGCAAAAGGGGAAGGGCAGCCATTATATGAGGCCAGTGTATTGTGCAAGCCGAGTGAAGTTGGTAGCGGAGAGAAAGTTATCGGAAGTAGAGCTAGTGATGGCCAGTGTAATATTTGCTTGTCGACGATTTCGTCATTACTTGCTACCACGGCCTTTTGTTTTCTTGACGAGTTATGCCTTTTTGCCACAGTTAATTAATGGTATTAACATGTCAAATGTGGTGAAGAAATGGGTAATTGAGTTGCAAGAGTTTGAGTTCTCTTTTCTAGTGGAAGATAGTACAAGGGCTACCCT
Source organism: Adiantum capillus-veneris (assembly GCF_014529385.1). Classification (NCBI taxonomy): domain Eukaryota; kingdom Viridiplantae; phylum Streptophyta; class Polypodiopsida; order Polypodiales; family Pteridaceae; genus Adiantum; species Adiantum capillus-veneris. The sequence goes on from NC_140945.1 coordinate 44,417,990, forward strand.
AGCTGATTTGTTGACCTACAAGGAGAATCCCCTTATTGTTAAGGAAGAGGTGGTGAGAAAGGTAGTTGAAGAAGTTCCACAGATCAGCAATGCACATGTGTTGTTCTTTGATGGTTCATACAGAAAGAGCCACGATGCAGCTTCAGGGGGTATAGCACTTTATGATCCAGAGGGGAAGCTAGTATGCAAGAGAGGGTTCAAATTGGATGCGCATAGTAACAATGAGGCTGAATATGCTACATTGGAAGCCGGATTACACATTTGTTTGAAGCATGGGGTTCGAAGGTTGAGCATAAAAGGTGATGCCTTGTTAGTGGTGAAGCAAGTGCTGGGTGTGTGGAAGAGCAAGAACACCTCATTGAAGGAAATGTGCTTCAGAATTAAAGGCCTGTTAAAAAAGTTCGAAGCATGGATCATCAGACACATTGAACGTGCTCTAAATGGAGAGGCACATGAAGCAGCTCAAGGCATGATTGGGGAGCTATTTGTGTTGAGGACCACTTTACCTCTTTATCATGGCCGGGAAAGTTTGGCTCAAGAAGAGGAGTTTTTGCTAACAGGAATCATTCCAAAGGAGATTCAGAAGTCTAAGAAGTATGGCTTTGTGCGTAGAGCATACAGGTACAAATTGATTGGTGATGTCTTATACATGAAAGGGGCTGATCTCGTGTTGAGACGTGTACCTTGGCAGGAGGAGCTTTACAGAGTGTTGGAAGAGAATCATGAAGGCGCATGTGGTGGCCATTTTGCTCTAAAGATCACCTTGCATAAGATTTTGCAAGAGGGGTATGTATGGCTTAGTTTGCACAAGGATGTTCACCATTGGTGTAGGTCTTGCAATAGGTGTCAAGCATTTGGGAAGAGAGTGTTGAAGCCAGAGCTACGAAAAACCATTATGGCGTTTGATATGTTTGAAAAGTGGGGGATTGATGCAATAGGCCCGTTACCTATCACAAGCAGGGGCAAAAGCTATATCTTGACAGCAGTGGACTATCTCTCTAGATGGGTAGAGGCTATAGCAGTAAAACAGATCACTACAAAGGATGTGGCAAAATTTGTGTATGACGAAATATGTTGCAAGTTTGGGGTGCCACTGGAGCTACTTTCAGATAAGGGGCCTGGCTTTAGAGCTAAACTGCTAGATTTTTTAAGTGCAAAAATGAAGATTAGGCACCAGCATACCACTCCTTATTACCCACAGTGTAATGGCTTAAATGAAAGATTCAATGGTGAGTTGGTACAGATTCTTTCGAAAGTGACAGAGCACCAAGGAAAGAATTGGGATTTGGAATTGCCTAGTGCATTATGGGCTTACCGTACTTCGGTGAAGACAGGTACAGGGTTTACTCCATTTCATTTGGTGTATGGAAAGGAAGCACTATTGCCTGTGGAGGTAGAGTTGCCTGCGGTCAAGATGTTAGAGAAGTTGCTTGGGCCGCCTAGTGATGCATTCAAAGAGAGGCTCTTGCAGTTACAAGAGGTCCAGTTGGATAGGATGAGCGCATTGGAGCATTATGGGCAGATGCAGGATAAGGCTTTGGCAAAGATAAATGAAAAGGTCAAAAGTAAGGGTATCAAGAAACATGACTTGGTTTTGCGCTACAATAGTAAGCTGGACAACACCTTCCAAAAGAAGTTTCAAATTAAGTGGGAAGGCCCTTTCAAGGTAGTGGAGTGTTTTCCAAATGGCACATATCAGCTGGCTAACCTGGATGGTGTTCTACATAAGTCAAGGGTAAATGGGTTGCGTCTTAAATTGTATCATGCTAGATTAATGATGGTGGAGCAAGATGAGCTGTCTGTGGATCAAGCAGTGTTGGTGAGGGATGAGGAGACCTGTGATGCGGCGAGTCTCATATCTCTCTTTGCTGCTGCTGATCATGAATGATCTAGCAGGCTAGGGGATGGGCAAATTATGTCAGGAGTTTTTTGGAGCAAGGGATTGCGCATATGTACATATACATGCATGGTGCATCAAATAAAGGATTGCCCATTTTCCTTAGCCAGGTGGTTATGTGGGGCCCACATGTGTACAGGTAGGACAGGGTGTACATAGTGCATCGATTTTCACTATTACCAGTACCACTGTGTTTTTTCTACAATAAGGAGGAGTTGGTAGCGCGTAAAACTTCTCGAGGAAGCTATCCGCGGGCCGACGACGTGAGGTCAACAGGTGCGTCAGATGGCATCTAGTGGCGTCAGGAGGGCGAACGAGGTCAATATTTGCACGCGGATGAGGACGGACACAACGTGGGTGTTTGCTTGTGAGAATTATGCAGAAAGGTCATCATGAGGACCTTTTTTTGGGGCCACTTCACGTGGTGGCGAGATGCATTATTGGAAAAAAGCTGAGTGCCAGGTGTGCGAATGATGCAAAAAGGTGACAACTATGCACTGCGAGGTCAGTTTTTGGCCTGGTCGGGGTCCGTTTGAGGTCATCTAAAAGGCCAAGGGTGCCCAACTAATAAAGCTAAGTGTGGGAACTGAAAAAACAGAGAGAAGACCAGAAAAGACGTGGAGAAGAGAGGAGGAACAGCCGCAGGTGTGTTTTTTTGGGTTTTTGGAGCCTGTTTTGGCCGTAAACTGCTCATCCGAGGTCGGATTTGAGCACTTTGACATTGTAGACTGGGGTTTTGGGCCGTTCCGGACGCGATGGCGCTGTGCATTTTGCCAAATTCCTCACTCTTTTCCTGCTGTTTTTCTGTGTAAGTTTCTCCTATGAGCGAAGTTTCTGCTCTAGTTCGTGATTGTATCTGGCTTATTTTACCCATATTGTGTGAGCTATTTGCCCCATTGGTGTTGGCCCAAGCTCAATTGTATCTAAACATCATAAATTCTCCTCTTTTGAGCTGAGTTTTTTGGGTGTGTGTGTGTGTGTGTGTGTGTGGAGTGGGCAAGTGGATAGTCTCTCTCCTCTCACTCCAGAGGTGTGTTCCCTGTCTCGGCCAAGTGTGTTGTCTAAGCCGAGTGGTGCCCCATAGTGTGTGTGTGTGTATCATTCCAAGAGTGTGTGTCGGGTCGTTATAGAGGCGCTGTGTGTGTTTTCATCCCGCTCACATTCTTTTGGTGCCCCCACTGAGGATCTTCTTCGAGTACCTTCTACTTCGAGCTTCAAGCTTCGAGATTCGGGATTACAGGTTGCAGGTTGCAAATTACAGGTTACACGTTACAGGTTACAAGGACAGGTACAGGTACAGGTGATTCACACAGGTACAGGTAGCTGGAGTACAATGATATAGTACCTTTGGTGTCACTTGCAGTTGTTGTGGGAATGCATCATTTGGGGCCTATTTGAGCGCATTGTCTGCTGGATTGTACGTTACTTGTGGAAACTGCCATTGTACGCATTTGTGGAGCCATACTTGGTTGTATTTGGCAGTCCCAGCCATTTCTGAGACTTGGTCTGGAAGATAGTCATTTCTAAGACTTGACTATATGCGATTTGCATTACCCTTCGTGTGAGGGTCGATAGCGTGAGGTTTTATTGAGCTGGGGGATTCTCAAATGTGGAGATCCTTTTGGTGATACAGGTAGCTGGAGCACCTTTTTCATGACCTCGCCATAGGCTATGTACTAGTGAGTCTTATTTGATGCTCGGGTTCTATTGTTGGCAGTTTATGCATACAGATACAGTCTATATTTTGGGTTCTCATTGCTCTACTTCTGGGGAAACTCTGTCAATTTTTTCCAAGTTATGATGGCTGGTCTTTTGGTCTTTTGAGCCATTTTATGTTGTTATGCTGCTGAAATTTTGGCAAAATCAGAGGTTGAGTCAGGTGTGCCTTCTTGGGAGCTTCATGGTTGGCTTTAATGGATGATCAAAATGGCCCTCAGTTCACTCCTTTTCATTTAACTCAAAGAATTCAGATTAATGTTCATGTGTCCAGGAAGATCTTTTTCCAGCAGCGCATAGTCTTTATGTTTGGGCCAAGAAGATTGAGAGAGATCCTGGAATGTCCTTTGCCTGTTGTCATTCCGATGATCAACTATGAAAACTCATTTGATGTGCATGTGTTTGTCCTTATCTAAAGTTGAGCTCCATTGAAGTTTCTGGGGATTGGGTAGTCAAAAGTTTTGGGTTCTTGCACGTGTGTTCGAAGGGGTTCTCAAAGCATCATAATTTGGGTAGCCATGGCTTTCTCTTATCCGGAGTTTCATGGAAGAAGTGATGAAGATGTGGAAGAATTTTTGGAAAAGATGGAGGTTGCCTGCATTAGCAACCAGATTCATGACCCTACGCAAATGTTACGCCTTCTCCAAATTTGTTTGAAGAGTGATGCACAAGTTTGGTCTAAAGCATTTGAAGAGGAGTTGCGTGTGGCTGATCCACCTGTAAGGTTGAGTTGGGACAATCTAAGGCATGGATTGGAAGTGGAGTTTGTGAAGATAGAAGATCCTGACAAAGTGTGGCAAGAAGTACAGGCTTTGGTACAAAAGGAAGGTGAGCCAGTAGATGTGTACATACGAAAGTTTTCATTGGCATGGGAGCGAATGTGCAAGGCTTTAGCACCACAGATACCCCCGCCTGACATGATGAAGAAGGACAGGTTCTTGGCTGGTCTTTGGGAGAATATACGTTGGAGAGTAGAGCTAAAGAAGCCTAGGACATATGAAGATGCACTAGAGGTAGCAAGGAACAAAGAGTGGAAGCTGAGAAAAATGAGCCAGTTAGGGGTGGAGTCTTTGCCCATGAGGTCTGAATTTCAGCCTATGGACTCTTTACAAGGTCGTATAACAGGGGTTCATCATGAACCAGTGGTTCCTGTTACTACTCAAGTTATGCCAGCAGTGCAAGATGATGGCCTAAGGCAAGACATGAGGCAAGTGGTTGATTTGATGAAGAATCTCAGCCTAAACATGCTAGGTCAAGTGGGAAATAATCGAGGTCGAGGGAGGTTTGCAAATCAGCCAGGAGGTGAAGAAAGGCCTAGGAATGGTGTTGGACAAAGCAATGGTAGGTTTTGGAGGCAGACGCCCACGTGTTACAATTGTGGAGAGTTGGGTCACATCAACCTGCAATGTGATAAGCCACCAAGGATGGGGGGAGACATGTATCCATTGCCAAGACAGGTGTTAACTAGGTTAAACGATTATGGCATCGAAATTAAGGGAGATGAAGGAACCAACGGATTAACCCAGGAGGAAAAGGGAAAGACAAAAGTGCTAAGTGTAATCACCTTGGAGAAGGCATCAAAGCTAGAGGATACATTAGTGATGCCTATTGGGAAGAGGACCACAGAGGATAAGGAAGGAAGAAGTGCCCCAGGTCCTAGTAAGAAGAAAGGAAAGAGCCATGAAGGCGAGGATGTCAAGGCCAAGAGGAAAAGGAGAGCTCGTCGAAAGTTTCATGTTTCAGATTTTCCACTAGGGGATGGGCAATTAAGCTATGACTTGAAGGAGGATCTGACGAGCAGGAAGGCAGATGTTACTTTTGGACAGCTTATAGAGATGGTGCCTAAGCTAAAGCGACAGTGGAAGAGGATGGTTAACCCAATGGAGAAAGAGCCAGAGAGAGGTTCAGTAAAGGTGTTGGCAATGGATGAGCTACCAGACATTTGTCCAATAGTAGATGTGTGGCATAAAAGGAAAAATTTGGGACAAGGTTATGTGGATGGCGGAGCCCAAATATGTGTCATAACACACTCATGCGTTGAGAAGATGGGTCTCACAGTGGCTGGGGTGTCAGGGTTTCGGATCAGATTGGCAAACCATCAAAAAGTAAAATGCTTGGGTGTTGTAAAGAGCTTAGAAGTGGAGGCATATGATGCAAAGGCAGTGGTTGATTTTCATGTGATGCCAGCAGGGTTGGGAGCATATCCTATTATACTGGGCAGACCATGGTTACGTGCAGTGGGAGCTGTTCAAGATTGGCGACATGGTACGATTAGCCTCTATGGAAAGACAGGTACCAAGAAGCTTTATAATATGGACACAAGGAAACGATTAGAGGAGCTTTATGAAGATGAGGATGAGTCTAGTGATGAAGACTCTTCCACGGTGACAGATGAGGACAGTGATAGCACTACGAGCAGTGATGAGGATGCTGATGTTGCATTTCTTTTGATGGACAAAGAAATACAGGAGTTTGGTTTAGTTGCATTTGCCAATGAGGTTGAAGATGAAAGTGAAGGGCCTTATGAAGTGATTGAAGGGTTGATGCAAACCAAGGTTGAGTTGTCAAAGAAGCAGGAATTAATGACGCAAATGATTAGTGGAGACCTCTCAGCTATGGAGAAGGATATATTTTTGCATATGCTGGCTAGTTTTCCTGATTTGTTCATTACTTCATATGAAGAGATCAAAGGGTTCAAGGGTGAAGAGATGCATATAGAGCTGAAAGAAGGTGCTAAGCCAGTGCGGCAAAGGCTAAGAAGGATGGGTCAAGAGCAAATGGAAGCCTTGCGGGTAGAGGTGGACAAGTTATTGAAGGCAGGGTTCATAGTTCCAGTGGAGACCACAGAATGGGTGAGTCCAGTTGTAGTCAGTCCAAAGAAGGATGGGAAGTGGAGAATTTGTGTGGATTTTAAACCCTTAAACGCAGCCACTAAGAAGAACCCATATCCTCTTCCATTCATCAATCAGATCTTAGATTCAATGGCAGGTTATGAGAGGTACAGTGTGTGTGATGGTTTTTCAGGCTATTTTCAATTGAAGATTGCTCTTAAAGACCGCACAAAGACAACTTTTATTACGCCATGGGGCTGCTATTGCTACACAGTATTGCCATTTGGGTTGTCAAATGGACCCTCCTTCTATCAAGAGAGAGAAAATTGGGTGTTGGAACCATTCACTGGTAGTTGTGTTAAAGCTTTTATGGATGACTTCTGTGTCTATAGCAGTAGGGCTGATCACCATGAGAAGCTGCAGATGGTATTGGCTCGATATGATGAATGTGGAGGACAACTAAATCCAAAGAAATGTCATCTAGCACAGCCAAGGGTGAAGTTATTGGGCCATATGGTGTCAGAAAATGGCATTGAGGCTGATCCAGATAAGGTGAAGTCTATTATTCTTCTTCCATCACCTATGAGTACAAAGCAATTGGCAACCTTTATACACAAAGTGAAGTACATGGCACGGTTTATTCCATTGTCTTCGCAGCTTCTTTATCCATTACAGCAAGTGGCAAAGCATGATCCATTGCAATGGGATGACAAGTGTGAAGAAGTGTTTCAAGAGGTGAAAGAGGTGTTAGAGGGGTTGTCAGCCATGCAGGCTCCTGATTGGGAGAAAGTTTTTTATGTAAATCCATCAGTAGGGGATGATGCCATTGGAGCCATGCTATTGCAAAAGGGGAAGGGCAGCCATTATATGAGGCCAGTGTATTGTGCAAGCCGAGTGAAGTTGGTAGCGGAGAGAAAGTTATCGGAAGTAGAGCTAGTGATGGCCAGTGTAATATTTGCTTGTCGACGATTTCGTCATTACTTGCTACCACGGCCTTTTGTTTTCTTGACGAGTTATGCCTTTTTGCCACAGTTAATTAATGGTATTAACATGTCAAATGTGGTGAAGAAATGGGTAATTGAGTTGCAAGAGTTTGAGTTCTCTTTTCTAGTGGAAGATAGTACAAGGGCTACCCTAGCTGATTTGTTGACCTACAAGGAGAATCCCCTTATTGTTAAGGAAGAGGTGGTGAGAAAGGTAGTTGAAGAAGTTCCACAGATCAGCAATGCACATGTGTTGTTCTTTGATGGTTCATACAGAAAGAGCCACGATGCAGCTTCAGGGGGTATAGCACTTTATGATCCAGAGGGGAAGCTAGTATGCAAGAGAGGGTTCAAATTGGATGCGCATAGTAACAATGAGGCTGAATATGCTACATTGGAAGCCGGATTACACATTTGTTTGAAGCATGGGGTTCGAAGGTTGAGCATAAAAGGTGATGCCTTGTTAGTGGTGAAGCAAGTGCTGGGTGTGTGGAAGAGCAAGAACACCTCATTGAAGGAAATGTGCTTCAGAATTAAAGGCCTGTTAAAAAAGTTCGAAGCATGGATCATCAGACACATTGAACGTGCTCTAAATGGAGAGGCACATGAAGCAGCTCAAGGCATGATTGGGGAGCTATTTGTGTTGAGGACCACTTTACCTCTTTATCATGGCCGGGAAAGTTTGGCTCAAGAAGAGGAGTTTTTGCTAACAGGAATCATTCCAAAGGAGATTCAGAAGTCTAAGAAGTATGGCTTTGTGCGTAGAGCATACAGGTACAAATTGATTGGTGATGTCTTATACATGAAAGGGGCTGATCTCGTGTTGAGACGTGTACCTTGGCAGGAGGAGCTTTACAGAGTGTTGGAAGAGAATCATGAAGGCGCATGTGGTGGCCATTTTGCTCTAAAGATCACCTTGCATAAGATTTTGCAAGAGGGGTATGTATGGCTTAGTTTGCACAAGGATGTTCACCATTGGTGTAGGTCTTGCAATAGGTGTCAAGCATTTGGGAAGAGAGTGTTGAAGCCAGAGCTACGAAAAACCATTATGGCGTTTGATATGTTTGAAAAGTGGGGGATTGATGCAATAGGCCCGTTACCTATCACAAGCAGGGGCAAAAGCTATATCTTGACAGCAGTGGACTATCTCTCTAGATGGGTAGAGGCTATAGCAGTAAAACAGATCACTACAAAGGATGTGGCAAAATTTGTGTATGACGAAATATGTTGCAAGTTTGGGGTGCCACTGGAGCTACTTTCAGATAAGGGGCCTGGCTTTAGAGCTAAACGGCTAGATTTTTTAAGTGCAAAAATGAAGATTAGGCACCAGCATACCACTCCTTATTACCAACAGTGTAATGGCTTAAATGAAAGATTCAATGGTGAGTTGGTACAGATTCTTTCGAAATTGACAGAGCACCAAGGAAAGAATTGGGATTTGGAATTGCCTAGTGCATTATGGGCTTACCGTACTTCGGTGAAGACAGGTACAGGGTTTACTCCATTTCATTTGGTGTATGGAAAGGAAGCACTATTGCCTGTGGAGGTAGAGTTGCCTGCGGTCAAGATGTTAGAGAAGTTGCTTGGGCCGCCTAGTGATGCATTCAAAGAGAGGCTCTTGCAGTTACAAGAGGTCCAGTTGGATAGGATGAGCGCATTGGAGCATTATGGGCAGATGCAGGATAAGGCTTTGGCAAAGATAAATGAAAAGGTCAAAAGTAAGGGTATCAAGAAACATGACTTGGTTTTGCGCTACAATAGTAAGCTGGACAACACCTTCCAAAAGAAGTTTCAAATTAAGTGGGAAGGCCCTTTCAAGGTAGTGGAGTGTTTTCCAAATGGCACATATCAGCTGGCTAACCTGGATGGTGTTCTACATAAGTCAAGGGTAAATGGGTTGCGTCTTAAATTGTATCATGCTAGATTAATGATGGTGGAGCAAGATGAGCTGTCTGTGGATCAAGCAGTGTTGGTGAGGGATGAGGAGACCTGTGATGCGGCGAGTCTCATATCTCTCTTTGCTGCTGCTGATCATGAATGATCTAGCAGGCTAGGGGATGGGCAAATTATGTCAGGAGTTTTTTGGAGCAAGGGATTGCGCATATGTACATATACATGCATGGTGCATCAAATAAAGGATTGCCCATTTTCCTTAGCCAGGTGGTTATGTGGGGCCCACATGTGTACAGGTAGGACAGGGTGTACATAGTGCATCGATTTTCACTATTACCAGTACCACTGTGTTTTTTCTACAATAAGGAGGAGTTGGTAGCGCGTAAAACTTCTCGAGGAAGCTATCCGCGGGCCGACGACGTGAGGTCAACAGGTGCGTCAGATGGCATCTAGTGGCGTCAGGAGGGCGAACGAGGTCAATATTTGCACGCGGATGAGGACGGACACAACGTGGGTGTTTGCTTGTGAGAATTATGCAGAAAGGTCATCATGAGGACCTTTTTTGGGGCCACTTCACGTGGTGGCGAGATGCATTATTGGAAAAAAGCTGAGTGCCAGGTGTGCGAATGATGCAAAAAGGTGACAACTATGCACTGCGAGGTCAGTTTTTGGCCTGGTCGGGTCCGTTTGAGGTCATCTAAAAGGCCAAGGGTGCCCAACTAATAAAGCTAAGTGTGGGAACTGAAAAAAAGAGAGAAGACCAGAAAAAGACGTGGAGAAGAGAGGAGGAACAGCCGCAGGTGTGTTTTTTTGGGTTTTTGGAGCCTGTTTTGGCCGTAAACTGCTCATCCGAGGTCGGATTTGAGCACTTTGACATTGTAGACTGGGGTTTTGGGCCGTTCCGGACGCGATGGCGCTGTGCATTTTGCCAAATTCCTCACTCTTTTCCTGCTGTTTTTCTGTGTAAGTTTCTCCTATGAGCGAAGTTTCTGCTCTAGTTCGTGATTGTATCTGGCTTATTTTACCCATATTGTGTGAGCTATTTGCCCCATTGGTGTTGGCCCAAGCTCAATTGTATCTAAACATCATAAATTCTCCTCTTTTGAGCTGAGTTTTTTGGGTGTGTGTGTGTGTGTGTGTGTGTGGAGTGGGCAAGTGGATAGTCTCTCTCCTCTCACTCCAGAGGTGTGTTCCCTGTCTCGGCCAAGTGTGTTGTCTAAGCCGAGTGGTGCCCCATAGTGTGTGTGTGTGTATCATTCCAAGAGTGTGTGTCGGGTCGTTATAGAGGCGCTGTGTGTGTTTTCATCCCGCTCACATTCTTTTGGTGCCCCCACTGAGGATCTTCTTCGAGTACCTTCTACTTCGAGCTTCAAGCTTCGAGATTCGGGATTACAGGTTGCAGGTTGCAAATTACAGGTTACACGTTACAGGTTACAAGGACAGGTACAGGTACAGGTGATTCACACAGGTACAGGTAGCTGGAGTACAATGATATAGTACCTTTGGTGTCACTTGCAGTTGTTGTGGGAATGCATCATTTGGGGCCTATTTGAGCGCATTGTCTGCTGGATTGTACGTTACTTGTGGAAACTGCCATTGTACGCATTTGTGGAGCCATACTTGGTTGTATTGGCAGTCCCAGCCATTTCTGAGACTTGGTCTGGAAGATAGTCATTTCTAAGACTTGACTATATGCGATTTGCATTACCCTTCGTGTGAGGGTCGATAGCGTGAGGTTTTATTGAGCTGGGGGATTCTCAAATGTGGAGATCCTTTTGGTGATACAGGTAGCTGGAGCACCTTTTTCATGACCTCGCCATAGGCTATGTATAGTGAGTCTTATTTGATGCTCGGGTTCTATTGTTGGCAGTTTATGCATACAGATACAGTCTATATTTTGGGTTCTCATTGCTCTACTTCTGGGGAAACTCTGTCAATTTTTTCAAGTTATGATGGCTGGTTTTTGGTCTTTTGAGCCATTTTATGTTGTTATGCTGCTGAAATTTTGGCAAAATCAGAGGTTGAGTCAGGTGTGCCTTCTTGGGAGCTTCATGGTTGGCTTTAATGGATGATCAAAATGGCCCTCAGTTCACTCCTTTTCATTTAACTCAAAGAATTCAGATTAATGTTCATGTGTCCAGGAAGATCTTTTTCCAGCAGCGCATAGTCTTTATGTTTGGGCAAGAAGATTGAGAGAGATCCTGGAATGTCCTTTGCCTGTTGTCATTCCGATGATCAACTATGAAAACTCATTTGATGTGCATGTGTTTGTCCTTATCTAAAGTTGAGCTCCATTGAAGTTTCTGGGGATTGGGTAGTCAAAGTTTTGGGTTCTTGCACGTGTGTTCGAAGGGTTCTCAAAGCATCATAATTTGGGTAGCCATGGCTTTCTCTTATCCGGAGTTTCATGGAAGAAGTGATGAAGATGTGGAAGAATTTTTGGAAAAGATGGAGGTTGCCTGCATTAGCAACCAGATTCATGACCCTACGCAAATGTTACGCCTTCTCCAAATTTGTTTGAAGAGTGATGCACAAGTTTGGTCTAAAGCATTTGAAGAGGAGTTGCGTGTGGCTGATCCACCTGTAAGGTTGAGTTGGGACAATCTAAGGCATGGATTGGAAGTGGAGTTTGTGAAGATAGAAGATCCTGACAAAGTGTGGCAAGAAGTACAGGCTTTGGTACAAAAGGAAGGTGAGCCAGTAGATGTGTACATACCAAAGTTTTCATTGGCATGGGAGCGAATGTGCAAGGCTTTAGCACCACAGATACCCCCGCCTGACATGATGAAGAAGGACAGGTTCTTGGCTGGTCTTTGGGAGAATATACGTTGGAGAGTAGAGCTAAAGAAGCCTAGGACATATGAAGATGCACTAGAGGTAGCAAGGAACAAAGAGTGGAAGCTGAGAAAAATGAGCCAGTTAGGGTTGGAGTCTTTGCCCATGAGGTCTGAATTTCAGCCTATGGACTCTTTACAAGGTGTATAACAGGGGTTCATCATGAACCAGTGGTTCCTGTTACTACTCAAGTTATGCCAGCAGTGCAAGATGATGGCCTAAGGCAAGACATGAGGCAAGTGGTTGATTTGATGAAGAATCTCAGCCTAAACATGCTAGGTCAAGTGGGAAATAATCGAGGTCGAGGGAGGTTTGCAAATCAGCCAGGAGGTGAAGAAAGGCCTAGGAATGGTGTTGGACAAAGCATGGTAGGTTTTGGAGGCAGACGCCCACGTGTTACAATTGTGGAGAGTTGGGTCACATCAACCTGCAATGTGATAAGCACCGGATGGGGGGAGACATGTATCCATTGCCAAGACAGGTGTTAACTAGGTTAAACGATTATGGCATCGAAATTAAGGGAGATGAAGGAACCACGGATTAACCAGGAGGAAAAGGGAAAGACAAAAGTGCTAAGTGTAATCACCTTGGAGAAGGCATCAAAGCTAGAGGATACATTAGTGATGCCTATTGGGAAGGACCACAGAGGATAAGGAAGGAAGAAGTGCCCCAGGTCCTAGTAAGAAGAAAGGAAGAGCCATGAAGGCGAGGATGTCAAGGCCAAGAGGAAAAGGAGAGCTCGTCGAAAGTTTCATGTTTCAGATTTTCCACTAGGGGATGGGCAATTAAGCTATGACTTGAAGGAGGATCTGACGAGCAGGAAGGCAGATGTTACTTTTGGACAGCTTATAGAGATGGTGCCTAAGCTAAAGCGACAGTGGAAGAGGATGGTTAACCCAATGGAGAAAGAGCCAGAGAGAGGTTCAGTAAAGGTGTTGGCAATGGATGAGCTACCAGACATTTGTCCAATAGTAGATGTGTGGCATAAAAGGAAAAAATTGGGACAAGGTTATGTGGATGGCGGAGCCCAAATATGTGTCATAACACACTCATGCGTTGAGAAGATGGGGTCTCACAGTGGCTGGGGTGTCAGGGTTTCGGATCAGATTGGCAAACCATCAAAAAGTAAAATGCTTGGGTGTTGTAAAGAGCTTAGAAGTGGAGGCATATGATGCAAAGGCAGTGGTTGATTTTCATGTGATGCCAGCAGGGTTGGGAGCATATCCTATTATACTGGGCAGACCATGGTTACGTGCAGTGGGAGCTGTTCAAGATTGGCGACATGGTACGATTAGCCTCTATGGAAAGACAGGTACCAAGAAGCTTTATAATATGGACACAAGGAACGATTAGAGGAGCTTTATGAAGATGAGGATGAGTCTAGTGATGAAGACTCTTCCCGGTGACAGATGAGGACAGTGATAGCACTACGAGCAGTGATGAGGATGCTGATGTTGCATTTCTTTTGATGGACAAAGAAATACAGGAGTTTGGTTTAGTTGCATTTGCCAATGAGGTTGAAGATGAAAGTGAAGGGCCTTATGAAGTGATTGAAGGGTTGATGCAAAACCAAGGTTGAGTTGTCAAAGAAGCAGGAATTAATGACGCAAATGATTAGTGGAGACCTCTCAGCTATGGAGAAGGATATATTTTGCATATGCTGGCTAGTTTTCCTGATTTGTTCATTACTTCATATGAAGAGATCAAGGGTTCAAGGGTGAAGAGATGCATATAGAGCTGAAAGAAGGTGCTAAGACAGTGCGGCAAAGGCTAAGAAGGATGGGTCAAGAGCAAATGGAAGCCTTGCGGGTAGAGGTGGACAAGTTATTGAAGGCAGGGTTCATAGTTCCAGTGGAGACCACAGAATGGGTGAGTCCAGTTGTAGTCAGTCCAAGAAGGATGGGAAGTGGAGAATTTGTGTGGATTTTAAACCTTAAACGCAGCCACTAAGAAGAACCCATATCCTCTTCCATTCATCAATCAGATCTTAGATTCAATGGCAGGTTATGAGAGGTACAGTGTGTGTGATGGTTTTTCAGGCTATTTTCATTGAAGATTGCTTTAAAGACCGCACAAAGACAACTTTTATTACGCCATGGGGCTGCTATTGCTACACAGTATTGCCATTTGGGTTGTCAAATGGACCCTCCTTCTATCAAGAGAGAGAAAATTGGGTGTGGAACCATTCACTGGTAGTTGTGTTAAAGCTTTTATGGATGACTTCTGTGTCTATAGCAGTAGGGCTGATCACCATGAGAAGCTGCAGATGGTATTGGCTCGATATGATGAATGTGGAGGACAACTAAATCCAAAGAAATGTCATCTAGCACAGCCAAGGGTGAAGTTATTGGGCCATATGGTGTCAGAAAATGGCATTGAGGCTGATCCAGATAAGGTGAAGTCTATTATTCTTCTTCCATCACCTATGAGTACAAAGCAAATTGGCAACCTTTATACACAAAGTGAAGTACATGGCACGGTTATTTCCATTGTCTTCGCAGCTTCTTTATCCATTACAGCAAGTGGCAAAGCATGATCCATTGCAATGGGATGACAAGTTGTGAAGAAGTGTGTTCAGAGGTGAAAGAGGTGTTAGAGGGGTTGTCAGCCATGCAGGCTCCTGATTGGGAGAAAGTTTTTTATGTAAATCCATCAGTAGGGGATGATGCCATTGGAGCCATGCTATTGCAAAAGGGGAAGGGCAGCCATTATATGAGGCCAGTGTATTGTGCAAGCCGAGTGAAGTTGGTAGCGGAGAGAAAGTTATCGGAAGTAGAGCTAGTGATGGCCAGTGTAATATTTGCTTGTCGACGATTTCGTCATTACTTGCTACCACGGCCTTTTGTTTTCTTGACGAGTTATGCCTTTTTGCCACAGTTAATTAATGGTATTAACATGTCAAATGTGGTGAAGAAATGGGTAATTGAGTTGCAAGAGTTTGAGTTCCTTTTTCTAGTGGAAGATAGTACAAGGGCTACCCTAGCTGATTTGTTGACCTACAAGGAGAATCCCTTATTGTTAAGGAAGAGGTGGTGAGAAAGGTAGTTGAAGAAGTTCCACAGATCAGCAATGCACATGTGTTGTTCTTTGATGGTTCATACAGAAAGAGCCACGATGCAGCTTCAGGGGGTTATAGCACTTTATGATCCAGAGGGGAAGCTAGTATGCAAGAGAGGGTTCAAATTGGATGCGCATAGTAACAATGAGGCTGAATATGCTACATTGGAAGCCGGATTACAATTTGTTTGAAGCATGGGGTTCGAAGGTTGAGCATAAAAGGTGATGCCTTGTTAGTGGTGAAGCAAGTGCTGGGTGTGTGGAAGAGCAAGAACACCTCATTGAAGGAAATGTGCTTCAGAATTAAAGGCCTGTTAAAAAAGTTCGAAGCATGGATCATCAGACACATTGAACGTGCTCTAAATGGAGAGGCACATGAAGCAGCTCAAGGCATGATGGGGAGCTATTTGTGTTGAGGACCACTTTACCTCTTTATCATGGCCGGGAAAGTTTGCTCAAGAAGAGGAGTTTTTGCTAACAGGAATCATTCCAAAGGAGATTCAGAAGTCTAAGAAGTATGGCTTTGTGCGTAGAGCATACAGGTACAAATTGATTGTGATGTCTTATACATGAAAGGGCTGATCTCGTGTTGAGACGTGTACCTTGGCAGGAGGAGCTTTACAGAGTGTTGGAAGAGAATCATGAAGGCGCATGTGGTGGCCATTTTGCTCTAAAGATCACCTTGCATAAGATTTTGCAAGAGGGGTATGTATGGCTTAGTTTGCACAAGGATGTTCACCATTGGTGTAGGTCTTGCAATAGGTGTCAAGCTTTGGGAAGAGAGTGTTGAAGCCAGAGCTACGAAAAACCATTATGGCGTTTGATATGTGTTTGAAAAGTGGGGGATTGATGCAATAGGCCCGTTACCTATCACAAGCAGGGGCAAAAGCTATATTTGACAGCAGTGGACTATCTCTCTAGATGGGTAGAGGCTATAGCAGTAAAACAGATCACTACAAAGGATGTGGCAAAATTTGTGTATGACGAAATATGTTGCAAGTTTGGGGTGCCACTGGAGCTACTTTCAGATAAGGGGCCTGGCTTTAGAGCTAAACTGCTAGATTTTTTAAGTGCAAAAATGAAGATTAGGCACCAGCATACCACTCCTTATTACCCACAGTGTAATGGCTTAAATGAAAAGATTCAATGGTGAGTTGGTACAGATTCTTTCGAAAGTGACAGAGCACCAAGGAAAGAATTGGGATTTGGAATTGCCTAGTGCATTATGGGCTTACCGTACTTCGGTGAAGACAGGTACAGGGTTTACTCCATTTCATTTGGTGTATGGAAAGGAAGCACTATTGCCTGTGGAGGTAGAGTTGCCTGCGGTCAAGATGTTAGAGAAGTTGCTTGGGCGCCTAGTGATGCATTCAAAGAGAGGCTCTTGCAGTTACAAGAGGTCCAGTTGGATAGGATGAGCGCATGGGCATTATGGGCAGATGCAGGATAAGGCTTTGGCAAAGATAAATGAAAAGGTCAAAAGTAAGGGTATCAAGAACATTGACTTGGTTTTGCGCTACAATAGTAAGCTGGACAACACCTTCCAAAAGAAGTTTCAAATTAAGTGGGAAGGCCCTTTCAAGGTAGTGGAGTGTTTTCCAAATGGCACATATCAGCTGCTAACCTGGATGGTGTTCTACATAAGTCAAGGGTAATGGGTTGCGTCTTAAATTGTATCATGCTAGATTAATGATGGTGGAGCAAGATGAGCTGTCTGTGGGATCAAGCAGTGTTGGTGAGGGATGAGGAACTGTGATGCGGCGAGTCTCATATCTCTCTTTGCTGCTGCTGATCATGAATGATCTAGCAGGCTAGGGGATGGGCAAATTATGTCAGGAGTTTTTTGGGAGCAAGGGATTGCGCATATGTACATATAATGCATGGTGCATCAAATAAAGGATTGCCATTTTCCTTAGCCAGGTGGTTATGTGGGGCCCACATGTGTACAGGTAGGACAGGGTGTACATAGTGCATCGATTTTCACTATTACAGTACCACTGTGTTTTTTCTACAATAAGGAGGAGTTGGTAGCGCGTTAAAACTTCTCGAGGAAGCTATCCGCGGGCCGACGACGTGAGGTCAACAGGTGCGTCAGATGGCATCTAGTGGCGTCAGGAGGGCGAACGAGGTCAATATTTGCACGCGGATGAGGACGGACACACGTGGGTGTTTGTTGTGAGAATTATGCAGAAAGGTCATCATGAGGACCTTTTTTTGGGGCCACTTCACGTGGTGGCGAGATGCATTATGGAAAAAAGCTGAGTGCCAGGTGTGCGAATGATGCAAAAAGGTGACAACTATGCACTGCGAGGTCAGTTTTGGCCTGGTGGGGTCCGTTTGAGGTCATCTAAAAGGCCAAGGGTGCCCAACTAATAAAGCTAAGTGTGGGAACTGAAAAAACAGAGAGAGAAGACCAGAAAAGACGTGGAGAAGAGAGGAGGAACAGCCGCAGGTGTGTTTTTTTTGGGTTTTTGGGAGCCTGTTTTTGCCGTAAACTGCTCATCCGAGGTCGGATTTGAGCACTTTGACATTGTAGACTGGGGTTTTTGGGCCGTACCGGACGCGATGGCGCTGTCCATTTTGCCAAATTCCCTCACTCTTTTCCTGCTGTTTTTCTGTGTAAGTTTCTCCTAGAGCGAAGTTTCTGCTCTAGTTCGTGATTGTATCTGGCTTATTTTTACCCATATTGTGTGAGCTATTTGCCCCATTGGTGTTGGCCCCAGCTCAATTGTATCTAAACATCATAAATTCTCCTCTTTTGAGCTGAGTTTTTTTGGTGTGTGTGTGTGTGTGTGTGTGTGGAGTGGGCAAGTGGATAGTCTCTCTCCTCTCACTCCAGAGGTGTGTTCCCTGTCTCGGGCCAGGTGTGTTGTCTAAGCCGAGTGGTGCCCCATAGTGTGTGTGTGTGTATCATTCCAAGAGTGTGTGTCGGGTCGTTATAGAGGCGCTGTGTGTGTTTTCATCCGCTCACATCGTTTTGGTGCCCCCACTGAGGGATCTTTCTTCTTCGAGTAACTCTCTAACTTCGAGCTTCAAGCTTCGAGCTTCGGGATTACAGGTTGCATGTTGCAAAATTACAGGTACACGTTACAGGTTACAAGGACAGGTACAGTACATGTGATTCACACACGGTACAGGTAGCTGGAGAACAATGGAATATAGTACCTTTGGTGTCACTTGCAGTTGTTGTGGGAATGCATCCATTGGGGCCTATTTGAGCGCATTGTCTGCTGGATTTGTACGTTACTTGTGGAAACTGCCATTGTACGCTTTGTAGCCATAACTTGGTTGTATTTGGCAGTCCCAGCCATTTCTTTCTGAGACTTGGTCTGGAAGATGACATTTCTAAGACATTGACTATATGCGATTTGCAGTGTTCATTTGGCTGATGGTTCAACATATGACATAGAGGGTGCAGGAGATATATGTCTATTACTACCCAGTGGTGCATCTTATACGCTTACACATGTGCGCTATGTTCTTGGGGTTGCACAGAGTTTGATCTTAGTGACATGTTTGAGCCAACGTGGCTATCAAGTACTGCTTCGAGAGCGGTCATTCTAGTTGCAGTTGGGTCGCCTAGGCATTGCTCGAGGAGCTAGGTCTTCTGAGGTTTACCCACTGCATGTTTTTGATGTACGAGACGATAGAGTCTCAGTTACTACACTGACGTGTGATGAGCGAGAGACTAGGCGAGTCTTATTCGCGAGTGAGCTCCAGTATGCTCCAGAGACAGAGCATTTAGTTGTGCAGGACATGTCAGTAGACCCTGCAGTAGTAGAGGTGGAGCGGGTTTGCTCCAGTGAGTCACAACAAGAGTTATCTCATTTTATGCTGAGAGACGTAGAGCAGGTATGCTCCTTAGAGGCATATGCAGAGATGACGGATATGGAGTTTTTTTATATGCTTATGCTAGATGTCGATGATGATATGCCATGACATAGGGTACCACCTATGGACGACAGGGACATGCATGTTCCAGTGCCAGAGAGACACACCCATACGTGATGAGTGTTCCTGATGATGCAGTGTATGCATATAGCACTGAGAAAGCCGACAGAGCCAGGATTGTGCAGATGTCATCAGCGTTCGGGTGTCTCATGTACGACCTATTAGTGTCGAGGCCCGACTTAGCAGTTGCAGTGGGAGCATATGTAGTAGGGATTGCCACTCTAGCGATGACATGATGCTATCATGACGCTTTGTGAGCATTGCAGACCATACAGAGATGTCTACGCGATTTACATGCAGGCTCTAGCGTGGGTACGCACACTCGCCTACCACCAGAGCCGATGCGACTGCATGTAGATCGAGTGAGTGAGCCAATGGGCGTGGGCTAAGAGAGTCTCTCACCTATCATCTTGTATATACTAGTAGATAGCTAGTAGGGTCCACTTATCGGCACAATCGCCTTTAAGTGGGAGTATGTTGGGGTAAAGGCGATGTGCGTCACCCCGGGTTGGGCGCCTAGTGCCCGACTGCCGACTGACATTGACCACTCACACTAACCCTCATCTTATTCTTATGTACATATAGAGAATAAGGGACTAGAGGGTATTGCCTCTGAGAGCTCCACCACATATTGTCTCCCTTGCACCTCACCCTGTCACACTTGCACTCACCTCTCTCGCACGCACGCTTCATGCACCGCATGCACACTCTACAATACTTAAAAGTTTTAAACAAACATTATATATGCATGCACATAGAGATTATATGGTAAGCCGAATTAACGACCTGAATGCCACATTTATGCAAATATCAAATGCTTCTATCTATAGCCATGTTACCAACCAAGTGCTGCTCGAATCTAAAGAGTAAAAATAGTTTAATTACGAACATCATATGAATGTGTTACTGATCGATGTCCATATGTTTCTTTTGCAAGGGGAAGAGAAGTTGACTGACCATAAGGATACCAATATCGATGCGTTACCAACGTAGTACCCCTACAGTGAGCCAATACTTACCAGAAGGACATCATATTCCCCGCGTAACCGAGGTGATGTCCCTGTGTGGTAAGCACTGTTCTGGAGAACAGCTTATGCACACACCCACATTGTGTGGTAAGATATCTTATTATTTCATACAATGCGACACAAGGCACACTACCACATGATGCATACATAACATAGACACTCGAGTGGTGTGGCTAGGTGCTCTACTACTGCCATGCACTGCAACCCTGAGCATGCTCCCACACAACCCCCTCACTCCCTCTCTCCTCTCAATGTACTTATGGAGGAGAACATCATCCTCTCTCTCTCTCTCTCTCTCTCTCTCTCTCTCTCTCTCTCTCTCTCTCAAAGGCTCACAAAATAACACTCCACGATCAAAAGTGGGCCCCCGCATATATATTAAGTTGCGGCCCTGCTGGGAAAATGAAAAAGCTCAAGGGATTTTTATGGGTTACCATGTTGCACTTGACCAGCTTCTTTGTGATAAGTTAAGTGTGATTACGTGAATATGGTAATAACTTATATGACGGCTATAAGCAAAAATTCCCCATTCCGTGGCATAAGCCGTCTTATGTTGATCTTTGGGATATATGGTCAATTGGTTGTGACCAGATTATTTGTCTAGCAAACTATAAGCTTCCTTGCCACCTACTTGTTCTAGTACATGATAGGAAGAGGATAGTTGTCTCGTATAGTGGCTGCGTTCACCTTCTTAAGATTAGCACATACTCTGAGTTTGCCAATTTTTTTTTTGGCACTATTGCAATAGGTGATACCCATTTAGTGTGTTCTATTTCATAGATGAACTTGGCTTTTTTGAGCTTCTCAATATCTTCCTTGATCTTTTTAGCAAAGGTCTCATTGTAGGTGCATGGTCATTGTCTACTCGGCTTAGCATCATATCTCATGAGGATAGTGTGCTGACATATTGCAGGACCCACTCCATTGAGATCTTTATAGGACCAAATAAAAACATCCCTATACTCCCTTAACGTTTAAATGAGAATCTCTTCTTGCTCTTGCGACAAATCCATAGTTATGTATGCGGGCCTAGACTCTTCTCCAAGCTCTACAAGGCCAATTCATTTAGCGTTCTCAGGTCCCTCATAGGATTTCCCTGGTTCTTTTGGTTGTCATAATGGTTGTTCCACCACAATTCATCGATCTTGCCAAGTGTACTTTTTGTATTGAGATGGAACACTGATTGCTCCTAGTTTATCGCTTTCTGACTCCATCATCCATGGTCCAAACTTCTTTCAAGGTTCATTTCAGCTCCTTATATTTTGCTTTGCATTCAAAGTTTGTCGTTGGAGGTTCTTTTCCTTTAGTTATATAAGGCTTACCCAGTTTTTGTTTTGTTTTGGTTTGTCAATCTAAGTTTTTTTTTGTGAAAATATTATCCCGTTATCTTGTCTTTTATGCAGTCCATTGCATCCACTTTCGTCATTGAGATTTAATTTCCATCGCGGGTTTTGATCTTTTTCTTTTTATGTTGTTTTTCCGTTTACATTGATATCTTTGTTGGCATCTACAATGTTGATTTGGAAATTCAAAAAACTTTTCTTCTCCTCCTCTGAGTAGAAGTTTTGCTCTTATGTGTTCTTTTTTAGAGTCTGATTCCTCTGTTGTTTTTCTTCTTTCAAATCATCTGTGGCATCATAGTAGTGTTCAGAGAAGACCTACTGCTCCTTGATCATTTCGATAAATACCATATGGATAGGAACTATATCATAGCCACAACAGTGTTCACACAACATGTTCCGGCCATTGCTCATCAAAGTATTTCAGCATCATAACGCTCTCACTGTCTAAGACGTAGTCTTCCTATCGTAAATTGCTCAAATTCAAAAGCCCCACGTATCCAATTTGGAGTGTTTTTTTGTATCCAAGATGGCAGTTTAGTTTTCACTGTGGTTTTAGAGTGTAATTCTTGCATTGGTCTTCGAGACATCCTTGTAAGAATGGTCCTTCAAATTTACCCGAGTAACTGCTCCCACTTGTTTCAGGTAAAGGTAATCATTTCCCCAATCCTAGATCAATTGTATTTGTCTCATGAATGGTCTTCTTAGGATTATTTCATAGTTCAGTTTATTTTCAAAATATTAGATGACAAAAGTATGTCAGCAGTCAATTCCACAAGAGTTGACTATCACGTTTTCTAGTAAGCCCGCAACATGTCCATCTTCCGATTGTAGTTACATCCTTGTTTGTCTAATTGCTAGTTTTCCCCAGGCTTCCCAAGTAGCTTTTGTTGCTATGGCTATGCCTGCCCCACTGTCCAAAACATCCATGGTTGTTGCATCATTACATTGTACTAGAAGGGTGTAGTGTTTCCTTCATTCCCCTCGTAGTAGTTTCCTACTTTGTTCATGGGCACAGAGTTGACAAGTTTAGCCTGTAACTTTTCTTTGTTTTTCAATCCTGCTAGGTTCTCTTGGGTCACTCAAATTTTCCACATCCAATGTTTGTTTTGGCCTATTTAGTTTCGTTGTTTTGCAAGCCAATGATTTCTCTTCACTTCAAAGACGTTAAACATTTCAGCTATAATACACTACATTACACAACAACATACTTGTATGTAAAGTGTGAACAAGGAATTCGAAAACATATGCATTGCGCTTTTCTGTTGTTACAAGTTTGAAAATCCTCAAATCATACCTTAGTAAGATCTATGAAATTAACACATTATCTTAATGATGATGGTATCTTCAGCTTCACCATCAATGGCATGCAAGTATTTTATTTATGACTATCACCTCCTAGGAGTGCCAATGACCATGGATGTGCTACCAATAAGCAAAACTCATGAGGAGCAATGAAAATACCGCTTAGACAAAGCAAAAGCATGCTCATATCGAACGATACCGAAGCAAACACGCGATGTGAACAGGAGCTAAGGATGATTATTTAAAAGATGCGGACCAAGAAGCCGCAGTCCAACAAAAGCAAAATACTGCATCTTGGGTAGATTGTTAGCCTCTTCAAGTGTCTTGATCTAGGTTATGCCTAACAGAGGCAAGTACAACAAGCTCTAGGCTCTTACAAGAGGATGCAAGGTGAAGACTTCTCTTTAATTGCAATCACCTACAACTACATCAGCAAGGCAGACGATATGATGCAATACATTGACAAGGAGGATCAAAATTCATGAGGAGACTAATAAGCAATGGCTGTTGAAGAAAGAAGTTATGCTTGACTATGCTTTGGTCAATGTCTATGCCAACTAAGGTGTCCTTGTATAAGCGTACAATATCTGTGGTGTGGTTCTTGTTTGGGATGTTATCTCTTGAAATGTATTGTTTGCTAAATATGAAAAGGGAAGGATGCTTTAAGTAGAATACAACAAATATAGAGCGATGGTTTTCCTTCTTGTGAGTTGCAGGGGAATGTGAAGCTTGAAAAATTTTCCTTTTAACATGGTGACAACTAGATGGATATAAGGTTGATAAATGTGACTTTAAATCACATGTTGTTTCACCTTGAAAGTGTGTGGCATTATGCAAGGCGTAATGTATCGTGTTGTGGTTAACATAATGCTCCATATGCGGTGTCCTTGTAGTGTGCTGGAGTGCATTACTTGCAACTAATCCCAATAGGACCATGGACAAGAAACTTTGGGCTATTTTCATGAAAGGTTCTTGATCGGCTTCATGTTTGGGATGCTGTCTCTTGGAGCACTTTGATTGCGAGATACGTTCAACATGGTTGTGACAAGGAAGCTTTGGAAGATGCACGGGTGGCAACGTATGACTAGCATGGATGGATTGTGCACATAAGCACGCCATGTAGGGAGTAGTAGGATACACCCGGATTGAATCAATAATGTAAAAAGTAAAAATGTGATACAGATGGAGGATTTCTCTAACACTTGGCATAAGAAAGAGCAACTTAGTGGGCAAGCTATGGTAGCAACGAGGAGCTCAAGGAGATTGGACATGAGTATCGATGTTGACAAAAGGGAGTGGTGATGTAGGTGCGATAGCAAGTCCACACGTAGATGAAAATGGGGGATTGTCTGAGAAACAATTGTACATGAGAAAGATCTCAAGGTAGGCTACCCAAGATACAATATCTCTATCCACACACCACTCTATAGTAGCAAGGTCAACTTGGTGCCATCATCTCTAAAAACTTGCAGGTAATGAGTCTTTTTTCATGCATTGCAAATACTAGAGGAGAAATAAAGGCGACTCTTCAAAACTGGAGGAGAATCATATTGTCATCTTTCAACACTTGAGGACATAACAAGCATACGGGGAAAAGGCACGTTCCATACTGTTTATAAAAACTGAGTGAAGACTATGCCACCATACTTGCATATGGTTTTTTTTTTTTTTTTGGGACACAAGCATGCGAGCACGAAATTCGTTGATCTTGATCTTCTTAACCTAGTTTGTAAGATTGTCATTGTTGGCGACATCTAGTGATGTCTAATTTTCCTTTCTCGGGAGGTTTGGAGGATTGACAACTTGTATTGGAAGCAATTTTTGACACAAGATTAATAAAGTACTTTAATTCCCTTACATTGGAGCATATTGGATTCATGAATGTGACCTAAATTAAACCGTACAACTTTTCAGGCCTATTCGAAGAGTCGCCTGCACTGCACTCTGCGATTTTGAAACTCTCTCTCTCTCTCTCTCTCTCTCTCTCTCTCTTTGCGCTATACTCACAGGACAGTATGAATGCTACGTAATTTTGCGCGCGTCTTTTTCCCCAAGTGAGCGCGCGCGCACGGAGGTTCTCCCCTCTCTCTCACACACACAATCACGCGCGCAATCAACCTGTGAAAGAGGAAAATGGCGCCGTCGAAGAAGGGCAGAGCAAAGGTTGGTAAGATTCTCACCGGCGGGAAATTGAGAGGTGCAACCAGAGAAGAGGATGAGCAGCTCTCCAACTTCATGGTAGAAGAGTTGTGTGAAAAGAACCCCCTGATAGAGGAACTCAGAGACGCCATACCCGATACTGTCGATGAAGAAGAAGAAGAGGCGGAGGTGGACGACGAGGATGAGGATGAGGACGAGGACGAGGGTGGCGGTGGCGGTGACGATGATGATGACGATGAGGAGGAGGAAATCGTCATGCAAGAAGGTAACCTTGCCATTCTCCATTTCATGTTAAGCATGTTAGGGATGCATCTCTGTGTCATTTTAGCCATGTCCATTTCAACCTTTTTGAGCCAATGAAGGAATGGGAGAGTCATCTCATGTAGTTCTATAGCATGGAAGTCATAACTCTGTCGTACTTCCCCACGTTTCAACAGAGATTGCCTGATTCGCCTTGCTGGGATCTTAATCACTCATTTTTGTGTTGTTCTGGGGATGATGAAGATGCTGCCGCTGCTGGTCCAGCTATGCCCCACGGTCCAGCTATCTCCCAGGGTCCGACATATCACCCCCTGCTCCAACCTCTGAGTAAGGTGAATCTTCCGGTTGTGTCGATTGCCCAGCACCACCACATCATCCATATTGTTGATGTCACCCCTTCCCGTTGCCCTACTCGCCATGCCACCAACTTGCTCTCGAATTCGTGCACAGATTCGAGCCACCACTATCACACTAGCCGCCATCGGCACCGTTCCCAGGCCTGCAAGTTGCACATCCCTTCGTCACAAAAAGGGTCTATTTATTGGCAGCCGTACGTGCACATGCACTCGTGTACTGTGGGTACGTTCTCAAGTTACACCATGTTCGAGGAGCTGGGGTACGTGCAGATGAGTCATCACTTCATCCATGTTCATGATGTTTATTCCAAGGACCTCTGTGTGGATCCCTTGGAGGAGCCCCACGGGCAGTGTATGTTGCATCCACAGGAGGATCATGGTTGCCTTCTTTTACATATCAAGGTGAGTTATCTGCTAGCAATTCCATTCTTTTTATTGACTTCCACTTATTACACAGGCTTTGTTCGATCACCAAACTCTTAATTTAGAAGTAGATTCAGCCTTTTGAAAAGTGTGGTTCTGTTGCCACAACCACCCCAAGCTCTGTTCTAGCTTGAACAATCTCAACATGGTTAGACGGTACTCGCTTCTTTGGAAGTTGTGTTGGTGATATGGTACGAGTACATAAGATTTTATATGGTCGAACGCCATACTAATGGCCGAGTTCAAATGATAATTTGGAGGCCTCGCTAGCTTTGTTTGGCAAGATACTTGAATGACATTGATTCATATACCATGTGCTCGAATTGTGTCGGCGGCCCAAATTTGTGTTTCCGGGGGGGGGGGGGAAGCAATGTTGTACTCTGCTTAGATGAGGACACAAATTTCGTCAGTGCTTGGGCATCCTAGCTCACATTTGGGTTCTGCTAAGATGTTAAGGTTGTAGTGAAGTTGCTAAGGTTGGATGGTTACGGGTTGTAGTAATGGTGCCCAAGGTTGGATGATGTTGGAAATTAGATCCAAGAAAAACTGAAGAGGGGCATTGTTGTTGAACGGTACATGAGACCACTAGAGGCTTATCTTGAGTTATTGATTTCTCATTCAGTTAGTATTTTACAAGAACACTAGAGGATCACTATATTGCTCCAATTCATCGAACAACACTTGCATTTTATCTAAACAAGCGGCTATTACTATTGAGCCAACGACGGCACTACCTGTGCATGGAGAGAGAGAGAGAGAGAGAGAGAGAGAGAGAGAGAGAGAGAGAGAGAGAGAGAGAGAGAGATTGTAGTGATTGATCCGCCTCCTACGTTGAACCATTTTGGAATTGTGTGGCAGTTATGCGTGCTAACCCTGTGTATATACAAGATAAAGCTATCTTAAAATAGCTTCAAAATAGATCATCACACAAAAAGTTAAAAATAGCTTTGAAAATGTGCATCAAGATTGGCCCTTGGGCAAGCTCCACGCCTATACCGCTACCTACAAGTAGGCAGTGCCAATAACCTTGGTTATTAACTATACAATGCTCCAAGAGAGTCTTTGTCCTACAAGTTTTCTACTAAGAACACCTTGCAAGGAAGAGAAAGGCACCTGCATTCTTGTCATCAACCTGCACCGCTTATTCGAATGCCTCCCTCCCACGCTCCATGTTATCCCATATTTGGCAAGCATTCATAACAGTATCCCACACCATCGGATTAGGATGAAATGACATTTCTCTAATTATGGTGCAAGCCTTCTCCACGTGATCCAACCAAGCAAATAGATCAACCATATACTTGCACAATGTTCTATACTTTGCATCATGTCATAATGTCTCAAACGGGAGCCCATAACAATATCAAATATAGTTTGATAAATAGAATTTGTCACTTAATACTGAAGCCAATTGATATAGAGAGAAAGAAGATCGACACAGTATTGGGGACCGGAAGATGGCTGGTCCCCCCGTCAAGAGTATCTTTATTAATGGAGAGATGTCTTTATACAAGCACTTGAACCGAACGTATTACCACGTCTGCTCTAGATCAGACTCGATTAGGAAGCTCTAATTGCAGGGCAGAACCCTAGTCCTAGGAACCTCTGGTCCTTACTCAAAATCTTCGAGAACCAAGGTTCTCACCTTTGGAACTCACCTTCCAGTCTCAAGGCATGGCATCCAACTCTATTCGTAGAGTCCTCTTTTGTAGAAATCTTAGTAGCAACTCTGTTACGTGAAGTCGCTTCTCGGGTCTCTCTACTCCCTGATCCCAAATCGGGAGTTACCAGTCTCAAATCCGTGGACCTACTCCCAAACACAGGGTGTGAAACCCTTGGGCTGATCTGGCTCTGTGTCCACAAAGCGCTTTTCTCTTGCAAAGGCTCATGCCTTCCTTGCAAGTTGCTCCTACTTCCTTGTGCCGAGGAAGTACACCCACAAACAAACACTCAGATCAAAACAGGAAAAACATCATCTATGAAGGCTTGACACTCGGACACAACTCGGTTCTCGTAAAGCAACTCCTTGGAAGAGATCTCTAGTAGAGTACCCCCTCTTCCAATGCTATACACAAAAGAGGTGCTCTTGGGTTCCCTTCTCGTAAATTAGTCCCGTCTATGACGTTTGTGGGCTGAAAACAGAGAAAAACAGCAGTTTGTCACGATAGAAACAATCTCGGAAGACACTTCTTCTCGATGGAACTTGTCTACTTGGTCCTGGCGACATCTGGAGCACTTGGGGCAGCCCATAGGAGTCGTCGACAGCATCATCTCAATGGCTGAAATCTGCAGCAGAAGGGGGAAATACTTGCGCCTTGCATTCTTATTCCTAAGACATCATTGTCTTGGCTGAAATTTGCAGCAACATGGTTTGAACTCTTGCGCTGGCTTTTTTGTTCGCCGAGAGTGAGAGAGGGTGCTTTTATAGCCTCTAGCAGTCGACAGGAGTAGAGTGGGTCCTCCTTGGCAAAAATAGGTAGAGAAGGGGCGGCTAGGTTAGAGAGAGAGAGAGAGAGAGAGAGAGAGAGAGAGAGAGAGAGAGAGAGAGAGAGAGAGAGAGAGAGCTTCTTCCTTATGTTAAAAAGAGAAATGTAATAATAAATATTAACGTCTTCAAAAGGCCAAAACGGCCTATGAGACCAAAAGGCTACATGTGGTGAATCTAATACCAGGTCTAGGTACCAAAAGTACAAAGAACTGAAAAGAAAATAGTGGGTAGGGGTGGGGTGAAAGCTGATACAAGGGGAATACAAAGGGTGAGCTGATACAATGGAGCTCTCTGACAGTCGAGGCATCATATACATATACATCAATATCCAAAAGGCTATATAGATTTAATGTCCTCCAAGGTAGGCACTTTGTCAGGATGGCTCCTATGTCGCGCCAATATGGTATGGATCCTCTCTCGCAGTCTGCATCGATGTCGAGAGGGCCTCCTCATCCATGGGCGATGGGACCGCCCCAACATTATCGCTTGATCAAGTAGTATGCCTCTGGTGTTGTTATGTTGTTGGGGCTGCTCGGACTCCTCTGTCTATGACTGAAAGAAATCTGTAATCTTCCGTTGCTGTTGGATCTCTCTCATTGTGACCCTCTTCAAGAGGTCCTCTGTGTGTTTGCGAATCTCTAGTAAGTATAATCCAAGGCATCTCTGATCCTGGTATCTCATGACTCTAGAAAATGACCCAAAACCCTCTTTGAATAGATAGTGAAAGCGGCCTCGTATACTGGGCAGTGACATATGTAATGTAGCTCATTCTCTGGCTCTATTTGTCACACTTCACAAATCCTGGACTCAGTGGGTATTCCTCTAAATCTGCATGTCTCGATCTTTAGCTGATGTGAGGATGTGCGTATCTGACCAATAGCACATCTGATCCCGTGGGATAGATGAGTGTCCATGTATCTTGGTCTGATCACAAAGCCATCCTCCGTGAGTTGGAGAAGATGCTCTCTATAGAAAGTCATCTTTGTACCTAGCTCATGTGTAGGTTGTATCCATGTCCTCTTCGTATCTAGCTGAATCAAGTCCTGTCTGATGAGCCTGGTAATCTATGGCCTAGTGAGGGAGATGGAGGGTGCATCCAAAGAGTACTGAAATGGGGGTAGCCGATCCATACTAAAGCCATGTAATTGAAACCAAGATGCCATCTCTGCATACCAACATGATCCATCTCCCTGCAATGCCCGTTGTCGCGAAGACTCTAGTGCTAATCGAGCATATTTGTCTGTAGGGAGAGCCCAAGTGCTATGCATAAATGAAATTGATCGAGAGAGTGCCTCCACTACCAATGGAGGAGCAGCGAGCTCCGCCCTAATAATGTCATGTGGTACTGAGGCCTTGGCCCTAATCATCCGAGAAGTCATAGACACCAAGGGCTTCTCCATACATCTCCATCCATCAGTATTGCCAGCTCTGCTACGATGATCAAATGAGGGGCCCCATATCTCCACTCCATACAGCATGGATGAAGTGACCAAAGTGTCAAAGAGCCAAAGCTTTGTCCGAGGTTCTTGGAACTGAACCTGCGAACATATCCTCTCAAGTCTCCCCAATGTTGCATAGGCTCTGGTCAATCGCGTATCTGCTGCACGCCTCAGTGAAAATACTAGACCACTGAAAACCACCCCAAGCTAAGTGTATGTATTTGCATACTCCACAGTCTCTCGACCATATGTAAAAGTGGGGGCGGACCTCCTTACCCACTGCGCCGTGGTGTTAAACACCATTACCTTGGTCTTATCAAGGTTCACAGACAATCCACTGTCTCGTGCAAATACATGCAATGCATCCAAATGACGCTGCATCCCCTCTGGAGAATCTGAGATCAACACAATATCATCAGCATATAATAGCAACGGAATCCATGTCCCTGCAAGCTGAGCACCTCTATCACCCTTTGCCTGTACATAGTTTGAATACTCATCTACATATACCCCAAAGAGAGTCGGAGATAGGGGACAACCTTGCTTCACCTCAATGGTGGAGTGAACCATGTCGGACATGCCCTGAGTAGTGCGTACTTGTCCTACCACTATCCTGTATAAAGCTAAGATCCCCCATATCAGCTCTCTGGGCACCCCCATGTCTTGCAATCTGCGTATGAGTCTGGCTCGTGGCACTGTATCAAAGGCTTTGCGGAAATCCACAAAGCTATAATGTATCCTCTTGCCATGGTGTCTACCCTCCTCAATAATGGCTCTAAGTGTCAAAATTTGGTCAAGGGTGGAGAAACCTCTCCTGAACCTTGCCTGTCCTGCTGCCGGTATGCCCTCTCTCTCTGCCCATCCACTCAACTCATGCTCAAGAATTGATGCATATAGCCTAGCCAGAGTGACCAACCATGGTGGTTCGGTAATTCCCGGGAAGCATAGGATCTCCCGACTTGAAGATAGGCACAATAGTGGACATACTCCAAGTCTCAGGGAAACCCTCGTACATGGCTATAAACATCATAGCAAGAGGCACTGTGGATTTTGTTGCTTTTTTAATCTAGTGCTGCACACTTATTAAGTGGGTGGCTGGGTAATTAAAAATGATATGAACCTTTTAAAACTTTAGTAAAACGTTATAAGCTAAAAACAATGCTTACACACTCACATCCGAGCTCTCTGGATGCAGTCTCATGTACATATGCACTAGGAACATAGGCTCCTTTACGGGAAAGCATGTGCTTTCCCGAAAAGCAACTCACTTTTTCAAAAAGAAACTACATTTTCTCAAAGCTTACTCTGAACTCATCTTCATTCAAGTTCTTGCCTCATTTCTTGTGCACAATTCTAACTCAGCTCGGAATACCTCCTGACTATGGAATATTTCCCTCCCGTCACCCACCCTGTGACGCATTAGGATTACCTATCACCTAGTCCTTTCTCACCGAACTTACGGAACAACACCTTTGCGATGCTCTATGTTACCCATCTCAGGTGACCAGACAAAATGACGCGGTCATTTCATCTTTCCAACACGTACTTTAACAATACACACATGAGAGAGCACGTATAACATTCATTTTAGGAATTCTCATTTCAATATATATCTTTTCATAAAGTCATTCTGCAAAACAATGCTAGCCGGTAAGTATCTGTGCAGTTTCTCAAGAAACCAGTGACTTAATTCGCCCCATGGGCAGTTTCAGTAACTAATAAAAGGATCTTTTTCTTGGAAAAAAAATTAAAATCAATGACTTAATTCCCATCAAGGTAACCTGTGACAAAGGAGTGGAGTGACTCCCTTCTTGTGCAATCTGCACTGCACCAGATTCAACCTGTTGATTTATTGGTAACTCTCTGAATAGTTAGAGCTACACCAAAAGCCTCAAGGTAAAGCTTTAGTATCTAAGAGCCGGATAATTCTTGAACTTAACCAAATATTTGTGGCTCAGCTTACCTTTCACTTTCCTTTCCTTATGTGCTAGGAACTGCTCTGGAATTAGAATCTCTTTCATCCCTTCCACTTCTAGTTGCTCATCTGGCTCGTCCTCTTGCACTTCACCTTTGAAAGGTCTCAAGAGACTCAAGATGGAATGCATTGGGAATCTTCCAAGTATCTGGTAGCTTCAGTCTGAAGAATGCATCATTTATCCTTTGCTTTGGAAGGGCCCATAGTATTGCATCCTAAGCTTTAGGAAAAGCCTCTCCTTACCCTTTTTCTTTCGTACGCGTGCTTTCTCAAACATGAATAGCACCCAATCATTTCCCTTCAACTGCAAGCCACGATGCTTGTTCGTTGCCTTCTTATGTTGTGCTTGAGACTTTCCAAAAGCCTCCGTTACCTTGGCAAAAGCAGTGTCTAGATCCTGTGTATAACAATCTGCTTCAAAAATCTTGTTCTTGGTGCTCAGAATCGGTGAAATCTTTTTGACACCCTCGACGATCAAATGGCACCTTCCCCGTAGATGTATGAACCGTGTTGCCGTAAGAAAATCACACCAGAGGCAAGTACTTATTTATTGAGTCTTATGATTAAAGATATATGACTTCAACAAGTCTAAAACCACTGAGTTGGCTATCTCCAATTGCCCATCAATCTGTGGGTGAAATGAGGATGAGAATTGAATTTGAGTTTCTATATTCTCCCATATAGCTCTCCAAAACAAGCTTGTAAATCGGGGATCTCTATTTGACGTTATAGATTCAGGCATGCCATGCAATCGAAAAATCTGTGAAACAAACAGTTTTGCCAGTGATCGCCTTTCACTTTCTTCTTTACTGGAATGAAGTGAGCATGTTTGCTAAACCCAGACGACTATCCAAATGCCATCATGCCCACTTTGAGTCTTAGGAAGATCGAAGATAAAATCCATTGCTATATTGTTCCATGGTCGTTGTGGAATAGGGAAAGGATGTAGTATTTTTGGTGCTCTATGTTTGTGAAACTTGACCTTTTGACACACCAAACAAGGTCATACAAACTCATCCACAAGAAGAAATACTTCTTTACCCTTTTCAAGGTACTCTCGATGCCTCTATGACCAACAAAAGGTTGATATGGCACTCTGTCAACACCTTGTTGCTCAACTCATGTGTGACACACAACATGGTCTTCCGCATCAAATAACCTTCCTTTAGAGCATAACCTAGAAGTGTCTTGGGCCATTGTGTAACCGGTCAAAGATGTCTTCAAAACCTGTCTCTATAGGTTATTGATCAATTATATCTTGAAAATCTTGACGATGTATCACCGAGATGGCCGATATTTGTGGCTTCTCAGACAACCCGTCAGCCACCACATTTTTCTTTGAAAATGGTACTACGACAAAATGCTCTCCCATCTCATTTGCTTATTTGAAAGGTGGTTCTAGGACAAGAAGTATTTCAAACTTTGACGATCTGTAAACATTGTAAAGTCTTCTCCAAGCAAGAAGTGTCTCCATTGAGTCTGAGCGTGTATCGCTGCTAACAGCTCTCTCTCATTAATATGTCCAACCCTCTCTAATCTAGAGAAAATTCGACTTTCATAAGCCATGACATGGGCCTCCTGCATGAAGACTGAAACCGGCCCGTAGGGCGGTGGACTTCGGCTTTCACTCGAAACTTTGCTTTAGACTTTAGGACACAAAGGAACTTCACGAATAAGCCTGTGACTTGAATTCAGACTGAAATTCAACACTTCAAGACAAACCACGGTCTGCTGTCAGCTATAGCGCTACCAAGTGGACAACGACACCTTGTTGGCCCCAAAGACTGGCGCCCCTTTCGATATTTCTTTATTCTTATTATACTGGAGAAAAACCTGTAAACTTCTACAAGCCGTCCCACTATTATCGGGCTGAAATTCCTTTACTCTAACCCGATTTCTGCAACACAACCACAGTAGAAGTCTCCACGGACAAAATCCCAAGTAAACATCGACTTTCCACGCACTTTAGAGCTCTTTGCAAAACCTGGCGAGAAATTGCAGCTTGCTGAATTCTCTGTTTTGCGCTCCGATCCGCGTGTCAATCACTTCTATGGATAGCCCTCAAGCTCTCGCACTTGTAGGGTCACTTGCGCCTTGAATTAGACGAGATTCCTCGTGGGAAATCTCTCTAAATTGTCCTATACAAGCACCCAATGCTTTCCCGAGGCTCCAAGGGCAAATAAATGATCCGAACGCTTCCACCTAACCCCCACCAAGCTGTTCAAACGTGTCCATGGCTGTAATCGTAGGTTTTTGATCCAATTGCGCCATCATAACGGCGCAAATATCCCTGTAGGTCAAAAGTACACGTCAAGGACACTTTCCCTTGCGGTATGGAAGCTTTCCTGTGAGCTGCAGGTCAATTTCAGCATGCTGCAATTTTCTGTTTTGCCACTGTTAGGTGCCTATTGCCATGTACACGCATCCTAAGGACTTTTTGAGGCCCTTGGCGATTCCTTGCAGTTTAAGTGCGAATCCTAAACCTGCAAAAAAGCACAACAGGCTGTAATTCTCTGTTTTGGACCGTTCGAGCGGAGCGAGCACGCCTACGCGTGTCTCAGTTATTCCCGCTCGCAATGGGACAGTTCCCTTTCAAATCGGACGAGTTTTCACACGAGAAAACTCTCCGTTTTCGCATTCCTTCGCGATGGACTGTGCGTACCTGAAGAGGATTAGCAATTAGCTAATTCGGTTTCTGTACAGAAGGCTCTTGCCTTGGCAAACGCGCATAAAACCCCCAGAACTGTACATGGTCCTCTGAGAAGCCCAACTAGTGGGGCATTACCATAGGTGCAAAGGGGGAGAGAGATGCGCGAGAGAAAATCGTCGCGCTACATAGAGCAAGGGAGAAGGCAAGCTTTCCATTAAAGTTGTGAGCACCTGCACCCACTACTCACACACACTGTAGCGCACACTTCAAGTCAAATCAGCCCCCTCTTGAATTGGGCGCCCCCTCTTGCTGAAGATTTTGGTAGATGCATCTGGAGCCGCCATGTGTCCAATTTGCCTCTTTGAGTTAATTTCCTAGTACCCACCACTTATAAGTGTAGCGAGGGGCCTAAATTACTTTGAATTGAACCTAGACACCCTTTTATTGCTCGGATTCCAGTGCTGATTGTCTCGACCAACACGTGGTGACCTGCCCTTCCCGTCTGAGGGTGAAACTCTTGGCCTCGGCCATTTCACACTGGCCATACAATGTCTGACCATTTGCAACTTCAAAAAGAGGGTCCCAAAAATTAAACAAAAATCATCGGAAAGAAACCAACAACTCAAGTTAGCAATTGCCACGTCCTCGTGACATACCGCCCTCTTAAAATTGCAAACATCCTCGATTGCGTGCCATATATACATGCCATAGATGATTTAGTGTGGTAAGCACCCTTTTATCATCGCATGTATCCGCAGAAAGACTGTCAAAACACGTGTACAAATGACTTAATGAGACCTTCACACTTTTGCCAAACAATGTAACACTGCTATTGCACGTACATTTCATGTGCTAGTTCTATCATTACCCCTCTTTTGCAGACGTTGGGTTGGGGCATACATAGGCTGTAACCCAAAGGCCTCAAGGTAAAGCTGCAATACATTTGGTGACTCTGACAGTTCATGCTCTTCCATCCACTTTGCATCCATAGGTGGATAGTTCTTGAACTTCACCAAATAGCATCTTGCAACCTATCCCTTAACTTTTACGTGTGCAAAAGGCTCGTGCTTCTGCAAACGATCATAATTCCACAACACTGTAGCATACCACCTACGACCAAGTAAGCTCAAATTTCAAGATGATTTACCAATGCGTCAAAGAATCCAAGCTGATTTACCAATGCAGCAGAAAATCAGCCCTAATTTGACCACTTTTTGGTAGGGCGAACATGCGGAATTTCCTATCTGTCCTATGAAGAGGAACCCTCTTCCCTGGTGTCATTCGTCCTGTCAGCCATAGTGTAATTCCAAGTTTTTGTGCTCTGTGTCTTTACCAAACCAACCAAGGCTCACTTCTTGAGGAAAAAGTGATTCTATCCCGGCAATGGAACCATGAAACCGGTCGGTAGGGCGGTGGACTTTGGCTTTCACCCGAAACTTTACTTTAGACTTTAGGACATAAAGGAACTTCACGAATAAGCCTGTGACTTGAATTTAACAATTCAAGACAAACCACAGCCTGTCAGTTAGAGTGCTACCAAGCAGACAACGTGTAACAGACTTGGACACTCCAGGTCAAGAATCAACCGCGACAGCACCAAATAACCACTTCAAAACAAGTCACAGATCACAATAGATGTACACTGTCCCGGCGGAGTTCCGTGCCTAGAGATATTGGCCCCAAAGACTGGCGTCCCTTTCGGTATTTCTTTTATATTAATCAGATCAAAGTACAAGAGAGTGGGTAGGGTTTCACTCTCAAACTCTGCGTCCAGATGCTCTGAGAAGTGAGGCCCTCACCACTATTTTAAAGGTTACAAGGGATGCCCAAAAGCAGAGCCCCAAGAGCTTCAAGTCAAAAGCAACTGCTCTCTCTCTCTCTCACAGAGAGTCAAAACTTGAAAGCAAAACCATTCTTTCTCTCTTTCTCATTGCATAGAGAAAAAGCAAGATTCGCGTCGCTCATCATTAATTTTTTTTTCCCCCCCTAGCCTCCGCGATTTTCAAAAATTAGGGTTTTTGGCAGAAATTAGGGTTTATAGGAATTTTAGGGCTTCTGTTGTCCGCCACGTCATCACTTTGTGACATACCACTCCAAGTCAAGAATTAACCGCGACAACACCAAATAACCACTGCAAAACAAGTCACAGATCACAATAGATGTACACTGGCCCGACGGAGTTCTGTGCCTAGAGATATTGGCCCCAAAGACTGGCGCCCCTTTCGGTATTTCTTTTTATATTAATCAGATCAAAGTACAAGAGAGTGGCTAGGGCTTCACTCTCAAACTCTGCGTCCAAATGCTCTGAGAAGTGAGGCCCTCACCACTAATTTAAAGGTTACAAGGGATGCCCAAAAGCAGAGCCCCAAAAGCTTCAAGTCAAAAGCAATTGCTCTCTCTCTCTCTCTCTCTCACAGAGAGTCAAAACTTGAAAGCAAAAGCATTCTCTCTCTCTTTCTCATTGCATTGAGAAAAAGCAAGATTCGAGTCGCTCATCATTAAAAAAAATAAAAAAAGATTCGCGTCGCTCATCATTGCATTGAGAAAAAGCAAGATTGGCGTCGCTCATCATCATCATTATTATTATTTGTTAAAGCCTCCGCGATTTCCGGAAATTAGGGTTTTTGGCAGAAATTAGGGTTTGCAGGAATTTTAGGGTTTTTGGCAGAAATTAGGGTTTCTGTTGTCTGCCACGTCATCACTTTGTGACACAACGACACCCTGTTGGTCCCAAAGATTGTCGCCCCTTTCGGTATTTTTTTATTCTTATTATGCTTGAGAAAAGCGTGTAAACTTTTACAAGCTGTCCCACTTTTATCGGGCTAAAATTCCTTAACTCTAACCCGATTTCGGCAACATAACCACAGTAGAAGTCTCCACGGACAAAATCCCAAGTAAACATTGATTTTCCACGCACTCTAGAGCTCTTTGCAAAACCTGGCGAGAAATTGCAGCTCGTTGAATTCTTTGTTTTGCGCTCTGATCTGCGTGTCGATCACTTCTGTTGATAGCCTTCGAGCTCTCGTACCTGTTGGGTCACTTGCCCCTTGAATTAGACGAGATTCCTCGCGGGAAATCCCTCTAAATTGTTCTGTACAAGCACCCAATGCTTTCTTGAGCCTCCCTCGGAAAATAAACGTTGTAATATTCGGTTTTGCCACTATTAGGTACCTACTGCCCTGTACACGCATCCCAAGGACTTTCTGAGGCTCCCCTGGCGATTCCCTGCAGTTTAGGTGCGAATCCCTAAACCTGCAAAAAAACACAGTAGGCTGTAATTCTCTGTTTTGGACCGTTTCGAGCGGAGCGAGGCCGTCGACGCGTGTCTCAGGTGCTCCCGCACGCATTGGGACAGTTCCCTTTCAAATCGGACGAGTTTTCACGCGAGAAAACTCTCTGTTTTCGCATTCCTTCGCGATGGAACTGTGCGTACCTGAAGGGGATTAGCAATTAACTAATCCGGTTCCTGTACAAAAGGGTCTTGCCTTGGCAAACGCACATAAAACCTCGAGAACTGTACATGGTCATCTGAGAAGCCCAACTAGTGGGGCATTACCATAGGTGCAAAGGGGAGAGAGAGATGCACGAGAGCAAATCGTCGCGCTACATAGAGCAAGGGAGAAAGAAAGCTTTCCATTGAAGCTGTGAGCACCTGCAGCCACTACTCACACACACACACACACACTGTAGCACACACTTCAAGTCAAATCAGCCCCCTCTCTTGAATTGGGCGCCCCCTCTTGTTGATGCTTTTGGCAAATGCATCTGGAGCTGCCATGTGTCCAGTTTGCCTCTTTTGAGTTAATTTCCTAGTACCCACTCATAAGTGTATCGAGGGGCCAAAATGACTTTGAATTGAACCTAGACACCCTTTTGTTGCTCGGATTCCAGTGCCGATTGGCCCTACCAACTCGTGGTGACCTGCCCTTCCCAATTGTGGGTGAAACTCTTGGCCTCGGCCATTTCACACTAGCCATACAATGTCCGACCATTTGCAACTTCAAAAAGAGGGTCCCAAAAATTAAACAAAAATCATTGGAAAGAAACCAACAACTCAAGTTAGCAATAAGACCACTCCTAGACTGCTACCACAAGCATCACAAATTGTTTCTATAAATCTTGTAAAATTAAAACAGGACTAGTCGTCAATTTTTCCTTGAGAGTGTTGAACGATGCAATTCCGAAAGGTCCCCAAGAAAATGAAACCCCTTTATGAGTCAAGAGATGCAACGGAGAAGCAATTTCCGCAAATTTCCTAACGAACCGCGTGTAATAAGATCATAGACCCCCAAAGTTGCAAACTTCGTGAACATTTTCTAATTCTGGCCAATCTTGTATGGTTTCTATCTTAGACGGGTCCATTTGTGCATCTTCTGCGAAGACGGTGTGTCCCAAAAAGTGTATTTAAGGTAGGAAAAACTTGCTCTTTTTCCCATTAACTACCAATATATGTTGTTGTAGTGCATCAAAAACCTGTAAGAGATGGTGTCTATGATCTGCTTCACTCTTGGAGAACATGATGATGACATAAAAAAAAGTGCCCAAAAATGACTTGCACTCTTGAAAAATTATGTTCGTCATCTTGTTGAACCTTGTAGGAGCATTTGTGAGACCAAAAGGCATCACGAAATACTCGTATAATCCAGAGGACGTCCTAAACGTGGCCTTGCATACATCCCCAAGAGAAATTTTGATATGATGATAGCCAATTTTCAGCTCGATTTTACTGAAACATGTAGAACCCTGTAGCCTGTCAAGTATATCATCAATTGTGGGTATTGGAAACATGTTCTTGATTGTGGTTTTGTTGAGAGCTCTGTAGTCACATGATTGATCTAATCCCTGGCAATTCGCCACCAAATCAGCCAGCTTACAGAGTAAGCAGAGTCCAAAATAAGTAAGTCATCAACCAAGTGAAAAAACTTCTAGAAAAGGTCTAATCCAACCTAGTACATCATCTTATTTTTCACCGATATTTTAGTGTTAAAGAAACATGGATCTTGGAGAATGTGCATTGACTCTTCATGTCTCTTAGGAGGTAGCTTTCCAAGAAAACCCTCAAAGAGATAGTCGGCTTGAGCTTGCAAAAATTCTTGTCGTTCTTTTTTTTTTTAAAGTCAAAAAAATTTGAGTTTTTATTTTTATTAAGTTCAATCAAGTAGATTGAGTAAATAAATAGACTAGATTTCATTAACTTTAAACAACCGAAGCTGATACAAGGGGACAAACTCACCCTTTAATTTTACATCAAGAGTAATGTCTTTGCCTTTCTCATTCTTTAAAGTGGCCTTTTGTGCTCGATAATCGACCACGACGTTGTTCTTGGGGTGCGAAGGAATCCCCAAAAGGACGTCACACCCCTTCGAAAGCACGATGTACAAGTCCTCGTGCCCTAGATACCCTGGCAATGTAACCGAAGTTTTTCTATGACAGGTGTAATGGAAACATCTTGCCCTGGTGCCGCTAGAATTGCTTCCATCGATGGTCCCATTTCTTCAGGTTTTATTTATAGTCGAGCCGCCAATTGAGTCGATATGAAGTTAGCCTTGGCTCCTCCATCGAAGAATATAAGGGCTTCTTGATCGCGTAATTTGCCCCATGCTCTGCTGAACTTAGTACTCTCATCTATCTATTCTGCCTTGTGCCCACAAAATTTGGAACTGGTTTTGCCTTTGTCTTCCCTTTCTTTGCGCGCTCCTTTGCCATTTTGGAATTCTCTGTTTTGTCCTCAGCTTGCTCCTTTGGTGCTTCGTTTGGAGACTTCGCAAGTATGTGCCCTTTCTCTCCACAACCATAACATTTTCCCATTTTGTAGTACTCAGCACGCTACTCTAGTGACAGTTTTGGGCTGGTTGATTTCTTCTTTTGCTGCCTATCCTTCTTCTTGTTACCTGTGAATGAATCTTGCCTTGTTTTATTGGACACTGGCTTGTCCGAAGGGTATGTTAGTGTGCTGGCATGCATACTAAAACCCTCTTTGGCATGATCCATAAGTCTCTGAATGGAGTCAGACTTCTTTTGCAAGCAAAATCGTTGTATCTCTTTGGGTAAACCACAACAAAACCACTCAACTTGTTGCTTGAAGGTGATTTTCTTAAAAGAAAGAGACTAGTAGAAAAGTAGCCCAAAACTTTTGGCAATGTGTATCCAAGGTGTCTTCTTTGGTCAGATGATACCAAGCTGTGATGACATCCTCTTCGTATTCTTCTGTAAGCCACGCAGAAGTGAAGACGCGTTTGAATTTCAACCACTTCATAGGTGCTTCCCAGCACAACAATATGCTAGACCATCATGTCTGGGCATTCCCTTTCAGATAAGATGACACTCTTCGCATTTTCGAGTGTTCTGAAAAACGGCCTCTTGAAAAGAGGATGTCGAACTATTGAATGAATGCAAGAGTTTGGTGGGTATCCTTATAGCGTGAAAACATATCAAACTTGAGTGCTTGCCCACCCTCCTTGAAATCCTCAAGTCTTCTTGCCCTTCTTCTTGAGATGGTCATACTGGTTCAAACGGTACCGATGTCTTCTCTTCTTCCATACCTTGACTCGTCTATGTCAAAAGTTAGAATTGTCAGAGGACGAGGTGTCCTCATCGAACTGTCAGAATGCCTCCAAGATTTTTTGTGGGATTTGCTCTTCTTATTTTTCTTGTTGTTCTTGTTCTTCTTGCTCTTCTTAGTCTTTCTCCTCTTCCGATGCTTCTCGTCCTACCTCGTTGGAGTTGTTAGAATGCGATGATGAACTGGGATCATCCTTAGAGCGGACATGCTTTTGGATTTTTTGGCTGCCTTGAAAGTAAATTTTCTACCACATAGCTGGGATAGTCTGCTGATGGACTCATCTTCCGAGAGCTCTTCGTAGTATTCATCAGTTTATTGACCTATTTCTCAATAGCATCGTCAAATTCATTTTGCCAGTGCAGCTTTTGCTTGTTTTTGCTTTCTCTTTCATGGATGACCTTAGAGGTGAGTGGATGGCAGCACACCATCATGAATGGATCTCGTCAAGTGGCTGATTCTTTAGAGTACTTGAGCAGCTGGTTAGCACAAGTGTCAACCTAGAGTTGACGTTGGAACTCCATCCTATCGAAGTCGTGGGGCGGGAATGGGCCATACTCCTCTCTCGATTCCTTGGAAGGAGGCTGGCTTCTGTTGGTTTCTTCACTCATACGAGTAGACTGAATAGTTTTCTTCCTGCTGGATTTTCTACTTGAATGATGAATCCATGTGTGCTGTGGGGAAAGGTCCTTCGGAGTAGAAGAATCATTTGAGCTTTGATACCACTTAAATAGCCTTGGACACTCCAAAACAAAGATCTAGTGCGTGAGAAACTCCATACAATTGAACTGAAATTGAAGAGAGAGAGAGAGAGAGAGAGAGAGAGAGAGAGAGAGAGAGAGAAGAGGAGTGTTGACACGGCATGGCGGAGTTCTGAGCCAAGATGCACTGGCCCCAAATACTAGCGCCCCTTCCGATATTTCTTTATTTTTTCTTCGCATAGGTACAATGTCCGAGGATCCTCTCTCTGTAGATCTGCTAAGAGTGAGGCCTGGCGCCTTGCCAAAAGCATATAGTGAAAAGTATTGCCCTCAAAAGCTCAAGGTCCAAAAGCTCCTATCTCAAAAGCTGGCGCCCAAAAGAATGCCACGTCAGCATGTTACCATAAATCGTGGGCCTATCGGTACGCTACCACATCATGAACCTCTATGTAGTTTGGGCCCCGGAGTAAGGGGATCAACAGCGGAGGGAAGCCAGCCCGAATCTCGAGGTAAGCATGGTCCCCCAAAATGAAGGGCGCCCTTGCGGAACCCGGGCTCAAACCCATGACGCCACGCTCCAATGACTTTTGGCGTGTGTGCTAACCACCAAGCCCACACACGCATTGAGAAAAGTGGTGCTCGCACAGGATTATAGGTAGTAAACTCGGACTGCCCCCTGTCCAGGTTTAATGAGTGTCCGAGTTTAGTTTTTAAGGCCATCTAACGGTCGTGGGGGGCCTTGGATCTGTGCCCGAGTTGCGCACCGTGGATCCCCTTACTCCACATCCGTAAAACCTATGGCAAATTGTGTGTATTTAGTTTGGAGAAAGCTGGAATTTGTAATGAGTAGTTTCATTCAAGTGATGAATAGAGAATGATGAGGGTTCTTAAGACTGGGTAGGCTAGTTCTAACTTCGGAGTCATGTTTGTACAACCGAGGGGGGGGGGGGGGGGGCGCTCACTGGTCGGGGGTGGTGCATGTACCTGTCCCTTCTATGTGTTGTGTCAAAAACCTCTCTCTCTCTCTCTCTCTCTCTGTGACACACACATACACGTGTGCGCACATTCAGAAAGAAAATGATTAAAGATGGTGTTTGTGTCTAGTGCATGTTTTAAGTAGCTTTTTTCATCTAATGACTTTGCATCAGATTTGTTAACAAGGTGTGTTGCTGAATACAGACTCGTGTAATTGACAATGAGGGATTCAGCAGAGCTTCCGTGAGGATGGAGACTACCACATACACTTCCACAGAGTGCTCACGTTGGGGCAATACGAACATTGCCCATTTTCGGCACTCCCATGCACATGACCATACTCTCCACATGACTCTACAGAAAGACTATCCTGCAGGTGACCCTCATGACCCCTACTGCAATTTTCTCACACCAAGAGACCCACCACACGGATTGCCGTGCTCACCGTTCTCCACCTAGTTTAGTTTGTTGCTTGAGAGGTTTGAGAGAAGAAGAAGTAAAAGAAGAAGAAGAGAAGTTGTAACGTCGTAGGAATAATCCCATCTATACATCAAGTCTTGTGAGTTTGAGGAACTCTACTTAGGTAGTGGTCACACGAACCATGGTTATCGGCGGATACTTTTTCCAATAACTATGTGTCATGCATGATCATACACTTTACCAATTATTTGCCATATGTAACTTTGCAATCTTGATGTGACTATAGTTGAGTCAGTTCTTGTCTTACTGGTAATTGGTGCTTGCGTGACCACATCCTTAGCTACTGGTTCAATTGGGTACAAGGGACTTCCCCATGGTTTGCAGAGACAAATTGTTCATTCAAAAAGCTTGCATGTGAGAATAGTTAAAAGGTAAAGTGGGTACAATTTCATATAGCATTAAAACTTTAGAGCTTATATTTGAGAACAATTACCAGGGAACATATGACATTAAGACATAACAATGTCTAATTACAGCTCCCAGAAAAAGGATTAGATAGGAATTGACTACATTGAAGGCTTGGCATTATTCTATTCCAATTTATGCAGGGTTTTCCACTTTCGAATCTCCATTTTACAGGCGAACTTAAAATGTTGTAGATGGGGAAACACTAAATTTAGGTTTTTTTCTAGCACTTAAAAAAATCAAATTCGTCAGGTTACTAGTGAATATCACCACATTTAGTTATGAAAATACATGAAGGAAAAAAGGGGAGAAAGACTTTGAATAAGCTAAACTATTCAGAAATACCTTTGAAGTCTGCATGTGCTCTTAACAAATTAAGAACAAATAATACACATGAACGGTCCAGGGCATTGAAAGGGTTAATCACTTAGAAATCTAACAAAACCGTGCATCTTATCGGTCAGGCCAATTGTGTGAACTCTCCTTTGGACAGATGTATAAACAATGAGAAAAAAAAGCATATTCAGTGTCCCCCCACTTGGGAGACATGTCAACCTAGAGCTTCATCAAGCCCATGTTGGACATACCCTGTAGTAAGTGCAATCTCAGATCCGACATTTTGGATTGAGAGTCACAAGAGCACCGCATGTAGCGTACATATACTTGGCATCGATACTCAGTCCTTCTCAAGCAGCACAATATGTGTCCTTCCTCACTTTGCATCGATTTCAATGTTTGACATATCATGCAATAAGAGCAGCAACATTTTGGATCGGAAGCTGACCACACGTTGCATACATACTGACCAATGTGGTGGCTGACCGTGGTATACATATTGATCATTATCCTGTCGATCAAAGCAATTCCAGGCACGACGTTTTCTTCCAACAGCCCTTGACTACCAATTTCATTGTGAATTTGTTTGCACATTTCAACTGCTTGCATGATGCTACATGTCCACGAGATGCAAAGCATAGGTGATTGCATCTAGAGAGAAACCATTACTCTACAAAGGTGAACATA
The DNA here is from genome assembly GCF_014529385.1 of Adiantum capillus-veneris. Lineage (NCBI taxonomy): Eukaryota > Viridiplantae > Streptophyta > Polypodiopsida > Polypodiales > Pteridaceae > Adiantum > Adiantum capillus-veneris. The sequence continues at coordinate 44,462,721 of NC_140945.1, forward strand.
ACCTGATGCTTCTTGGGTTTGTCCCTCTTGAGCGAACCTTGTGGTCAATTTGGAGGTTGTAGCTTTGTCCAAAAGCCTTGCATGTATGAAGGGATTGATTATGCAAGCATTTTGCTCTTCACCTATTGAAATGCCATATTTAGTCCACATATTTTCAAAATACAATTGGCTAGTCCCAGTGTGACTATAGTTAGCTGAGCACAATAAGAAAAGTCATTGGATATAGAGAGATGTCCTACTATTTCATCCATCCAAAGTAGTCAAGAGCTTCCTTGGCTCGCCCTCGTTGGGCATATCCTGTTGAAGTGTATTACATATGAATGTATCTATAAAGAAGCTCTCACTCTCCATGTGCTGAAATCACCCTACAACCCAGAGCTTCATGCAATCAATACACTCCAAGAAACAACATTTAACGCATGAAGTTCATCAAGCACTTGATATACATGAAGCACATCTGCAAAGAGTGTCTTGTTGAAAATTTCCCAAAAAGAGCCTTATGCTTCTTGGTACAACCCACGTTGGGATCAATGCATCCTAGGAAACCCATCTTGGATAGAAAGCTCATAAAAAACTATTTGTGGTCTCCAAAGTAAAGATGTTGACCAAATTGTTGCAAACACAATGTTTTTTCAAAGGTGTCAAATGAGTTTTTTTTTTGCCCTAATTTGCAATAGGTTATTTGAAATACTTAATCCGCATTCAATCAAAAGAGCCCGGCCTTGCCTTGACTGGGACTAATCCTACAATCCTTGCATTCAAAGACACCATATCCAGAATAGGAAGCATATTAGGGATGCATCTCTGCGTCATTTTTGCCATGGCCATTTCAGCCTTTTTTGATGAGCCGATGAAATGGGAGAATCATCTCATGTAGCCCTAGCATGGAAGGTAGAACACACTCCAAATCCACCTTCTAAAATGCGTAGCAACGAATTGCACTACCAAACGTTTCATGAAAACTTTATTTTTGAGAAACTCTCCACTTGTAAAAATACCCATGTAGCACTAATACTAGAAAAAATATTCATCCATAGATTCAATGGCACAAGTTCCGTTGGATACAACAGTTTTTGGACTCATTCACCGCACTGCAAAAAATACACGTTCTTGAAACAAGTAGGAAAAGATATAAATAACTTATACCTCTATTGTGCATGCCACATTTAAAAATAAGGTTTTGTTAATTTATTTTTTCTTCCATTGCTTGCCCCTGACTAAGTTGATCCTTTATTAGTAATATGCTTACTTCTTCAAGTCCAAAAAAATAAAAAATACACTGTCTTTCACATGGCTTGCTTAAAGTTATTGTCCTCTCATAAATTCTTGATATGGTAGTCTGCTTTTTAAAATGTATATCCTTTTAATTTCCATAGTCTTTCCAATGTCTTTGAAAATGTCCACTAAGTTGATGCTTTATCACTAGTATGCGATTACTTCCACTTTAAAATAAATCAAAACTACGTTCTCTTCCACATGGCACACTTAATATTAACGTCCTCTCATAAATAGTTGATGTATTCATTTGTTTTGAAACTTTATATCTGTTAAATTTTCACATCCACTCGAGCATACCTCTCCATTAGGCCAACCAAGCAAGACTAGTTTCCCATTAGCCTATGGGCTACTCGTGCCCTATTTTATCATGTTGTGGGGCTTTATGCTAGGGTCAAGCAGCTTGTCAGTAGCCCTTGTGTGCTGGGGTGGGTGGCCCTTATAGAAGGAAGCCCCTTGCATTATTAGAGGGTAGCCTTACCAGTTTTTTGGGTAGCCCACAAGCCCTCTAAGACTAGGAATTGGGCAATAGGTCTCAATACCTTGCATTTTCCTCACGACAACCTTACAAAGACTACATGGTGATGCAGGGGCACAACACCTCATCAAGTGGTGCGCATCATGGAGAGGAGAGATCCTAGATTCCTTAGAGGGAAGCCACATTTTGTGTGGTGTCAGCATGCTGCTTGGTCTCACCATATCAATGGTAGCAAAGCGAGAACCACAAATACTAATATGTCAATCCGTGGGATTTAGTTCTGACTAGTGCATGGTGGCTATGAGAGGTTTTTAATCCCTTGAAAAACCGAGTCACAACATACTACTCTCAAGAATCAATCTCTAGCGAGCGTCGCTAGTGAGTGTCGATCACGAAAAGTGAATCTTCCAACCACAATTACACATACGTCTAAGCTAAAGTGCTTCAAACTGAATCGAACTTGATAACAAGGTAGATAAGTCCAAAATAGAACTTCTATATGGTCTCCAATCTTCCATTTGGTAATAAAAAAATCACACCTATTATGAATGACCTATTTTAGCACGTCAGTTTTGACATTTAATACACTCAATAGCTTCCAAGTCTAAGGGAGCACTATCATCTCTTATGCTTGGAATTCCAAAGAGATGCATAAATCAATCGAAGAACGCCACAATAGCACAGAATATGGCCACGCCAAAAACACAAAAACTTTGCAAGACTTTGAATTGAAGAGCTTTCACTTGTGATCGCAATGCAAGTCGTGGATCTGCAATAACACAAGGGAGATAGAGCATGAGAAGCAAAAGGATAGAACAAGTACTTAGAATGACAGAGCGCTCACTTTCATTATCCAAACCTCCGATTTAATTCACAAAAGTTGGCCTTTATACTTTGCCAGAGAACTAGTCCTTTGGCAAATATACTCATAAAGCTAGCAAACTAAGTGCCCCGGCACTTAACTTACAAGCTAAAATCCATTAATCCCAATCTAGTTAGTAAAGGCTTACATATACATCCAAAAAAATAAGAATTATAAATGTGAATTCTTCTTATACATTCAAGCATGTAAATATGTATTTGATCTTCTTTCTTTGTAGTGATGAAATATGTTATATACAAACTAGAATTTAGAAATTTTCAAAAAATTATGTATCAATTTATTTTATATGTGATCTTAAGTGCTAAAATTCACACCTCTTCAATCAAAGAGTTTTGATCTTGATACTTGTTTTGTCCATGACATTGGACAATTTTCTTGACCTTTTCTAGTGCTATGTTATTCATTTCCTTTTGGCACTTTGTAATGCTCTTCAAAATTGGTTTTGATAACGTGTCCCATTTTTCTATTTGTTTCTACAAATTGTTGTAGCATGACACCATATCAAAAGTGCAAGATGATGGCACAAGAGGATGAATTTCCTTACGTGTAATTATCAAGGATAATTTGTGCTTCTATATGAGTCGTTTCTTTGAAGAAAATACATGCATTGTTGCTTAATATTTTAATTATGTATTTTGTAAAGCCTGCAAAGCATTATAATTTGTTTGGATCAAGTTGATGTTGTATATTTTATATCTACTTTAAAATATAGAGCATATTGTAAAATATTTATGATAGAACTTTGAAATATGAAAATAGTATTTTTTACACCCATCCATAAACTCTCACAATGTTTCTTTAATCTCAAAACCCTCTATATACTCGTTGTGTTCATAAACTACCATACCTGTAAGTTTAACTTGTGAATTGAAAAGCTGAAACCTTTTATTTTTTCCTTAAAGTAGTTTGTCTTCTTTTTCTTGTTCAACTCGTGCCTTTTTGAAAATTTACTTGAAAATCTAAAAAAGACAAATACATTATAGTAATTTCTTTTGTTTTGATATACCATTTATAAATTCTGACTCCATCTCCATGGTCCAAACTTCTTTCAAGGTCCGTTTCAGCTCCTTATATTTTGCTTTGCGTTCAATTTTTGTGTCTGAATATTGTCCCGTTATCTTTCTTTTATGCAGTCCATTGCATCCACTTTCATCAAGAATTGAGTTTTATTTTCCATCGTGGGTTTTGATGTTTTTATTTTTATGTTATAAGACTACATTGATTAGTTTGTAAATTTTTTTGACCATTATCGATCCTGAGAATTTTGGTTTCGATTCCTTAAAGTTTGATGACATCGCCTGCATCTTTTCCTCTACCTTCTTTTGCACTTTCTCTTCACCCTCTCTACGTTGTTTTTGTCTCCAAAGATCATATCGTTTGAGTTGATCTTTTTTGGAATCTTTTGTTGGCCCGCCAATTTTGTTTAACCCATTGATATCTCTCTGTTTATTTCCCTTATCTTGTGCCGTAGTTACTACTTGAACTGGAACTATGGGTTCCTCCTCTGAGGAGCTACTTGGCACAAATTGAACTATGTTTATGGTTGTTTTTTCTTTATTTACTGGATTCCCAGGACAATCTTTTGGAAAATTTCCGTCTTTACAACCACATGCTCCACAAAATGCCTCTATAGGTCCCACATTCTTATTTGGTTTGGGATAGTCATTTTTCCAATGGTCATTTGCTCCGCAGTTATGTCAATTTTTTAATTTTGGTTTTGGCATTGGTTTGATCATGGAAGATCTAGCTCCCTGGTTTGCAATGAAGTAAACAGGTGTCATCTCTGGAGAGGTGAGGAGAGAAGAAAGACACGAGCACTAATTGCAATCTCCCCGCGTGCAAGAGTGAGCATTTTCCTCTTGCACGTATTTATTTATAGATTCTTCAATGCTAGAAAATGAATACACATTGACCGGCCGGGCATAAATGGCTATAGCTCGTAATGACCACTTGACTAATAAATATACATATCCCTTATCCACAAGATCATGTGCATCAGCAATCTCCTCAAGTGTAGGCTCTGGTGGGACATCTGCCTCTATGATTAGTGCACAAGCATCATTAATTAGTATAGAATTTGTCATGATATCTATCTCTAATGGCTCAATAATGATCTCTGGTGTATGAACAATCTCAATAGGCTATACATCCTTTGTACAACAAGTAACATCCTCTAGAATAGTCACTCTAGGTGTCTTTATGGTATTCTCTCTGGTATATTTTTCCTATCATCAATATGAGCATTCATCTCCTTTATCTCAATCACTCTAGATCTCAATTGATTAAATGTGCTCTGTGGCAAAATTGGTCTATGTGATGGAGATTTGGGAGGTGACCTAGTAGGGAAAGTTTATCTAGCAAATGTGTGTGGACTTTACATGGTCATCATTATAAGATCTTGGCCATGCCATGAAGAATAGGGCACTTCAATCATAAGGGAACATCTAATACCAAATATGTCCCTATAAATCCTATCATGAGGATCTCTTATCAGATTTACCATAAGGCTCATGGCTAGCTCAAAACGTCCTGTGGTATGCTCTCATTGGTAAGTGGACATAGATTGAGTTGAGATTCCTCCCTATACCTCATGTATATACTACTAGGTACTATAGTAGTACCACTTATGGACACATTCACATCTAAGTGGGAGATTGTTGGGATAAAGGTGGTGTGCCTCTTATTCTTACCGCATGCGCTAGAGGCATCCGATCCCCCATCACTTGTGCATACATTATTTTTACTAGATAGAAGAATAAGGGGCTCTCTCACATATTATTGTGGTGAGTTGCTCCACCCACATCCTAAGTTGTCTCTCTCTCTCTCTCTCTCTCTCTCTCTCTCTCTCTCTCTCTCTCTGCGCACACACCGCATTTTCACACCCTTCATCTGTGCGCATAGTAACTCTGGTGGTGTAATGGAATCTGGCTCTTGTGCTTCATATCAGCCCTCACCTAGACGGTTTGGATGATGTGAATCCTAGACGTGATCTAAGTCATATCGATTGTGTACACTATAATAGGTACTTCACATTAGCGAGGCTCGCAGTGCAACGCTCAAAAGTGAAAATCCACGGCGTCGCTATTTTATTTTGTTACATAGCGACGCCCATAGCGACAGCGATAGGGGTAAAAAATAAACCGAGAGCACCAGAAACTCAGATCTCAGATCTGAGTTTCGGTGCTCAAGCGAAAGAGGTAACCCATGCTCTCCCTCTCTCTCTCTCTCTTTCTTCTCCACACACACACACACACACACACACACACACACACACACACACACACACACACACACACACACGAGGAGAGGAAGGAGAGCCAGGTATGCTCCTTCCTTCTCCTCTCTCTCATGTTCCCTTCCCCTCTTTCTCTTCTCTCCTTCTGTCTCTCTCTCTCTCTCTCTCTCTCTCTCTCTCTCACACACACACACACACACACACACACACACACACACACACACACACACACACACACACACATTGTGTCTTTGAGAGAGAGAGAGAGAGAGAGAGAGAGAGAGAGAGACAGAGAGAGAGGAGAAAACAAAGAGAAAGAGAAAGAGAGAGAGAGAGAAAAAACCAAAGAGAAAGAGAGGGGGAGAAGACGGAAAGAGAGAGGTAAGGGGAGAAAACAAACAGAGAGAGAGATAGATAAAAAAAGTAGAGAAAATATGAAATGAAATGTTATATTAAGATTTAAGATTAGGTTAGATTTAAAATTACATTTAATTAAAATTAGGTTATATTAAGATCTAAGATTAAGTTAGATTATATATTTAACTTATATTCAAAATTTATGCTAAATTTAAAATTAGGTTAGATTTAAGATTAGGTTAAGATTTAAATTATATTTAAAATTAGGTTAAATTACATTTAGGTTTAGGTTAGATTTATGTTTATGTTGAGTTTAAGATTAGGTTAGATTTAGATTTACGTTAAATTTAAAATTAGGACAAGTTTTAAGGTTAGCTATGCTAGATTTAAGCTAGATTACATTTAGGTTTAGGATTTAAGATTGGATTAGATTTATGTTTATGTTGAGTTTAAGATTAGATTAGATTTAGATTTAAGATTAAATTATATTTAGATTTAAGTTAGATTATATTTACATTCAGGTTAGATTTAAGATTAGATTAGATTTAGGTTTATGTTGAGTTTAAGGTCGATTAGATTAGATCCAGATTTATGTTAGATTTAAAATTAGATTAGACTTAGGTTAGATTTTAGGGCATGTCAATGAAGGCTTTGCCCAAAAAGCAAACACTAGTTACACAACAATATGTATATTCCCATCAAAATCTGACACCTATTAACTCACCCACTAACCATGTTCAATTAGCTCAAAATCACCATATGTTCAATTAGGTTAGATTTAAGATTATATTTTGGATTTAGTTTTTATATTAAAGTCTATCTTCGGGATTACAAAAAAAATTTAGAGTTAGGCGAATGGTGATCCCTCTCTTCCTCTCTATGGATGTGACCTTAAGTTGGAAAGCTTTCAACGACATGATACTCAGATTGGAGGCCAACATGTAATGTGCGAAGTAATCCCTCGAACAAAGATCTGCTGTGAAGAGATGTTATGATGCTGTGAATTGCTACAGCTAGAGAAGAGGCAAATGGGTTTTGTCCACTACATCACTATCATGTAGACGTGGGTGTGTAGATTTCTCGTATCCATAAATATAGGCATTGACCAATAAAGACGAGATTATAACCCGGGGGTTCTGATCTCCGTGTACCTCTAGACCAAGGTGTGCGGGGATCAGACATGACTAGAGAATGTGAGGTAGTTTACAGTGCGAACAAAGAAAGAGAGAGAGAGAGAGAGAGAGAGAGAGAGAGAGAGAGAGAGAGAGAGAGAGAAGATGGAAGATTCCAATTTAAGATTAAATTTATGTCCAGGTTATAAGGTTTTTACATTCATTATGAATAGTGACGAGGATGTGGGGCCATCCAACCGAAACACCTGTCTCTCAACAAGGATCTTATGTCCTTGTAATCAATGCAAGCATGCTGTGCGACGGACAAGATGTGTTTCTTTACAACACGTTCGTGAATTTGGCGAGTTTGATCCATCTATTATAGATCGATTTGTTGCCAATTATAACTCGTCGGACTCTGACGCTGACCAATAGGCACCAATCTTGCAACCCAATAGATGTGTTCGTAGGCGCTTTGGTCAAGCAGCTTACATGAGGCCACAAAATGTAGCCTTTGACACCTCGGAGGATGATCATGCAGACCACATTCCCAACAAGGCAATGTTTGAGCTCGAGATCGATGACATGATCGAGACGATCATGGATTCAGAAAGGCTTATCTATGATGATATGAAAAGTGAAGCCGATACGCCATTGTATGATGGAGCACGTGTGTTTAGATTGAAGGCGCTCTTGGTTCTTTTCAACATGCAAGCAAAGTTTGGATGGAGTGACACTAGCGTTACAACGCTTTTCAGGTGATCTATTACAATGTGTTTACTTCAATAAAAAACTCTAGATGTATAATGATATGATAGATCACTTACACAAGTGTACCGCATTTTTTTCGCTGTGTACGGAAGATGACGGAAGATCTAGAGGCTAAAATCAACCTATTTTGCATGCTTCACAATCCAGTGATGCAAAAGTGGATTTCACAATTCGAGGATGCAAAGCAAGAGCGACAGAGGGCACGAATTGAGTGGAGACGGGGAAGATGACCGCAGATGCATTATCCGGCGGGTCTGGATAGCCTACCAACATTCATGAGCTTAAGATGGTTGCACAACCAATTGAAAAGCGCACAACAGTGCTGTGAAGAAGTGACTGAGGAGGAGTGGGAGTACTCTCGGGGTTGCGCGACCAAGGTAAGTTTTCAATGTACGACTAGCGACTTTCTAGATGTTTGAACATCCACTTATAATCTTTGTTGGTTGCAGTATAAGTCATACACAACAGCATGGTGTAAAGGTCGACATTTTAGGGTGGAACGGATTGACAAAAAGCGTTTTACTCTAGATTGTGGAATCGTGGCAAAATTTGAACAGTCTAGTTGTCGACGGTCCTCTGATGCAGATCTTGTGGTGGCGCTGAGGTGGTGCCAGACGAGCATCAAGCTGCTACTCTCTATGGGGTGCATGCAGAGGATATACAAAAATAAAACGGCGGACATTTGCCTAAACGGAGAGCTATATATAGACATAGGGAGTTATGCTGAGATCTATATAGACATAGGGAGTTATGCTGAGCTATGCGAGGATGAGAGAGAGACCTCTTAAAGCCATAAACATTGTATTTGAACAATTTTGCTCCGTTTTATAATATATATTGTATTCACGTGGCTTTTTGTCCATTCCTGTCTATGTGCTATACTTGAGAAATTTAAATTGTGTTTAATCCTCATTACTACCACTTCAGGTATGCTCCAGGTATGTTCTCACAAGCTGGGACACTCCATGTCTGATACGTCGACACACCACTGTGCTCCGAGTGCGATGGAGACTGAGGGTGCAATCATAAAGGAGGTGATCCGTCTCTGCTCATAGATGCTGCTCGTCCCTCCACTAGATATAGTGGATGGACGAGTAGCATCTATGAGCAGGGATAAAGCACCTCTTTTGCGATTGCAGCCTCGGTCTCCATCGCAGTACGAGTTTCATCCTTTTACAAGATACGTAGAATGCACACAGGAGACAAATTCACAAGAACTTCACATGAATCTCTCTACACAGGAATCCCTCCCCCTTTATGAGTCCTCTCTCTCTCTCTCTCTCTCTCTCTCTCTACACAGGAATCCGTCTCCCTATTATCTATAGTATAGATTATAATTTGTCCATGTTCTCTTCTCCATTTAATATTAAGATTAAATGTTCGTGTGTTTAATTTAGGTATAGATGATGATGAGTTTCTTTCTTCTTTGTCACCCCAGCAGAGGAGGTGGTACGAGGACCGTCATCGATCTGGAGCACCATCACATCGTTCCACTCCTTCATTGTCTACCTCTGTTTTGGAGCATTCAGTGCGCTACGAAGCTTCGGTGTCGACGAGACGATCTTCACACTCGTCTAGGTATCGACGCTCTAGTGGTGGCGGTGGCGGTTGTTGTGGGGATACTGCCACCGACGCCTCGACACCGGCTCGTGTTCGATGAGGCTCCTTACCTTCCCCTTCCTTGCCCGCCTCCACACTAGCCACGACATTGCCATCTAGGCCAGGTTTTTCACGGCTATCGGCCGTTCCTGGCTAGCCGCACACCACTAGATACTCCTCCGGGAGTCACCCCAGTCGACACTCCTTGCTTCGGGACCCACACTCCAGTGGAGACACCTGATGTCCGTACCCCCATTGAGATTCCGCTAGAGACCCCTACCGAGACACCTAGGTTCACACGTCACAGGCGAGAGGGCTTGCCGTACTCGGTCGACATCAGCGGCGACATCATTTTGGATGACAAAGGCAAGAAGGTGATCTCGCGCATGCGCGGTCTTTGCTCTCAGGTGTTTAGACGCTACATACTAAAAACCTGGAGTGAAGTGCCAAGTGAATTAAAAGACAGAGTCATCAGCATGCTGCATGACGAGTTTCCCATGTCAAGTCGGGATGAGCGCTTCAATGAAGACCTGATGAAGATTCGAATGCGCGAATACTGCACGCACAAGCATTCTGAAGTAGAAAAAACAATAAAGCATGTGTAGAACATACCAGATTGGTTGGCCAAAGAAGATTGGAAGAATGCGAAGTGAGCAGCGCGCGAGAATCCTGACAAGTGGAAGCAACAAAAGGAGGCAGCCAAAGCGCAAGTAGAGGCAGGGAGCTCGCACCACTTAGGGAGCGGCGGGTGGGCATCATTTGAGGCTGATTTTCTAAGTGTTTTTGCATTGCTCTTTAGGTTTAATAGTTACATCTATTTATACTTTTAAATTCTAACATAATGGATTCTTTGTATGTTTTGAACAGTGGTCAATGACAGAACGTGACTCCACACCGTACGAGTGCGAGTACGCAGGCAGAAAGGGCTTAAACGCCCTGATGGACATTATGAGTTCTCGCGGCGGCATGGTTAGTATTTCACTTTACTCTTTTACATTTATTGTATTTTAATGATAAGCTAAGAAAATAAATTGTTTTGTAATTATATGTTTATACTTACAGAAAGTACGTCTAATTGCTTTTTTTGCAGAATCCGACAGATACACCGCTTGGACGCGATGAGACGTCTGATTTAGACGACGTCAGTTTAGCCGTAGCCATACCGTAGCCATAGCTAGATAGCATTAGTTTCCTTTTTTCATAGATTGTATATTGAGATGACGTGTATATGTCTTTTTGTAACTATTGGAAAACAATGTATTTTCTCAATAATGACAATTGTGTTGTAACTATTACATTGCAAAGCTTAACAATCAAGATTTTGCCTATGGTATGTATGATTGTCATTGATTTACTTTTGTCCAATCACTTTTGTCAGTTTTGTATCTTTATTCTGGAAACAATACTATGCATGATGGAGTTAATGGTTATATTGTCTTGTGGGTGACTACTTTGGGTCTATACCTTGCACTTTCTTTCAAAGGTGAATTTGGGCTTTTCTTGGATTCATTTAGGTTTACTCTATTATTGAAACATTCAATATGGTTGATGGGTGAATGCCTTGCCACCCAAATTTTTTAACTCTCGGGCGTCGCTATAAGCATCGCTATATAAGGCTTTGCAACGTCGCTATGAGCGTCGCTATAGGAAGCCTGCAACCGTCATGTTGGAATTAGGGTTGCAGAGAAATGCACACAGCTTGGAGAAGAAGAAGGAAACTCAAGGCACACAATAGAGAGTGTGTTACTTAGTGTGCAATGGAAAGATAGATAGCCCTAGAGTGATGGGCGTATATACAATGCTCGGGGGAAAAAACCTCCTAAAGAGGGGAAAAATGCCCCGACGGCCCTAGTGTATTCACACACATCACTACCGCATGTATATGGTAACAAATCCCCCCTGGAGTGATGCTGTGAACGAGAGCTGGCACATGAGTAAAGGGAAGTGCCATGCCTTGAGGACATGATCAATCCACAAAGGGGAGTAAGCCCAAAGCTAAGCTTCAAGCTTCTCATGAGACAATGCCTTTGTGAAAAGATCTGCAAGGTTGTCCTGTGTTGGCACAGAAGCCAAGCTGATCTCTCTTGCTAAGAGCCTCTCCCTGACATAGTGGTAATGCACCTCAATGTGCTTTGTGCGAGCATGAAAAACTAGGTTCCTCGCAGCTGCCAATGCGCTTTGACTGTTAGTGTAGATAGTGTTGGCAGTGTCCTGTCCAACACCCAAATCAGCCATAAGGCGTCTGAGCCATACACACTCAACCGTAGCTATGAAGACTGCCCTATACTCAGCCTGACAACTCAAAGTGGCCATAGTAGGTTTCTTCTTGCTCAACCATGATATACATGAACTGCCAAGCATGAAACAAAAACCACTTGTGGACACTCGCGTGTCAAAACAACCAGCCCAATCTGAGTTCGAAAAAGCATGTAAGTCTGGCGGCAATGATCCCCCCTTGGGATAAAACAAGCCAAGATGTAAAGTGCCACTAAGTTAGCGGAAAATCCTCTTGACAGCCTGCCAATGCTTAGGCCCTAGGCTATGTATACATTTGTTGACCTGTGAGACTGCAAACTGAATATCCGGCCTTGTGTTGCATACATAAATGAGGCAGCCAACAACAGTTTGATAAAGAGTGACATCAGCAGGATCGCCAGCATCATGTAGACTCAACTTCAAACGTGTTTCCATGGGAGTGGCAATAGGTTTGCAATCCTCAAGTCCAAACTTACATAACAATGTCTCTACGTAACTTTTCTAACACAAGGCAATACCACCATCACACTGCTTAAATTGTATACCCAAGTAATGATGCAACAACCCCAAATATTTCATCTTGAAAGTAGCATTCAAATCAGCCTTAAATCAGTAATATGTCTCTCATTTGGTCCAGTGATCATCAAATCATCGACATAAAGAACCACAATGAGAAGTACATCACCCTCACGCTTTACATACAATGTGCTTTCTGTTAACTGTTACAAAAGCCTCGTTTGACCAAATGAGTGTCAGCTTTCTCATACCAAGCACGAGGAGTTTGCTTCAACCCATACAAAGCCTTCTTACATCTGCACACTTTGTCCTCTTGTCCTTTTATGACAAAACCGCGAGGCTGCGTTACATAAACTTCCTCAAATATGTCACCATTCAAGAAAGCAGTAACAATGTCTGATTGATGTACATCCCAACCAAAATGAGCTGCCAATGCACATAGAAAACGCACAGTAGTCATACTACAAGTGGGAGCAAAAGTCTCTTTATAATCTATGCCTTTTTGCTGTGCATAACCCTTTGCAACAAGTCGAGCCTTATGGCGATCGATCTCACCATCCGACTTGCGTTTCAACTTGTAAACCCACTTCGTACCAATGGCCTTTTTGCCAGGAGGCAAGTCACATAAAGTCCATGTGTCATTTTCTATAAGTGCATCATATTCTGATTGCATGGTAGCCATCCAATTTTCTGAATTCTGTGCTTCATCAAAAGATAGAGGCTCCTCAACATCATGTAAGCTAGACACAGCCAAAGCATAACAATCTGATGCATAAGATGCATGGCAAGAGCCTGAACGAGTACCACTAGACAAATGTGCATCCAATTTACTGTCATGCAAAGTGTGCACCAACCATTTTGGCATACCTCTAGCCTGCGCATTTTCAGCCCTTTCCTCATCAAGTACATCATGTACATCTGCATCAATAATAGGCTGATCTGTAACATTTTCAAAACCCCCATAGGATGTACATTTGCCTCATTGGAACTTACATTCGTATTTCCACCACCGAAAAGAGGCAACAAAGTGTCATAAATGTCCTTGGAGCTTACATTACTGTCTCTAGTACATGACAACAAGGGCTGAACAGAATCTTCCACAAACACTACATCCCGTGAAACCAGAATCCGTTTTGTTTGCGGATGATACAACCTGTAACCTTTTCTTTCAGCACTATAACCAACAAAAATACATTTGACAGCCTTATCATCCAATTTTCTGCGCCGTGTTTGTGGCACCAAAGCATATGCCAAACAACCAAAAACATGCATGTTCTCAATAGAAGGCTTTCTATCATGCCATGCTTTATATGGAGTAATAGACTGCAAAGCTTTCGTAGGACACTTGTTTAGTACATAAGTGGCACACATGATGGCCTCAAGCCAAAAAAAATGAGGCAAAGCTTGACTTTTGACCATACATCGTGCCATTTCCGTAAGTGACCTGTTTTTCCTCTCAGCAACACCATTTTTCTGAGGTGTATAAGGCACTGTACATTGGTGTTTTATCCCATGACTAGCCAGAAATGCATTGAATTCATGAGACATATACTCCCCCCATCGATCAGAACGGAGGGTGCCCATAGTACATTTCGAGACATTTTCAGCCATAGCCAGAAATTGTATGAAGCACATAAAAACTTTGGACTTCGCTTTAAGCGGAAATACCCATGCATGCCTGAGTAATCATCAATGAAAGTCACGAAGTAAAGGTAATTGCCCAAGGACGGAGTTTGCATGGGCCCACAAACATCACTATGCACAAGCTGCAACCTGCATGTGGCCCAAACTGAACCATCCTTTGAAAACTTAGAACGCTGCATCTTACCCAAAATACAGCCTTCACAAACATGTTTGACATGTGCTTCAAGAGGCGGCAAAGAAGCAACCATATCAGATTTTTGCAAACGCAACAAATTGGTAAAATTGAGATGACCAAAACGTGCATGCCAAAGTTTTGCATATGAAATAGGCCTTGAATCTGCAACAGCATTTGCAAAATTTTTTCCATACTTGTCATACAAAGTGAGCTTATACAGCCCACGACACAAAAGGCCAGATGCAACAATTTCATCACCAAAACTGAGATCATGAATTGTACATCAGTCATCCACAAATTTGACTACAAGTCCAAGTCTAGCAAGTGCGGATACAAACAAGATATTCTTCTTGATCCAGGTACATAAAATGCATCAACACATGTGAAAGAACTTCCATTTGCAGCAGTAAGCACAATCTTTCCAACTCCCTGACCCGGATAAGAGGCATTGTTGGCACAAGTGACTGAATTTCCATGAGGGACAGACTTGAGAGAGGTGAACAATTCACGATGTGAGGTAATGTGCTTTGTAGCACCACTATCGAAATACCACACATGTGAATCTGCAGCAACTGACAAGCATGCATCATGGACAACAGGATTGTAAGTGCACTCTATGCTAAAAGTCCATTTTGCATCAACATCAGCAACACAGTCTCCTTTCACAAAAGACTCAACAATGGCTGCATTTGTAGTGGAACCCTCTTTCTTTTTAGCCTCTTTGGCCTTCAACTTAGGACATGACTTGATCAAGTGATCATTAGCTTTACAATAATGGCAACGCATTTTCTTTTTGCCCTTATCACCAGAATTTCCAGACGAATTGCTGCCAGCAGAAGCATTAGGAACAGAATTTTTTCCACTCGCAGCAGAACCATAAGAAGTGGCTGTATTGCTATTACCACCCTTTCTCTAAGAAGCAATAAAAGCCTGTTCAACTGCACGCTGCCTAGTCTTGTTTTTTCTAGAAAGTGACTCTTGTAACAACAATGTGCATAATGCATCAAACTTGACAACTTCAGGATTTTCTTGGGTCATAAGTCTCCAACTACTAGCAAAAGTCTGGTATGAATCTGGTAAGGCATCAAGAACAGTTTGCACAAGGGAACTGTCTGAAATGACTTCACCTGGAGAAATAAGTTGCTCATTGATATCCTTGACACTAGCAAGGAAAGTGTCCATATCATCTTCTTCATGCATATTCTTTGACTCCAGCTCTTTACGCAGCAAAGCAATTTTAGCCTCATTGCGACTTGCATAAAGACCAGCCAAAATATCCCAAGCCTATTTTGCAGATTTTGCTAAACGGATGTGAGGAACAATGGTGCGCTTCACAGACAATGCAATCAATGCATGAGCCTGCACATCCTTTACATCCCAACGAGATGGTTCTGCCGTAGGCAAAACAACTCTAATAGCAGCAATCCTTGCAGCAAGACCTGCAACATCCTCAACATCGTCTACATCCTCAGAACCAAGACGTACATCAATGCCCTGCACAATATTCCAGACGCCCTTTGAAACATGAACGTGTTGCATCATATAAGCCCACATAGAGTAATTGTCCCCATCCAACCTGTGCTCATCAGCAAACATCTTGAAGACATCTATGTTATTGTCAGCCATGGTAAATGCTGCACCTGATGTGAAAACTGCCCAAAAATAGGAGAAACAGAGCGGGAACAACACGTGCTATATAGCACAAACCATAGAAGACTGTAAGGCACTTGTTATGCAAAAATCGGCACTGATAGAAATTATGCACAAAATGACAAAATTGCTTGTGCAAACCTGCATGTAGTGGAAACGGAGGCCGAAATGAGCCCGAATCAGAAATCTAAGCAGACTGAGATCTACGAGTATATCCAAAATGTTTTTCAACCTACAAACGCTCGCCAAACCTCACTCTAATCGGAGAGAGTGAGCAGGTGTGTGCTGGAGCAGCTGGCGACTAAGCTATGGAGGACGTAACCTGCTGTGATACCAATTGTTGGAATTAGTGTTGCAAAGAAATGCACACAGCTTGGAGAAGATGAAGGAAGCTCAAGGCACACAATAGAGAGTGTGTTACTTAGTGTGAAATGGAAAGATAGATAGACCTAGAGTGATGGGCGTATATACAATGCTCGGGGGAAAAAACCTCCTAAAGAGGGAAAAATTGACCCGGCGGTCCTAGTGTGTTCACACACATCACTACCACATGTATATGGTAACACGTCTCTATCAGTGTTGCTATCTGCGTTGCTATATAGTGATGCAGATAGCCACGCATATAGAGACGTTCCCGTAGCGACGCTGTTAGCGACGGTCTTAGCGATGCCAGGGACTATAAAAACCCAATGTATTTCCGTTGCTGAAAGAGTCACAAGTGTACATAACCTCTTGTAGTGGTAGTGGATATGGTTATTGGGTCTATTATAGGCTCAACATAACTACTCCTAGAAGGGGAATAGCATTGTCCACACAACAATGTATAGGTATTCTTATCATGAACGCTCCTATAGGTACCTCGTAAAAAAACCTAGTGAGATAGCACTAGCTAAATCATAGGAAGTGTACTCTCCAAGTTTGGCTATCTCTCTGATGTGCATTCTCTGATCCTCATTAGTATACAAGGGTCCAATGTCAAACATGTGTAAACATATAGTTTGAGGTGGCTCAAGGGTGTCTATGTGATCCTCAAGAAGGGTTAGCATGATACTCTCTACACTATCCTCCGGCATGTATCTATACAATGTACCAACAATTGAGAAGGTGATCTAATGGTTTTGGATGTTCTTAGGCTCTAACCATCTAGAAAATAAGTGTTTGACGGTCTTTTGGTTGAAGCTAGATATACCTCTAATGGGTGTCTACATGTATGTATACAGAAAATCTGTCTACCTCACCATGAACTAATAATATCCTATCAAATAGGACCTTAGGCTCTATGATCACAAAAGTCTATCAATCTAGGTCAAATCTAGCATCAATGAGGACCATATGAAAGTGCACTACCTAGGGTGGGTATAATCTAGCAATCAAAGAGCTATCCAAATGTTAATTTGGTGTCACTACGTGAAAACTGACTCTAAAATTGTCTCAAGAACCAAGTTGCGATCAAACATCGATCAATGTATCAAATTGGACTCTAATCATGCACAAGCATGTGATCAACGGTCAAATCAAGATGTCAAAATCTCGCACGTGAATGGTATTAAATACTGTAATCTCATCAATATCTAAATAGCATAATCTAGTCAATATCGAAGCCACAAGCAAATCTCTATAGCAAATCAGGGTTAAATGTGGTCAAGGGTGTAACTTGATCTCAAATGAAGCGAAAATAAAATAATGCGGGTGAATTGGCTCTAAAGCTTGTCAATAGACAAAATGTAGGCCAAAATCAAAATCTGTGTAAGAGCAAGGTCTATGCACGTACTTTGGCTTAAATCTGGTCAGGTCGGACATAATCTTGCAAAATTGAACTCTAAGACAAATGTGCCTGAACAAAGATGTATTGGGATGCTGATGTGTATAGGAAGCAAGGGCAAGAACGAAAGAGAAAAAGAAAAAAAGAAAAACCTTTTTTTAGTTTTTGTCCTTTTTGGAAAAAAACACAAAAAATGCAAAAAAGAGAAATGAACAAACCAAAAAGCAAAAGAACAAAAATATGCACAAAAGGAAAGATTGGCTTGTTGCAAAAAATTTATTATTTTTGGCCATGTATGAATTTTTATTGATTTTTTGTGATTTCAATTGATTTTAAGATTTTTTTCAATTTTTTGTGAATCTTCTAAAATTTTTGGTTTTTATTTGAATTCCTACTTTGTTTGGTTTTATTCGTATTATTTTTATAGGAATCGTGATCTTTTATTGTTTTTCTTTTTATGAATTTCAATTTTTTTGGGATTTTCTTGTGTTTATTTTATTTTCTTAAATGATTTTATTTTGTGTTTATTTGAATTTTTAAAATGATATTATGGAATTAAAAAAAAATATATATTTTATTCAAAACAAAAGTAAAACTAACACGAAACAACATTAAACCTAAATGAAATGGAAATGAAACTAAAATAAAATTTAAATATGAAATTCAAATAAAATAAAATTGAAAATAAAATGAAATGAAATGAAACTTAACAAAACAAAAAATTACTAATCAAAAGAAATTAAAATGAGCCAATTAAGGTGGTGTACACGTTGCAGGAGATGGCGCAGCTAGGAAATGAAGTGAAAAAAAGGGGGCAATCAATTTGGCACATACAACCGGGGGGGGGGCGGAGAGAGAGAGAGAGAGAGAGAGAGAGAGAGAGAGAGAGAATTTATCGATTTAAAATGGACACTCTAGATTAGTTGTTCATATCATGTTGTTTTGTTTTCTATTTTTAATAAAAAATAATAAAATTTAGATGCAAAATATAGCAAAAACATTATCCTTTTTTTTTCAAAATTAGGTTGCCATTTTAACTCAAAATGCAACAACAATGGATTTTTTAATCCAAAGTGCCAATCAAAATCAAATCATTTTGGGCCGTTTAAACCTTTCTTATACAATGTTGACCCAAAACTTAGTTTAAATAGCACTCTAAGTAGGAAAATTTCTGCACATTGGTAGAACCACTATCAATCATTCCATTTTGCACATCAATGTACACATATAAATTAAATTCAAACATGCACTTTAAGCACAATCACTTAACAAGAATACATACATACAATTCTATTGCAATTTTGACAACATTTTGATGCATATAGAATGCTCAAAACCATGAACCATAGAAACCAATAGTCACAAACATCCAATTTATTTTCATCAACCAAAAATGCCATAGCACATTGCTTATACATAGACATACGCTAATACACTTAAAATTTCATTAAAATTTATGCACTTAATCTTCAATCAAAACTTGCACATAAATCAACAAATAAGTGGATTCATGTACTCACATTTGCACCAAAATTGAGTTGATTTTCCACCCCAATTGACGCTTCCATCAATGTGTGTGTGTACATTTATGTGTGTCTTGGGGGTCATTGTAGCATCGGCCTAATCACAACATAGAGAGAAGCCATAGAAGGGGCTTCCTTTAATCAAACACACAACCCTACTTACTAATCACTTTGTACACATTATGCGACTGAAATTAGCCTTTACATTAATCACCCTATTCACAACCCTTAATCACACACATATGCAAGCAATGTAATTAACATGCCCACTTCACATTAGTGTGGCCATTCTGGTCCAAGCCCTCAATGTTACTTTGCATGCACACACACTAATTACACACTTTGTAGAGAGATAAAGAGAATGAAGGAAAAGCCTTCACACACCATGTCGAGTTGTGTGGCTATAAGAGATTAATAAGAAAGGGATTAGAGATCTAGAATTCATTAATACAACTTCACATACACATAATCAATGCTAAGTGGATTAACAAGAAGAAAACTAATGCATGAAACCAATAGATTCTCTATTGATTCTGAACATTGCTAGTGTCGTTCGATGCTTAAATTGATTTTGACCATGAGGTTGATAATTGAATTTGTTTCTATTAGCATATTGTCCTTATGCAACATGGTGAAAGGACATGAGTGGACCTATGTGCACGAGTTGTGTGCCGGGAAGAATACAACTCAATTGAAATGCAAATCTTGTGGCCACAAGTTCAGTGGTAATGCAACTAGAATCAAAGAGTTTTTTTTTATAGTCCCTGGCAATGTTGAAAAGTGTATGGCATTGCAAAGACATATTCATGTTAGATTTCCTAGGTACTCTCGCAAAGTAGAGATGATTATTGTAGCTAAAAAGAAAGGTGGTACCTTTAAAGAAGTTTCTACGGATGTTGAAATGTCCATTGGCGATGAGGAAATGGAGCATGTGTTTACACAAGTAGCTGAGCAATGTTCTCCTCAGCTGACTCCTCTTGATGGGCATGCTTATGTGTGTCAGATGCAAGAACGTCTAGAACAACGTTTTTCTTCAGATTCTTTAGTTGGTTTTACAAAAAATAAGTTTTACAAAATATTTGTAGAATAGGACTTCTTGACTCTCCTCATGCAGTCAAGCTACACATCCTCTTTCCTTTTCCACCACTAACCACATGGCCTTCACTTTCCAACCCGCCTTTGCATAGCCTAAGAGGCTTTTCACGTGAAGAAATTTCTTTAAAGCATTGAATCCCTACCTTTGTCCACATAGCCACATAAATCATACACAACACGAACTCTTTTGTCCGCACTGGGTCTTCACACATGGTTTACAGATTCTAGCACACATATGTAAGCATCCTTGACACTTCTTTCCATGCTTTTTGGCATCGACAATTTTTTTGCACTAGCATTCTTTAGAAAACCCACCTTTCAAGGGTTAAGAAAACTTCAAAAAAATCCATTGAATCTCCAAAATTTTCCCCTAATTTCCATGTCCTACCATTTTTTGCTCATGGACTAGAAGCCCAAGTTGCAAAGAAATACCATAAGCTTGCATTCCTAGATCCAAATCAACCTATTGCTGCTGCACTTTGACCATCCCAAGATCGCAAATGGATGCCATGAAAATAAAATAAATTATCTGAACTACCTCTGTGTCAATTGAACCCGACTTCAACCTATCGTATCTTGGCAACCGCAAGTTTGATTAATGAGTTGTCAACTCCAACCAACTCCACACGATGCACAATATTCTCTAGAACCCTTGCAAGCCCAAAAACTTCATGATGGCATTCCTATCAAGGCAGTCAAATCATGCCAGATTTGGCCCCTTGAAAATTTCATCTAGCCATAACTTGCCCATCCAAATATTGATCGATAATCCAAAAATATTGGCATGCATCACAATTTGAGCACTTCAAATCTATCCACTGACATAAGATTTGACCGTATATGTTCATCTGCCCAATCCGTTGGGGATCTACAAAGTATTCCAACTTTGCATTGAGGTATCTTTCACACTGTAGCTTTGCTTGAGGAGTTGTCTGGATCGGCTCGTGAAGCATCTTTAAGACCACATTCCCAGGCACAATTCCAGCACTTGAGATACCTCACCTTGCCAAATTGATTAGAACCCATTGGAGCCATTTTGGAATAAGAAACCATCTTAGACATACATTTGAGTAACCACCTGCCTACCCACGTCCTTTGTATTGGCTCTAGCACTCTATCATGCACCTGTAGGCACCCATAGCACTACATTGTCAACTAGAACATACCAACTTTGGCTTCACAATCATAACAATGTTTTTTTTAAATCATCGTAGTTGTCACTCTCTTGATAGGCCAATGAACAAGATTGATGTTGCATACATCAGATTGTGCAAAAATACCAGTCTCACCAATGTAGGATTTTTCAATACCAATAATGATTTTATCTTTGCCTAGCTTGCCAAACTTTACAAAATCAAATGGACATACATGCATGACAACCCCTTTGGCTACTACACATGTTTTGCTTTCATCTCATAGATGAACCCTCTTACGCTTCCAAACCTCCTTGTAGCTCATTTCATCATATTGTGACTTCAATGCTCCCATTCATCATATTGTGCCTTCAATGCTCCCATTGCTTTATCAATCTTATGCATAGAAACCCCTTTGTATTGCATCTCATTTCATATGTTGTAGCAACCCAATACTCCATTTCACAATATTGTGTAAAGCATCTACCACTATCAATGCATCCATTATTAAAAATGGAATGAGTGTTTTCTTCTAAAAACACAATCAAATGACACCAATACATTGCCTTCCCTAATAAGCACACCAAAACAATATGAATTTGGGTCTATTTCACATACACTCCCAATGGCAACCTTTCAATGTAGCTACAAACATGCATACTCTATCACCATGATTAAAACCCACACCTCTAAGAAGGTTTCGACAAATATTTGTTAAAAAAACCATCACAAAGTATTTGGACAATTACATGGAAAGTTTGTCAATACAGATCTTTGTACATTAACCATATTATGACCATATGGTGCTTTGTTGTTTATGTCATTGGACAAGAAACATAGAAAAATGACATAGTATGGCCCTAGAGTGCTCTATGCAGCTGCAGCAACCCAAGGGACACCTATATTGCCTTAGGCGGGTAAACTTGTCAAGCTTTGTAGATGATTCATGGAGATTATATGTGCATCCTATGGACCTAGGGCCAAAGGGTTCTATATGTAGGTGTGAAAAGTGTCCCACATAGCCCAAAAGGTGATTAAAAAGGATACCCTATGGCCTAAGGACTGATGCATGGTTTTTAGGACCCCTTTTGAAGATGCAATAAAGGCACAGTCAGTTGTTGGGGAGATGAGGATACTCTAGTCCAAGGGATCTCGAAAGAGAAGAAAAATCTACTTCAAAAGCACCAAAGAGTAAAAAGTGCCATGGACAGAAGATACGTGGGAACGAGCTCTTATGCATGCCTACAACCTATATCTTACAGAATAGCCCATTCTAGGTGTGAATTTCTAGTGAAATTTACACGAGGATGTTTGTGTGGACTCACAGCACAGCATACTCCGTTTTCACTTTTTTATCGACAGTAAATATTTTTTACCACAGTAAATATTTTTTACCTACAATAAATATTTTTCACCTACATGGTAAATACAAATCACTTTTTACCTACAGTAACTTTTTTTACCCATGGTAAATATTTTTTACTGCACCATAAGTATTTGGTAGGTAGCAGTTCACTGTTACTAGAAGCAGTGATTGGGCATCAACAATGCAGTTACAAGAGGAGAAAAGGGAAAAATCTTATGGTAAAGGTGAGTCAACAGGGATAAAGACTTTTGAGTTGAAAAGAGACGCTGATTTTTTCAAAGAACACATGTCAAAAGAAGCCATGGTTGAGGATTTTTTTGAGAACTTGATATTCAGGAGGACCCAGCAGGTCCCCCCCCTGACATGTGCAGAACCTCCAGTTTCAACAGCCACCTTACCTGCTCTTAAATGCTGGTCAAGGCCTTATCCCCATGTGTCACAATCAGAAAAATCAGCATTTACCCTCCCCTCTCACATCACTCTAGAGAATATCTTGATGGTGACATATCAGGTGACCTCAATCTGTTGACCACCCTAAGCAAAAAGTAACCCCAATCAACGGATTTAAGCATGTTTATCCCTAATCCTAAACCCTCTCAAAAACCTATATAAGGAGGCCTTCTCTCACTCAAAACCAACACTTCACCCCCTTCACCAAGCAATGAATCTATGACGACATTGCTCACAACGAGGAGCTATGGATGGAGCTCTACTCTCTCTCCCTCTCTCTCTCTCTCTCCCTCTAGTATGCTACATTACTAGCCCTAAAACCTAAATAAGGAGTCTTCTCTCATGCTCCATGGCCACCATCCTCGCCATCATTCTCTAAGGTATTGATGTGTTGCTAGTAGGATCATACCTACTTGTTGGGTTGATTGTTTTTGACAAGGGATTATGCCATCCTTGGCTTGCTTCTCTATATCCTTGTTATGTATGATCAGATGCCGTTGTATTGTTAAGCTGATGTCTTGTGTATATATATGCTACATAAGGTCCCTAAGCTTCGTTTCTATGTGTTTTGCCATATGTTTTGATGCCATCATAATGCCAGAAGTCTCACTTGCCTATGTGCACTATGTGTGAGGTCCCTAAACCTTTTAATTTAGGGTGGTGCCCCCTTTGTTTTGTTCTTTGCTTGTTTGCATGAGGCGTGGTTTGTGGAGTGTGCACGAGTACAGAGGCCACCCGATTGCACTGCTCTTTTTCCCGCTATCATTTTGGTGCCCCCACGGAGGAGGGCTACACAGACCTTCAGTTCACAAGCAATGAAGATGTGCAATCTACAACATGGACGAATGGCGTGAGGAGTTTGCAAATTGGACAACAGAAGAGGAGGAGGCTTTAGAGGCCTTAAAAGCTTTCATCGAGGTCTTGTTACCAGGTTGCAGTGTCATTGAAATTCAAGAAGTAAGTTCTTCTACATGCCTTGTTCGTGATCGTCGCCAACGAAGGAGAGTAAGAAGAAGAGCTTGATATACCTCTCCTCTCAACCTATGAGTGCTCCAGAAACCTCCAACGCACACTAGCTTGAAATATTCTACATCAACATACACGAAGGTACTGTGACACACATTAAGGGAAGAGAAAGCATCACCAGACCTCTCTTTCCTGAGGAGCCGACTAAGAGGAGGAAGATCACCTCTACACCTAAGTGGCCCAAGGCCGCAGCGCGTGCTCAAGCGTAAGGTAACATTTGGCTTAATCTCATTAATAAGGGATTACATGACCACTACAGGCAAGAAAAAGGCTAGTGAGCAACCAACTTCAACCTCCAACTTGCAACCACGACTCTCACCCCTAAATCCTCCTGAAGCAAAGAGGCGAAGGCTTGCCTACAAGATTGCCGCCCGTCTGCGAGTGCTCCCAGTGCACTTTGTGAATCCAGACACCACCAATCCCAAGCCAACCTCCTGTCTGCGTGAAGATCACTTTGGATATTGTCCAAAGTGCTTTGGAGACCGGGTGAAAAGCCTCCCTGCCCTACCTTTGCTGCTGATTTTCAAGAAGTTATCTCAATCTAAGGAAACTATCTTAGTTGATGATGTGCTGCACATTAATGGTGTCACTTTCATTCGTCATGCTGATTATGGTAATAGCATCCAATTTTTGCTTGCTAAAAGGCTCATCATTGTACAAAGTGTTGCCATCACGCCTTACGTCTTCACAGATGCATCAGGAAGAGTCGAAGTGATCCGAGGTGCTGACCTTCTGTGGCTGATCAGGCTCATTGGTCCCAAGGTGGTGCAACTAAGCTAGGCTCTTGTGTGTAAGTATGGTTGCCAATAATGAGAATGATGATCCCCGCATGTTTCCTTTCCATTTTGTGCATCATATCCGTGTGAATATTTGTATTGATAGAAAAATCTTTTATCAGCAAAGAATAGCCCTGTTGTTTGGAGCCGAGAGACTTGGGGAAATCTTGCGCTCTCCTCATCCTGTCATTCTACCCTTACTAGACTATTACCATTCCTTTGATGTGTCGATCTTCATCCTATTTTGAGCTAAGTTGTGCTAAAGCTCCAAATTGTAATTACCATACTCTATTTTAAAATAAATTGGAGCTGTTTGTGTAATTGTTTACTCTCTCACTTATGGCCTTCCCTAATTTTTATGGTAAGCTTGGGGAGGTTGCTCCAGACTTTTTGGATAATTTGGAAATGGCCTTTCTGGTATCGGGAAGGGATGACGAAGCTACTAAGTTAAGGGCCTTTCCTTTGGTCTTGAGGGAAGGTGCAAAATTATGGTATCAAACTTTGGCACCTGAAGAAAGAAGAGACTGGGAGTCCTTAAAGATGGCCTTCATCAAAGAATTTCACCACCATGAGCCTCCAGAGGAGATATGGAGACAGCTCTTAGAGCTACGCCAAACATCACCCAATGACTATAGAAGCTATGAAGGAAAGTTTTCCAACCTGTGGGAGAAATGGTGTGCATCACTAGGTGAAAGAGAAAGGGCGCCAGAATGCCTAAAGAAGGACTGTTTCCTGGCAGGGCTTTACCCCATCCTTCGAGAAAAGGTAAAAGGTAAATTCCCAGATACCTTTGATAAAGCTATGACTTATGCAAGGGAGAAGGATAGGAAGTTAAAATTCCAAGCTCAACTACAAGGGGGAATGGAGCCTCCACCGCTAGCTCAACCTACGGCAAGGGTAGTAGCAGGGACAGGAGCAACAGACCAAGAGTCCTCTCAACAAGAATTACTTCAACAAATCACCAATCAACTAGAGAGCCTGTCCATCAATCTGGTTCAAGGTGTAAGGGCTCCCCAACCAGGAAATGAACGAAATAGACAAGAAGGACAAAGGCAAGCACGTGAGTACATTTGCTACAACTGTGGAGAGGTAGGTCACGGCATATATTATTGCCCCCATCCACGACGCTATCAAGGAAATGGTAATCAAAGACGGCCTCCTCGCCAGCAAGTCACTCCTCCTCGAGCTAGGCCACTAAATGGACAAAATGCACACGTGGCTCCACCAATCCAAATATTGAGACCCCCTCCTCCACCACCACAAGCACCAGCAGAGATCCCTCCACTACCATCGGGAGGGGAGGACAGGGCTGTCTCTGTCATAAGTCTTGACAATGGTAAGGATAAAGGGAAAGAAAAAATGGAGGAAGTTGTTGCCATGCCAATAAAGAGAGTTAGGAGACAAAGAACTAATGAAATGGAAGCTTCAGAGCCGGGTAAAGGGAATGAGGGTTCCTCCCAAGTGATAGGAGACAAGAAAAGGAAGAGTAGGTCAAGGAGGCACATAGGAGTAGAAGACTTTCCACTTGGGGTAGGATCCATACCTTACGACCTGGTAGCAGATGTGAGTAAGCAAGGACCAAAGATTTCATGGCAGCAACTCCTCCACCTTTCCCCAAAGATGCGTAGAACCTGGTCTAAGATGGTCAGCACCAGGAGGGCTAAGGCAAAGTCAGTTGGGTCTATTAGTGCAAGAGGCATGAAGGATATCGTGCCAGTCATTGATGCAGAGATTAAGAGTCAGCGAGTCTTCAATGTGTACATAGATGGTGGAGCCGAGATTTGTGTTATGACAGAGAAATTAATGCACAGGTTGGGTTTGGAAGTAAACGAGCAAACTTCCTTACAAGCTAAGATGGCAAATAATGTAAGGGTGGCTTGTGTGGGAAAGGTTAATGGAGTGAAGGTTTCAGCTTTTGGTGTGGAAATCTCAATTGATGCTTATGTGATCCCAACTAAGGGGGAGGGCTATCCGCTAATCCTTGGAAGACCTTGGCTTATGGCTATGAAAGCTAGGCAAGATTGGGAGACAGGTTCCCTTGAGTTGCGACCAAATCATAAGGTAGGTGGCAAGCAACAAAAAATTGTGTATGACATGAAGCAGGGTAGACAACAAGACCTAGAGATGGAGACTTCTATGGATGAATGGAGCACAAGCAGCTGCTCTTCATCTGAGGATGAGTCATCTGAGGAGGATGCTAGCTCTTTGGAAGTCATGGGTATAATACCGTGAAACCCAGAAGGAGAAGGTGGTCAAGACTCTCTAAACAAGGAAGAAGCCACAGGCTTAGAAGAGATGCTAGCTAAGGACCTACTAGAAGAAGAGAGAAACCCTATTTGCAGGTACTAAAGAAGCATGCTGGCCTCTTTATAACTGATTACGAGCACATTAAAGGAGTGACGGTAACCCAACACCATATCCAATTAAAGGAAGGTGCCAAACCAGTGGTGCAAAGGCTAAGGAGATTAGGGAAGTGAAACAAGATGCACTCTTAAAAGAAGTAAAAAGATTACTCAAGGCAGGATTTATCTACCCAGTGGAAGATTATGAGTGGGTGTCTCCAGTTGTGGTAGCACCAAAGAAAAATGGGAAGTGGAGGGTATGTGTGGATTACAAGCCTCTAAACGCAGCCACAAAAAGGGACCATTTTCCTTTGCCTTTTCAAGATGAAATACTAAATGAAGTGGCTGGTCATGAAAGGTACACAGTGTGTGATGGGTACTCAGGCTACTTCCAAATTAGAATTGCAGATGAAGACCAAAGAAAGACTACCTTCATAACACCTTGGGGGTGTTTTGCTTATAGAGTTATGCCTTTTGGTTTAACTAATGCCCCAGCTACTTTCCAGAGGTTTATGAACTTGGTGTTTCAACCTTACTTTGGTAAGTCCATACGAGTCTTCATTGATGATTTTTGCATTTACAGCTCTAGGGAAGTACATCTGTCCAAGGTTGATGAAGGTTTCACCCGTCTGGCCCAATTGGGTGGGCAATTGAATAAAGACAAGTGCCACATAGGTGAGAGCAAGGTCACTCTACTAGGCCATGTTGTGTCTCAAGATGGTATTGAGGCTGACCCTGAAAAGGTAAAGACATTGTTAGCTTTACCTACTCCTTCAAACGTGAAGCAACTAGTCTCCTTCATTCAAAAGGTTTGCTACATGGGACGATTCATACATCTCCTTTCTCAGGCAATCTATCCTTTGCAGCAGCTCACTAAACACACTACATTGACATGGAGTGAGGAGGGTGAAAGGTGCTTTCAAGAAGTTAAAACCATTTTGAGCTCATTGCCTGTCGTCCTACAACCCACATGGGGTGAATTATTCTATGTAAATCCTAGTGTAGGTCCAGAAGCTCTAGGAGCTGTCTTGATGCAAAAAGACCCAAAGACATCTCTCATGAGACCAGTCTACTTCTCTAGTAGAGTGATGACAGCTGCTGAAAAGGGTTTCAACGCAACTGAGCAATTGGTGCTAGCTCTTAAGTTTGCAGTGGAGAAGTTTCGGGCTTACTTACTTCCGAGACAATTTGTGGTGATCACAACTGAGGAGGTTTTTCCATATGCCCTACAACACATGGAATTGTCTCAAAGAATAGCAAAGTGGGTGGTGCAGCTTCAAGAGTTTGACTACACACTACAAGTAGAGGATTTCACCCGTGCTTGTTTGGCAGATGTCCTCACACAAAGGTGTTATGAGAAGGCCAAGAAAGAGGTACCTAGTAAGGTACCGCCTATCCCGGAGCCTGAAGTTCTACTGGGAGCACACAGTCTGTATTTTGATGGGGCTTACAAGAGGACCAAAGACAAGGCATCAGCAGGCATAGTAATATTAGGTCCAGAGAAGGAGAAGATATTTGCAAAAGGGTTTCATCTAAAAGAGGTTCATTCTAACAATGAGGCAGAGTACCATGCCCTTGTTTTAGGGTTGCAATGTTGTCTTTCTCAGGGCATCACAAAGCTAAATGTTTTTGGTGACTCCATGTTGATTGTTAAGCAAATGGTTGGCGTATGGGCCTGTAAAAATGACAAATTGTCTGTTAAGATGAGGGAAGCAAAGGCCTTGTTGAAGGGTTTTAAAGAAGTTCGAGTGCACTTTGTACCTAGAGATCAAAATCGAGAAGCAGATGCCTTAGCAGGTGAAGAACTACAAACTCTCATAGTAGGTGCTATCCTTGTGAAAAGTCCTTTATACCAGGGAAAGGAGGAGCTGCATGATTTACTTTACTTTCTTGAGCATTGTGAAGCACCCTCTGGTATGAGTAAAAGTGAACGTAGGTGGTTGGCAAAAAAGGCTACCAGCTATAGCTTAGTGAATGAGGACTTGTATTGTAGAGGGAAAGATGCTGTCTTAAGGAGAGTTCCTGCATCCCAAGAGATAAAGGATATTTTGTTTAGTTGTCATGAAGGTGTGTGTGGTGTCCACTTTGCACAAGAGATTACTAGCAGAAAGATTTTACAAGCAGGGTTCACGTGGCCAAGCCTCCATCGAGATGTACAACATTGGTGCCGCACATGTGAGGTTTGCCAAAAAGTTGGACCAAGGCGTCTTACCCATGAAAATCAGCATCCAATCAAAACCTATGGGCCATTTGAAAAATGGGGGATAGATGCAATAGGGCCACTACCTTGCACTCAATCAGGGAAGGAATACATCATTATAGGGGTGGAGTACATGACCAGATGGGCAGAAGCTCGTCCCACAAAGCGCATCACAGCCAAGGACGTGAGTGATTTCATTTTTGAATGCCTTTGTTTCCGTTTTGGCACACCTTTGGAGATTCTCTCGGATAGGGGACCGGGATTTCGAGCTGATTTAGTCGGGCAATTGATGAGCAAGTTAAAAATCAAGCGCAAGCACCCTACACCATACTACCCTCAGTGCAATGGTCTTGTGGAAAAGGTAAATGGTCTTATATGTAAAATCATCACTAAGCAAGTGCATTTACATCCTAAGGCATGGGACAAACACCTAGATGCAGCACTTTGGGCCTACAGAACATCCTTTAAAACATCCTTGGGGTATACACCTTTTCACTTGGTTTACGGGCAAGAGGCACTATTGCCTATAGAAGTGGAGCTAGCGAGCCTCCGAGTTCTAAAAGTACATCAAGAGGATAGTCAAGAGAAGCAGGTGGAAGGAAGAATCATTGATTTGGAGAGGTTAGGGCTAGATCGAGAGTCAGTAGTGAAGTACTATGCAGCCCAGGCGGAGAAGAAATGAAAGAAGTTCAATCGCAACCTTGTCAAGAAAGGTATCAAGGAAGGTTCTTTAGTGCTCAGATACAACAATCGCTTTGATCGCAGGAAGGATGGTAAGTTCTTGCTTAAGTGGGAAGGCCCTTTTGTAGTGATACAGAGGTTCTCAAATGGTAGTTACCAACTAGGTGACCTAGATGGTAAGGTACATCAGACCCCGGTAAATGGTTGGCGATTGAAGGCCTACCAATGTCGTCTTTCACAGCCATATGCTTGTGAAATCAATGCTAAGGATGGTTCAGAGGAGAGCTCATCATATTCGAGCTCCAACTAAGGTAACAATCATGTACATAGTCGTTTCAAAAAAAAAAAAAAAAAAAAAAAGGGAAAAAAAGAGAAGAAAAAAAGAAAAAAAGAGAATGCTACCAGTGAAAGCGGATATTGACAATGGATGGGGTATGGCTTTCAAGGGTCTAGGAGACCAGTTGTTAGTCATGGATGGATACAATTATTCATCAGAAAGGACTAAACAGGGTGCATCAGCCAAGAAAGCAGTAACATGGCAAATTCAATTGGTACCAGGTGGGTAAGTATTCAAGAGAACCCTATTGTAGCACAACCACAGCTAGAGGCATCAAATACCTCTAGCTTAAGGGGGAGGGCTATATGATGCATGGTTTTTAGGACCCCTTCTGAAGATGCAATAAAGGCACAGTCAGTTGTTGGGGAGATGAGGATACTCTAGTCCAAGGGATCTCGAAAGAGAAGAAAAATCTACTTCACAAGCACCAAAGAGTAAAAAGTGCCATGGACAGAAGATACGTGGGAACGAGCTCTTATGCATGCCTACAACCTATATCTTACAGAATAGCCCATTCTAGGTGTGAATTTCTAGTGAAATTCACACGAGGATGTTCGTGTGGACTCACAGCACATCATACTCCGTTTTCACTTTTTTTACTGACAGTAAATATTTTTTACCACAGTAAATATTTTTTTACCTACAGTAAATATTTTTCACCTACATGGAAATACAAATCACTTTTTACCTACAGTAACTTTTTTTACCCATGGTAAATATTTTTTACTGCACCATAAGATTTGGTAGGTAACAGTTCACTGTTACTAGAAGCAGTGATTGGGCATCAACAATGCAGCTACAGGAGGAGAAAAGGGAAAATCTTACGGTAAAGGTGAGTCAACAGGGATAAAGACTTTTGAGTTGAAAAGAGACATGCTGATTTTTTCAAAGAACACATGTCAAAAGAAGCCATGGTTGAGGATTTTTTTGAGAACTTGATATTCAGGAGGACCTAGCAGGTCCCCCCCTGACATGTGCAGAACCTCCAGTTTCAACAGCCACCTTACCTGCTCTTAAATGCTGGTCAAGGCCTTATCCCCATGTGTCACAATCAGAAAAATCATCATTTACCCTCCCCTCTCACATCACTCTAGAGAATATCTTGATGGTGACATATCAGGTGACCTCAATCTGTTGACCACCCTAAGCAAAAAGTAACCCCAATCAGCGGATTTAAGCATGTTTATCCCTAATCCTAAACCCTCTCAGAAACCTATATAAGGAGGCCTTCTCTCACTCAAAACCAACACTTCACCCCCTTCACCAAGCAATGAAGCTATGACGACATTGCTCACAACGAGGAGCTATGGATGGAGCTCTACTCTCTCTCCCTCTCTCTCTCTCCCTCTAGTATGCTACATTACTAGCCCTAAAACCTAAATAAGGAGTCTTCTCTCATGCTCCATGGCCACCATCCTTGCCATCATTCTCTAAGGTATTGATGTGTTGCTAGTAGGATCATACCTACTTGCTGGGTTGATTGTTTTTGACAAGGGATTATGCCATCCTTGGCTTGCTTCTCTATATCCTTGTTATGTATGATCAGGTGCCGTTGTATTGTTAAGCTTTTGTCTTGTGTATATATATGCTACATAAGGTCCCTAAGCTTCGTTTCTATGTGTTTTGCCATATGTTTTGATGCCATCATAATGCCAGAAGTCTCACTTGCCTATGTGCACTATGTGTGAGGTCCCTAAACCTTTTAATTTAGGGTGGTGCCCCCTTTGTTTTGTTCTTTGCTTGTTTGCATGAGGCGTGGTTTGTGGAGTGTGCACGAGTACAGAGGCCACCCGATTGCACTGCTTGTTTTTCCGCTATCAAGGGCCATTGGGTGCTCTATGTCAGTGTGTGAAAGGAAACCTTTTAAAATCCAACAAGCATCACAAAGGGGCACCTTATGGCCTTAGGACCGGTTAATTTTCATAGGTGTTTCATGAAGGGTACATATACATTCCTCAAGGTTACCTCACACTGTGTATATATGTAGGTGTTTTTTGATGAGTATATATAAATCTTATGTCCTTAGGGCTATGGATGCTAATTTTTTCTAGGTGTTTTTTGATGAGCATATATACATCCTATGGCCTTAGGGCCATAGAAGACATATTTAGGAATTTTGGGAATTATTCGAGTCCCATTTTTTAAAATGATATTTAAAATTGGAGCCTTTTTTAATTAATTTTGACTTGATGGTTGTTTGTGTGGAGCTTTGTGCCATATAAAAAAGAGTCACAAGCACATGAACAAGGGGCTCAAACTTAAGTTCAACCCTCACTTGGTGTTGTTGCTTCCTAGTAAATATAAAAGTTGTTTGGGTATATAGTGGGCATGCATCTCAAATCAAGATATCCATTTTTTGATAAAAAGGGAAATAAGGTCAATGTTTACTATTAAATTTTATAACCTCTTGCTAGGCATTGTGCTTGAGCCTCATGGCCCTTATGTGTCCCCATTCCATGCCCCTTTGTCTAAGCTAACTCCACCTCTTTTTAAGTAGTTTTGTGGGTACATAAGTGGCATGAGGCTAGAGATACCACCATGCTCAAGGTACCAATAGGACATGATGATCACACTCATAATTTGAGCCTCCATCTTGCTATAGGTATGTAAGGAGCATCCACCTTGCTATAGGTATGTAAGGAACATGACTCAATGATCAACCTTGTTTTAAGTACATATGAAGCAACACAAGGCTGGAACTCTTTGCCTTGGTCTAGGAAATGAAGGGGTAAGTTCAAGCCCCCACCTTGATCTAGGTATGTTAAGAACATGAGGCTCAAACATATGTTGAGCCTTATGTCTCATTAATACCTAAATCAAGGCTGAAGTTCAAACTCTTGCAGCTATGGCTCAAACTTAAGTTCTTGCTCATACTCTAGGTATGTAAGGGGCATGAAGCTCAAACTTGAGGTCAAGCAATCACCTTGTTCTAGGTATATAAGGGACATGAGGCTCAAACTTAAGTTCGAGCCTTTGCCTTGCTCCTAATTGATAGGTAAAAATTTGAGACTCCATCTTGTCCAAAGTTAGAAAGAGCATGAGGCTCGAACTTAAGTTTGAGCCTCTGCCTTGCTCCAAATTTATAGGTAAAGTTTTGAGCCTCCATCTTGTCCAAAGTCAGAAAGAGCACGAGGCTCGAACTTAAGTTCGAGCCTTTGC
Organism: Adiantum capillus-veneris; assembly: GCF_014529385.1. Classification (NCBI taxonomy): domain Eukaryota; kingdom Viridiplantae; phylum Streptophyta; class Polypodiopsida; order Polypodiales; family Pteridaceae; genus Adiantum; species Adiantum capillus-veneris. Next base: position 44,496,522 of record NC_140945.1, read on the forward strand.
GTTGCTCCAAAGTTATAGGTAAAAATTTGAGCCTCCATCTTGTCCATGAGAATCGAACTTAAGCTTGAGCCTCCGCCTTGCTCTAGGCACGTAAGGGACATGAAAATTTAAACCTCCATCTTCCTCAAAATCAATAAAGCACATGAGGCTAGAGCCTATCGCCATGTTGGCTACAAAATGCACACCAACACTCACATCACATACTTTAAAAACTTAACTAAGGCTAGTAGAAAAACCTTTAAGCTTTTCAAACATATTAAACTACACACACTATAATCAAAACTAATCCTTGTGTGTTTGCATGGCACAATTGGCAAGGCATGAGCATGGCCATGCATAAAATCGTGCACATGATTTGAGCACTTGAGAAATTAACAGTAGATTAGCCAATTGATGAATGAATGGCATGCAGAGTTCTCGAAGCCTTGTCTAGAAAATTTCATGTTGCCCTTCAACTCCACCCCAATTACCAGTGCTTTCTCCCTTGCTTCTATTTCAGATTCTCTAATATCTCCATGTGGATGATTCTTTAAGAACCCGAGGAGTACAGAGGTTATAGGGAAACTCAGTATGCGCTACAAATGCTTTGCAAAATTCCAATCACTACTAGTAGGGTGATGGGGTAAAAGCACCAACTATCCTAGAAAACGTTGTTGACTCAAAACCGCAGCTTGCTATTCTTCCATATGCACACAACATGCCAACATGCACATTTCAAGCATTCTCAATTTTCAAAACTTTTGAGGGGCTACAAAATTTGACCCAACTCTCATAATCTCTCCTCGTAACATATAGAACTATGGTGTGTAAAGACGAGCTCTTGAGAGCATGAGTCCCTCCAACCCCTCGTGCTATTGGGTGGGACGGGACTCCAATATCTTTTATGCTAATGCCATTGCACGGGGATCATCTGGTTACGGCTACGTTATGCTCTGCAACACCATCTCCACAATCACCTACTACCATAATTTTCAACCACCATCTCCACTGTCACTGGCTTTAGCCACCTTCTGCAAGTCACCATCGCAATCATCAGCAAACTACCATCTCCACCGTCTGCATCTGCAAACATTTATCGTCACCAGCATCACGTGAGGCTATTGTCTGATGCCAGTGCAACTCATTCAAGGAGACCAATTTGGGGTTGTTATCTACCACCAATGGCACTGCACAAAGACCCGTGTGGGTTGTTGTCGGGGCTGTTGTCCCCGCCACTCGGCAGCTACATTGCCAACATCATCTTCTCAAGGACTTTCTTGTCTGCCGCTCAGGGAGACCTGGACGAAGAGGCCATTTCCTATCATGATCTTCAGTACCGTCTCTCTCACCTTCATCACATGCTATGAATGGCCGATGCGCTTTGCCCCTAGCATCTACTGCAGTGCAACACCCTAACGCCAATGAGTGGTATCAACTGACGGTGGTAGGGGAGAGCCTCTGTCATAATCTGACAACTTTGAGTTTGAGATAAAAAATTCAAATTAAAATGCATTTATTTAATGAGGCTCACTTGATTTTTTGTCTTGAGCTAACCAATGGTGCCCGCCATTCCATTTTCATGAGACCACCCAATGAGCACCCACACCCTTTTGCTAGACTTTAGAATAGCAATGTCTCAAAGATTTCATCTCGCTCGACCTCGAGTTCGAGCTTCAATGTTTCTTGGAGTTTCTAGATCAAGACTTTGAAGATGCACAAGAGTACTATGCACCCTCAACGAAGCATCAACCAGGAGTATGCACCCTCAACCAAGCATCGACCGAGAGTATGCACCCTCAACCAAGCATCGACCGAGAGTTTGCACCCTCACAAGAGGTTCTAGATGCAGACTTTGAAGATGCACAAGAGTATGTAGTCTCAACGCTTATTTGAAGAGGTTTTGGTTATAATGATACAAATATGTGCAAGCAAACTCCAAGGTAGTCAGCTTGCAAGATCTTTACAAGTAGTCTTAGAATTGAGAAACCTCTTCTCAATGTCTATGTTAGCACAATTTGGAACGCCCACTTTGTTTGTAAGCATTTTCAAAGAGCCTTGATTCAAACTTTTAGTCTTGACAATATCTTTTGAGACAAAACTTTTGACAATGTCCCTCATGGAGCTACTGGTCATTGGTGAGGATATGTATTCGTCATGAAAACTAACCATTCAACTTGTATCTTCTAATGTATTCTCACCCTTTATGCTTGCTTGCACAACTACAATAGGCACAAGCTATAGATGACACACACCCTCAACCAAGCGTTTGGGTCTCAAAAAATCTGTCGGCATGATCCTTGTCTCTGAAAAAGCATACTTTCAAAATCTCACAATAGTTCTCAAGGAGAGGATGTGCACCACTCTTGGAGTGTTAGCGTCAAGCATATGCCTCATGATCAGACATATTTTACACCTTCTTGCACAACCTACATGCAACATGTGTCAGAAGCATGGGGTTCCAGCCTCCAAGCCAAAACTTAGAGTTTGGTAAATAACACACACTTGTTTAGCACTTTGTGTAGATCTATGTATACATGACAATTGCTTGCAAGATGAAGAAGAAAATCCTTCTCATGCTAGCGTTCATTTAGTTGTAGACAAGAATGATGTGCATCCTCAACCAAAGTTTAGGTGTTCTTAGAAACAGAGGTAAGAAGAATTGTCCCATTTTTGTGCATTTTTCTCAAAATTCCTAAATTGTTGCTATAGGGTACTATATGTGGGTGTTTCATGATAATTTTATGTACATCTTGTGGCATTAGGTCCATATGACAGTGCTTTACGTAGGTGTTTCATGATGAATATATATACATCTTATGGACTTAGGGACATAGGGCCATAGGGTGCTATATGTAGGTGTTTTATGATGAGTATATATACATCCTATGACCTTAGGGCCATAGGGTTCACTATGAAGGTGTTTCACTATGAGTATATATACATCCTATGGACTTAGGGCCATATGATGATATATCAAGGTGTTTCATGATGAGTATATATACATCCTATGGACTTTCCGGCCATATGATGCTATATCAAGATGAGTATATATACATCCTATGACCTTAGGGCCATAGGGTTCACTATGAAGGTGTTTCATGATGAATATATATACATCTGTGCGCTCCTTGCCGCACTGTCGAAGCAAGGGACTTGCCAATACACCGTGTGCGAGCCACAAATGGCTCCAAGCACACAACAAGCCTAAACTAGCAAGCTCAAGAGAGCAAAGGGTGTGTCACTCACCGCTCTACGCTCGCCTTCGTGGTGGATTCCTCGCCGCGATGAAGAAGAAGCCGCAGTCGTGCCGCGCTCAACCGCTTCGCCGCCGTCGTGCCTTCGTAATGCTCGATCGCACACACACTCTCCCTCTCTCTCTCTCTCTCTCTCACACACACACACACAAGGAGGTGAAGAAGAAGAAGATGGAGATGGAGATGGAGCAAGAGCACTCTTCTATTGCACAAATGAGAGAATGAGTAAATTTTAGGTTAAGTTGGCTTTTATATGAGCTCACCCCATTCACACTTGGGCGCCTATGCTTAGCCAACTAATCCCTTGAATGTCCCAGTTAGAGTGCGCCTCTCATCGGCGATCACTCTTACCCTTTTCCTATTGGTCCGACAAGCCCGGTACCTGACTCTACCAAATACATAATACGCGTCCGTCGTAGGTGATGGGGTGTCCGTGAGCCGTGAGGGTTAACATGCCCCCCTTCCTGATGTAGATTCCGTCCTCGGAAGCTATTGAGTTGAAGCTGGTTCGTCGAGGTGGAAGAGCATTTGAGATGAATGTCCTTAGCCTTCTTCAGTCACTGCAAAATCAAACAACATTGGCACAGTAATTGCATTCTCTTAAAAAGCATATGCAGTTTTAGGTAGACAAATTGATTGGTAAAAGAATTTCAAACAATTTGGTAGCAATGAACATTAAATTTCAATGTAATCAAATGCATAAACAGATGTAAAGGTAGAAAATTAAACAAGTATGGGGTCGCTAATTTGACAGTCGAAAGGCACTAGAGATCGAATATTAATACCATGGGTAAGCTTCTTAATTTTCAGTGGTCAATTAAGTTGTTTAATCGCGAGAGCCAAGTATTCATGTTCGAGGGTTGACTAGAGGCTATACCTAGAAGACTTTGTAGTTAAGCTACGATAAAAGGAATTTCTCATGAAATCATCGCCTGACTGATTACCTTTTCGTTGACCCCCCAAAGTCTTTTCACATTGATTCAATTATGATGTGTGTGCTTATTTTGTATGCCTTGGGTTTCTTGCTTTTCAAGGAAAAGCGACCACACTGGGAACCTCTAGGGCTCTAGTACCATAGGCGATACATGTGAGTGAAGTACCAATTTAAGCAGGGATTTCTCTTCCAGCTTAAAATTTTACATTGTGGCACTTTGATTTTTTGTTTGTTCATTTTCAGCATTTTAATTTTGTAACTTTGGGGGGTCATATAACACTGTTACCCTCCCCAGGCTCATCACATTAGTAAACTCCCTTTATAATACCTAAGCTAAAGGTCGATAGGGTTAAGCCCACTAGAAAGCCCTAGTACATTTCATACAATGCTGACTAAATCGGATTAAGAACCTAAGTAACCATTGCTTATTAGGAAGGCATTCCCCATGGTATTAAGAGAAGATTTCTAATACCTAGCTTGGTCAAACTAGCTTAGTCGGACTGCTTGATTTTTACACCTAGACAAGTGATTATGACAAAAGATTACATTGAATTAAATGTTTGATACTAAGCAAATGCGTTGAATATTATGCTACCAATCATAATCCAAGCAGACAAACATGGATGCAAAAAGATAAGGGCAATGCTAATGGACATAAAACACCTGTTTGTGTTGATGGTCGCGCTTGATTTGAAGTGTGAACGAGAGAAAGGTTCCATGAAGGTCCAAATCCTATCAATAGCAACACGCTCCTGTACACACTAGGAAACAAAAGGAATACCTCCAGGAGGCACATTAGTGGGAAAAGAGAACTTTGCTAATCTCTCAACTCTAAAACAGAAACACTCCTATCGTATTAATCTTACCTACCCTCCATCACTCAAGTGATGAGGATCAAAGGTGTTTTATGGCATAGGTTTCTATTTCACTGTACCAGATGTGACATGGGTAGGTCTGAGTCAATGTTTTGACTTTTAATGTGCATACTCGTTTGCTAATTGCTCTTGCTCTTTATTTTTTGTTTGTTTGTTTGTTTGTTTTTTTTGTGAGTATAAAGCTTTATATGTACATTCCCTAAGATTGGGAGATATGGAGGTCAGGGAGAAAGGTTGAGAGGGAAGCAAGTGAATGATGGATGTCCACAAACACTCCCCCCTTCCTTGGGTAGATCATACCGTTTGAAATGAGCTTGTCACCCTTTGAAACCAATTGTTCCAGTTGGTAATAGGTGAGGATTTTTGCCAGTAGTTTTCTATTACCCTAGGTGCCTCGTCAAGTTGCAAGGGTGGTAAGGTACTCTCCAAGGATCGAACTTGAAGTGGTTCATCAGGTGATTCTTGAACACTGGGAGGTGTGGATTCTTTTGTTTCATGGAGGTCCACTACTATAGATGGAGGCTGTGTAGAAGCTTTTACCTCTATGGATGTATTACATGAGGAGCTAGAAGCTTCATGGGACTCCCCCCTTCTTGAGCTAGGTGGAACAAATCGTTCTTTCTTTGGTACCCAAACTAGCTCTGGACTAGGTGTGTAGCATTCTGTGATCTTTCCCTTTCCACGATCATTGATTCGTTTTGGAGCTACGGGATTGGGCTCACTTGGGTCAGGTGATAGGTAAGAGCACAATCTACGTTTTGGCACCCAGATTTGATCATTTCCTTGATAGTAGCCTTGGGCTTCCAATAGTCGTTTAGGGATCCATCGCAACATTTTCTTACTTTTCTTGGAGCGAGTGGTACGTTTCTTACAAGGCTTCTGTTTTTTAGCACTAGCTATGGTCACTAAAGAAGCTTTAGGGACCCACTTGTATGTTTTCTTCGTTACATTAGGATGAGTCTTGTCGGAAGCGATATGCATTGCTTGTAGCATATTTAAGGGTACAGGCATTTCATACCCCTCAGGTGTTACCCAGGTCGTCCCCCTATTTCCCCAAGTGTCTATGGTTGCTGCTAGGTGGACCCAATCCACATTGTCCGACTCAGTCATCCCAGGTAGGATATCCATATAAGGAGAATCTTGGCCAATGTCTGTATCCTTCTTACAAGTGTAACAATATTGTAGTGGGGTCGAGTGAATTGTGGTGTCAGAGCGATGATCAATAATGTTTTTACTCCCTAAGGGGTGTACCTTACCAGTCACCAAATCCACTCTAAGGACAGAGTCTTGGAATTGCAAATAGACATGATTTTTAGACCAATCATAAACCATTTGTGCTTCCCTCATGAATGGTCGTCCTAAAATCATTTCATATGACATAAGGTGTTTAGAGAAATCCATTACAATGAACGTATGTCGTACCTTGTGTCCTAGAACTTTGATCTTAAGATCCTTGAGCATCCCCATAGGTTTGGCTATGGTACCATTTGCCATCTTTACCACAATGTTAGTAACACTGAGGCGGGGTTTTCCCATGGATTCCCAACAATCTTTTGTAACGATGCTAACTCCCGCACCACCATCAAGAATTCCCTTTATAGTTAATCCCTTGGTAGTGATGGGTAGGGTCGCATTAGACTAGTCGCCTTCAAAATACTGCCCTAATTCGTTAATGGGTACCTCGATCACAGACTCGTGTCCATCTAAGTCAAGTGATTGCACATGATTTTCCTCATCAATCATAATCGAGTCAGGCCTATTTGGTTGCGCAAACTGCGGTAATCCCGTTCGTAGCTCTCCGTTAAGGAATGCTCGAAGTGCAAGGAATAACTCAGGATCTCCATACAGCTTTGCTATGATCGTGGTTCCGACCTCAGAAGACATGAAGTCCACTAGTTTGGCAACATTCATTGGCGTTTTGCAGGGTGTAGGTCCTTGACTAGGAACTGGTGAGGATGGAATCTCATATTCCTCAATGGGATCAGGTATTCCTTCGTTAAACATCCTTTCCAACAAGAAGGGTGTATGCTCACTTTCTGATGTCCCGTCCTCACTCCCTTCTTGGATGATACTAGATATGGCTAACGGTCTATGGTTCATGTGGGGTGGATGAACTTGCGTGGGAAACACTGTGTCATGAATTTTGACATACATGGGTTCTGGTTCTAGTTTCCTTTGAGTCTCCTCCACTAAACCTCTTAGATGTTTCACCTGCTCAATCTCGTCTACTGGGTTTGGGTACGTCCCAATCTTCTTCTTTCGATTCTTCCCTTTTTGCCCCTGCGGTTTATCTTGGGGGTCTTGGATTGGATTTGGAAACACTTGTGGTGTTTTTAGAGGCTCTTTATGGTTTTCTCTTATTCGGTTTTCATTTGGTTCCATGTTACGGTTTTCTTTGTCGGTCTTTCCCTTTGTGGTATTGGTTCCAGTCTCCATTGTCTCGATTGAATCTGAATCATCCTCGAGGTCATTCATATACACGGGGTCATCTCCTGTTCCTATGTTTGTTTTGGAACTTGGCTTTGAATTTCCGGTATTCTGCAACCTCTTCCTTCGTGTCTTCTTTTTCTTTGCTTGGATAACCGACGCGGTATCTCTCTCTTCGAGGATATGGCCTGGCCCTTGAAGCATGGACCGTGTAATCGCATAAGCGGGTGCGACGGGTGGTATTGGCAATGTCACACTAGCAATTTCGACCAAATTTAGGGGTGTGATTTTAGGCGCATTTGGGTTATAGGGGCATTGGGCAATCAAGTGATCTATGCCACAACGATTACATGTGAGTATTGGCATTGCAGACGTGCTCCCTTGATTCATTTGCATCTGTGCAGCATTCTTTTGCAGCCTAATAGGGCACTCCACTGCCCGATGTAGTCCACCACACTCATAGCATTGAAGAGGTGGCCTCCTAGCCTGGGTGTTGATATTTTGACCTCTGGATGCGAGAGCAGCAGCTTGATAAACCGGCTTGACGTGCCCCCAACAATCTTCCATGTAGTATATAGGACACTCTTCCAATGTATCAAGTCCGTAGGCAATACTAGTGTCTATTTCCTCCTCACAGCCATATGCATAAGCATTTGATGGCTCGCAACCCACTTGGTTCATAGGGGCGACTCTTGGATGCGGGGGCTGCGGTCCTAGCACAGAAGGTGGTAGCGGTGTAGCTTGTACAACATTTTGAGATCTAGGGACCATGTGTTGCGGTAGTTGCTCAACACGTGGAGCAGGCATCAATACAGGATCTCGAGGCGCATCCGTCCAGGCTACAGGTGGTCTATTTGCCATCATACGTTTGATCATTAAACAATCCTTAGCTTGGTGACCATACCTACCACATGCGTTGCAAGTTCCATTAAATTTTACTCTAAATGTAGGGCACTCACTAGTGCTATGTGGACCTAAGCAAATGGAACACCATTGTTGCTCCCTTCTTGGATACATGTGACTATTTTGAGGGGGTCGATTATCCTTAAGAGACTCTTGGATTGCCTTGGTGAGGTCTGTCAAGAATGTCTCAAATACCTTTGGCTCATTGGCAATGGGCTTTGCAGTCATGGGTTCATACTCAATGGCTTGTGAGCTAGTGGATCTCGTGTCAGTAGACACCCTCATGCCTGCTATCATCAAGTTGTCCTCTAATTGGATTGCATTGGCAGTGACATCTTCCCAGGTTGTGATACCTCTAATCACTAGCCCATTATAGATTCCTTCATTCCTCAACCCTCGAATGAATCGATCAAGCAGTTGGTTATTGTTGAAGCGCTCATTTACAGGGCAGCGAGAGTTTAAGTGCTTTAGACGACTAATGAAGTCCCTTACTGACTCTCCTTCCTTGCGTTCGGCCTTCTGTAGCTGAGATGCTACACCCCAAAGCACACCTTCTCGTATGTACTCCTTTAGAAACAACCTTCTAAGGGTAGGGTAGATTGTTTTCTCGTCCACCCTTAGGGTTCTATACCAATTAATCTCCAGCCTTCCCACTTAATGTCAAGCTTAAGGCATTGCACTTATGTAGTTCGTTGCGTTCCCCTAAGGAATCACATACTTGTTCAAACACTTCAATGTGTTTTCTAGCATCTTCGTCCCCATTGAATTTTTGCGTGAGTTTGGCAATTTGTACTGCCTTACTTCTAGGCTCTCTATCAGATGCATGACGCATATTTTCCGCGATAGATCGACCTATGGTTTGAGCAAACGCTGCCAAGTCACCTATGTGAGGAGGCAGGGCCGGTGGAGGTACTCTTGGAATCATATGTGGGAGAGGGACGGGTACCGGTCTTGGCATATGTGTGGATGATGCAGGATATGGAACATAACCGGGCATAGGTCCACTCGGATAAGGGCTAGGGAGCGGCACTCGAGGAGCATGAACAAGTGGTACAATTGGAGGTGTGGGGGCCATGTGTGCATAAGGGGCTAGAGGCACATACGATCGAGGCCCCATATTAGGTACTACGACACTAGATAGTGACACTGCGCTAACCGTAGATGTCATCGGTACATTCTCTGTCAAGCCTATCCCTGGAGTGAGCACTGTGTTTTCCTTAATAGAGGGTTGAGCCAAGTTAGGGAAGCTAAAGTTGTCGCTTGGAGGCTCAGATTGCATAGAGACCCCATGTGAAATGACGTAAGATGGGTCCATGGGACTCATTAGAGGAGTCTCCATTTGTGATAGAGTAGGCTGTTGAGCCTTGCTCGTATCCAGAAATCTCATGGGGCCAGTTGAGAGTATATTTACCCCTCGGTTTTGCCTTTCCGATTGAATAATGCCATGGATAACATTACAGATCATTTTCTGTTGATCTTCGATGCTCGTGGCACTAGAGGTGGATTGTACAATCTCTATCCATCCTACATGGTAGGCGTGGCCAGAGTGTAGATCCGTCAACACCTCAGTGTGGAGGTCGTATGTCCAATGATCGTTAATGAACAATCCTTCTAGAGTCGACGTGTTAACGGTTTCTTTGTGAGGTAGAAGCAATGTTGCTCCCCGTGGTTTTACTTGTCACCAACGGTACTCTAGAGGGAACTTCTGAAGGAGGCAGCTCAACAGGGCCTTCTTGGTAAGAAGTTGGCAGGATATCCACATGGACACTCTTTGGGGGTGTGGGGTCCACGTGCGATGTGAAAGGAGAGTCCACTTCCCCACCCCCTTCGTGTGCTTCATTTGCATCAGGTTCCGAGCGAGTACCTCTACCTAATGTTTCCATGAAACGGCTAAACATACTAGTACTAGAGTGTGGAGCTTCAGGAGGTGCATGGCCTTCTCTCTCAGTGTTTTGGGTAGGGTATGCTTCCATGATTTCTGAGTTGGAGGAGGAATCACTAGCGGCTATTTTAGGGTCTTGGGTGGTGCTACCTTGTGTCCCCGCTGAGGGTCTAGAGCCTATCGTGGATGGGTAATGGGTGTCCGTATGAACAGAGGCACCCTCAATATGCTCGTGTTCTAGCACCCGCCCAGAGCGTAAGTGCACGTGCTTTTGATACCCTAAGGTGTCAAAAAGCTGCTCTAGGAGGCCTTGTGACTAGTTTTTTGCGTGTTTTTTGTTCGTTTTTTTGCTAGGTTTTTTAGAGCGTGTCGTGGAATGGGCCGTGTGATAGCTCAAAACGAGCGTATTGCTAGGAGGGACGCGCTGTGCTTTACAGTCCACCGTTTGGTTCTATTTTGCTCCAGAAAAGCCCGAAACAGTCTTTTCTTAGCTGGGGAACTAGGCTCCAAATAGCAAGTCTAAGGGTGCAAGTGGGAAGAGAAAGGAGGAGAGTGAAGGACTTGTCCCACATGCTCTCATTCCCTCTTGAGGAGGTAGGGTATATATATAAGAGTGAGTCTAGTATATATCATAAGACTGAGGACTGAGGCCTGGGCCTGGGCCTGGGCCTGGGCCTGGGCCTGGGCAAATGATCCCGATCTAACTTTTATACAAACCAACCCGTCCGTTTTAATAACTCACGTTTTTTATTCTTGAAAATTTAACCTCCCCCTCACTCACGTTTTTATTTTTCGGATTTTTTTCTTTTTTTTAAAAAAAATTAATTAATTTTTTTTTTCGAAAACAATTTTTTTTTCAAAATTATATATATATATATATATATTTTGAGATATTATTTGGTACGCGTTTTGGTGCGCGTTGACCTCACCTAACTATTTACTGTCCCACCTACCTACTGACCTGCTAATCAGTGGTTCACCTAATTACTAACCTGCTTAATTAACTAACTGTGCGCCTAACTGTGCACAAACCAGAAAACACAGAAAACACAGAAAATGCAGAAATTGAAACTTGACAGAACTGTGCAGTGAAAACACAGAAAATGCAAAAAATGCAAAAACGCAAGAAATGCTAACTGTGCAGTGCAAACCAGAAAACGCAGAAAACGCAAAAAACAAAAATCTCCACACAACTACACACACTCATTCCCTGCCTTTCCTATGATAGAAATTGCACCACAAGAAAGCGTAAAGTGCTTAACCGAGCTTAGTGTAGGGCATTTCCCCAGCTGCGGCGCCAAAAATGTGCGCTCCTTGCCGCACTGTCGAAGCAAGGGACTTGCCAATACACCGTGTGCGAGTCACAAATGGCTCCAAGCACACAACAAGCCTAAACTAGCAAGCTCAAGAGAGCAAAGGGTGTGTCACTCACCGCTCTACGCTCGCCTTCGTGGTGGATTCCTCGCCGCGATGAAGAAGACGCCGTAGTCGTGCCGCGCTCAACCGCTTCGCCGCCGTCGTGCCTTCGTAATGCTCGATCGCACACACACTCTCCCTCCCTCTCTCTCTCTCTCTCACACACACACACACACACACACACACACACACACACACACACACACACACACACACACACACACAAGGAGGTGAAGAAGAAGAAGATGGAGATGGAGATGGAGCAAGAGCACTCTTCTATTGCACAAATGAGAGAATGAGTAAATTTTAGGTTTAGTTGGCTTTTATATGAGCTATCCCATTCACACTTGGGCGCCCATGCTTAGCCAACTAATCCCTTGAATGTCCTAGTTAGAGTGCGCCTCTCATCGGCGATCACTCTTACCCTTTTCCTATTGGTCCGACAAGCCCGGTACCTGACTCTACCAAATACATAATACGTGTCCGTCGTAGGTGATGGGGTGTCCGTGAGCCGTGAGGGTTAACAACATCCTATGGACTTTGGGCCATATGATGCTATATCAAGGTGTTTCATGATGAATATGTATACATCCTATGGCCTTGGGGCCATATGATACTCTATGTAGGTATTTTGTGTTGAGTATATATACATCCTATGGCTTAGGGACCATATATTGCTTTATGTAGATGTTTTGTGTTGAGTATATATACATCCTATGGCCTTAGGAACATAAAATGCTATATGTAGGTGTTTAAAGATAAGTATATATAAATCCTATGGCCTTAGGGCCATAAGATGTTGTATGTAGGTGTTGATTATATATACATCCTATGAACTTAGGGCCATAGGATGCTGTATGTAGGTGTGCCATATGGCACTATATTAAGATGTTTCATGATGAGCATATATACATCCTATGGACATAGGACCATAGGATGCTATATGTAGGTGTTTCGTGATAAGTATATAGACCTTATGGACTTGAGACCAATATATAGATGTTTTGTGATGAGTATATACACATACTATGGACTTAGGGCCATGGGCACTATATGTAGGTGTTTCATGATGAGTACATATACATCCTATGGACTTAAGGACATAAGGTGCTATATGTAGGTGTTTCATGATAAGTATATATAGACCCTATGGACCTAGGGCCATAGGGTTCTATATACAGGTATTTTGTGATGAGTATATATACATACTATGGCCTTAGGGCCATAGGGTGCTATATATAGGTGTTTAATGATGAGTATATATACATCCTATGCACTTAGGGCCATAGGATGTTCTATGTATGTGAAACAAAGGGCATCTCATAACCATGAACCAAGGTCCATAGGGGGCCAAGAAGGGCACCAAGATGCTCTTTAGCAGTAACCATAAGGAGAGATGCTATGGACCCAGGTAAATGTGCTCATGTTGCATGCACAAATATACACACATTTCTTCCCATAATTGTATGTTTGTGTTGTATGTGTGATTTAATTTTGGATTGTAAATTTATTTTTGTGAAATTTACAAAAAATATTATAAAAATGAGTAAAAGGTGCAAGTGAGAGCCCTACAAGAGGTATGGGGGTACATAACAATTGCATGCTTGAATATGCATGTGCGATTGTGTCGCAAGTGACATAATAAAAAGTATATATGTGCACGAGTATTCTTGCACGTCTATGTATACCCATAACTTTTGTGAAGAGATGCATATCTACTTGAATAATTATATCTATGCTGCACATCTCAGTGCATTCCCAAGCCACACGCTCAAATGTAAATGAAAACCTAATTGATTTGCACATGTATTCTTAGATAAAAAAATTTCAAAAGTTTTGAAATTTTGAAAATTTTCAATTTTTTTTAAGGATGTCCTTAACTTTGCTACAATGGGTTTTTGAGCCCTTTGAATTGATATTAAACAAAAAAATAACGCACATTTTTTGAGCCAAATTTTTTCAATTTTGGCTATTTTTAGTGCTTTTTTTACTACGTGAGTTTTGGTCCCGGGGTCTGAATTCATTTCATGCGTATTGTTTAGCTTGCATTGTTGTGATATGGACATTGACAAAATCTTGCACCAGCGCTTTTAGAAAATTAAACTTTATTTTTTGTTTTTTTGAAAAGCTCTCAAAAATTTCAAGCCAATGAGCTACGTTCCATCGTGATAGACGCCTAAAACTCTAGAAACTTCACATATAGTAGCCGAAGTGTGTGAATAACCCCTTAATTCAAAAATTGAATTTTGAATCCTAAACTAACCTTCTCTCTCTCTCTCTCTCTCTCTCTCTCTCTCTCTCTCTCTCCCCAATTTTCATTGAACTACCTGCACAGAGGTTTCTCCCCAATTTTCATAGAGCTACCTGCACAGAGGTTTCTCCCCAATTTTCATAGAGCTACCTGCACAGAGGTTCGATTCTCTCTCTCCCCCCTCCTACACACACGCACATAGCTATCATCGCCACACATTGTGGATGTTTCCGTCGTGACACCAACACTTTCTTTGCATAGACCTATGGTCGCAACACAAGTGTCCCTTTGCTTAGGTTTGTGTGCAACTAGCACCATTGCCTCGGACACATAGATCTTTGATTGTGCTACCACCATCGCCAACGCCTTCAACACATAGATCCATGACTGCATCGTTGCCATCGCCACCATTCTCCTTGCACCCCTTCTCCTTTTCTCTCCTTCCACAAATATGTGTCCATGGATTGGTGCACAAATCATTCTTCATCTACGCGCACATTTACCCCTGATTTCTTGAGTCAAGGCGATCTCTCTACCTCCCTCTCTTGTGGTTCACCAAGCTTTAGTACGCTCAAAGGTAAGATCGTTAAACTTTCTCTTTTCTAATTTTGTTCAAATTCACCTCTTTCTAAACCAAAAAACAAGAAAAATAGAAAACTCTAAACCAAGAAAAACAAGATTCATGGCTATGGCATACTTGTTATAAGTCGGACGGCAATCGAAAAGTGATAAAAAAATGGCCGATTGGTTTGCCGATTGCTTGTAGTCAATGGCCGATGGCTGATGGTTGGAAGTCTTTGGCCGGTGGTCGAATTCAGTGGCCAGGGGCCGACGTTCAATAGCCGGTGGCCAATTTCCAAGTGGAATTGTCTACAAAAGGGCGTCTACACATGGTCGCATGGGAGAGTTCACTTGGACTTTTCTACAAGGGTGGCTACACATGGTTGTCTCTCATGAGAGAGGGAAGCCCATTTTTGCCTATAAAAGGAGGCCTCTTTTACACACAAAAAGCATTTTGAAGGTGTGAGGTGAAGTGTGTGTGAGGTGGAGTAAGAGAGTGAAGCAAGGCAGGAGTTTCATTAAGGGTTTCTAATCCCTTGTAACCTACTTCTAGTTTAAAGTGCAAAATACATTCAATGGCTGCTTTCCCATGGATGTAGCCCACATTGGGTGAACCACGTATATCGTGTTCTCTCTCTCTCTGTGTGTGTCTGTCTCTCTCTCTCTCTATTGTCTCTCTTGTGAAGTTATCTCTCTCTGTTAAGTAAGACACTCTAATATCTATGTAGCTATGTCTTTATTCTTAACAATTGGTATTAGAGCGCCGTTTGCTCATAGTCAAAATATACTAAGGAAAGGATCCCTTGAATTGAGTGGGAGTGATGGTAGAGGAAGGTAAGCTCAAGATCGAGAAGTTCAACAATAAAGACTATCAACACTAGAAGATGTCAATTGAAAACTACCTCTATCAAAAGGATCTTTATTTTCCACTAGGGGGTCTTGCAAATTATCCCACAACAATTGCAGACAAAACATGGAATGTCCTTGATCAAAAGGCATTGACAAAAATCCGGCTATGCTTGGCATCAACAATGGCCTTCAATGTTTCAAAGATGAAAACCGCAAAGGACTTTATGAAGTCACTTGACAACCTCTATGAGAAACATTGGCATCCAATAAGGTATTTCTCAAGAAGCAATTGTTGAATTTAAAAATGGCAAAGAGTGGTTTGGTAGCAAAACAGCTAAATGACTTCAACACCAACATAAGTCAACTTCAATTGGTGATGATCAACTTCAATAATGAAGTGCACTCTCTCCTTGTACTATCATCTTTACCAGATAGTTGAGATAGACTTGTGATGGTTATAAGTAACTCAATCTCTAGTTCAAGTACTCTTAAGTTTGATGATGTTGTGGATCAGCTGGATGATAAAGGTCACAACATTGAATTTGGAAACAAATGTTGGAAGACTTGAAAGGATCTTTTGTTTTTGCAAAAGGAGAAAAGGTTGGTACACTATAGTTGTGTATGGTAAGAATGCAATCTTCAATTTGTGCAATAGCTATAGAAGTTGACGGTGCGGTTTGGCATTATCGGCTTGGACATATGAGTGCCAAAGGAATGCAAATCCTTCAATTTAAGAAGCTTCTAGCAGGTTTGAAAAAAATGGACTTAGAGTTTTGTGAGGACTATGTTTATGGTAAGCAAAAGAGGGTAGAATTCCTAAAAGTAGGAAATGAAAGAAAAAATAAAAAACTTGAATTGGTTTATTTTGATGTATGAGGTCCTGTGAGTATCCCTTGGTGCTTCATTATACTATGTAACTTTCATAGAAGATGCAAATAAAAAAACCTGGGTTTATGAAATTAAGAATGAATCCAATGTGTTTCCCATATTTCAAAGGTGGAAAGCTTTTGTGGAAAATGAAGTAGGTACCAAGCTTAAATGCCTTAGATATGACAATGGAGGTGAATATTGCAACCAATCTTTTGAAAGATTTTGTGCTACCAATGGCATTCAAAGGTAAGGAAAACCCCAAGGACACCTCAACAACACGGAATTTTGGAAAGGATGAACATGACAATCATGGAGCAAGGAGGCAGAGTAAGAGAGTGAAGCAAGGCAGGAGTTCCATTAAGGGTTGCTAATCCCTTTGTAACCTGCTCCTAGTTTGAAGTGAAAAATCCATTGAGTAAGTGCTTTCCCGTGGATGTAGCCCACATTGGGTGAACCATGCATGTCTCTCTCTCTCTCTCTCTCTATTGTGTGTAAAATTATCTCTCTCCATTAAGTAAAACACCCTAATATCTATTTAGTTTCACCTTTATTCCTAACACATGACAACCCTAGGGCCATGGGATCTCTCATTACATTAGAGAGCAACCTGTGGCGATCGCGCTTATACATTGGCACCCTATGGCCCTAGGTCCATATGAACTCTCATTAGAATAATGGGAAACCTATGGGTTTAAGGAGGCCTAGATGTTAACGTACAATCTCTCAAAGAGCATTTAGGCCATTCAAGGGCATCATGGTAGCCCTACATCCCTAGGGCCATAGGATCTCTTATTAGAATAGAGGGAAACATATGGCCCTTGAGCTTATACATTGGCACCCTATGGCCCTAGAGCCATAGGATCTCCCATCAGATTAGAGGGCAGCCTAAGGTCCTTAAGCTTATACAGTGGCAACCTATGGCCCTGGGGTCACAAGGTGCCCTCTACTCTAATGAGAGATCTTATGACCCTAGGGCCATAGGGTGGCATAGGTGTCCTTTTAGAATCTTTTTATTGGCACCCTATGGTCCTAACATGTGCACAATAGCCAATTTACCATAGAATTCTCATTAGATTAGAGGATCTAGGGCCATAGGGTGCCAATGTAGAGGCTCTAGAGGAGCATCTGGGCCACTCAAGAACACCTACATGGAAATCATGGCATGCTTATGACCCTAGGACCATAGGGTATCTCTTTGGAATAGAGGCCAATCTAATCTAATGAGAGATCCTTTGGCCTTAGGGCCAAAGGGTGACCTAGGTGCTTTATTACAACCTTTATATTGGCACCTTATGGACCTAGGTCCATAAGGTGCCAAAATAATGGTTCTACAAGGCACCCAGGTCACCCTATGGCCCTAGGGTCATAGGATCTCTCATTGAGATTAGAGGCACCTTGTGGCCCTAGGGTGATAGGGTGACATGTAAATGCTTTAGAGGACCATTTAGGCCACTCAACTACACCTACATGGCCACAATGGCAACACTATGACCCTAGGGCCATTAGGATTTCTCTTTAGAACAGAGAGTAATGTATGGCCATAGAGCTTGAGACTTTGGCACTAGATGGCCCTAGGGCCACACGGTGCCCTCTTATCTAATTAGAGATCCTATGATCCTAGAGCCATAATGTGGCTTAAGTTTCTTTGTAGAACCATTTTGTTAGTACCCTATGGACGTAGAGCCATAGGACCTTTCATTATATTAGAGAGCACCCTATGGCCCTTGCACCATAGGTTGCCAATGTAGAAGCTCTAGAGGGGTATTTATGCCCCTCAAGGGCACCTCATAGGCACCGTGTACATAGGGTCTCTCATTAGATTAGAGGGCACCTTGTGGACCTAGGGCCATACAGTGTCAATGTAGAATCTTTGAAGGGGTATTTATGCCACTCAAGGGTACCTACATGGGCACAACGAACATAGGAAATCTCATTCAATTAGAGGGCACCCTATGAACCAAGGCCATAAGGTGTCTGTGTAGAGGCTCTAGAGGCGCATTTGGGACACTAAAGGGCATCAACATGTGCAACATGGCTACTTTATAGCCATAATACCATAGGAAGTCTCGTTAAATCAGAGGGCACCCTATAGACATAAGGCCATAGGGTGCCAATGTAGAAACTCTAGAGGAGCATGCATTTAGACCACTCAAGAGCACATACATGGGCACGATGGAATCCCTATGGCCCTAGGGCCATACAGTGGAATATGTGCACTAGGGCCATAGAGTTCCCTCTATGTTATTAAGCATCCCTATGGTCCAAGGTCCATAGGGTGCTAACAAAATGGTTCTACAAGAGCACCTAAGCCACCCCATAGCCCTATGGTCATAGGACCCCTCATTAGATTAGAGGCACCTTGTGGCCCCAGGGCCATAGGGTGGCAATGTAAAAGCTATAGAGGAGCATTTAAGCAACTCAAGGGTGTCTATATAGCACAATGATATCCCTAGGACCCTAGGGCCATAGGATCTCTCATTAGTATAGAGAGAAAATTGTGACCGTGGAAATTCTACTTTGTCACTCTATCATCCTAGGGCCATATGGTGGGCTAGGTGCCCTTGTAGAACCATTTTTTTGGCACCCTATGGACCTAGGGTCATAGGATCTTTCATTACATTAGAGAGAACCATGTAACCCTTGGAAAATAGGTTGCCCTGTCGAAGCTCTAGAGGGACATTTATGCCACTCAATGGTACCGACATGGGAACCATGCACATAGGAACTCTCACTAGATTAGAGGACATCCTGTGGCCCTATGGCCATAGGGTTCTAATGCAGAATCTCTAAAGAGGCATTTAGGCCACTCAAGGGCACCTAGATGTGTACCATGGACATACAAACTCTAATTAGATTATATGGCACCCTATGGCCCTATGGACATAGGGGGCCAGTGTAAAAGCTCTAGAGAAGCATTTAGGCCACTCAAGGACACTTACATGTGCACAATGGCTACTTTATAACCCAACACCATAGAAACTCTCATTAGATTAGAGAGCACCCTTTGGACCTAGAGACATGGTATGCCAATGTAGAGGCTCTAGAGGAGAATTTTGGCCGCTCGAGCACCTAGATGGGAAACATGGAATCTTTAGACATTGGATCTTGTGGAGATTCAATCAAGGTGCCACTTATAGTAGCCACTATTGAGGGGGAGCAGGAGAGTGATTCTTCTTAGTCTATAGAGGAGTTTGACTACTCAATAGGTTTTGCATCCTCCACTTATGTCCCGTTATTTGAGATCTTTCCTGCTTAGTTCTTTGTGATTGGTCCACAAAGATTTCTAGATGTTCTCTGAAGAGTGGACCACTATGTGTTGACATGTTTTTCCTCAAGTTTCTAGAATCACGTCACATTTTCCTTAGTCCAAAGAGATCTCTATGATAATTAAACTTAGAGTGCAAGTTTTATAGGAGGACTCCTTTTGGATGAGAGATGCTATTTATGATACGATACATGAGCAAATAATAGTTGAGGCCAACTAATTTATGGATATCATACATTTTGCAGATTTGTTTGAAAGTTATTTTAGTGAGGCCTTACATAATTTGGTTCTTTTAGAGAGATGTGCATTTTGATACTGGTACTTCCCCTTTGCTTTGGAGGGGGACAAGGAGTGGGTCCCTCTTATAATATTATTGTGCCAATAGATCTACATCATTTTTTGGGATACATCATCAAGAAATTTTAGAGTGGATGCATATGATTTTGGACTCATAGTCTAACGATTTGACTGTCCCTTGTCTATTGTGAGATTCTACATGTTTTTTTTATAGTTGATGCGTTACATCAGCTAAATACATGACATTTGACTTTATGATTTTTGCTACATTGCCTAAGGTGGATAGAACTTTGGGTAGATTTGTGTAGACTTAGTCACAAAACAGATAACTATATTTCACTACTTGATTAGATTATCTTTATCTTAGATGTTTCATATAACTTGTTTTGGAATTTTTCTGCATGATCTCATTGTATATCTTTCAAAAAATTTACCATGATTCCATAGCATTGTCTCTTTGAATATTGAAACCAAAACAATCCATGTAACACAGATTTTTTGCAGCAGCAAAAGAAACAATGAGAGAGACTTACATCACAATAAATAGAGAATCCAAAAAAAAGTAGTGACCAAAGATCCTATCATTGCTTTCCTGATTGAAAGGATAAAAGAGGACACTAGTGGACTAGTGACCTAGGCCTTGGGAATGTTGTCCATCACGAATAGGTCACAACATAGAAGCCTTTAATGAGTTAACACGAGGCAGGGCGGAATGCTCAAGGCTATGGAGAAAATAACTAAGAAGGTGAGATATAATCCGAGAGCCGAAATACCACTAGGAGCAAGAAAGTTTCACTTCTCAGGTCTCTCTATGAGGATTATACCCTTTATGTAGATGCTAATGGGATATAACCTATCCCATTTAATCAATTTTGGGATGTGCTAGATGACATTATACAGTCACAAGGGTATCGTGAAGACATGATGGCAAGAGGAGATCCATAAGACTCGAATAGTTCACAACATAGAAGCCCTTAATGAGTTAATAGGAGGCAAAGTGAATTGCTCAAGGCTAAGAGAGAGGGTAACTAAGAAGGTGAGATATAATCTGGGAGCCGTTTTGCCTGTTGGAATTAAAACTTGATGTCCTTTGATTACTTTCTCAATACTAAAGGTTTGACTTCCTTAAACTGCCAAATAAAGAGGCCCTCCTAGACCCATTTTCTTCCTAATGCAAGAGGAGATCCATAAGACCCGAATAGTTCACAACATAGAAGCCCTTGATGAGTTAATAGGAGGCAAAGCGAACTACTCAAGGCTAAGAGAGAGGGTAACTAAGAAGGTGAGATATAATCTGGGAGCTGAAATCCCACTAGGAGCAAAGAAAGCCCTTAACGAGTTAACATGAGACAAAGCGGACTGCTCAAGGCTAAGAGAGAGGGTAACTAAGAAGGTGATATATAATTTGGGAGCTGAAATCCCACTAGGAGCAAAGAAAGTTCCGCTTCTTGGGTCTCTCTATGAGGATTATACCCTCTATGTAGATGCTAATGGCAGAACCTACCCCATTTAATCAAATTTGGGATGCGCTAGATGACATTATATAGTCACAACGGTATTGTGATGACATGATCAAGAGGATATAAATAAGAAGGTGAGTTATAATCTGGGAGCCAAAATCCCACTAGGAGCAAAGAAAGTTCCTCTTCTCAGGTCTCTCTATGAGGATTATACCCTCTATGTAGATGCTAATGGGATAGAACCTATCCCATTTAATCAATTTTGGGATGCGCTAGATGACATTATATAGTCACAAGGGTATCGTGATGACATGATCAAGAGGAGATCCATAGGGAGAGTGGTGCAAGGTTTAAGGCTCAATGATGGGGAACCTAGAGCAACAAGCTGAGAGCAAGTGTTAGCACCACTTCGTCCATGAGGGGAGTGCAAGAAATACCAAGTAGGGGCAAGGCAAGAAGCTCTGTGCTACTTTCAAAGGATGCAAGCAAGGCCTTCAGGCTCCAAATGAACTTAAAGGTGCATGTGATGCATGCTCAAACAAGAACTATCCATGTCAACCAAAGGAAGCACAATGATTTGAGAGAGATCACAAGCAAAAACTACACATGAGGGTAGGGCAATATATAGCAAACAGGGGCAGGCCAAGAAGCTCTGCACTATTTTTAGAGGATGCAAGCAAGGCCTTTTCTCCAAATGCATCTTGTAGGTACAAGTGCTAAATTCTCAAATGAGAGCTATCCATGTCCATTAGAGGGAGCGATCTACCAAGAGAGAGAGAGAGAGAGAGAGAGAGAGAGAGAGAGAGAGAGAGAGAGAGAGAGAGAGAGAGAGAGAGAGAGAGAGAGAGAGAGAGAGAGAGAGAGAGAGAGAGAGAGAGAGAGAGGGAGAGGGAGAGGGAGAGGTTTGATCATCAACTTTACCATGTTTGTTGATGCTTGATCAATATGTAAGCAAAATGTGGTGCCCTCACAAAACCACAAAGGGAGCCATTTAACTCTTGAAGAAGTTGTTTGTCTTGCCAAAGGGCATCAATCATAGGAGCTTGAGCTATCCAATGATCATGGACCATGCTTGCTTTGTGCATTTTGCGGACTTTTTGATCAAAAGCTAGGACTTCTCATGGGTGAAATGATGGTGGAGATTGCGGTCAACATGAGAGAAGGTATGAAAGATGAAGAGACTATAACGGAGAGGATGAATGTAAAAGAGATCGTAGCCAAATGGATGGTGATCAGAGGAGTCATAGAGAGCATAAATATGATGATGATGAATGTAGAGAGAAAAGCATGAGGGATTGAGATGATAGAAATCCTAGCTCTTCAAATTGGCATAAACCATAGGAACTTGAACTGCTCAATGATCATGAATCATGGCTACTTTGTGCAAATTGCGGGCTTCATGGGTCAAAAGCTAGGAAAGTGCATGATTGACATGATGATGGAGATTATGGTAAAGAGAGAGAAGCTAAGAAAGACAAAAAAACCATGACACAATATGAGATATACAAGATATTATAGCTAGAGGGATGTTCACAGAGAGCATGGTGATGACAATGAATGCAGAAACTGGAGTAGGAGGTTTTCGAGATGATAGAAACTCTATCTCTTCAAAAGGGAATCAACTAGAGGAGGTTGAGATATTTAATGATTATGAATCATGCTTGCTTTGTGTAACTTGCATAATCGAAGCTAGGAGAATGTATGATCGACATCATGATAGAGATCCTGTTGGATATGAGGGAGGTATGAAAGATGGGGAGACCATGATAGAGAGGATAAATATAGAGAAAATCATAGCAAGATGAATGGTGGCTAAAGGACTCATAGAGAGCATGATGATGATGATTAGGGATGATGTCGATGAAAGTAGACATCGGTGGAGTAAGAGGTGTCATGTATCAAGTCTAAATTTTTTTTAGGTGATAGTTTTTCAATTCAGGTGTTGTAAATGTCAAAAATAAAAAGTCACCCTCCAACACTAGATGAGAAGCATGTCGTAACCCTCCAACAGTGGACGAGATAGCAAGTATATGTGGGAAGAGCACATTCCCTATGGTTTATACAAATTGGGTGAGGGTGGTGCCACCTCTTGAGCACATCCCCGCTGTTGTTCAGCTCCACTGCCATGAAGAGAAAAAGAGCAGAGAAATGCAAGCTAGGGTTCTTTGAAGCCTACACATTTAGTGATCAGTGATCAGGGTTTGTTAACAGGCCAAGTTTAATGATTAATGTATGCCAGATGCGGCTTAAAAGGCACAACAGATGCCTTAATGATGCCAAAAATGAGTATGCTTGAAGTGAGCACAGATGGGAGATTATGATCTAGAACTGCACTGTTTGAAGCGCTCTACAGGCGTGTCTTTACGGCTCATCGATTGGAGCTATGGAGAAAAAGTTATGGCAGTTTGAAGTCAAATCCGTACCGGATTGGGCAACTGCAGCAGCTGAGGGGACAAAATTGAAATAAATACATGGACTTGAAGTGCTCACTTTGTAGAGCGCGTTGGTCTTTTCAGATCAGTGATCGGGGTTCCAATTGCCAAGATATTAGCTGTTAACGACTCACCGGGGACCGGTTTCGTACCAGTCTGGTTGGCTCGGTTGGTGTGCCATCCGGGAATTTTGAGCTGCAGCCAGGGTTTCGAATGCAGTAGAATAAGTGCTCAAGGTAGTAGTGCTTTTGTTGATATGTTGTGCCTGACAAAAATCTCATTTATTGAAGATCGCTGATAGCAGGAAATGCCCAACACGGCTATTGCTTAAGCAGTTGCAAAGTCGAGGGCCTCTCTCAAAATGCAATGACCTATATTAGCATCTTGAAAGCATGTGACATTGTACGAGATGCTGATATGGGCAGTTAAAATCATGATGATATTATCAGTTTAGGGCTAATGAGAGCCTTGACGAGGATTTTTGCCGGCGTGTACGCCTAATATGGTGCTGTTACAAAAGCACAAAAAGCTCTTGATGAGCTCTTTGTTTGGAATGTAGTCTTTTGGAATGCAATGATTGCGGGCTGTGCCTTGGTCGGTGTATACTAAATGTGGTGCCCAAGTGAACTTGTACGGCCGCTCAATGAAGGACAATAAGCCCTTGATGCAGTCACCATTGCTTGCACCCTAAGTGGCCGCCCACATGAGCCATAAAGTGGTCATTAGCCCATCAAAGCCCGCCCAATGTAAGCCATGGCCGCCCACTTGCTAAATTAAAAGGGGTGTGAAGCCAATGGAAAACGAAAATGGCGATGGTTGAGGCAGCGAACGGAGAGCAGGGAAACCTGATCGCGCTGGCAGGGGTAATGCTTGATCGAGCTCGACGATGAAGCGGATGTTGGCGAGCAGGCCTAGGCGAAGAGTTTTGGCCCTAGTTTTGCGGAATTTGGTGCTGGTCGAGATCTCGGATGTCAAATCAGAAGGGCAAGCTTAAAATAGGAGATATATTGCATGCAAAGGAGGGGTAGTTGTGGGAAAAAACAAGGAGTGTTGTGAAGACGGCAGAAGGAGGCTCGGTCTCTCCCTCTCGTAATCAAGAGAGGCTCGTGCTCTCTCTCTCTCTCTCTCTCTCTCTCTCACACACACACACACACACACACACACACACACACACACACACACACACACACACACAAAGGCAAGGAGCAAAGGGCTTTGCAGGAAGGGCTTGCTATCTTTCCCTCAAGCCAAAGCAAGGAGGGAAAGCATAGTTAATCCGAAGGGAGAAGGCCTCGATCTTCTTGCTCTCTCTCGCTCTCGACCTCAGTTGGAAGAGCAATCTCTCTCTTTATCTCTCTTTGATGGCACAACAGACAAGCAAGGAGAGAAGCAACTCTCTCTCTCTCTCTCTCTCTCTCTCTCTCTCTCTCTTTCGTTCTCGGACGAGCAAGGAAGAAAAGAAAGTGACAATCTCTCTCTCTCTCTCTCTCTCTCTCTCTCTCTCTCTCGTGCTTGAGCAAGAAGGGGAGGAACGGCAAGGCAGAAAGAAGAGATAGAGGGTGGAACTACAGCCGCAATCCAAGGAAGAGTTGGGGTAGAAGTCGTAGTAGCAGAAGCCGGAGGTGGAGTCGAAGGCAGAAGCCAAAGGGTTAGAGCGCAGCAAAGAGGGATTCTTCTCTCTCTGACGGAGCGAAAGCCATTCATGACTGAGATAATTAGAAGAAAGAAGCAGAATCAACTACACATGGAAACTTTTTGCGGTAAATCAACATGTTTATTCTTATGTTCCTCAACACCGATCGTCGGTATACATCTTGATTGATTGCAGGCTAAACTAATTTGGCCTAGGTTTTGTAAACCGCAGCTTAAACTCCTTAATTTGCAATTAATTAAATCGACGGTGGTGTTAAGCCTTCGCTAACGTGCATCGGATTTTGTCGGCATCATAAAAATCAATTAATCTAGCACTTTGATCCTGCTCCGAAGAGGTTGCTTGATAACTTTGCGGTGTAGTGCATCTTTTCTTCTACTCTTCTCCCACAACTAGCAGCCCCCGGTGCTGACCCGGCTCACATTTCGAGTACATATCCCCCGATACCGCCATACAAAAAGTATGTTTTTTTCATTTTTTTACGAGCAAATACAAACACGCTCCAAACATGTAATGCATTGATCATGATCTTCTGAAATCTATGTCTGTAAATTTGTTTTATTACTGTTGAAATATGCTAACTCTCTTTTCTCTAATCTTGCAAGGTTTGGACATTGAATGAACTATAACCAAACAGTTGCAATAAATCCGAAAAAGGGTAGCCAAAGTGAACGTGACTGTTGACACAATGAAAGAAGTCACAGAAGAAGAGATGATGATCGATACAATCATCATCATCTCAATGATTGCCACGATGATGAGGCATAACGATGGAGAAATGGCCCAAACACTATTGAAAAGAGAGAACATATGAAAGAAGAAGAGTTTATGACACAGAGGATGAATATAGAAGGGATTGTAGACACATGGATGGTGATCGAAGAACTCATAGAGAGCATGATGATCATAGGGATAAATATAATGGATATACTAACAATGATGAAAATAAAGATGCTGCAAAAATGAAGGTGTCACATGTGCTTACAGCATTTTAAACACTAAAAAGCATGACGTTCATGTAAACACATCTATTATAGTGGTTCCACGTCATGTAAATTGAGTAGTTTTGTAGTGTTTATAGCCTCAAAGAGCAAGTCCCAATAGAATCGAACATGAGCACTAGCAAGCCTAGTCAGCAAATCCAAGGAGAAGGAGAAGCAAGATGGCTGAAGTGAATGTGACAGTCAACACAATGTGGTAGAAGTCGCACGAGATGATGATCGACACGATGATGGAGATTTTGGTGGACTAATTGACATGGGAGAAGATATGAAAGAATAAGAGACCATGATAGAGAGGATGAATATAAAAGAGATGGTAGCCATAGGGATGTGATTGAAGGACTCACAGAGGGCAAGGTGATCGCAAGGATAGATACAATGGATATGCTCACAATGATGAACACAGAGAGAGACTGAGACAAGAGGGATCGAGATGATAACCACCAAAGAGAATGAGTTTGTGGCCTGAGAGATGGAGAACATTTGAAATTGAGCGCAATGAAGATGAACCAGCCTTCTTAAGAGGTTAAAAAAGGTACTCCTTGTGGTGTAGGACTCTTTGTGTACGACATGCCAAAATAATAGAAGGATGCATTTGGTAAGGCAACCCTCATTTGGCCCAACATGGCTTTGCAAAAAACAGCTCGTCTATTTTTACTAGATGCTATGTTGATATGAGAGTGAGAGAGAGAGAGAGAGAGAGAGAGAAGGGGGGGCGGGGGCACGTCATAGCTGTCAATTGTTGGAGCCGGTAGCTGCAGGACGAGGACAGGTGAAGAGGCAATAGCAATATGGTCTGCAAGACGAGCTGCGTCCATTCCTCCGCAAGCAGACAACTGAGAAGTATAATTAAAAGACCAGTTGCAACTTGCGCTCACGATCACGCCGCACCACAAAGCAGAAGACTGGTCCTTTTTTTTCTCTGTTTGGGAGGTGAATCATAGCCAGTGGGCCGCCAATGGTGGGACTCATGGCAGCAAGAGATCGATACCTGCTACGTGATGGTAGTTCTGTTTCGTCTTTACTCACGAGGCAGATTAGTTGCACTGCTACGAGTATTGTGGGCGGAAGAATCTAGAAAGTATCTAGCTAATAAAATGAGAAACGAGCGAATACGTGAAATAAGTATGGGTACCCAGATGTAAAAAATGAGAAAAGATCCCCTTAAAAGCGAATATGCTTGCGATGCAATGGGTCTGTCTGACTTGGAGCCTTCAGATGAGAGCGAAGAGGAGGGGCAATCCAGGTGGAGGCCATGCCCCTTCCTTTCCATTCTCTCTCTCTCTCTCTCTCTCTCTCTCTCTCTCTCTCTCGCACGCATCAGGGGCTACAAAGTTCGTCGACAATATTTTTGCAGGTGGGGAGGTGCACGTTGAAGGAGGGAGGAAAGGGTGAGGAGAGGAGGTAGGAGGGGACAGACGACGGGGTTGAGGTCAAAAGTATTTGCGCAGGAAAGTGCAGGTCGAAGGAGGGAGGAAAGGGTGAGGAGAGGAGGTAGGTAGGAGGGGGCAGACGGCAGGGCTGAGGTTGAGAGTATTTTTGCAGGAAGGTGCAGGTCGAAGGAGGGACGAAAGGGTGAGGAGAGGAGGAGCTAGGAGGGGGCAGACGGCGGGGCCGAGGTGCAGCAGTGTTGGCCAGGGAGGATGGTGAGGGTCTTAGTGAGACTTAGGGGAGGAGAGAATCTCGAAAAGAAAGTAACGCTTTTTATTTAATGTGAGCCAATAGGAACGAGTAAGTAAGTGTGAGTAGTAGAGCAACCTTTGGACGCCTTCTTTAAAACGGCCAAGGAAAATTGTGTGTCTTGCGTCCTACGCGAACAATGAGTGCGTCCTGCGCGAACGGCGAGTGTCTTGTAGCTTGGCGACATAGGCGGCCAGAGTGTTCGGGAAAAAATGTGTCTCAGCTTAATATTGTGTTGTTTTCAAAGTTGCCGATTGAGGGCAAGGGGAAAGGGAGAAATTCCACCCCAACAGTAAAAACCTTAAAAAACAATGTAAATTTTAAAATTTTCCTCTTGGCAAATTCAAGGAAAGAAGTTTTGCATGTTTGGAAAAATTATTTTTCCCGAACACTAATGAGCATTGAGCAGCCTTTGAGTTTGACCTACAAAGTAGAAAAGCCCATCGTGATGTTGCCCATCGTAAATGGCTACTGCAATTAACTTGGCAGGGCATGCGTGAGTTGAGGCCATGAGATTCTGCGAACGGTTGCTGAAATAGGACCTCTTACCTGCACCAGGACACGAGTACAAGGGTATTGCTGAGTTGGTAAAGGTGGCGATGGGCGTGACCATAATTTATACTATTATAATGGGGGAAGGGATTCCGGCCCTTCCCACCGGCCACGTACAGATTTTGCTTGATCCAGCCACTCCAGGCAAGTGCGCCCTGCGCTAACGGCGAGTGACAGGCGACCAACGTGCTCAGTGCTCAGACTCTCTCTCCACACACACACACACGCACACACACACACACACACACACACACACACACACACACACACAGTGAGAGAGAGCGCGCGCGCACACGAGAGAGAGAGAGAGAGAGAGAGAGAGAGAGAGAGAGAGAGAGAGAGTTACCTGTCTCGGTAAAGAGCAGCCTTTGGATGCCTTCTTTAAAACAGCCAGGGGAAATTGTGTGTCCTGCACCATGCGCGAAAGGCGACTATGTCCTGCGCGAACGGCGAGTATCTTGCAGCTTGGCGACATAGGCTGCCAGAGTGTTTGGGAAAAAAATGTGTCTCAGCTTAATATCGTGCCGCTTTCAAAAATGCCGGTAGAGGGCAAGGGGAAAGGGAGAAATTCCACCCCAAAAGGGAGAAATTCCACCCCAAAATAAAGAAAAAAATAGTGTAAAAACCTTAACATTAGTTTGGTACCAAAACAGGACACTTAAAGTGTCCTTTTTTAAACAAATTTAAATTAAATGCTACTTGCATTAGACGGTTTATTTAAGAAAACCCTCTTGATATGCTTAAATATATTAGCTATAGGATCTTTTAAAAATATAACTTTGCATTTTAGAATCTATCAGGATCAAGAACTATACTCATCAAGTTGACCCTCGTAAGACTGTGATTGATGCTTTGAAGAAATCACCTTTATAAGCTCAAGAAAAAATGAAGCGACCTTGTAGAAAATTTTAGGTGACTCTTTCACAATTTTTCTATAGATAGTTGAAAGTTTCATGTGCAACAAAATTGACTTTGGAGTATATAAAATAATGGAAAGTTCCATGTGTTTGATATGGTCATTTCAAGCATATTGTTGTATACAAAGAAAAATATGTTTCTGATGTATGTGTGAGTTTTAGAAAGTGATACAGTGCTTGCCCTTTCCATTGAGCACTCAAGATGGCAAGTAGAAGGGCATTGGTATGCAACAAGTATTGGATCATTTTAAATATTCAGAACTGCATAAGAGAAAACTTTCATATTTTCATTCTTGAGACATAAGCATTTAAAACCTCAAATAATATCAAACTTTCCATGTAGATCAACTAAATGTATCAAAGTACGTGGTACATACACAATTGGGGTGCATAAAACCTTGGTTTCAATGTTATTATGGAGAACTCAAGATTTTTAAGAGTTTTTGCATGATAAAGAATTCAAGATAGAGTTCAAGCAACGAGATTTACTTGAGTTAGGGAGTCCAAAAAATCCGTAGTTTCTTGGTTTAAACATATAAAGTCATTTGTAGTTGTCAAATTGCACTAGAATAGTAACAATTTCATGAGGGGACCTTTGGAAGACCAAAAATATGCTCTTATTCAGCACGTGCTCAAGTATGAAATTATGTCTATAGCTTACATGTGACTTGAAAACTTATCTTTGAAGTGTATTCCATTGTTTTGTAACACTAAATGCTAACACTTTGCTTTTATAAACATAAAAAAAGCCATCTCTACAAAAAGATACAATAATTTTTTGATTTTTTTGGCAAACAAGCTTGAAATTTTACTAAAATTTATGTCTTAGAACTTACGAGGTTCCACACAATGAAATTCTGTGAATGGCTGCTGAAATAGGACCTCTTACTTGCACCCAGGTGACGAGTACGAGGATACTGCTGAGTTGATAGAGGTGGCGATGGGCGTGACCATAACTAGCGGGGTAATTTGGCATCTCAGGAAGACATCGAGATATTCACCCTTTAAAGTATGAAGAGACTACGTTCACCTATATTCAAGATGCCTCAGCTAAGCCTTGAGCTCGATGAAAAAATCAAAACAACCGATTGAAGGGAGAGGGAAAAGGGGAAAATCCGCTAGGAAAATTTGAGAAAATAGATTTAAATTGCAAAAAATGCCGATCATTTTGAAAGATTTCCTCTGTACGGATGGAAAGCTCTAACGGACCTTTGTATGTTTGTGAAATTGTTTTTTCTCGAGCACTGCTTCAAGCTTTCCATGTGGCAAAAGAAGACCCAATGCATAGGACTTAGTTGGTAAATGAGTAAACACACACTCTCTATGTGGCAAAAGAAAATCGAGTTCAAACTTCTTAGCATGTAAATGAGAGAGAACAAGTGTCCATTCCCTCATTTGCTCACAGACACGACAAATAGCTAGGCAGATTTGGTGTGATGGGATCTTGGAAGGCGGGGAGGGGGGTGGGGTGAGGGCAAGTGAGGAAAGAGGGGCCATGCCACTGGCGGAAGCAGCGCCGCTTTACTAGTCCTTTTAAAACCACACGCCTGACAATCTTAGTGGCACTTGGGTCCCGATTGGCTATGCTCACAATTCTAGATACGGTCGAGGCGCTTGATTGCTCACTGGTTTTTTTTCCCCTTTTTCCCATCAACACATTGGAATTGTAAATTAGAGAGAACAGAAAGGTGTACAAAATAAGCGAGACTAGGCTCGGGGACTAGGGGCAATTACAACCATTGGGGTTTTCAAGGACGACGACGAGTGGGGCAAGTCCGGCTCCGAGGAGGCAGAGGTTGTACAAGAAGATTTATAAATTTTCTTAGAGGGTGATTTATGACCATGACTCGTCTAGCAAGTGAGACCTTTCAACTTGTGGAGTTTCTCCTTGAACCTGTCAAATACCCAATCCTCTGGGTTTGGATGAGGGGGTCTATTGAGGGAGTGACTTCAAGCTTTTGATAGATTTGCTCCCTTCTTGTTTTCTTGATGTTCAATATTTCTTTTTTGAACTTGATAAGGGCAACCTATGTTACTTTGACAACTTTAGACAAGGCTGTTGTTGTGGGACTTCGATTTGTGTTAAATTGAGTGACCTAGATGTTAGCGAGTCATCGCGATGGACATCTACAACATAGCTCTTTTGTACTAACATAATGTCAATATGCAAGGAAGCAAATCGGGATGGGGCATGGAGACTTAATGAGAGTGATGATCTCACTAAAGTGAACTCGAAGGGCTACTCATACTACGACAAAAGCAAATCAACTACTTCCTAGTTAAAAAATTAGTATGCGTCCAATCTCACCGCTCTAGGTCATCATGCCTTTTCGGCATCCAAACAAATTTGGAATGCAATGAAATTTAAGAAGAGGTAGTACAACACCTAGGGGCACAATCCTACCAAGTTCTGTCACCATCTGAAAAGGTACATAAATCACGATCCATCACAAAAAATGTGCAGAAAACTGAAACAAAACTACTCGGAAAGGTCCCCTTAAGCATAGAAATACTTATCCATGGTCAAAACATAACAAAATAACCATTATAACCTTCAAATCAATGCATTTAGCTCACAAGAAACACGTCGCGTGTAATGGAATTAGCTTTTTAACTTGAGTTGGAGCGGAAAGTGAATAACATATTGAGCATTTCCTTGAGCATTCCTTTGTGTGTAGATGTGGCTTGAGAAAGAAAGTGCTTGGATGGAGAGAGCAACACTAACACATTACTTCATTAACATGACATGAGAAATACTTGTAAAAGAGAGTGAGAGTTGAGAGAAATTGACACCAATAGAGGACCGGATTAGTTGGAGCTGGTCCCCCCTCCAATAGGCATTTGTATTATAGATTCTTCCATGATAGAAGACTTGTTTACAATACAACTATTTGTGTTCCTTGATACCTTCTTGATAAGATGAAGATGTTAAGCTTCACTTACCAAGTGTATAACAACAATAAACATGATTAGCATGAACTTGGAAAATGTCCAACCTCAATCCCAAGATCTCAAACACCATGAAAGGTGAGGAGAGCATGCAAGGAGTGAGGAAGAAGAGAGAAGTAGAAGTAGCTCTACAAGAAAGCAATAAACCCTTGCACATAATCACTCATAGCTCTTGTAGCATAGCTTAGCATAGTGTTAATGGAGATTAGATATATTGATAAGCAAGCATAAGCATTCTCTTGTGTGGATTTGCATCCATAGCCAAGAGCTTGTGGTAGTAGGCACTCAACTTCTCAAGCTTGGAGAAGGAGATGGTGTCCTTGCTTCACAAGAGTGTGTGAAGGGAAGAATGAGAGTGAGAGAGCTCGTGGGATGCTCAAATGAGAGAGAGAGAGAGAGAGCTAGCTAGGTCGACCCCCTTCCCTAGGCTTTCCTTGAAGCTTATTGGGCCATGTAGCCCTCTAGCCAATGAGAGCTTGGCTCCCTTTGGGGCAAGATGTGTAGTATCTTGACAAGTGTCCTTCTTTCCCTCTTGTGAGGTTAAGCTAGCACCCCCCTTGCTTAAGCAAGCTGCCCCCTTTCCTGCTTGAGCAATGTGCCTCTACACTTGACATGTGGCCCCTTTCCTTTCATAAGAGTATGGGTCCTTGGCGAGGTGCATACTTACTACACACATCCCTCCTTTGTAGGGATGGTCCCCCTCTTTGTAGCAAGATATTTGATCTTGGTAAGCAGGTAGGCCCCCTGCTTAAGCACAACCCTA
This sequence comes from Adiantum capillus-veneris, assembly GCF_014529385.1. Classification (NCBI taxonomy): domain Eukaryota; kingdom Viridiplantae; phylum Streptophyta; class Polypodiopsida; order Polypodiales; family Pteridaceae; genus Adiantum; species Adiantum capillus-veneris. Next base: position 44,529,690 of record NC_140945.1, read on the forward strand.
GCTTAAGCAAGGTGCCTCCTTGACTGCTTGGACCTTAGTGACTAAAGAGTAAAAATTAAAGATTATGTCTTAAGCCTTTTAACACTTACCTTTGGAGGCTTTAATGAAGACAACCCTAAGGTATTTTGATCCATTGATTTTACTCTTGGATAGACCTTTTCTCATTTGGGTCCCTTTTCCATTGGCTCTGTGCTGAAATAGATTTATAAGCACATCTATATCTTAACCCTTGTTCCCTTTTATTCTCCCACATTAAGTGATCAGTTTAATATGAGAAAATAATTTGGGTCGGTTAGATATTAGATTTTATGACATCGTGAACCACGACAAAATTGAAAATGGTTATACTTAAATTGTAGAGCAAGAGACAAGGAACATAATGTGCTATTCGGAAATGAATTTTGATTACCAGTCCAGGAGAAAAGAGGATTACAATTTTTAGTAGCAAAAAGCTCGCATAGTGAACGTTCAAAAATCCTTCTTTTGCTAATGATGCCTCCTTAGTCTAAAACTAAGGGTTTTGACTTAAAGATTAAGGGAGCTTTCCCATGGCCATTCGGCCACTTACAAGGGTGTAAACTCAGAGAGGCTGAGAGGGTATGTCAAATTATATTACAATTATAAATCATCATAAGCTGAATTACACGGCTTCTTTCAAAAAATTGAGTGAGTGTTTACAGGGTTTGGTGTGCATCTGCCTGTCATGTGTCGGATTGTTGTATCCACCAAACATTCCCCCCTTGCTATTCATTGCACGTCCTCATGCAATCTTTCTCTGAGTGTAGTCTACTGTCTTCTCTTGAGCGTTGTAGTAAGGTGTCTGAACTTCTGCGCTCTTGCCTCAATCTCTACTTTGGTGGCCAGTTTTCTGAAAGGGTTGTTGCTGAGAGTACTTTAATATGCGATATGGCATGTTGGCAGATCTTTTGTCATGTGATTGAATATGGAGGGGTCCACTTCAAAGAAGCCGGTCATGAACACCTCCTCGAAAGTCTGCATATAGTGGGAGGGCATGAACATGCCTCTTGCATACAATCCCATGATGACGTTCCTGCTTGGGATTTCTGTCTCCATATTCCAGCAAATCCTTCTTATGCCTTCCACAAAAATCTACCAGGGATGATCTGCTGTCTCTATATCATTCAAACTCGGGGGATTCACTCTATATGCAAAACAGGATGCCACCTGCGAGCTGACAACTTTGATAAAATCCCTATATACAACTCATATTAGGGAATATGACACCCCTTTCTACGCTTATACGAAAGTCAATGCAGAAAACTATCATACCCCTATCTTACATATAAAATTTAGGTCTCACATGATCTAACTAAGTAAAACTAGTCAAAGAGTGTGTAGCATAGTGACTGTCAATGTACTAAGGATCCACTTCTGTTGATAATTAGATGTACCCTCAATGTGTCTTAGTTTGAATTTCAAACTACGTTCCCGTCCAACGTGCACTCTAGGTACTCGTCCAATTTTGACCAATCTAAATTACTCAAAAAACATGGTTATAAAGTTGCGTTAGGTTCTCTGTGTAAATTTGCATCTATATAAACTCTTTATAGCTTTTATCCCTCAACAAATGAACTAAAATAACAAAACAAGCAATTGATACAATTTAGTGTTGGTTCTTGCATGTATCTTGGTAGCTATTGACTCACAAGTGTGAGGGAAGACTCTTTTGGGAAGCCATGATTTGAAACACAAAAACTTCCTCTCATTTTCCCCTTTTCTCACCCCCCCCCCCCCCCCCCCCCCCCCCCCCCCCAAATATGATACCCCCTCCCTTATTTTTAAGCTTAGGAGATAAATTATTGGGGGCCTACTCCTAACTTATACGCTTGTGTAACTTGTAGAAAAACTCCCCTCCCCTGCACTTATGTGGTGCAACAAGTTTTCGATGGTGAATCCCCCAGGCATTAAAAGCTGTGATGCTGGTGATTAGCATCTGAGTAATTTTCACGAGCATCAGGCATGCGAGATCCGGGATCTCCTTCATCATGTTAATCGCCCCTTTGAAAGTATGAACCATATACTGCTCGGACGATGGGTTGTTATTGAGTGGATTTGTGATAACTAGGTAGTCCACCACTGTCGCCTTTTCCTTTGCCAAGAGTAAAAGCTGTCCCAGGATCACCGTCTGCTGTTGATGGGACAATAAGTTGGGTCGATCCTGAGGTGCTGGGGACTGTTCGTGTAATAAGTTTCATATGTTGATCTTTGCTCAAACCATTTCTTTTGCCAGAGGGGTTGATTGTCAATGATGGTTTGAATCTGAATTGCCGTGACAGGAACATCCCTGTTATCCCCTCGGCTGTTTGGTTCAAGTTCTGGTAGCATTCTTTGTTGCCATAATCTAGCCTCTTGCCGTGTCAGTGGCAGGGCGATCATCTCATGCCCGAGGGTCTTTACCACCTTATCTGGAGTGAGCATAAGGAGGACAGCCGATTCCAGCACTTTCAGTTCATATAGTAGATATGCTTTATGCGAGGGATCCTTGACTTCTGAGATCCAGCGTTGAATTTCGTCCTTGGCCAAATCCGAAGTGGATGTCGTGGCTGGATCTGCAGATTCCTGCATTGCTTTTCCAGTGCTGGTAGTTGGCACCTCTGTTTGGTGAGCCTCAAATGTGGATTGCTCAAAACCTCCTTCTTGCTCAAAGTCTACTGGGGTTGTTTGTTGATGCTTTGCCTGATTGGCCCTCATAGTCTCCAAGTCCCCTCGTGCCTCAGACAACTACTTCCTTAATTCTTCAATTTCTTTGTCTTTGGCTCGTTGTAGGGCCCTATGTCCTGATGTCATGATCTGTCTATTGTACTTTTCCTGAGCCAGGGCTTCTTTTAAATCTTTAACCTCTTGGTTCAAGGAGGCTGATCTTGCGATCACCGTTGAGGAGGGGGACTTTTGTATGGCTAAGACCTAAGTCAGAGTCCTGCTAACCACATATATGAGCCTTGCAGATTCTCATTCTGTTCCCTTTCTTTGGTTAGTTCCTCCTCGAGACGTTGCTGCTCGACTTGCAGTGCAAAGTTTGCCTTATTAAACTGTTGCACCTCCTTGTAATAGTAGGCTGCATTTTCTTGTTCCCTTTGCAAATTAGATTGGGCTTGGAGCTGTGCTTTCTCTAATGCCTCTACTTTTCCCTTAGCTGCAGGGCACCTTCACCTGCCTTAGACGTGTCTCTTTTAGTATCTTCCAATTCTAGTCTCCGCAGGTTGTAAAGAGCCCTTTTGCAATGAAACTGGAGCATGATCTGCTCTAAGTGAGCATCAATGTCAAATGACTCTATTATTTCCGCTCCTTCCTCTATTATAGCTTGTGATTGAGGTGATCTTGGCCTCTGCTGGCTTTTTTGGCCTTGATATGATGTTTCAGCCTCCTCAATCGTTTTTTCTTTCAGTTTCGGATCTTCTATAACTGCGGAAGTTTTGGTAGGCTTTGGTTGTGTTGCCTTCGTTTTCCGATCTGTGTTTTGTTCCGACTGCCTCATCTCCGCTCCTTGCTCTGGGAGTTCTTCCAGTTTTTCTTTATCTTTTATTACAGTCTTTGGAGGTTCCCCAGTGTCCTTGGGAGAATCAAACTCCTGAACCTGCTTGTCATGCGTGTCTTGCTATTCTTCCCCTTGTGAGTTATCTTCCTGTTTGTTACTTCGAGTAGATTCATCAGATGATTTGAGATCATCGACGCGTGGTTTTTTTGATTCTTCTTTCTCCCTTTGCTCCATCTTTCTCTTGAGCTCGTTATGGATTTGTTGCCGCATGGCACCGGCAGTCTCTTGTTTTTCCTCAGCTTCCTGTCTTTTCTCTTGCTTGATCCTTTCTAGAGCAACTGTCTACCTGCGTAGCAGTGGAATTTTTTCTTCTTCTTCTTCCTCTTTTTCATCATCAGCCTCTGGTCCTTGGGTTCTTTTTTCTTTGTGTTTCTGTTGGCAGAGCCTTTCCCTCGACGCCTGCTCTTCTTCCATTGTCCTCAGATACTCTAGTTCATTAGACGAACACAAAAAACACCTCCAGGTAATATTTCAAGTTCTAAGAGAGAATAAACTTCATGTTAATTGAAAGAAAAGTGATTTTTTCTTGCAAAAGATTCAATATTTAGGTCACATTATCTCTCAAGATGGAATCCAAATGGACCCATCAAAGTTGGAGATAATAAAAGGATGGCCTAAACCAAGGAATCTTCATGAACTAAGAAGCTTTATAGGTATGTGTGCATACTATAGACACTTCATAGAAAAGTTCTCACTAATAGCAGGACCATTATATGACCTAACCAAGAAAAATGTTAGGTATATATGGTCTGCCAAGGAGAACAATGCTTTCAAAAAGCTTATCTCTCAACCTGCGCTTACACTACCGGATCTATTTGAGGTCCAATGTGATGCTTGTGGTGATTGCCTTGGAGCTGTCTTGCTCCAAGAATGGCACACCATAGCCTATGAAAGTCAAAGGCTTGACCCTGTTGAGCAAGCTCTAGGCATATATGAAAAGGAACTCCTCGTAGTTCTACATGCCTTAGACTCATGGAATCACTATTTATTGGGGACTCCTTTCATTCTGCGAACGGATCATCAAAGTCTTAAGTACTTCATGACGCAGACCAAGCTCTCCGACAAAGAAATGAGGTTGGCAAATTTTCTTTCACAATTTCATTTTCATATTGCTCATATTGTTGACAAGCATAATCAAGTAGCCAATGCACTCTCAAGACGGCCGAGAGTGAATGCGGCTTCCATAGTAACTCACAATGATCTATCTTCAATGATAGATGAGTATGCTATTGATCCCAATTTTAGAGATGTGATTTCAGCCCTTGCATTAGGAAAGAAAGAGGAACCATTTACTTTACAATATGGTTATCTTCTCTATGGCAATAGACAATGGGTTACTAACTCACTACGTGAGAAAGTAATGTATGAATCTCATGCTCCTCCTTATGCGGGGCATAAAGAGATTCAGTCTACCATAAAGGAGATTGAAACATATTTCTATTGGCCTACCATGAAAGCAAACATACAAGAGTACGTTTCTAAATGTATGGTATGCCAAAAGATGAAGTTTGATAGAGGGAAGCAACCTGGATTTCTTCAACCTTTGCCAATCCCTAATTCACCATGGGAGAGCATATCCATGGATTTTATCTTTGGATCCATGGGAATACGGGAATATGGACGATAGTAGACAGGTTCAGTAAACAAGCTCATTTTATACCTGTCAAAAAGACTATCAAAGCCCATCAAATGGAAACCCTCTTCATTTCACAAATCTTCAGGTACCATGGCTTGCTAATGTCCTTAGTGTCAGCTAGAGATCCTAGAATGACCAGTAATTTCTGGAAGGGTCTCTTTGAGAATTTAGGGACAAGGCTAAATTTATCTTCAGCCTATCATCCGCAAATGGATGGACAAAGTGAAATAGCTAACCTAACAATTATTGATCTACTAAAAGCCTATGTAACGAAAGTAGATCAAAGATCCCAATGGGAGAAGTACTTACCCTTAGTGGAGTATGCCTACAATAAGGGAAAAGCACCTTTCGAGGTAATTGAGGGAAGATCCAAAAGTCCCCTGCTACTTAAGATACACAGGAAGATCTTCGTTGCAGATGAGTATAGCCAAGACCTACAAGAATATTTACAAAAGATTAAGGGTGCTATCTCTATCTCACAACAAAGGCAAAAGGCTGCTGCTGACAAGCACAGAAGAGCCCAAGCCTTTAAAGAAAATGATTGGGCCTTACTTAGATTTCCCAAGGCTCGATTAAGACACACGACGGGCAAGAATCCTACGGGACACCAAAAGTACTTTGCTATGTTAGCAAAAAGGTACTATGCTCCCTTCCAGATTCTTAGGCCAATCAATGAGATGGCCTATAATCTCAAGTTGCCTAGCCATTGAATCATGCACAATGCTTTCCATGTGAGCCTACTAAAGCCTTAAAAAGGAGATCCACCACAAGAACCAACTATTGAAGACCCACCGGAGATCGAGGACCAAGAAGAGGTGCTGTAGCCCGAGTCCATTCTCCGACATGAAGACAAGGTACTAAGAGGTGGTAAGACTATCTGATGATATCTTATTAACTTTAAGGATTATCCTTTCGAAGATGCTAGATGGATGCAAGGCATACAATTAAAGGATAACCTAAACCTTGTCAATGCTTACAATGCTTCCCTAGAGTAAGCAAATGTACAAATGTTAAAAATGAACAAAGTTTTGTCTTATAAGAATCTCTTTTTCTTTACTGTGCACAAAAATGAAGTAGTATGCATGCTTAGATCAAGTTTGCGGAGACGCTGTCTCCCAAACACCAAGTAGAGCTTCTCACTCTACTCTGGAAGATTGATGGGACTAATGTGCAGACATGCTTGAGGCAGCTTAGGCTCTCAAGCGCCAAATGGACTAGTCATCCATTCTGGAACGATGTCGTAGGGTAACATAGGGATCCTCTACCCGCTAGAAAAAGGACTAATGAATATGCTTTATCTTCTCTATATCATAGTCGAGGATGACTAGGATTTCAAGAGAGAGGTAATGTTATGATAAACTAATATCTAATTATTCTAAATGATTTTCTCATGTTAAACTGATAATTTAATATGGGGAATTTCCAGGGAGAAAAAGCTAGAATATTGGTTAAGTTGGCAGACCTGCCACAATAGGGATCCAAAGGAGGGAAAATAGGGTTCCAAAGGGGGGGCCATCTGCAAAAGAGCAATGTGTAACAATGGGCTTAAAAGACCCTAAGGTTCAGCCCATTAAGACTTCCAAACTGGTAAGGTTCCAAACTTAAAAGGGTGTGTCCAAAGGTCAAACACTGGGAAAATTGGATGCTTTGTTTGTGCTCAAAAAGTCTTCATGCATCCCTACATAGGAGGGGGAGAGCCCTAGAAGTTGGAGATGAAAGAGAAACACACACACACACACACACACACACACACACACACACACACACACACACACTCACAAGCTCCTTTACACAAAGGGAATGAGGGACACATGTCAACTCCCTAGCTCAGATGCCCATAAGGTGTACTCAAATCCTATTGGATGGCAATGGAGGTGGACCAATGAGAATTAGGCTAGATTAAATCTAGTTTAATTAATTTAAAAACACTTAGTAAAAGAAAGAATAAGAATTAAGCTCTCTAAAAGACTATTGGACAGTCTCCCAAGGGGTCCAATGAGCATTCAACATCCCAATGACTGCCTAATTCCTATTGGCCAGGAGACAAAGGGGTCCAATGAGAGTTTAGTTGCATTAATTAATTACCTAAAGCTCTTACAAAAGGGGAAAGGGGGACACATGTCAGAAGGCTATTACTTATGCTCCTTAAATTTCATTGGCTAAGCCTGGCATGGGCCAATAGGGTGTGAGAATGAGCAAATAGAAAGAGGGGTTGACCAAGAGAGAGAGGGGGCTGATTTTCTCAAGGCATTATTGCATACACACTCACACTAGTCCATGTGTGGAGTAAGAAGACTCTCTCTCTCTCTCTCTCCTTCTCAAACTTTAATGGAAAGCTTATCACCTACTCCAAGCTTGTGATGCATTAGGAAATTTCGGAGGTCATTTGGAGGGCCTTCTAAGAAAAATAGAATTTTGAATTTCTCTCTCTAGAAAATAGGTGTGGTAAAAGCAAATGTAAAGTTGAAATAACCATTCAAAAAGTGTACTTACAAGTAGATTCTTGCCACAGTGTCATAACGGCCGTGATGATTGAACAATAAATCGTTTTCAGTTGCATTTAGTGAACGTCCTAGAATTGGAGGGAGTTTCTTGTACATGGAATGTATGAGTAAAGAAAATAGGACGTATCCTTCCAAGCCTACTCTCTCCTTACTGTCTCACTGTGTGTGCACTGACCTTAAAGAAATCCTCCCTTTCTTGCCCTGTTGCACACATGGCTTCTTCTTCCACCCCGAAAAATGTCCTCCTTAAAAGACCCTTCTATCATCTACACATTGATCTAGATCCCCAATATACGCCACTGTGTAAGCGAGGCAAAACTAACATCAAAGTGACACCGATCCTAGAATTGGAGGGAGTTTCCTGTACATGAAATGTATGAGTAAAGGAAATAGGACGTATCCTTCCAAGCCTGCTAACGTCCTAGAATTGGAGAGAGTTTCCTGTACATGGAATGTATGAGTAAAGGAAATAGGACGTTGTCGTGCTGTGACACGTACATAGTGGGAACGCATGCTACAAGATCTATCTTGTAATTTTTTAGATACATAATTATCTTTCCTATAATGTACATATGCATAGTTAAGTATAATAATAAGCCTTCTATCTCATCCTATTATTTTTCTCAAGGGTAACCTATTCTTACTTACCATCAGAAAATACTATGGGAAAAGCATGAATAGCTCCGCCTCTTTAACTTGGGGCAAAAAGCATTGATTCTTTATTTCTACTATCTCATTATCATCTCACACCCTAGCTAGATCCTATATCTAGGGTAAACTCCAATATATATATATATATTCTATGTAATTTTTATATTTTTCTTATATTTCTTTTTAAATAGCTACTAGGAGGGAATCATATCCTAGTGGGACACTAGGTGGCATGATTTCAAAGATACACTTATTTTAATGCATTATTGCAAGCATGATTACAAAACTTTGTCAAGGAGCAATGTCATGCTTTCATATGGCATGAGGTGTCCTTTGGAATCAAATGAAAGTTTAGGCTAAGGGGACCACAAGAAGACTTTTGCTGCCAGAAATGGACCCTATTTTGATGAATTTTTTACACAAGGTTCGAATCCGAATTGGAAAACGATTTTAAAATGAAAATCGTATCTAATGAGCTGAATTTTTTGCCCATATTTTTACTTTTTTATTTGGAGCCACGGTTGAGGAGATATGATCAAAATACTGGACCCCAGTCTGCCCACATCATGCAGGGACAGCTCATTTCCAACTTTTCCAATTCCTGTTCACACTGGCTCCTCTCTTCTTGTGTAAACCCTTGGGGGTTCCCTTGACCTATAAAAGGGGACCTTTTCTTCATTGAAAAGAACTCAAGCACTCAAGCCATTGATGAGAGGAATTCATGAGGGAGTGAGTAGTAATGCCAAATTGTACTTAGCCATTAACATAAGCCTAAGCCTACACTTTCTCCTAGAAGAAGAGTAGCCATTCTTGCAACAAGCTAACCTTGGAAGATCAACTCTAATCAAAGAAGGTCTTGCACTTGGCGTATCAATCAAAGTGAAGTTCTCCCCTCTTCTTCTCTCTCCATCAATAATGGTGCCAAAGGGTTTGTCAAGTAAGATGTGTTCTACATTGATGTTTTCTTGATTTCTTGTTGTTTTCTTTTTCATCTCTAATCCGACACACACACACACACACACACACACATATATATATGTATATATATATATAATATATATATATATATATATATGTATCTAATCTCATCTCCTTAACCAAACCTATCTCTCTCATTCTTAGTAATTCATCCTCTCTGCAAATTCTAGGTTCTCTTTTCTACAGGTACATCTCTCCCCGCAGTATCCTTATTGCCTACGGGCAAGAATAGGGCTTGGGAGGGAAACTTCTCATCTCTTCACTTCTCTCATATCTACATTTGTCACATACTATCCTAGATGAATAACCCACATGATGATCATTTCTATCGCTTTGACTCTGTACGATCTATTAGAATTAACGTATGGATTAGCCGAAAAATACACTTTCAACAACGTATAGTGTTTCTCTTTGGCCCAGAAAGGCTTAATGAAATACTTCTATCACCGGATCCCATCATACTACCTCTCATAGACTATAACTTTTCTTTTGACGTAAGCGTAGTTATCTTGCTATGAACCAATAGGATTTGTACACACAATTAATCCCAATCACTAAACAAAATATATATATTATGGTAAGCACAAAAGTACAATTCCAAAGAACAATTCGTAGCCTATTTGGTCAACCAAGATTGAATGCCATTAACTCATCTATTAACCCTTTCATATTACCCATGATACGATATGACCATAGCCTTGATGTTTTCATTTTCGTATTGTTTTCTTTCTTGTGTGTGTGAGTGCAAGAGAGAAAGAGTGAGTCTTCTTTGATTGCACTTCTTTCCAAACCCTAGTTTTCATGGCATCTATGGTTTAACTCCTTCATAGAGTTTTTGTCGAGTTCTCTCACAAACTTTCACAGCCATAAGCCCGGTGCTTTCCTGGCAAGACTGCAAAATTCTCGACAACGTATCCTTCCAAGCCTGCTCTCTCCTTACTGTCTCACTGTGTGTGCACTGACCTGAAAGAAATCCTCCCTTTCTTGCCCTGTTGCACACATGGCTTCTTCTTCCACCCCGAAAAATGTCCTCCTTAAAAGACCCTTCTATCATCTACACATTGATCTAGATCCCCAATATACGCCACTGTGTAAGCAAGGCAAAACTAACATCAAAGTGACACCGATCATGATAGAGAGAGACTTAGAGCAGAGGGAGCAAAACACTTAGATATTTGGACAAAAGGCTCACTCTATCCATTGAATCCCATGACAAATGCTTTCCCATCATTTTCAAATCCCACTAACTTATTGAGCTTTGCAGGTAATGGAGAGAATGGATTGCTTGGCTACTGTAAAGCTCTAAACAACAAATCAAAAACTTATATAGACATGGTGAAGCACCAAGAAAACGAGATTCAAAGACTTTCAAACTTGCATCATGAGGACCAAAAGACTGTAATGCAGCGCACACAAGAATCACAGGTCTTGCAAACAAAGGTACGGTCATTACAAAACAAAGAGACAAGGTTAGGCACTCGTGTGCAAAAGAAGAAACTACGGAATCTTGAAACGTTGAAGGAAGGCTCTGGCGGCCTTAAGAAAAGAATCCAAGCATTGAGGTGAGCATTGTAAACTGTTTAATTAATTTAAATTAATCTAAGTGTTTGTTTATGTTAGTTATGATTTCTTTGTAGAGATTCCATCTATCCAGACAAAGAAAACATAGACCCGAAGGCCAATGTAGGAGAGCACTTAAAAGCCATTGATAACTAGTAGTCTTGCAAAGGATATCATGCATGACAAAAAGTTTAAGGTTTTGCAACGGGATGTCGTTGATAGATTCATTTCAAAGAATTCCGTGCCTGCCAAGCATATACATGGTACATTGGACTCCCTTGGAGTTAGTAACAGAGGTTACTCAGCTATTCAACAGTCTATCTCACAACTCAATAATGAATAGACAGACATCATTGGATATCCATTTCATATTCAAGATATTTATAGCTCACATGGAACTACTGTCACTTATGATGAGTACAACAATATCTTCATGGACCTCACTTTGCTGCAAACTAGAATGGTAGAGTTCTACAATATCACATTCAAAGAGACAGGTGGCATTCTACATTTTGTTTTGAAGCTAGATGAGTATGAGATTCTTAAAGAGAAGAAGCTAGAGCGAGTTACAATCACATTAATGAATAGGGCCCTTTCCAAATGTCCCAATAATGACCGTGTAAGAAATGCGGAATACAATAAGGATCTAGTAGTAAGGAGAGTAGAGAGAGACACTATGCAAAGTAGATTAGTGGCAAATCAAAAACTTTAGATTAGCACACTATACAAATTGATGGCGTCATCCACCCATGCGCTCTCAAGGTAGAGCTTAGATGGCGATTTAGACAACTAGAGCAAGTGAATACAAGGGACTAATAATCCTTACACAAGGATGTGCTGTGTGCGTCAAGTGTGCACACCATTCTACCAAAATACTAATGAAAAGGCCTCCTTATATAGTTGTAAGGGAGCCTCTAAACGCCCATGTGCAGCCGCCCTTAGATAGCCAAGTCCAAGTAGGACTCTCCCATGCGCCCATGTGTAGCCGCTTTTGGGTAGACAAGTCCTCCTAGAAATCGGCCACCGGCCAAAGACCACTGGCCGCCGACAACCGACCAAAGACCATGGACCACCGGCCACCGGACGGCCATTTTCCGATTGTCTTCCGGCCGTCGTCCGGCCAAGATATTCCGGCGAAGGAAAAAAAAAGTCTCGGGGGCTTCCGCCCCCGAGGCCCCCAAAGTTTCCCGTGAATTTACTTAATACCACCCACGATCACAAATAGAGATCTCATCAGCGTGCATAGCTGGAATCCACCAAATATATGTGCACCATTGGCTTCTCCTCATATGGAGGCCTTACAAAATGTGCAACATATATTGTGGTAGCAAAACTTATAGAGGTGGGCATTGCAAGTATACCAACACCCCCCCTCAATGAACACCCGAAGATGCTCTATGTTGGCCGTGTGCCAACTCCAAGTTGATGAAGATGTCGAAGTAGCTGGTCTTTCCCTAGAGCTTTGGTGAAGATATCTGCACAATTATCTTCATTAGGACAATACTCTAGCTCTACAATTTCATCCTCAATTAGCTCTCGAACATAATGCTACTGAACCTCAATATGTTTTGTGCATGCATGGAAGACAGGGTTCTTGGCAATTGCCATGCAACTCTGGTTGTCGCATTGAAGTGTTGTTGCTGAATGAAGAGAAACACCTAAGTCCATGAGGACTTGCCTTAGCCAAACTGCTTCACAAACCAGCTTTATACTCTGCTTCCGTTGAAGAAAGAGCGATGGTTGGCTGCTTCTTGCTGATCCAAGAAAACACTCCAGAACCAAGTGAGAAACAAAATCCAGAAACTGACTTTCTAGAGTCACAATCTCCTGCCCAATCAGATTCACAATACCCACTTAGAGTATTTGTGCCAATGCCATAGGAAATGCCATGGCTTAAAGTACCTTTAATGTACTTAATAACTCGCATACCTGCCTTCCAATGAGATTCTCTTGGTTGGTTGGAAAACCTGCTTAAAACACCTACTGCAAAAGAAGTATCCGGCCTAGTGTTGCACAAGAAAATTAAGCTTCCCACAAGTTTTATGTATTTTTTAATGTCGACTAAGGGAGAAGAATCTTCCATGGAGAGTTTTGCATTTACCTCCATTGGAGTGCTCACAGGTTTGCAATCTATCATGCTAAAACCTTTTAGGATCTCTATTGCATACTTTTGTTGAGAGATGAAGATGCCTTTTGAGGATTGCCAAACCTCAATCCCCAAACAATAATGCAACAAACCTAAGTCTGTCATTTCGAATTCAAAACTCAAACTCTCACGAGTTTGTTGGATGAGATCTTTGTGATCACCTGTTGATTATCAAGTCATCAACATACAAGATAATAATGACTTGTTTTCCATTCTCTCTAAGTACATATAAATTCGCTTCAGAAGCACTTCTTCTAAAGCCAAGTTTTTTAAAAAACTTATCAATTCTGACATACCATGCTCTTGGAGACTGTTTCAGGCCATATAAAGCCTTCTTCAATCTGCAAACCTTCTGTTTTGAATGGGGTGTCTCAAACCCTGGTGGTTACTCAATATACACCTCCTCCTTGAGAATTCCATTAAAAAATGCAGGCACGACATCCATTTGGTAAACAACCCATAAATAGATAGCAGCAAGAGCAAGCACAAGACGAATAGTTGTCATTTGAGCTGTGGGAGCGAAGGTGTCACTAACATCAAACCTTCGACTTGAGAGAATCCTTGTGCTACTAACCTGGCTTTGTACTTTTGCAAAGAGCCATCAGCTTTATGTTTGAGCTTGTACACCCATTTTGTGCCAATGACTTTCTTCTTTGGAGGCCGATCCACTACTTCCCAAGTGTCATTCTTTATGATGCTGTCGTATTCAAACTGCATCGCTTCCTTCCATTTTGGATCAGCCATGGCCTCGTCGACGGAGGCTGGCTCCTTCACAGAGCCCACAATTTCTATCATGAGAGCCATGTTGACGATGTGTTCGGAGGCTCTCCTTTGCTCCTCTATTCTCTTTGACCATCGCAAACCCCCCTCCTCTTCACGAGGATTGTGAACTTGAGGGTTTCGAGCGTCAAAAAGCTGTTGAGCCCACTTTGGTAGTGGCTTTTCCTGTGATGCTGCAATAGGTTGGTTAGATTTATTTGAGTCATCATCAGACAAATCCTCCTCTTGATTTTTTACCTGACTTTGGTCTGGCACATGGTGAGTTATTTCTTCATTTGATGAGAAAGTGGACGAACCTGGTTTCTCCACCGTATGTGGCCCTTCTTCAAATACCACATCCCAACTTGTGAGTATTTTCTTTGCCTCTGGATCATAGAGTCTATAAGCCGTAGACTCTTCACTATATCCAAGAAATACGCACTTCTTGCTTTTGGCTTCTAACTTTGTTCTTTGAGAATCAGGAATATGAGCATAACAAAAACACCCAAATGTTTTGAAATGCAAGACTGAAGGTTTCTTACCAGAATAGGCTTCTTGAGGCATTTTCCCTTTCAAAGCCTTTGTGTAGCTTCGATTGAGAATGTACACTGCTGTACTTACTGCTTCGGCCCAAAAGGAATCTGGCATACCCTTGGCTTTGAGCATACACCTTGCCATTTCTACCACCATCCGATTTCGACGCTCCACAACGCCATTTTGTTGTGGTGTGTAAGCTGTAGTAAGGTGTCGTTTTATGCCATGCTTGTTGCAGTAATTGTTGAATTCATTTGAGATGAATTCTCCTCCTCGATCTGTGCGAAGCTTCTTCACCTTCTTTCCCGTTTCATTTTCTACAAGCTTTTGCCACATTTTAAACTTTTCAAAAGCTTCAGACTTCTCACGAATGAAATACACCCACATCTTTCTACTAAAGTCGTCGACTAACAGCAAAAAGTAGAAAGATCCACCTAAAGCGGATGTAGACATTTTTCCACAGAGATCTGCGTGTACCAACTCTAGAGGAGACTGAGCTCGATTACTACTCTCTTGTGGAAATGCCTTTCTTTGTTGCTTGCCCATCATGCAAGCTTCACAAACTTCATTCATCTCTGAGATTTGAGGCAAGTGTGCTACCATCCCATATTTTTGCATCTCTTTTAGCACAGCAATGCTTAAGTGACCAAATCTCTCATGCCATAATTGAGTTGTACCTTTTTTTGTAGTGACCGTAAGTGCAAAAAGTTCGTAGAGGTTGTTGCGCCTTACACCCTTTCCCACTGTGTTGCTTTTAGAATCCAAGATTTTTGCTCCATTTTTCTTGAAACGGACTTCAAGATCACGATCAGTGATTGCAGCAATGGACAACAAATTCTTCTTGATTTGAGGCACGTACAACACATTAGAGAGCTCTTTAGTTTCACCTGTATAGCTGCTAAAAAAGAAATTGTCCCAGACCCTTCGGCTGGACATTTGGCATTATTCCAAAAAATTACACTTATGGGTTCCTGTAGAGGCTTCCAGGAACTATACCAGTCTTTCTTACTAGTCATATGTCGGGATGCACCACTATCTAGAATCCAAGAACCATCAACAAGCGGAGTTTGTGCTGATGAGCATACCTCTTCTATGACAGCCCATAGTTCAAGGTCTGTTTCAGCATTGTTGGCGGATTCTCTTTCCTTCCAAGAAGCTTTCATGGTGCCGTTCTTCTCATCTGCTTTCTTCTTTCTACAGTCTTTAACAACATGACCCTTCTTGTCACAGTAAAAACAGCTACCTGAAAATTTCCTCTTCTTGGGCTTCTTCTTAGAAGCATTTGACGTAGTCCCCTTGCCTTTTGCATTGGCTGTGAAGGCAGCATCACCTCCACCATCCCTGGTTCTGAGTCGTAGCTCCTCTTCAAGCAACATTGCACTTAGTTCTTCAAACATAAGAGGGGTTGGACGAACCTGAGTGTTGAGTGCCGTAATGAGACCATCATATCTCGCTGGAAGTATGCGAATGCAGCGCCAAGCTAAATCTTCTGGAGAAATAGCCACACCAACGGCAGCTAATTGATCTTGGAGGTCCTTAATCCGCTTGATGAAGGCCTCCACTTTCTCTCCATCAGTAAGTTTCTCAGGAGCAAGTTGATTTTCCAGGTTTTGAATTCTGGTGTGATTGTGCGCCTCATATTGGCAAGCCAATATGTTCCAAGCTTCATGTGCTTTAGTGGTATGCTGAATCAAAGTGAGGACAGAATCACTTACACACATGACAATGGCGCATAATGCATCTGCATTCCTTCTTTTCCAAGCACGTAGAAGAGTAGCATCCGGGGGAATTACAACACTTGGATTTGCTGGATCATTTGTTGCAGTGGGCTCCGGGTCTGCACCATTTGACCCCAACACCGTATCCAACAATTCATATGAATCTAGAATTGTAGAAATTTTGAATTTCCACAATGTGTAGTTGGTGCTGTCAATCTTTCCTTCGATGAATGCTGGTGGACGAATGCGAAGCGGAGTAGCACTGGCAACGGCACTTGAAGACGCCGACATAATTGATTTTGCAAAGTAATACAAGTACTTCTCGTACTTTCTTAGCTACGAGCACCTATAGCTCTGATACCATGTAAGAAAGGCGAAATACAATAAGGATCTAGTAGCAAGGAGAGTAGAGAGAGACACGATGCAAAGTAGATTAGTGGAAAATCAAAAACTTTAGATTAGCACACTATAAAAATTGATGGTGTCATCCATCCATGCGCTCTCAAGGTAGAGCTTAGATGGCGATTTAGACAACTAGAGCAAGTGAATACAAGGGAATAATAATCCTTACACAAGGATGTGCTGTGTGCGTCAAGTGTGCACACCATTCTACCAAAATACTAATGAAAAGGCCTCCTTATATAGTTGTAAGGGAGCCTCTAAACGCCCATGTGCAGCCGCCCTTAGATAGCCAAGTCCAAGTAGGACTCTCCCATGCGCCCATGTGTAGCCACTTTTGGGTAGACAAGTCCTCCTAGAAATCGGCCACCGGCCAAGGAAATCCGGGCACCGGCCAAAGACCACTCGCCCGCCGACCACCGACCAAAGACCATGAACCACCGGCCACCGGCCATCGGACGGCCATTTTCCGATTGTCTTCCGGCCGTCGTCTGGCCAAGATATTCCGGCGAAGGAAAAAAAAAGTCTCGGGGGCTTTCGCTCCCGAGGCCCCCAAAGTTGCCCTTGAATTTGCTCCGTACCACCCACGATCACAAATAGAGATCTCATCAGCGTGCATAGCTGGAATCCACCAAATATATGTGCACCATTGGCTTCTCCTCATATGGGGGCCTTACAAACTGTGCAGCACCCAAACATATGGTGGCTTGGTGCATTTCAAGTAATCCAGTTATCTCCAATTTTGCAGCTCTAGCAAGCCCTCTATTGTACCTAAATTTTAAATTTAATTTTTGTATCTCATAAGGATTGATCTTGCAGGTAAAGAAAGAAGACCATGACATTTAATTTTGGGTGTTCCATCAAATCCCTATTCCAGATATCATTGATAGGCAAATGAATCAAGGAGAGGTATTGGGTGTAGATGGGAGAGGAGACTTTCAAGTTCAATGGCATCTTGTAGGTGACCTCAAAACACTGAAGTGTATGTATAATTGTGGAATGGGTGCCATGGTAAAGTCTCCATGCTTGTATTGCATGGAACTTGCAAAAGTGATGGACCCAAAGTGGTGGCGAAAGGCTCCTACTCATCACAATTAAGACTCTAATTTCTAAACTGTTTTGAATATACCACTTGTTAGTGTCCATATTTGTACAATGCATGCTCTCTGCCGAATTGTAGAGAAGTTGGTATATCTGTACATTGGGTTTGCTTGGAAAATAAAAAAGTCAGCTGAACGACAAGTCGCTCTAGAGGCTTTGGAACTAGTTTTGTCAGATATTGGTCTACAAGGGGGCAATGTGAAAATACTGCGGGACGAAAAAAGGTCAACCAATGAGAAAGATGTACCCTGCAAACCATCCATAGGTGGGGTCAAGGCACACCGTTTTCTATCTAAACCTCAAAGTATGAAAGATGTGAAGCTAACAAAGGGAGGGAGAGTATATCACTTTACCTACATTAGCAAAGTTGAGTATATGCATTGGAAAAAAATTCATTTAGCAGTGAAAGACCAAGAGCCAACAACTCGCAATGCAAAGGGTGATGTGTGGCATTCCATTGACATATTATTTTGAATGTGTGAGAATGATGATTGGTCGCACGATAATCTTAGCAAGTTTAAACAGAACCTTCAGCTACTAAAAAAATCCTTCAAGACAGCATGGACTGACACTCAAATCACTCATTACATGGTAAATTCAAAGCGCCTCATATAGTCTTAGTACTAAGTTTGTGTGTAAATTTCTAATAAATTTCTTCTTTTGCAGCACATTATTTTTAATCATTTTCCATACTTCATCCAAAAGTATGGGAATCCAGGTATATGGAACACCCAGGGCCTTGGAGAAGTCTCATTACATGGCTAGAAATGCCTACTTTAGATACACACAACATGGAGGCTCTCAAAATAAGGCAAACAGTCTAAAGGAGTTATTTCAGTGGTTTTATCGCAGAATCATTCATCGCATGCAACAAAAGCAAGTATTGGCCTCTTCAGCAACCGTACAGGCAATCAAACATTTGCAAATTCAGAAAAGAAAGCGAGTAGATGCATTCAACAACTCAAGTTCTCTTGAAAGTCAAATTAGATGGAGAGAGACAATGCAATATGCCAATCATCGGTGGAAGAAGAGAGTTAGAGTTTAGACGATCGATGTACCCCAAACGCCTGTAGAATTAAATTCAATATGTACCACAACTATTTCAACATTTTGATGATTTGCAAATATCATTTGGAACCTCGCCCTTGTATCTGATCATTAAATGTTTTCCATACTCTAAGAGTTCAGTAGGGTTTTCTTTCCCTAAAGATAATGCCATTGATGTGTATGTGTAGTAATATGTTGCACAGCCCCCAGTATATCCTGGCGAGTAACCAAAACATCCTCTCCCAAAAACCTTGTCGACGAGGATTACTTTGTCAGCATTTTGTGGCAACATTGGACCACCTAAGAAGCGAGATTATGTCTTGAAAGCATAGGTTGCAGTATTCCCCTCTTGTGACATTCCGTTGTGGAAGATTAGGATGGGTGCCTCGTATAAACTAGGAAGATATTGTCCTAGAGCTGCATCCCTACCACGGAACTATCTCTTCGATGACGAAGAAAGTCGTCCTTTTTAGCAATCCATGACTGTAAACAAAAGAAGTGTTTGTGTATGTGAGAGAGAGAGAGAGAGAGACAGAGATGGGGGGGGGGGGGTAGGAATTTATACCATGAAATTCTCATCTTGCAAAAAAATCTCATCCTTCCATAGGTTGACTGATCCGGTTGACCCTTGTGCTGGTCGCTTAAACATTTCCTCCATATCCTGTTTACTAGTTGATGGCTTAAGATTACTTCGAATAGCTTGAAATGTGGCTTCATCAGGAAGGATTTCTTTATACTTTTCTGCCTTTTCAAAGCAGATTTTAAGGCAGTCCAGTGGGTTACTAGAGATCTCCATTGCCTCGTCATCACTACTGTCATCTGAAACAAATCCATTCGTCTCCTCTTGATACTTGGAGATAGTGGCCAGTGCAAAGTCCTCCCGCAAACAAAAAATACTTTGTATATCATGGAGAAAAATGTACGACCTATCTCCAAATTTAAAATCTGGCACTCTTGGTAGCATTAAGGTGGCTTGCCGCTCATTGAAACCTGACACATCTAGAGGTAGCTTGATATCTGAGGTTTTCACTGAGAGAAGATTGCTTCATTTCACCTCTTTTGCTTCTTCTTCAAGATCAATGGACTCCTCTATCTCTGTCACTTCAATATATTCCTCATTCTTTTCCTCTTTTTCATCTTCTGGTAAATCTTGTTCCTTCATGAGCTTCTTAGGATCTTTCATAAGACTTGTGAATAATCCATTTAAAAATATTAGAAGTCCAAAGGACTCTTGAATCAACTTGCACTCCCTATCATGTAAGCTGCACCAATGGGGCCTGTACATAAGAGGCAACTGATTATACTTCTTGTAAGACTGTCTTTTAGGATCACACTCTCTTAAATGGACTACCACCATTTTACCAACATTAACCCTACCCTCTTGAGTGTGAAGATCAAACTTCTCGTTCCAGCTTCAAGTGTTCACTCTATTCAGCTATAAACACATCAAGATTAAATGGAGCATTAAAAATGTAGGAGACCAAATCAAACTTATCACCAGCCCCAGAAGAAACTGCAAAATCTAAAAGCCCTTCATCAATCACTGTAGGGTCTTCATAAATAACTGTCTCTTTTTTCTTTTGGATTGTTGCAATACATTGGGCACTCTGCAAAGTAGGTGTTGAAAAATCCACTTCTCTCTTAAGTGAGTTGGGTATAATAAATTTTGGAGTAGAAGGGGAGTCCATTTCTACAGATGGGTCAGCAGGTTCCTCGAAACCTAGAGCAGGCTCCTCCAAACTACTGACAGGATCTGCAACAGTTATATCAATGGGTTCTGTGAAGTCTACAGCTCCGACAGTCTTCTTGGAAGGTTTCCTTGGCCAACAATGTGCTCGGAATCTATAATCTGCCTCTTCCTCCTATGTGATCTTAAACCTGCCATTTATTTCATACTCACAAATATAAGTTTCAATGAGTTTATATAAAAAGAAGAGCACCAAATGATCATATAAGTTTTGAACCAACTATAACTAGGTATCTCATAATTGTTACCAACTAATCATATAGTCAATAAAATAAGATGATTACTATGGATTAAATGCAAAACTGGGCAAAACAGGGTTATATATGTGAGGAGTAAAAGCCATACAAGTGGATCACGGTGCGAAGAATACATAAACAAATATCCATACAGCTATAGGTGCGCCGTGATCCACTTAGTGGGCTTTCAGATAATAGAATAGCTACCAATACATCAAAGCAACTGTACTTTCAGAAAAAAAGTTTGTACAAAATCAAAAGAGGATCACGGCGCGTGGAGTATGTAAATTAATGTTAAAAACACTGTTGGCGCGCCGTGATCCACTTTGCAGGCTTTCATGCATTGAAATACCTACAATATTATTATACAAAAAATCCCTTTGTAAATATTAGAAGAGGATAACGGCGCGCGGAGTATGTAAACGAATCTTCATAACATAACTGGCCATGATCCAATTATGGAATTTGAAAGGTGAAATGATCTTTACATTTTGAAGCACACTCACAAAACAGAACTAAACTACGGACATAGTAAAACTGAAGCGATTGGCTTTACCTTTGCCAGGATTAGACATTGTTGTTGGAGTAGAGGTTTTGGACCGGGAATGTAGTTTTGAGTCTTCAAGCTTTTGATTTCTGCACCTTGAAGGAGGCAGAGGCCTTCTTAGGTGTCTCTTTCCCACTTCCTCACTTTCTCTCTCTATCTCTCATCAAGGATTTATGTCTATCTCTTTCAAGGTCTGTAATTAGCTTGACCACACAAGTTAATCTCTCTCTCTCTCTCTCTCTCTCTCTCTCTCTCTGTGTCTATCTCCCTCTCTTCTCTCTCTCTCTCTCTCTCTCTCTCTCTCTCTCTCTCTCTTATTCTCTCTCTCTCTCTCCTCTCCCCTTTTCATGCAATAATAGGTATTACCGTTGGCGTTTTTAACGATGCGAGCCGCATATATTGAACGCGTGTTACAAGGACATGCATTTAATGGACGGTACGACCAAAAAAGTGATTTTTAACAACCCAAAAATACGTGTACATTTATAGTAACAAATACACACTTGATTTCATGATAAGAGAGAGAGAGAGAGAGTGAGTGAGAGAGATATAGAGTGAAATACAAAGAGAGAGAGGGAGAGAGAGAAAAAGCCTGCATAGACGACCTCTGTGAGAAGGAGAGGGAGATAGCTAACGAAAAAAATGACCTCTACAAGAGATAGAGAGAGACAGACACCTGCAGCCGAGGCATCCTCTGCAACCAAGACGCAAGGCTCCTACACACGTTTTCTTCCATTTGAGTTCCACATAGAGAGGTGTTTCCATAGTGATTTTTATAGATGAAGAGTCAAAAAGAGATATATATATATATATATAGATAGATAGATAGATAGATAGATAGATAGAGAGAGAGAGAGAGAGAGAGAGAGAGAGAGAGAGAGAGAGAGAGAGAGAGAGAGAGAGAGAGAGAGAGAGAGAGAGAGAGAGAGCTACTGATAGTCTGTTAGGTTCGGAAGCTAAAGACATAGAGAAATCGATGGAGAGAGTGTGAGAGAGTATTTTTGAAACTTTGCTTGGTTTGAATGTAGAAGAGACAGAGACAGAGAAAGACAAAGAGAGGGATGTCATAAAATGCATCACGGCCCGCGGTAGAGTGTTCTCTTTGCCGCTTTTGTGTCTCCGCGCCGTCATCCATACAAAGTGTGTGTGTGTGTGTGTGTGTGTGTGAGAGAGAGAGAGAGAGAGAGAGAGAGAGAGAGAGAGAGAGAGAGAGAGAGAGAGATGATATAGATTACAAACTTTTCTTGATCCTCTTGTGGATCACGACGCGTAGACAGAAACTAGCCTGGCTTAAAGATGAACCCGCGTGCCCTGATCCACAAAAAACGGGGTGGGGAGAGAGAGAGAGAGAGAGAGAGAGAGAGAGAGAGAGAGAGAGAGAGAGAGAGAGAGAGAGAGAGAGAGAGAGAGAGAGAGAGAGAGAGAGAGAGAGAGATAAGGAGAGAGAGAGAGAGAGACTAAATTTAATAATCATTAAAATTGGGGCTTGTTGGCTAAAAGACTTGAAGTAAGTTTCTAATTTTCCTCCTTCCCCTTGTGAATCACGATGCGTAGTAGGCTATTAGCCCATGTCAAATCTGTGTCCGCGCGTCGTGATCCCAGAAAAAGAGAGAGAGAGAGAGAGAGAGAGAGAGAGAGAGAGAGAGAGAGAGAGAGAGAGAGAGAGAGAGAGAGAGAGAGAGAGAGAGAGAGAGAGAGAGAGAGAGAGAGATATAAGGAGAGAGAGAGAGAGAGACTAAATTTAATAATCATTAAAATTGGGGCTTGTTGGCTAAAAGACTTGAAGTAAGTTTCTAATTTTCCTCCTTCCCCTTGTGAATCACGATGCGTAGTAGGCTATTAGCCCATGTCAAATCTGTGTCCGCGCGTCGTGATCCCAGAAAAAGAGAGAGAGAGAGAGAGAGAGAGAGAGAGAGAGAGAGAGAGAGAGAGAGAGAGAGAGAGAGAGAGAGAGAGAGAGAGAGAGAGAGAGAGAGAGAGAGAGAGAGAGAGAGAGAGTGTGATCCTCTGCATTTTTCTCTTTCAGTGTAATGGCAAGAACCAAGGCAACAACAAGGACGGCAGGGAAAGGACCAGGCTTGCAAAGAAAGCATGTGGAAGGTCTGCTAGTAAGAAGAAAACTTCACGTAAACCAATGAAGATATTGAAGGGCCCAAGAATGAAGAATATTAAAAGAAACATGGGTTTATTTAGGGAGATCAAGAAAGCTCAGAAATGTATTGAGCTTTGTGTCCCTAAACTTCATTTTCAAAGAGCAGTGAGACAAATCTGTGAGGAAGCATGTGCTGGTACAATGAGGTGGAAGGCAGTTGCCCTGCTGTGTCTTCAAGAAGCAGTACAAGATTTTCTTTTGGAGTATTTTAATGATATTACCATTGTTGCTGCTCATGCTCACCGTGTGACAATAATGGACAAGGACATTGAGACTCTTAAGAGAGTGCGTTGGAGATACAATAAGCTCCTTAACCCTAATGAGTTTATTGATCCCAAAATGAAAGATATACTGCTAATACCACCAGGACACCGAGTTCAAAGGGTTAAGATTCATGAGGTTACTCATGAGGTGAACACAAGAGACAGAGCTCAGCAAGAAGAGAGACGCCACTCTGAAGCAGAGAAGTTAAAGCGTATACAGTCTGTTGTTGCTGATGAAGAGGCCCAAAGGAGAAATTTTAGGCAAGTTACCACAGAGCTAAATGAAAGAAACAATGATGTTTTACACTCCATGACAGAGGGACTGTTAGCAAGAATTCCCCTTGCTGATGTCAGTAGGCAATTAGCACTGGACTCTATTGATATTGGGATATTGAAAGATCAAAATGCACAAATTACCCACTCTATTGTTTATGTATGCCTAAAATAAGTGCTCATCTCTACCTTTAAGATCTTTCTTTGTTGGTACTTGGCCTGTAATTAAATCCTTGTTTGTGATTGTAGCTTAATAAAGAGGCAGCTCCCGCAAGAAACCCAAAATGAAATTTATATTTTAGATCCACAAATGTCTGTGCCACTCCGAATAAAGAACACCCCTCATGGCACATTGGAGAGATAGTTTGTCCACTGTCCAATGCTCCAGGTGACAACACTGGTGTTGCCATACGAATCAGCAAATCATTGGAGCCCTCTATGCATAGAACTGGACAAACAAGTGGTATGGACTATCAACTGCATACAAGCAACACATTCGGAGATAAGAGTGTAATTGTTGATAAAACCTTTAGTGTGTATTTGGGGTATGGTTGATGACCTGAATATTGTTAATAATAAATAAGCTTCACTGTTTACAGATGTATAAAAAGATTACTTCGTGTCTATGGAAAACTCTGTGGAAATCATGAACTGTACAAGTCCACCTTTAAAGTTGTCAAAGTGCCTAATCAGACAGATCCAAATTCCTGTGGTTGGAGATGTCTTCTCCATGGAGAGTATATACTCCAGAGTTTTTTTGCTCTTCATCCATTTATGTCAAAGGTATTTCCTTGTTATGGTGTGGACCAACATTAGTGCTATTATTAATTAAAGTATTGACCACAAGTTACCCTAATTTTGCAGAATGCTATGGAAAATTATACATTGGAATATTTATAAAGGTACCGCGCTTCAACGATTCAACATCTACTATCTCTTTCAACCCCAAGAATTTTAGACGCAGAAGACAGTTTTGTTGACGACCATATTATAGTTTTAACAATGACCGGTGAAGAGGTAGTCAGGCTAGTTTCCAACACCCTAAACCAAATTCCTCAAATTGACCCCATATTAGAGGAAAAGACACCGGTAAGCTTTGCAATTGGAGCGGCTGAATCCAAAGTTGGGGTTGAGAAATGTGAAGTAGACCAAGCCCCTAAGAATACATATGTAAAATGCTCCTCAGAGAAGAAGAATGCAACAGAGGTTCTAGGCCAAGCAGAGGAGGATAAGGGAGTGCCAGGGAAGGAGGCCAATATAGAGGAGGAGGCCAATATTGCAAATCAAGACCAGGAAC
The DNA here is from genome assembly GCF_014529385.1 of Adiantum capillus-veneris. Taxonomy (NCBI): domain Eukaryota; kingdom Viridiplantae; phylum Streptophyta; class Polypodiopsida; order Polypodiales; family Pteridaceae; genus Adiantum; species Adiantum capillus-veneris. The sequence goes on from NC_140945.1 coordinate 44,554,794, forward strand.
AGACAACAGAAGAAGTTAACTATTCGAACACTTTGTTGATTGCACCTTTGTTGGAGGCCAACACTTTGTTGATAGGTTTTCCAACACTTTGTTGATTGATGACACACCACATAAGGGTTTACTTAATCCCTCCGGCACTACTATATCCCCACCTTCGTTTGAAGGAATTAGGGCCAAAAACGACTCAAAAAGGACTATTTGTTAATCTAAGGATTAAGGAATAGTCCAATAGTTATTTGACACATATACAAAAGTATGGCACTCTTGTCTCCTCTATTGTGGGTTTTGGTGGCCCTATTTTGACGGAGAACCGCTAAATGTCTTGATCACAAGGCTGAAATTGCTATAATTAGGTGCTTTCAGTGAGAGAGCTCATTAAATTTGCAGCTCAAAGCAATGAAGTCTCGTCTTTTATTTTATTTTATATTTCACAAAAGCGTTGTCAAAATATACGAAATAGTCCAATAGTTATTTGACACGTATACAAAAGTATGGCACTCTTGTCTCCTCTATTGTGGGTTTTGGTGGCCCTATTTTGACGGAGAACCGCTAAATGTCTTGATCACAAGGCTGAAACTGCTATATTTAGGTGCTTTCAGCGAGAGAGCTCATTAAATTTGCAACTCAAAGCAATGAAGTCTCGTCTTTTATTCTATTTTATATTTCACAAAAGCGTTGTCAAAAGATACGAAATCTATGTCAGAAGGTTCTCAAAACAAGTGCATTAATGACAAATCACCTACTTTTTTCAAACGTATACCTTTCTCGCTCTCTAGTTTGTGAGAGGTTTTAGTTTCTGTCTATACTTTCTTTCTTCTCTAATCTCTGAGTTTCCATGGCGTCTTTTGCACGTCTCCCTTCACATAATATAACTTCTTGTGACTTTCATAACGAGAGGATGGTGTTTGGAAGTCCATATCTTTTCGTGTGAATGACTGGGTAACAATGCTTCCTTCATGCAAAGGTGTACACAGAGTGAAGAGAACTAAACACGATAAAGTAAAAAACCATTGGAAAGGTCGTGTTCTTGCTTTCAAAGTGACTGACAATGGCTGGCTAGCTAAGGTTCAACATGTGTACATGGCCAAGGATATGGTGTTAGACTGGGAAGAACATTCCACACTGCATTCTTACTGTAAGTACAAAAAAAAACTATTTGATACAGTGAATTTTTTTCATTATCCCATTGTTTTTCTCATTTTTTGATTCCATTCCAGATATATTTCCTTCAACAGCTGTGGAATGACAGCCTGTGGAGAGTCTGAGTGGGACGTTCAAAGCAATGCATAAAGGGATTGCAGATGCTATGTATGCTGACAAGCCACCTTCCTTTTACAAAACAATGGATTTGTTTGTCTATTTTGCAGAATACAAAGTTCCATCACGAGAAGGTGCATATGGAGAACTACATCAGTTACCCGTTCCCACCATAAGTTCACTTGATTTGGAAGCTCCTGATGCATGTACTATATCAAGCTTCATATCCAAGATCAAAGAAGACATCCTTAAAGCTATGTCTCCGGGCACGATATCAAGAAGGATTAAAGTTCAATGGTTCTTGCCTATACATGTCTTTGTGGCATGTTTCAAAACAATGGATTTGCAGAGGACAAAGACGATGTGGCTTAATAGAAGACTTTCTATGACTGAACTTGATAATGTTCTTGGAGACGGATGGAGCACCAAAGAAACTTTCCATATTGGTGACAATATTAGTTGTAGAGTAAGCCCAAATTCTATGTCTATCTCATATCAACTATGTCGTCAATCATTAGTTTTGGGCTATGACTATAGGAGATGGAGAAGCAAATTAGGTAGCTGGGTTCCTCTCGACTCTGAGGAAAATTGTCGAGAGTTTGAACTAAAGGTCACAGTACATCCACACACCGAGTATAGAAGACTGATAGTAACAACAAATTGGAGACTAAATGATATTAGAGAATCTCTTGAGTTTCTTGATGAAACATCTCCCGAGTATAGATTCAAAGTGGATGAAATTGTGGTGAGCACAAGGATGGAGAATTCAACCTCTTGCATCACATGCCTTCCCCCAAAAAGAGTTGTATTTGAGCCACTTGCAAGGACTTGAAAAAACAAGTTCAATATTGTAATCATTTTGCAAATATATTTATCTTTTCTCTACTTATGTTGTTTTAAACTTACATGACATCATGATACACATTTAAGAATCGATAGTTGCATTAAGTATTTGAAGTACAAAATTATGAATCACCAAAGGGTATATATATATGTTCATATGGACAAAATGAACAAAAGTGTACATAGCTTTTGTGGACTATTCAATCATGAAATTCCACTTTTCTTTTTGCTTGAGAGGATTCTGCATCCTCAGAGACCCTTTTCCTTTTGTGTTCAGAAGGGGGTGAAAGTTAAGGAGTGGGTGGTGGTGGTGACTTGGCAGGGGTTGGTGCTCTTGTTTTTGCAGGGCTCTTAGTGGAACTCTTTCCCTTGGTAGTCTTCTTAGTGGGACTCTTCCCCTTGGTAGGGATCTTCTTTTTGGTAGGACTCTTCCCCTTGGCAGGGATCTTCTTCTTGGGACTCTTCCCCTTGGCAGGACTCTTCACCTTGGTAGGGCTCTTCTTGTGATCCTTTTTCTTTGTATGGATCTTTGCAGGACTTTTCTTCTTTTGATCCATTTTCTTTGCATCCAAACCTTTGGTGGCTCTACCTTTCTTTGGTGGCAAAGGAGAATCTGGATCATTTGGATTTATTGATCTTTCCAAAACCATAGAAACAGCCTTCTCTCTCACCCACGTGACCCAAGACTCTGGATAGTCATGCAACTGAAAAAAATAGAAAAAGGAACTAAAGGACATGACATACATACATAAAATATCAAAATAAATACATGAACCACACTTACAGTGAGTGTAGTCATCCGACACCTTGACTCAAGATATCTCCATGCATTTGCAAGCACCCTCCATCCACAAGATGTTGAGTCTGTCTTTAAAGGCACTTTTTGATTGTAGTACTTGAAAGCTTCTATATTGTAATCCTTGTTTGTGGTACTCAGGTGACCAACAATAAGTTTGGCAGCACTGCAAGAAGACATTGAATCAAAAAGCTACTAATAGAAAACAATGGGCCATCATCAAGCATAGATTATGCTTCATACTTACAGTTTACTTTTCCCATGGATACTTGACAATGAATTCATAAATATAATATCTTTCTCCAAAAGATTGAAGATAATAAGACTCCAATGTCCTCTACAAAATAAAAAACAAATTATATAAGAATACCACAAAATGTTAAAAATAACATGTAAGGAGTTAAGAATTACCCTTCAACATAGGGGTATAATATATAATTGCAGGTCAGCATGTTAAAATCATCAAAAAAACTTGATAGGGCTCCTTGCTTGTTGAAAAGGCACTGTGTCACTAGAGGGTCAAGTATGGCAATTTGCATAGCTAGAGCCTCTGGAAGATCCCTCATAAGACACCTGGAAAAGGAAACACAAGCCACAATGAGCCCCTTGTGCCTGTCTGCCATGCACATGCACATTATAATAATTAGCAAAGCAACACACCTGAGAGAGATATAGAGCACAGTGTCACCAAGCTCAATGTTGGGATATACAAGCATACTTGTGTCTTGAGGGAATATGTCCAAATTAATATGCCTCAGTATCTCCAAACAAGGAGACATCCAGCACCATTTGGCCTGTGACTTTTTCATAAAGAAGAGATTTGGATGCTCTTAAAATTTCAGCTTGCTCTTTAAGGATAGCATCCTCGGATATCATGTCTTGCTCCCTCTCAACTTCCTTTCCTGCTTTAATATCCTGGGACTTTCTTGTCTCATACTCATGTGTAACATCCTCAATGACAACCCCAGAATCTTTTTGCTGCCTGGAAGGAGGGATGTTTAAAATTTGGAAGGCTCTAAGATCCTCACTAGGAATGAGCTCAAGAGCCTTATCAAACTTGTACCTTAGCCTTGACACAAGCACAAAATCTTTGCTGATAAGTGTGACCCTGTGAGCAAATGCAGTTGCAATGTAGCTATCATTCATAAATTCTATGAGAAAATCCTCAGTAGCTTCCTGAAGGCACATCACAGCTTGAGACTGCCACCTTACCGAGACAAAATTTTTGATATTCATCATGCTTACAAGTCTATCAGATATCTCTTTCACAACCCTCATGAAAGAGAGCTTTGGAATTAGTAGACAAGTAGACTTTTGTGCTTTTCTTATTTCTCTTAGGAACTTCACCTGATAATTCAATCTTTTTCTGGCATTGGGCCTCTGACGAGGTAGTGGAGGGGGTGCTTTCTCTGCATCTTTCTCAGCATCACCTATTTCTGGATCAGTTGGGGCTTGGTAGACCTTCCTTGCAGTTTGCTTAGTCCTGGCCATTTGGGTAAAAGAGCACACCACGCGACAGAGGGATAGGCCACAACCTTCAAGATGTTTCTATCGCGCCGTGTGTGAGGAGAAGGGTAACATGACGCGATAGAAGGGTGACCCAAGCTGTGGAATAGGTCCGTATCGCGTCGTATATGACCACCGGAACATGCAAAAATAATCTCACAAAACTCCCTGTACGACACAATAGAGGGCGCAACCACACCTTAGAACATAGCAGTATCGTGCCGTATGCGAGGTGAAATCTTAAAGCCAAGAAAATCCCCCGCACGATGCGATGAGAGCCCCACCTAACAGTTGCAACATACGCTTATCGTGTCGTATGGGAAGCCATGAGTATTTCGAGAAAGAGACTTCCACAACGCGGTAGAAGGCAAACAAACACCTTAGGACATGATATAGAGCCTCGTATGCGAGGTCAAATCTTTATGCCGAGTCGATCCCCCGCACGACGCGATGAGAGGTTCACCGAGACTCTAGAACTTGCGCCTATTGCGTCGTAAGGGATGCTTAGAGTATAGGAAGCGGTAGAAAGTAGAAGGTGCGCCCACATGCCTAACAGTTCCGGTCGCATCGTTGAGAAGAAACTTAGCTTGGCTTAGTGGACGGATGACTCGAAGTACGGGTAGTTGAGGACAACACGACGCGAATGTCGAGTATAGAAGAAAGCACAAAATGAGCACGTGACAAGGGTTTATATACATAAGGCCGTCCGTACGACGACCGTTGTACGTAGGCCACGTGGCACGTGTGCATGGATGACACGTGTCACTAACGGTCATATATCGGATATATATAAAGCTTGGTCTCGAATTTTAAAAATGTTGCACGTTCACTTGTCGCATACGACGCGAGATATCGTCTATTTTTGTGTAATCCTTTCGCCTCGCACAATCTCATCTTTGCAAATTGCACATTGGTGGACCTTATCGCTTCTTGTTTGCGTTGTCTCGTACGATGCGCAAGGAAGAAGTTCCAAAGGTTGGGTCCAACGCCTATCGCGTCGTTTGGTGTTGTTTTACGGTTTTGTGTGGCTTTGTCCCGCACGACACGCAGGGAAGCAATTCCAAAGGCTAGGTCCAGCGTCTATCGTGTCATTTGGTCCGTTTGGTGTTTGTGTGGCTTTGTCCCGCACGACGCGCAGGGAGGCATTTCCAAAGCTTGAATCAAGCGCATATCGCGTGGTCCGGTTTCGTTTTGCTGTGGTACATTGGCACTAGTACATTTGCAAACGTTGGACGTATTCCCGTACCTTGTACCTAGCTTCACCTGTCGACTTTTCCTCTACCATGATTGAAGGCCGGGAGGAGATTTTGGAGGAGAGTCCAAGTGAGAAACTATTGGTGGCTGTGATGGATGGTGGTGACATGGAGGTGTACACCAAAGCATATGAAATATTCAATCCTGTGTTTGATCTTGCAGCTTTGTTAGACCATTTGAAAGACTTCTTGGCAGAAGAATTCAAAGAGTTTGAAGAAGCAGTTGAAGGCAAGTGTTTGGTTTTAGATGGAAAGGCTTATTGTCATCTAACCGAATATACTACAAACTCAATTGAGAAGAGCAAAGTAACAAGGAGGTTTGGAAGATTTTCTAAGAAGACTTCCTTTGTTTGTCCACCTACCATTTCTTGTCAATTACATTTGAAACCTTGTAACCTTGTTCCAAAAGAAGTTGCTTTTCTTTTCTTTTTGTTCCTTAAAGTTGACATGCAAGGCAAAGCTGATGAAGTGAAAGATACAGATGAGGTGACAAATAAAAATGTTTCCATAGTTTTGCAGCTTGAGAAAAGTGAAATTCTAGAAGAGGAGGAAGTTGATGTTGCAGCTGAGGAGCAGGAGAGTGCAAATTTTGATGTTGCTCAATTTAGAGCTAGTACTGTCATTGATGAGCCAACAGATGAGGTAGAGGTATCTGAAGCTTCCCTTACTATTCCAAACCTTCCCTACTTCTTTATCAATGGGAAAGAGTATATTCCTCTCCATCATATCCAATGTTTGCTTAATATGATGGAGGACTACTGTATTGCAACCATTTTTGAAGCTTCTGAGGTGGCCAAAGATTTTATTGACACAGAAGAAGAGTCAAAAGAGGAGTTTTTGGCACTTGATCTTCATACATCCAATAAAGATTTTTTGCCTGCTCCTGATGCACTTGCTCTATGCATGAGAAGAGTGGAAGAGGAAAAACCTTCCCTCAAAGATGAGGATTTTGAGAAGAGGCTTGTTGAGCTTGGCATCCAATCTTTTGGCAGAGACTTTAAGCTGAAAAAAGTTGGAAAGGAAGTTGACATAAGAGAGATGACCGGATCATGCAATTTCCTTCAAGAAAAAGTCATTGCTGAAGATGAATTGCAAAAGGTGATCTCCCTACTGAAATCTTTCTTTTTTTTCAAGTTAGTTTTAATTACTCATTGTCTTGTTTTGCAGATTGAACTCCTTGACAAAGACAATTTTCTTGGGAGAGCTAAAGGCTCGAGAGGGAAAGCAATAGAGGGCTCTTCAAGAAGGGATGCCTCCTCTCTCATGCACTACATGCCTACATTGGATAGTGCCACCTTTTGTGCTTTCCACATGCAGTATTCTAAAGATCTTGAGTTGCCAATGTTTGCACTGAAGATATTGTCACGGTTTTTAGGGTACACTCCCCTTCAAATCAATGCAAACAAGATTATGCTACTTGAGAGAGCAGCAACACTTTTAATGTTTGGATATGCTGTAGGATTCAATGCCTCAAGAGCAGGATACTTTCTTTGCTACTCTAGCTATGCAGTAGCAGCTGAGGAGAAAAATGTCAACCTTCTTGGGGGCTATAAAAGAAGAAAGTTTTTGAGATATAGGGGTGACATGCCTGGAGATAAAAAAAAAATCAAAAACTGATGTAAATTTGACAATTTTTTGCACCAAAATATCTTTTTTGAATTTGGATCTCTTTAGAAAGATTCAGTACAAAGTTTCAAAGTGAAGCATTAATCTCAGATCTGTGGTTGAGTAGCATGGTTGTTTGATCTCATCCGTTGTAATTGCCTCCTATAGAACCAATTGAATAATTTCTTTAGTGCATTGCTCCTTCTTTGTCCACCTCCCTTTCTCGTACATTTGAAAAAAGAAGTCCTCGCTTGATAGTGAGATTTTTCCATTCCCTGAGTATTCCATGTTGCAAGGGGTCCTTGTTTTGCAAAATATGGTCCATGCAGGTACATAATATGCTAAAAATAAAAAAAAAGTTAGTTGAACTCAATAGGATGCAAAGTAAAATACTATCGAGACTTTAGAAAGTAATTGAATACTCACCAAGTAATATGTGATGTCTTTTGCTCCCCAAGCATCTGTAATAGCAGTTATTAAAAGCTTTATTGTCTTTTTAAAGTCATTTGCATAAGTAGCAGAGCTAACTTGTTGTCTCAAAACTTTCAAAAAATTATCGAGCTTCTTCCACACTTTCATGCGTTTGTTGGCTACATCTGGTCTACTTTTGACATTGGTTGTTATAACACAAAGATCCTTCCATCAGTTCCACATAGCATCAACTTGTTTGTTGTTATGGTTACTCAAAAATCTTCTGGCTTTTGCTCCACCCATTGAAACATCTTGCAAAACATCACCGGTTCCTTTTGAAAGAGTGGGATATTTTTTTAGATGCACTTGACCACCATGAAAACCCATTTGAGAGAGCAAAGCCTCGCATTTTTCTATGCACTCGTCTGCAAGTTTAGTTGGCTTAATAGAATATGCATAGTCAAGATGGAGTCGAAGAAATTTGTCCAAGATTCTAATCTCTGCATGCATTGTGCATATATGTACATTTTTTAAATCTATTGTTAGAATTGGATCCCAAATCATAGAAGATGATGGGTAGTCGATGACGTTAATACTATTCCAAATGTTATTAAAAACATTATACTCAAAAGAAGATTTTTTTTTCTGTTTTTCATATGGCATCGTTCCTTCTATATGATAGTACTCTCCAAAATGTTCGGGTATTTCTTCGTTTAATAGAGTCCTAACTTTCCCAACATTATGAGGCCTAGGCAACCCAAAAGCTTTAATCTTGCAATACTTTAAAATCTGAAACCAAGTTTTAGAGATGGCCCTGTAACCCCTTCTACTCACCTCCACTGTGTCACAAACTTCTTGCATTTGAGAAGGTTGGACCAGTAAACCCATATCTTTCAGTAAACTTTGAAATACCAATTTTTTCTGAGTTTGATTTTCAGGAAGTTTCAAAAGTTTAAGAATATCACTTTTGTTCATTACCTCATTCAAAAATCTCACCCTTTCTTGACCATTGGACATATCAAATCCTAAAAGACTAGTCACATGTTCTGTAGTAATCTTTAATCTTTTTTTTCTTTGTTCAGAACCTTCTGTTAAGTTTTCTACATCTCTCATTCGTTTTACTCGTGCTCTTAATCCTATTGGAGTTTCTTTTAAAGTCCGAAGTTGGTGATTTTCTTGTTTTAGAGATGCTATTTGGTTTTCAAGTTCTAAAATTCTTACTGCATTTGAAGACAAAACAGTTTTGAGATATTGAATGTAATGTGTAAATGAGATAACCTAGAACTATATCCTAGTAAGCCATCAACCCCATCACCAACAAATCTCATCAAATCATGAGGTGTGTTAAAATATGGATACCTTCCAGTGCTAGGATCCGGTGGATACAAGGTCCCATCGGTCCATATATCAATGTGTTTCTTTCCCTCGTTGCGAAGTTGTTGTGCTTCATTTGCAGTTGTAACTGGTCTTTGATAGACACTCCGCGTAGTAGCATATTCCTGGCTTAGCTTAATGTTCAAGTGAAACTTGCGGTTATCACTAATGGAAGATGTATTAGTCATTGTAAGTAATGAAGGAGCAGAAAGTATAATGAAAATAACAGAGCAGCAGAACAAGGTGCATCAGAGAAGAAGAGAAAAAGCTCGCGAAAGGTGAGAGAACAAAGAGAGATTCAAAAGTGGAAACAACTATTTTTCGCCAAGTGAAGTAAATGAAAACAAATTTCGAGGTGAGCCACAAAGGAATGTGACGAAAACGATATCTTTTTGAATATGTAGAGATATGTACCTAGATACGCTTTAGATTGCGTTGACGGGAGCAAAGCGAACCTCGAACCCCGAAGGCCTCTAAAACACCGGGGACCGAATGGCGCGCCTCGAGCCTGTCATGGTAAAGCAAACAGGGGGCACCACCTAGCTTCAGCGGCTAGGACGCAAACAACACACCACCATAACAAAGTTTTCATCCAAGAGAGATGGATGCTTGGGAGTAATGATGAAGAGAAAAGGGAATGAGATCAAGTGAGAGAGAGAGAGAGAGAGAGAGAGAGAGAGAGAGAGAGGGAGGGGGTATAGCGGCTTAGTACTTAGGCACCACAAAAGGATGGCGAATCCGCACACCCTTCACACATACACAAGCTCACTCCAAAACACAAGACTAGGTGGCGATTCCACACACCTCACATGGGCAAAACATTGCAAGAAAACATACTCACAAAACCTCAAGCTTTATTTAGAGAATTAGGCGATGAAATGGGGAGCATAGGGTAGGGGAATGAGAAGGGAGAGAGTGGTAGAGCACATGGCGGATAGGTGGGAGTTGATGGCGAAGACTCGCACGAGGATTATGGCCATCATCCTTCATTTAGTTGCCATTCATCTTCCATAGCCAAGGGTGTAGAGGTCATGCTCAACACAAGCATGGTGATTGCGGTGATGGTGTGGGTGTGTGTGTGTGCACTAGGCACACACAGTGCATAGTGTGTTCTTTGGTGATGTTGTGTGTATTTGTGTGATGGTGACCCCTCTTTATATAGGGGAGGAGGGGGGGAGAAATTCTAGAATTTAGAAATGAAAAAATCATTATCTACATAGGCCATGTGACTATGGGCCCCACTTTTCTGGCTGTGTGTATATGTGCCAGAACAGCAGTCTCATGAGAGAGAGACTAAGAGAGAGAGATGGGTTGATGAAAAAAAAGTGAGAGGTGACATGGAGAATAAAGTAATTACAAGAGGGGAGAGAGGGAAGTGTGCTTAGAGGTGAATTTGTGTGCAGATGTGTGTGAACACGAGAAAAATTAGGTAACCACCGGGTGGGGATGGGTCTGTGGGCACCTTTTTCAGTGAAACTGAGTGTGTGTGAGTGTGGGGGAGGTTATTTAGCTACAAGACAAGAGACATGGCACCCTTTAGAGAGAGAGGGGGGTATTTGGGTCATGGGATATGATAGGAGAGAGAAAGAGGGGGTGGGGTATACTATTTTGGAAGATAGGGTAAGTTGCATGTGAGTTGGTGCATTATTGGTGAGTTATAATGCATTATTGGTGAGAGGTGGGGTAGCTTGAGGGGAGAGAGAAAGGAGAAAGGACAAGGGGAAGAGAGAGGGGTTTGACCTTTTGAGTGGAGGAGAGGAAAAGGGACACACGGCGGGGCAACAGTGAAGAAAAAGGAGGCAAGGTGGGGATGGGCTACCCCGCAGGCATGAGGTGGCCTATTTTACCTTTCTTATATATTTAAATAATCATACTTTATTTTTTTCTTACTTTTTCCAATGCCTTTTATCACTCCCTCCCTAAGAGGGGGTTTTCATGGGGTGGGGATGAGAGAAGAGGGGTATGGGAGCTTGGCTTGTGAAAAGCCCCCATCATTAGCCCTCCCCTTTTGGCTAGAGGCATTCATGTCTCTAGCTCATCTGTTTGATCATTCTCGTCAGAGGTGGCGGCTGATGGTGTGTCCTCATCTGGAATGTCAATTGGTGGAGCCTGGTCAAATCGAAGAAAATAAGGTTTAAGTCGCCAACCATTTACCCTGGTTTTATGAAGTTTTCCATCAGCCTCCATAAGCTGGTAGCTTCCATTGGCATACTTTTTCCTGATGATGAAAGGACCTTCCCATCGGAGTAGGAGTTTCTTATCCTTGCGCGTGTCGAAGCGATTGTCGTAGCGGAGCACCAACATTCCTTTCTTCAATTCTTTTTCCCGGAGATGCTCGTTAAAACTAATCCGTCTATGCTCTGCTTGTGCTGCATAATAATTTATTGCTTCTTCTCTGTCCAGCTGCAGTCTTTCCAAGTTGATGATGTGATCTCTCAAATGCATGTTGGGATGTTGAAGCTGGCTTGCCATTACTCTGAGACTTTGTAGTTGCACTTCAATGGGCAAGATTGCTTCCTTACCAAATACTAGATGATACGGTGTGAATCCCAAGGATGTACGAAATGAAGTTCTGTAGGCCCATAAAGCTGGTAGTAGATACTTATCCCAGTCTCCAGGATGATTGTTTACCTGCTTGGTAATAATTTTAGAAACCATTCCATTTACCTTTTCAACTAGGCCATTACATTGAGGGTAATATGGTGAAGAGTGCCTCCTTGTAATGCCCAGTTTCTGCATTAATTCTCCTACCAAGTCTGCTCTGAAACCTGGCCCTCTATCAGAGATGATCTCTAAAGGTGTGCCAAACCTACAGCATATGTGCTCGTAGATAAATTTAGCTACCTCTACCGCTGTGATTCTAGTGGTGGTTGTAGCCTCTGCCCATCTAGTCATGTAGTCGACCCCCATGATAATGTAGAATTTTCCTGAGTTGGCCCTAGGTAATGGCCCAATGGCATCGATACCCCATTTTTCAAATGGGCCATATGAGAGAATAGGTGTCTGTGGTTCAGGCATAAGTGACCTAGTGCCGGCCTTTTGACACAACTTACACGTTTTGCACCAATGGTGTACATCACGGTTGAGGCTAGGCCATATGAAGCCTGCCTGCAAGATTTTCCTACTTGTTATGTCTAGGGAAAAGTGACCACCACAAACCCCGTCATGACAGCTAGCAATTACTCTCGTGATTTCGTGAGAGAGAGGGACCTTCCTGAGTATTTGGTCCTTACCCTTACAGTACAAACCATCATTGATGAGTCGATACCTTGTGGCCTTCCGCGTCAGCCATTGCTTCTGTCCCTTTGTTAAATCTGATGGGCATTCCCCTGTTTCCAAAAAATGCATGATGTCAGGCAAGGCATCACTACCTTGAAATAGAGGGAGCTTTAGTTTTATTGCTCCAACCACCACTTCCTGTAGTCTTTCACTTGCTAGGGCCTCTGCTTCTTGGTTTTGAGCCCTTGGGATATGGTGTATTTGAACTTCTTCAAACTTACCCAACAAGTTTTTTACACCACTTAAGTGAGTCCTTAAACTAGGATTCTTGCATGTCCATGCTCCATTTACTTGCCTTACCAGAAGTAGAGCATCCCCAAATACATTAAGGCGTTGTACACCTTGCGAGACGCACCATTGTAGACCCTTGGTTAGTGCTGCATACTCAGCTTCATTGTTAGAATGTGAATCTAACAATTGGCCCAACGAAAATACCTTTGTTCCTTTGTCGTCAAAGACCACTATGCCTGCAACTGCTTTGTCGGACGCTCGCTTGTAGGCTCCATCAAAGTAGAGAGAGTATGCTCCTTCTACCATCGGTGGTACTGGAGGTAATCGGACTTCTCCTTCCTTAGATTGCTTCTCCTTCCTTTCAAAGACTTGGTAGGTCATGAGTCCCCCCAAACTTGCCCTTGTCGTGCTTTCTACCTGTACCGTGTAGTCAAACTCTTGCAGACGAACTAGCCATTTAGTAATTCTAGCAGACACATCCATGTGTTGTACAACATAGGGAAATATTTCATCCGTGGTTAGAATCACAAATTGCTTAGGCAGCAAAGATGACCTAAACTTTGTAGTTGCAAATCTAAGAGCTAGGACTAAGTGTTCCACATGGGTGAAACCTTTCTCTCCTGCTGTCATCATTCGACTAGAGAAGTAGATTGGCCTCATGAAAGATGTCGTCGTATCCTTTTGGAGTAGCACAACCCCCAATGAGTCATCACCAACACTTGAGGTGACATAGAATTTTTCATCCCACTTAGGTGGTGAGATAGTTGGCAGAGTGGCTAAGACCTCCTTTACCTTGTTGTAGTGATGTTCGCTTTCCTCGTCCCAAGTGAAAGTTGATCTTTGAGTGAGTTGTTGCAGTGGTAGAACAAGTTGTGATAGTAGATGTATGAATCTACTTAAATACCTCACCTTCTGTAGAAAAGAGACCAGTTGACGTGCGGTCGTTGGTGAAGGTAGGGCTATGAGTGCGGACACCTTACTTGGGTCGGCGTTGATACCTTTTGCTGAAATTTCATGGCCTAGTAGAATGACTTTACTCTCCCCAATGTGGCATTTATCCACATTTAATTGCCCACCTAGGCTCTTCAACCTGGCCAAACCTTCAGTTACCTTTTCTAAATGTGAAATACGAGAGCTATATATACAAAAATCATCAATGAACACTCTTATGGATGTTCCAAAGAACGGTTGAAAAACATATGTGACATATCTTTGGAATGTGGCAGGTGCATTTGTGAGACCAAATGGCATAACCCTGTATGCAAAACAACCCCATGGCGTGATAAAAGTGGTTTTTAGCTGATCTTCCAAGGCTATGCGTATTTGAAAGTATCCTGAATAACCATCACAGACGGTATAGCATTCAAAACCCGCTACTTCATTCAGAATTTCATCCAAGAAAGGGAGAGGAAAGTGGTCTCTCTTTGTAGCTGCATTTAGTGGTTTGTAGTCAACACAAACCCTCCACTTACCATTCTTTTTAGGCGTCACCACTACGGGTGACACCCATTCTGAGTTTTCTACAGGATAGATGAATCCCGCCTCCAGCAGTTTCCTTACCTCGGCCAAGAGTGCCTTTTCTTGTATGACCCCCAGTCGTCGTAGCTTTTGCACAACTGGTTTTACTTCTTCCTTCAGCTTAATATGATGTTCCACCACTGTAATGCCTGTGATTCTTTCATAGTTGTCAATGAACAGGTTAGGAAATCCCATCAACATTTGCAAAAAACTATCTTTCTCCTCAAGTGTTGATTCCGTAGACAACATACCCTTCAACCTACTTCCTCCTAGGCCAGGTGATTTGCTCTCCTCTTCATTGGGTTGCCCTTTTGGTGATGGATCACCAGTTGTGCTTACCCTTTGTGGATCCTTCATAATGATACCCATCACATCAATGGAACTGTCACTTTCGTCGGTGGATGTGGTCTCCTCCTTAGAACTGGAAGATTTGCTAGTGGTTTCATCTGCCGATGTTTCCAGATTCATTTGCTTCTGCTTGCCAATCCTCATGTCGTAGTAGATTGTCTCCCCTTTCTTACCGGTCATGCGTAGAAGGCCAGTACCCCAGTCTTGTTTTGCCTTCATGGTCATCAACCATGGACTTCCCAAAATTAGTGGATAGCCCTCCCCCTTAGTAGGCATTACAAAAACATCTACCTCTACCTCAGTGTTGAAAGCTTTGATTTTCACGGCACTTACCACACCCACACACTTTACTTTTGCGTTGTTTGCCATCTTTGCCTTGCATGGAGAAGTCCTGTCAACCTCGAGCCCTAATCGAAGCATCATAGCTTCGCTCATTACACAGATTTGTGCACCTCCATCAATGTAGGTGTTTCCAACCCTCTTTCCTTTTATGTTTACGTCGACAATTGGAAGGATGTCATCCATGTTGCATATGGAAATTGCTCCGGCTACCTTTGTTTTGGAGCGTCTTGTACTTACCATTTTAGACCATTGTCGCCTTACTTTAGGTACAAGATGTAGCAGCTGTGGCCATGTAATCTTCGGTCCTTGCTCTGCCACATCCAATATTAGATCATAGGGCTTTGAACTTTCCCCTAGCTGGAAGTCGGTGATGCCCAATTTCCGTCGTGGCCTGGATGGCCTCTTGCTAGTTTCTCCTCTCATGCTTCTCTCATCATCTGATTGTGTAGCCTTCTCCCTCCTAGCTCTTTTCACAGTCATGGACTCAAGTGGTTCTAAAAAGGTTACCTTCTCCTTACCCTTGTCCCTCTCCTTTGCTCTGGGTGGATCCACTACTACGGCTTTTCCTTTCTCTTCTAGCCTTATGATGTTTACAGGGCGATCAGGTGGTGGGGCTGGTGGAAGAGGTGGAATGGATGCTTGCAGTGGTGTCTGGGGTGGACGTAGAATTTGTGTTGGTGGGGTTGGTGCTCGGGGTGGGGGTGTTCTTTCTCTAGGGGGTGACAATTGGTTCCTCCTACCTCCTCTATTATAGTTTTGTCGTGGTTTGGGACAGTAGTACATACCGTGACCGTCTTCTCCGCAGTTGTAGCAATGATACTCCCTGTTTTGTCGTCGTGCTCTTCCAGGGTCTTGATCTCTTTCTTGACTCCTCCCTTGTTGTATTAAGTGGACAGACAAATTCTGCAGTTGGTCAGTAATATGGGCCAACATATCTTGTTGGTCATCTCTTACCCCAAGAGCCGGTGGTGGTGGTATGGTGGTTGTCGTAGTTGCTGGTCGACGCGATGTTCCTGCTTCTGTTGATTCGGTTTCCTTGGCTTTCATTCGCAGCTTCTTGTCCTTAAGGCGAGCAATCTCAACGGCTAACTCGTACGTAGCCGGGAATCTACCTTTCACTTTCTCCTTGAGAAGCGGCCATAAGCCATGCGTGAACCAATCTTTTTTTAGGAAATCGGGTGCGGCTTCCCCCCTTGCCAGTGACTCAACCCACCGTTCCCACAAATCCACAAATTTGGACTCATAGGTGGCATATTCTAAAAGACCCTCCTGCTTCAAGTCTCTCAACTTGTCCCACAACTTTTCTGAAGTGGTACCTCCCCCAAAGCGCCTCTTAAAAGCGGTTTTTAAGGGTTCCCAGTCATCCTTGGTTGCTTGTGGAAGTGCATTGTACCATGATCTAGCTTCTAGCTTCATGAGATGCTCAAAGATTCTAACCCGGGATTCATCCGTATCTTTGTTGCTCACTACACATGCTACTTCAAAGTCATCTAAGAAGTCTGTTACCAAATCCTCCCCCTTCTTTCCTTTAAATATTGGAAATGCTACACTTGCCATGATTACTGAGAGAGAGCTAGAAAGACACACTGCTTAACTTGCAAAAGTTTTTTTCTTCTTTACAAGGAGGCGTGTATACCTCTTATACTAGGACATAGATTAAAACTTCAAACGGTACATTGCCTTGTACCAAAGGTAGGACAAATGGTTGATCTGATGCCAGAACCTCAAAAAATCGCTCCCCACCCAGCATGGTGTCGATGACGTGCTTGTAGTGAGCCTTCAAATCCAGTATTACCTTGATTGAGCGTACACGTGTTGGTATGTGTGATCTGTCTTGAGGTAGGTTGTACTGATTCATGTGAAGCTTAGAGGTGCTTAGTCACTGTCCAAGCTTGTGGGAGAGGGTGGTGTTCTTTCCTGAAACAAACTCACTAGATCCCTAGTTTCTCTAGTGAGAGTCTGAGCCAATGCTTCTGTTATCTGTGCTGCAGCATTAGGTGCGACTTGAAAACTGACTGTGATAATTACCTCGGTGACTTGAGTTACCCGATTCTCAAAGTAGAATAGTGTTGATTCTCTATTGTGTAGAGCTCCTTCCATTTTGTTGTTGTGGGTTGGTTGTAGGTTGCGGACATGGTTTCGACCGTCTCCTTCTTCTTCTTGGCACTTGGCCTATGTATATCCACTGGGTTTGGCGTGTTGGTTGACTCTCCCACTGCAAATCAATTATCGTTACGCCTGGCACTCGAGCTTCGATGGAGATGCGGAGTTCGTCTAGTTGTGCTTGGAGCTCTTCTTCTTCTGTCGTCCAATTAGCAAATCCTGCTAGCCATTCATCCATTCACAATAGTTTAAGGGTTTCAGTCTTGTAAACTGAAGGGTTTCATGAAAAGATCCTCAGTGGGGGCACCAAATGACGGGAGCAAAGCGAACCCCGAACCCCGAACCCCGACGGCCTCTAAAACACCGGGGACCGAATGGCGTGCCTTGAACCTGTCATAGTAAAGCAAACAGGGGGCACCACCTAGCTTCAGCGGCTAGGACGCAAACAACACACCACCATAACAAAGTTTTCATCCAAGAGAGATGGATGCTTGGGAGTAATGATGAAGAGAAAAGGGAATGAGATCAAGAGAGAGAGAGAGAGAGAGAGAGAGAGAGAGAGAGAGAGAGAGAGAGAGAGAGAGAGGGAGGGGGTATAGCGGCTTAGTACTTAGGCACCACAAAAGGATGGCGAATCCGCACACCCTTCACACATACACAAGCTCACTCCAAAACACAAGACTAGGTGGCGATTCCGCACACCTCACATGGGCAAAACATTGCAAGAAAACATACTCACAAAACCTCAAGCTTTATTTAGAGAATTAGGCGATGAAATGGGGAGCATAGGGTAGGGGAATGAGAAGGGAGAGAGTGGTAGAGCACATGGCGGATAGGTGGGAGTTGATGGCGAAGGCTCGCACGAGGATTATGGCCATCATCCTTCATTTAGTTGCCATTCATCTTCCATAGCCAAGGGTGTAGAGGTCATGCTCAACACAAGCATGGTGATTGCGGTGATGGTGATGGTGATGGTGTGGGTGTGTGTGTGTGCACTAGGCACACACAGTGCATAGTGTGTTCTTTGGTGATGTTGTGTGTATTTGTGTGATGGTGACCCCTCTTTATATAGGGGAGGAGGGGGGGAGAAATTCTAGAATTTAGAAATGAAGAAATCATTATCTACATAGGCCATGTGACTGTGGGCCCCACTTGTCTGGCTGTGTGTATATGTGCCAGAACAGCAGTCTCATGAGAGAGAGACTAAGAGAGAGAGATGGGTTGATGAAAAAAAAGTGAGAGGTGACATGGAGAATAAAGTAATTACAAGAGGGGAGAGAGGGGAGTGTGCTCAGAGGTGAATCTGTGTGCAGATGTGTGTGAACACAAGAAAAATTAGGTAACCACCGGGTGGGGATGGGTCTGTGGGCACCTTTTTCAGTGAAACTGAGTGTGTGTGAGTGTGGGGGAGGTTATTTAGCTACAAGACAAGAGACATGGCGCCCTTTAGAGAGAGAGGGGGGTATTTGGGTCATGGGATATGATAGGAGAGAGAAAGAGGGGGTGAAGTATACTATTTTCGAAGATAGGGTAAGTTGCATGTGAGTTGGTGCATTATTGGTGAGTTATAATGCATTATTGGTGAGAGGTGGGGTAGCTTGAGGGGAGAGAGAAAGGAGAAAGGACAAGGGGAAGAGAGAGGGGTTTGACCTTTTGAGTGGAGGAGAGGAAAAGGGACACACGGCGGGGCAACAGTGAAGAAAAAGGAGGCAAGGTGGGGATGGGCTACCCCGTAGGCATGAGGTGGCCTATTTTACCTTTCTTATATATTTACATAATCATACTTTATTTTTTTCTTACTTTTTCCAATGCCTTTTATCACTCCCTCCCTAAGAGGGGGTTTTCATGGGGTGGGGACGAGAGAAGAGGGGTATGGGAGCTTGGCTTGTGAAAAGCCCCCATCATTAGCCCTCCCCTTTTGGCTAGAGGCATTCATGTCTCTAGCTCATCTGTTTGATCATTCTCGTCAGAGGTGGCAGCTGATGGTGTGTCCTCATCTGGAATGTCAATTGGTGGAGCCTGGTCAAATCGAAGAAAATAAGGTTTAAGTCGCTAACCATTTACCCTGGTTTTATGAAGTTTTCCATCAGCCTCCATAAGCTGGTAGCTTCCATTGGCATACTTTTTCCTAATGATGAAAGGACCTTCCCATCGGAGTAGGAGTTTCTTATCCTTGCGCGTGTCGAAGCGATTGTCGTAGCGGAGCACCAACATTCCTTTCTTCAATTCTTTTTTCCGGAGATGCTCGTTAAAACTAATCCGTCTATGCTCTGCTTGTGCTGCATAATAATTTATTGCTTCTTCTCTGTCCAGCTGCAGTCTTTCCAAGTTGATGATGTGATCTCTCAAATGCATGTTGGGCTGTTGAAGCTGGCTCTTCTAATTAGTAATTTAAGCAATTCCTTACACAACCCTTTTTGAGTCGTTTTTGGCCCTAATGGGCATCTTCACGATTTTTACCTAGAGGACATTTTGGTCCCATACCTACAAGCGATGTACTTAAGCCCATTGAGCACATCGAAATTTGTACTTACAAATGTACTTCATAATTCATTGATTATACCTTAAATTGATACTGTCTATCTGTTTATGTGTTTCGAATACTCAGAGAGAGAGAGAGAGAGAGAGAGAGAGAGAGAGAGAGAGAGAGAGAGAGAGAGAGAGAGAGAGAGAGAGAGAGAGAGAGAGAGAGAGAGAGAGAGAGAGAGAGAGAGAGAGAGAGAGAGAGAGAGCGCCTTGAGCAAACACTTGATATTAAGATTAAACTAGTCAAAAATGTTACATTTCGTTGAAGCCATTCGGGGATGATTACATGGGCACAATTTGAATACGATCAGAGAGATCTCCACAAAAAAAATGCTTCTCCCTTCGTTGCATTACTCTTCGTCCGTCTAGCAAGAAAGAAAAGTTTACGGAGTCAATGTTGGCAGTCTCCTCCACTATGTCACGTCGAAGTTGCAAAAGATTGCATTGCTTCCTTATTGTAATTACTGTCATAAGATTTAGGTCTTTGTCCACCACTTCCACGTCTATGACAACATTGTTTGCCACACTTGCTGCCTCTTGATCCATAGGCACATAGCAACCTTCAACAATGTGAGAACACTTGTACCAAAAGGAGATTATTAATTTCTGTGTTGCAAGCATATACTTGAGAATGGAAGTGTTAAGAGCAACCTCGCAACATATGCCATTTGTTTCTTTCACATACCACCCTCGATCAAGAAGCTTATCACACAAGAGGGAATCAAATGATTTGCAGAGCAACATTGTTTTAGCAACATGTACTTTGCAGGTATGAAATAACTCAACAAAGAGACGAATAGGAAAAAAATTCGCAAGTTTCACCAATTTAGTGGGTACATAGTTTGGGAGAGATCTCTGAACATCCCTATAGAGCCTGCTCCTCAATGCCTCACTCATTGTTGTGTCGGCAACGAACCAATCCACGAAGTTCCATTTGGTTGGTAGTGGAACCTTCACCAACACTCCTCTCTAATTCCTTTGATTGAGTTGGTAGAAATGGTCATAAAAGAAAATACCCTCGTCTGTCAGGCTTTTGCTAGTTCTGCCAGCATATTAGAAGACTCCAATATGAGCATGAGTCACAGAGATGAGACCTATAATGCACTCCAGTGGCTTTCATTCCTCATATGACTAAGGATAAACATCTGTGAATGTAATAGAATAGAAATAAATACAAACATCTGTATAACCTAATTATATACCTGTGATAAGAGAAAAAAAAACATATTCTCATTTGAAATTAAGATAACATTTATAGAGGAGTGCTAAATAATTAACTTACAGTTGCACCGTGGATTATGCACCATGGAGACATCGCTGCCATTAGCAATCACATCAGAGTGAGTGAAACCATGTTGACAAAGACTTCTTTCACAGTCTTCTTACCGACCTCGACTTTGAAATCCAAAACTCTTGCTTTCCATGCAAAACGAAATATGTTTGTTGCTTTCGAGCTTTTTCTCCTTCTGGACTGCATAAGAACCCAAGAACCTTTGCTTATCCTTTGCTCTTGCCACCTATTATCTGTAGTGAGAGAGTTTGAGATTGAGATAGTGCTTATGGTACTACATGGTCTTCTTGACACACTAATGGTGAGGCTGGTTCGGGACAGTGTAGAGGAACCTCTAGAACTTCTTGGGCGGGTAGAAGACGAAGCCATAGGTAAAATGGAGGGAGAATGAAGTTTGAAAGCCTTTCATAAAGGTAGTGGATATCTTTTAATGAAGGGAGAGAGCTAGCTATCAATCAGTAGTCAGGTGTCATGAACTTGACGGCTACTAGCAGTGGGCCCTTCTTTGTAACACCAGGAAGTTACCTTACGAAAATGGGACAAAACTCAATATTTTAAAATGTTTTCTTTCATTTTTGTGTTGCTTTCCATGTATTTCTACGTTATCTAAGGTTGCTGCTCATTGGCTGCGCCTTGTTTTCTCTCTCTTCAATAAGGCCCTCCAAAATTTCCTAATGAGTTCTTGATGGAATTCTTATCCAAAAAGGTCGTCTCTTAGAATATATTGATTGTAGGATATGCCCAGCATGGGTGTGGCAATGGCTCACATGGAGGAGGAAACACAAGTGAGAGCTTGGCAATGTGCTATAGATGTATTAGGAGTGATGAGTCATGCCAATACAAATCAACCATGAAATTCCATGGCAGTCCTCAAGTTAATACATGTATATATTTGCAACCATTGTTGGGCACATTTTCCTGAAAATGTTGTCCACAAGACTACATCTAGAGCTTTGAATTTACAAGAAATAGGCCACTTTATTCCTGGACCTACCCATGTTGATAATATCTTGTACCCTAGATTTTGAGAGATCACTAACTACAACCAAATCAATTATGCCGAAGTTTTGGAAAAACAAACTTTGGGACTCGCCTTTCCTAGTAGTGCCCTACTTTTTGAGTAACGGTCGAGACTTTGTCTTAGCTCTGACTTAAGTAATCCATTTGCAAAAGGTCAAGCTTACACCACTCTGAGCTGAGATCTCCGTATATCTCTCTCTCATCAACATCGCATTGTATTTACTAGTCGGCCTACTAGAGGCATCAAGCTACACAAAAATATCTCAATGTTGATTGCCTTGGGCTTAGCTTTGTTGGTTTCTAAGATGTGGCTCTATCCCAGTATTCAAGAAAACTAGCAAGCCATGCTTAGATGCTTTTGATGAGCCATCAAATTATACTGCAAAGCCCTTGATGCTGACAAGTTGTTAAAGCCACAAAGGTTAGAAAATTCTCGTTCAATCAAAGATACACGCTTATTTTGATGTATACCATTATGCCTTTTTTATTGCATGAAGACTAATTTCATGACCACATGTGAACACAACCGGGACGAGAAGTGGGCATTACCTGAAGAATGCTCCGTTGCAAAATAATCCCTGCACGTAGCTGCAAATTTGCACAACACCTTGCAATAGTCGTATGAAGCGTATGTCTTCTTTGCCACTCTTTCTACTGTCACACTGGCTTCTCTCTCTCTAGTCTTCGATAGAAGATCCAGCTGGATCTCTCCCTTTAATAACTAGCACCTTTGCACGGTTGTAAGCAAGGAGCATGCTGAGGGAGCACTGTTAAGCCTCTTTGTGGGTAAAGCCGTTGGAGAAACCTTGTAATGTAGACGATGGAAAGCTACGTCACTCGAGAGCTCCTCAAAAGCGTCTACGGATCATTCTTTTTAATGAAGGAACAATCACGGCGCCGTGACTGTTCCTTTTGTAAATGTTGTTTTTAAAAGGTCATTCAACGACATTTTAGAATAAAATTTAGCCAGCTCTTGCGCGCCCAAAATACTCTCATGATTACCTTAGTTTGAAAAAATATCAGTGAGTTTGGGAATTTTCCAATACCCACTTTCAAAAGAAGGTTAAGATTTGACCACATGGTAAAATCTTAGCCAAAGTTTTGAGAGCATGGCTTGGAAGAAATTTTCAAGTACTACCTTGTGAATGGCTTTGGCCTTAAAGAACAATTCAAGATTTGTCCATATGGACAATTCTTCAAGACATTGTTGATTCCCAAATTGGCTCTAAAGTCTTAGACTCTCTAATATGGTGTTAAGAGGTGAGCGTGGGCATTCATGACTGCATCATGCAAAAGTTGGAAGCGCCTCTGCATTCGTAGCTTCTAAGTGGCGCCTCATCTGCAAGAACCGCTTGAAGTGGTCTTGAAAGTGCACTGCCAGTGAGTGATAAGTCTCTCTCTCTCTCACTCACTCACTCACTCACTCTCTCTCTCTCTCACACACACACACACACACACACACACACACACACACACACACACACACACATGTTCCGCTTGAATTTGCACAACTAAGTGGTAAGTCTCTCTCTCTCTCTCTCTCTACATGTACAATCAATCCGATAATTCTCTCCATAAAAAGCTTGTTAAGTATCCTTCAAAGAGGATACCTTGGCTTTGCATGGTCATGAGCTGGCAGAAATTAGTGTAATGTAATTATTTTTTTATTTTCTTGCACCTCCTAGGTGGCATGTGCGGGCTATTATAGTCCTTGTTCTCTCTCTCTCTCTCTCTCTCTCTCTCTCTCTCTCTCTCTCTCTCTCTCTCTCTCTCAAATGGCAATGCACATAATACAACCATCACCATTTAGGAAAGATTATATACATTTCTCTTATTTCTTTTGTATATATGAGTGTGTCATAATAATCAATATCTAATTCTCCTAAATGATTTTCTCATATTAAACTGATCATTTAATGTGGGGAAGGCCAGGGGAGAAAAAGCTAGAATATTGGTTAAGCTAGCAGACCGGCCACAGTAGGGATCCAAAGGGGGGGCCATCTGCAAAAGAGCCATGTGCAACAATGGGCTAAAAAGACCCTAAGGTTCAGCCCATTAAGACTTCCAAAATGCTAAGGTTCCAAAATTCAAAGGTTGTGTCCAAAAGGTCAACCCTAGGGAAAATTGGATGCTTTGTGTGTGCCCTAAAAGTCTTTGCACATCCCTACATGGGAGGGGGCGAGCCCTAAAGGTAGGGGATGAGAGAGAAAGCCACACACACACACACAGGCTCCCTTTACACAAAGGGAATGAGGGACACATGTCAGCTCCCTAGGCTAGATGCCCACAAGGTGTGCCCAATTTCTATTGGATGACCCTTGAAGTGGACCAATGAGAATTAAGCTAGATTAAATCTAGTTTAATTAATTTAAAAACATTTAATAAAAGAAACCAATGAGAATTAAGTCTCCTAGAAGACTATTGGGCAGTCTCCCAAGGGGTCCAATGAGCATTCAGGAGCCCCATGGCTTTCCTGATTCCTATCGGCCAGGAGGCAAAGGGGTCCAATGAGAGTTTAGTTTAATTATTTAATTACCTAAAGCTCTCACAAAAGGGGAAAGGGGGACACATGTCAGAAGTCTATCACTTATGCTGCTTAATTGTAATTGGCTTGACTTGGGGAGGGCCAATGAGGCTTCAGCAAGAGCAATTAGCAAGAGAGCTCGCCCAAGAGAGAGAGGGGGTGGGGCTGATTTTTGGCAAGGAATTATCACACACACACACTCACACAAGCTCATGTGTGAAGAAAGAGAAGACTATCTCTTCCCAAGCTTTAATGGAGAACTCATCACCTACTCCAAGCTTGTGAGATAGAAGCCTACATCAACACTCTCTTGGCATGTGGATGCAAATCCAACCAAGAGCCAAGCTTCAATGCATGCTCATCTCCTCTACCAAGCTAATTACTAAGCTAAGCTATGCTACATATGAGTGATTATGTGAGGAGATGTACATCTTTCTCGTAAGATACTCCTTCTTCCTCTCAATCTACTCTCATACCTTGCTAGCTCTCACCATCTTCGAAGGTGTGTGAGGTCTTGGGTCTGAGAACGGGGATAATTCAAGTTGTGTTTGTTAAGTGTTTTGCTTAGTGCATGAAGTTTCCATATTCATTGCACTAGCTAATCTTGAAGGAACACAAAGAATTGTATTCTACAATGTCTCTCTTGATGGGAGAAACCATAATACAAAGCCTTTTGGAGGGGGGACCGGCTCCATGAAAATATGGTCCTCAACTGTTGTCAATAGCTTAATTTCTCTCTCTTTTAAAAGTATTGTCGATGCTATCTAACTAGGTGTTATGCTTTTTGTTGCTCTCTCCACCCAAGCACTCTTGTAATTCTCATTAGGAATCTATTCTAATGAAATGCCCACTATGTTCATGCTAATTTCCGTTACACATAAGTTATTAGGCCATTAAATGTTACATTGGTATCAGAGCTCAAGGTTTCTCTTTTCTTGCTCAAGAAGGGAGGTCCTCAAGCTAGCTACAAATGGTTGGTATTATTAATTGCCTGTGAGTAAGTAGATGCCAAAGACAAAGTACTCACCGAATGGCGAAGCTTAAAGCTCTCTCCCAGTGAATCTATCCACAGATATGTAGACAGGTTTTGGGACCTACAACTCAAAGCCACTGTCTTCAAAAAGTTGGATTTTGGAGAGCAAAAGCAACAATTTTGTGCGAGCTTAACCGAAGAAATGGCGGAGTATGTCAACTCCCAAAGACCTCATACCATATCGGCGGTAATACACCACACTATGGTCGCCTCTCGAATCAATTTCCAAACGGGGGCAAAAAGAAATAATAAGCCCCCGGAAAACAAGGGTTCCAATGAGCCTAAGGGGAAGGACAATGTCCAAAAGTCTCCTAAGGGCAACTCCAACAAAGCTAAAGAGAAGGGAGTTTACAAAGGTAAGAATAAACTCTCTCCTGAAGAGCTTGAGTGTTATCGTAAGGATAACCGGTGTTTCAAGTGCGGCGAACAAGGGCATGCGTACCGCGCTTGTCCCCAAAAGAACAACCGCCAAGATCCTCCTAGAGCTTCCTTGGTTGAAATCCAAGAGGAGGAGATTCACCAAACTCACCACAAAGGATCTCCTCTATGACATGCTTGGGGAAAGGTAAGAGAACATGATGCTTTTATTCTCTTTGACCCTGGTTCTACTCACAATTTTATATCTATAGAGTTGGCCACCAAGCTAGGAATACAATCCTACGAGATGGGAGATGTCCTACCCGCAGACAGTGCCTTCAAGGGGCAAGAAGCTTCAGTCACTCCCTTAATCGGGAAATTGAGGCTTCATGTCCAAGGCTATGTGGACAAAGAGGACTTCTTTATCTCTCCTCTCAAGAATGAGGATGTAATCCTAGGGGCACCATGGTTTGACCGCATGGCTGCCGATGTTAAATTTCCTGAAAGGAGAATCTCCTTTAAGTTCAGGGAAAAAGACATGTATATAGATGCTAAGGAAATGGGTAACACCATCCCCATTGTACATACACCAGCTTTCAACAAGTCAATAAAGAGCTCTATTTCCGCGTACATGATTTTTGTTAAAGACTCTCAAAATGAACCTAATGCTTTAGCAAAAGAAAATAAAAGCAACCAAAAGGAATTAGAGTTATCCAATTTTCTCAAGGGGTTTCAAGATGTTTTTATTGATGACATCCCTTGTGAGCTACCTCCTAAACGAGGTAATGATGACCATGCAATTGAACTTCTTCTAGGAAGTTCACCGCCTAATAAACCTCCTTATAGAGTTTCTCAAGCTCAACAAGAGGAGATTATGCGGCAAGTGCATGAGTTAGTTGAGAAGGGTATGGTTAGGCCAAGCTCATCTCCATTTTGCTCACCTATGCTATTAGTGCAAAAAAAAGACGGCACATATCGTATGTGTGTCGACTATAGAGCACTAAATAGGATCACTATAAAGAATAGGTTTCCCGTTCCACGGGTAGAAGACCTATTTGATAAGCTACAAGGATCGACCTACTTCAGTAGGGTTGACCTAAAAAGTGGCTATCATCAAATAAGGATAGTTGATCAAGACATTGTAAAGACCGCATTTCGTACTACATTTGGTCGTTACGAATACATTGTCATGCCTTTTGGCTTGACCAATGCACCAGCCACATTCAACCGCTTGATGGAGAAGCTGTTCAGGCCTCATCGAACCTTCACTGGATTGTTCTTTGATGATATTATCATCTACTCTAATTCATTGGAGGAACACAAGCAACACCTCCAGGTAATATTTCAAGTTTTAAGAGAGAATAAACTTTATGTTAATCGAAAGAAAAGTGAATTTTTCTTGCAAGAGATTCAGTATTTAGGTCACATTATCTCTCAAGATGGCATCCAAATGGATCCATCCAAGTTTTAGGTAATAAAAGGATGGCCTAAACCAAGGAATCTTCATGAACTAAGAAGATTTATAGGTATGTGTGCATACTATAGACGCTTCATAGAAAAGTTCTCACAAATTGCGGGACCATTACATGACCTAACAAAGAAAAGCGTTAGGTATACATGGTCTGCTAAGGAGAACAATGCTTTCGAAAAGCTTAAAGAAAAGCTTATCTCTAAACCTGTGATTACACTACTGGATCTCTCAAAACCATTTGAGGTCCAATGTGATGCTTGTGGTGATTGCCTTGGAGCTGTTTTGCTCCAAGAAGGGCACGCCATAGGCTATGAGAGCCGAAGGCTCGACCCTGTTGAGCAAGCTCTAGGCATATACGAAAAGGAACTCCTTGCAGTTCTACATGCCTTAGACTCATGGAAGCACTATTTATTGGGGACTCCTTTCATTCTACGAACGGATCACCAAAGTCTTAAGTAATTCATGACGCAGACCAAGCTCTTCGACAAACAAATGAGGTGGGAAAATTTCCTTTCGCAATTTCATTTTCATATTGCTCACATTGCTGGCAAGCATAATCAAGTAGCTGATGCACTCTCAAGACGGCCGAGAGTGAATGCAGTTTCCATAGCAACTCACAATGATCTATCTTCAATGATAGATGAGTATGCTATTGATCCCGATTTTAGAGATGTGATTTCAGCCCTTGCATTAGGGAAGAAAGAAGAACCATTTACTTTACAAGATGGTTATCTTCTCTATGGAAATAGACTATGCGTTACTAACTCAGTACGTGAGAAAGTAATGTATGAATCTCATGCTCCACCTTATGCGGGGCATAGAGGGATTCAGTCTACCTTAAAGGGAATTGAAACATATTTCTATTGGCCTACCATGAAAGTGAACATACAAGAGTATGTTTCCAAATGTGTGGTATGCCAAAAGACAAAATTTGATAGAGGGAAGCAACTTGGATTGCTTCAACCCTTGCCAATCCCTAATTCACCATGGGAGAGCATATCCATGGATTTTATCTTTGGATTGCCTAAGTCTATCCATGGGAATAGGGGAATATGGATGATAGTAGACAGGTTTAGTAAACAAGCTCATTTTATACCTGTCAAAAAGACTATCAAAGCCCATCAAATGGCAACCCTCTTTATTTCACAAATTTTCAAGTACCATGGCTTGCCCATGTCCATAGTGTCGGATAGAGATCCTAGAATGACCAGTAATTTCTGGAAGGGTCTCTTTGAGAATTTAGGAACAAGGCTAAACTTCTCTTCGGCCTATCATCCACAAACTGATGGCCAAAGTGAAATAGCTAACCTAACCATTCTCGGTCTACTAAAAGCCTATGTAACGGAAGTAGATCAAAGATCCCAATGGGAAAAGTACTTACCCTTAGTGGAGTATGCTTACAGTAACACTGTTCATACTTCCACGGGAAAAGCACCTTTCGAGGTAATTGAGCGAAGATCAAAAAGTCCCTTGCTACTTAAGGTACATGGGAAGATCTTCGCTGCAGATGAGTATAGCCGAGACCTACAAGAATCTTTCCAAAAGATTAAGGATGCTATCTCTATCTCACAGCAAAGTCAAAAGGCTGCTGCTGACAAGCACAGAAGAGCCCAAGCCTTTAAAGAAAACGATTGGGTCTTGTTAAAGTTTCCCAAGGCTCGATTAAGACACACAACGGGCAAGAATCCTACGGGTCACCAAAAGTACTATGCTAAACTAGCAAAAAGGTACTATGGTCCATTTCAGATTCTTAGGCCAATCAATGAGATGGCCTATCAACTCAAGTTGCCCAATCATTGGCTCATACACAATGCTTTTCATGTGAGCCTATTAAAGCCTTACAAAGGAGAGCCACCTCAAGAACCAACTATTGAAGACCCACCGGAGATCGAGGACCAAGAAGAGGTGGTGCAGCCCGAGTCCATTCTCCCACATGAAGACAAGGTACTAAGAGGCGGTAAGACTATCCAACGATATCTTATTAAGTTTAAGAATTATCCTTTTGAAGATGCTAGATGGATGCAAGGCATACAATTAATGGATAACCTAAACCTTGTCAATGCTTACAATGCTTCCCAAGAGTAAGCAAATGTACAAAATGTTAAAAATGAACAAAATTTTTGTCTTATAAGACTCTCTTTTTCTTTATTTGTGCACAAAAATGAAGTAGTATGCATGCTTAGATCAAGTTTGCGGAGACGACGTCTCCCAAACACCAAGTAGAGCTTGCCACTCTACTATGGAAGACTGATAGGACTAATGTGCAGACATGCTTGCGGCAGCCTCAGGCTCTCAAGCGCCAAATGGACTAGTCATCCATTGTGGAATGATGTCGTAGGGTAACATAGGGATCCTCTACCCGCTAAGAAAAGGACTCATGAACATGCTTTATTTTCTCTACACGATAGTCGATGACGACTATGATTTCAAGAGAGAGGTAATGTTATAATAATCAATATCTAATTCTCCTAAATGATTTTCTCATATTAAACTGATCATTTAATGTGGGGAAGGCCAGGGGAGAAAAAGCTAGAATATTGGTTAAGCTAGCAGACTGGCCACAGTAGGGATCCAAAGGAGGGAAAATAGGGATCCAAAGGGGGGGCCATCTGCAAAAGAGACATGTGCAACAATGGGCTAAAAATACCCTAAGGTTCAGCCCATTAAGACTTCCAAAATGCTAAGGTTCCAAAATTCAAAGGTTGTGTCCAAAAGGTCAACCCTAGGGAAAATTGGATGCTTTGTGTGTGCCCTAAAAGTCTTTGCACATCCCTACATGGGAGGGGGCGAGCCCTAAAGGTAGGGGATGAGAGAGAAATCCACACACACACACACACACACAGGCTCCCTTTACACAAAGGGAATGAGGGACACATGTCAGCTCCCTAGGCCAGATGTCCACAAGGTGTGCCCAATTTCTATTGGATGACCCTTGAAGTGGACCAATGAGAATTAAGCTAGAGTAAATCTAGTTTAATTAATTTAAAAACATTTAATAAAGGAAACCAATGAGAATTAAGTCTCCTAGAAGACTATTGGGCAGTCTCCCTAGGGGTCCAATGAGCATTCAGGAGCCCCATGGCTTGCGTGATTCCTATTGGCCAGGAGACAAAGGCGTCCAATGAGAGTTTAGTTTAATTATTTAATTACCTAAAGCTCTCACAAAAGGGGAAAGGGGGACACATGTCAGAAGGCTATCACTTATGCTGCTTAATTGTAATTGGCTTGACTTGGGGAGGGCCAATGAGGCTTCAGCAAGAGCAATTAGCAAGAGGGCTCGCCCAAGAGAGAGAGGGGGCTGATTTTTCGCAAGGCATTATCACACACACACTCACACAAGCTCATGTGTGAAGAAAGAGAAGACTATCTCTTCCCAAGCTTTAATGGAGAACTCATCACCTACTCTAAGCTTGTGAGATAGAAGCCTACATCAACACTCTCTTGGCATGTGGATGCAAATCCAACCAAGAGCCAAGCTTCAATGCATGCTCATCTCCTCTACCAAGCTAATTACTAAGCTAAGCTATGCTACATATGAGTGATTATGTGAGGAGATGTACATCTTTCTCGTAAGATACTCCTTCTTCCTCTCAATCTACTCTCATACCCTGTTAGCTCTCACCATCTTCGAAGGTGTGTGAGGTCTTGGGTCTGAGAACGGGGATAATTCAAGTTGTGTTTGTTAAGTGTTTTGCTTAGTGCATGAAGTTTCCATCTTCATTGCACTAGCTAGTCTTGAAGGAACAAAAAGAATTGTATTCTATAATGTCTCTCTTGATGGGAGAAACCATAATACAAAGCCTTTTGGAGGGGGGACCGGCTCCATGAAAATCCGGTCCTCAACTGTTGTCAATAGCTTAATTTCTCTCTCTTTTGAAAGTATTGTCGATGCTATCTAACTAGGTGTTATGCTTTTTGTTGCTCTCTCCACCCACGCACTCTTGTAATTCTCATTAGGAATCTATTCTAATGAAATGCCCACTATGTTCATGCTAATTTCCGCTACACATAAGTTATTAGGCCATTAAATGTTACAGAGTGTTACAAAAGACAAAACTTATGCATATTTTTTAGCTTCATATTTAGAATTTTTCGTTAATGCTTATTGGGGTGAAACAACATGAGAAATGTTTATAGTTTGCTATAGTTATTTATTAATTACATTGGTCTCTCTTTGTGTTGCTCCGCAAATACAAATGGCATACATAGGGGATTTTGGAATTTAGAATCATCACTAGGTATAATGAGCGGGGCAATGGTATTGTATTGTTTTTTTAACGAGTGTTATTTGATCCATTGTTATATGGTTCTTACCATTGGCTTTTAATTCATTTGTTTTTTGAATAGGTTATCTGTATTTAAGTCAACATGGAAGATGAGCCATTGGCGAGCATTTAAAAATGGGATGCTCATTAAGTCTCATGTTTCATTAAAGGATTTTTGGGTCAAGATCGGTACACATGCAACATACGCAGAAATAATGTGAATGGAAGAAGTCTTTTGTACATGTCTGTTGCTTCATGGGAAGCTCTAGGATTTGACATAAGTGGAAACAGGTTTGTGTTGCATAGCTGGGCTCAAAGTAAAGTTGCAGAGAGAGATCAGGCTTCATTGCTTAGAGAGAAGCAAGTTCTAAATGAGCAAAAGCCACTCACCACATTTCAATCATCCTCAATGTCACATGAGGAGGAGAAAGAAGAAAATCATTGTTCAAGTGACACCAACCTTCAGTCTATGCTGGGATCCAAGACTCCAATCTTTCCAATGATCGCAAAAGAGAAAACCTTTCTTGGCGATAATTTCTCTTTCATAGGTGAGTTGAGCAAGGACTTGGTTTATTTTCACCTAAAAAGTTCATGTATGCAGACTTGGCTAAGGACAAGAAACTGAGAGAGGCAGTTGATAAGTTCATCCATCAAAAAAGAAAGACATTGTCTCCTTTGCGTAACAAGAAAGAACTTAAAGATAGTGACTACATGACAGAGCGACAAATTTTTCTCAAACTAAATATAGACGATTTATGAGGCTCAAAAGAGGGCCAATCTTTCCAAATACTAGTAAAGGCTACCATATGTCAAAGAAGGAGCTCCACCGGGAGATATCTAGGGAAATCACTGAAGGTGACAAATTGGATGCATCGATTTGGATAGCGAAGATGCAAGCCAAGGAAATGATAGCAAAGCCTTGCATGATGTTTGCTATGTTCCAGCAAGTGTACTACAAGAGAAGGTGACTATCATGGGATGCTTGTCAGAAGAGAAACCCTCTAGTGAAGACAAGGCCGGCCACGTATTTGGGTACAACCCAATTTATGCAGTTAAATGTCGAGCGCTAGTGCCATGGAATGCCCTTGATTTTGTGGATGATGTCAAATATTTTACAGGCATTTGCTAGTGCCTATGTCCTCAAAATATATCACCGACTGAACCTAATCCATATTGCGGCCACTGAGGAAGTGCCTACTACTGTCTTTTTGCCAGAGTTTTTCTAAAGTGTAGCTGCATATGAAAGGAAAGCTTATTGATATATGAGCTAGTGCACTCGAGACAGAGAGAACCCATGCATAAGCACAAAAGGATGCAGAATCACATCAATCAAGTAGTGCAGACTATATAATGCACAAAGTAAGAAGCATACGAAGACAATGCACGAGATCATTTACGTGGTTCGGCAGCAGGGTGCTGCCTACATCCACGGGAAAAAGGCCATTTCATTGATGTTGAAGCATAGTCAGGCCAGTGAATTACATGATGCCTGTTCTCAATAATTTGTCACCATGATGATCGGTTGCAGCATTCGCTCTTGAGTGTTAAGGCAGTAGTAGTGATTGCCTAGACAGCCGCCGCTACCAGTTTGATGGGATGATATGCTGCCGCTGCACTGGCCTCATGATGATGATGATGCAACCGATGCAACCACTCAGCAAGTACTCGTCTGTAACTTCTTCTCAATATTCCAGCTCTGGTGCTTACCTTCGACTTGATGTGATGCTCTGAAGCAGTTTGTTGATGAGGATGTTGATCTATGCTTGCAGCATGAGTTGCAGTGGTCACATTTTCCTGCATCAGCTGGCTCTTCAATACATTTGACTCAGCCTGAAATTTGGGAGCCCCCGACGTATTCTGCACAATCCAAGGATGCACCAAGACATCGCTCAATGTAATCCTATGCTCCGGGTCTGTGGTGAGCATCCCTAGCAGCAAGCCATGTGCTTGGTGGTCGCGCGCGCGCAATGAGATATGTGGCCTGCCATCGGGCGGCAGCAGCATCCCCGTAAGCAACACATGTAGCAAAATACCCAAACTCCATATGTCTGCACGCTTGTCATAGAACCGGCCATGTTCAACCTCGGGAGCCATGTACATGGGTGTCCCGACATAGTCAAATAGCTTGGTTTGCTCGTGCAAGAGCACCGCGGCCGTACCAAAGTCGGCAAGCATAATATCATGCTCCAGTAACCTGTTATTTTCTTGGGCAGCTGATGAGGGACGACGAGCGGCTGTTGCCTTCACTTTACTAACCCCTGCAGTTATATATTCGGTCTGTTGCCTCGACATGAGCAGGACATTTTCCAGTTTCACATCTCTATGTACGATGCCGCGAGAATGGCAAAAGGCAAGCGCCTTGGCAAGGCTTGTGACGATGGTAGCAGCCTCGCAGTCGCGGAGTAATGGCTTGGAGTTCTGTGCCTCCAAATTGGGGCGGGAATAAATACCCTTGATGCCTGATCGGCCATGGATGGACTTGAGCATGTGAAGGAGGCTGCCCTCTGGGCAAAAAGGCGTAAGCATATGCCAGAACCCTTCGTGGTTGGCAAAACTGGAGTGTACGGGAAGGAGATTGTCACCGTGTGCAAGCCCTAAATGCTCTAAAATGTCTATTTCATTTCTGACATCTCTGTTCTCGTATACCAGCGCTTGATCCTTTCGCTTAGAGCGTTCCGCATGGGCCCGACATGTTTTGCAGGCCAGAAGAGATCCCGTGGCTCTGTCCTTGCACAGAACTACCACACCCTGAGCTCCCTCTCCCAACACCTGCAGAAGCTCGTACCTGCTGGAAAATTCCGGGCAACAGGGCTTCATGGCGATGGCGAGCTGGGCTATCCCTCTCTGCTTTGCTTCGAAACCGCAAATGCACTCCTCGGCCTATTTATCAGCACGTCTGCTGGAGCCTGGAAATTTTTGCTGGATGGCGCGGACGATAATCAATACATACTTTCTCCTCGTCTAGAATGATTGGACCATCAAAGGCAAGGTAGTAAATGTCGTGCGAACAAAACTTTGGTGGGGGGAAGCTTGTTGATAGCTTGTTGATCAGATTACCGCCAACCAGGAAATAGTCATGGTCCGTGACACCTGCACATGTACCTCGTAAACCTTGAACATCTCAAGTTCATGTGGTTGATGCCTTTTAGAAGAGCTAGAGTTTTTATCATCTAGGTCCTTATTGCTTCGATCTCTTCGTCTTTCATACCTTCTCTCATGTCGATCATGTCTACCGCGATCTCCATCATCATGTCATTTATGTCTAATTCAAACATCGTCTCTTCTATGATTTCAGCCATTTTGTCGACTATCGGGTTCACTTCGGTTATTATGTCTACCATCACCACTTGTCCCTCTTCTATCTTGTCGACGGTTTGGAGCAGCTGATGCACAAGGGTAGTCTTTCATAGCATCATATGTAGGGCGGACAAGGTATTTGCTTTAAGCATTTATAGAAACGCATGTGCACATCCAAGATCTCGAGCCCAAGATATAGACCCTCAACATTGAAACATGCTTGTGGAAGTGGAACTTGACCATGTTGTGGGGATTATGATTAGTAACGTTCATGGTTGGCATAACCTAATCCTATTAGATGAGACAACACTTAGACACAAACTTATTGTAAAGTGTAAATATGCTAGATTGCTTGATGATCAATTGAGTACATTGAGTGTGCTTATATAGCACTTGGAGATGGGAATGCTGATGTAGGCAATGATGTGTGTCACTTGACTAGCATTCATTCGCGTTCAATGTGGGTTGACTAGGTGGCTTGGCACTTCACATTGGTGAGAGGTCATGGTCATGTGGTGGCATATATGTCTCATATATCATAGGACCAAATAGATGGAGTAGGTTCCTATAGGTGAATCTAGATTTACCCTAACAAACGCCCCCTCAAACCTAGATTCATGTTAGGTATGCTTGATACATCATGGCTAGTTCTCAATGGATTCATTAGCTCATGGATCACAAGAGCATCCTTTTAATGAATTACATGAGTTCACATTTGGATACATAAAGACATGGTTCTACAAAGATTCGTCATTCTTGAATCACATTTGGATTCATTCATGCAAGGTTTGAGGGTAGTTTTTTGTGCATAGGGCTCATGGTTCATTCTTCATGCGTCGGTCCTTCACGTTGCTCTTTATGCGATAATCATTGTTTATGTGTTGGAGTGTACTGTATTCCTGATGTCTGTTCATCTTGAGAAAGGTCTTACCACTTAAGTGGCAATGTCTAATTCTCGTGCTCGTAAGATCATTGTGTTGTCTCTAGAGAGGAGTTCACAATTGTGTGCAGAAATCATTTTGTGCGTGCAAAAGATTCGATGCTTGTGTAAGTGCCTTGGGTGGTCTTAACAATGGAGAGACTCTCTCTCTTGGAAGTGTCTGAACCCGAATATAAGGATGAAAAATACAAATGTAGAAAAAGCTTCAAGCATGTGCATGTAGAGCTCAAAGTAGGCCGTGCCGTGAGAAGTGTTGCAGGCAAGTAAAAAATAAGGCTATGGGGCCGCTTGATCACAATGTGTTGAAGAGAGCTTGCAAATTACCAAGGCACATCTTGTCATGTGTGTGAAAAAGGATAGCGGGGTGTTGGGTTGTCACTTCCAACATTCACTTGTAGGCAAAGCTATGGTTTAGTGTTTACATGTGCTCTAGCCTATACAATGACAAGTTATAGGCAAAGATGGGCTAGCTCAGTAGCAAGTGATGAGCATGAGCAAAACCAACATCTGATGACGAGGTGAGAACACGGCTAAATACCTTTTGCTAGAACTGGTAGCAAGCAAAAGTATGACGACGAGCAAGTGAGGAGCAGCTACAACAAGCTTCCCTTGTGTTTATTGTGGCTCCTTCTTGTGCGTTGATGGAGTGATGTCAACAAACTAATGAGCACCAATGGGCTAGAACCTATAAAAGAGCACCGATGGTTTGTGAGGAGTTGATGGCAGTGGTCGAGAACCAACATGTGGAGAAGGGCTATTGAATGCACGCCGTGAAGCTTAGGCAGTTTGATAGTTTGGTGGCCAAGTTTATTGAGTATTATATGGACAACGCCAAGAAGTAGACCATTGTTAGCAAGTGCATAAATGAAATAATAATGGTGGATCGAATCTAGGTAGAAACAAGACTACCTACGTGCATGCTTTGATACCACATGTGGGGATTAGGGTTAGCTCATGGTGGATTAAGATTCATGATGTTCAAGGCTGGCATAACCTAATCATACTAGATGAGACAACACTTAGACGCAAACTTACTGCAAAGTGTAAATATGCTAGATTGCTTGATGATCAATTGAGTACATTGAGTGTGCTTATACAACACTTGGAGATGGGAATGTTGATGTGGGCAATGATATGTGTCACTTGACTAGCATTCACTAGCATTCAATCTGGGCCAACTAGATGGCTTGGCTCTTCACATGGGTGAGAGTTCATGGTCATGTGGTGGCATATATGCCTCATATATCACATACCAAATAGATAGAGTATTTGTTTAACCAAATAGATTGGATGCACCTTGGATCGAGCAAAGTAGAAAACCATTGATGAAGTATTCAGGAGGCGTTTTGAGCCTATCAACGCAAGCGCTATTCTTGAAGAAGAAGCATAAAAGAACATTATTGTTGTTTTTCCAAATTCTTGTGAACCTCTTCGCCATGCGATTCGAGTTGTCGATAGTGGCTTCAATCATACCAAGTGGCTGCTTGTGGGCTCAACGAGACAAAAAACGACCTTTTGCTCACTAAGTAAATATATAGACTTTTCCCAATATTTGCAACACTTCTCACTTGTCTAAGAATTCCCGTGCACTATTCACTAGTTGCCTATACAAGATTT
This sequence comes from Adiantum capillus-veneris, assembly GCF_014529385.1. Taxonomy (NCBI): domain Eukaryota; kingdom Viridiplantae; phylum Streptophyta; class Polypodiopsida; order Polypodiales; family Pteridaceae; genus Adiantum; species Adiantum capillus-veneris. The sequence goes on from NC_140945.1 coordinate 44,592,001, forward strand.
CTTTCAAAAGTTTTGAGTACAAGTCTCTAGAACCATTGCCTATGTTTAGGTGTGTAGCGTGTGTGAGGGTGCAGGCTTTAAAGCAATAGTGGGACTGCTTCCTTGCACTTACAGTGCATGTGGGCACAAACTGTTGCATCCCCTACAAGTACGCCATGGAACACAACTCTAATTTGAAAAGTGAAAGTATGTCACAAAACATGTCACCATAACTCTCAAAAAATTGTAGAAGGCCAAAATTTTCACACATGCCTTGCCTAGAAAGACAAGAGAAAAACAATGAGTGCCCTATATGTGTTTGAGTGGCTAGTGAGGTCTAGGTTGGCTCTATGCGATTTTCTGATCGGGAGTCAACTCATGGAAGTGATAGCTATTGCCCCCCCCCCCCCCCAACCCCACTAATATGCCAATAAAACTTGTTGTGGTCTCCCTTGTAAATTGCTTTCAATGCATCATCAACAATTACGCATTACATGGGAGGCTTTTGATCCCTACTTTTCCATTTCATGTATTGCACTCTAAAAGGTGATCCTTTCAAGCTTCCCACTTTCCCAATTTTAACAAGGATCAAGTTGCAAGTGTCAAAGGGGATGATGTGGCAGCAAAGAGACCAAGGAGAGAGAGAGAGAGAGAGAGAGAGAGAGAGAGAGAGAGAGAGAGAGAGAGAGAGTCTCTTGAAATACTGTGAATCAACATTATAAGGGGGCCAAGAGGGAGAATCGTTGACCGCCTTGGCGACTTGGAAGGAGGGTTTTTGGAGCCTTTTTTGCAAATTTTTTTGGAGAGCTTTGGAGACAATCTTGGTATTTGTGCGATGCCCCTTTTGGGAGTGTGAAGTTGCAAGGCTTACCCCCCCTTGCAGAGTTTGTGGATCATTTTGGGAGTTGTTGCGTTCACCCCTTGGAGTGCGAGAAGGAACCCCTAATTTTTGGATCCTGCAACTTCAGTATGTCCATCCCTTGCTTGAGTACCAATGACAAACTGAACGATCATAACTACACCCATTGGAACTTGATTATGCGACTCTGGCTTACACAAAAAGGTGCGACATAGTCAATGGAAATCATCAAATCTGGCTATCGAAGCCTAGTGTCCATCAAGTCATCAAATCTGGCTACCGAAGCCTAGTGTCCATCAAGTCATCAATCAAAAGGAGAAAATGCAAAAGACGGTCACACACGAATCAAAGACAAGGTGGGTTCCAAAATTGCTAGTGGAAACTCAATCACAAAGAACACACACCTCTCGACAACCACTTCTCATGGGAAATAACAAAAAGGCTACATCAGTCCCTACAAGAGTTGAAGGACTTGTTTCACAAAGTAGTGTGAACATACGACAAGCAAGTCAAGAGGAGCCAAAGTATGCCAACCTACTCAACAAAATGGTGGCATCCAATGACCAACACAATGGAAGAGGCCTAAATTTTCAGAATTTATGGAATTGGGTTTCTAGCCTCGAGCAGGTAAGTCCAAGTCGTCATTAAAAATACATGGCATAAAAATCAAAGTCGGGTAGCTAAGCCACTAAATGAGCGAGGTGGCATTAGTCCCAAACCTTCATGTTATATTCTATGTGGTCTTTAAGCGTCTTAGTTATTCAAGGTACTGCTCAGCTGGAAGAGTTGAGCATGAACAATAAGGAAATGGCTACCCAAATCAATCATCAATGACTTGGAGATGAAGTTGTAAATCACAACATGCTTATCGCGAGCAACAAAGCTCCATAAAAAAATGAAAACTCAAATTGTAGTGAACCTTGAAAGCAAATCCACCATAAAGTACATGCCACAAAGAGGATCAGTTCTACAAGCTTTTAGTGTAGAGTGTACCTATAATCCTGTCGTCCATGATGCATGCATGTCAATTGCTACAAATTCACATGTGTGGTATTTTGGCAGTGGTGCTACAAATCACATTACCTCACATCGTGATTTGTTCACCTCTCTTGAGTCTGTCCTCACGGGAATTCAGTCTGCCAACAATGCCTCTTATCCGGTTTAGGGAGTTGAAAAGATTGTGCTTACTACTGCAAATGGTAGTTCTTTCACACTTGTTGATGCACTTTATGCACTTGCTAGACTTTGGTTTGTAGTAAAATTTATGGATGACAGATGTATAATACATAATCTTAGTTTCGGTGATGAAATTGTTGCATGGCATTTTATATCGTGGGATGTATAAGCTCACTTTGTATGACAAGTGTGGACAAAATTTTGCAAATGCAGTTGTGGATTCAAAGGCTATCTCACATAAAAAACTTTGGCATGTACGTTATGGTCATTTGAATTTTTCCAGTTTCTTGCGTTTGCAAAAATCTGATATGGTTGCTTCTTTATTGCCTCTTGAAGCACCTATCAAACATGTTTGTGAAGGCTATATTTTGGGTAAGATGCAGTGTTTGAAGTTTCCAAAGGATGGTTCAATTAGGGCCACATGTAGGTTGCAGGTTGTGCATAGTGATGCTTGTGGACCCATGCAAATTGCATCCTTGGGAAATTACCTTTACTTTGTGACTTTCACTGATGATTATTTAAGGCATGCATGGGTGTTTCCACTTAAAGATAAGTCCAAAGTATTTATATGCTGTAAACAATTCTCAGCTATGGCTGAAAATGTCTCGAAATATACTATGGGCACCCTTTGTTTCGATCAAGGGGGGGAGTATATGTCTCATGAATTTAATGCATTTTTGTCTAGTCGTGGGATAAAACACTAATGTACAGTGCCTTATACACCTTAGCAAAATGGTGTTACTGAGAGGAAAAACAGGTCACTTACAAAAATGGCACAATGTATGGTCAAAATGCAAGCTTTACTACATTCCTTTTGGCTTGAGGCCATCCTGTGTGCCCCTTATGTACTTACTAGACAAGTATCCTATAAAAGCTTTGCAGTTGATTAGTCCTTATGAAGCATGGCATGATAGAAAGCCTTCTATTGAGCACATGCGTGTTTTTGGTTGTTTGGCATATGCTTTGGTGCCACAAACACAACGCAAAAAATTGAATGATAAGGTTGTCAATTGTATTTTTGTTGGTTATAGTGCTGTAAGCAAATATTATAGGTTGTCTCATTCACAAACATAGCGTATTCTAGTTTCATGGGATGTTGTGTTTGTGGAAGATTCTGTTCAGCCCTTGCTCTCATGAACTAGAGATAGTAATGTCAGCTCACAAGACATTTATGACACTTTGTTGCCTCTTTTCCGTGGTGGAAGTTCCAATGTAAATTCCAATGAGGCAAATGTACATCCAATGGGTGTTTCTGAAAATGTTATAGATCAACCTATTACTGATGCAGATGTACATGATGTACTTGATGAGGAAAGGGCTGAAAATGATCCGGCTGGAGGTATGCCAAAATGATTGGTGCATACATTGCGTGACAGTAAATTGGATGCACTTTTGTCTAGTCGTACTTGTTCAAGTTCTTGCCATGCATCTTATGCATCAAATTGTTATGATTTGGCTGTGTCTAACTTAATGATGTTGAGGAACCTCTATCTTTTGATGAAGCATAGAATTCAAAAAATTAGATGGCTGCCATGCAATCATAATTTGATCCACTTATAGAAAATGACACATGGACTTTATGTGATTTGCCTCATGGAAAAAAGGCCATTGGTACAAAGTGGGTCTACAAGTTGAAATGCAAGGCAGATGGTGAGATTGATCGCTATAAGGATTGACTTGTTGCAAAGGGTTATGCATAGCAAAAAGGAATAGATTATGAAGATACTTTTTATCCCACTCGTTGTATGACTATTGTGCGTATTCTATGTGCATTGGCAACTCATTCTGGTTGGGATGTACATCAATCAGACATTGTTATTGCTTTCTTAAATGGTGACATATTTGAGGAAGTTTATGTAACACAGCCTGGCGATTTTGTCAAGAGAGGACAAGAGGATAAGGTGTGCAAATGTAACAAAGCTTTGTATGGGTTGAAGCAATATCCTCGTGCTTGGTATGAGAAGGTTGACACTCATTTGGTCAAACAAGGCTTTTATAGCAGTCCAATATAAAGCACATTGTATGTAAGGAGTGAGGGTGATGTACTTCTCATTGTGGTTCTTTCTCTAGATGATTTGCTGATCACTGAACCAAATGAGAGACATTTGCTGAATTTAAGGTTGATTTGAATGCTACTTTCCAGATGAAAGATTTGGGGTTGTTGCATCATTACTTTGGTATACAGTTTAAGCAATGTGATGGTGGTATTGCCTTGTGTCAGAAAAGTTACATAGAGACATTGCTATGTAATTTTGGACTTGAGGATTGCAAACCTATTGCCATTCCCATGGAAACAGGTTTGAAATTGAGTCTTCATGATGTTGGTGATCCTGCAGATGTTACTCTTTACCAAACTGATGTTGGATGCCTAATTTATGTATGCAACACAAGGTCGGATATTTAGTTTGCAGTCTCACAGGTCAGTAGATTTATGCATAGCCCAGGGTCTAAGCATTGGCAAACTGTCAAGAGGATTTTCCACTACCTTAGTGGAACTTTACATCTTGGCTAGTTTTATCCTAAGGGGGGATCATTGCCACCAGACTTACATGATTTTTTGGTTTGGCTGGTTATTTTGACACGCGAGTGTCCACAAGTGTTTTTGTTTCATGCTTGGAAGTTCATGTATACCATGGTTGAGCAAGAAGAAACCTACTGTGGCCACTTCTAGTTATGAGACTGAGTACATGGTAGTCTTCACAGGTACAATTGGCCTTATGAATGATTTTGGTGTTGGACAGGACACTGTCAACACTATCTACACGGACAGTCAAAGCCATTGGCAGTTGCGAGGAACCCAATTTTTCATGATTTCATAAAGCACATTGAGGTGCATTACCACTATGTCAGGGAGAGGCTCTCAGCAAGAGAGTTGAGCTTGTCTTATGTGCCAACACAGGACAACCTTGCAGATCTTTTCACAAAGGCATTGTCTTGTGAGAAGTTCAAACCTTTCTGCAAAGCTTTGAGCTTACTCCCCTTTGTGGAGTGATCATGTCCTCAGGGCATGACATTTCCCTTTACTCATGTACCAGCTCTCGTTCACCGCATCACTCTAGGGAGGATTTGTTACTATATACATGTGGTAGTGATGTGTGTGAACACACTTAGGACCGCCAAGGCACTTTGTCCCTCTCTAGGAGGGTTTTCCCCCGCGCATTGTATATACGCCCATCATTCTAGGGCTATCTATCTTTCCATTGCACACTAAGTACTACACTCTCCGTTGTGTGCCTTGAGCTTCCTTCGTCTTCTCCAAGTTGTGTGTGTTTTCCTGCAACCCTCATTAGGAAATTTTGGAGGTCATTTGGAGGGCCTTATTGAAGAGAGAGAAAAGAAGGCGCAGCCAATGAGCAGCAAGCTTACGTAACATAGAAATACATGGAAAGCAACACAAAAATGAAAGAAAACATTTTAAAATATTGAGTTTTGTCCCAGTTTTGTAAGGTAACTTCCTGATGTTACCAAGTAGGGCCCACTGCTAGTAGCCGTCAAGTTCATGACACCTGACTACTGATTGATAGCTAGCTCTCTCCCTTCATTAAAAGATATCAACTACCTTTATGAAAGGCTTTCAAACCTCATTCTACCTCCATTTTACCTATGGATTTGTCTTCTACCCGCCCAAGAAGTTCTAGAGGTTGCTCTACACTATCCCCAACCAGCCTCACCATTAGTGTGCCAAGAAGACCATGTAGTACCATAAGCACTATCTCAATCTCAAACTCTCTCACTACAGAGAATAGGTGGCAAGAGAAGAGGATAAGCAAAGGTTCTTGGGTTCTTATGCAGCCAAGAAGGAGAAAAAGCTCGAAAGCAACAAACATATTTTGTTTTGCATGGAAATCAAGAGTTCTGGATTTCAAAGCCGAGGTCGTTAAGAAGACTGTGAAAGAAGTCTTTGTTCAACATGTTTTCACTCACTCTGATGTGATTGCTAATGGCGGCGATGTATCCATGGTGCATAATCCACGGTGCAACTGTAAGTTACTTATTTAGCACTCGTCTATAAATGTTATCTTAATTTCAAATGAGAATATGTTTTTTTCTTCTCTTATCACAGCTATATAATTAGGTTATACAGATGTTTGTATTTATTTCTACTCTATTACATTCACAGATGTTTATCCTTAGTCATATGAGGAATGGGAGCCACTAGAGTGCATTATAGGTCTCATCTCTGTGACCCATGCTCATATTGGAGTCTTGCAATATGTTGGCAGAACTAGCAAAAGCCTGGCAGACGAGGGTATTTTCTTTTATGACCATTTCTACCAAATCAATCAAAGGAATCAGAGAGGAGTGTTGGTGAAGGTTCCACTACCAACCAACTGGAACTCCGTGGATTGGCCCGTTCCCGACACAACAATGAGCGAGGCATTGAGGAGCAGGCTCTATAGGGATGTTCAGAGGTCTCTCCAAAACTCTGTACCCACTAAATTGGTGAAACTTGCAAATTTTTTTCCTATTGGTCTCTTTGTTGAGTTATTTCATACCTTCAAAGTAAATGTTGCTAAAACAATGCTGCTCTGCAAATCATTTGATTCCCTCTTGTGTGATAAGCTTCTTGATCGAGGGTGGTATGTGAAAGAAACAGATGGCATATGTTGCAAGATTGCTCTTGACACTTTCATTGTCAAGTATATGCTTGCGACACAGACATTAATAATCTCCTTTTGGTACAAGCGTTCTCACATTGTTGAAGGTTGCTATGTGCTTATGGATCAAGAGACAGCAAGTTTGTCAAACAATGTTGTCATAGACGTGGAAGTGGTGGACAAAGACCTAAAACTTATGATAATAATTACAATAAGGTAGCAATGCAATCTTTTGCAACTTTGACATGACATAGTGGAGGAGACTGCCGACATTGACTCCGTTAACTTTTTCTTGCTGGATGGACGAAGCGTAATGCAATGAAGGGAGAAGCATTTTTTGTGTGGAGATCTCTCTGGCCGTATTCAAATTGTGCCTATGTAATCATCCCTGAATGGCTTCAACGAAATGTAACATTTTTTACTAGTTTAATCTTAATATCAAGTGTTTTCTCAAGGCTCTCTCTCTCTCTCTCTCTCTCTCTCTCTGAGTATTCGAAACACATAGATAGATAGACAATATCAATTTAAGGTATAATCAATGAATTACTAAGTACATTTGTAAGTACAAGTTCCGATGTGCTCAATGGGCTTAAGTACATTGCTTACAGGTATGGGACCAAAATGTCCTCTAGGTAAAAATCGTGAAGATGCCCTTCAAACGAAGGTGGGGATATAGTAGTGCCGGAGGGATTAAGTAAACCCTTATGTGGTGTGTCATCAATCAACAAAGTGTTGAAAGCATCATAAGGTACATTGATCTACTCAAAGGGCTTGTAGAAAAGTGGTACATTAGCTTTAGTTGGGTGGAAATGTCCCGCAATGGTCTTTGACTATACACAAAGTGAAAAGCCTATCTCTGAATTTTAGCCAAATTACAAACTATGGAAACAAGGGGATTCAGGTTATTGGGCCTGCATTGAAGACCAGATAGCAAACCTAAACCTTGGAATCAAGAAATCCAAAAATTCCTTTGTGCCTGGTTGAATTAATACTCTGACATTTCCTAAGCAGAAACTACGTAAATTGGAGAACTCTGTATGTACTCTGTACGACTGTCGTAGTAGAACCAATCCATTGAGATCCAAGATAATCAGTCTTTGCAACCATTGTGTGCATACATATAAGTAGTTAGAAACAAAAAAGCATTTATTATTTAAGTACAATGGATATTACCGGAACAACCATATCTAGTTGAAGCAAGAGTCTATACTGGTCATTTCTAATGTTGACATTTTGTTATTGAGTGTCGATGTTTCCTTGTGCCAAGGGTATCCACCTCTTGTGCTTGTGTAGTACATGACTCTTGTGTTTCCATGGCCGAATGGTTAACCTGCTCTGTTGTCTATTCCTGGCCTTGATTTGCAATATTGGCCTCCTCCCCTGGCACTCCCTTATCCTCCTCTGCTTGGACTAGAACCTCTGTTGCATTCTTCGTCTCTGAGGAGCATTTTACATCTGTATTTTCAGGGTCTTGGTCTACTTCACATTTCTCAACCCCAACTTTGGATTCAGCCACTCCAACTGCAAAGCTTACCTGTGTCTTTTCCTCTAATATGGGGTCAGTTTGAGGAATTTGGTTTAGGGTGTTGGAAACTGGCCTGACTACCTCTTCACCAGTCATTGTTAAAGCTATAATATGGTCATCGACAAAACTGTCTGCTGCATCTAAAATTCTTGGGGTTGAAAGAGATAGTAGATGTTGAATCATTGAAGCGCGGTACCTTTGTAAATATTCCAATGTATAATTTTCCAGAGCATTCTGCAAAATTAGGTTAACTTGTGATCAGTAATTTAATAATAATAGCACTAATGTTGGTCCATACCATAACAAGGAAATACCTTTGACATAAATAGATGAAGAGCAAAAAAACTCTGGAGTATATACTCTGCATGGAGAAGACATCTCCAACCACAGGAATTTGGATTTGTCTGATTAGACACTTTGACAGCTTTAAAGGTGGACTTGTACAATTCATGATTTCCACAGTGTTTTCCATAGACATGAAGTAATATTTTTATACATATGTAAACAGTGAAGGTTATTTATTATTAAAAATATTCAGGTCATCAACCATACCCCAAATAAACACTAAAGGTTTTATCAACACTTACACTCTTATCTCTGAATGTGTTGCTTGTATGGAGTTGATAGTCCATACCACTTGTTTGTCCAATTCTATGCATACAAGGCTCCCTGATTCGTATGGCAACACCAGTGTTGTCACCTGGAGCATTGGACAATGGACAAACCATCTCTCCAATGTGCCATGAGGGGTGTTCTTTATTCGGAGTGGCACAGACATTTGTGGATCCAAAATATAAATTTCATTTTGGGTTTCTTGCGGGAGCTGCCTCTTTATTAAGCTACAATCACAAACAAGGATTTTATTAGAGGCCAAGTACCAACAAAGAAAGATCTTAAAGGTAGAGATGAGCACTTACTTTAGGCATACATAAACAATAGAGTCGGTAATTTGTGCATTTGGATCTTTCAATATCCCAATATCAACAGAGTCCAGTGCTAATTGCCTACTGCCATCAGCAAGGGGAATGCTTGCTAATATTCCCTCTGTCATGGAGTGTAAAATATCATTGTTTCTTTCATTTAGCTCTGTGGTAACTTGCCCATAATTTCTCCTCTGGGCCTCTTCATCAGCAACATCAGACTGTATACTCTTTAACTTCTCTGGTTCAAAGTGACGTCTCTCTTCGTGCTCAGCTTTGGCTCTTGTGTTCACCTCATGAGTAACCTCATGAATCTTAACCCCTTGAACTCGACGGCCTGGTGGTATTAGCAGTATATCTTTCATTTTGGGATCAATAAACTCATTAGGGTTAAGGAGCTTATCGTATCTCCAACGCACTCTCTTAAGAGTCTCACTGTCCTTGTCCATTATTGTCACATAGTGAGCATGAGTAGCAACAATGGTAATATCATTAAAATACTCCAAAAGAAAATCTTCTGTTGCTTCTTGAAGACACAGCAAGGCAACTGCCTTCCACCTCATTGTACCAGCACATGCTTCCTCACAGATTTGTCTCACTGCTCTTTGAAAAGGTAGTTTAGGTTTAGGGACACAAAGCTCAATACATTTCTGGGCTTTCCTGATCTCCCTAAATAAACCCATGTTTCTTTGAATATTCTTCATTCTTGGGCCCTTCAATATCTTCATTGGTTTACGTGAAGTTTTCTTCTTACTACCAGACCTTCCACATGCTTTCTTTGCAAGCCCTGGTCCTTTCCATGTCTTCCTTGCTGTTGCCTTGGTTCTTGCCATTACACTGAAAGAGAAAAATGTAGAGGATCTCTCTCTCTCTCTCTCTCTCTCTCTCTCTCTCTCTCTCTCTCTCTCTCTCTCTCTCTCTCCCCCCCCCCCCCCCCCCCCCCCCCGTTTTTCTGGGATCACAGCACGCGGGCACAAATTTGACATGGGCTAATAGCCTACTGTGCATCGTGATCCACAAGGGGAAGGAGGAAAATTAGAAACTTACTACAAGCCTTTTAGGCAACAAGCCCCAATTATGATGATTAAATTGAGTCTCTCTCTCTCTCTCCTTATCTCTCTCTCTCTCTCTCACTCTTTCTCTCTCTTTCTCCCTATCTGCTTATCTCTCTCTCTCTCTCTCTCTCTCTCTCTCTCTCTCTTTGTCCCCCTCTGTCCCTCTCTCTTTATCTCTCTCTATCTCTCTCTCTCTCTCTCTCTCTCTCTCTCTCTCCCCCCTCCCCATCTCCTTATCTCTCTATCTCTCTCTCTCCCCCCATCTCCTTCTCTCTCTCTCTCTCTCTCTCTCTCTCTCTCTCTCTCTCTCTCTCTCTCTCTCTCTCTCTCTCTCTCTCTCTCTCTCTCAGTGGTAGATCACTTCAAGTACCTTGGCCTTGAGGTTCCATCCAATCATAAATGGAAGGATTGTGCAATGCGTCGCTTGGAAGCCGGAAAGAGGGCTTATTATGCATTTGAGAACATGTGCAATGCAGGAGAGATCAAGTGTTGGGCTCTCAAAAAGTACCTCTTTGACACATTGGTGACACCGGTGCTTCTTTATGGAGTGGAGGTGTGGGGTGGAAGCATCGGGAAGTCTTCTTGGAAAGAGTTTGAGAATGTTCAAAAGCATTTTCTCACCATTGCCTCCATTCGTCTTAGCTCCCATTCTCTACGCTGCGAGACAGGACGTTGGGGCACTGGCGAGGAGTGTCATCGACTTTGCACCTTATGCCCTCGTCAAGTGCGAGAGAGTGAGTACCACACACTACTTGAGTGCTCAGCTTTTGACCACATTAGGTCCTCTTTTCCCCATATATTCAGCCATGAGCTCTCCCTACATACCTTCCTCTCCCAACCACGATGTGGACTCTCTATTGCGACGCTCCTTTCAGCCATTTTTGAGCATCGAGAGTCACTTATGAACTCCACCCACACCACGTGACATGTTCATTTGGTCCCATAGGTCATATTTGACCTCCCAGGACGATAATAGAACTATCTATCTATCTATCTATCTATCTATCTCTCTCTCTCTCTCTCTCTCTCTATCTCTATCTCTCCCTCCCTCCCATCTCCTTATCTCTCTCTCTCTCTCTCTCTCTCTCTCTCTCTCTCTCTCTCTCTCTCTCTCTCTCTCTCTCTCTCTCTCTCTCTCTCTCTCACCCCGTTTTTTGTGTATCACGGCGCGCGGGTTCATCTTTAAGCCAGGCTAGTTGTTGTCCACGCGTCGTGATCCACAAGAGGATTGAGAAAAGTTTGTAACCTATATCATGCCTTGTAAGAAACAAGCCTCAACAGTTTTGTAGGATACTTTCTCTCTCTCTCTCTCTCTCTCTCTCTCTCTCTCTCTCTCTCTCTCTCTCTCTCTCTCTCTCTCTCTCTCTCTCTCTCTCTCTCTCTCTCTCTCTCTCTCTCTCTCTCTTTGTATGGATCACGGGGCGCAGACACAAAAGCGGCAAAGAGAACACTCTACTGCGCGCCGTGATCCACTTTATGACATCCCTCTCTTTGTCTTTCTCTGTCTCTATCTCTTCTTCTTTCAAACCAAGCAAAGTTTCAAAAATACTATCTCTCACACTCTCTCCATCGATCTCTCTCTGTCTTTAGCTTCCAAACCTAACAGACTATCAGCAACTCTAGATCTCTCTCTCTCTCTCTCTCTCTCTCTCTCTCTCTCTCTCTCTCTCTCTCTCTCTCTCTCTATCTCTTTTTGACTCTTCATATATAAAAATCACTATGGAAATACCTCTCTATGTGGAACTCAAATGGAAGAAAACGCGTGTAGGAGCCTTGCGTCTTGGTTGCAGAGGATGCCTCGGCTGTAGGTGTCTGTCTGTCTCTCTCTATCGACTCTCACATAGGTCATTTTTTCCGTTAGCTATCTCCCTCTCCTTCTTGCAGAGGTCGTCTATGTAGGCTTTCTCTCTCTCTCTCTCTCTCTCTCTCTCTCTCTTTGTATTTCACTCTATATCTCTCTATCTCTCTCTCTCTCTCATCATGAAATCAAGTGTGCATTTGTTACTATAAATGTACACGCATTTTTGGGTTGTTAAAAATCACTTTTTTGGTCTACCGCCCATTAAATGCATGTCCTTGTAACACGCGTTCAATATATGCGGCTCGCATCGTTAAAAATGCCAAAGGAAATATCTATTATTGCATGAAAAGGGGAGAGGAGAGAGCGAGAATAATGAGAGAGAGAGAGAGAGGGAGAGAGAGATTAACTGGTTGGTCAAGCTAAGTACAGACCTCGAAAGAGACGGAGATAAAGCCTTGAGAGATAGAGAGAGAAAGTGAGGAAGTGGGAAAGCGACACCTAAGAAGGCCTCTGCCTCCTTCAAGGTGCAAAAATCAGAAGCTTGAAGACTCAAAACTACATTCCCAATCCAAAACCTCTACTCCAAAAACTATGTCTAGTCCTGCCAAAGGTAAAGCCAATCTCTTCAATTTTACTATGTCCTTAGTTAAGTTGTGTTTTGTAAGTGTGCTTCAAAATGTAAAAGATCATTTCATCTTTCAAATTCCATAATTGGATCGCGGTGCGCCAGTTATGTTATGAAGATTTGTTTACATACTCCATGCGCCGTTATCGTCTTCTAATATTTACAAAGGGATTTTTTGTATAATAATATTGTAGGTATTTCAATGCATGAAAGCCTGCAAAGTGGATCACGGCGTGCCAGCAGTGTTTTTAACATTAATTTACATACTCCACGTGCTGTGATCCTCTTTTGATTTTGTACAAATGTTTTTTCTGAAAGTACAATTGCTTTGATGTATTGGTAGCTATTCTATTATCTGAAAGCCCACTAAGTGGATCACGGCGCGCCAATAGCTATATGGATATTTGTTTATGTATTCTTCGTGCCGTGATCCACTTGTATAGCTTTTACTCCTCACATACATAACCTAGTTTTGCCCAATTTTGCATTTAATCCATATTAATCATCTTATTTTATTGACTATATGATTAGTTGGTAACAATTGTGAGAATCCTAATTATAGTTGGTTCAAAACTTATATGATCATCTGGTGCTCTTCGTTTTATATATACTCATTGAAACTTATATTTGTGAGTATGAAATAAATGGCAGGTATAAGATCACATAGGAGGAAGTGGTAGAAAATAGATCCCGAGCGCATTGTTGGCCAAGGAAATCTTCCAAGAAGACTGTCGGAGCTGTTAAAAACATCAATGAAGAGGAATGTAGACTTCACAGAACCCACTGATATAACTGCTGTGTTGCTGTGCAGAGCCTGCCAGTAGTTTGGAGGAGCCTGCTTTAGGTTTCGAGGAGCCTGATACTGACCCATCTGTAGAAATGGAGTCCCCTTCTACTCCAAAATTTACTGTACCCAACTCACTTAAGAGAGAAGTGGATTTTTCAACACCTTGCAGAGTGCCCAATGTATTGCAACAATCCAAAAGAAAAAAGAGAGAGTTATTTATGAAGACCCTACAATGATTGATGAAAGGCTTTTAGATTTTGCAGTTTCTTCTGTGGTGGCTGGTGATAAGTTTGATTTGGTCTCCTGCATTTTTAATGTTCCATTTAATCTTGATGTGTTTATAGCTGAACAGAGTGAACACTAGAAGCTGGAACAAGAGAAGTTTGATCTTCACACTCAAGAGGGCAGGGTAAGTGTTGGTGAAATGATGGTAGTTCATTTAAAAGACTGTGATCCTAAAAGACAGTCTTACAAGAAGTATAATCAGCTGCCTCTTATGTACAAGCCCCATTGGTGCAGCTTACATGATCGGGAGTGCAAGCTGATTTGAGAGTCCTTTGGATTTCTAATATTTTTAAATGGATTATTTACAAGTCTTATGAAAGATCCTAAGGAGGTCATGGAGGGACAAGATTTACCAACAGATGAAAAAAAGAGGAAAAGAATGAGGAATATATTGAAGTGACAGAGATAGAGGAGTCCATTGATCTTGACGAAGAAGAAGAAGCAAAAGAGGTGAAACGAAGCAATCTTCTCTCAGTGAAAACCTCAGATATCAAGCTACCTCTAGATGTGTCAGGTTTCAATGAGAGGCAAGCCACCTTAATGCTACTAGGAGTGCCAGAGTTTAAATTTGGAGATAGGTCGTACATTTTCCTCCATGATATACAAAGTATTTTTTGTTTGCGGGAGGGCTTTGCACTAGCCACTATCTCCAAGTCTCAGGAGGATAGGAATGGATTTGTTTCAGATGACAATAGTGATGACGAGGCAATGGAGATCTCCAGTAACCCACTGGACTGCCTTAAACTCTACTGTGAAAAGGAAGAAAAGTATAAAGAAATCCTTCCTGATGAAGCCACATTTCAAGCTATTTGAAATAATCCTAAGCCATCAACTAGTAAACAGGATATGGAGGATTGGTTTAAGCGACCAACGCAGGAGTCAACCGGATCAATCAACCTATGGAAGGATGAGCTCTTTTTGAAAGATGAGAGTTTCATGGTATACATTCCTACCCCACCCCCCCGCCCCCCCATCTCTGTCTGTCTCTCTCTCTCTCTCTCACATACACAAACACTTCTTTTGTTTACAATCATGGATTGCTGAAAAGGATGACTTTCTTCGTCGTCGAAGAAGACAGTTCCGTGGTAGGGATGCAGCTCTAGGACAATATCTTCCTAGTTCATGCGAGGCACCCATCCTAATCTTCTACAACAGAATGTCACAAGAGGGGAATACTGCAACCTATGCTTTCAAGACATTATCTCGCTTCTTAGGTGGTCCAATGCTGCCACAAAATGTTGACAAAGTAATCCTCGTCGACAAGGTTTTTGGGAGAGAATGTTTTTGTTACTCGTCAGGATATACTGGGGGCCGTGCAGCATATTACTATAGATACACAGCAATGGCATTATCTTTAGGGAAAGAAAACCCTACTGAATGCTTAGAGTATGGCAAACATTAAATGATCAGATACAAGGGCGAGGTTCCAAATGATATTTGCAAATCATCAAAATGTTGAAATAGTTGTGGTACATATTAAATTTAGTTCTACAGGCATTTGGGGTACATGATCGTCTAAACTCTAACTCTTTTGTTCCACCGATGATTGGCATATTGCATTGTCTCTCTCCACCTGATTTGACTTTCAAGAGCACTTGAGTTGTTGAATGCGTCTACTCGTTTTCTTTTTTGAATTATCAAATGTTTTATTGCCTGTACGGTTGCTGAAGAGGCCAATACTTGCTTTTGTTGCATGCGATGAATGATTCTGTGATAAAACCACTGAAATAACTCCTTTAGACTGTTTGCCTTATTTTGAAAGCCTCCGTATTGTGTGTCTCTGAAGTAGGAATTTCTAGCCATGTAATGCGACTTCTCCACGCCCTGGGAGTTCCATATACCTGGATTCCCATAGTTTTGGATGAAGTATGGCAAATGATTAAAAATAATATGATGCAAAAGAAGATATTTATTTAGAAATTTAAACACAAACTTAGTACTAAGACTGTATGAGGCGCTTTGAATTTACCATGTAGAGTGATTTGAGTGTTAGTCCATGCTATCTTGAAGGATTTTTCAGTAATAGCTGAAGGTTCTATTTAAACTTGCTGAGATTATCCTGCGACCAATCATCATTCTCACACATTTGAAATAATATGTCAATGGAATGCCACACATCACCCTTTGCATTGCGAGTTGTTGACTCTTGGTCTTTCATTGCTAAATGAAGTTTTTTCCAGTGCATATACTCAACTTTGCTAATGTAGGTAGAGTCATATACTCTCCCTCGCTTTGTTAGCTTCACATCTTTCATACCTTGAGGCTTAGATAGAAAATGGCATGCCTTGACCCCACCTATGGATGGTTTGTAGGGTACATCTTTCTCGTTGGTTGACCTTTTTTCGTCCCGCTGTATCTTCACATTGCCCCCATGTAGACCAATATTTGACAAAACTAGTTCCAAAGCCTCTAGAGCGACTTGTCATTTAGATGACTTTTTGATTTTCCAAGCAAACCCAATGTACAAAATACCAACTTCTCTACAATTCGGCAGAGAGAATGCATTGTATAAATAAGGAAATTAACAAGTGGTATATTCAGAATTGATCGGAAATTAGAGTCTTGATTGTGACGAGTAGGAGCCTTTCGCCACCACTTTGGGTCCATCACTTTTGCAGGTTCCATGCAATACAAGCATGGAGAATTTTCCATGGCACCCATTCCACAATTATGCATACACTTCAGTGTTTTGAGGTCACTTGCAAGATGCCATTGAACTTGAAAGTCTTCTCTCCCATGTACAACCAATACCTCTCCTTGATTCATTTGCCTATCAATGATATCTGGAATAGGGGTTTGATGGAACACCCAAAATAAAATGTCATGGTCTTGTTTCTTTACCTGCAAGATCAATCCTTATGAGATATAAAAAATTAAATCTAAAATTTAGGTACAATAGAGGGCTTGTTAGAGTTGCAAAATTGGAGATAACTAGATTACATGAAATGCACCAAGCCACCATATGTTTGTTTCTGATTGAATACTTAAGTATGAAGGGTCATCAATGGGACATTTAGAAAGGGCCCTATTTATTAATGTGATTGTAACTTGCTCTAGCTTCTTCTCTTTAAGAATCTCACACTCATCTAGATTCAAAACAAAATGTAGAATGCCACCTGTCTCTTCGAATGTGATATTGTAGAACTCTACCATTCTAGTTTGCAGCAAAGTGAGGTCCATGAAGATATTGTTGTACTCATCATAAGTGACAGTAGTTCCCTGTGAGCTATAAATATCTTGAATATGAAATGGACATCCAATGAAGTCTATCTGTTCATTATTGAGTTGTAGTCTTTCCTTCCAAACACTTGTAGCTGTTGGTAAAAGCTTAGACTTTATTCCCTTCTTCACAAACATGGAAGAGATAGACTGTTGAATAGCTGAGTAACCTCTTTTACTAACTCCAAGGGAGTCCAATGTACCTTGTATATGCTTGGTAGGCACTGCATTCTTTGAAATGAATCTGTCAATGACATCTCGTTGCAAAACCTTAAACTTTTTGTCATGCAAGCACCACTAGTTATCAATGGGTTTAAGTGCTTTCCTACGTTGGCCTTTGGGTCTATGTTTTCTCTGTCTGGATAGATGGAATCTCTACAAAGAAAGCATAACAACATAGACAAACACTTAGATTAATTTAAATTAATTAGATAGTTTACAATGCTCACCTCAATGCTTGGATTCTTTTCTTAAGGCCGCCAGATCCTACCTTCAACGTTTCAATATTCCGTAGTTTCTTCTTTCGTACACGGGTGCCTAACATTGTCTCTTTGTTTTGTAATGACCGTACCTTTGTTTGCAAGGCTTGTGATTCTTGTTGTGCACTGCATCACAGTCTTTTGGTCCTCATGATGCAAGTTGGAAAGTCTTTGAATCTCATTTGCTTGGTGCTTCACCATGTCTATATAAGTTTTTGATTTGTTGTTTAGAGCTTTACAATAGACAAGCAATCCATTCTCTCCATTACCTGCAAAGATCAAAGTTAGTGGGATTTGAAAATGCTGGGAAAGCATTTGTCATGGGATTCAATGGATAGAGTGAGCCTTTTGTCCAAATATCTAAGTGTTTTTCTCCCTCTGCTCTGAGTCTCTCTGTCATGATCGGTGTCACGTTGATGTTAGTTTTGCCTCGCTTACACAGTGGCGTATATTGGGGATCCAGGTCAATGTGTATATGATAGAAGGGTCTTTTAAGGAGGACATTTTGTCAGGGTGGAAGAAGAAGCCATGTGTGCAATAGGGCAAGAAAGGGAGGATTTCTTTAAGGTCAGCGCACAAACAGTGAGAGAGTAAGGAGAGAGCAGGTTTGGAAGGATACATCCTATTTCCTTTACTCATACATTCCATGTACAAGAAACTCCCTCCAATTCTAAGACGTTCACTAAATGCAACTGAAAACGATTTATTCTTCAATCATCACGGCAGTTATGACACTGTGGTAGGAATCTACTTGTAAGTACACTTTTCGAATGGTTATTTCAACTTTACATTTTCTTTTACCACACCTATTTTCTAGAGAGAGAAATTCAAAATTCTAATTTTCTTAGAAGGCCCTCCAAATGACCTCTGAAATTTCCTAATGAATCCCAACACATTCGATGTATTTTTTGACCCATGTTTTAAAGTCATACGGTCTGACTCTGCAATTGTGCTCTTCACTCACTCTTCTAGATGGTGTTTCTCCCACTAAGCCCTTAAACCTATTGCTTTGTAGGTGTGACTTATGAAAACTTGTTCTTGTTCTGGTGTCACTCGTTCTCCTTTGGTTAATGGTGGTTTCCACATCTCTCTCCCATTTCTCATCATTGAGGTGGTTGCCTTAGACTGTGCTTCTCCACTGGTTGGCCATGCTGCCAAATGCTCTTTCGATTGGTAGTTTTGTTCTATTGTAGGTCTCGTACCCATGATTATTTCTCAAATCAAGTATCCCAAGCAATTTTTTTGTTCAACCTCCTTTGGAGTCCTTATAACAAAGTATTGTTATAACAATCCCTAGCAAGATGGACATGAAGGTCTGCTAGTACTTTTTCCATTATCTGAAAAATATACATGATTCTCAAGGGTGCCAGTTGCCCCGGTTTAGCATGAGTTGTCCATATCAAATCAGTGACATTATTGTCCTCCCAATAGTAAACTCCAAGTTGTGTGTTATTAGTAGGTATGCACTTTAGAGGTTTAGCATCTATCTAGTCATACCCTTCTAATTCTAGCACTGGTGGTCCCTCCTTAGTTTTCATGTCTGGAATCGAAGTGTCGGCTTCCAATCCCCATCGGTCCACAATGTCAAGATTTTGAAATTTAAGATATTATACTCCATTTTGATCCACGTAGAAGGTATCTTGCTTGTTATCTCTAACCTCCTCTTCAAGCTCAATAGTGTGATCATTTCTCTTTACCACATACTCCTCATTAGAATCTAGGTAAATCTAAGCAATGTGCTTGTTAGTCTTGTAGAAGATCAACGTGTGCTTAAACCTGAGAAAGGTTCTAGTCCCCGATTGAGTAGAGAAGGAAGACATCTCGAAACTCGAGTCAAAGTATGTGCCAGACACTTCTTCCACTATAATGCAAATATAATTCTTAAAGTGTGTTGACCACTGGGTCAACAACACAACATAACTCAAGTTTCGTACCAAAGTCTTATCTTTTGCGAGTTATGAAATGCTGCGGATTATGGCTATAAATGTCATTTGTAATGAGTAGTTATTCTAGTTTCAGAAGCCGGGGTGCAATGGCACTTCCAGATTGTAAATACAAAGCCATTTGACCCTTTCAACCCCATTTTTGGTTAAACCTAAGGTGGCCTTAGTATATAAGGTACCTAGGTCATTTTGTAAAAAAGACTTTAATCATAATCAAAACTTTAGCGCTACCGTCTACTGTGTGTGAGAGAGAAAGAGAGTGAGCGTGAGCTTTATCCTCTCGCTACGCCCGGCTCGCTCAACACATTGGAGATCCGACTGCACCATTGTTGTAGGCTCGAGGAGAGCTATGCGACAACGCCAAGCATTCCACGCGAGACGAAGCGCACCCGCCGACGCATCTACGAGCTATTTGTGGCCGTAAGTGTATCAAACGATGTCTGTTTTCTGCGTGCTAGTAGTCTATAGAATCGTGGCGACATAAGCTACGCATAGGTACTCATAAATTTCAGTTTCGGGCACTTTCAAAATTCAGCTCTGTCATCCTATGCGTTTTCCGCAGATAGGTTTAGAGTGAGGGTTTTGAGTGTAGAAGCTTAGGGACAGGTGTATCCTAGTGAGGGGATGGTGTTCCTTAAGTTTCGTATGAATCTGGCATGATTAGGTGAGTTCCCTTCCGTATGTGTGTATGTGGCTAGGTGGTGTAGTTGAGAGTAGTGAGGTTCTTGATTGTGGTTTAGTTGGCCTTCCAGAGTGTTGTATGTGTAGGATGGTCTCAGCCTGACAAGCTAAAGAGATTTCCTCCGTGTGCCTATCGTGTCATCTGTGTCCTTGATTGACATTATGTTGATCTAGGTAGTGTTTGCATGCACTTCATGGGTGTGTGAGTCCCCTGTCCAACAAAGTGTCATGTTTTGATCATTTTTCCATGAAAGCTCATGTGGGTAGAAATCCAACACCAGTCCATCTAAAGTAATCCATACTTCCTCTGGTGTAAGAATCGTCTTTACCTGAGACTAATTTTCCACAAGGGCCTAATTTTATTTTATCTTGATGGTGTCGTGCTAATCAAATGTTCTTCTCAAGCCCCACCCTAGCTTCAATCAATTTGAAGCTCCACGAACTGGGTAGTCAAGTGGTCTCACTAACACTCGGACTTGGGGGGGGGGGGGGGGGGTCGCTATATGTAAAACCTATATATCACATGCATTCTAAAGCTATCTATAAAACCCATTAGCTGTGAAATTTTCACCAATAAAAAGGGAGCCTTTTCTTTTTTAATTTGTAAGCTTTTTTTAAAGACCATTTTGTCACTCGAGCGGGTCACTATGTATAAATTGTGTATATCACGTGCGTCAAAGACTATTTTTAGAACTGCTTATTTGTGAATTTTTGACAAATAAAATACACCATTTTCCTTTTCAATATGTATTTTCTTTTCCCAATTCCATTTTATGGTACCCTTCTTTATGTTTAGTGAACCCCTATGACTATATTGCATCCAATGGTTTTTATTGATTTCTTTTCTTGTTAATTATAAGATGTATTGTTCACCCATTGTTCTTCTTTTTACTTGTAGTAAAAGTACTATGTTAGTACTGTGAGTATTCTTAAACTAAACTATAACTATTGGTTCTCTCTCAACCAAAGATGATAGAACTAGGATTTTGGATGGCATTGTGGCCTCTCAAGCTTAAATTGTTTATGATTAGTAGACAAACATGCCTCTATTTATGATCTTATTGGTGAATTATATATATATATATCAAAGATGAAAGGTCTCAAAATCTGGAGGAGTAAATCCAAAATTAATAAAAGGGTCATTTTTTATATTTGAGGTGTAATTTGGAAATCTTCCAAATTCCGGGGGTGTTTTTGTATTTCTCTTAAGTTATACCACACCCTAATTGAGATTTTGTTGGGGTAAGAGGAGAGAGAGAGAGAGAGAGAGAGAGAGAGAGAGAGAGAGAGAGAGAGAGATTGAATTTGGAATGAAGGAAATTTCTTGCCACCTAATGTGTCTTTTGTTCTTAATTTTCCCTATCGTAATTGTTTAATGACCTACACAATTTAGATATGGATGAATAGGTGGCTGCATGTGCAATGCACATTTCCTTCGTATTTGACCTAAGAATGTTGTAGAAGCATTACATGCCTCTTGTGCAATGACTTTATATTAGTTCTAATTACATGCCTCTTGTGCAATGAGTTTATATTAGTTCTAATTACATGCCTCTTGTGAAATGACTTTGTTATCAATTCTTATTAAATTTATGACAAGCGGCATCAAGTATATCCTTGTATGGTATACATAGCAGCATGTGTTCCTCTTCTTAAGTTTTTCAACAAAACAACTCTTCAGTCTTTGAAAAACTCAAATGCCAATGTAAATGGCAAGATAATCTTCTTCAAAATTCATGAAAAAATTTGCCTGCATAAGCAATACAACTTTTTTAGAAAGTAACAAATTCAAAGTGGATAGCAAAATTTGTAGGATCCAAATATTTTTGTTGAAGAATTGTTTAATGTATATGGAACTCTCTAAGATCCAACTAATGGGTATAGATTAGACCTCTCTAAGATCCAACTAATGGTTGTAGATAGACCTCTCTAAGCTCCAACTAATGGTTGTAGATAGACAAGATCCAGCTAAATTACACATTGAATAACCTTGGCACCGAGCTTTCATTCTTGGGTTTGCCAAAGGAGAGAGTAGATGAAGGATAAAGCGGCAAAAGTAAAGACACAAAGAGCAGAGGGAAAAAGTGTAGCCACAAATAATGAGCTATATAATAGTGATCCAAGAGCAATCAATATTTCCATGTTATCATGCAAGAGGGTTCAAATATTTCAAGAGGTGGACAAATTTCCTACGTTAGAATCCAAAAATGTATTTCCATGGTGTTTTATCACCCACTATTTTGTACTAAACGTAAACTTGGTATTTGCCCTTTTTTTGGCCACAACACTTTTAAATGAGTAGAACACACCATGATTTTACCCTATAATGCATTGAATCATGATGACACTTCCAAAAATCTTGAGTACACTATAAGTAGCTTCTTCACAAAAGGATGATTTAGTGCATCATAACCCGTTTCTTTTATGTCTGAAAAATTCTTTGGCAATACAGAATATTTGTTGCTTGTGCTCACACTTTTTTTTGTATCACCAGATCATGGTTTATGGAAATACATACTTCATACGGATGCTTTCATGTATGCGTCAAACCTAAACAATTATCTTTCAACCCTAAGTTACTCAACACAATCGCCCATTCTCTTCATTCTGACAAAAACCCTCCACGTCAAGTTCAAGATTCACCATACATGTGCCACATTTCTCATGAATCTTATTAAGCATCATAGCATCCTACATTGTTAACCAACACATACATGCCAATCAAGAAAACTTCATTATCCTTTATATACACCGTATCATCTCTAGCTATTATTGGTATCATTTGCATTCATGTCATCCAATATTTAAAACCAAAAGCTAACACTACATATTGTTAGACTTTTTCTTACCTATAAAAAGTGGGTATTAATTCCGACTTTCACACCCTATGGTGTGAAAACCATTTTTTATAGCAAAAATAAATGAATTTCTATGGAGAATTCATGTTTTCACTTCTATATATTATTATTATGCTTGTATTTTACACCGATGTTTTTTTTAAGGTTTTAAAGTCCAAAAACTCCATGTAAATTTGATATTTTCACTCCCAAATATTATTCATACCCTTGTACTTTACATTGAGATGTTTTCCTTTACGACTCATTTCTAATGGTACTTGTAATTTTTTCAACATTGAAAAGATTTCTATACGTGATATAAGTATAATCTTTTACATTCTAGCATATTGTCAGCAGGTTTTCCTATAGAATTATTCATACCTTTAAGGGAGCATGCAAAATTCTATTTTTTATGCTATATTTTTTTTTCGTCGATAATTTTCTCCATGCAAAAAGTAGAAGTCCTTTTATTTCATAAATTTTTTCACTTTGAAAATTTTCACACATATAATTTCTATGATGGTAAGATATTAAAAATTTTTCATTCAAAAATTTTACGCGCAAAGTTGCGCGCGTGCGCACACAACAAGTTCAAGAACTTTTCCCAATTGCAAAATTGAGTGCAAAAATCGAGAATCACATCTAGTGAGTGAGCAAACAACATTTTCACACGTGTGACCTTGAAAAAATATATTTCTCACTCTTGGAATTGTACTCACAATGCCGCGATTGATCCAAAACTTAGTGGAAACGTCCACATTCACTACATTCTTCCAAGAGTGAAAAGTAAATTTTCCATTAAAAACCAATTATTCCTCACTCTTGGGACAATTCATATACTTATGGTACTGACGTGACTGTTCTAATACTTAACACTAGAATGGTAACCTACTAGGACATAAAAGTGTCCTTTCAAGGTTTTGGGAAAAAATTCAAAAACCATAGTAGATCCAGTCATTTTGAAAAATCCTTTCATGAGCTTATAGTTCAATAACTACTACATATGGAAAAAATTGAGAAACTTGTAATTTTTCTCATCCCTTGGTCACTACAAGCCTCCAAAGTTGATGGACCAGTGCATTTTGCCCAAAACAACAATTTCTTACGGTTGATTCCATATAAATAAGAGTGGAGATTTTTGTAGGACATGAGATAAAATGCCCCGTTAACTTCAATGGGTCGGTGAACAAAACATATGGTTGCTTTTACCTCACTAATTTTTTTTTGGGCAAAAAAAAAAGGTACAAAAAAGTTGCATTTTTTCCATTCTACGGACCTATCATCAAAGTTTCTATAGTCACGCTCAATACGGATACTATATACATGTTTTCTTAGTTCCCTTTGGGCCTCTGGATTCAAAAGAAGCCATGGAGCATGTCAATAGGATAATGGATCTCTTACAATTGGAACCTTGGGGGCAATGATAAAGTGCTAAATACAGCAAACATGAAAAAACTGGGTTTAGCATTATGACCTCTAGAAACCCATAGAAACTACTCAATATCTAGCCAAGTTTGTAGTCTATGATTAGATATGGTCACTACCTACAAAATACACACAATTGGCCTAAGAAACTAGCAATATTGAGAAAGTTATACTTGCTACTCTAAAATGTATCGTATTCTTCCGCAATCAAAAAACTCAACCATCAATCATATACTATGCTATATAGCATATTAGGTCCCCCAAAACTCAAGGAAGATTATCTTTATGTTATACATTACACTTACACAATCAAAATTGAATTTGGATATCAAGAAAGCCACCAAAAAAATCATAAAAGTGCTAAATTTGGCCAAAAAACTGGATCATGCAATTCTTGTAAATTGGTCATAACTTTCAATTTTAACACTTAGCTCTCCCTACAAGCATCAAAACATGTTGAGAACTATGAAGGCCTAACCTCTAGCCATCTAAACCTCACAAACATGAAGTTTAGAGTGGTATAGTTGCCAAAAATTGAAAAAAAGCCAAAAACAGGACCCGTTTTTTCACACAGTTTAGGTTCAAAAATGTTGTGCAAGAGTAAGGTTAATGGTGAGATCGATACTAAAAAAAAAATGCTAAGTTTTTTTCAGCTCATAAGGAAACTTTGTGGATATACAACACCTAGAAATTCATTTTCATACTCTTCAAATAATTCAAGCAAAATGGTCACTTAACAGGACACAAAAGTGTCCAAAGACATAAAAGTGTCCAAGGACATAAAAGTGTCCTGTTACCATTCTAGTGTTAATCAACACTCACAACACAAAAATCATTTTTCTATGGATTTTTTTATAAAATTATTGTGAATTTTTTATACCTGCTCCAAAATTCTCCAATGAAGTGTGAAAATGAGTGAAAAAATGCCCTTTTTCTCAGCTAGTGAAAAAGTTAAACTTGCAGTGCTAAAGAATGTACTGAAAATAAACAAATTAGTATTACTAATATGAAGAAATGTGCAATTAACATCACTAATTATTAAGGAATATCGAATTCGTGCTTTTTAGAATTGTACTCTTCATCATGTGCAATATACAAGAACTAAAAATCACAATAGCCAACATAATCGATTAAGGGGAATCTCATTTTGAGATAATATAAGTTGCAAAAAATACAATAATATTATCGAATAGAAAAATTTTGTCGACCCAAAGTACATAAAATTCAGCTTCAAACATTGTTCAAAAAAAATCTATAAGTGCTCTTGATAAGTCAATGTTTAACTCACTGCATTGAAGCAAGTAGGAATGCCATCTACAAGGTTTGAATAATGAGCTAGAGACCATCCTTGTAATATATCCAAACATATGCTTCAATCTTGCCAAGTGCTTACTCCACCCTCTATGTTCCAGTGTTCACTCTCTGGATCTTGATGTAGAAAACCTTTTTTGAAGGCATGTTGTTGCACATTAACATCAATTACCGTTGCATTTCTAGTAGATGAATTAGATTCAACATCAGTGTGGCTTGAAACCAACACCGTCTCCCTTTTCCATCCAAGACCAAACACATCCTGCAAATCCAGGCTTTATTAAAAGTGTACGAAAGTGAATGTCACTCATTTTGTAAATCACTTTACCGTATGTGGTATTCAAAGGTAGGAAGAAGCATTTGTGTAGAATTGTGTATGTTGTAAATAAACACCACCTCTTATTCACAAACTCCGTGTGCTTGATTAATTTCATTCCTGTCACTTTATCATCTTGGAGATCATCTATTGAACAACCTGCATTCATAAACTCTCCCACAAAGAAGAGCTCAATGTTCCTTTTATGCTCATGTGATAAGAATTTGTGAATGTTACATACACCCCTTGATATGCATTGAAGATACCAACAAATAATTAATGTTCAAGTTTTACTAGAGAAGAATTTTAACACAATACTTAGAATAGACTTATACCTTAACAACCGCCCGTGTAGTTTGAATGCGTGTTTTGCATAGAGAGCATAAAAAATTGTACTCATTATCTTGTTCTCTCCACCCATATGCAAGCTCACTGCTTCGTATAGCTTCTAGATATGTTCTATAGTACACTCCACAACGGCTATTTGGACATCAAAAAGAAACTTCCCACTCTTTTTGTGGATCCCAAAATTCTTGATACATTTTTAATTTATCTATCAAAAAAACTATTTGGATACTAGTCTTGTTTTGCTCGCCACATAGTAAGAAAATCATAACAGAAAGTTTTAGTTTGACATAGAATTTGAAGCTACTCGATAATTGGTAAATACTCAAAATGCACCATGCTTTTTATATCCTTTCCAAAATCATGGCATCGCTCGGAGCACACTTCACGAATTCTCCTAGGTTTTGGCCTTGACACAGTGGAAGGGCAGCTGCATGTCAAAATGTCTCCTACATATAAATCTTCTACATGTGGAGGATACAATCTGGGTTTGTGTTGTTGAGTCTCACAACCAATGCATATTCGCCATTGTTGAGGATTTATCAATCCCTTTTCTTTATATCTTTGAAATATTTTGGTCATTGTTTGATGTGTGCTCTAATCCATTCCAGGAAATTTCTCATCTAACAAAATATCTGACAGCGATCTAATTTCTTTAATTTGCTTTGGTTGTTTCTCGCTCGGTATCTCATCTCCAAGAAATATCATTTTCATGATGTCATTTTGCATTATTAGAGGTTCTCTATACTTATCGAGCCTTGATTGAAAACTAAGAATCCAATTTTCTAGCTCATTGAGTAAATTTTATTGCCTCTCTGAGAGCTTAAGCTTCATCCTCATCATCCTTTCTACTATTATGCTCAGATGGCTAGTCCATCTCATTTGTTGACTGTAAATTGTAATATAGTTTTAGAAATGACACCATATATTTAAAGTAAATTTGAGAAATTTATGAGATTTAAAATTATGTAAAACCATATAAGTAAAAAAGGAGTTATAACTTGACAAAATACAATTAAATTGACATCCAAATACTCCAGGTTTTAAGAAACATGATAAAATCTTGACATAAAAGAGAACATGAGCATAAAAATATCATAGCTAATAAAGGTTTCAAGATACAACTTGTAAATAACTTGAAAAAAACAATGATTTGTTGAGCTCTTGGTCAAATTGGTCTTCAACAAGATCAATGCTACACTCATGGCATTCATCATCTATCTCTATGCTGATACAATGGCGATATATCTCCTCACATGCTCATGCCATATTGGCAACACCAGCAAAGCAATCAATCACCACTTCTTACATTGAGATAAAAAAACTGCACCACAAAAAGGTGTCATAAAGTAGAAATAAAATGAAATTATAATCGTAAACCTTCAATAAGGGACAAATACCTTCAAAAGTTTTGGTGTCGCTCAGCAGCCCGTCGAAGAGGTTCACCATGTGAATTTGATATCAAATTGCGTTTCCTCCCTTGAGGTAGCTCTATAAATTTGTCTCCATGTAGATCAAACGAGCCTTTTATAACAGTTTTTGTTGCAGATCCTTTGTCCAAATATCACGTCCTTTCATGACGAGAAAAGAAAGTGATTACAAGGGTAGAAACCTGCAAAAATAAACTATAATAATAAAAAACAATAACTTTTTAACATACTACGGATCTTAAAACCCATTTAAAGGCTCTTTTACTTACATATTCAATGTGACAAAAAATAAGTTGTTTGCTTTGTTGTGCGGTTTCCAAAAACAAAGTGTGGACTATTTGTAATTGGGATTGTCTTAAGACATTGGAAACAATAATTGGCTAATAGTGTATGCTACTCATTGTGACGAAGAACCCTTTGAATGCCAAGAATTTCTCTGCAATAGCAATAGATGCATGAAGATTCTCCATTTTCCTCTCATTCCATCATGAGATAATTGTTTCACCCTCAAATGGAGCACATCAATCAGCACAACCGATACATTCTGCACCCAGAAGAACCCAACCATATTTAACCTGCTTCTTAAGAACCTCAAAATCTCTTGGGTCAAACACCATAGCAAGCATCTATGAGCCTCATAGTAAATTAAAACTTCCCTTGGATCATTATGCAACACCCACTTCTCGTAAACATTTGATAACTCTTTCTCAACAAGCATATAGGAACACTGCATACCTTTTACGAAAACCATAATAGCATTGACATAAGCATAAGTAGAAAGAGTATATGGATCCAACCATAGCCAAAACCTCGCCAAAGAAACTGAAGAAGCATGTGCATCCTTTGCTTAATCGATAGTGATTCACCCCTTTTGACTTCATAGTTATCACAAACCTCTGAAAATCTTACATCAGTGTCAGAGACATCATTACTTGGAACTCCAACCTGACCATGAAAAAGAGCTGTAGCTTGTGAATTTGCATCCACTTTTGGATCATTAGAGCATTGGCTACCCTCATCATCTGGAGAGGGCTGTGGATCCGATCATTGACGAGGAGGTGGAGCCACCTCCAAGTAAACTACAAAAACATTTGTTAATGATTTCCTTCCATGTGGTTGATGCATGGCTTATTAAACCTCATTGTAATGTATCAGTTGCTCCTGGCACGATCATGGCTCGAAAGAGTATCTCTTTTGTTTATATTATGGAGTCTCCATCTCATTGTCTCTCTAGTTTTATGGATACTCGATGCATGGCTATTGTTGGGGACTACATTGCCATTGTTGCAGATTATAGGGCGGGGATCCATAATCTTGCATGGGTCCCTGTACACGAGCATCTTGTGCTGGCATGCTCTGACTCTATCTTGTATACCCGCGGCACGCAATCAGTTTCATGGGCTGCAGATTTGATTTTCTTAGATCTTCCATTTGGTGGGTCCCTCTTAGGCTCCTCTACTTCACCTCGCTGGGACATTTTCAATGAGGATCATGTACGTGCTGGCGTTCATTTGGCATTCTCAACATTGGCGGATTTTGGATGGTTGTTGATCATGGTTTCTTTGGCAGGTCTATCTTGTTTATAATCATGCAAAAAATTGTAATATTTGTGGTATTTATAATTGATATTTAGTTAAAATAATAGGAGAGGCCGTTGGCTGGGTGGAGAGATTTTCTCGTGCTTTGGGGATGGTGGTTCATCGACGCATTGTAGTGCTCCATCACGGAGCATATGGTTATGTGGAGAGTTTTGGTGGTCGTGTGGAGGTGATACATTTGTTTTTACATCAATATTTCAGCACTTTGTCTTGTTGTTTGCTCTAATCGTGTCTCTTATTTTGCAGTGTAATTGATCTATGCTATTTATGATTCACAGCGTGGGTATGCATTCACCTTGCTTTGTATCAGAACGCGCTGCCTTGTTCTCCCGTCTTGGTATGCACTCTTCGAATTCTTTTATGGTGCATCACCTTCCAGATCTCTCTCAGGCTAGATCATTATCAGGCGAGCCATTGCAAGGAGGACTGCAGCGGAGCCATCTTTCATTGCATGTTTTGTGGAGCTGCTTTGCCGACAAGGAGGTATTGTTTGGAGCTTGGATGTGGCACAGCCCCTGTACTAGTAGCTTGCTTGGCTTCAGGACGAGCATGTGTTGCAGTCGACATTGATGAGCCACTGATTTTAGGATATGTGTTACCGTTGCTTCGCCCTAGAAAGCGGGGCAGAGAGGAGGCGTCCACCTCTTTAGATATTGATGATGAGAGTGACATGCCATCGCGTGTCAATCCCTTTGATGACTAGTGGGGCCCACCTCTTACTTTTGACATTGACATTGCTCTCATCTTTTTTGTCACTATTTTTGTATTAGCGTTGGTATTTATTGATCATCGATACTGACTATATTACTTGTTTGGTGTTTAAATTCACAATATTTTTTTAAAATGGAAGTTCATTGCCGGTCTACGCAGAGCAGATGGCTAGAACCATGGCAGCAGATATGCGGTACGATTCTTGCATCCCTGAGAGGTATCAGAGACATAACATATTCATCGATGATGAGTGCGAGTCATCATAAGAACATTGGATTTATAACATTGGTGGATGTTAAAATTCAAATTCATGTCTTGTTGTGTTCATAAGAATCTCTTTATATCATGATGGAAACTTTTAACAATTGATGTTCTAATATTTTGGATTGTGGATAAGTAGTATGTACTGTTTTAATGGATTTGGTTAAGGTTTAAAATCCTCATGTGAGGTGCCATGAAGGCTTATGATTATTTTTGAAATATTGCTTCATGTACAAGGGAACTATGTCCAATATTTTTTTAAAGTACTATGTTTGTTTTGCTTTGTTTTTTGTGAGAGGAGGCATAATGGTTATGGTCATTTTTATTATTTTTTCAAGCGGTGATAATACCACAACTACAGATGCTCTAATATTTTGGATTGTGGATAAGTAGTATGTACTATTTTGATGGATTTGGTTAAGATTTAAAATCCTCATGTGAGGTGCCCTGAAGGTTTATGGTTATTTTTGAAATATATAGTGCTTCATATACAAGGGAAACTATGTTCAATTTTTTTTAAAAGTACTAGGTTTGTTTTGCTTTGTTTTTCGTGAGAGGAGGCATAATGGTTATGACCATTTTTATTATTTTTTGGAGCGGTGATAATACCACAACTACAGATGTTCTAATATTTTGGATTGTGGATAAGTAGTATGTACTGTTTTGATGGATTTGGTTAAGGTTTAAAATCCTCATGTGAGGTGCCCTGAAGGTTTATGATTATTTTTGAAATATTGCTTCATGTACAAGGGAAACTATGTCCAATTTTTTTAAAAAGTACTATGTTTGTTTTGCTTTGTTTTTTGTGAGAGGAGGCATAATGGTTATGGCCATTTTTATTATTTTTTCGAGCGGTGATATTACCACAACTATAGATGTTCAAATATTTTGGATTATGGACAAATACTACGTACTCTATTGATGGATTTGGTTAAGATTTAAAATCCTCATGTGAGGTGCCGTGAAGGTTTATGGTTATTTTTAAAATATTGCTTCATATAAAGGGAAGCTATGTCTGTTTTTTTTCAAAAGTACTATATATGTTCTACGTAGTTTCTAGTGAGAAGTGTCACAATGATCATGGCCATTTTTTCTATTTTTTTGAGTGGTGCCAATACCACAACTATAGATCTTTGCTCAAGTTTTGCTTTGCTCGCAAAATCTTGCTCGGGCTATGGTAGGACTCCTTCAAAGATGGTGAGAGCTAGCGGGGTATGGGAGTAGATTGAGAGGAAGGAGTAGTCTTACGAGAAAGATGTACATCTCCTCACATAATCACTCATATTAGCATAGCTTATCTTAGTAATTAGCATGGTAGAGGAGATGAGCATGCATTGAAGCTTGGTCTTGGTTGGATTTGCATCACAAAGCCAAGAGTTGTTGGTGTAGGCCTCCCTTCAAGTTCATGTGCTTTCATAAGCACCACATTTTGTATACATAATGACCATTTATTGGTGCTAAAAAAGCCTTGAACTTCCTTTCCAGAGCCATGTTATGCGTATGCTGCAATCATTGAGCTCCAAGAACCATCATCCTGGAAAGCATGACCATCAAGAACTTTACGTGCTTTTTTGAGAGCATCAAGTCTAGCACACATGTGAAAACACATTTTTAGGCCAATTACTTTTCACTTTGCATCTAGTGAAAAAATGCAGCAATCAACGCGTTCCAAACCTCTTGCAAGGAATGGGAATTATCTCACCTTTGTTGTGCATAATGTGTTGGTTCCATGTGGACTGAGAACTCTACCGTATTAGCAATGATTTTTTGCATTTTTTGGGCCAAAAACGGTGCTATTTTGGGGCTGATCTCCTCCTATTTTTAGGGCCAAAACATCAGGTACAACGGAATTGAAATGGTGAAGATCTAGTTTTACGTATTTCCTTGCATTAGTGATCCCTTTTTGCTTAGATGATGGTTCCTTTTACTTTCCCCATAAGAGAGGGGCTGAGAGAATGCAATAGAAATGGGTAGAGGGAGAGAGAAAGAGAGAAGAGAAGAGTGGCACCCGATGGGGTCCCGACCAACCCTCTCAAGGGCTCCCACACCGTTGCCGATGTGGTATTTGCTTTAGATTGCGTATATGGAATGTACACACAATGCAATACCTCAAGTGTAGACTCTATTGACTCGAATGATGACTGGCTGATTTGATGCACCTTGGATCCTTCTCGACGTGGGATTGCGGATGGCCACTGAGGGTAGATGTGGGGCTGATTTGCGCTCTAGATGTGAGAGTAATGAAGGACTAAAATCTGGCTGCAAAAACGTAACTTTGCGATGAAAAACGCAGCAAATCCCTCATGTAGAGTAGGGCTGGAAACACAGATCGCAACGATGCCGATGATGAAAAGCAGTGGAGCACTTGATGACGGTGAAGGAATGGCCAAGGTGAGGTCTCAATGGACTGCCGAAGTACCAGACTGCATTTGGAATAGGTAGCATTAGTAAATCTCGCACTACCTCACCGGTGATGGGCTGAAAATTGAAAACGCTGGCTTGCTCTGATGCCAAGAAGTAGCGCTAGAGCGTGGTGTTAGGCATAGATCTGAAAACGTTGACTGATACCCCTAAAAAATGGTCGATCTCGCAGGCTAAAAATGCCAGGCTGGCTATTGCAAAAACACTGAGGAAGATGCTCTCCTGCAATTGCCTCTGCAACTTGACTTGAAAATGGAAGCTCTCTTGCTAACCTATGCCGCCGCTTCCATGGGAGCCATTGTCACAACCATGTTTGGCATATCCTGCAATCAAAGCATTTTAAGAGGTGACCTTCTAGATGACAATACCATTAAACACTTTAGCATACATATCAACCACTTGCACGTGTGCAAAAATCCCTAATCTTCCTTGCCACAACCATATTGGGAATATCTTGCAATGAATATGCTCCAAGAGAGAACATTCTAGACCAAAGCATGTTTAGGGACAATCATGAGATTCAGATTATGTTGAAGGAACCTTGCCACATCCATGTTGGGTATATTGTGGAATCAACCCATTCTAAGAGGCCAGCTTTTGGATCAAATCTGGTATAGGAACAACCCTGAGCATCCTTCCACTTGTAGATGTCTACCTACCAGCTCACAAGCTCCCGGCTAATCCATCCACCCTCTGAGCTTGCCATTAAGTCAGGCCCATCGCGGAGTTATCACAAAAAACATCCTGGAAAGCATGACCATCAAGAACTGTACGTGCTTTTTTGAGAGCATCACATTTGGCATACATGTCAAAACACACTTTTTTTTGGCTAATTAATCTTCACTTCGCATCCAATGAAAAAAACGCAGCAATCAACGCGTTCCAATACTCTCGCGAGGAATGTGAATTCTCTTATCTTTGTCGTGCATAATGTGATGCTTCCATGTGAGCTGAGAACTCTACCATATATTGGGTTGTTTGCTGCGTTTTTTGGGCCAAAAATGATGCTATTTTGGGGATGATCTCGTCCTATTTTGGGGCCAAGAACGATGCTATTTAAGGACCGATCCGCTGCGGTTCTGGGATCCAAAATGCTCCTGTTTTGGGGCTGATCCGGAGTGTAATTGTGAGATCTAAAACAAGCATGTAAGGGGTTGTTACCTTGCCCATGCCATTGCTTCTGTGTACCTACGAGCTCACACGTTCTTGTAAGCCGTCGTCGATTGATCCAAAAAAGCTCTAGGTTGAGCCATCTCCTTCCAAGCTTGCCCTTGAACTAGGCACACCGTTAAGTTCTCACATGTGCCGCCTCTTATGCGAGCCATTGTCACAACCATCCAGCAATCAACCCTTTCTAAGAGACCAACTTTTGGACCAAAGTTGGTCTAGAGACATCCCTGAGCTTCCTTGCTGCTTGTAGACATCTACCCACCAACTTACAAGATATCGGCTCAGCCATCCACTCTTCAAGCTGGCCATTGATTTAGGCACATCGCGGATTTGTCACAGGTGTTGCCGCCTCTAGGTGAGACATTGCTAGAGACATGCTAGGCATATCCTGCAATCAACAAGCATCCACACACAACTTCCTGGAAAGTATGACCATCAAGAAATTTACGTGATTTTGTGAGAGGACCACATTTGGCATACATGCGAAAGCAAAATCTGGACACTTTTGCTGGTAAAAAACCCTTCACTTTGCATCTAGTGAAAAAACCGCAGCAATGAACGCATTCCAAACCTCTTGCGAGGCCTGTGAGTACTCTCACCTTTGGGGCTGATTTGCTATTGTTTTGGGGTTTGTCTGGAATGTAATTGTAATACCCAAAACAAGGACGCAAGGGGATGCACTACCTTGTCTGTGCTACTACCTATATACACCTATGAGCTCACAATCTCCCACAAGCCCTAGTAGGCTGGTCCAAAAAATATGGAGACTTAGCCAACCACTCCTCGACCTTGCCATTGAGATAGGCACACTGCCGAGCTCTCACCTATGTCGCTTGTGCTGAACATATCTTGTAATGAACACGCTCTAAGAGACGACCTTATGGACAAGAATCCCATCAAAAACTTCCTGTGCTTTCATAAGCACTAAATTTTGCATGCATATCGACCATTTATTTGTGCTAAAGAAGGCCCTTAGCTTTCTTGCTAGAGCCCTGTTGTGTGCATGCTGCAATCAATGAGCTTCAAAAGAGACATCTTGGAAAGCATGACCATCAAGAACTTTACGTGATCTTTTGAGAGCATCACATTTGGCATACCTTTGAAAACACATTTTTTCTGGCTAATTACTCTTCACTTTGCATCTAATAAAAAAAACGCAGCAAACAACGTGTTCCAATGCTCTCACAAAGAATGTGAATTCTCTCATCTTTGTCGTGCATAATATGATGCTTCCATGTTATCTTAGAACTCTAACATATATTGGGGCTGATTTGAGACGTTTTTTGAGCCAAAAACGATACTATTTTTGGATTGATTTCCTCTTCTTTTGGGGCCAAGAATGGTTCTATTTAAGGACTGATCCACTATGGTTTTGGGGCCCAAAATGCTCTTGTTTTGGGGCTGATCCGGAGTGTGATTGTGAGATCTCAAATGCCTAAAACAAGCTTGTAAGGGGTTGCTACCTTGCGGATGCCACTGTTTGTTTGTACCTATGAGCTCACAGGCTCTTGTAAGCTCTCGTGGGCTGATCCGAAAAAGCTCCCAGTTGAGCCATCTCCCTCCGAGCTCACTCGTGAACTAGGCACACCGTTAAGTTCTCATTTGTGCCGCCTCTTCCATGCAAGCCATCATCACAACCGTCCAGCAATCAACCCATTCTAAGAGACCAGCTTTTGGACCAAAGTTGACAACCTTGAGCTTCCTTGCCACTTGTAGATGTCTACCCACTAACTCACAAGATCTCGGCTCATCAGCCATCCACCCTCGAAGCTTGCCATTGAGTCAGGCACATCGCGGAGCTGTCACATGAGCTGTTGTCTCTAGGTGAGCCATTGCTAGAGACATGCTATAGGCGTATCCTGCAATCAACATGGTCTAAAAGACAATCTTCTACACAAGAAGCCCATCAAGCACTCCATCAAGGATGCAATTAGCAAGCATCCAGACACAACTTCTTGGAAAGTATGACCATCAAGAAATTTACGTGCTTTTGTGAGATCACCACATCCAACATACATGCGAAAAGAAAATCTTGACACTTTTTATGGTCAAAAACCCTTCATTTCACATCTAGTGAACTAGACACACCGTTAAGTTCTCACCTGTGCCTCCGCTTCCATGCGAGCCATAGTCACAACCATCTAAGAGTCAACCCATTCTAAGAGACAACGTGTAATCAACATGTTCCAAAAGAAAACCTTCTACACAAGAAGCCCATCAAGCACTCTATCAAGGTTACAATCAACCAACATCGAAACACAACTTTCTAAAAAGTATGACCATCAAGAACTTTACATGCTTTTGTGAGAGCACCACATCCGGCATACATGCGAAAGCAGAATCTGGACTCTTTTTCTTCACTTTGCATCTAGTTGAAAAACCGCAGCAATGAACGCATTCCAAATCTCTTGCGAGGCCTGTGAGTGCTCTCACCTTTGGGGATGATCTGTTGTTGTTTTGGAATGTAATTGTAATACTCAAAACAAGCACACAAGGGGATGCACTACCTTGTCTGTGCTACCACCTACGTACACCTATGAGTTCACAAGCTCCCGCAAGCCCTAGTGGGATGGTCTGGAAAATCTCGAGACAGTCTCCAACCTTGCCCTTGAGCTAGGCACACTGCTGAGATATCACCTATGCCTCCATGTCCATGCAAGCCATTGTCACTTGTGCTTAACATATATTGTAATTAACATGTTCTAAAAGACGACCTTTTGGACAAGAATCCCATCAAGTACTTCCTGTGCTCCGAGAGACAACATCCTGGAAATCATGACCATCAAGAACTTTACGTGCTCTTTTATGAGCATCACATCTGGCATACATGTGAAAGTAGAAACTTGACACTTTATCTGGCCAATTATTCATTTTGCTATGTTGTTTGTATCATGCAATCAACTTGTTCCAAGAGACGACTTGTAATGTGCATCGAAAATGATTGACTGTGAATGCTATGAATGAGTACTTAGTGAGGTATTTGGTAAATATTGCACAAACGATAATACAATGGTCCTAGATATTGAGACAATGATGAGATCATGTTCTGGATTCTTGGGATGAGATGTGGAAATGTAAGTATAGTGATGGGATCGACAATTGACGACAATGCTATGGGTTGATCTACTAATGTCGATATCGACGATGGCTAAAAATTGAAAAACACTGATTGATCTAAGAGCTAAATTGAAAAACGCTGGCTGATCTGAGGGCCAAATCTGAAAACGATGACTGGCCTGCTATCTTGGGATGAATCCCAAAAACTTCGGGCTGATATGGCACTTTGGCCAAAATCTAAAAATGTTGGTTGATCGGGTGGTTGCTGTCATCGGGCCTTATGTGCCAAAACACTAGTGTTTTAGGGATTAAATGTTAATTTTTTGGGACTGAAAGTGCTACTATTTTGGGATGATCAGATTATTGTTTTAGGAGTGATTTTCTCGTGTTTTGGGACTGAAAACGCTATCGTTCTTTTGGTTGATCCGGAGTGTAATTGTGTGAGCCTGAATGTCCAAAACAGGGCCCAAATAAGGGGCTAAAACCCTTGCTGTATATTAATCAAAGTGTTGTATATTTTAAGATGTTTGTTGGCCTTAGCAGCAAGCCTCACTCATTGTGAGTTTATTTTAACTTTTCTTGTTTGTGATCCGTGTTTCAAGGATGATTCGGTTGTACTAACCAAGAATTTGTGTTTTCATTTGACCATGTTTAATGATAAAAGGCGATGGAGAGACAACCAAAAAGCACCCAAATTACATTAGGAGAGGTTGTTAGTATCCAATCTCGAGATATTATTGCTAGAGGTGAGTATGGTGGTGGCTCGGGTCAAATTTTTTTGGTAAGCATTCAAAGATCAAATAGTAGGTATCTAGAGATTGATGCAAGACTTTTGCAAAGCTGGGTAGCCAAGCATGAGGTTCAAATAGAGACTGAGCTTCCTTGGATTCCCCTTTGTTGGCTAGTGGGCAATTAATCCATATGCAGTACTAGGGGTAATGTTGCTGAGATAGGGTATAAGTTCAAGCACGTGATGCCACGTCTCGGATCCTTTCTTGTGTTTGAAAGATTTCCCAATGGAGAGACCATCCATGTAATTGAAGAGGATGAGACAAAATGGGATAACTCCTTTTGGGGAAATATCAATCGTCAATTTGACAAGGAGCTTTCACTTTCCCAAGGTTGGGCTCACCTTGTAGGCAAAAAGCTCGTGGTATTGGACAGAAATCATTGTTTACGAGCTTGGACTTCATAAATTAATAATGGTATGTACTAATTGTGGTTCAATAGTAGTAAACTTGACTTTTTTTTCACATTGTAATCTTAACAAGGGTTCATATAGCTTGTCGTGATGATCCTTCAAAGTACGTGCGTGTCAAATGCACCATAACATGTTTGTTGGTTGATGAAGAGTGCTCAATGTTGTGGACTCTAGATTGTCTTAACAAGTAGAAGACATCACGTTCCATATGCTGATCTTCTCTAATTCATCTCAAGCGCTTTGGTAGTGATATTGAATTGTGTTTTGAATCTTGACACAAACCCATATCAAGCAGACACTCCTAAGTGATATTTTCTTAATCAGAAGGCTTGGACTTGGAAATGGGCAAAGTTGTAAGAAGTATTTTAATGAAGAATCTGTCCAAGAGATTGCTTTTGAAATTGCGGAGGA
Source organism: Adiantum capillus-veneris (assembly GCF_014529385.1). Classification (NCBI taxonomy): domain Eukaryota; kingdom Viridiplantae; phylum Streptophyta; class Polypodiopsida; order Polypodiales; family Pteridaceae; genus Adiantum; species Adiantum capillus-veneris. The sequence goes on from NC_140945.1 coordinate 44,630,427, forward strand.
TAGGAAAAGACATCCCTGGATCTGGTGGAAGATACCACTAAGTCTTCTCATGTAGTTGTTATACTTGGTAACTCTCTTTAACTTTGATCTAGATTTATGACATCCTAAATTGGCTATGGTTGCTTATTTGATTGTTATTGTAGACTAAATTCAAAGCAGAGTTGACAACAAAAAAATCAGATGGTAATGTCTTACCAAATAGCGAGAACTACAATATAGAGTACAAGTGTTGCATTTATGAGGTGGAGCAGCATCTTAAAACAAAAAAAGGGTTCAAGCTAGCAGCAATAGCCAACCATGCATTGGGAGATAGGTGGGCTAATAAGCTCTATGGTCTAGATTGGGAGAGTGGCCATAATGTAACTCTTGACATGCTTGTTACCTTGACTCAAACATCGATCTCACTAGAGAGGTAATATTTATGTGATTGATATGTTGAAGTGCATTCTATTCTTTAAATTTTTGAAAATTTTGTGTGTAGAAAATTGTTTGCCCTTTATCACATATTAAGCAAAGACACTGGAAGATTATGGGGCTTTGATGGAAGAGACAAAGAATGGTGTTCTTATGTTTCACATTACTCCTATTGGGAGTGTGTTGTGGAGTGAGCGATAAAGTTCATAAGAGGGATTAAAGAAGTATCTTTCAATGCATTTAGCGAGGCTATAATGACACTTTTTATGATTGTCGATAAAAACATCTTACGCATGCTTTTAAGGAGCTATCAAAATTGACACTTGGAATGTCAAAGAAGAAGATGCCATATTTGGAGGATACTGCTGGTAGATTTTCCTATAGGTAAGTATAATATACTCAAGACTTGTATCGCAATTTGCAGTTTTTATAGTTGATCATTTCTTCAAATGTTGTGTACTGAAATTGGCCAGGTGGTTTGTGGAAATATTGAGAGAGGAGGAAATTAGCAAGATTCCATCAGAGGTTGAAGACCGAAAACAAGTCTCTATATCCTCGGTCATGGCTAGATGCAGACAAAGCACTACCAGAATAATTACAAGATATTCCATGGTGTTTAGAATACACAAAAGGAGAATATCCAGAGGATGAGAAGAATTTGTATAATGGTGAGAGAAATGTCATTCTCTTAAATCACTAATAGTTTTATAACTTGTCTCTATCTATACATCTATGCATGTATCTTGTGTATGTAGCCCCATATGAGATTTTTGATAACTGGAGACCCTGATGGTTCTATTTATAGGGCAATATCTATTTTTTTCAAAAAGTGAGGAGCCCTATTCATTCTCCTAGAGAGGAACCTTGCACACTTATATAGGCTAATCTTCCATCAGGTCTTGCTCCACTTGAGGGTGAAACAATTATCTCAGGATGGAATGAAAGGAAAATGGAGAATCTTCATGATATATTGCTATTGTAGAGAAATTCTTGGCATTCGAAGGGTTCTTCGTCACAATGAGTAGCATACACTATTAGCCAATTATTGTTTCCCATGTCTTAAGACAATCCCAATTACAAATAGTCCACACTTTGGTTTTGAAAACCGCACAGCAGAGCAAAGAACTTATTTTTGGTGACATTGAATATGTAAGTAAAAGAGCCTTTAAATCATTTTTAAGATCCTTCGTATGTTAAAAAGATATATATATATATTTAATATAGTTTATTTTTGCAGGTTTCTACCCTTATAGTCACTTTCTTTTCCCGTCATGAAAGAACACAATATTTGGACAAAGGATCTGCAATAAAAACTGTCATAAAAGGCTCGTTTGACATGGAGACAAATTTATAGAGCTACCTCAAGGGAGGAAACGCAATTTGATATCAAATTCACATGGTGAACCTCTTCGAGGAGCTGCTGAGCGACACCAAAATCTTTGAAGGTATTTGTCCCTCATTGAAGGTTTACGATTAGAACTGCATTTTATTTCTACTTTATGACACCTTTTTTGTGGTGCAATTTTTTTAACTCAATGTGCACTCAAAAAGAAGAAGTGGTGATTGATTACTTTGCTGGTGTTTCCAATACTAGCACGAGCATGTGAGGAGATGGATCGCCAGTGTATCAGCATAGAGATAGATGATGAATGCCATGAGTCACTATAAGAGGTTATATGCACTTGTGACGCTTTTAACGACGGAAATGCATTGGGTTTTTATATTCCCCGGCGTCGCTAAGACTGTTGCTATTACGGGAACGTCGCTATATGCATCGCTATATAGTGACGCAGATAGCGACGGTTGCAGGCTTCCTATAGCGATGCTCGTAGTGATGTTGCAGAGCCTTATATAGTGACGCTTATAGCAATGACTGAGAGTAAAACTTTTTGGGTGGCAGGGCATTCAACTCATCAACCATATTGAATGTTTCAATAATAGAGTAAACCTAAATGAAACCAAGATAAGCCTAGATTTACCTTTGAAAGAAAGTGTAAGGTATAGACCCAAAGTAGTCACCCACAAGACAGTATAACCATTAACTCCATCATGCATAGTATTGTTTGCAAAATAAAAATACAAAACTGACAAAAGTAATTGGATGAAGTAAATCAATGACAACTATACATATCATAGGCAAATTCACTTGATTGTTAAGCTTTGCAAATGTAATAGTTACAACAAAATTGTCATTATTGAGAAAATACATGGTTTTCCAATAGTTACAAAAAGACGTATACACATCATCTCAATATACAATCAATGACAAAAAGAAACTAATACTATCTAGCTACGGCTACGGCTAGACTGACGTCATCTAATAAGACGCCTCATCACGTCCAAGTGGCATATCTATCGGATTCTGCAAAAAAAATTAATAACACGTATTTTCTGTAGGTATAAACATATAATTACGAAACAATTTATTTTCTTAGCTTATCTTTAAATACAACAAATGTAAAAGAGTAAAGTGAAATACTAACCATGCCGCCACGAGAACTTAGGATGTCTATCAGGGTGTTTAAGCCCTTTTTGCCTACGTACTTGTGCTCGTATGGTGTGGGGTCACATCCTGTCAACCAGTGTTCAAAATATACAAAGAATCCATTATGTTAGAATTTAAAAGTACAAATAGACGTAAGTATCAAGCCTAAAGAGAAATGCAAAAACACTTACAAAATCGACCTCAAATGATGCCCACTCGTCGCTTCCTAAGTGGTGCGAGCTCCCTGCCTCTACTTGCGCTTTGGCTGCCTCCTTTTGTTGCTTCCACTCAGGATTCTCGCGCGCTACTCGCTTTGCATTCTTCCAAACTTCTTCGGCCAGCCAATCTGGTTTGTTCCACCCATGATTTATTGCTTTTTGTACTTCATAACGTTTGTGCTTGCAGTATTTGCGCATTTCGAACCTTCATCAGGTCTTCATTGAAGCGCTCATCCCGACTTGACATGGGAAACTCGTCATGTAGTATGCTGATGACTATCTTTTCATTCACTTGGCACTTCACTCCAGGTGTTTAGTATGTAGTGTCTAAACACTTGAGAGCAAAGACCGCGCATGCGCGAGATCACCTTCTTGCCTTTGTCATCCAAAATGATGCTGCCACTGATGTTGACCAAGTACGGCAAGCCCTCTCGCCTGTGACGCGTGAACCTCGGTGTCTCGACAGGGGTCTCTAGCGGCATCTCGATGGGGGTACGAATGTCAGGTGTCTTGACTGGAGTCTGGGCCCCGAAGCGAGGAGTGTCGAACTGGGGCGACTCCCGGAGGAGTAGCTAGTGGTGTGTAGCCAGGAACGACCGATAGCTACGCAAAATCTGGCATAGATGGCGATGCTATGGCTAGTGTGGGGGCAGGCAAAGAAGGGGAAGGTAAGGAGCCTTGTGGAACATGATGCGGTGTCGAGGCATCGGCGGCGGCATCCCCATAACAACCACCGCCGTCACCACTAGAGCGTCGTTGCCTAGACGAGTGTGAAGATCATCTCCTCGATACCGAAGCTTCGAAGCGTGCTGAATACTCAGAAACAGAGGGAGACGTTGAAGGAGTGGAACGACGTGATGGTGCTCCAGAGCGATGACGGTCCTCCTACCGCCTCCTCTTCTGGGGTAACAAAGAAGAAAGAAACTCATCATCATCCATACCTGCATTAAAGACACAAACATTTAATCTTAATATTGAATGGAGAAGAAAACATGGACAAATTATAATCTATACTATAGATAATAGGGAGAGAGATTCCTATGTAGAGAGAGAGAGAGAGAGGGAGAGAGGGAGAGAGAGAGAGGACTCATAAAGGGGGAGGGATTCCTGTGTAGAGAGATTCCTGTGAAGTTCTTGTGAATTTTTCTCCCGTGTGCATTCTACGATCTTGTAAAAGGGTGAAACTCGTACTGCAATAGAGACTGAGGCTGCAATCGTGAAAGAGGTGATCCATCCCTACTCATAGATGTTGCTTGTCCCTCCACTAGATCTAGTGGAGGGACGAGCAACATCTATGAGAAGTTACTGATCACCTCCTTCGCGATTGCAGCCTCAGTCTCCATCGCACTCGGAGCGCAGTGTTGCGTCGGCGTATTAGACTTTCACGACACACCGAAGATTGTCCCTTCTTGTAAGAACATACCTGGAGCATACCTGGAGTGGTAGCAATGACGATTAAACACAATTCAAATTTCTCAAGTATAGCATATAGACAGGAATGAACAAAAAGCCACGTGAATACATTATATATTATAAAACAGAGCAAAATGGTTCAAATACAATGTTTATGGCTTTAAGAGGTCTCTCTCTCTCATCCTCGCATAGCTCAGCATAACTCCCTATGTCTATATAGAGCTCTCTGTTTAGGCAAATGTCCACCGTTTCATTTTGTAGATCCTTTGTATGCACCCCATAGAGAGTAGCAGCTTGATGCTCATCTGGCACCACCTCAGCGGCTTCTAACTGAGCATCTTCTTCGATCTCCTCCATTGATACCGTTGTGATTGGCACATGGTAGCCCTCATACGTTCGTGCACTACAAGGGGCTACCTCTATGACGTACCACCAGTTTGATGCAGAGTTTGTAGGATGAAATATCGCCTACGAGAGCCACATAACTTATGTGAGAGATTCCAATCACATAACTTCTAGAATTGGATGTTAACTATTTACAAACTTACTTGTTCACAATGCTCGGGTAGTAAAAAAGTGTCTCTTAGGTCGGTCCATTTTTTAGTTGAATCTACCTCAAGGAAACCAAACTCTCCTCTGCGCACAGTAGCATTGCAACCCTCCATGTTTATCTTGAACCATTGCACGTCAAACAAGTTGACACAAAATCCTCTATAATCGATCCTCAAAATCTCTTGTAGCTTGCCGAATTAAGTGAGTTCCGCCACCACAGGATCTGTATCAGAGGACCGTCACCGACTACACTGTTCAAATTTTGCCATGATTCCACAATCTTGAGTAAAACGCTTTTTGCCGATTTGTTCCACCCTAAAATGTCGACCTTTACACCAAGTTGCTGTGTATGACTTATACTACAACCAACAAAGATTATGAGTGGCCGTTCAAACATCTAGAAAGTCGCTAGTCGTACATTGCAATCTTACTTTGGTCTTGCAACCTGAAGAGTACTCCTAGTCCTCCTTAGTCACTTCTTCACCACGCATTGTTTTGCGCTTTTTAATTGGTTGTGCAACCATCTTAAGCTCATGAATGTTGATAGGCTCTCAAGACCCGTCGGATAATGCATCGGCGGTCGTCTTTCTCATCTCCACTTGATTCGTGCCCTTTGTCGCTCTTGCTTTGCATCCTCGTATGTGAAATCCACTTTTGCATCATTGGATTGTGAAGCATGCAAAATCGGTTGATTTTAGCCTCTAGATCTTTTGTCATCTTCTTCTCAACACTGAGATTGCACATGATAATCCCAGATATGCACTCATCATCTACATCTAACAATGATATTAAAGTCCACACACAAATTTGTCCACAATTCCCACTATGATATATATCACTTCAAACATACCTGACACATTTTATGCTAGTCGTGTGACTTCAAACCGGTAAGCTTCCCTTCTTTAGTGAAACATGTTCGAAGCGAGTGCATTACATCAGTGGGGGTCCGCATAGATTGAATGGTCTCTTTTACTTTGCGTTCTTGGGCTCTTGTCAAAATCCATGGCGTTTTAGGGAGTTTTATCAATCCATCGAATGATGTCTGTGGCCAATATTGCTCCATACGATCCACATTTCTAAGGTGAACCCTGGCTCCCAAAGTGTCTTTCTTGACGGTCAGATGGTCCCACGGCAGATTACCCACATTCTTGAATATGTGCATTGGATCGATCAAGTGATTGATCATGAGTCTGGGCCAATATGGTAACTCGTACCATAGAGAGAGTCTCTTCATCCCTGGGGGAAAACCGTTTTCACACATCTCCTTCTGCTCTAACTATGCTTGTGCAGACATCCTCGGTGGCTCTTTTTTCCAAAATCCATCGCGTGCCTCATGACTCTCTGGAAGATACGCTTGATGACCTTCGTAGATTTGCTTCTTCAATGAGGAAGCCCCACGTGCATTAATTCTAGGTCCACATGTGACACATGCTCTGTATCCGCTTGTTTAAAGCCCTGCATGTATACACATGATAATAGATAAGCTTAAGAAAAACCAGTTTATAGTGTTTGAGTTTGAGTGTAAATCACCTGAGCATTCTGTTAGTCCGAGACAGTCATGCATGGTCCGCATCAGAATGCCTCTGATCAAAGAATTCCGTCAACCTATGTGTCGGATCATATCCACCACTTCTATGCCAATCCACAATTCTTGTAGCTCTTCCAATAGTGGACAAAGATACATATCCATATTCTTCACTTTATACCGCCCCGACACAATCAAACTTAGCCACAGGTGCCCCTTCTTGGTAGTCAACCACGGGGGAATGTTGTAGTTGACGATGACAACGTGCCATACATTGTAAGATGTTGATCTCTGACCAAATGGATTTACGCCATCCATAGCTAGGCCTATGTGCAAATTCCAAGCTTCCCTCGAAAAATCCGGCCATGTATCGTCTATATGTTTCCAGGCTGCACAATCTGCAGGAATCCGTAACACACCATTCGAAGATCTATTCTCCTCGTGCCATGATGCTAGGGCGGCCATGTACTTACATTCGAAGAAATGCTTGATGCGAGGAAGCAGAGAAAAATGTCGCAAAACCTTTTGTGGAATTTTTGTTCTGTAGAGATCTACTCGATATCTCTCAGAATCACATTTTAGACACTTCTCCATGTCTATGTATTCCCCTCTGAAAAGAATGTAGTTGTTAGGACAAGCGTGAATCAAATTGTAATCCATCCCCAAGTTTCACAAGATCTTTCTTGCTTCCTCTCTGGAATCTGGCATCACATTATCAACTGGTAGTATGTGCTCTTTGAGCAATCTACAGAGCGAAAAAAATACGGTACACTTGTGTAAGTAATCTATCAGATCATTATACATCTAGAGTTTTTTATTGAAGTAAACACATTGTAGTAGATCACTTGAAAAGTTTTGCGACGTTAGTGTCACTCCATCCAAACTTTGCCTGCATGTTGAGAAGAACCAAGAGCACCTTCAATCTAAACACACGTGCTCCATCATATAATGGCATATTGGCTTCACTTTTCATATCATCATAGATAAATATTTCTGAATCCATGATCGTCTCGATCATTTTATCGATCTTGGGCTCAAACATTGCCTCATTGGGAATGTTGTCTGCATGATCATCCTCCAAGCTGTCAGAGGCTACATCTTGTGGCCTCATGTATGCTGCTTGACCAAAGTGCGTGCGAACATGTCTATTGAATTGCAAGATTGCTGCCTGTTGGCCAGCATTAGAGTCCGACGAGTTATAATTGGCAATAACTCGATCTATAATAGATGGATCAAACTCACCAAATTTGCGAACCTGCTGCAAAGAAACGCGTTTTGTCCATCGCACAACATGCTTGCATTGATTAAAAGGACATAAGATCCTTGTTGAGAGATAGGTGTTTCGGTTGGACGGCCCCACATCCTCGTCACTACTCATAAAATGAATGTAAAAACCTTATAACCTGGACATAAATCTATTCTTCTATTGGCATCCTCCGTCTTTTATCTCTCTCTCTCTCTCTCTCTCTCTCTCTCTCTCTTTCTTTGTTCACACTGTAAACTACCTCACATTCTCTAGTGATGTCTGATCCCCGCACACCTCCGTCTAGAGGTGCACGAAGATCAGAACCATTGGGTTATAATCTCGTCTTTATTGGTCAATGCCTATATTTGTGGGTACGCGAAATCTGCACACCTACGTCTACATGATAATGCTCATAGTGGACAAAACCCCTTTGCCTCTTCTCTAGCTGTAGCAATAAACAACATCTTAATATCTCTTCACAGCAGATCCTTGTTCGAGGGATTAGTTCGCACATTACATGTTGGCCTCCAATCTGAGTATCATGTCGTTGAAAGCTTTCCAACTTAAGGTCACATCCATAGAGAGGAATAGAAAGATCACCGTTCGCCTAACTTTATTTTTTTTCCATAATCCCAAAGGTAGACTTTAATATAAAAACTAAATCCAAAATATAATCTTAAATCTGGCTTAATTGAACATATGGTGATTCTGAGCTAATTGAACATGGTTGTGGGTGAGTTAATAGGTGTCAGATTTTGATGGGAATATACATATTGTTGTGTAACTAGTGTTTTCTCTTTGGGCAAAGCCTTCATTGACATGCCCTAAAATTTAACCTAAATCTAATCTAATCTTAAATCTAACATAAATCTAGATCTAATCTAATCGATCCTAAACTCAACATAAACCTAAATCTAATCTAACCTAAACCTAAATGTAATCTAACTTAAATCTAAATCCAATCTAGTTTTAAATCTAAATCTAATTCAATCTTAAACTCAACGTAAACCTAAATCTAATCCAATCTTAAATCCTAAACCTAAATGTAATATAACTTAAATCTAATCTAGCTAATCTTAAATCTTGCCCTAATTTTAAGTCTAACGTAAATTTAATTCTAACATAATCTTAAACTCAACATAAACATAAATCTAACCTAAACCTAAATGTAATCTAACGTAATGTTAAATCCAATTTAAATCTTAATCTAATTTTAAATCTAACCTAATTTTAATTTAACATAAATTTTAAATATAAGTTAAATGTAATCCAACTTAATCTTAGATCTTATCTAACCTAATTTTAATTAAATGTAATTTTAAATCTAACCTAACCCTAAATCTTAATATAACATTTCATTTCATATTTTCTCTACTTTTTTTTTATCATCTCTCTCTCTCTCTCTCTCTCTCTCTCTCTCTCTCTCTCTCTCTCTTTGTTTTCTCCCCTTACCTCTCTCTTTTCGTCTTCTCCCCCTCTCTTTCTCTTTTCGTCTTCTCCCCCTCTCTTTCTCTTTGGTTTTCTCTCTCTCTCTCTCTCTCTCTCTCTCTCTCTCTCCCTCCCTCCCTCTTTCTCTTTCTCTTTGTTTTCTCCTCTCTCTCTCTCTCTCTTTGTTTTATCCTCTCTCTCTCTCTCTCTCTCTCTCTCTCTCTCTCTCTCTCTCACACACACACACACACACACACACACACACACATTCTCTCTTTAATTTTTTTTCTCTCTCTCTCTCATTATCTCTCTTTACTTTATCTCTCTCTCTCTCTCTCTCTCTCTCTCTCTCTCTCTCTCTCTCTCTCACACACACACACACACACACACACACACACATTCGCTCTTTAATTTTTTTCTCTCTCTCTCTCTCTCATTATCTCTCTTTACTTTATCTCTCTCTCTCTCTCTCTCTGTGTGTGTGTGTGTGTGTGTGTGTGTGTGTGCGTGTTTTCCTCTCTCAATGTGTGTGTGTATGCATTTTTGTTTATGCATGTGTGTGTGTGCATGTTTTTTTTGTTTATGCATGTGTGTACTCTCTCTCTCTCTCTCTCTCTCTCTCTCTCTCTCTCTCTCTTTTAAAGACATAATGTGTGTGTGTGTGTGTGCGCGTGCGCGAAGGAGAGAGAGAGAAAGAGGGGAAGGGAACATGAGAAAGAGGAGAGGAAAGGTGCATGCATGGCTCTCCTTCCTCTCCTCGTGTGTGTGCGTGTGTGTGTGTGTGGGGGGAAGAGAGAGAGAGAGAGAGAGAGAGAGAGAGAGAGAGAGGGAGAGAGAGAGAGAGAGAGAGAGAGAGGGTTTGCCTCTTTTGCTTGAGCACAAAAACTCAGATTTGAGATCTGCGTTTTTGGCGCTCTCGATTTATTTTTTACCCCTGTCGCGGCGTCGCTATGAGCGTCGATATGTAATAAAGAAAAATAGCGACGCTCATAGCGACGCTGTGGATTTTTACTTTTGAACGTTGCACTGCGAGCGTCATTAATGTGAAGTATCTCTTGTAGTGAGTGTAGCATCGATCTTGTTGGAGACCAATTTGACCAAGAGCTCAATTAGTCATTATATTTTCAAATTTTTTACAAGTTGTATCTTGAAATCTTTATTAGCTATGATATTTTTATGCTCATGTTCTCTTTTATGTTGAAATTTTATCATGTTTCTTAAAAGCTGGAGTATTTGGATGTCATTTTAATTATATTATATCAACTCATAACTCCTTTTTTACTTATATGGTTTTACATAATTTTAAATCTCATAAATTTTTCAAATTTACTTTAATTATATGGTGTAATTTCTAAGACTATATTACAATTTACAGTCAATAAATGAGATGGAGTAGCCATCTGAGCATAATAGTAGAAAGGATGCTGAGGATGATGCTTCAAGCTCTCAAAGAGGAAGTGAAGATTTACTCAATGAGCGAGAAAATTGGATTCTTAGTTTTCAATCAAGGCTCAATAAGTATAGAGAACCTCTAATAATGCAAAATGACATCATGAAAATGATACTTTTGGAAGATGAGATACCGAGCAAGAAACAACCAAAGCAACTTAAAGAAATCAGATCGTTGTCAGAGATTTTGCTAGATGAGAAATTTTTGGGAATGGATTAGAGCACACATCAAACAATGACCAAAATATTTCAAAGATATAAAGAAAAGAGATTGATAAATCCTCAACAATGGCGAATATGCATTGGTTGTGAGACTAAACAACACAAACCCATATTGTATCCTCCACATGCAGGAGATCTATATGTAGGAGACATTTTGACATGCAGCTGCCCTTCCATTGTGTCAAGGCCAAAACTTAAGAGAATTTGTGAAGTGTGCTACGAGCGATGCCATGATTACGGAAAGGATAGAAAAAGCATGGCGCATTTTGAGTATTTACCAATTATCGAGCAGCTTCAAATTCTATGTCAAACTAAAACTTTTTGTTATGATTTTCTTACTATGTGGCGAGCAAAACAAGACTAGTATCCAAATTGTTCTTTCAATAGATAAATTACAAATGTATCAAGAATTTTGGGATCCACAAAAGGAGTAGGAAGTTTTTATGTCCAAATAGCCGCTGTGGAGTGTACTATAGAACATATCTAGAAGCTATACGAAGCAGTGAGCTTGCATATGGGTGGAGAGAACAAGATAATGAGTACATTGTTTTATTCTCTCTATGCAAAACAAGAATTCAAACTACATGGAGGGTTGTTAAGGTATAAGTCTATTCTAAGTATTGTGTTAAAATTCTTCTCTAGTAAAACTTGACCATTAATTATTTGTTGGTATCTTATATGGAGATCCTCAAAACTTTTCATTGATGTGCCATTTGGATGGCTTTCAAACGGCAACAACAAAGCCAAAAGAGAGTGGAGGAGAAAACTCAATAATAGTCCACTCCAAGTGATATTTCTGCCATTGAGTCTATTAAAACTTGATAAGAAATATGGTGATATACTTCCATCTTTTTTAGAACCATTAGTAACTGAGCTTGAATTAGCTTTTGTAGATGAATTTTCTGTCAACTTCAACTATCCAACAACTGCCACTTTTGAGGATACACAAGAGGTTATGCAAAATTTATGTACTCTTAGGGAAATTTTGTTGTCATGGACAAGAGATCACCCTGCACAATGCAAGTGGGGCATTTGAAAGATGGAGGAAAGGCTAGATGTAGAATAGGTAAGCCTCCTACGAAGTAGGTGACAGAGGGGGTGCGGATTCTTAAGTATGTATATACATATAGTAGATATCTTGCAAGATATCCACCAACCAAGAGATGTGCTACCAAGATGCTTGACGCAATAAGAGTCTCAAAAAAAAAAACAAAGGGTCAATGCAATAAAGCTCTTGCATACAGGTTTTACAAGAGAATCACCACTTTGGAGATTATACTATTTAAATGGTTTTGATATAAGTTTGGACCTTGTTTATGATGTTATGCATATTTTGGCATTGAATCTTTTCAAGAAATTCACGCAAACTCTTTTTGAAAGAGCATCAAATGAAATGACAAAGAGTATAGATTGTGCTGTGAAAGATGTATCTAATGCAATACCATGAGCTCTTCGCAGAAGTGGGCAATGGCCATTAAATGCAATTAAACATCATGGTACCTTTATAGAAGAGGAGCACCAAAAGTTCATACAATGGTGCTTACCTCACATTTTGAATACGGTGACAGGTATCCAAAAGGCTTTGCAAGATGTTGGAATGATTTTGGTAACATGGCTCATATCTTCTATAACTACACTCACAACCATGGTTGGTCAATAGAAAGCATCAAAGCTACTAGATAATTGTTTTCAGCATGGAGAGTTATTTCAGAGAAGGAAGAGGGTGAGAACATCTCACCACTTGAACATGTTGAGGGTATGCATATCTAATTAATACCTTGTAAAATATATTTGTATTTAAAAAGCTTGTGATCAAAGTGTGATGGATTGATTTTTTGTATTCATTGGCAGGTTGTGGAGAGATTCTTGATGATATTATACGCCATGGTAGTCATGATGGAAGTTAATGCTATCAATTTGAACAAAATGTTTGGGGAATTGTGAAGATACCGACAAATAATAGGTTCAATGAGTTGACATACACAAATTATCACAATCGAGTGCTAATTTCAAGAACATTGAAATAGTTAGATGTGGAGAAGGATGGTCTTTCTCCTTCTATAAGGATACTCTCAAGCATACATAAGAATCTTTTGTTGCCACAAGGATTAACTAGAGCTGATGTGGATCTTTCATCTTGTGCAAATCGGCATACATCATGCTTAGTTATCTGCACCTCACAAAATTTGGCAAAATAACTGTATGAGAGTGCACATAGACTCAGCCCTTGTCCTTGCCTTCAAATGAACGATAGAAAAGGAATTGCTCTTAGTTCTTGAAAAAGGAAAAGAATAGCTTTACAGAGTTGGGATATTTTGAGCTTGAAAAACTATTGGAATCAAGGAAACCTTTATCTTGAAGGCATTTCTTACTCAAGGGTCCATATGCATGCTGAACAATACAAAGTAAATGATAATGTAATTGTCAATCTCTCTCTTGGCGCCAATGCAAGTCTTCAATGTATATCAAGGGGTGTATGTAACATTGAAAATTCTTATCACATGAGCATAAAAGGAACATTGAGCTCTTCTTTGTTGGAGAGTTTATGAATGTAGGTTTTTCAATAGATGATCTCCAAGATGATAAAGTGACAAGAATGAAATTAATCAAGCACACGGAGTATGTGAATAAGAGGTGGTGTTTATTGCCAGCATACACAATTCTACACAAATTCTTCTTCCTACCTTTGAATACCACATGCGATAAAGTGATTTATAAAATGAGTGGCATTCACTTTCGTACACGTTTATTAAAGCCTCGATTTGCAGGATGTGCTTGGACTTGGATGGAAAAGTGTAAGAAACTAGGCAACTAGGTCATACTGGATCCTCCTCCCAACCTCCCTTTATAGGTGGGCTCCTAGCCCCTTGCCCTAGACGGATCCCCTGTCCACACTGCCTAGCCCGGCCCTTGGCCGTAGTCCTTGCCTAGCCTAGTTCTTAGGGTACAAGACCCGTGTCTTGACATTACTTCCCCCTTAAGGAAGAGTTTTCGTCCTCGAAAACACAAGTAGTAACATCTTCTTAAGAATACTGGTGTTCTCTTTATTGACGTCCCATAAGTGAGCCAGTTGTCTGTATGACCGATAATTGGTGCAGTGAGGAGGTTCAATGAAACCAAGATGAATATCTTGATTTTCAACATTGTTGTCCGTTTGCAACCACTTGGGTCTAAATGGTAACTCCATTTATAACTCACTTGAGTGCTGTAAAGGAGTAACCACAACTAAGAGGCACTTGGGTTTAAATGGTAACTCCATTTATAACTCACTTGAGTACTGTAAAGGAGGAACCACAACTAAGAGTTTTCCAAAGGCATAACCAGGTTTTAGATCTTCTCAAGGTACTGGAATAATGCCAGGAAACCTTGGCGTAACTTTCCATGCAGTTGTGAGCCAGATTTCCTACTCGCCTGAGTATCTTGAATAGTCCGTTACATGTTCATCCCTAGTGAAGGTTACTTGCCAACATGCTCTGTCAGCACACCTGGTAAGTCCTTGACGTATGAAAGTATTGACACAATCTCCAACCCCACCACAAGAGGTGTTCAAAGTCGAAAATCGTACTTAAGCAAAGTCTAGAATAGGGAGAAAATCATCTATTTAGAAATGCGTTGTGTTAACGTATGCTCTTAGCAGATCCTTTAGCACAAGATTACTCTTTGTAATCTTTGTAATCTGCCTATCGCCTTGGATAACTGACAGTACTGAGGTGTGTTTTCCTCACGGTTTACAGACAGTCATCCAAGATGACTGGTGAACGGGAAATCACAGTAGTGTTTAACATTGGTGAAGAATCAACAATGTCCGGAATAACCATCGTGGTTAACTTGAAAAAATCCAGAAACGCCCAAACCGAGCCATGACCTCTATTGGTGATTAGTGGATTTAAAAGTAATCTCATAGAGATAGTACACATAGAGTGCAAAATGCTTCACAAGCAGCAATCTTAGGAATATGCATGCCGTTCCAAATCAGCCTTTGCTAAACACTAGGGCCCATAACACCTAGTGTGCATGCATTTAACAAAAACGAACCCGAACCTGTATATGCATATGATTTTTGCCAATACTTATGGCAATTGTGATGCGCCTAGCACGCATTAACATGAATGTAAATAGTTCTGAAAAGAAACTAAATGATTTCATTTGCAATCTTTTGCAAGCTTTGCTTAAATGTCTGAAACATAATAGAAGGTGAAACAGTGATCACTTCTAGATACAAACAATGAAACTTTTTCATTAACAGCTTATAGCCTTGCTATATGTATAAACAACCATCTGTAATGTTGTTTAGCAATACTTGTACCGTAACAAGTCATTCTAAGTATCCGATAATTTCTGGCCATGAAATTGCTCCTAATACGTCGTGCTAAAAATGGTCGAGAAAACAGATGTGACCAGCACTTAGGGACTTTGTCGTGACACATATTTGAAATAGGGGGCGCCAGTGTCAGTCCCAGAGACTCATATTCGCCACATGTGGAATATGTCTCAACTAAGGATGTCTGAAAAAGAACATCCTATAAGTACAAGATGTACTTGTGTGTGAAGGTAGCTCTAAACACTTTACGACAAGAGTGAGAGGGACCCTCATTCATTGCTCCACACCGGCTGAACCGAACGCCTTGAGTTCCTAGACCATGTTGTATCCCATGTGACAACATGTGCCAAATTGAACCCTACAAGTAGGTTCCTAACAGTATAAGGCAGAAAGATAGATTGGACACTGGGTCCAACATACTTTGTGCCGACATGCCCTTGGCATGGCTCTGTAACATTCAAGCGTACTTATTCGTCTTGAAAAACCAAGCAAAGAATACTAAAAATGGAATAACTCCAAATCAATAGATGCGTACCTGGAGGTTTGAACGTAATGTTCACTTACTCGTATTCAAACGGAGAGGAGCACGTCTCCTACCTTAAAAAACAAAGAGCATTGCACTGGGAACCGTGGGTGTTGCCTTCGCAATCCCACCCCTTTGGTTAAAATGTACATAGGCAAACCCTTTGGTAAGACCCTGTGTAGAAACTGCTCAACTAGCAGGTAATCATAATTAACATAGTTAACCGTGTACATAATGATTGAAGTCAACTTGAAAAGTTGAATTTATCCGCTATCGCGTGGTAGATTGCAGAATTCTTTCCTTGAAAGTCTAACTGGGAGAGATCAAACTGTGATTCTCAATGCAGATCAACTGTGATCCGCGATGCCTATGGGGTGATGTAGCAGTCACCCGCTGGGTTTTACCCCAAAACAATATGTCCATAGACACTCCGTAGTGCCATGGAGAGAGCAGGAAATCCACCAAGTGAACTGCTTAGCTCTAGTGGATAGCCATGCTGTCGTAACTAATTGCTGCATCTATACTTCCTTGTAGAGATCAACTGTTGTGAGGTGAAGATTATCAAAAACTCAACTTGAGTGTCGCACTGAAAACATGTAGTGCAAAAATGACACCCTAAGCATCCGTAATGACAAGACTCTTGCTTGTCCATCAACGTCGATGTGTACTCTCCTGGGTAGATCTGTTCGAGCTGGAGAACAATCTCCCAAGGAATACCAACAGCTAGGTCTTACCCAAGATCTGACAATGACTCTTAGCCAGTGTGTGTGGCTCATAGCCCTTATGAAAAATAGTGTTCAATCGAAGAAACGATGAAGACTAATTTGAGTCGCATCTTAGCCACATGCTAGGTGTGAGTTAGAGCACCTCGGCTCATGCAGACTTACCAGCACAATATGTATCAAAAGCTTCTTAGAAGAGTTTCGTTATTCTTGAAAGAAATAAGAAAAAGAGAGAAAAGAAGAGCATGTTGGGCTGAGGAACTTTCCTTAAATTTGTAGAGTGTGTGCCCAGAATGTGTGCTCTTAGACATCGTATGCCTGAATTTCAGGTTATCCTAGAAGCATTCCACAATCTATCGGTATGACGCTCTCATCGAGAGAGACAACAGAAAACACAAGTTGAATCTTGACCATCTACCGTGTAGGGTCGTGACTGTATGGGGGTGACTTGAAAAGGGGCACCTTGTCGGTGGTGAATCTATACGAAATTGTAGGTTCTTTTTAGTATTGTTGAGTGTTGATAGCAACCAACAATCCATCCGTACTCTGTCCTTGATAGAGTTGCGAGTGTGGTAGCGGAAGCGTAATGCATGAAGCCACAGAATTGAAGTCACGTCACTAGCATGCCTTGCATAAAGAATGGTAAGCCCTTGCGCAGAGTGATGGCCTCAACCGTGAGAACCAAAACCGTAAGTACCTTGTACAATTTAAATTGGTAGGGATTCTTGGAGCTGAGTCCCTCTATTTTGCCAGTTCCGTGAAGCCGGGCTTCCTATAAAAGTGCCAAAGCACTTTGCTTTGCACAATGACAGTAATTACCAAGTAAAGTGAAAACAAGAAAGAACAAAAAAAACTTAAACTTGGCTAACCTGGTCGTTGTTGCTGCAACCAGTTGTCATGAAATTTGGAAGGAAAAACTCATTCCAAAAGGGCTTATAGCCGTATCTGCACAGACGTCGTCGTATATCCTATACACCCTCCTGGTACATAATGAAATAACCTGTAAACACATTGCCTATGTCTTCGTAATTTTGTATGCTCATAGCATATGCCAAACGCGCGAAGTCCCCACATACCCAAGCTTCACACATGAATTAACTCTCCAACATAAGGAGTAAGAGACATAGCGCTGAGCCTAGTCTCACATTGGACAAGCCTTATGTGTCTAACCTTACTCATGCCCTGCACAAGTAGGTAGCACAATCTAGTGTCCTTGCATCGTACATGCCATCACCATGCCATGCATGTGATGCATGCTTTGATGCCTTGCATACCTCAAGATCTGCTTGATAAAACTGCCTTTGAGACATGTGTGTATGCCCTGCAAACCTTCATGATCTCCTAGACATGCTTACCGCCGCTTAGGCAAACATGGTGCCTGCTAGGCACACTTTTTCTGCCTCCGAGACATAGGGGTTACCTCGAGGATGGCCCTATCACCGGTTAGGCTTCAGGGTACCTCTTAGGCTTACCCTAGCGCGTCCCAGGCATAAGAGTTACAACTTGTCTTAAGCAAGTCAACAACATGCTCTACCGATATGACACATGCATTGATCGAGTAGACTAGAGTATATGCAACTACTAAGGACATCCCTGCATCATGCTACCAAAGCCATACCCTATCAAGCACACATGGTTATGCCCCCTTCTCGAGAGCCATGTCCATGTCGTACATGTAGGGTAGAAACCGTGACACACATGCAGTGTATTCCGAAGTAATTTGACACACACAACCATCTACTATGACTCAACCAAATGTTCCACTGTAAGCATACCATATCAAGCATACCATATCGGGAAAGAAGAAAACATAACGTTAAAAAGTTACCTTGGTTTCCATTCCCTCAGCTTCGGGTTTCCTCCAGCAAGCAAGCATGTCGGAGCGTGTGCATATGAGCTGACCTAGGCCTAACCAGACATGTGCCACCTTTGGATACTGCCATTGCCCCATGCATGCATCTATGCATGGCCATATCCTTGACGTTCCATCTTTGCATGCGACATCTCTGCATGTGAGTTCGTCCCTCAATGCAAACAGGCCGCTCGAAGAGCCTACGACGCCTCACGGCCCCGCTCCCAGAGCCTACGAGGCCTCCCAGACGTCCTCTAACTATAACCAACAGAGCTCTGGACTATCCGGCTCGTTTGTATGCAGTCCGACTGTGGAATCAACCTCTTGTGTGGGGAGGGTGCCCAAGTTGGGGCGCCCATTGGTATGTAAAGGAAAAAAAAAAAGAACAAAAAAAAAAACCTCTTGCTGCAGCGATGGCGGAAAACACAGGGCTGTCCACGAAAGGCGCTCGCGCTGCTCCAACCACGCCCCTACAGGGCTCCGTGCTGTGATGAACCTTGTTTATCTTGCCGGGGTGCACTCTTTTGGTGCTAGGCCTGCCCGAAACGGCGCAAGTCCATCTTCCTCTCCCCCTCCCGCAAGCGGCCCTTCCCGCCCTACGCTTCTCGACAAGCCGTATCTACATAGAGCCGATTCATGCGGCCATGGTGGTGTCGACGAACTCCGATCACGAGAGCTTGAGAGAGAGAGAGAGAGAGAGAGAGAGAGAGAGAGAGAGAGAGAGAGAGAGAGAGAGAGAGAGAGAGAGAGAGAGAGAGAGAGAGAGAGAGAGAGAGAGAGAAGAGAAGAGAAAGAGATCATGCAAGCCTTGCAAGGCCTACCTCTTCCCTTCCCCCCTCCTCCATGGCTTCTTCTCCCCCTAGCTTTGATACGAGTGTAAGAAACTAGGCAACTAGGTCATACTGGATCCTCCTCCCAACCTCCCTTTATAGGTGGGATCCTAGCCCCTTTCCCTAGACGGATCCCTTGTCCACACTGCCTAGCCCGGCCCTTGGCCGTAGTCCTTGCCTAGCCTAGTTCTTAGGGTACAGGACCCGTGTCCTGACAAAAAGGGAGACACTGCTGTGATTGATGTACATCCCAACCAGAATGATTTTCCAATGCACATAGAAAATGCACAATAGTCATACGACAAGCGGGAGCAAAAGTATCTTCATAATCTAAATTTATTTTTGCTATGCATAACCCTTTGCAACAAGTCAATCCTGATAGTGATCAATCTCACCATCCGGCTTGCATTTCAACTTGTGGACCCACTTTGTACCAATGGCCTTTTTGCCATGAGGTAAATCACATGAAGTCCCATGTGTCATTTTCTATAAGTGCATCCAATTCTGATTGCATGGCATCCATCTATTTTTTTTTAATTCTATGCTTCATCAAAAGATAGATGTTCCTCAACATCATGTAAGCTAGAAACAGCCAAATCATAACAATCTGATACATAAGATGCATAAAGAGAACCTGAACGAGTACGGCTAGACAAAGGTCCATCCAATTTACTGTGAGGCAATGTATGCACCAGTCATTTTGGCATACCTCCAGCCTGATCATTTTCAACCCTTTCCTCATCAAGTACATCATGTACATCTGCATGAGTAATAGGTTGATCTACAACATTTTCAAAAACACCCATAGGATGTACATTTACCTCATTGGAATTTACATTCGAACTTCCACCACTGAAAAGAGGCAACAAAGTGTCATAAATGTCTTGTGAGCTAGCATTTTGTCTGTAGTACATGAGAGCAAGGGCTGAATAGAATCTTCCACAAACACAACACCCCGTGAAACTAGAATACGCTTTTTTTGTGAATGATACAACTTGTAATCTTTGCTTACAGCACTATAACCAACAAAAATACATTTGACAGCCTTATCATTCAATTTTTTGCGTTGTGTGTGTGGCATTAAAGCATATGCCAAACAACCAAAAACATGCATGTGCTCAATAGAAGGCTTTCTACCGTGCCATGCTTCATATGGACTAATCGACTGCAAAGATTTTGTAGGACACCTGTTTAGTACATAAGTGGCACACATGATGGCCTCAAAACAAAAAGAATGCGGTAAAGCTTGAACTTTGACCATACATTGTGCCATTTCCGTAAGTGACCTATTTTTCCTCTCAGTAACACCATTTTGCCGAGGTGTATAAGGCACTGTACATTAGTGTTTTATCCCGCGACTAAAAAAATATGCATTAAATTCATGAGACATATACTCCCCCCCTTGATCAGAACAGAGGGTGCCCATAGTATATTTTGAGACATTTTCAGCCATAGCCAGGAATTGTTTGAAGCACATAAATACTTCGGAATCCTCTTTAAGTGGAAATACCCATGCATGCCTGAAGTAATCCTCAGTGAAAGTCACAAAGTAAAGGTAATTTCCCAAGGATGGAGTTTGCATGGGCCCACAAACATCACTATGCACAAGCTGCAACCTGCATGTGGCACTAGCTGAACTATCCTTTAGAAACTTCAAACGCTGCATCTTACCCAAAATACAACCTTCACAAACATGTTTGATAGGTGCTTCAAGAGGCAATAAATAAGCAACCATATCAAATTTTTGCAAATGCAACAAACTGGCAAAATAACGTGCATGCCAAAGTTTTTCATCTGAGATAGCCTTTGAATCCACAACTGCATTTGCAAAATTTTTCCCACACTTGTCATACAAAGTGAGCTTATACATCCCATGACATAAAATGCGATGCAACAATTTCATCACCGAAACTAAGATTATGTACTATACATCTGTCATTCATAAATTTTACTACAAAACCAAGTCTAGCAAGTGCATAAAGTGCATCAAAAAGTGTGAAAGAACCACCATTTGTAGTAGTAAGCACAATCTTTTCAACTCCCTAAACCGGATAAGAGGCATTGTTGGCACAAGTAACTAGATTCCCGTGAGGGACAGACTCAAGAGAGGTGAACAAATCACGATGTGAGGTAATGTGATTTGTAGCACCACTGTCAAAATACCACACATGTGAATCTGTAGAAATTGACATACATGCACATTAGGAGAAAGTTTGACTCACTTTTGGGCCCTGTAAGAAGTGCCACGTCGGCTTAGAGAGAGAAAATGAAAATGTTCAATTGTGCATTTTATGTGATACTTTTCTTCGCAACAAAAGGCCAAAATGACATTCTTTGGTAGGTAGCCGCCGTCTTTATCATTCTTATCCTTCGTTCTCTTGTCAGGAATCCAACTAACCGTATGACTAATGATTTGAAATGCCAACTTACAAGCGTTCCCTCCAGAAACATAAGCCACACGAACTCTATCAACTCTAAACTTGAGAATATGGCTTTCCCTCCCAAAACCTAAGACATTTCTCCGTCTTCTTCTCTATCAACTCTAGGAATGGAGAACGCATCTTTTCTTGATGAAAACACTAATTTGAACTTACAATTATCAGTCCCTTGATCTTTAACACTTACCCAAAGAAAGAACACACATCATCTTCATGTTGATGTATTGCAAGAGTACGCACCGTTGCAGAAATGTAGGAGGGAGTCTTTCTTATCTCAACGGGAGAAAGAACTTAGAAGGACAAACAAGGAACATCATTTGGATTTGTGAACCGATGGGTCTATTTATCCAAAGGATCCTACGACAAATGCGCCACCTCCCTTTGCTAATATCACTAACCTTTTACATTTCACAGGCGATGGCAAGGATGGGCTATTGGGATACACCGAACATTTGGAAATGAGAGGATTGAATGCGGAAAGGCAAAGAAACTTCCTGGCAATGGAGAACATGCAGCTGAAGAAACTTAATGAAGCATGCTCTCAAAATATTTCATCAAACAAAGAGACAATCCAAGGCCTTGAGAAGAAGATCAAAAGTTTGCGAGAGAAAGACACCGTGCTTGGTAGTCGGAAAAGAAAACGAGATCTGTGCAACATTGAGAACATGAAGGTTGGTAGTTGTGGCCTGAAAAAACGAATACGAGCTTTAAGGTAACCCGAAGTTTGTTTCTGCAATGTGCTTCATTAAGAAATGGATACACTTACTTTCCTATACATGATCATAACGCATTGTGCTTTTTTGGCAGGTCTTTACTGCGTCCAAACTCGAATGGTGCAGGCTTCAATGCCGGAGTGCATTACAGCCGTCTAGTTCCAAAAGAAGTAGTTGAAGAGATGATAACTCAGAAAAAATTTTGTAAGTTGAAAGGGAGGCTACTTACCTCCTTCATGAACGAGAATCAGCTGGAACCAATGGAAGTACAATCAATACTTGATGAGAGTGGCATCTCGCAGATGTGATACAGGGCACTCTTCAAAGCATTAGCTAAAAAGTCTCAAAATAAACTACAGAGAGGATCATTGCTGCCAAAGCCATCACATGTAAAGGCTGCTCGTCGGCACGTAAACGATGAGGTGTTTGAGAAACTTGGGTCACCATTCCATATTGAAGCAATGTTCTTAGGCAAGGGTGGTAGAGAGGTACAGTTTAACGAGCACAACAACCTCTTCGTTGATCTTGAAGCATTGCAAAGGTATGCAGTTCACTTCTTTGACATCAGTCGAGATGAATGCGGTGGGGTTCTCAAGTTTGTTTTGAAGCTCGACGAGTGCGAGGTCCTGAAGAACAAGAAGTTGGAGAGAGTCACCATTACCCTCATGAACAGAGCTCTGGATCCATCAATAACGAAAGAGGATCCACGATACTTCAACGTGTAATCAGAAAACAACATTCTAACTCTAGGATCATTTCAAGTATGCTTCTTTCAATCTCTAATAACAAATATATCGATTATTTGGTTGTTGACTTTGTGTTTTCATTTTTCATTGTAGGTTGATAAGGAAAATTTTGAAATCCTCGATTGGGTTTTTAGTCAAACACAAATTCCTTCTATCATTAGTGAACAAAGAAACGGAGCCGTTCTTTCAATGGAAGGATTTGGTGACTACACAGTGGAATGGCACATGGCAGGTGACATAACATAACACACGGAGCAGCTGTGGCAAATCCATGCTTATATTGCATGGCTAATGCACAATCACTTGAGAGTGTGCAATGGATTAGAGCCCAATAGGCATCTTCAAGATAAAACTTTTAAACCAATGCTTGATATTCCTCTGAGTAGAGTTCACGTTTGTACACTTCATGCACTCTGTCGAATAATTGAAAAGGTGGTTCATTTGTACATATGTTTTGCATGGACATTAAAGCCAGAGAGTGAGTCAAAAAGAGTGATCAAAGCATTAGAGGGAGTGCTCTTAGACATTGGTTTGCATGGAGGCAATGTCAAAATTGAAGAGGACCCTAAGATGTCTCATAGTCGATACAAGGTACCGAGGAAAGCATCGATAGGCGGAGTGAAGGCAAGAAGGTTTCTTGGGTTTAGCCTCAAAGATTCAGATAGAGAAGAAAGAAGAAATCTGTTCAACAAATGGAAACAGTTACATAAAGTGGTTAAAGATAATGCTGGTGGTGGGGCAATCCAGAATCAAAAGGTGAATGTGTGGAAATCACTAGACAAAATTTTCCATTACGTTGAGCAACATTCTTGGGACCAAAGTAAGCTCACATCATTTCAAGCAGCCTTGCTGGATTGGAAAAAGGCTTACCTTACAGGGTGGGGTGGGCAACATATCACACATTACATGGTGGGCTGGCATTCTACATATACAAAACAAAATTTTAAATTGTACTCTACTGACCATTTTGTTTTATTTCAATGTAGCACATACTGTTCAACCATGGTCCATATTTTGCCAAGACATACGGCTCACTATCAATATGGTCCACACAAGGCATGGAAAAAACCCACTACATGGTAAGAACAGGTTATTTTAAGCACACTTGACATGGGGGAAGAAAAGAAAAGGCCAATAGCCTATTAGAGTTACACCAATGGACTTATAGACGACTAATTCATAGAGCAAGGTAGAAGGAACTTCTTAAGAGTTCAGAAATTACACGCTCTTTACAACACATCCGCAAAGAGAAGAAACAGATGGCTTGGGTAGATTCAAATGCGGCGGAGCACCATGCGAGGTGGCGCCGGTCACGAGTCAGGAGTGGGAGAAGATGGACCTGAGCCCGTCGTTTTTATCCTCTTCAATGCACCTCCTTCTTCCTGACTTTGTACCTCTTCAATGTGCAAGCTCTGTAGACGAGCTCGTTCCTCTATTGATGGTAGCATCCCCACAGGCATCAGGCGTCTTGTTTCCCTTAGAAACAGCCGCTTGTTGTATGGATCTAAGCTTTCCGGGTCTTCAACCCCTGCAGCTAGAGCTTGAGCTGTGTAGGACATGAAATAGGGGGATCTGAGTGCTTGGCACCCATACCCAATGCCAAATACACGTAGAGCAAACTGTTTCTCAATTAGAATTAGTCTTTCTGCGTTTAGTGGGAGGGGGTGCCCACCACACAATCTTGTAATAACTTTCATTGCAAACAGTGGGAACTTTGCATTGTCATCGGAGTATTCCGTGTGGTATATTATGATCTACATAAAAATTGCAAAGAAATTATATGCCGTAAGTGAGATGAGTGCAATTGCCAAGTACTTGAATTGTTTCTACAAACCTTTTTGTGGTTGAAATGCCCGATGTAGTGAGACAACGCCGCATCCTTGCCTTGGACTCCAGTGTGACAAGCCCTTGCCGTGAGTCTCCCGCTCTTCTAAGGAAACTATCGTCATACACTAGCACCTGGCAGCAAAAAAAAATGATCATGATATTTTATCACTGGGCCATCTCTAATACCATCTAAATGCACGACAAAAGTTACCATCTGATTCTCGTCCATTTCCAGCATCGACCTCCCCCACAAGTGAATAGACTGACTATTCATTACTTGATCTTTGGGTGCCACGTGCCTACCCATGTTTTCCAAGCCGAGTTGTTTTGTTGTTGATTCAAACTGCTCATCTGTTGGCAAATTGGCCTCTCCGGACTTCGCTTCATTGAACGTATCTTTGATCAGTTTGAGACCCTGAAGTGAACTGTGAGTCACAAACAGCTGTGTTAGCAATAAGATGCTAGTCCAGTCCATCATCGTCCACAAACCCCATGTCTGCCTCACAAAAATTTGCAATTGCCGCTAGGCAGTAGTCCTCCCGTATATTGAGCTCATGCATGATATCTGTGAGCAGAACATAGTGGGTGTCGCCCGCCATAGCGAAGCTGGGAGCACAATTCAGAGGCAAAGTCACTTCCTTACTTGGGCTTTCTTGCTTGCACCCTATTGCTGCATCCGCAAGAGAAACAAGAGATAAGCCCGCATCAAATGTTTCCTTTAGTAACTCTACCCGCTCTTCTTATGGGTTGAATTTCACCTCCACATCCTCTACCTCTTCCTCCGGCGCCAATGAACAACTACCGAAAGTTGTTGACTGCGAAGTCACTAACTCACCATCCGTCTGCAAGTATAAGTAACAGACAAACCCATGGTAGAATTCCAATAAGTGACACTTTTTGAAGTGCTTTATACACCTGTCTTGTACAAGCAGTGCATTGGAGAGACACTTTTCTAGACAGCGATTCAGTCTCCTTGAAGCACTCTTGTCATGGTCAAGGTCGGCAGGGTGAAACATATCTCATGCCATCAACTGTCATGGAATTGTCACAAGTGACTGCCTAGCGGCCAAAACAGGCTCCAAAAATAACAAAAACACAGTTGCGGCTGTTCCTCCTCTTCTCTCCACGTTTTTTCTGGTCTTCTCTCAGGTTTTTCAGTTCCCACACTTAGCTTTATTACTTGGGTACCCTTGGCCTTTTAGTTGACCTCAAACGGACCCCGAACATGCCAAAAACTGACCTCGCAGTGCATAGTTGTCACCTTTTTGCATCATCCGCACACCTGGCACTCAACTTTTTCCAATAATTCATCCCGCCACCACGTGAAGTGGCCCTAAAAGATGGTCCTCATGATGACCTTTTACATAATTCATCACAAGAAAACACCCACGTTGTGTCCGTACTTATCCACGTGCAAGTCTTGACCCCATTCGACCTCCTGACGCCACTAGATGCCATCTGATGCACCTGCTTATCTCATGTCATCGGCCCGTGGAAAGCTTCCTCAAGAATTTTTACACACTATCAACTCCTCATTTTTATAGAAAAAACACAGTGGTACTGATGATAGCGAAAATCGATGCACTATGTACATGTTGTCCTACCTGTACACATGTGGGCCCCACGTAACCACCTGGCTCTGGAAAATGGGCAATCTTTTATTTGATGCACCATACATGTGTATGTACATATGCACAATCCCTTGCTCCAAAAAACTCCGGACATAATTTGCCCATCCCCTAGCCTGCTAGATCATTCATGATCAGCAGCAGCAAAAAGAGATATGAGACTCGCAGCGTCACAAGTCTCCTCATCCTTCACCAACACTGCTTGATCCACAAACAACTCATCTTGCTCCACCATTATTAACCTAGCAGGATATAATTTAAGACGCAATCCATTTACCCTTGACTTATGTAGAATCCCATCCATGTTAGCCAAGTGATAAGTACCATTTGGGAAACACTCCACTACCTTGAAAGGGCCTTCCCACTTAATTTGAAACTTCTTTTGGAAGGTGTTGTCCAGCTTACTGTTGTAGCGCAAAACCAAGTCATGTTTCTTGATACCCTTACTTTTGACCTTTTCATTTATCTTTGCCAAAGCCCTATCCTGCATCTGTCCATAACGCTCCAATGCGCTCATCCTATCCAATTGAGCCTTTTGTAACTGTAAGAGCCTCTCTTTGAATGCATCTCTAGGCGGCCCAAGCAACTTCTCTAGAATCTTTACTGCAGGCAACTCTACTTCCACAGGCAATAGTGCTTCCTTTCCTATTCCAAATGAAATGGAGTAAACCCTGTACATGTCTTCACCGAAGTACGGTAAGCCCATAATGCACTAGGCGATTCCAAATCCCAATTCTTTCCTTGATTCTCTGTCACTTTCAAAAGAATTTGTACCAACTCACCATTGAATATTTCATTTAAGCCATTACATTGTGGGTAATAAGGAGTGGTATGCGGGTGCCTAATCTTCATCTTTGAGCATAAAAAGTCTAGCAGTTTAGCTCTAAATCCTGGCCCCTTATCTGAAAGTAGCTCCAGTGGCACCCCAAACTTGCAACATATTTCATCATACACAAATTTTTCCACATCCTTTGCAGTGATCTATTTTACTGCTATAGCCTCTGCCCATCTAGAGAGATAGTCCACTGTAGTCAAAATATAGATTTTGCCCCTGCTTGTGATAGGTAACGGGCCTATTGCATCAATCCCCCACTCTTCAAACACATCAAATTCCATAATGGTTTTCGTAGCTCTGGCTTCAACACTCTCTTCCCAAATGCTTGACACCTATTGCAAGACCTACACCACTAGTGAACATCCTTCTGCAAACTAGGCCATACATACCCCTCCTGCAAGATCTTATGCAAGGTGATCTTTAGAGCAAAATGGCCGCCACATGCGCCTTCATGAACCTCTTCCAACACTCTGTAAAGCTCCTCCCGCCAAGGTACACGTCTCAACATGAGATCAGCCCCTTTCATGTACAAGACATCACCAATCAATTTGTACCTGTATGCTCTATGCACAAAGCCATACTTCTTAGACTTCTGAATGTACTTCGGAATGATTCTTGTTAGCAAAAACTCCTCTTCTTGAGCCAAAATTTCCCGGCCATGATAAAGAGGTAAATTGGTCCTCAACACAAATAACTCCCCAATCATGCTTTGAGCTGCTTCATGTGCTTCTCCATTTAGAGAACGTTCAATGTGTCTGATGCTCCATGCTTCAAATTTTTTTAATAGGCCTTTAATTCTTAAACACATTTCCTTCAATGAGGTGTTCTTACTCTTCCACACACCCAACACTTGTTGCACAACTAACAAGGCATCACCTTTTATGCTCAACCTTCTAACCCATGCTTCAAACAAATGTGTAATCTGGCTTCCAATGTAGCATATTCAGCCTCATTGTTACTATGAGCATCCAATTTGAACCCTCGCTTGCATACTAGCTTCCCCTCTGGATCATAAAGTGCTATACCCCCTGAAGCCGTATCATGGCTCTTTCTGTATGAGCCATCAAAGAACAACACATGTGCATTGCTGATCTGTGGCACTTCTTCCACGACCTTTCTCACCACCTCTTCCTTACAAGAAGGGGATTCTTCTTATAAGTCAACAAATCAGCTAGGGTAGCCCTTGTACTGTCTTCCACTAAAAAAGAGAGCTCAAACTCTTGCAGCTCAATTACCCATTTCTTGACCACATTTGACATGTTAGTGCCATTAATTAAATGTGGCAAAAAGGCATAACTCGTCAAGAAAACAAAAGTTTGTGGTAGCTGTTGAGATGTCGAGCTCTACACCTTGAGCTGGCATCCACTACGGGTCTTGGCCGCTTACGGCATTTACTCACTGGCGCGTTAGGTGACCGACACGGAGGATCTCTGCCAGTGATTCTACAGCTGGACTACACATATAGTGCCAGCCTAGTACGCTTCTAGCGAGTTCACACTTAGTGACCTCATGTACATATGTGCTACTTTTCAACTTTAGCACTTAGTCATTTTGTACTCTCTTTTCTGTGAAGAAGAAGAAGAAGCTTTCCATCTCTGTGTGCTTTGTGCTTTTCTTGTGTAGCTCTCTTGCATCCTCATTCTTTACATGGTATCAGAGCCTGGTGCAGGCAAGAGAGGCTAAGAGAGCAAGAGCATCACAATCCCTTCGTTCGCAATCCACGACGTTTTTCGCACAAGTTTCTGAACAGGTCTCCAAAGTGCAGTATACAGAGATTTACTGTACAAGTACAGTGGTTGTATGTACGCTTGATTGTGGACACTCGTTGAGTGTAGAAAGCGTTACAGGTACCACGATAGCAGGTTCAACAGATTTGCAGGTTTTTGCAGATTGCAGCTATTTTGTCTTAGTGCTTCAAGATGTCTGACGGTTTCACTCAGATTGTTACTGAGAAGCTTGAGAAAAATAACTACCCTGCATGGAAGTTCAGAATAACAAATTTCCTAAAAGGAAAAGGTTATTGGGACTATGTAGAAGGAGACAATGAAAAGGAACCAGAGATTCCCGAGGCAAATGCTACAGCAGAACAAAGGAAAGCTTTGAGGGACTGGCAACAAGGCCAGAGCAAAGTGATGTATTGGCTTTCTATGAGCATCACAGATGGCATGATGGGCTATCTACAGGATGCTGAAACCCCTGCCATTGCATGGAGAAACTTAGGCAGAGTGTTCGAGGTGAACACCAAGGCCAGGAAGCTTCAACTAAAGTCGGAGCTAAATCAGGTTAAGAGGAACAACCTCTCAATCAATGATTATGCCTTGAAGATCAAGAGTATCATTGAGGCTCTTGGATCTATTAAAGTCTCAATGGAAGACGATGACATTGTCTGTGCATGCTTGGATGGTCTAGGAGACGAGTATGTACATTTTAGGTCTTCCATGAATACAAGAGACGACATCCCCGTGTTCCAAGATTTGATTTCTATGCTTATTCTTGAGGAGAAGAACCTTAACACATCTTCTTCTCATGGCAGAAATAATTCTGAACAGGCCTTCTATTGTAACTCCAACAGAGGTAGAGGTAGAGGTCGTGGTCGAGGCCCAAGGGGTTGCAGGGGCCAATTTCTAGAAGGTCAATCAAATCAAAACAATACAGGTGGAAGGGGAAACCAGTCTCAAGGCAAGGGGAGTCAAAGAGGTCGTGGTGCAGGATCAAGCAGGCAGCAACATACTCCAGATAGCAGAGAATGTTGGACTTGTGGTGAAAGAGGTCACATGTCACGTGACTGTCCAAAGGGAAAAGCAAGTGGAAAGAGAGAACAGGGCAACTATGCATCTACTAGCAGAGATGTAGATGACAGCAAAAACGAGCGCATGTTTGTTATGCAGCATGTAATGAATACAATGACTGCAGAGAATTCCACCCAAGATGATGTTTGGTATGTGGATTCAGGTGCCTCTAATCACATGACGTCTCGTGGAGAGTGGTTTAGAGATATGCGCAAACCAGATGTGTAAGGCTATGTGCAGACAGGAGATGACACAGCTCACCCCATTGCTCATGTAGGGTACATACCTCTAAATACGAAGAGTGGGAAATCAAAGTACTTAGCAGATGTACTTCATGTCCCAAACATTACAAAGAATCTTGTTTCTGTTGGACAAATGGTTGAGCAGTGTTAACCCTCACGGCACACGGACACCCTATGATCTATAAACGTTGTATTATTTATTTAAGTAGAGTCAGGCATCGGGCTTGTCGGACCAATAGGAAAAGGGTAAGAGTGATCGCCGATGAGAGGCGCACTCTAACTGGGACATTCAAGGGATTAGTTGGCTAAGCATGGGCACCCAAGTGTGAATGGGGTGAGCTCATATAAAAGCCAACTAAACCTAATTTTTACTCATTCTCTCATTTGTGCAATAGAAGAGTGCTCTTGCTCCATCTCCATCTTCTTCTTCTTCACCTCCTTGTGTGTGTGTGTGTGTGTGTGTGTGTGTGTGTGAGAGAGAGAGAGAGAGAGAGAGAGAGAGAGAGAGAGAGAGAGAGAGAGGGAGAGTGTGTGTGCGATCAAGCATTACGAAGGCACGACGGCGGCGAAGCGGTTGAGCGCGGCACGACTGCAGCTTCTTCTTCATCGCGGCGAGGAATCCACCACGAAGGCGAGCGTAGAGCGGTGAGTGACACACCCTTTGCTCTCTTGAGCTTGCTAGTTTAGGCTTGTTGTGTGCTTGGAGCCATTTGTGGCTCGCACACGGTGTATTGTCAAGTCCCTTGCTTCGACAGTGCGGCAAGGAGCGCACATTTTTGGCGCCGCTGCCGGGGAAATGCCCTACACTAAGCTCGGTTAAGCACTTTACGCTTTCTTGTGGTGCAATTTCTATCATAGGAAAGGCAGGGAATGAGTGTGTGTAGTTGTGTGGAGATTTCTGTTTTTTGCGTTTTCTACGTTTTCTGGTTTGCACTGCACAGTTAGCATTTCTTGCGATTTTGCATCTTCTGCATTTTCTGGTTCTGTCAAGTTTCAATTTCTGCATTTTTCTGCATTTTCTGTGTTTTTTCAATTTTCTGCATTTCTTGCGTTTTTTCAATTTCTGCAATTTCTGCAATTTCTGCATCAAAGAAAAAAAAATTGAAAGTAAAAAAAAAATAAAATCCGGAAAATAAAAACGCGAGTGAGTGGGCGGTTAAATTTTTGAAAATAAAAAACGTGAGTTTTAAAACGGACGGGTTGGTTTGTATAAAAGATAGATCGGGATCATTTGCCCAAACCCAAGCCCAAGCCCAAGCCCAAGCCCAGGCCCAGGCCTCAGTCCTCAGTCTTATGATATATTATAGACTCACTTTTATATATATACCCTACTCCCTCAAGAGGGAATGAGAGCATGTGGGACAAGTCCTCCACTCTCCTCCTTTCTCTTCCCACTTGCACCCTTAGACTTTCTAGTTTGGGCCTAGTTCCCTACTGGAAATTGACAGTTTTAGGGATTCCGAGGGCATAGAGTGACCAAACGGAGGGCTGTAAAGCACGGCACGACCCTCTGACCGATACGCTCGTTTCGAGCTATCACACAGCCCATTCCACGACACGCTCTAAAAAATCTAACCAAAAAACAAACAAAAAACACGCAAAAAACTAGTCACAAGGCCTCCTAGAGCAGCTTTTTGACACTTCTAGGGGATCAAATCATATGAACCTACGCTCTGGACGAGTGTTAGAGCACGATCACATTGGTAGTGCCTCTGTTCATACGGACATCCATTACCCATCCACGATAGGCTCTAGACCCTCAGCGGGGACACAAGGTAGCACCACCCAAGACCCTAAAATAGCCGCTAGTGATTCCTCCTCCGACTCAGAAATCATGGAAGCATACCCTACCCAAAACACTGAGAGAGAAGGCCATGCACCTCCCGAAGCTCCACAGCCTAGTACTAGTATGTTTAGCCGTTTCATGGAAACATTAGGTAGAGCTACTCGCTCGGAACCTGATGCAAATGAAGCACACGAAGGGGGTGGGGAAGTGGACTCTCCTTTCACATCGCACGTGGACCCCACACCCCCAAAGAGTGTCCATGTGGATATCCTGCCAACTTCTTACCAAGAAGGCCCTGTTGAGCTGCCTCCTTCAGAAGTTCCCTCTAGAGTACCGTTGGTGATAAGTAAAACCACGGGGAGCAACATTGCTTCTACCTCACAAGAAACCGTTAACATGTCGACTCTAGAAGGATTGTTCATTAATGATCATTGGACATACGACCTCCACACTAAGGTGTTGATGGATCTACACTCTGGCCACGCCTACCATGTAGGATGGATAGAGATTGTACAATCCACCTCTAGTGCCACGAGCATCGAAGATCAACAGAAAATGATCTGTAATGTTATCCATGGCATTATTCAATCAGAAAGGCAAAAGCGAGGGGTAAATATACTCTCAACTGGCCCCATGAGATTTCTGGATACGAGCAAGGCTCAACAGCCTACTCTATCACAAATGGAGACTCCTCTAATGAGCCCCATGGACCCATCTTACGTCATTTCACCTGGGGTCTTTATGCAATCTGAGCCTCCGAGCGACAACTTTAGCTTCCCTAACTTGGCTCAACCCTCTATTAAGGAAAACACAGTGCTCACTCTAGGGATAAGCCTGACAAAGAATGTACCGATGACATCTACGGTTAGCGCAGTGCCACTACCTAGTGTCGTAGTACCTAATATGGGGCCTCGACCGTATGTGCCTCTAGCCCCTTATGCACACATGCCCCCCACACCTCCAATTGTACCACTTGTTTATGCTCCTCGAGTGCCGCTCCCTAGCCCTTATCCGAGTGGACCTATGCCCCGTTATGTTCCATATCCTGCATCATCCACACATATGCCAAGACCGGTACCCGTCCCTCTCCCACATATGATTCCAAGAGTACCTCCACCGGCCCTGCCTCCTCACATAGGTGACTTGGCAACGTTTGCTCAAACCATAGGTCGACCTATCGCGGAAAATATGCGTCATGCATCTGGTAGAGAGCCTAGAAGTAAGGCAGTACAAATTGCCAAACTCACGCAAAAATTCAATGGGGATGAAGATGCTAGAAAACACATTGAAGTGTTTGAACAAGTATGTGATTCCTTAGGGGAACGCAACGAACTACATAAGTGCAATGCCTTAAGCTTGACATTAAGTGGGAAGGCTGGAGATTGGTATAGAACCCTAAGGGTGGACGAGAAAACAATCTACCCTACCCTTCGAAGGTTGTTTCTAAAGGAGTACATACGAGAAGGTGTGCTTTGGGGTATAGCATCTCAGCTACAGAAGGCCGAACGTAAGGAAGGAGAGTCAGTAAGGGACTTTATTAGTCGTCTAAAGCACTTAAACTCTCGCTGCCCTGTAAATGAGTGCTTCAACAATAACCAACTGCTTGATCGATTCATTCGAGGGTTGAGGAATGAAGGAATCTATAATGGACTAGTGATTAGAGGTATCACAACCTGGGAAGATGTCCCTGCCAATGCAATCCAATTAGAGGACAACTTGATGATAGCAGGCATGAGGGTGTCTACTGACACGAGATCCACTAGCTCACAAGCCATTGGGTATGAACCCATGACTGCAAATCCCATTGCCAATGAGCCAAAGGTATTTGAGACATTCTTGACAGACCTCACCAAGGCAATCCAAGAGTCTCTTAAGGATAATCGACCCCCTCAAAATAGTCACATGTATCCAAGAAGGGAGCAACAATGGTGTTCCATTTGTTTAGGTCCACATAGCACTAGTGAGTGCCCTACGTTTAGAGTAAAATTTAATGGAACTTGCAACGCATGTGGTAGGTATGGTCACCAAGCTAAGTATTGTTTAATGATCAAACGTATGACAGCAAATAGACCACCTGTAGCCTGGACGGATGCACCTCCAGCTCCTGTATTGATGCCTGCTCCACCTGTTGAGCAACCACCACAACACATGGTCCCTAGATCTCAAAATGTTGTACAAGCTACACCGCTACCACCTCCTGTGCTAGGACCGCAGCCCCCGCATCCAAGAGTCGCCCCTATGAACCAAGTGGGTTGCGAGCCATCTAATGCTTATGCAGATGGTTGTGAGGAGGAAATAGACACTAGTATTGCCTACGGACTTGATACATTGGAAGAGTGTCCTATATACTACATGGAAGATTGTTGGGGGCAAGTCAAGCCGGTTTATCAAGCTGCTGCTCTTGCATCCAGAGGTCAAAATATCAACACCCAGGCTAGGAGGCCACCTCTTCAATGCTACGAGTGTGGTGGACCACATCGAGCAGCGGAGTGCCCTATTAGGCTGCAAAAGAATGCTTCACAGATGCAAATGAATCAAGGGAGCACGTCTGCAATGCCAATACTCACATGTAATCATTGTGGCATAGATCACTTGATTGCCCAATGCCCCTATAACCCAAATGCGCCTAAAATCACACCCCTAAATTTGGTCGAAATTGCT
The DNA here is from genome assembly GCF_014529385.1 of Adiantum capillus-veneris. Classification (NCBI taxonomy): domain Eukaryota; kingdom Viridiplantae; phylum Streptophyta; class Polypodiopsida; order Polypodiales; family Pteridaceae; genus Adiantum; species Adiantum capillus-veneris. Next base: position 44,665,292 of record NC_140945.1, read on the forward strand.
AGTGTGATGTCGCCAATACCACCCGTCGCACCCGCTTATGCGATTACACGGTCCATGCTTCAAGGGCCAGGCCATATCCTCGAAGAGAGAGATACCGCGTCAGTTATCCAAGCAAAGAAAAAGAAGACACAAAGGAAGAGGTCGCAGAATACGGGAAATTCAAAGCCAAGTTCCAAAACAAACATAGGAACAGGAGATGACCCCGTGTATATGAATGACCTCGAGGATGATTCAGATTCAATCGAGACAATGGAGACTAGAACCAATACCACAAAGGGAAAGACCGACAAAGAAAACCGTAACATGGAACCAAATGAAAACCGAATAAGAGAAAACCATAAAGAGCCTCTGAAAACACCACAAGTGTTTCCAAATCCAATCCAAGACCCCCAAGATAAACCGCAGGGGCAAAAAGGGAAGAATCGTAAAAAGAAGATTGGGACGTATCCAAACCCAGTAGACGAGATTGAGCAGGTGAAACATCTAAGAGGTTTAGTGGAGGAGACTCAAAGGAAACTAGAACCAGAACCCATGCATGTCAAAATTCATGACACAGTGTTTCCTACGCAAGTTCATCCACCCCACATGAACCATAGACCGTTAGCCATATCTAGTATCATCCAAGAAGGGAGTGAGGACGGGGCATCAGGAAGTCAGCATACCCCTTTCTTGTTGGAAAGGATGTTTAACGAAGGAATACCTGATCCCATTGAGGAATATGAGATTCCATCCTCACCAGTTCCTAGTCAAGGACCTACACCCTGCAAAATGCCAATGAATGTTGCCAAACTAGTGGACTTCATGTCTTCTGAGGTCCAAACCACGATCATAGCAAAGCTGTATGGAGATCCTGAGTTATTCCTTGCACTTCGAGCATTCCTTAACGGAGAGCTACGAACGGGATTACCGCAGTTTGCGCAACCAAATAGGCCTGACTCAATTATGATTGATGAGGAAAATCATGTGCAATCACTTGACTTAGATGGACACGAGTCTGTGATCGAGGTACCCATTAACGAATTAGGGCAGTATTTTGAAGGCGACGAGTCTAATGCGACCCTACCCATCACTACCAAGGGATTAACTATAAAGGGAATTCTTGATGGTGGTGCGGGAGTTAGCATCGTTACAAAATATTGTTGGGAATCCATGGGAAAACCCCGCCTCAGTGTTACTAACATTGTGGTAAAGATGGAAAATGGTACCATAGCCAAACCTATGGGGATGCTCAAGGATCTTAAGATCAAAGTTCTAGGACACAAGGTACGACATACGTTCATTGTAATGGATTTCTCTAAACACCTTATGTCATATGAAATGATTTTAGGACGACCATTCATGAGGGAAGCACAAATGGTTCATGATTGGTCTAAAAATCATGTCTATTTGCAATTCCAAGACTCTGTCCTTAGAGTGGATTTGGTGACTGGTAAGGTACACCCCTTAGGGAGTAAAACCATTATTGATCATCGCTCTGACACCACAGTTCACTCGGCCCCACTACAATATTGTTACACTTGTAAGAAGGATACAGACATTGGCAAAAATTCTCCTTATATGGATATCCTACCTGGGATGACTGAGTCGGACAATGTGGATTGGGTCCACCTAGCATCAACCATAGACACTTGGGGAAATAGGGGGACGACCTGGGTAAAACCTGAGGGGGATGAAATGCCTGTACCCTTAAATATGCTACAAGCAATGCATATCGCTTCCGACAAGACTCATCCTAATGTAACGAAGAAAACATACAAGTGGGTCCCTAAAGCTTCTTTAGTGACCATAACTAGTGCTAAAAAACAGAAGCCTTGTAAGAAACGTACCACTCGCTCCAAGAAAAGTAAGCAAATGTTGCGATGGATCCCTAAACGACTATTGGAAGCCCAAGGCTACTATTAAGGAAATGATCAAATCTGGGTGCCAAAACGTACATTGTGCTCTTACCTATCACCTGACCCAAGTGAGCCCAATCCCGTAGCTCCAAAACGAATCAATGATCGTGGAAAGGGAAAGATCACAGAATGCTACACACCTAGTCCAGAGCTAGTTTGGGTACCAAAGAAAGAACGATTTGTTCCACCTAGCTCAGGAAGGGGGGAGTCCCATGAAGCTTCTAGCTCCTCCTGTAATACATCCATAGAGGTAAAAGCTTCTACACAGCCTCCATCTATAGTAGTGGACCTCCATGAAGCTACAAAAGAATCCACACCTCCCAGTGTTCAAGAATCACCTGATGAACCACTTCAAGTTCGATCGTGGGAGAGTACCTTACCACCCTTGCAACTTGACGAGGCACCTAGGGTAATAGAAAACTACTGGCAAAAATCCTCACCTATTACCAACTGGAACAATTGGTTTCAAAGGGTGACAAGCTCATTTCAAATGGTATGATCTACCCAAGGAAGGGGGGAGTGTTTGCTGACTGTCATCATTCACTTGCTTCCCTCTCAACCTTTCTCCCTGACCTCTCAATCACCAATCTTAGGGAATGTACATATAAAGCTTTATACTCACAAAAAACAAAAAAAAAGAGCAAGAGCAATTAGCAAACGAGTATGCACATTAAAAGTCAAAACATTGACTCAGACCTACACATGTCACATCTGGCACAGTGAAACAGAAACCTATGTCATGAAACACCTTTGATCCTCATCACTTGAGTAATGGAGGGTAGGTAAGATTAGTACGATAGGAGTGTTTCTGTTTTAGAGTTGAGTGATTAGCAAAGTTCTCTTTTCTCACTAATGTGCCTCCTGGAGGTATTCCTTTTGTTTCCTAGTGTGTACAGGAGCGTGTTGCTATTGATAGGATTTGGACCTTCATGGAACCTTTCTCTCATTCACACTTCAAATCAAGCGCAACCATCAACACAAACAGGTGTTTTATGTCCATTAGCATTGCCCTTATCTTTTTGCATCCATGTTTGTCTGCTTTGATTGTGATTGGTAGCCTAATATTCACCGCATTTGCTTACTATCAAACATTTAATTCAATGTAATGTTTTGTCATAATCAGTTGTCTAGGTTTAAAAATCAAGCAGTCCGACTAAGCTAGTTTGACCAAGCTAGGTATTAGAAATCTTCTCTCAATACCATGGTCTTAACCCTATGGACCTTTAGCTTAAGCATTGTAAAGGGAGTTTACTAATGTGATGAGCCTGGGGACGGTAACAGTGTTATATGACCCCCCAAAGTTACAAAATTAAAATGCTGAAAATGAACAAACAAAAAATCAAAGTGCCACAAATGAAAAATCTTACGCTGGAAGAGAAATCCCTGCTTAAATTGGTACTTCACTCACATGTATCGCCTATGGTACTAGAGCCCTAGAGGTTCCCAGTGTGGGCACTTTTCCTTGAAAAGCAAAAACCCAAAGGCATACAAAATAAGCACACACATCATAATTGAATCGATGTGAAAAGCCTTTGGGGGGTCAAAGAAAAAGTAATCAGTCAGGCGATGATTTCATGAGAAATTCCTTTTATGGTAGCTTAACTACAAGGTCTTCTAGATATAGCCTCTAGTCAGCCCTCGAACATAAATACTTGGCTCTCGCGATTAAACAACTTAATTGACCACAGAAAATTAAGAAGCTTACCCATGGTATTAATATTCGATCTCTAGTGCCTTTCGACCGTCAAATTAGCGACCCCAGACTTGTTTAATTTTCTACCTTTACATCTGTTTATGCATTTGATTACATTGTAATTTAATGTTCATTGCTGACAAATTGTTTGAAATTCTTTTACCAATCAATTTGTCTACCTAAAACTGCATATGCTTTTTAAGAGAATGCAATTACTGTGGCAATGTTGTTTGATTTTGCAGTGACTGAAGAAGGCTACGCACATCCATGTCGACTGCTCTCCTATCTCGACGAACGAGCTTCAACTCAATAGCTTCCAAGGACGGAATCTACATCAGGAAGGGGGGCATGTTAACCCTCACGGCACACGGACACCCTATGATCTATAAACGTTGTATTATTTATTTAAGTAGAGTCAGGCACCGGGCTTGTCGGACCAATAGGAAAAGGGTAAGAGTGATCGCCGATGAGAGGCGCACTCTAACTGGGACATTCAAGGGATTAGTTGGCTAAGCATGGGCGCCCAAGTGTGAATGGGGTGAGCTCATATAAAAGCCAACTAAACCTAATTTTTACGCATTCTCTCATTTGTGCAACAGAAGAGTGCTCTTGCTCCATCTCCATCTTCTTCTTCTTCACCTCCTTGTGTGTGTGTGTGTGTGTGAGAGAGAGAGAGAGAGAGAGAGGGAGAGTGTGTGTGCGATCGAGCATTACGAAGGCACGACGGCGGCGAAGCGGTTGAGCGCGGCACGACTGCAGCTTCTTCTTCATCGCGGCGAGGAATCCACCACGAAGGCGAGCGTAGAGCGGTGAGTGACACACCCTTTGCTCTCTTGAGCTTGCTAGTTTAGGCTTGTTGTGTGCTTGGAGCCATTTGTGGCTCGCACACGGTGTATTGGCAAGTCCCTTGCTTCGACAGTGCGGCAAGGAGCGCACAAGCAGGGTTTGCAGGTTCGCTTCAATCCAAATGGCTGTTATGTAGAAGATTTCCAGAATGGCTGTAAGCTGATCACAGAGGGCAAATGTGTGGGCAGAATGTTTACGCTGAATGTAGACATGCCTGAGGTAAAAGCTGCATTATTTGCACAGGGCACAGGTGTTGTGGCTGATGTTGACATTTGGCACAAACGCATTGGCCATGTCAATGAGTAGAGATTGCACAACATGCAATCAAAACAGATTGTAAAAGGTTTGCCCAAATTCAAGGTGGATGGTATGCATAAAGTGTGTGCAGCATGCCAGTTTGGAAAACAGTCAAAGGGCTCATTTCCACATGAGCGCAATGTATGTAAAAAGCCACTTGAGGTGGTGCACACAGATGTTTGGGGTCCAACCGATACTGCAAGTATACATGGTTGCAGGTATTATGTCTCTTTCATTGATGACCATACAAGGAAAGTATAGGTCTACTTCATGCATAACAAAAGTGAAGTGTTTGGTCACTTTCAAGACTTCAAAGTCATGATTGAGAAGGAGACAGATATGCAAATCAAGACATTGAGGTCAGATGGAGGGGGAGAGTATTTCTCCAATGATTTTTCAGATTTTCTGCGAATGCATGGTATACGCAGGCAGTTTACATGCAGATATACTCCACAACAGAATGGGGTCGCAGAAAGGAAAAACAGGCACATTGCAGAGGTTGCACGTGCATTGATGAATGAGAAGAACATGCCTCATCATTTCTGGGCTGAAGCCGTAAATACAGCTGTGTACATTATGAACAGGACACCTACAGCTGCGGTGCATGATGTAACACCTGAGGAAAAGTTTACAGGTACAAAGCCCGATTTGGCACACTTGAAAGTGTTTGGCTGCATAGCTTACGTGCATGTACCAGATGAGTTGTGTAGGAAATTGGATCCTAAAGCAGAGAAATGTATTCTTGTGGGATATTCCCTTGAACAAAAGGGGTACAGGTGCTACAATCCTACTACACGAGAATTACGAGTGAGCAGAGATGTAGTCTTTGATGAGATGAGCAGTTGGTACAGTAATGCACATGGCACTATTGGGGCTGATGTAAAAGATGATGTGGTTGTACAAAATGTGAGGCCACAGTCACAGGTTTTGAGTGGACCACAAGAGTCCTCTTCTCGTGGCTCTGTTGAGAAACCATGGAATGGTAGACTACGTACGCAGGTTACTCCACCAACAGGTACAGGGAATGTATCACGAAAAGGAGAGGAAAAGGTTGATGAACCTCCCTTTATGGCTGATGCATCATCAGGTTTTTCACATGTAGACATGGATTCAGATTGTTCTGAACAAAGTCTTGATGAGGAATTTGGAATTCTGGCGGTCAGGACACCTGGTGTAAGGAAAGTACAAGAAGATGCTAGAGGGCAAAGGAGTGACCCAGGACCGCGCAGATCTACTAGAGTCAGAAATCCAGTTCAAAAATTGACTTATGATGGGTATCTAGCGCATCACCAAGCCTACATGGCTAAGGTGATACAGGATGTGGAGCCCACATGTTTTGAGGATGCAGTTGGAAATGTGCATTGGGATGATGCAATGAATGAAGAGATGGCTGCATTGGAAGCAAACGACACATGGGAGTTGGTGCCATTGCCAAGTGGCAAGAAAGCTATTGGCTGTAAATGGGTGTATAAAACCAAGCATAAGGCTGATGGTAACATTGAGCTTCACAAGGCAAGGCTGGTCGCAAAGGGTTATGCACAGACGTATGGCATAGACTATGAGGATACCTTTGCTCCAGTGGCAAAGATGACGACTGTGAGAGCTGTCATAGCAGTGGCTGCATCTAGAGGATGGATTATGCATCAAATGGATATAAAGAATGCCTTCTTGAATGGTGAGTTGCAAGAGGAAGTGTATATGGATCAGCCACCTGGTTATGTCGATCGAGGTTACCCAGATTATGTATGCAGACTTCTCAAAGCTTTGTATGGTTTGAAGCAGGGCTCTAGAGCATGGTATGACAGGATTGCCAAGTATCTTGTCAGTATTGGTTTTAGGAGAGCTCATGCTGATCATTCACTCTATGTACGTGAGAGTGATGTGGGGATTGTGGTCATTACCATATATGTAGATGACCTTATTATTGTTGGTGACAATGCTATGGAGATTGACCATGTGAAGGGTCTTCTCAAACAGGAGTTTGAAATGAAAGATTTAGGCGAGTTGCGCTACTTTCTTGGCATTGAGGTGATCAGGACTCCAGAGGGTGTATGGATATCACAGAGACAGTATGCTTTGGACATGTTGTCAAAATATGGTATGGCTGATTGTAAGCCAATTTCTATTCCCTTGGATGTGAATGCAAAGTTGAGTGCAAAGAAGGGTGATGTCGTTGAGGATGTCAACATGTACAAGAAGATTGTGGGTAGTCTAATCTACTTGACTATCACGAGGCCAGACTTGAGCTACACAGTAGGCTTGGAGAGTCAGTTCATGCAGCTTCTGAGGAAGCCACATTTGGATGGAGTACGACGCACACTTAGGTATGTGTAAGGTACTCTTGACTACGCATTGTTCTATGCAGCAGATGCACCATTAACATTGTATGGGTATACAGATGCACATTGGGAAGGTAGCATTGTTGATAGGAGATCTACGAGTGGCTTCATGTTCTCTTTTGGGAGTGCTGCTGTTACTTGGAGCAGCAAAAAGCAGCCTACGGTTGCTTTATCGAGCACAGAGGCCGAGTACAGAGGTGCAGCAGTTGCGGCGTGTGAGATAGCTTGGCTACGCACATTACTTGAGGACTTGGGAGTGCAGGTGGACCAGTAGATTTTCATCCATTGTGACAACCTCAGCAGCATGCAGTTGGCTAGGAACCTAGTGTTCCATGCCAGGACCAAACACATAGAGGTTCATTACCACTATGTTCGAGAGCGAGTGTTGGCGGGCGACATCGACTTGGTCTACGTCAGCACAGAGGAGCAGATAGCGGATATCTTTACCAAGGCCCTCGGAGCTGAGAAGCTTCGACGTTTCCGGACTATGCTTGGACTTTGCGACATGCAGAGCTCGAGGGGGAGTGTTGAGATGTCGAGCTCTACACCTTGAGCTGGCATCCACTACGGGTCTTGGCTGCTTACGGCATTTACTCACTTGCGCGTTAGGTGACCGACACGGAGGATCTCTACCAGTGATTCTACAGCTGGACTACACATATAGTGCCAGTCTAGTACGCTTCTAGCGAGTTCACACTTAGTGACCGCATGTACATATGTGCTACTTTTTAGCTTTAGCACTTAGTCATTTTGTACTCTCTTTTCTGTGAAGAAGAAGAAGAAGAAGCTTTCCATCTCTGTGTGCTTTGTGCTTGTCTTGTGTAGCTCTCTTGCATCCTCATTCTTTACAGTAGCAAGTAACGACGAAATCGTCGACAAGCAAATATTACACTGGCCATCACTAGCTCTACTTCCAAGAATTTTCTCTCTGCTACCAACTTCACTCGGCTTGCACCATACACTGGCCTCATATAATGGCTGCCCTTCCCCTTTTGCAATATCATGGCTCCAATGGCATCATCCCCTACTGATGGATTTACATAAAAAACTTTCTCCCAATCAGGAGCCTGCATGGTTGACAACCCCCCTAACACCTCTTTCACCTCTTGAAACACTTCTTCACACTTGTCATCCCATTGCAATGGATCATGCTTTGCCACTTGTTGTAATGGATAAAGGAGCTGTGAAGACAATGGAATAAACCACGCCATGTACTTCACTTTGTGTATAAAAATTTCCAATTGCTTCATAGTCGTAGGTGATGGAAGAAGAATAATAGACTTAACCTTGTCTGGATCAGCCTCAATGCCATTTTCTGACACCATATGGCCCAATAACTTCACCCTTGACTGTGCTAGATGACATTTCTTTGGATTTAGTTGTCCTCCACATTCATCATATCGAGCCAATACCATCTGCAACTTCTCATGGTGTTCATCCCTACTACTGTAGACACAGAAGTCGTCCATAAAAGCTTTAACACAATTACCAATGAATGGTTCCAGTACGCAATTTGCTCTCTCTTGATAGAAGGATGGTCCATTTGACAACCCAAATGGAAATACCATGTAGCAATAGCAGCCCCATGGCGTAATAAAAGTTGTCTTTGTGCGATCTTTAAGAGCAATCTTCAATTAAAAATAGCCTGAAAAACCATCACACACACTATACCTCTCATAACCTACCCCCACTGAATCCAAGATATGATCAATAAATGGAAGAGGATATGGGTTCTTCTTAGTGGCTACGTTTAAGGGTTTAAAATCTACACAAATCCTCAACTTCCCATCCTTCTTTGGACTGACTACTACTGGACTCACACATTCTGTGGTCTCCACTGGGACTATGAACCCTGCCTTCAATAGCTTGTCCACCTCTTCCCGCAAGGCTTTCATTTGCTTTTGACCCATCCTTCTTAGCCTTTGCCACACTGGCTTAGCACCTTCTTTCAGCTCTATATGAATCTCTTCGCCCTTGAACCCTCTAATCTCTTCATATGAAGTAATGAACAAATCAGGAAAACTAGCCAGTATGTGCAAATATATCTCCTTCTCCATAGCTGAAAGGTCTCCACCGATCATTTGTGTCATCAATTCCTGCTTCTTTGACAATTCAACCTTGGTTTGCATCATCCCTTCAATCACTTCATAAGGCCCTTCACTTTCATCTTCAACCTCATTTGCAAATGCAACTAAACCAGACTCCTGGATTCCTTTGTCCATCAAAAGAAATGCAACATCAGCATCCTCATCACTGCTGGTAGTACTATCACTGTCCTCGTCAGACACTGTGGAATAGTCTTCATCACTAGACTCATCCTCATCTTCATAAAGCTCTTCCAATCGTTTCCTTGTGTCCATATTATAGCTCTTCTTGGCACCTGTCTTTCCATAGAGGCTAATCGTACCACGTCTCCAATCTTGAACAACTCCCACTGCATGTAACCATGGTCTGCCCAATATAATAGAATATGCTCCCAACCCTGCTGGCATCACATGAAAATCAACCACTGCCTTTGCATCATATGCCTCCACTTCTAAGCTCTTTACAACACCCAAACGTTTTACTTTTTGATGGTTTTACAATCTGATCCGAAAACCTGACACTCCAGTTACTGTAAGACCCATCTTCTCAACGCATTAGTGCGTTATGACACATATTTGGGCTCCACCATCCACATAACCTTGTCCCATATTTTTTCTTTTGTGCCACACATCTACTATTGGGCAAATTTCTGGTAGCTCATCCATCGCCAACACCTTCACTGAACCTCTCTTTGGCTCTTTCTCCATTGGGTTAACCATCCTCTTCCATTGTCGCTTTAGCTAAGGCACCATCTCTATAAGCTGCCCAAAAGTAACATCGGCTTTCCTGCTCATCAGATCCTCCTTCAAGTCATAGCTTAATTGCCCATCCCCTAGTGGAAAATCTGAAACATGAAACTTGCGACGAGCCCTCCTTTTCCTCTTGGCCTTGACATCCTTGCCTTCATGGCTCTTTCCCTTCTTCTTACTGGACCTGGGGCACTTCTTCCTTCCTTGTCCTCTGTGGTCCTCTTCCCAATAGGCATCACTAATGTATCCTCTAGCTTTGATGCCTTCTCCAAGGTAACCACACTTATCAGTTTTGTCTTTCCCTTTTCCTCTTGGGTTAATCCACTGGTTCCTTCCTCTCCCTTAATTTCAATTCCATAATCATTTGACCTAGTTAGAACCTGTCTTGGCAATGGATGCATGTCTCCCCCCATCCTTGGTGTCTTATCACATTATGGGCTGATGTGGCCCAACTCTCCACAATTATAACATGTGGGCGTCTGCCTCCAAAACCTACCATTACTTTGTCCAACACCATTCCTAGGTCTTTCTTCACCTCCTCGCCGATTTGCAAACCTTCCTCGACCTCGATTATTTCCCACTTTACCTAGCATGTTTAGGCTGAGATTCTTCATTAAATCTACCACTTGCCTCATGTCTTGCCTTAGCCCATCATCTTGCACTACTGTAGTGACCACTACTGGCATAACCTGAGGAGTAATAGGAATCACTAGTTCATGATGAACCCCTGGCATACGACCTTGTAAAGAGTCCATAGGCTGAAATTCAGACCTATGGGCAAAGACTCCACCCCTAACTGGCTCATTTTCCTCAGCTTCCACTCTTTGTTCCTTGCCAACTCTAATGCATCTTCATATGTCCTAGGCTTCTTTAGCTTCACTCTCCAACGTATATTCTCCCAAAGACCAGCCAAGAACCTGTCCTTCTTCATCATGTCAGGCGGGGGTACTTGTGGTGCTAAGGCTTTGGACATCCACTCCCATGCCAATGAAAACTTACGTATGTACGCCTCTACTGGCTCACCTTCCTTTTGCACCAAACCTTGTACTCTTGCCACACTTTGTCACGATATTTTGTCTTCACAAACTCCACTTCCAATCCATGCCTTAGATTGTCCCAACTCAATCTTACAGGTGGATCAACCACACACAACTCCTCTTCAAATTCTTTAGACCAAACTCGTGCATCATTCTTCAAAAAAATTTGGAGAAGACATAACATCTGCGCCGGGTCATGAATCTGGTTGCTAATGCAAGCAACCTCCATCTTTTCCAAAAAGTCTTCCACATCTTTATCACTTCTTCCATGAAACTCTGGATAAGAGAAAGCCATAGCTACCCAAGTTACGATGCTTTGAGAACCCCTTCGAACACACGTGCAAGAACCCAAAACTTTTGACTGACTCAATTCCCAGAAACTTCAATGGAGCTCAACTTTAGATAAGGACAAACACATGCACATCAAATGAGTTTTCATAGTTAATCATCGGAATTACAACAGGCAAAGGACGTTCCAGGATCTCTCTTAATCTTCTTGGCCCGAACATAAAGACTATGCACAGCTGGAAAAAAATCTTCCTGGACACATGAACATTTATCTGGATTCTTTGAGTTAAATGAAAAGGAGTGAATTGAGGGCCATTTTGATCATCCATTAAAGTCAACCATGCAGCTCTTAAGAAAGCACACCTTTCTTATCCTCTGGTTTTGCCAAAATTTCAGCAGCATAACAGTATAAATGGCTTAAAAGACCAAAAAACCAGCCATCATAACTTGGAAAAATTTTGGCAGAGTTTCCCCAAAAGTAGAGCAGTAAGAACCCAAAATATAGACTGTATATGTATGTATAAACTGCCAACAATAGAACCCGAGCATCAATTAGGAATCACTAGTACATAGCCTATGGCGAGGTCACGAAAAGGGTGCCAGCTAACTGTATCACTGAAAGGATCTCCACATTTGAGAATCCCCCAGCTCAATAAAACCTCACGCTATTGACCCTCACATGAAGGGTTATGCAAATCTCGTATAGTCAAGTTTCAGAAATGACTATCTTTCAGACCAAGTCTAAGAAATGGCTGGGACTGCCAAATAAAACCAAATATGGATCCACAAAGGCGTACAATGGCAGTTTCCACAAGTAACGTACAATCCAGTAGACAATGTGCACAAACAGACGCCAAATGATGCATACCCACAACAACTGCAAGTGACACCACTACTAGTATATCACTGTACTCCAGCTACCTATACCTGTGTGAATCACCTGTACCTGTCCCTGTAACATGTAACCTGTTACCTGTAATCCCGAATCGCAAAGCTCGAAGCTCGAAGCAAAAGGTACTCGAAGAAGATCCTCAATGGGAGCACCAAAAGAATGTGAGCTGGATGGAAACACATAGAACGCCTCTATAATGACCCGACACACACTCTTGGGATGATATACACACACACTATGGGGCATCACTCGGCTTACACAACCCACTTGGCCGAGAAAGGGAACACACCTATGGAGCGAGAGGAGAGAGACTATCTGTTTACCCACTCCACACAGAGAGAGACACACACACACCCCCAAAAACTCAGCTCAAAAGAGGAGAATTTTTTATGTTTAGACACAATTGAGCTTGGGCCAACACCCATGCGGCAAAATGGACAGCGCCATCGCGTTTGGAATGGCCCAAAACCCCAGTCTCTACAATGTCAAAGTGCTTAAATCCGACCTCGGATGAGCAGTTTACGGCCAAAACAAGCTCCAAAAAGAGCAAAAACACAGTTGCGGCTGTTCCTCCTCTTCTCTCCACGTTTTTTCTGGTCTTCTCTCAGGTTTTTCAGTTCCCACACTTAGCTTTATTAGTTGGGGACCCTTGTCCTTTTAGTTGAACTCAAACGGACCCCGAACATGCCAAAAACTGACATCGCAGTGCATAGTTGTCACCTTTTTGCATCATCCGTACACCTGGCACTCAACTTTTTCCAATAATGCATCCCGCCACCACGTGAAGTGGCCCTAAAAGATGGTCCTCATGATGACCTTTTACATAATTCATCACAAGAAAAAACCCACGTTGTGTCCGTACTTATCCACGTGCAAGTCTTGACCCCATTCGACCTCCTGACGCCACTAGATGCCATCTGACGCACCTGCTTACCTCATGTCGTCGGCCCGCGGAAAGCTTCCTCAAGAAGTTTTACGTGCTACCAAATCCTCATTTTTATAGAAAAAACACACTGGTATTGATAATAGTGAATATCGATGCACTATGTACATGTTGTCCTACCTGTACACATGTGGGCCCCACGTAACCACCTGGCTCTGGAAAATGGGCAATCCTTTATTTGATGCACCATGCATGTGTATGTACATATGCACAATCCATTGCTCCAAAAAACTCCTGACATCGTGTTATCACCTCATCATCAAATGTTGGTTTTGCTCATGCTCATCGCTTGCTACCTAGCTATCCCATCTTTGCCTATAACTTGTCATTGTATAGGCTAGAGCACCTGTAAACGCTAAACCATAGCTTTTCCTACAAGCGAATGTTGGAAGCGACAACCCAAAACCCCGCTATCCTTTTACACACACATGACAAGATGTGCCTTGGTAATTTGCAGGCTCTCTTCAACACATTGTGATCAAGCGGCCCCATAGCCTTATTTTTGACTTGCCTGCAACACTTCTCATGGCACGGCCTACTTTGAGCTCTACATGCACATGCATGAAGCTTTTTCTAAATTTGTATTTTGCATCCTTATATTCGGGTTCAGACACTTCCAAAAGAGAGAGTCTCTTCATTGTTAAGACCACCCAAGGCACTTACACAAGCATCGAATCTTTTGCACGCACAAAATGATTTCCGCTCACAATTGTGAACTCCTCTCTAGAGACAACACAATGATCTTAGGATCACAAGAATAAGACATTGCCACTTAAGTGGTAAGACCTTTCTCATGATGAACATACATAAGGAGTACACTACACTCCAACACATAATCAATGATTATTGCATAAAGAGTAATGTGAAGGAGCAATGCATGAAGAATGAACCATGAGCCCTATGGACAAGAAACTACCCTCTAACATTGCATGAATGAATCCAAGTGTGATCCAAGAATGACGAATCTTTGTAGAACCATGTCTTGATGTATCCAAACGTGAACTCATGTAATTCATCAAAAGGATGCTCTTGTGATCCATGAGCTAATGAAATCATTGAGAACTAGCCATGATGTATCAAGCATATCTAACATGAATCTAGGTTTGAGGGGGTGTTTGTTAGGGTAAATCTAGATTCACCTAGAGGAACCTACTCTATCTATTTGGTCCTATGATATCTTAGACATATATACCACCACATGACCATGACCTCTCACCCATGTGAAGAGCCAAGCCACCTAGTCAACCCACATTGAATGCCAATGAATGCTAGTCAAATGACACACATCGTTGCCTACATCAGCATTCCCATCTCCAAGTGCTATATAAGGAAACTCAATGTACTCAATTGATCATCAAGCAATCTAGCATATTTACACTTTACATAAGTTTGTGTCTAAGTGTTGTCTCATCTAATAGGATTAGGTTATGCCAACCATGAACATCACTAATCTTAATCCACCATGACCTAACCCTAATCCCCACAAAATCCCTCTCTCCCACTGTTCATGTCTACTTTCTAGTGTATGTAGTGTTCACTTGCTAGTGGAACCTACATCTGCTTCTAGAGTGGTAGAGGACAAGCGAACAAGGACATCAAAGTCTATGCCGAACAATAGATCTTGGTGGGAAATCAATGCCTTGATATACATGACACACAATTCTCTTTTTTCTGCCTGACAATGAAATTGGCAGTTTGCCATTGCCTAGATTTCTCGGGGTGAGCATGTTCACAACAGTGCAGTAGTCAACTGAGCTTAGCCTTGTGGAAGTTTACCTTTTTGGAAGTTCAGCAAGACCATGCATATCAATGCACTTGCAACATCAATAAGACTCGGTAATTTTCCAAGAACTTTAAACAGAGCCTTTTGCAAGTACTATGTAAACCGGGATGTAACCCATGTTGGAATAAGGGTTGCAGAGAAACGCACACAGCTTGGAGAAGACAAAGGAAGCTCAAGGCACACAATAGAGAGTGTGTTACATAGTGAGAAATGGAAAGATAGATAGCCCTAGAGTGATGGGCGTATATACAATTCTTGGGGGAAAAAACCTCCTAAAGAGGGAAAAAATGCCCCGGAGGTCTTAGTGTGTTCACACACATCACTACCACATGTATATGGTAACAAATCCCCCCTGGAGTGATGCAGTGAATGAGAGCTAGCACATGAGTAAAGGGAAGTGCCATGCCCTGAGGACATGATTAGTTCACAAAGGGGAGTAATCCCAAAGCTTTGTGGAAAGCTTCAAGCTTCTCACGAGACAATGCCTGTGTGAAAATATCTCCAAGGTTGTCATGTGTTGGCACATAAGCCAAGCTGATCTCTCCTGCTGAGAGCCTCTCCCTGACATAGTGGTAATCCACCTCAATGTGCTTTGCCAATGCGCTCTGACTGTCAGTGTAGATAGTGTTGGCAGTGTCCTGTCCAACACCCAAATCATCCATAACGCATCTGAGCCATACACACTCAATCGTAGCTGTGAAGACTGCCCTGTACTCAGCCTCACAACTCGAAGTGTCCACAGTAGGTTACTTCTTGCTCAACCATAATATACATGAACTACCAATCATGACAAAAACCCAATTTGAGTCCGAAAAATCATGTAAGTCTGGCGGCAATGATCCCCCCTTGGGATAAAACAAGCGAAGATGTAAAGTGCCACTAAGGTAGTGGAAAATCCTCTTGACAACCTTCCAATGATTAGACCCTGGGCTATGAATAAATCTGCTGACCTATGAGACTGCAAACTGAATATCTGGCCTCGTGTTGCATACATAAATGAGGCAGCCAATAGCAGTTTGGTAAAGAGTGACATCAGCAGGATCGCCAACATGATGTAGACTCAACTTCAAACCTGTTTCCATGGGAGTGGCAATAGGTTTGCAATCCTCAAGTCCAAACTTACATAGCAATGTCTCTATGTAACTTTTCTGACACAAGGCAATACCACCATCACACTGCTTAAACTGTATACCCAAGTAATGATGCAACAGCCCCAAATCTTTCATCTTGAAAGTAGCATTCAAATCAGCTTTAAATTCAGCAATATGTCTCTCATTTGGTCCAGTCAATCAGCAAATCATCGACATAAAGAACCACAATGAGAAGTACATCACCCTCACGCTTTACATACAATGTGCTTTCTGTTGGACTGTTATGAAAGCCTCATTTAACCAAATGAGTGTCAGCTTTCTCATACCAAGCACGAGGAGATTGCTTCAACCCATACAAATCCTTATTACATCTGCACACTTTGTCCTCTTGTCCTTTTATGACAAAACTGCGAGGCTTCGTTACATAAACTTCCTCAAATATGTCACCATTCAAGAAAGCAGTAACAATGTCTCATTGATGTACATCCCAACCAAAATGAGCTGCCAATGCACATAGAAAACGCACAGTAGTCATACGACAAGTGGGAGAAAAAGTCTCTTCATAATCTATGCCTTTTTGTTGTGCATAAACCCTTTGCAACAAGTCGAGCCTTATGGCGATCAATCTCACCATCTGGCTTGCATTTCAACTTGTAAACCCACTTCGTACCAATGGCCTTTTCGCCAGGAGGCAAATCACATAAAGTCCATGTATCATTTTCTGTAAGTGCATCGTATTCTGATTGCATGGCAACCATCCAATTTTCTAAATTTTGTGCTTCATCAAAAGACAGAGGCTCCTCAACATCATGTAAGCTAGACACATCCAAAGCATAACAATCTGATGCATAAGATGCATGGTGAGAGCCTGAACGAGTACAACTAGACAAAGGTGCATCCAATTTACTGTCATGCAAAGTGTGCTCCAACCATTTTGGCATACCTCTAGCCTGCTCATTTTCAGTCCTTTCCTCATCAAGTACATCATGTACATCTGCATCAGTAATAGGCTGATCTATAACATTTTCAGAAACCCCCATAGGCTATACATTTGCCTCATTGGAACTTACATTCGTATTTCCACCACTGAAAAGAGGCAACAAAGTGTCATAAATGTCATGTGAGCTTACATTACTGTCTCTAGTACATGACAGCAAGGGCTGAACAAAATCTTCTACAAACACTACATCTCGTGAAGCCAAAATTCTCTTTGTTTGCGGATGATAAAACCTATAACCTTTTCTTTCAGCACTATAACCAACAAAAATACATTTGACAACCTTATCATCCAGTTTTCTACGTTGTGTTTGTGGCACCAAAGCATATGCCAAACAGCCAAAAACACGCATGTGCTCAATAGAAGGCTTTGTATCATGCCATGCTTCATATGGAGTAATAGACTGCAAAGCTTTTGTACGACACCTATTAAGTACATAAGTGGCACACATGATGGCCTCAAGCCAAAAAGAATGCGGCAAAGCTTGACTTTTAACCATACATCGTGCCATTTCCGTCAGTGACCTGTTTTTCCTCTCAGCAACACCATTTTGTTGAGGTGTATAAGGCATTGTACATTGGTGTTTTATTCCACGACGAGCCAGAAATGCATTAAATTCATGAGACATATTCCCACCCTCGATCGGAACGGAGGGTGCCCATAGTACATTTCGAGACATTTTTAGCCATAGCCAAAAATTGTTTGAAGCACATAAAAAATTCGGACTTCACTTTAAGCGGAAATACCCATGCATGCCTAGAGTAATCATCAATGAAAATCACGAAGTAAAGGTAATTGCCCAAGGACGGAGTTTGCATGGGCCCACAAACATCACTATGCACAAGCTACAACTTGCATGTGGCCCGAACTGAACCATCCTTTGGAAACTTAGAACGCTGCATCTTACCCAAAATACAGCCTTCACAAACATGTTTGATAGGTGCTTCAAGAGGCGGCAAAGAAGCAACCATATCAGATTTCTGCAAACGCAGCAAACTGGCAAAATTCAGATGACCAAAACGTGCATGCCAAAGTTTTGCATTTGAAATAGCCCTTGAATCTGCAACAGCATTTGCAAAATTTTGTCCACACTTGTCATACAAAGTGAGCTTATACAGCCCACGGCACAAAAGGCCAGATGCAACAATTTCATAACCAAAACTGAGATCATGAACTGTACATCTATCATCCACAAATTTGACTCGAGTCCAATTCTAGCAAGTGCGGATACGGACAAGAGATTCTTCTTGATCCCAGGTACATAAAGTGCATCAACAAGTGTGAAGGAATTGCCATTAGCAGCACAGTAAGCACAATCTTTCCAACTCCCTAAACCGGATAAGAGGCATTGTTTGCACAAGTGACAGAATTCCCATGAGGGACAGACTCGAGAGAGGTAAACAATTCACGATGTGAGGTAATGTGCTTTGTAGCACCACTGTCGAAATACCACACATGTGAATCTGCAGCAACTAACAAGCATGCATCATGAACATCAGGATTGTAAGTGCACTCTACGCTAAAAGCCCATTCTACATCAACATCAGCAACACAGTCTCCTTTCACAGAAGACTCAACAATGGCTGCATTTGTAGTGGAACCAAGCTCTTTCTTCTTAGCCTCTTTGGCCTTCAACTTAGGACACGACTTGATCAAGTGATCATTAGCTTTACAATAATGGCAATGCATCTTCTTTTTTCCCTTATCACCAGAATTTCCAGACGAAGTGCTTCCAGTAGAAGCATTGGGAACAGAAGTTTTGCACTCGCAGCAGAACCATAAGAAGTGGTTGCATTGTTGTTACCACTCTTTCTTTGAGAAGCAATAAAATCCTATTCAACTACACACTGTCTAGTCTTGTTTTTTCTGGAAAGTGACTCTTGCAACAGCAATGTGCATAATGCATCAAACTTGACAACTTTTGGATTTCCTTGGGTCATAAGTCTCTAAGTACTAGCAAAAGTCTGGTAAGAATCTGGTAAGGCATCAAGAACAGTCTGCAGAAGGGAATTGTCTGAAATGACTTCACCTGTAGAAATAAGTTGCTCATTTATATCCTTGACACTAGCAAGGAAACTGTCCATATCGTCTTCCTCATGTATAACCTTCGACTCCAGCTCTTTACGCAGCAAAGCAATTTTAGCCTCATTACGACTTGCATAAAGACCTACTAGAATATCCCAAGCCTGTTTTGCAGATTTTGCTGAACGGATGTGAGGAACAATGGTGCGCTTCACAGACAACGTAATCAATTCATGAGCCTGCGCATCCTTTACATCCCAACGAGCTTGTTCTGTCGTAGGCAAAACAACTCTAATAGCAACAATCCTTGCAGCAAGACCTACAACATCCTCAACATCTCCTATATCCTCACTACCAGGATGTACATCAATGCCCTGCACAATATTTTAGACGCCCTCTGACACAAGAACGTGTTGCATCATATAAGCCCACATAGGATAATTGTCCCCATCCAACCTGTCCTCAGCAGAAAACATCTTGAACACATCTGTGTTGTTGTTGTCAGCCATGGTAAATGCTGCACCTAATGTGAAAACTGCTCGAAAATAGGAGAAACGGAGTGGGAACCGTAGAAACCGTAGAAGACTGTAAGGCACTTGTTATGCAAAAAACGGCACTAACAGAAACTCTGCATAAAATGACGAAATAGCATGTGCATCACTGCCTATAGTGGAAACGAAGGCCGAAATGAGCCCGAATCAGAAATCTGTGCAGATTGAGCTCTACGAGCTCACCCAAAATATTTGTCGACCTGCGAACGCTTGCCAAAGCTCACTAAAATCGGAGAAAGTGAGCAGGCGTGTGCTGGAGCAGGTGGCGACTAAGCCCGGAAGGACGCAACCTGCTCCATACCAATTCTTGGAATTAGGGTTGCAGAGAAACGCACACAGCTTGGAGAAGACGAAGGAAGCTCAAGGCACACAATAGAGAGTGTGTTACTTAGTGTGCAATGGAAAGATAGATAGCCCTAGAGTGATGGGCGTATATACAATGCTCGGGGGAGAAAACCTCCTAAAGAGGGAAAAAATGCCCCGGCGGTCCTAGTGTGTTCACACACATCACTACCACATGTATATAGTAACAATCCATACATTGCTCCACCAATGCTAGTGGTAGAGATTTCCTTCATGCTCAAAATAATGCTTACGTAGATTTGAATCAAAGGTACTCAACAGAGATTCCATTGGAACTCCAAAGTCTTCAACAAACTTAAAAGAGTGTGCCTTATGCCTCCCTCAATGCTTCCACAACTGAACCACCTTATAGAGTCTGTGTCCACAATGGTGTGCGTCTATAGCAGCAATATGCAATCCTTTGTTAACAACATGGTCAAGTTCCACTTCCACAAGCATGTTTCAATGTTGAGGGTCTATATCTTGGGCTCGAGATCTTGGATGTGCACATACGTTTCTATAAATGCTTAAAGAAAATACCTTGTCCACCCTACATATGATGCTATGAAAGACTACCCTTGTGCATCAGCTGCCTATATTCATAGGAGGGCTCCAAACCGTCGACAAGACAGAAGAGGGACAAGTGGTGATGGTAGACATAATAACCAAAGTGAGCCCGATAGTCGACAAGATGGCTGAAATCATAGAAGAGATGATGTTTGAATTAGACATAAATGACATGATGATGGAGATTGCGGTAGACATGATCGACATGATAGAAGGTATGAAAAATGAAGAGACCAAAGCAGTAAGGACCGATGCTGTAATTAAAGACCAGATCCTGGATTGTTGAATGCTGTGTAGAGATTTAACGAATGCTGCGACCGATCATCATGGTGACAAATTATTGAGAACAGGCATCATGTAATTAACTGTCCTGACTATGCTTCATGACTATGCTTCAACATCAATGAAATGGCGTTTTCCTGCTGCCGAACCACGTAAATGATCTCATGCATTGTCTTCGTATGCCTCTTGCTTTGTGCATTATATAGTCTGCACTACTTGATTGATGTTGATTCTACATCCTTTTGTGCTTATGCATGGGTTCTCTTTGTATTGAGTGCACTAGCTCATATATCAATAAGAAAAATCTTGACACTTTTTATGGTCAAATTCCCGTCATTTTGCATCTAGTGAACTTTGTGAGAGCAGCACATCCGGCATACATGAGAAAACAAAATCTTGACACTTTTTATGGTAAAAAACCCTTCATTTTACATCTAGTGAACTAGGCACACCATTAAGTTCTCACTTGTGCTACCGCTTCCATGCGAGCCATAGTCACAACCATCCAAGAATCAACCCATTCTAAGAAACAACGTGTAGTCAACATGTTCCAAAAGAAAACCTTCTACACAAGAAGGCCATCAAGCACTCCATCAAGGCTACAATCAACCAGCATCAAAACACAACTTTCTAAAAAGTATCACCAACAAGAACTTTACGTGCTTTTGTTAGAGCACCACGTCCGTCATACATGCGAAAGCAGAATCTGGGCACTTTTTCTTCACTTCACATCTAGTGCAAAAACCGCAGCAATGAACACATTCCAAACCTCTTGCGAGGCCTGTGAGTACACTCACCTTTGGGGATGATCTACTGTTGTTTTGGGGCTTTTTTGGAATGTAACTGTAATACCCAAAACAAGCACACAAGGGGATGCACTACCTTGTCTGTGCTACCGCCTATGTACACCTATGAGCTCACAAGCTCTCGCAAGTCCTAGTGGGATGGTCTAGAAAATCTGGAGACTTAGCCAACCACTCTCCGACCTCGCCCTTGAGCTAGGCATATCGCTGAGATATCACCTATGCCGCCATGTCCATGCAAGACATTGTTGCTTGTGCTTAATATATCTTGTAATTAACACGTTCTAAGCGACGATCTTTTGGACAAGAATCCCATCAAGAACTTCCTGTGCTCCGAGAGACAACATCTTGGAAAGCATGACCATCAAGAACTTTATGTGATTTTTTGAGAGCATCACATTTGGCATACCGATGAAAACACACTTTTTTTGGCTAATTACTCTTCACTTCGCATCGAATGGAAAAACCGCAGCAATCAACGTGTTCCAATGCTCTCGCAAAGAATGTGAATTCTCTCATCTTTGTCATGCATATTGTGATCCTTCCATGTGATCTGAGAACTCTACCATATATTGGGGCAGATTTTCTGCATTTTTCGGGCCAAAAATGGTGCTATTTTTGGGCTGATTTCCTCCTGTTTTGGGGCCAAGAATGGTTCTATTTAAGGACTGATCCACTGTGGTTTTGGGACCCCAAATTCTTCTGTTTTGGGGTTGATCTGGAGTGTGATTGTCAGATCTCGAATGCCTAAAACAAGCTTGTAAGGGGTTGCTACCTTGCGGATGCCACTGCTTGTTTGTACCTATGAGCTCACAGGCTCTTGTAAGCCCTCGTGGGCTGATCCGAAAAAGCTTCTGGTTGAGCCATCCCTTCGAGCTCGCCCGTGAACTAGGCACACCGTTAAGTTCTCATCTGTGCCGCCTCTTCTATGAGAGCCATCGTCACAACCATCCAGCAATCAACCCATTCTAAGAGATGAGCTTTTGGACCAAAGTTGGTCTAGGGACAACCCTAAGCTTCCTTGCCGCTTGTAGATGTCTACCCACTAACTCACAACATCTCGGCTCAGCCATCCGCCCTCCGAGCTTGCCATTGAGTCAGGCACATCACGGAGTTGTCACATGTGTTGCCGTCTCTAGGTGAGCCATTGGCAGAGACATGCTAGGCATATCCTGCAATCAACATGGCTAAAAAAAAACCTTCTACACAAGAAGCCCATCAAGCACTCCATCAAGGCTGCAATTAACAAGCATCCAGACACAACTTCCTAGAAAGTATGATCATCAAGAAATTTATGTGCTTTTGTGAGAGCACCACATCCGGCATACATGCGAAAGCAAAATCTTGACACTTTTTATGGTAAAAAACGCTTCATTTTGCATCTAGTGAACTTTGTGAGAGCACCACATCTGGCATACATGCGAACGAAAAATTTTGACACGTTTTATGGTAAAAAAACCCTTCATTTTTTTCATCTAGTGAACTAGGCACGCCGTTAAGTTTTTACCTGTGCCGCCGCTTCCATGCGAGCCATAGTCACAACCATCCAAGAATCAACCCATTCTAAGAGATCAACATGTTCCAAAAGAAAACCTTCTACACAAGAAGCCCATCAAGCACTCCATCAAGGCTACAATCAACCAGCATCGAAACACACCTTTCTAAAAAGTATCACCAACAAGAACTGCTTTTGTGAGAGAACCACATCCGGCATATACATGCGAAAGTAGAATCTGGACACTTTTTCTTCACTTCGCATCTAGTGGAAAAACCGCAACAATGAACACATTCCAAACCTCTTGCGAGTCCTGTGAGTACTCTCACCTTTGGGGTTGATCTGCTGTTGTTTTGGGGCTTTTTTGGAATGTAATTATAATACCCAAAGCAAGCACGCAAGGGGATGCACTACCTTGTCTGTGCTACCGCCTATGTACACCTATGAGCTCACAAGCTCTCCCAAGCCCTAGTGGGCTGGTCTGGAAAATCTCGAGACTTAGCGATCCACTCTCTGACCTTGCCCTTGAGATAGGCACATCACTGAGATATCACCTATGCCGCCACGTCCATGCAAGCCATTGTCTCTTGTGCTTAGCATATCTTGTAATTAACGCGTTCTAAGAGACGATCTTTTGGACAAGAATCCCATCAAGAACTTCCTGTGCTCCAAGAGACAACATCTTGGAAAGCATGACCATCAAGAACTTTACATGCTTTTTTGAGAGCATCACATTTGGCATACCTGTGAAAACACACTTTTTTTGGCTAATTACTCTTCACTTCGCATCTAATGAAAAAAACGTAGCAATCAACACGTTTCAATGCTCTCGTGAAGAATGTGAATTCTCTCATCTTTGTCGTGCATAATGTGATCCTTCCATATGATCTGAGAAATCTACCATATATTGGGACTGATTTGCTGCATTTTCCGAGCCAAAAACGATGCTATTCTTGGGCTGATTTCGTCCCGTTTTGGGACTAAGAATGGTTCTATTTAAGGACTAATCCGCTGTGGTTTTGGGGGGCAAAATGCTTGTCATAATAACTAATATCTAATTCTCCTAAATGATTTTCTCATGTTAAACTGATCATTTGATATGGGAAAGTGCCAGGGGAGAAAAGGCTAGAATATTGGTTAATCTGGCAGAGCAGCCACATTAGGGATCCAAAGGAGGGAAAATACGGATTCAAAGGGGGGGGCATCTTCAAGAGAGCAATGTGAAAAAATGGGCTTAAAAGACCCTAAGGTTCAGCCCATTAAGACTTCCAAAATGCTAAGGTTCCAAAATTCAAAGGTTGTGTCCAAAGGTCAAACACTAGGAAAATTGGGTGCTTTGTGTGTGCTCAAAAAGTCTTCATGCGTCCCTACATAGGAGGGGGCGAGCCCTAGAAGTAGGAGATGAGACAGAAACACACACACACTCACAAGCTCCTTTACACAAAGGGAATGAGGGACACATGTCAGCTCACTAGCCCAGATGCCACAAGGTGTACTCAAATCCTACTGGATGGCCATGGAGGTGGACCAATAGAATTAGGCTAGAGTAAATCTAGTTTAATTAATTTAAAAACACTTAATAAAAGAACCAATAAGAATTAATCTCTCTAGAAGACTATTGAACAGTCTCCCAAGGGGTCCAATGATCATTCAACAGCCCAATGGCTTGCCTGATTCCTATTGGCCAGGAGACAAAGGGGTCCAATGAGAGTTTAGTTGCATTAATTATTTACCTAAAGCTATCACAAAAGGGAAAAGGGGGACACATGTCATAAGGCTATGACTTATGCTGCTTAAAATTTCATTGGCTAAGCCTGGCATGGGCCAATAGGGTGTGAGGATGAGCAAATAGAAAGAGGGGTTGACCAAGAGAGAGAGAGGGGGCTGATTTTCTCAAGGCATTATTGCATACACACTCACACTAGTCCATGTGTGGAGTAAGAAGACTCTCTCTCTCTCCTTCTCAAGCTTTAATGGAAAGCTCATCACCTACTCCAAGCTTGTGAGAAGGGAGGCCTACACCAATAACTCTTGGCTTTGTGATGCAAATCCAACCAAGAGCCAAGATTCAATGCATGCTCATGTCCTCTACCATGCTAATTACTAAGCTAAGCTATGCTAATATGCTTCTTCCTCTCAATCTACTCTCATAACCCGCTAGCTCTCACCATCTTCAAAGGTGTGTGAGGTCTTGTGTCTGAGATCGTGAGTGAATTGATGTTGTGTTTAATAAGTGTTTTGCGTAGTGCTTGAAGTTTCCATCTTCATTGCACTAGCTAGTATTCAAGGAACACAAAGAATTGTATTGTAAAATGTCTCTCTTGATGGGAGAAACCATAATACAAAGCCTTTTGGAGGGGGGACCGGCTCCATGTAAATCCGGTCCTCAAGTGTTGTCGATAGCTTAATTTCTCTATCTTTTGAAGTATTGTTCATGCTATCTAACTAGGTGTTATACATTTTGTTGCTCTCTCCACCCAAGCACTCTTGTTACTCTCATTAGGAATCTATTCTAATGAAATGCTCACTATATTCATGCTATTTTCCGCTACACACTAGTTACTAGACCATTAAATGTCACATTGGTATTAGAGCAATAGGTTTCTATTTTCTTGCTCAAGAAGGGAGGCCCTCAAGCTAGCTATAAATGGTTGGTACTATTAATTGCATTTGAGTAAGTAAAATAGGGATTTTTCAGCCTTGCAGTGTCCCTTCCTTTGTGCAGATAATGTGGCATCACCGTCGAGAGCTATGGTCTTAATAGTGGAGTCCTACTGGGCTTGACTACGGCTTAACCACTATTGAGCTATTAGAAGCTTGACATGAGCTGGTGTTGTTTTGGTGTTTAACGACCTTTCTTCTATTCCTTGCAATTAATGCTATTCGAGCCATGGGTACAGTAGCTTGAGTGCTTTTTCTAAAGGGGTAAAGAGGAGTAGCAGCTAGGGCTTGAAGTGCCAAAGTACACCTAAAAATTTTACGCCCAAAAGTTGTTAGAATGGCTAACAGTAGTAAAGAGAGTGAAATTAATGTTGATAACTTTGATTTTGCTAATGAGCAGGCTACTAATGATGCCCCTATGCTTGTTAGCTATAATCTTTCTAGGCTTCAACAATCCATGGGCAATCCATCCCTCCAAAGTTAAGTGCAATGGCAGCTTCATGCTCATGGGATTCTCCAAGCTCCCCACCATGATGAGAGAGCACCTAGGAATCCTCCTTGCGAGAGGCCTCTCTCCAATTTGGGAAGAAGAACAGGATCCATACGAAGGGCTTAAAAATTTGCTTCTTGATGATGCATCTCCTTCTCAAAGGAGAGCTCAAGAGCCCCCACCGAAGGAACGAGAAAGAAGTGAGTCTCCTGCCACCTCGGCAGAGATGGATCCATGAAGACGGTGGGCTAAACACTCTCACGTTCAAAATGGAGAAGACAATGGTGGTCTAGCCTACGGGCCAATGGTGAAGCTCCACGAACATGGAAAGCTTTAAGAGCTTCCATTATGAAGCAGTTTTTGGCCATCAATGCCAAAGAAAAAGTACTCACCGAATGACGAATCTTGAAGCTCTCTCCCTACGAATCCATTCACAAATATGTAGACAAGTTTTGGGACCTACAACTCAAAGCCACTATCTTCAAAAAGTTGGATTTTGGAGAGCAAAAGCAACAATTTTATGCGGGCTTAACTGAAGAAATGGTGGATTATGTCAACTCCCAAAGACCACGCACCATATCGGTGGTTATACACCATACTATGGTGGCTTCTCAAATCAATTTTCAAACAGGGGCTAAAAGAAATTCTAAGCCCATGGAAAACAAGGTTTCCAATGAGCCTAAGGGGAAGGTGACAATGTCCAAAAGTCTCCTAAGGGCAATTCCAACAAATCTAAGGAGAAGGGAGTTTACAAAGGCAAAAACAAACTCTCTCCTGAAGAGCTTGAGCATTATCGCAAGGATAACTGTTATTTCAAGTGCGGCGAGCAAGGGCACGCATACCGCAATTGTCTCCAAAAGAACACCCACCATGAGCCTCCTAGAGCTACCTTGGTCGAAATCCAAGAGGAGGAAACTCACCACAAAGGATATCCTCTATGCCATGCTTGGAGAAAGGTAAGAGAACATGATGCTTTTATTCTCTTTGACCCTGGTTCTACTCACAATTTCATATCCACTGAGTTGGCCACCAAGCTAGGCATACAAGCTTATGAGATGGGAGATGTCCCACCCGCAGATGGTGCTTTCAAGGGGCAAGAAGCTTCAGTCACTCCCTTAATGGAGAAATTGAGGCTCCGTGTCCAAAGCTATGTGTACAAAGAGGACTTCGCTCCTTTCAAGTACGAGGATGTAATCCTAGGGGCACCATGGTTTGATCGCATGGTTGCCAATGTTAAATTTCCTGAAAGGAAAATCTACTTTAGGTTCAGGGAGAAGGATATGTACAGATATGCTAAGCAAATGGGTAACACCATACCCATTGTACATACACAAGCTTTTAACAAGTCAATAAAGAGCTCTATTTCTGTGTACATGATTTTTGCTAAAGATTCTCAAAATGAACCTAATGCTTTAACAAAAGAAAATATAAACAATCACTAAGAATTAGAGTTATCCAATTTTCTCAAGGGGTTTCAAGATATCTTTATTGATGACATCCCTTGTGAGCTACCTCCTAAACAAGGTAATGATGACCATGCAATTGAACTCCTTCCAGGAAGTCCACCGCCTAAAAAACCTCCTTATAGAGTTTCTCAAGGTCAACAAGACGAGATTATGGGGCAAGTGCATGAGTTAGTTGAGAAGGGCATGGTTAGGCCTAGCTCATCTCCATTTTGCTC
The DNA here is from genome assembly GCF_014529385.1 of Adiantum capillus-veneris. Lineage (NCBI taxonomy): Eukaryota > Viridiplantae > Streptophyta > Polypodiopsida > Polypodiales > Pteridaceae > Adiantum > Adiantum capillus-veneris. The sequence goes on from NC_140945.1 coordinate 44,693,121, forward strand.
ACATGTGCTATTAGTGCAAAATAAAGACATCACATATCATATGTGTGTCAATTATAGAGCACTAAATAGGATCACTATCAAGAATAGGTTTCCTGTTCCACGGGTAGAAGACCTATTTGAGAAGCTACAAGGGTCCACCTACTTCAGTAGGATTGACCTAAAAAGTGGCTATCATCAAATAAGGATAGTTGATCAAGACATTGTAAAGACCGCATTTTGCACTACGTTTGGTCTTTACGAATATATTGTCATGCCTTTTGGCTTGACCAATGCACCAGCCACATTTAACCACTTGATGGAAAAGCTATTCAGGCCTCACCGACGAACCTTTACTGGAGTGTTCTTTTTTTATGATATTATCAGAGTCTTGGCATGAGTAATTGGGATAGCTTTTGTAACATGCACAGTTTTCTTCCTCAATCGTGTATATCCGAGAGAGTACTGGCTGTTGTGCTCCTCCTCTGAGGATTGGTACTCCGAAGGAGTGTCTCTCTATTGGGACCCAGCTTTTTGGTTACTCCGAGCATCCAACTCTGTCTTTTTGCTGTCAGAATCTCTTATGGTTGTGCTTTGCCTTGTTTGCTTAGCTTCTTCTTTTGGCCTGGTGGAAGGTCCAGCCACAGGTCTTACTGCTCTTTTAGACCCATGAATCAAATCTATCTGCGCTTCTGCGGGTGGTAGATCATCAATCATCCCTAGTGCCTGATAGGCAATCCGGGTCAGCATTGGTCACGCATTCATATAGACCTTGCTTTTTTGACTCCCCTTTAGGTTTGCTTTGACAATGTTGTCAAGGAGCTAATTTCCAAAATTGCCAACTGATCACTCTTTTCTCTGCCAAGCCCATTGCCATTACTACCGCATGTGCCACAACGGTTTTGTATGTTTGGGTGGCTTTTGCACTTTGAAGTGTTGCGATATAAGGCGCAATGGCAACTCAGTTTTTGAGTATATCAAATCCTGATATGTTAGCTTGTTGCCTCTTTGCTTCAGGAAAGCTTTATCATTGTCTTTTGCAATAAGTTGTGCGTCCCTTGGTGCAAGTGGAGCGCTTCATTGATTATTTCTTCTGTGATCTTAACTTTGATCGCTGCCCCATCTTTGTTGGTCAGAGTGGCTTTCCCATTGTATTTAATTGAACTTATGAGCTCATGAGCTTGTCTAAAGTCCGTTCCCCAGGGAGGTAACCGAAGGAAGCTGTCTAAGTGTAGGCATCCGCCCCCTGCTTACACTTCTGGCTTTTGGTGCAATGTCTACATTTCTTGTGGGAAGATAGTGGCCTTTATTATTTCTCCATCTGCGGCTTGAAACCTTCCGATAAAGATTTTAGCCGGTATTGCTTCAAGGATCTGTTCTGTGATATGAGCTTTCTCATTTGAGGATCTTTTCTTCGAGGCATCCTGTGGTAAATTTTAGCGTTGAAAATAGGTTTTAGCCATTGATCAGAATTGTCGAAAAGTTGCAAACTTGACCATAAATGAAAAATGTGCATAACTCTGTCAAAACTATCCCAAACTTGACCAAATTTCATGAGTGCATCTAGGATTACTATAGGCACAAGGATATTGTGTAACAGATGATTTCTGGTGAAAAGGAACATGGATCACGATCCATGTTGGGAGGAATTTTGAAATTCCATCTAGGGGAAGTTGTTCCTGGGCACATGGAGATGCTACTGTGAAATTTTCTCTGGATTTAAGGTTTGAGGTACATGGATCATGATCCATGTTGGGAAACATTTTGAAAATCTGATGATACCATCTCGTAGGGTTCATCTAGATGACGCCTTGGTTCCAAATTTTTGTGATTTGGATCAATGGTTTGACACTTGGCCTAATTTTTGAAAATCTTTTGTAGACTTAGAGAATTTTGTCATTAGAAGTGGATTTTGGAATTCAAATGGCTTGAAACTTCATGGCTTGGCTTTCTTGAACATACTGGATCAAATTACATGGGTTTTTCTTTGATGGCAAAAAGGTACATGGACCGTGATCCATGTTGGGAGGAATTTTGACACAGTTTCTTTGCACATATGTTCCTACAGGTCTTCCTAGTGCACTGGTGATTTTTTTTTAGATTTGGACATGTTTTTCCTTAGTTTACCTCATTTTCTAGTTTATGGCCATGTTTTTCCGTTTTGACCAGATCTGTTCCTTGGAACCATTTTTGGGCACATGGTTTGCCTGATATCTGTCATTGCCTTGATTCCCATTGATTTGGGACTATATTTCACAGCTTTGCCTTGCTCCCTGTCAAATTCCATCAGAATTTGAATCCATTTGAGGAGACAAATTGATTCCGGAAAATTTCACCATTTTGCAAGTAGTTTTTTGCTTAGTTTTGATCCTACAAACATCCTTAAGTTACAATTCCTTGTTGATAGGCTTCAAGGAGAGTGTGAAGTCTCCTAACTAGCTTAAGTAGCAATTTGAAACTTCTCAAGAACTTTGCTTTTAGCCCTCCTTCATAAGTTTTACTGGCATCCTACTATTTGTCTTTTCCCTGAGCATTTTGTTGGAATCCTACCCTTTTTCCTCCAAAAATGACCAAAAGACCATTTGCAGATTGAAGGTGGTCGACCAGGAGGATTTGATGATCTTAAGAGCAATTTTTGTGATTATTTTTGCAGCACTAGTCATATTTTTGCATTCCCCAGAGCCACTCCTGCGCGATCCATGTTGGGATGCGTTTTGAATTCCAGCTATAGGAGTTTGTTCCTAACCACCTGTGGGTGCTCATGTACAAATTTTGTTGTTTTTAGTGTTTGAGGATCATAGATCGCGATCCATGTTCCAACACCTTTTGCTTCTGCTTTTGTCTTGCCTGATTCTGCCAGCTATTTGGCGTGTATTGGTGAAAGAGTGTTGGTTTTTGATGAGTTTTGGAATTTCCCATTGGCCTTGTTAGTTTGCATATTTTGTGACTTTGTACTACTCTGATCTATTGTTTTGGCAATGTTGATGCAATATGAGGCATACAAAAATGTTCGTGCCTGTCAAATCTGTTGTAGTAAGATCTATCGAGGTTAATGATCATACCTGTCAAATCTGTTGTAGTAAGATCTATCGAGGTGGTCGTAGCGGGCAGAAACAAATCTAGAAACTCTATGCTTTTGTCTCTCTCTCTCTCTCTCTCTCTCTCTCTCTCTCTCTCTCTCTCTCTCTCTCTCTCTCTCTCTCTCTCTCTCTCTCCTCTTTGAATGTACAAATGAGCTTATGTTGCCCCATTTGACTATATGTTCCTAGTCTACCGGAAATGCCCCATTCATACTTACCTCCAGTGATCATATCTTGTTGTTCATATCACCTATAGTTCGAACCATTCTTCATTCTGACGCTCCGTTGACAAATGGTATTCAATCTGTAGTTTTGATCCTTTACAAGTTGGCTCAAAATCCATCGTGTCGAATCTTTCCATATTTTCCATGTTCAATGTCCTTGCTTTGAAGTTTTGGTGTTTTCTTTCAAAAGTCAATTATGACTTTCCACGCTTGACTTATCAATTTTTGTTGATTATTTGTTTTGTTTTGATTTTTTGTAAAAGAAAATTGTTTACAATTATTATTAGTTGGCCAAAAATTAGCCAAAATTATTGTAACCTCCCCTACATACATATTCTTATCCTCATATTAGATGGTGTCGGTATGGCTCATGATTATGTTGGCTAAGAGTTTATAAGGCTCTGAAAAACTTGTTTTAAAGAAAAAGAAAGGAAAAAAAAAGAAATATCATGATAATAATAATATATACAAATGATAATCCTACCGCATTTTCCCCCTGTCCTAGAGTGAGTCGTCCCAGACAAACATCTGTTAGAGTGCATGGGAACAAAGCACGTGTCTATGCATAGCCATATAGTGTGGCTCTATGATGTTGATGGAGGATATGCATGGAGAAACAAAATGCTATGCAAGAGAGGGGTGTTGAACAATATGTTCAATGGCTGCTGGTGGCAAGGTCACATTGAAGTTGCGTGGTCTGAGCAATAGTAATTTTAGAAGACACGCCCTGTGTTTGACAATGACCTGCAGAAGTTTTGATGTTGCTGGTTGTTTTGCTTGAGGGCTTTGTTTTGGTTTCCATTGAAATTGCTTGCTTGTGGATCCCCTAGAAGAGGCATTGTGTGAGCGAGTTTGTTTTGGTTTCCATACCCACTTGACATTTTTTGGTTGTCAAGAGTGGTGTTGGATTGGCCTAGGTTGTCCGACAAAAGCCGTAGGCGATTTGGCAAGGTCTGATTTCTATGGAGGCAATGTAGACTGACTTGTATTGCTTTGTCATTTTGGTATCCACAATTTCTTAGAATTGGTTTGCATGATGGATTTTTTAACCCATAGTTTCTTGACCACGGTTGTGGAATATCACTGAACTGGTGTATGTGGTGATGGTAGAGGTTCCCATACATGGTCTTTTTGTACAAAGGGCATGGCAAAAGATTGGTCCTCTTGTTTGAGTTGTAAGGTATTATCCTGTCAGTTTGGCGTAGCTTGATAAGTGCGCATCCATGGCACTCTCAGAATAACTGCTTCATTAAGATGATGATCGTCGACCACAAGAAATTGATGCAGATAAACTATTCCATCAATAGTGATTGGTAAATTTATGTGGCCCAAATTGTCCATTGTGCCTTTGTTTGCTACTTTGAACCCCATCATGTTTGGCATTAGAGGTTCCTGCATGATTGTTAACCCTCACGGCACACGGACACCCTATGATCTATAAACGTTGTATTATTTAGAGTCAGGCACCGGGCTTGTCGGACCAATAGGGAAAGGTAGAGTGATCGTCGATGAGAGGCGCACTTTAACTTGGACATTCAAGGGATTAGTTGGTTAAGCATGGGCGCCCAAGTGTGAATGGGGTGAGCTCCTATAAAAGCCAACTAAACCTAATTTTTACTCATTCTCTCATTTGTGCAATTGAAGAGTGCTCTTGCTCCATCTCCATCTTCTTCTTCTTCACCTCCTTGTGTGTGTGTGTGAGAGAGAGAGAGAGGGAGAGTGTGTGTGCGATCGAGCATTACGAAGGCACGACGGCGGCGAAGCGGTTGAGCGCGGCACGACTGCAGCTTCTTCTTCATCGCGGCGAGGAATCCACCATGAAGGCGAGCGTAGAGCGGTGAGTGACACACCCTTTGTTCTCTTGAGCTTGCTAGTTTAGGCTTGTTGTGTGCTTGGAGCTGTTTGTGGCTCGCACACGGTGTATTGGCAAGTCCCTTGCTTCGACAGTGCGGCAAGGAGCGCACATTTTTGGCGCCGTTGCCGGGGATATGCCCTACACTAAGCTCGGTTAGCACTTTACGCTTTCTTCTGGTGCAATTTCTATCATAGGAAAGGCAGGGAAGGAGTGTGTGGAGATTTCTGTTTTTTGCGTTTTCTGCATTTGCTGTCAAGTTTCAATTTCTGCTATTGTCTGCGTTTTTTCAATTTCTGCAATGTCTGCATTTTCAAGTTCGGCGTTTTCAATTTCTGCAATTTTTTGCATTTCTGCGTTTTTTTAATTTTCTGCAATTTCTGCAATTTCTGCGTTTTTTCTGCAATTTCTGTATTTTTCTGCAATTTCTGAATTTCTGCGTTTTTTGAAATTTTTGCATATCTGCGTTTTCTGCAATTTTTGCATATCTGCGTTTTCAATTTCTGTATTTTCTGCACCAAAAAAGAAAAGGAAAAAAATTCTGGATTTTTTTTCAAAAAATAAAAATAAAATCGGAAATTAAAAACGCGAGTGAGCGGGCGGCGAAATTTTTCGAAAATAAAAGACGTGACTCTTAAAACGGACGGGTTGGTTTGTATAAAAGATAGATCGGGATCATTTGCCCAAGCCCAAGCCCAAGCCCAGGCCCAGGCCTCAGTCCTCAGTCTTATGATATATACTAGACTCACTCTTATATATATACCCTACTCCCTCAAGAGAGAATGAGAGGATGTGGGACAAGTCCTCCACTCTCCTCCTTTCTCTTCCCACTTGCACCCTTAGACTTTCTAGTTTGGGCCTAGTTCCCTACTGGAAATTGACAGTTTTAGGGATTCCGAGGGCATAGAGTGACCAAACGGAGGGCTGTAAAGCACGGCACGACCCTCTGACCGATACGCTCATTTCGAGCTATCACACGACCCATTCCACGACACGCTTTAAAAAATCTAGCAAAAAAACAAACAAAAAACACGTTAAAAACTAGTCACAATGCCTCCTAGAGCATCTTTTTGACACCTTAGGGTATCAAAACCACATGCACTTACGCTCTGGGCGGGTGCTAGAACACGAGCATATTGAGGGTGCCTCTGTTCATATGGACACCCATTACCCATCCACGATAAGCTCTAGACCCTCAGTGGGGACACAAGGTAGCACCACCCAAGACCCTAAAATAGCCACTAGTGATTCCTCCTCCGACTCAGAAATCATGGAAGCATACCCTACCCAAAACACTGAGAGAGAAGGCCATGCACCTCCCGAAGCTCCACAGCCTAGTACTAGTATGTTTAGCCGTTTCATGGAAACATTAGGTAGAGCTACTCGCTCGGAACCTGATGCAAATGAAGCACACGAAGGGGGTGGGGAAGTGGACTCTCCTTTCACATCGCACGTGGACCCCACACCCCCAAAGAGTGTCCATGTGGATATCCTGCCAACTTCTTACCAAGAAGGCCCTGTTGAGCTGCCTCCTTCAAAAGTTTCCTCTAGAGTACCGTTGGTGACAAGTAAAACCACGGGGAGCAACATTGCTTCTACCTCACAAGAAACCGTTAACACGTCGACTCTAGAAGGATGGTTCATTAATGATCATTGGACATACGACCTCCACACTTAGGTGTTGACGGATCTACACTCTGGCCACGCCTACCATGTAGGATGGATAGAGATTGTACAATCCACCTCTAGTGCCACGAGCATCGAAGATCAACAGAAAATGATCTGTAATATTATCCATGGCATTATTCAATCAGAAAGGCAAAACCGAGGGGTAAATATACTCTCAACTGGCCCCATGAGATTTCTGGATACGAGCAAGGCTCAACAGCCTACTCTATCTCAAATGGAGACTCCTCTAATGAGCCCCATGGACCCATCTTACGTCATTTCACCTGGGGTCTCTATGCAATCTGAGCCTCCGAGCGAAAACTTTAGCTTCCCTAACTTGGCTCAACCCTCTATTAAGGAAAACACAGTGCTCACTCCAGGGATAAGCCTGACAGAGAATGTACCAATGACATCTACGGTTACCGCAGTGCCACTACCTAGTGTCGTAGTACCTAATATGGGGCCTCGACCATATGTGCCTCTAGCCCCTTATGCACACATGGCCCCCACACCTCCAATAGTACCACTTGCTTACGCTCCTCGAGTGCCGCTCCCTAGCTCTTATCCGAGTGGACCTATGCCCGGTTATGTTCCATATCCTGCATCATCCACACATATACCAAGACCGGCACCCGTCCCTCTCCCACATATGATTCCAAGAGTACCTCCACCGGCCCTGCCTCCTCACATAGGTGACTTGGCAGCGTTTGCTCAAACCATAGGTCGATCTATCGCGGAAAATATGCGTCACGCATCCGATAGAGAGCCTAGAAGTAAGGCAGTACAAATTGCCAAACTCACGCAAAAATTCAATGGGGACGAAGATGCTAGAAAACACATTGAAGTGTTTGAACAAGTATGTGATTCCTTAGGGGAACGCAACGAACTACATAAGTGCAATGCCTTAAGCTTGACATTAAGTGGGAAGGCTGGAGATTGGTATAGGACCCTAAGGGTGGACGAGAAAACAATCTACCCTACCCTTCGAAGGTTGTTTCTAAAGGAGTACATACGAGAAGGTGTGCTTTGGGGTGTAGCATCTCAGCTACAGAAGGCCGAACGTAAGGAAGGAGAGTCAGTAAGGGACTTCATTAGTCGTCTAAAGCACTTAAACTCTCGTTGCCCTGTAAATGAGCGCTTCAACAATAACCAACTGCTTGATCAATTCATTCGAGGGTTGAGGAATGAAGGAATCTATAATGGACTAGTGATTAGAGGTATCACAACCTGGGAAGATGTCACTGCCAATGCAATCCAATTAGAGGACAACTTGATGATAGCAGGCATGAGGGTGTCTATTGACACGAGATCCACTAGCTCACAAGCCATTGAGTATGAACCCATGACTGCAAAGCCCATTGCCAATGAGCCAAAGGTATTTGAGACCTTCTTGACAGACCTCACCAAGGCAATCCAAGAGTCTCTTAAGGATAATCGACCCCCTCAAAATAGTCACATGTATCCAAGAAGGGAGCAACAATGGTGTTCCATTTGCTTAGGTCCACATAGCACTAGTGAGTGCCCTACGTTTAGAGTAAAATTTAATGGAACTTGCAACGCATGTGGTAGGTATGGTCACCAAGCTAAGGATTGTTTAATGATCAAACGTATGATGGCAAATAGACCACCTGTAGCCTGGACGGATGCACCTCGAGCTCCTGTATTGATGCCTGCTCCACCTGTTGAGCAACTACCGCAACACATGGTCCCTAGATCTCAAAATGTTGTACAAGCTACACCGCTACCACCTCCTGTGCTAGGACCGCAGCCCCCGCATCCAAGAGTCGCCCCTATGAACCAAGTAGGTTGCGAGCCATCTAATTCTTATGCATATGGTTGTGAGGAGGAAATAGACACTAGTATTGCCTACGGACTTGATACATTGGAAGAGTGTCCTATATACTACATGGAAGATTGTTGGGGGCAAGTCAAGCCGGTTTATCAAGCTGCTGCTCTCGCATCCAGAGGTCAAAATATCAACACCCAGGCTAGGAGGCCACCTCTTCAATGCTACGAGTGTGGTGGACCACATCGAGTAGCGGAGTGCCCTATTAGGCTGCAAAAGAATGCTGCACAGATGCAAGTGAATCAAGGGAGCACGTCTGCAATGCCAATACTCACATGTAATCGTTGTGGCATAGATCACTTGATTGCCCAATGCCCCTATAACCCAAATGCTCCTAAAATCACACCCCTAAATTTGGTCGAAATTGCTAGTGTGACGTCGCCAATACCACCCGTCGCACCCGCTTATGCGATTACACGGTCCATGCTCCAAGGGCCAGGCCATATCCTCGAAGAGAGAGATACCGCGTCAGTTATCCAAGCAAAGAAAAAGAAGACACGAAGGAAGAAGTCGCAGAATACGGAAAATTCAAAGCCAAGTTCCAAAACAAACATAGGAACAGGAGATGACCCCGTGTATATGAATGACCTCGAGGATGATTCAGATTCAGTCGAGACAATGGAGACTAGAACCAATACCACAAAGGGAAAGACCGACAAAGAAAACCGTAACATGGAACCAAATGAAAACCGAATAAGAGAAAACCATAAAGAGCCTCTGAAAACACCACAAGTGTTTCCAAATCCAATCCAAGACCCCCAACATAAACCGCAGGGGCAAAAAGGGAAGAATCGAAAGAAGAAGATTGGGATGTACCCAAACCCAGTAGATGAGATTGAGCAGGTGAAACTTCTAAGAGGTTTAGTGGAGAAGACTCAAAGGAAACTAGAACCAGAACCCATGCATATCAAAATTCATGACACAGTGTTTCCCACGCAAGTTCATCCACCCCACATGAACCATAGACCGTTAGCCATATCTAGTATCATCCAAGAAGGGAGTGAGGACGGGACATCAGAAAGTGAGCATACACCCTTCTTGTTGGAAAGGATGTTTAACGAAGGAATACCTGATCCCATTGAGGAATATGAGATTCCATCCTCACCAGTTCTTAGTGAAGGACCTACACCCTGCAAAACGCCAATGAATGTTGCCAAACTAGTGGACTTCATGTCTTCTGAGGTCCGAACCACGATCATAGCAAAGCTGTATGGAGATCCTGAGTTATTCCTTGCACTTCGAGCATTCCTTAACGGAGAGCTACGAACGGGATTACCGCAGTTTGCGCAACCAAATAGGCCTGACTCGATTATGATTGATGAGGAAAATCATGTGCAATCACTTGACTTAGATGGACACGAGTCTGTGATCGAGGTACCCATTAACGAATTAGGGCAGTATTTTGAAGGCGACGAGTCTAATGCGACCCTACCCATCACTACCAATGGATTAACTATAAAGGGAATTCTTGATGGTGGTGCGGGAGTTAGCATCGTTACAAAAGATTGTTGGGAATCCATGGGAAAACCCCGCCTCAGTGTTACTAACATTGTGGTAAAGATGGCAAATGGTACCATAGCCAAACCTATGGGGATGCTCAAGGATCTTAAGATCAAAGTTCTAGGACACAAGGTACGACATACGTTCATTGTAATGGATTTCTCTAAACACCTTATGTCATATGAAATGATTTTAGGACGACCATTCATGAGGGAAGCACAAATGGTTCACGATTGGTCTAAAAATCATGTCTATTTGCAATTCCAAGACTCTGTCCTTAGAGTGGATTTGGTGACTGGTAAGGTACACCCCTTAGGGAGTAAAACCATTATTGATCATCGTTCTGACACCACAGTTCACTCGGCCCCACTACAATATTGTTACACTTGTAAGAAGGATACAAACATTGGCCAAGATTCTCCTTACATGGATGTGTTACCGGGTATGACGGAATCAGACAATGTGGATTGGGTCCACCTAGCATAAACCATAGACACTTGGGGAAATAGGGGGACGACCTGGGTAACACCTGAGGGGGATGAAATGCCTGTACCCTTAAATATGCTACAAGCAATGCATATCGCTTCCGACAAGACTCATCCTAATGTAACGAAGAAAACATATAAGTGGGTCCCTAAAGCTTCTTTAGTGACCATAGCTAGTGCTAAAAGACAGAAGCCTTGTAAGAAACGTACCACTCGCTCCAAGAAAAGTAAGAAAATGTTGCGATGGATCCCTAAACAACTATTGGAAGCCCAAGGCTACTATCAAGGAAATGATCAAATCTGGGTGCCAAAACGTAGATTGTGCTCTTACCTAACACCTGACCCAAGTGAGCCCAATCCCGTAGCTCCAAAACGAATCAATGATCGGGGAAAGGGAAAGATCACAGAATGCTACACACCTGCTCCCGAGCTAGTTTGGGTACCAAAGAAAGAACGATTTGTTCCACCTAGCTCAGGAAGGGGGGAGTCCCATGAAGCTTCTAGCTCCTCATGTAATACATCCATAGAGGTAAAATCTTCTACACAACCTCCATCTATAGTAGCGGACCTCAATGAAGCTACAAAAGAATCCACACCTCCCAGTGTTCAAGAATCACCTAATGAACCACTTCAAGTTCGATCCTGGGAGAGTACCTTACCACCCTTGCAACTTGACGAGGCACCTAGGGTAATAAAAAACTACTGGCAAAAATACTCACCTATTACCAACTGGAACAATTGGTTTCAGAGGGTGACAAGCTCATTTCAAACGGTATGATCTACCCAAGGAAGGGGGGAGTGTTTGCTGACAGTCATCATTCATTTGTTTCCCTCTCAACCTTTTTCCCTGACCTCTCAATCACCAATCTTAGGGAATGTACATATAAAGCTTTATACTCACAAAAAACAAAAAAATAAAGAGCAAGAGCAATTAGCAAACGAGTATGCACAATAAAAGTCAAAACATTGACTCCGACCTACACATGTCACATCTGGTACAGTGAAGCAGAAACCTATGCCATAAAACACCTTTGATCCTCATCACTTGAGTGATGGAGGGTAGGTAAGATTAGTACGATAGGAGTGTTTCTGTTTTAGAGTTGAGTGATTAGCAAAGATCTCTTTTCCCACTAATGTGCCTCCTGGAGGTATTCCTTTTGTTTCCTAGTGTGTACAGGAGCGTGTTACTATTGATAGGATTTGGACCTTCATGGAACCTTTCTCTCGTTCACACTTCAAATCAAGCGCGACCATCAACACAAACAGGTGTTTCTTGTCCATTAGCATTGCCCTTATCTTTTTTGCATCCATGTTTGTCTGCTTTGATTGTGATTGGTAGCATAATATTCAGCGCATTGGCTTAGTATCAAACATTTAATTCAATGTAATGTTTTGTCATAATCACTTGTCTAGGTTTAAAAATCAAGCAGTCCAACTAAGCTAGTTTGACCAAGCTAGGTATTAGAAATCTTCTCTTAATACCATGGGGAATGCCTTCCTAATAAACAATGGTTACTTAGGTTCTTAATCCGATTTAGGCAGCATTGTATGAAATGTACTAGGGTTTTCTAGTGGGCTTAACCCTAGTGACCTTTAGCTTAAGTATTATAAAGGGAGTTTACTAATGTGATGAGCCTGGGGAGGGTAACAGTGTTATATGGCCCCCCAAAGTTACAAAATTAAAATGCTGAAAATGAACAAACAAAAAATCAAAGTGCCACAATGTAAAATTTTAAGCTGGAAGAGAAATCTCAGCTTGATTTGGTACTTCACTCACATGTATCGCCTATGGTACTAGAGCCCTAGAGGTTCCCAGTGTGGGCGCTTTTCCTTGAAAAGCAAAAAACCCAAGGCATACAAAATAAGCACACACATCATAATTGAATCAATGTGAAAAGACCTTGGGGGGTCAAAGAAAAAGTAATCAGTCAGGCGATGATTTCATGAGAAATTCCTTTTATGGTAGCTTAACTACAAAGTTTTCTAGATATAGCCTCTAGTCAGCCCTCGAACATGAATACTTGGCTCTCGCGATTAAACAACTGAATTGACCACTGAAAATTAAGAAGCTTACCCATGGTATTAATATTCGATCTCTAGTGCTTTTCGACCATCAAATTAGCGACCCCAGACTTGTTTAATTTTTTTCCTTTACATCTGTTTATGCATTTGATTAAATTGCAATTTAATGTTCATTGCTACCAAATTGTTTGAAATTCTTTTACCAATCAATTTGTCTACCTAAAACTGCATATGCTTTTTAAGAGAATGCAATTACTGTGCCAATGTTGTTTGATTTTGCAGTGACTGAAGAAGGCTAAGGACATTCATCTCAAATGCTCTTCCACCTCGACGACCCAGCTTCAAATCAATAGCTTCCGAGGACGGAATCTACATCAGGAAGGGGGGCATGTTAACCCTCACGGCACACGGACACCCTATGATCTATAAACGTTGTATTATTTAGAGTCAGGCACCGTGCTTGTCGGACCAATAGGGAAAGGTAGAGTGATCGTCGATGAGAGGCGCACTTTAACTTGGACATTCAAGGGATTAGTTGGTTAAGCATGGGCGCCCAAGTGTGAATGGGGTGAGCTCCTATAAAAGCCAACTAAACCTAATTTTTACTCATTCTCTCATTTGTGCAATTGAAGAGTGCTCTTGCTCCATCTCCATCTTCTTCTTCTTCACCTCCTTGTGTGTGTGTGTGAGAGAGAGAGAGAGAGGGAGAGTGTGTGTGCGATCGAGCATTACGAAGGCACGACGGCGGCGAAGCGGTTGAGCGCGGCACGACTGCAGCTTCTTCTTCATCGCGGCGAGGAATCCACCACGAAGGCGAGCGTAGAGCGGTGAGTGACACACCCTTTGTTCTCTTGAGCTTGCTAGTTTAGGCTTGTTGTGTGCTTGGAGCCGTTTGTGGCTCGCACACGGTGTATTGGCAAGTCCCTTGCTTCGACAGTGCGGCAAGGAGCGCACAATGATTTTTTTGAAAGTGGAGTAGTTAACAACATTAGATTTGGCCCTAGTGTCCACTAATGCTCGCTCGGTGGTGCCATCAGCAAATTGTAAATTAATGCATAAATCCATTCCTCCTAACCATGTAGCCGTCGTTTGTATGTATTTTATCGGAATAGTACCAATACAATCATTCTCTTGTGCCTTACTCTGAAAGTTTGCTTGCTCCTTGTGCTTTAATATTCGGATTTTGGCTTTCTGTTGTGCCTGTTCCCGAATGTCATGTGCTTGATCTCTGCACTGAGCTGCTCCATGTACCTTTTTGAGTTCTTCTAGTGTCAGCAGAAGAAGATATTTCGTTAGTCTGCAGCCACTCGTCCAATTAGGCATCTCCTCACCTGCTAATATTGCAAGCTTGATGGCGTCGCTTTGTGATATATCATGTATGAGAAAAGGCCCCATCCTTTGCTTTTTGAGTTTTTTGGAGTGTTGTTTGAGGGTATACATTAAAACTTAATCCCCTTTTTGAAACTCCTTGCTAATCACGTGTTGATCATGGAAAGCCTTCATTTGTTTTTTTTGAGCATATATCCCAGTTATTGCTCTATGTCGGGTTTCATCTAACTATTCCAGGGTGTCTAGTCTCTTCGAGCTCATGGCCCATCCATCCTAATTGTGTTGCCACTCATAGGGTTTTGATTAAGAATTCCAATGGTAGGATCACATTAATTCCAAATACCAGGTTAAAGAGAGTCATCCCTATGGAAGTTTTAAAAGATACTCTGTAAGCGCATAAGGCTGTGTGTAGCTTTTGATCCCAATCATTTCTAGAGTCACTGACTATTTTGGTGAGTACAATGCATAAGATTTTGTTGGTACTCTCTCCTTGCCCATTAGCTTGCGGATGATAGGGTGCTGATTTGCGATGGACCACCATGAATTTGTCAAGGAGGGTTTCAATGACGTCATTTGAAAATTGTGTTCCCCTATTGCTCACTATTTCTATGGGTAGACCATATCTCATAAAGATGTGTTCAAAAAGGAATTGAGATGTAGTTCGTGCATCGTGTTTTTGGGTCACCTTTGCTCCTGGACATTTCATCATGTAGTCTGTTGCTACTATGATGTATTGTGCGTGAGATCTATATCCCGGAGGTATGATGGGACCAATGAAGTCAATGCCCCATTTGGCAAAAGCAGGTACTCCCATCATTGGCCTTAGTGGCATTTCATCTCTCCATAGGAGTGGTTTTGTGCGTTGACATTCATCACATCGTTTGACATAGGTCTCTACATCCATAAACAGTGTTGGCGACCATATGCCTGAGTGTAGCATGAGCTTTGTCGTTTTATCAGCAGAGAAATGTTTCCCTGGCGGTCCTGAGTGTGCTTGTTTTAAGATAACGTAATATTCTCTTTCTCTAGCACACAACCGTAGTTGTTTGTCCTTTCTTCGCCTATATAATTGGTTGGCAATGAGCAGATAGTGTTTGGCCTCTTCTTCTATAGTTTTCATTCTTGCCTTGCTCCACCCCTCTGGGAAGGTCTTGTTTTTTACGTACTCCATTTGGGTGCTTGTACTACTTGAAACAGAGTGGCATGCTCCACTAGAGGTTGTTTGGTACAACTATCACATGATTTTACATATGTATGGACACTCTGTGCCATGTTTGGCCAGTAGACTCCCTGTCTCTTTAGATGATGGCCTCTCTGCGTTTCTCCATTATGAAAACCTATATTTTGTATATGAGCCTGCTTCAAGTAGTAGGTGGATTCTTCAGGTTGTAGACAATAGTCTCAATATCCCATCCTTACCCTGTTTGTACAGTCATCCTGCTAAAAGCTGGAGATTTTGTGTTTGATGTATAATTGATGGTTGTCTTTCTATTTATAATGACCCGATCATGAGTAGAGGAATGACCTCTTCGCTTCATCTCGGAACCATTTCGATGTTAAATAGATACAAATTGAGAAGATCATCATCGATACCTTCAGGTGCTTCCCCATGAAACAGTCGTGAAAGATGAGCTGCTCGCGTTTGTGTGTGTAGTCCCCTTTTTTACGACTATCATGAAGTCATACTCAAGCAATATATAAACCAACAAACAATTCTGCCAGTGTTGCAAGGTTTGTTTACTAGATATAGTAGTGCTTGGTGATCCACAAAGAAAACAAACTTGTTTTCAAGAAGGTAGTGTCTAAATGTTTTGACAACATATATCATTCCCATACCTTCTCTTTCCGTAGTGGTATAATTTTTCTCTGCGTTGTTTAGCTGTCGACTAGAGTAGCAAATGGGAAAATCCATTTTCTTCTCTCTTGGCTAGGCTAATATGCATCCTATGGCATAGGCTGATGCATCAACATGAACATGAAAGATTTTGCTCCAGTCAGGGGCTTGCAAAATTGAAGCACAAATTAATTGCTTCTTCAATTTATGGAAAGCCTGCTTGCATTCTTCCATCCATTCAAACTTAGCAATGAGGGCGTACAATGGCCTAGCTATTACAACATACATATATATATGAAACGCCTGTAGTGCCCACAATGTCCCATAAATGCCTGCACCCCCTTCATCTTCATTGGTCTCGGTAGTGCGGCAATTATTTGTACCTTGTTTTAATCAGTGGAAATTCCGTTTTTGGACACAATATGGCCCAAAATTTTACCTTGTCTTACCATGAAGACGCATATTTCAGGGTTTAAGCAAATACAATACGTTCTGCACTTTTCAAAGACTTCTCCTAGATGAGTTATGTGGTCGCTTCTTTGATGAGAATGAACACAAAGATCATTCATGTATATCTCTAGAAATTTTCTGAGATATTCCTTGAATGCATGACTCATTAGTGTTTGGAATGTAGCAGGGGCATTGGTCAAGCCGAAAGGCATAACCCTGTAGGCAAATATACCCCACTCTATTGCAAAAGTTGTCTTATGTTGATTTTCTTTTTTAATTGTCAAGTGATTATAGCCTGAGAGCCCATCCAAAAAAGTATAGGCTTCTTTCCTTGCTACCCTCTCAATAACATGATCGATTATTGGCAGTGGATAGTTATCCCTTATGGTGGCTTCATTTACCTATTTGAGGTTTACACAGAACACAATTTTCCATTCTTTTTTATTACTACCACAATAGGGGACACCCAATTGGTGTGTTCAATCTCGTAGATAAACTCAAAATCCTTTAGTTTGTTTATCTCTTCCTTAATATTCTTAGAAAAAGTCTTATTGTATGTGTAAGGACGTTGTCTACGTGATCTGGAATCACTCTTAAGGGGTATCGTGTGCTGACAGGTCTTAGGATCTATCCCCTTTAGATCTTTGTATGACCATGCAAAGACATCTTTGTATTTTTTGAGTATATCGACTACAAGTCTCTCTTCTTTGTCAGTGCGATGTATGCCGGTTTAGCTCCTCGCCTAATTCTGCTAAGTTGATGCATTTGGCTTTTTCAAGCCCATCCTATGAAGTTCCTGGTTCTTTAGGATCTCGTTTGGGTTTCTGCACCACGATTTTCCTATCTTGAATATTATACTTCTTATAGTGGAAGGTGCATGGAATTTATCATCGTTTGATTCCTCGTCAAGTTTCCATTTCTGTTGTCTAAACTTCCTTCAAAGCTCATTTTTGTTCATTGTATTTGATTTTGCGCTCCATTTTGGACAACTTCGTCGATTTCTCAAAATTGCTCTCTTTTTTTTGTTTTTGTGTGCTCTTCTTTTTCATTTTTGGTTTGGCTGAGTCGGGTTTCATGTACCTTTTTGATATCCCGTCCTTGAAGCAATCACTTGCTTCTACTAACCTCAAGTACTACGTTTTGTCGGTTAATAGAGATACTGAGTTTATATCAAAATTGTTGCTCTCGTCGAAATTCATAATAGCGCGAACGTGTGTTCATATGCAATTCCGCAAGAGGCTACCACAATCTGCTCCAGGATGCCAATTGGTCTTTCCAGATACCCATCTGCTGATTGAAGTTTCATTCTAGTCTTTCAAAGAGCAGGTTTCCCCCGTCTTTCCCACATTGCTTCGGTAGCTATGGCTATTCTAGCCCCACTATCCAATATTGCTATCGACTTAACCTCTTTGTACTCCACTAGCAGGGTAGTATTTCCTTCTTCACCTTCACAATAATCCCTTACCTTGTTCACGTGTACTAGCTCATGTTTAGTTTGTTTTGAGGGTTGTGTCTTCATTGTGTTTGGAGAAGCATTGGGTGGCGGAATTATCAGCCCTATTTTTTCCAATTTTTTCCCGACCTCCTCCCAAAGATGCAATCTGATTTGCAGTAACTCTGACAGAGTTAGCGTACAGTGGATAGGAGATGACATCAACTCATGAAGAGTTTTGGTATCCATCATCTTAGGATTGGCCTTCCATTGAGATGGTACTTTCTTCACCTCCGATCGGGTTTCATGGCTACCAATAAATGAAGGTAAATTCTTCAATGACTATAGTTTATTGTCTTCCAATATCGTTGTACCTGCATCGCCATACAATGATCTAATGTCATTTGGGTAGAGCTCATGCTCCAAGTGGATCTCTGTGATGGGAGCTGACAAAAATGTAGCACTTCCATTTTTTCTATTCCTGATCTGTTCCCATAGCTCTTGAGGCCATTGTTCTTCTACTTTTAAAATTGGCAGTGGTGCTTGAGAATACATTCCATCTGTCGTATTGGTTGTCACCCTCATATCCAATGGTGTTTCGTTTATAGAATCTGGTTGGTTTTCCTTTTCAATTCCCTGCCCCTCTAACTCTTGCATTTTTTCTTGGATTAATACCTCAATTTTTGGAGCAGTAGGAATTGATGGTTCCATAAGCGCTTGAGCGGCTTGGATGATCTCCTTGCACATCTTTAGCCTCTCCTTTTCATAGCCCGAATGAGGGTATGTTAACCACCTATCCTCTTGGGTTTAGTTAGGCGTTAACATTGCATCATAAGCTTTTAAAATTGCGTCCAAAGGTTCACAAACCTTGTCTACCAAGACAGATCCTCCTGATGGTATAACCGATGGTTTTTTTTACCTTGTTTTTTTCCTTAAGATCTCTTTTCCTTTGCAGTTGTTCCTCTGTTTGCAGTGATTTGGTTTCCAATGCCATTTTTCCTTTTTCTCTTTTTTGTATCATTTTGCCTTCCACGATTTCCTAGGGGTTCGGACAGATAAATTTTCTATCTCTGTTTGGTTGGCTGGGATGTTCCTTGTTGCCTCATGTGCTTGGGCTCTTGTTATAGTGTTTATCGGAATGGTGGGTTCTGTTTCTGATCCACTTGATCTTGGCACAATCCCCATCTTATTCATGGTTGCTTTCCCTTTGCTATGTCAGGGTTTTTTGGATAGTGTGGAATAAGATGGTTAGTGGTACATCCATCACAGAACCCAAAAAATTTAACCCGTTCAAACCCTTGCCCAATGATCACCACCACATTCATAGCATGGTCCTACAGGTGGTGGAGAAGCTTGTGGAGCCCCCATTGGTTGTCCTGCTCTAGGAGGATACCCCCTAGGTTTCTAGCCCTAGTTTTCCATGGACATAAGAATATTTTCATCGACCAAGTAATGTTTTTAGTTGGCTGTGCTATGTATGAGGGCTCAGGAAACACTTCAGAAATTATCCATGGAATGTGTCCCTCCGGAGCATATGCATTCCCATCAAATCCCCTATCGTAGGTAAATCTTCCCGATGTGAGACTACTTGGACCATACTCTGATCGGAAGGTGGTTCTATGGGTTGAGAAATCCTTACCATAGCCCTATTTTCCTGGGGTAAAGGAGGTTGATGTCTCAGCACAGGTTGAGGTTTTTCTTGCCCTTGGATTGCGTTATGTGGCCCCTACTTGGTATCTTGGGGGGGGGGGGGGGGGGGGGGGGGGGGGGGTTGCCCTACATGTGGTTCGTATTTTCTCTCTCTAACATAGTTCCGCTTATACAAACATTCATGGGTTTCATGGTTTGTCCATTTTTGTTCGGTAGCACACCACTTTAGTACTCGCGATGAGTTTACTCCTGGTCTTTGTTGAAGGTTGCACCACTGGGTTGGATGATCTCCTCCACAAGTGTCGCATTTTTGGGTGGGCTGTTGTTGTGCGTTCGGGTTTTCATCCTATTTCCTTGTTTTATCCTCCTGGTCACTTCCTCAATCATTTTTGGTATAATTGGGTTTTGCCCGCCCAATTTCATCATGGACTCACTAGTGGTTGAAGAGGTACTACTCATTCCCTGATATGTGTCTTCAGTCACCTCCCCATATGCCTTGCAGTTATCTACCAGATACAACACCTCTTTTGTGACTTGATCAAATGTTACACATCCCTTCAAGTGCAAGTCCTTTTTTAGCATGTCATTTCGCAATCCTTCTATGAAGAGACGGACAGTCTCTTCATAGCATCCTGAGGTAGTTCTTGAGCAGGGCATCTTTCTATATACTGCTTAAAATGAAGCGATGCTTCCTTCATCTTTTCTTTCTCCTTTTGCCTAAATGCATAAATCTGGGAGACAGTGTTATGCTTGATTCCCCTCTTTGAGAATTCCTCATCGAACTCTCAGAGAAGTTGCTCAATACATGGGAATTCCAATCTGTTTAATGGTTGGAACCAAGTCAAAGCAGTCCCTTCTAACGTCAACCCAAAACCTTCATATTGAGTATGGAAATCAGTTACCTATTCCGCTCTCAACACTTGTTTGAATATCAAAACATGGGCATACGGATCTCTTGATCCACTATACTTTTTGGGTACGCATTTTGCCACTTGAGATGGTCGCATTCGTCTGGCCTCCGCAACCATTTTGAAAACACCTGCTCCCCCTGTTGCGACTTCTCTAGGTTCATAATCTCCTCTTGGTACTACCAGTGGTATTCTATCCACTATATGTTCGTCAAGTCGATCTCGTGTAATAGTTGGAGGGATTCTAGTGGTGTAAGTGACATCAGAAACAATATTGTCCCTATGTGTGTTAGTGGAAGCCCTAAACCCCATTGATCCTAAAGGTCCTGTGTTTGGGACTCGTTCATGTCCAAAAGAATCCTCCAACCTGGTTCTCACTGGGATCACATGTTCAGTCTCAGGTCTTGTGTGCATAGTCGTGGTTTTTACCTCTTCAGGATTTACATAGTATTATTGGAGTGGTCCCCCAAAATATGTATATCTCTCTAATTCCTTAACGATCCATTGGAGAGTACTTTCGGCCATACTTGTCTATTATGACCACTTGAATACTTCTCCCCGCCATGTACGTGAAAACATACAGGTTTTTACGATCAGTCAGTTCCTTGATATGGGGTTAGTTACATCTGTAATAGAGTATTTTTTCTCCATTATTAAACTTATATAGTCCCACATACGTGTTGTCTGTATTAAGGTGATCTGTCTCATTGGTGCATCTAAGCACTGCGTTTTGTTTCTCCATTTTGGGTGGCTCATCGGCTAGCTCGTAATCTACCTTGTCCTTAGTGCCAGTCATCCCCCATTTATCCACAATAAAGGAGTTATGAACCACTAGGTACATCATTCCCTCTCGGTCAAAATATATATCCCCATCATAATCAACATTTACAAGTTCTCTGAACTCGCTAGGCTTATTTTCCAACTTAACACAGTAGCGGTCCATTCCATCCTTATAGATTTTAGCCTTAAGAACATTTTCAAATTGAAACTTCAAATACAATAGTTTTACATTAGATGCAGGTTGAGAAGGACCTGCCCCCATCGAAGATGTTCCCTTAGGGTTCGACTTGTTAAAGTCCTCAGTTCATGAGTTGTATGATCTTTTTGACAAAGTGGCAGAGAAGCTCTCTTCTAAAATGGGTTCTAAAGGTGGCAGTGGTCTCTTGATTCATGCTTTCTTCTGTTGAGTGATTGCTCCCTTGGTCAAAGATGCTGGGATTCCTATTCTGGTACAATCTTCTTGATCGCAAATTCATGAAGAATTGGTATTGCAAAATTCAAACTGGGTTACCTCATTAGCTACTTTGAATCCCCCGTTTGAGCTTACTTGCTAGGTAGTATCCTCTAGTACCTGCAACCTATTAAAAATTGCTTGATAGCTATGAGATTATAGCCGTTCTTGTTAGTTCTAGCTTTTAATCTCGACAAAATTTAGCTAGGTTTTTCAGTAGCACACAATTCCTCACACAACATCAACAATTTAGGTCCAATGTCAAATTTGAAAGAACCACCAAGGTACTTTGGACTAGCTCTTTGGGTGGTGAAATTTTGCTTCTATTCTGAATCAGAGGAACATGGACCGCAATCCATGTTTGGAAGCCAAATGGACTTTTCTTGCTACTACTAGGTTCAGCATGACTAGGAGGTCTTATGGTATCGAAATTTTCAAAAATGGACCTCTGGATTGGAAGCTAGGTCAATTCTGTCACTTTTGGGATGGTTTTTTGCATCTAAATTCAATTTTGTAAGGACCACTAGACTCTCTGTGATTCCCTCTAAGCTATGGTGCCAGTTTGGTATCAAAATGTGTCAGGGGAACATGAATTGCGATCCATGTTCCTTAGTGTTAGAATGCACTGAAACTTGACCCACAGCTAGTCCTTGGCCTTCTGATGCTGGCTATATGGTTTTTGATTGTTTTGGAGTTTTTTAAGTCACCCAAATATCAGTTTTACGGTTTGTTCCAGTGGTTTTCCCCTTGATCTGATTTTGCCCCCTTTTGCCCTCTTTTTGAACTTTTCTGATAAGGGTCCCTTGGGAGAAAGTACTTCAAATGATATCACTTTTCTACTTGCCCAATGTCAGCACAAAAGTCCATAAAGGAACATGGATCGCAATTCATGTTTGGCAAGATTTTGGATTGATACTTTGTGAGTTTGTGACAAAAGGTCTGGTGATGCTATTCCCCAAATCTTTTTGGATTTGATCAACTTTTTCCAAGTCAAAACCAACATTTTGTGTCTGTTTTGCGGTTTTTTGCAAACAACTCCTTTTTTGGTATTTTGATCAGGTTTTTTCACTTTTTGTCTATGGATCCTTTTGGAAAAGTTGTTCCCTTAGTAATCAGGAGTGCACTGGTCAAATTTCACTATCAGATGTCTACCTGAAACATGAATCGCGATCCATGTTGGGAGGCATCTGGTCATGATTTTAGGTTCTATTGGTTCCCTACTTCTAGTTGATCCCAATTCTCCTCCCTTTTTGAATTTGGACAAGTAAAAGTTCAATTTTTCCTCAATTTCCAAGGTTTTGTTCTGCTCAACCCAATTTCTTGATTTTAGTGATCTTTTAGCATTCTATTTCTAACCAAATGCAAGGTCTTGATGCTTGAGAGCTTGTCCTGAGCAAGGGAAACAATTTTAGCAAATTTTGCCAAAAAGGTACATGGATCGCGATCCATGTTTGACAGGCAAGTGTTTCTATCCCCTTTCTGAAAGTTTTGTTGGGTTTGGTTCAGTTTTGAAGCTCTGACCATCAATTCTTCAACTTTTTAGAGTTATGGTCTTCAACACTAAAATAAGGTTTTTGACTATTTTTCCCTCAATCCTTTTGGCCTCAAATGATGGTGTAATTTGGTACCTAACCTACTCCTATAAACTAAAATAAATCTGCAAACATAAACGAACTTAACAATACAAAAATGACAACGAAGTGTGTGGAGGAACAGTCCTTTCCAAGCATGGGAAAATCAAAGAACGAAATACTATCTTGTACTTCACTGACACCTTTCTTTGCTCTTAAGGAGTAGCACTGGCTAGTCTCTGACTCCAGTCTTTACTAAGCACTAAACCTACGTCTAGCTGCTTCATTGTCTATGTGTAAGCGTGATGGTTGTCAAAAGCTTTTGAATGAATTTTTTCGTACACTGAGTCACTGAATACCTAAGGATCGGTCTCCCCGGTAGCAGCGCCAATGTTAGCGGGTCGCCGCGACGGACGTCTGCAGCATAGCTCTTTTGTGCTAACATAATGTCAATATGCAAGGAAGCGACTCGGGATGGGGCACGGAGACTTAATGAGAGTGTCGATCTTACCAAAGTGAACTCAGAGGGCTACTCATACTACGCCAAAAGCAAATCAACCACTTCCTAGTCAAAAAATCAGTATGCATCCAATTTCACCGCTCTAGGTCATCACGCCTTTTTAGCATCCAGCCGAATTCGGAATGCAACAAAACTTAAGGAGAGGTATTACAACACCTAGGGGCACAATCCTACCAAGTTTTGTCACCATATGGGAAGGTATATAAATCGCGATTCATCACAAAAAATGTGCAAAAAAATGAAACAGGAACTACTGGAAAAGGTCCCCCTCAAGCATAGAAGCACTTATCCATGGTCAAAACATCAAAAAACAACCATTTTAACCTTCAAATCAATGCATTTAGCTCACAACCAACACGTTTCAAACCACAACAGAATTAAAATTGGTTATACTTAGATTGAGAGCAAGAGACAAGGAACACAATGTGCTATTTGGAAATGAATTCTGATTACGAGTCCAGGAGAAAAGAGGATCACAATTTGTAGCAGCAACAAGCTCTCACAGTGAACGTTCAAAAATTCTTCTTTTGCTAATGATGCCTCCTTAGTCTAAAACTAAGGGTTTTGACTTAAAGATTAAGGGAGCTTTCCCACGGCCATTCGGCCACTATGGTGTAGATTCAGAGAGGCTGAGAGGGTATGCCAAATTATATTACAATTACAAATCATCATAAGCTAAATTACACGGCTTCTTTTTTTGAAAAATTGAGCGAGTGTTTACAGGGTTTGGTGTGCATCCACCTAGCATGTGTCGGATCGTTGTATCCACCAAACACTAGATCTGCTTGATTGTGTCTTGTATTGCACTCAAATTGAATAAGGACGGGTCGGTGTGGATCCATTGGTTTCTAACCTTTTTGGCCTTGTCGTCGATGGCAATAACCAGAGGGTAGTGGTTAGAGATGCAAGAGCTGAATAAAATTTTGGCCTTAGTCCCATAGATTCAGATGGTCTTGAAGATCATTCCAGCTGGATTTTTCTGTTCCTTCCAATACTTTTCCTTAATTTGACCATATTTTAATCACCACCATGATGACTTTTCCTTAGAGGGTTTGGAAGGTATTCCATAGTGAAGCTATGTCTGGACACAGACTAAGCTATGGCTACCTATGATATTGCCCGCTAGATATGGTTGCCTAAGCTTATGCCTCTAGGGGAGGGGACGATGTCACTTCCCCCCCACCCCCTCCCAACCCCTCACACTCCTGTTTAGGAGTCTGCATGTCACCCTTCCAATCCCATGTTGTTGTGCATAGATCCTTAGCACGAAGCAACATCCTACTCACCATGCATGATAGACCACCTCTGTTTCCCTCTACCGTCTACAAAGAAGTAGTGGACGCATACCCAAAACTGTTTTAAAAACCAATGGAAAAAAGGAGAGCTTTGAAAATCTACCGGTTTTTTGAGAAATTTAGCCGGTTTTTTTTTGTTTTTACATTGAAATTCTCAAAATTTAGCCAGTTTCCTTCAAGGCAACCCTCAAAACTAACCGAGAATTTTTAATTTTTGTCCTTTGAAAATACACTAAAGGTTAATTTTCTCTAAACACTAGACGCATTTCTTATAGAGATTGTCTATAAGCTTTAAGCACCTCTACCAATAGACCTCGATAACATCAATGGCTAGCAAGAGAGGACGTAGTATTTTGAAGACCCTTCAACTATAGATAAAGCTACTACTACATAGGCTCCCTCTAGAGAAGAAGATATGTTGTGCCAAAGCCCTTTTGGCAGAAAAATAGATGGCCTTGTTAGAAATTTCTCTCCATCAATTGGAAAAGGTAAGCCTTTTATCACCCTCCCCTTTGCACAAATAAGAAAATTTCAGCAAGACCTTGAAACTCGGGCCCTTATCGGCCTCTTAGCAGGCTTCCACCTCTCTATGGACATTCTCAAGTCTTGGATACATGTACAATGGGGTGCCATAGGTTCTGATATTGAAACCATACCTAACCTACCCAAAGGGAACTATCTCTTTGTATTCACAAACGTAGAGGTGGATAGCAACATCCTCAGGTATCGACAGTGGTGTTAAAGTTTAGGCATCTCAAGTGAACTGCCCAATGTGATTTCATTATTTAGGTTGGATTTTAGGTATTTATTTTACTTATTTGTCAAAGTATTGGGTAGGGAAATTTACTGGGATTGCTATATAAGCAGCCCCTTGCCTCCATTGTATACACATTCAGTTATTCATTGCCAAGGTTGATTGGTTCATGAGACTCTCTCTCTCTCTCTCTCTCTCTCTCTCTCTCTCTCTCTCTCTCTCTCTCTCTCTCTCTCTCTCTCTCGCAAAATACTAAGTTCGGGGTGGATGCTTGATATCAAGAAATGGTTTGGAAGATGGGATGCATGTCACTTGGTCAAGGATGTGTCGATCGACTCCCAAGTTAATGAGGCCTTCTTACAACGCCAATGTATCACGGTTTGGGAGAAATCCGGAGGTTCTCGCTTCAGCCATTACACCACACACGTTGCCCCAAACTACAAATCTCTCTTCTTCTCGGAACGAGGTAACCGAACCCATTCCTACATCCTTGAGCCCATCCCGTTGAGTGCGATCCGCACCATTGCTTCCATTCGTCTTAGCTCCCATTCTCTACGTTGCGAGACAGGACGTTGGGGCACTGGCGAGGAGTGTCATCGACTTTGCACCTTATGCCCTCGTCAAGTGCGAGAGAGTGAGTACCACACACTACTTGAGTGCTCAGCTTTTGACCATATTAGGTCCTCTTTTCCCCATATATTCAGCCATGATCTCTCCCTACATACCTTCCTCTCCCAACCACGATGTGGACTCTCTATTGCGACGCTCATTTCAGCCATTTTTGAGCATCGAGAGTCACTTATGAACTCCACTCACACCACGTGACATGTTCATTTGGTCCCATAGGTCATATTTGACCTCCCAAGACGATAATAGAACTATCTCTCTCTCTCTCTCTCTCTCTCTCTCTCTCTCTCTCTCTCTCTCTCTCTCTCTCTCTCTCTCTCTCTCTCTCTCGTGCTCACTCTCCTTGGTCTCTACGCTTCCGCATCGTCGACTTTGACAGATGGATCATCAAAGCCTCTCTCCTTAGTCTATTCTGATGGAACAAGTGTTTCAATCCAGAGCGCTCTGCTCTGATCAATTACCCTATGTGGATTGAATTCTTGAATCTACCCTTGCAATACCACTGTCACGTGTGTGTCATAAGAGCCAAGCTAGGAAAGGTCCTGGGCACCAAACCCCATTTGGACTACATACTTTCCTCGTACCCCCAGGTCCTCATTGAGATGGACATCTCAAACAATCTCTTGACAATAGCCATTGACATTTGTATAGATGATAGTGAGATTTTGAGGGGGTGTCATGTCTAAATCATGGTGATAGGGAAGTTTTTTTTTAATCCTAATAATAGAACAGCTTTGGGAAGGAGAGAAAAGAGAAGCATCAACGGGAGCTCATGCACGAAGGGGAGACGGATGAGGGGGAAGAGCCAGGAGAGTCTCTCTCTCTCGCACCACTCACTCTTGATCAAGCGCAAAGAAGAAAGCCTCTCTCTCTCTCTCTCTCTCTCTCTCTCTCTCTCTCTCTCTCTCTCTCTCTCTCTCTCTCTCTCTCTCCCCGAAGTTTGTGCTCTCTCTCTTGGCATGAGGGAGCTCGATCTCTCTCTCTCTCTCTCTCTCTCTCTCTCTCTCTCTCTCTCTCTCTCTCTCTCTCTCTCTCTCTCTCTCTCTCTCTCTCTCTCTCTCTCTCTCTCTCTCTCTCGGAATTAAGCTTGAGAAGAGGAAAGCAAAGGAGCCAAAAAGCAGGGTAAGAGAGTCAAATTCAAGGATTGCAAAGCATGCGGAGGAAGGGATGAAGCCCGAGGCTTGCAAGGCGTGATTAAAGCAAGGTATTCTCTCTCTACATGTAGCTCCAAAAGATGCTCAACCGCGCAAAGCAAGGCAATCAAAGAGCGTTTCGAGAGTTCTTGACAACATCAAAAGAGAAACTTGAGGCTTATTGTTCCTAAATGAAGCAATGGAAGGAGCGTAAGAGCAGGCTAAGGAAGGAACTTAGAGACGTTTTATGAGGGAAATCAAAGGAACGGATGCAGTGCAGAGAGCTCTTAAAGGTAGTTGAAGCAGTTAAAGTGGCAGAAGAGAATTTCCATTACCGTCATCAGCTAGAGATTAATTAATCATCATGTTAAGCCCGGTGTCATTAACGGCCCGATTAATTTGTAAAGGGAGCTTAAACTCCTAGTTACCAACTAATCCAAGTAACGGTGTTGTTAATAGCCCACCTTGGCTAAGGATTAAGTTGTACTTAAAGCTTGACTTGATTAATTGAAGTTTACGGTGATTGCCATAGCCTTTTTCACTTGCTGTTCTTATTCTCTCTGATAGCCAGAGGCCCGGTGCCTTCCCGGATCACGTTTCGAACACACGTTGTCGAGAAATTTGCGGTCTTGCCAGGAATGCACCAGGATTATGGCCATGAGAGTTTGTGAGAGAACTCAAAAAAAACTATATGAAGGAGTTAAACCATAGATGCCATGAAGACTAGGGTTTGGAAGGAAGTGCAATCAAAGAAGTCCCACCCTTTCTCTCTTGCACTCACACACACAAAGAAAGAACACAAAAGAGAGTGTCAAAACAACACAAAGATGAAAACATCAAGGCTATGGTCATATCGTATCATGGGTAATATGAAAGGGTTAATAGATGAGTTAATGGAATTCAATCTTGGCTGACCAAATATGCTACGAATTGTTCTTTGGAATTGTAGTTTTGTCCTTACCATAATATATATATTTTGTTTAGTGATTGGGATTAATTGTGTGTACAAATCCTCTTGGTTCATAGCAAGATAACTACGCTTACATCAAAAGAAAAGTTATAGTCTATGAGAGGTAGTATGATGGGATCCGGTGATAGAAGTATTTCATTGAGCCTTTCTGGGCCAAAGAGAAACACTATACGTTGTTGAAAGTGTATTTTACGGCTAATCCATACGTTAATTCTAATAGATCGTACAGAGTAAAGCGATAGAAATTATCATCATGTGGATTATTCATCTATGATAACTCTAGTATGTGTTAAATGTATATATGAGAGGAGAGAAGGGAAGAGAAAAGAAGAGAGTTTCCCTCCCAAGCCCTATTCTTTCCCGTAGGCAATAACGATACTGCGGGGAGAGATGTGTAGAGTGTGCAGGTGATGGAGAAGGTAGAAAATAAGACTACGCACACACACCAACACACATCGAGACACACACACACACAATCGTTACCCTGCAAAGCAGCCATTCAACGAGCTGCTCTTCTCTTCTTCACTTTGAACTATTATCCAAAGTATATTTACAACATAGTATAGTCAGTGTCCAGCCGCCCATAGCACAATGGACATATTCTTTAACATCATATTCTTTAACACTCCCCCTGAAGCTCAGAGTGAGCTTGCATATGATGGATTCCCAATGCTTCACGAAAGTAGCAAAACTTCTCCTTTCCAAGAGCTTTTGTGAATATATCCGCAACTTGATCATTTGTCTTCACATACACCAAATCAATCTCATTTGCCAAAACTTTTTCGCTAATGAAGTGATAATGTACTTCAATGTGTTTAGTGCGAGCATGGTAAACTGGATTCTTTGCCAACATGATGCTGCTAATATTGTCACAATATATAATGACATTGTCAAGATAGTCAAAACCAAAGTCTACCATAAGTACTCTCAACCATGACTCTTCACATGCTGCCAAAGCTGCTCCACGATATTCAGCTTCTGTACTTGATAATGCTACAATTGATTGCTTCTTGACATTGCCAATAGAAAATGCATAACCACTTGTAGATCTTCTATCCATAAAATCTCCTGCCCAATCTGCATCTGTGTAACCATAAAGACAAAGCTTCCCATTCTTTTCATAAAACATTCCATAACTGACAGTGGCTTTCACATATCTCATAATCCGTCTCACTGCATCAAGATGACTTTTACATGGCTTTTGCATGAATTCACTCACAACACCCACTGCATAACTGAAATCTGGCCTTGTTATTGTCAAGTAAACAAGGCTTCCAACCATCTTGCGGTACATAGTGACATCCTCAATGTAATGTCCATCATCAAACAACTTTACATTTTGATCAAGAGGTGTATCAACCGGTTTGCACGTTGTCATTCCATACTTCTCAAGCATATCCAACGCGTATTGTCTTTGTATCATCCAAATTCCTGATAAAGTGTTGACAATTTCAATTCCCAAGAAATATCTCAACTTACCAAGGTCCTTCATGTTGAATTCTCTTAACAAACTCTTCTTGACATGCAAAATTTGCTCATCATGACTTCCAGTGAGAATCAAGTCATCAACATAGATAACAATAAGGACGATCTCTCCATCAACATGCTTCAAAAACAATGAATGATCAACAGTAGACTGTTTAAATCCAATCTTCTTCAAGAATCTGGTTATCTTTTCACACCAAGCTCTAGATGCTTGCTTCAAACCATACAATGCTTTCTTCAACTTACACACATAATATGGAAACTCTGGATGTTGATAACCCTCTGGATGTATCATATAAACTTCTTCTTCCAAGTCACCATTCAAAAATGCATTATCGACATCCATTTGCCGTAACTTCCAACCAAACATACTTGCCATTGCTATCACCAATCTGACTGTTGTCATCTTTGCAACTGGACTAAATGTCTCATCATAATCAAGACCTTTTGTTTGTGCATAACCTTTAGCAACAAGCCTCGCTTTGTATCTTTCCACACTACCATCTGACTTGCACTTGACTTTGTACACCCATTTTGAACCAATTGCTTTCTTTCCACTTGGCAAGCGAACCAAATCCCAAGTCTCATTCTTCACCATCTCACCATCCATAGCTGACTCCCATTCTGATTTTCCAATTGCCTCTTGAAAACATGTAGGCTCTTTATGTTGCACACGTGAAACCATGTATGCATAATGTGTACGCATGTAACCATTGTATGTCAATCTATCAACTGGATAACGCACCCTCTCTGATCTTCTCAATTGTGGTGCACTCTTCTCTTCAACTCTTGCATATGGGGGTACATATTTCTCAATATGCTTACTGCCAGGTGTCCTCAAATGTGGTAAACCATGCTCTTCATCAAGGCTTTCATCTCCAGAACTCTCTTCAACCACTTTCTTCTTGCCTTTCTCGTCTTGCTTCTTATCTCGCAAACGACCGCTCCATGGGTTGACACTTCCAATACTCTCCTCTGCCATACATGGTCCTGAAATAGTTCTTGTTGATGGTCCGGGCTTATCAACAACATGACGCATATTCTCTTGCTCTTTATACTCATCTTCTATCATCACTGGCTTTGGTTTATACCATGGTTTATGCTCACAAAATCTGACATCTCTACTGACATAAACTTGTCTTGTCATAGGATCATAGCACTTGTAACCTTTCTTTTCAATTGGGTAGCCCAAGAATATACACTTCACTGCCTTTGGATTCATCTTCTTTCTTGCTTCATTTGGAACATGAACATAGCAAACACATCCAAAAACTTTCATGTAGGAAACTGTTGGCTTGATCCCATAAAGTCTCTCATAAGGTGAAATTTCATGAATGGCAGCTGTTGGTGTTCGATTCATAATGTGTACTGCTGTATGAACTGCTTCAGCCCAATATGTTAATGGCATATTCATCTCATTCATCATGGCTCTTGCAATCTCTGCTATGACTCTGTTCTTTCTCTCAGCAACTCCATTTTGTTGTGGTGTGTATCTGCAAGTAATCTGTCTTCTTATGCCTTGTTCACGTAAGTAATCATCAAAACTGTGTGACATGTACTCTCCCCCTCCATCTGTACGTAGGCATTTAATTTGACAACCATTCTCTTTCTCAACCATAACTTTGAACTCCAAGAATACCTCAAATGCCTCTGAATTTGCCTTTAGAAAGTAAACCCATGTCATTCTGCTGTAATCATCCATATAATGTGATAAAATATCGACAACCATTTGGTGTAGCATGATCACAAGGTCCCCAAATATCTGAATGAGCAATTTCCAAAGGACTTTGGCTAATTCTCCCCCTCTTTGGAAATGGTAAACGAGATTGCTTTCCAAAATGACAAGCTTCACAAACATGATCAAAATTCAATCTGCCAAACTTTGGTAATCCACATACAATTTGATTTGATTGCATATGCTTTAGTCTTCTAAAATTGACATGACCAATCCTCTTATGCCATAACTCTGCCCAATCATCTTGAGTGACTGATTTGTTTGCATACATACCACTGTGTAAACATGGATCTCCAGCTTCCAATGAGAACAAGCGACCTTTCTTTCTTCCACGTGCCAATATCTTGCCTGGTCTGCCTTTGTGAAACTCCTCTATGAAGCAGCCATAACGATTAAAACGGACTTGCAACCCTTGATCTGTCATTTGTCCAATTGATGCTAAATTCTTTGTGATTGAAGGTACATATAGAACATCTCCCAATGTGTTGTATGTCCCGTCTTTTTCTAGCAATGGAACTGAACCAACATGTGTAATCCAATGCATAGTATCATCACCTGTAGCGACAAACTCATCCTCTTCTAATTTCTCTTTTCTGTCAAACCATTCACCATGATATGTCATATGATTTGTGGCACCACTATCTAAATACCAATCATCTGTATGATGTGGCTCCACCATGCTTCCAACAACATGCTCCATAGGAAATAAATGTCCACTCGATCTATTGTCATATATATTTTGATCATGAGGATTGTATCCAACAAAGTTTCCTCCATGTCTGCCATAACCTCGGCCTCTTCCACCACGATCACGATTTTGATTTAGCCTCGTGTAACACTCTCTTTCAAAGTGACCATAAATGCCACATCTGTTACAATATCCATCTCTTTGAGGATGTACAAATCGTCCACCTCCACGTCCACGAGTTCGGGCTCTCCCTCTGCCTCTTTGGCTATAATCATTGTACCTTTGACTTTGTTGGTTTTGCCATTGACCTCTTCCTGTATTGTTTCCACGACCATAGTTTCCTCTTCCACCTCTATTGTTTTCACGAACTCTAGAGTAAAAAACCTGATCTCTGGAATGGTTATTTGATGTAGAAGGACCTGACTTGGCTAACTTCACCTCTTCTTGCAAACAAAGGTTTACTAAATCTTCAAAATCAGGCATGTGTCCTCGAACAGATATAGATGTATCCAATGACTTGTATTCCGGTCCCAAACCATTCCATGTCACTGAAACTAAGTCATCATCTGGAACTTCAACATTAATACTCGCAAGATCTTCCTGTATTTGCTTTATCTCTGTCACATAATCTGATATGGATCTATTTCCTCGCCATACACAATGTAACCTTTGCTTCAAGTGAACTTTTCGTGGTTCTGTATTGGAGCTGTTCATTCTTGCTAGTATCTCCCATGCTTCCTTTGGAGATTGAGCCTTCTTCATATGTGGTATAAAGAAGTCACTAATGCATAGTGAAATCCAATGCATCACTTTCCTTGAATTCTTGATCCACTACTTGTAAGCTTCTACTCCTGCTTTCCATGTTTTATGTGCTTCAACATTCTCTCTATTTGGTTCCAAACCAACCTCGGGACACTCTTGTTCACTTGTAATATAATCCCATAAACCTTTGCCCATGATAAAGTTCTCCATCCTGTAAGACCATATGTTGTAGTTCTCTGTGGTCAGCTTCTCTCCAACAATCTGTGTGACTTGAGTTGAACTTTCTGCCATCTTCACTCTCTTAATTTCTTCCAAAGGATTTTGACAAAATTTCGGCAGAGTTTCGTTTGTATTTGGACAATATCTCAAGTGACAATCTCAACCAAAGTGCTCATAAACACTGACAGAAAATCTCTCACTGCCAAGGGAAAATCCATTGACTTACTTTGCCACAGACTGACTCAATACTATGCATAAATACTCTAAAACAATGTCCACATGGACCTGTATGCAAATGCAATCCATACGCTGTCATGTACCACATATCCATACATCCACCTTCATCCCATAGTTGTAAACGACATATGAGGGCTTTCGCGGGGTCAGTCGGGGGTTCGCTCCAATACCTAATCCACCTTGCCAAGGTACCAAAGCTCCCAAGGCAAGGCTTCAAAAAACCTCACTCGACCCTCACAAAGGCTGCAATTTTCCAAAATACATTGACCGCATATCCATACATAACCACAAAGTACTCAATTTGACAATATAACCGCCTCAATTTCTTCCCACAACCTTTCTTACATAGGCGGCTGTCCATAACGGACCCACAACAACTAAACATAATCTTCGATAACACAATATCATGATGCAAAAGCTCTATGTCGTTCTCCAAAACCTGTGTAAATGCTGAATTCTTCACCTGTAACCTGTAAATCTACTGTCGAGTGCAAAACTGGACATCTCCTATGCTTGTGTAAGCTGGCTGTTTGCTACAGAAAATTGCATATTTTGGAAAATTTGAGTATGCAAATGCGTCCGGAATGCCCAAAAACATAAAGATAGACTCCTGGATCACTGTATTTCGAGTTCGGGTGAGAGAGTTATGACCAAAAAACCTCTCTTTTTTGCTATTTTCCAGAGATGCGGAAACCTGTGTATTGACTGCAGCTCCTTAAACTGAGCTCTGATACCACTTTGTAGAGTGCGCAGGTGATGGAGAAGGTAGAAAATAAGACTACGCACACACACCAACACACATCGAGAGACACACACACAATCGTTACCCTGCAGAGCAGCCATTCAACAAGCTGCTCTTCTCTTCTTCACTTTGAACTATTATCCAAAGTATATTTACAACATAGTATAGTCAGTGTCCAGCCGCCCATAGCACAATGGACAGATTCTTTAACATCATATTCTTTAACAAGATGTACCTGTATAGCAAGGAGAGCCTAAAATTTGTAGAGAGGATGAATTACTAAGAGTGAGAGAGATAGGTTTGGTTAAGGAGATGAGATTAGATATATATATATATGTTGGATTAGAGATGAAAAAGAAAACAACAAGAAATCAAGAAAACATCAATGTAGAACACATCTTACTTGACAAACCCTTCGGCACCATTATTGATGGAGAGAGAAGAAGAGGGGAGAATTCAACTTTGATTGATACGCCAAGTCCACGCCATTCTTTGATTAGAGTTGATCTTCCGAGGATAGCATGCAAGGATGGCTAGTCTTTCTCTAGGAGAAAGTGTAGGCTTAGTCTTATGTTAATGGCTAAGTACAATTTGGCATTACTACTCACTCCCTCATGAATTCCTCTCATCAATGGCTTGAATACTTGATTTCTTTTCAAGGAAGAAGAGGTCCCCTTTTATAGGTGAAGGTAACCCCCAAGGGTTTACACAAGAAGAGAGGAGCTAGTGTGAACAGAAACTAGAAAAGTTGGAAATGAGTTGTCCCTGCATGATGTGGGCAGACTGGGGTCCAGTATTTTGATCATATCTCCTCAATCGTGGCTCCAAATAAAAAAGTAAAAATATGGGCAGAAACTTCAGCTCATTAGCTACGATTTTCATTTTAAAATCATTTTCCAATTCTTTTTTCCCCAAGTTAAAGAGGCGGAGCTATTGACGCTTTTCCCATAGTATTTTCTGATGGTAAAGTAAGAATAGGTTACCCTTGAGAAGAATAATAGGATGAGATAGAAGGCTTATTATTATACTTAAATATGCATATGTACATTATAGGAAATATAATTATGTATCTAAAAAATTACAAGATAGATCTTGTAGCATGCGTTCCCACTATGTACATGTCACAGCACGACAACGTCCCCCGACATCTTTGGTGAACCCGACGCAAAATGAGCCAGGGTGGGAGGTAAAGATGGAGAATTTAGAGCAGATGATGAAGATGATTGCAGATTTAAGTGCAAACGGTTTTGATGATAAGTCAATAGTTTCATATTTTTTGAAGATGCTTCAAATGGTTCAAGGATCTCTGCTTGAAATTGAGATCATAAAGAAGAAAAATCAAATGGATGAAGCTTTGGATGCGGCTTTAGATGCGGTATACAAAAGAGGAAAGTCTTTGATGGATATGATCCAAGGGCTACCTAGAGTGCTATGAGGTGGAAACCAAGGTAGGAGGGATACTAGAAGAGTTAATGATCAGATATTTTGAGTAGTTAGCGAGTTTATATTTGAAGAAGCAGATTCAAGAGGTTACCAAAGCCTGCAACAACGACGATTGGGAATACTTCAAAGCAGCTATTGTACAAGTAAGTTATGAGCATTATGCAAGCTATCAGGCAGATTCCAAGTCTACCAAACTACGCAGGTATTTGAGTACAAGTACGATCAAAGTTAGAAGCTGTGATTGATGAGTGTATTGTACAAGATGCTACCTTCTTACATGCTAATGATGAAGATATAGTTAA
Organism: Adiantum capillus-veneris; assembly: GCF_014529385.1. Classification (NCBI taxonomy): domain Eukaryota; kingdom Viridiplantae; phylum Streptophyta; class Polypodiopsida; order Polypodiales; family Pteridaceae; genus Adiantum; species Adiantum capillus-veneris. Next base: position 44,729,091 of record NC_140945.1, read on the forward strand.
AGCTGTGTATGAAAATTTGGGTTTTGCAGATGTCGTGCATGAAGTAGAAGTCTTTGAGGGTGAGGCTCTACACCCTCAAGATACACAGGGTGAATTTTGCAAAGAAGATATACATCCAGTACAAGAGGAAAAGAAATCAGGGGATCAAAACAACGAAGTGGCTGAAGCTCAAGAAGAAATTGTGCAGGTGAATGAGTGCAGCCATATTCAAGTAGACATGCATGAAGATTCTATTTCAACTAATACTTTTTCTATAACTCAAAACTAGAGAAACAAAAAATTTGGTACAAATTCTACCATAGAGTTGATTGATGATACAAATGTTATAGGTCAAAGCAAGGATGCTGTTGAGAGAAACACAACCATGGATTTGGGTATACCAGATTTTTGAAATTTGGATATACCAGATTTTGATGAGGACTTGGTTAAGCAAGAGTATGTGTTTAAAGATCTGCAAAATGTTGACTCAGAGTGGGTGCAAACTCCTTCATTGAAAAGTTTCTGTGACCCAGAGCTACCGATCTGGAAAATTGATCCTGAAGTTGCTAATGATTTAGAGGGGGAGCAAACTTATTCTCTATCAAGATTTTGTGACACAGGGATCAAACTATGGCAGAATGATCATGAACTTGATGATGCTGATTTGGAGGGGGTGCATAGTGAAGTGAAATCTCTTGGTGTCGAGTATGATTGGTTTCATTGTGCTAACAATACAGACAGGACAGTAGATGAAATTTTCAATGTGCATGCTGAACTTTGTGCTACAGAAGTGCAAAGATATTTGAATGAGGGTGAAAGACTTGAAGAACAATTTACAGCAGATGTGTTCAGCAGTTTAAAGCAACCTGAGATGTGCAGGAAGGAGGAACCTTCTGAAGCATTGGACCTAGATCTCATGTGTTTATTGGACAAAGCTTTGAAAGGGTTCTCAAATATAGATGCTAAGGATACCAATCAATCTAGATTCATGCATGATCAAGTTTATTTAGATGTAACTGATGATGACCTTATACAGTTGTTGGATGATGCTCTACTTGATTTTGAGCCTCTACAAGATAGAGAATTGCTTTTTGATGCATCTTGCGATCCTAATGAAGAGAGTTTTTCCAGAGACTTGATGTATTCATATATGCATGATTGGGATTCCAATACTAGTGAGAGTGAAGGTGCACTACCAATGCTTTGACCTGTGATTGATGATTGACAATTGGATGAGCCTGTTGCACAGGGGATATGGCAGTATCTAGTGATACCTGATGCTATATGGGATCTGATGTTACCCTATGATGTAGGGGATTTGATCTAGCTTTTGACCCAGGAGGTGATAAATACATGCATGGTCTAGGACAATTGACTCATATGCCATATGATCCGAGCGGTTTTCATGAAGATTTGTGGGTTAATTCATGTTTATGCTCTACTGATTGGAAATTCTTGTATTTTCCCTATGATCTTGGAAGATGGAGCGAAATTTTTGAAGGAATGCTCACATTGGGGCAAATGATTGGTTTCCCATTTGATCCCGAGGGCTACTAAAGTGCAAGTTGCAGATTTGAAGAGTACCAGTTATCTGTTGTAGTAGGTTGCATGGTACAAGGTTTTGGTTTTTTTTTTCTAGATTATGCTAAGTCGGAAGATTTTTTGGTTATGCGTTCAATAAGATTACATGGCTGGCTTTCTATTGACTTCTTTGGACAATTGATGAAGTATCTTCACATCTTTTGAGTTTGTTCTACTACCAGAACTTGAAGTAAAGGACTTGATGGCCATTCCGTATGTAGACATAGTAAGACATACTTGAGCTTGACAAGGTTACCTAAAGCGAGCTTAATGGTCAAGCCGTGTGCATCATGAACTGGAGCACTTGAGTCTGGCGGGGTTCACTAAACAGATTTCCATAATTGAATGCTTTGGAGATATGGCAGAGACGGTTCAAAGATTTTTGATGGGCAGCTACCTAATGATTAAGCTAGAACATTGATGATAGGGAATAAGCCATTTATTATTTTCCATATGTTTCCTAGTTACGTGAGTCTGATGATGGTAAAGAGCATAAGGTACCTATAGCAGATTTAGATTGCAATACAGTTGGCATAGACCGGAGGATGTGCAGGTTCAGCGGGGGTGGATGTCATGCAACTCCGCTACCATGCTAACAAATATACCAGGAAGATGCACATCAAGATTATTTGAAGCTTTACTTGATTAATGATCAGTGTTCAGGGCTTGGTAACAAGCTATTTTTATGATTAATGTATGTCAAATGCGGCTTTAAAGGGCCAACAGATTCCTTGATGATGCTAAAAAAGAGAATGCTTGACGTGATTACAGATGGGAATTTATGATCTAGAACTACATTTCTTGAAGTGCTCTATCGGCGTGTCTTTATAGCCCGTCGATTGGAGGTACGGTGCAAAAGTTATGACAGTTTGAAGTTGAGTTGATGGTGGCAGATCCATACCGGATTGGGCAACTATAGCTAAGAGTTTTGAGATGAATTGAATGCATGGCGCTGAAGTGCTCACTTTTTGTGGAGCGCATTGGTCTTTTTAGGTCAGTGATCGGAGTTCTGCTTGCCAAGATATTGGCCTTAAAGATTCATCAGGGGCAGGCTCCATACTAGTCTGGTCTACTTGGTTAGTATGCCATCTGGGAGTTTTGAGCTTTATCGAAGTGCAATACATTAAATGCTCAAGGAGAATCTTGTCCAAAATGTCATCACTTGCAGAGCATTGGTAGCAGGGAATGCTCGATAGGCAATAATTGAGCTCGGTACTGGGTTAGTCGACACAAATGCCACAAAGGACAATGGCAGGAGAATTTTGGATGACCTGGTACTAGGTCCAAGCCTAATGTGGTGCTTTAACATGAATTTGATTGATATGTGAGCATTGATTGAAAAGTATGTCCAACCTAGCTACGGCACGGAGGCTCTGATGCTTTTAGTTGAATGTGATTTGAAGGCCTTTCATCAAAAGTAATCACCTACACTTGCATCTTAATGGCTGTGGCAATGTGTGCAACACTGTAATGGGCAACAAAACTCACGATGATAACATTAGTCAAAATGGCTATTGGAGAAAGTTGTTGTGCTTGGCAATGCTTTAGGTCGACATGTGTACCAAATGGGTGCCATTAAAAAAGCTGCCCAAAAGCCAAGGGCCAATGGCCGCCCATTGAATTAAGAAGAAGGCACCTTTATGTGAAAACGAGAGGCATGGCGTGAAAGGCAGCACTGAGCAGTGTGGAAGGGGAAGGAGAGACTCGCATTCGCAATTAGGGGCCGCGGATGTGCTCGGGCATGAAGACAAAGTGTCTCAATGTGCAAGGGCACTTCATTCCGATTCTACTCCCGCCGGGTTTCATGCACGTCAAGATCGGCCCTGCCATTTGTTAAGCGGCTTGTCACGCCGCCGTGACAAGCCGAGAAGGGAAGTTTTTTTTAAGACTAATAATAGAAGATCTTTGGGGAGGAGCAAAAAGAGAAGCATCAACGGGAGGGCATGCACGAAGGGGAGACGGACGAGGGGGAAGAGCCAGGGGAGTCTCTCTCTCCCACCACTCACTCTAGATCAAGTGCAAAGAAGAAAGCCGATCAAGATCTCTTTCTCTCTCTGCACTCTCTCTGAAGTTTGTGCTCTCTCTCTTGGCATGAGGGAGCTCAATCTCTCTCTTGAGCATTAAAAAAAAAAGCAACTCTCTCTCTCTCTCTCTCTCTCTCTCTCTCTCTCTCTCTCTCTCTCTCTCTCTCTCTCTCTCTCTCTCTCTCTCTCTACTTCTCTTCAAAAAATAAGCCTCCTTTCACATTAAAGTTATTGACCTTTATATCTAGGGCTTTCTAAATGGCCAGTGACCGACTTACATGGACTTGTAGAAATGTCATGACAGAATTACAACTTAGGGAATTGACATGCTACCTTGGAATCAGGATTTACACAGAGTATCACTACCCTAAATCAAAAAAATAATAGAGTACAAATGTGGTGTCCGGCTACGTGTCCAGCCAGGTGGACACCCGCCGTTCGGTTAGTTTGTTAACATTCCCTCCTTCTTAACTTGTGTCGTCCCTTGAAACGACCATGTGCAGTCTTGTCATAGGGTTGTCTTTAGCTTTTTCTTCAAGGTTGGCCTTTAGCTTGGGAAGTGCTTTGTTGTTGATGATGCTCCCCTTTTCCTTGAGTGATTCATATTTGCGTGTTGTTGATACATGATTTGAGCTTTGATTGTCGAGAAAAATTTTCTTCTCGTTGCACATTCTCCTCTTTGTTGCCAGTCTTGGCCGTCGTGAAGATGAATTTTGATGTGTTTGAATTTGTACAATTGATCCTCTTTGTGGCGTAAACTTCATGATGGTTTTTCTTTCAAGGTCCATTGCAATTTGAGTTGTTTGCAATAGGTAGCCAATGTTGAATCACTGGGTGAGCTACTCATGGTTTTTGTGGATAGCTTGCTAACTGAAGTTGTCATTGCTTGTCATTGTAGACCATTCTTTAACTTGCCATTTTTCTATGAAGCATTGTTGTTTCCCTTGAAGATAAAAGATGCTCTTAATAAGAATATGGAGAACTGCAACTGTTTCGCTCTTTGACAAATGACTTGGGTAGCCATTTACTTATTGCTGATTTAAAAGAAATATATACAAGAAGATGGTCTCTAGATTAGGGTATAAAACCTAGATGATCAAAGGGAAAAACCCCAGTGGGAAAATAGTGTCTTTGGCATACGCTCTTATTGGAGTTAAGCATTTGGACTGCAACTGTTTCGCTCTTTGACAAATGACTTGGGTAGCCATTTACTTATTGCTGATTTAAAAGAAATATATACAAGAAGATGGTCTCTAGATTAGGGTATAAAACCTAGATGATCAAAGGGAAAAACCCCAGTGGGAAAATAGTGTCTTTGGCATACGCTCTTATTGGAGTTAAGCATTTGGACTGGAAGTACCTATCATGCAAGGTGAGTGCTTCGGAGAAACAAAGGAAGAGTGTCTAATGCAAGCGCCAATTACGTGACACTCTATATGCATATGAATGGTTTTTGAACAAAAGCATGTATGTAAGATGGAGTTGATAATTGCTTCAAGGAACAAATGTAGCACATGTGACATCAAGGGACATCTCAATAGCTTCCACATTTCCAAGAAGGGTTTTTGATGTAGAAGCTTCTCCACTTATATCTCACTATACTCAGTGCGCGAGTGCCTTTTGGACTTCCTCCTTCACTTCCTAGACTAAAAATTCATAGACTTTGACTCTTATGCTCACCTATACCAGCATGAGCGACACAACATAATTATGCTCAACTCTTTCATCTTGAGCAGTACTTAGAATAGCTAAGACGCTTAGACCACAGAAGATAATACTTGAAGATTTGGGACTAGCGCCTTGCTCATTTAGTGGCTTAGCTGTCTCACTCTGACTTTTATGCCATGCATGTTTAATGGAAACTTGGACTTACTTGTTCAAGGCCACAAACCCAATTCCATAAGTCTTGGAGATTTAGGCCTCTTTCCTTGTGTTGGTATATGGATGCCACCATCTTGTCCAGTAGTTTGTCATACTTTGGCTCCTCTTGACTTGCTTGTTGTATGTTCACACTGCTTTGTGAAGCAAGTTCTTCAGCTATTGTAGGAGTTGATGGAGCCTTTGATTTAGTTCCCATGAGAAGCGGTTTTGTCGATATGTGTGGGTTCTTTGTGATTGAGTTTTCGCGAGAAATTTTGGAACCCACCTTGTCTTTGGCCAATGTGTGACCGTCTTTGGAATTTTCTCTTTTGCTTTTGGCTTGATGGATACTAGGCTTTGGTATCCATACTGATTGTTTCCATTGTAGAATCCTTGCTTTTGTAGCTAGAAACGAGGTATTCATCTAGAGGTTGCATCACCCTCAATTGTGATTGGCTTCTGTTGGCTCTTGGTTGTGACTTTGTGCCTTTGGATGGAGCCATCTATTCCTTGACTGGTCTTCATTTTCTAGGTTGAGCTACGACTTTTGGTAACCATATTTGAGTGTTACCTTCATAAAATCCTTGTGTTTCGAGTAGCTTGACTGGAATCATTCGACTGCTTCACATGTGTTTGTTGGGTAGTTTGGTTGAATACTGGCTTTGATAACCACACTTTTTGCATTGCTTGTTGCTTTGAAGGTCTCTTTTGATGCCTTTTGTGGTTGTTTTTCCTCTTGATCGAGCTGTTGTCTTTTGTTAATAGCTCGGCTTGCTCCTTGTAGAACCTATTTCTTGAGGTGAGTAGATCCAGGCTATTACTTTAGGCTTTTTGGTCCGAACACAAGAGTTTCCTATCCAAAATAGGTCTTAAACTTTGATATGCTCTTTGGATACCAACACTTGCTTGATACTTCGACTTCTTCTGAATGCTTTTTTGTGATGGAAACTTTGGTTGATAGACTTTTTGCTTTGGTGTCCATTGCATTGTAGATGGTGTGGCTCTTGATGTAGAGGGTACGTTGGAAGTTTGGTGGAGGCTTGTTGAAGGTAAAGGCATCTTGCAAGCTCAATTTACTTTAGTGTTTGCTTTAGTTTTACCTTTCTCCACCATGGTTGGTTACTCCTTTTTCGCATGGGCCTATGTGTGTCTAGGGCTTTTAATGGTGTTATTGTTGAAGCTTTTTCTTGTGTTTGAAAGAAGATATCTATCCAGCTTTTTGTCAAGACTGAACTCTCTTTAATGTGATGGGAGTTGATTATGTAGAATGTATCCTTCAACTCCCCAATGATCAACTTGAGTACAGCTTCTGCCACACCAAAGCTAGGAATCAGAATTTTTAAACGTGTGTGCACTATTTCTTCTAGCTCTTTGATTGGCGGCTTTCCCATCATGATCCACATTCCATAAGTCATTAGATTATTTGTGGCTTCTTGATCTATCATAGATGAACATGTGATTTAAAGTCCTATTTCTCCGCATATGCTGAATAATTTGATCTTCATAGGAGACAATCGATCTTTTGTCGAATACTTGTCCTTCTCTTAATCATGAATTTGTTGAACATTTTATGTTGAACTTGGAAACTTTTCTCTTTCGTTTGATTTCAATTGCACTTTTTTTAGAGTCGTCTTCTTTGAATCAAGATTTGTCGATTCTTCAGATATGTCGATGATGAAATATTTGTAAGAAATGTGGAATACAATGGATTTAGTAGCAAGGAGAGTAGAGAGAGATGTGATGCAAAGTAGATTAGTGATAAATCAAAAAACTTTAGATTAACACACTATTACAAAGTGATGGAATCATCCACCCATGCACTCTCAAGGTAGAGCTTAGATGGTGATTTAGACAACTAGAGCAAGTAGGAATACAAGAGACTAACAATCCTTACACAAGTATGTGTTATGTGCGTCAAGTGAGCACACCATTCTATCAAATTACCCATGAGAAGGCCTCCTTATATAGATGTAAGGGAGCCTTTAGACGCCCATGTGCAACCGCCCTTATATAGCCAAGTCCAAGTAGGACTCTCCCATGAGCACATGTGTAGCCGCTTTTGGGTAGAACCTCCTAGAACTCGGCCACATTGGCCAAGGAAATCGGGCCACTGACCAATGACCCGGCCAAAGACCACCGGACAACCAGCCACGAGCCACCGGACTATCATTTTTCATTGTCTTTCGACTGTCGTCCGGCCAAGATATTCTAGCAAAAAGGAATATTCTGACAAAATTTGGCCCTGAATTTTCTCCATACTATCCCCGATCACAAATAAAGATCTCATTAGCGTGCAAAGCTAGAATCCACCAAATATATGTGTACCATTGGCTTCTCCTCATATGGGGGCCTTACAAATTGTGCAGTATATATTGTGGTGGCAAAACTGAGAGAGATGGGCATTGCAAGTATACCAACACCCCCCCTCAATGAACACCCGAAGATGCTATATGTTGGTCGTGAGTCAATTCCAAGTTGATGAGATGTCGAAGTAGCTGGTCTTTCCCTAGAGCTTTGGTGAAGATATATGCACAATTATCTTCAGTAGGACAATACTCTAGCTCCACAATTTCATCCTCAATCAGCTCTTGAACATAATGATATTGAACCTCAATATGCTTTGTGCATGCATAGAAGATGGGGTTCTTGGCAATCTCCATGCAACTCTAGTTATTGCATTGAAGTGTTGTGGCTGAATGAAGAGAAACACCTAAGTCCATGAGGACTCGCCTTAGCCAAACTGCTTCACAAGCTGCAAAACAAGCATCTTTATACTGTGCTTCTATTGAAGAAAGAGCGACGATTGGCTGCTTCTTGTTGATCCAACAAAACACTCCAGAACCAAGTGAGAAACAAAATCCAGAAATTGACTTTCTAGAGTCACAATCTCCTGCCCAATCAGAGTCACAATACCCACTAAGAGTGTTTGTGCCAATTCCATAGGCAATGCCATGGCCCAAATTACCTTTGATATATTTAAGAACTTGCATACCTACCTTCCAGTGAGATTCTCTTGGTTGATTGGAAAACCTGCTTGAAACACCTACTGCAAAAGAAGTATCTGGCCTAGTGTTGCAAAAGAAAATTAAGCTTCCCATAAGTTTTCTGTACTTTTTAATGTCAACTAAGGGAGAAGAATCTTCCATGGAGAGTTTTGCATTTATCTCCATTGGAGTGCTCACAGGTTTGCAATCCATCATGCCAAAAGCTTTTAGGATCTCTGTTGCATACTTTTATTGAAAGATGAAGATGCCTTTTGAGGATTGCCAAACCTCAATCCCCAAACATTAATGCAACAAACCCAAGTTTGTCATTTCAAATTCAGAACTCAAACTCTCACGAGTTTGTTGGATGAGCTCTTTGTGGTCACCTGTGATTATCAAGTCATCGACATACAAGATAATAATGACTTGTTTTCCATTCTTTCTAAGCACATATGAATTCACTTTAGAAGCACTTCTTCTAAAGCCAAATTTTGAAAAAAACTTATCAATTCTCACATACCATGCTCTTGGACACTATTTCAGGCCATATAAAGCCTTCTTCAGTCTGCGAACCTTTTGTTTTGAATTAGGCGTCTCAAACCCTGGTGGTTGCTCAATATACACCTCCTCCTTGAGAAGTCCTTTAAAAAATGCAGACACACCATCCATTCAGTAAAGAACCCATAAATAGATAGCATCTAGAGCAAGCACAAGATGAATAGTTCTCATTCGAGCTGTGGAAGCGAAGGTGTCATTAACAGCAAACCCTTCGACTTGAGAGCATCCTTATGCTACTAACCTGGCTTTGTACTTTCGCAAAGAGCCATCAGCTATATGCTTGAGCTTGTACACCCAATTTGTGCCAATGACTTACTTCTTTGGAGGTTGATCCACTACTTCCCAAGTGTCATTCTTTGTGATGTTGTCGTACTCAAACTGCATTGTTTCCTTCCGATTTGGATCAGCCATGGCCTCGTCGATGGAGGCTGGCTCCTTCATAGAGCCCACAATTTCTATCATGAGATCCATGTTGTCGTTCTTTGTGATGTTGTCGTACTCAGACTGCATTGCTTCCTTCCGATTTGGATCAGCCATGGCCTCGTCGATGGAGGCTGGCTCCTTCATAGAGCCCACAATTTCTATCATGAGATCCATGTTGACAATGTGTATAGAGGCTCTCCTTTTCTCCTCTATTCTCTTTGAGAGTCACAAACCCCCCTCCTCTTCATGAGGATTGTGAACTTTAGGGTTTTGAGCGTCAAAAAGCTGTTGAACCCACTTTGGTAGTGGGTTTTCTTGTGATGCTACAACAGGTTGGTTAGATTTATTCGAGTTTTCATCATCAAAAAACTCCTCCTCTTGATTTTTTACTTGACTTTGTTCTGGCACATGGTGAGTTATTTCTTCATTTGATGAGAAAGTGGACAAATCTGGTTCTCCACTGCATGTGACCCTTCTTCAAATACCACGTCCCGATTGGTGAGTATTTTCTTTGCCTCTAGATTATAGAGTCTATAAGCCTTAGACTCTTCACTGTATTTGAGAAATATGCACTTCTTGATTTTGGCTTCTAACTTTGTTCTTTGTGAATCAAGAATATGTGCATAATAGAAACACCCAAATGTTTTGAAATGCAAGACCGAAGGTTTCTTACTTGAATAGGCATTTTCCCTTTCAAAGCCTTTATGTAGCTTTGATTGAGAATGTACACTACTGTACTTACTGCTTTGGCCCAAAAAACTTTTGGCATACCCTTGGCTTTGAGCATACACCTTGCCATTTCTACCATCATCCGATTGCGGCTCCACAACTCCATTCTGTTGTGGTGTGTAAGATATAGTAAGGTGACATTTTATGCCATGCTCATTGCAATAGTTGTTCAATTTATTTGAGATGAACTCTCCTCCTTGATCTGTGCAAAGCTTCTTCACCTTCTATCCTGTTTCATTTTCTACAAGCTTTTGCTTTTTTCACATTTTAACTTTCCAAAATCTTCAGACTTCTCACGAATGAAATACACCCATATATTTCTACTAAAGTCATCGACTTACAGCAAAAAGTAGAAAGATCCACCCAAAGCGGATGTAGACATTTTACCACAGAGATCTGCATGTACCAACTCTAGAGGAGACTGAGCTCGATTAAGTGGAAATATCGTTCTTTGTTGCTTGCCCCTCATGCAAGCTTCACAAACTTCATTCATATCTGAGATTTGAGGCATGTGTGCCACCATCCCAGATTTTTGCACCTCTTTTAGCACAGCAATGCTTAAATGACCCTCTTATGCCATATTTGAGTTGTACCTTTTTTTGTAGTGACTGTAAGTGCACAAATTTCGTAAAGGTTGTGCCTTAGGCCCTTTCCCACTGTTTTGCCTTCAGAATCCAAGATTTTTGCTCCATTTTTCTTGGAACGGACTTCAAGATCACGATCAGTGATTGCAGCAATGTAAAACAAATTCTTCTTGATTTGAGGCACGTACAACACGTTAGAGAGCTCTTTAGTTTCACTTGTAGCTGCTAAAAAAGAAATTGTCTGAGACCCTTCGGCTGGACATTTGGCATTGTTCCCAACAATTACACTTATGGGTTCTTCTAAAGGCTTCCAGGAACTATACCAATCTTTCTTACTACTCATATGTTCGGATGCACCACTATCTAGAATCGAAGAACCATCAACAAGCAGAGTTTGTGCTAATGAGCATACCTCTTCTATAACGGCCCATAGTTCACGTCTGTTTCAACATTGTTGTTGGATTCTCTTTCCTTCCAAGAAGTTTTCATGGTGCCGTTATTCTTGTCTGCTTTCTTCTTTCTGCAGTCTTTAACATCATGACCCTTCTTGTCACAATAAAAACAGCTACCTAAAAAATTTCTCTTCTTGATCTTCTTCTTAGAAGCATTTGACGTAGTCCCCTTGCCTTTTGCATTGGTTGTGAAGGCAGCATCACCTCCACCATCTCTGGTCTTGAATTTCAGCTCCTCTTCAAGCAACATTGCACTCAATTCTTCAAACATAAGAGGGGTTGGACGAACCTGAGTGTTCAGTGTCGTAATGAGACCATCATATCTCGTCAAAAGTATGCAAATGCAGCATCAAGCTACATATTCCATAGAAATATCCACACCAACGGCAACTAATTGATCTTGGAGGTCCTTAATCCGCTTGATAAAGGCCTCCACCTTCTCTCCATCAACAAGTTTCTCAGCAGCAAGCTGATTTTCTAGAGTTTGAATTCTGGTCTGATTATGCGTCTCATATTGGCAAGCCAATATGTTCCAAGGTTCATGTGCTTTAGTGGTATGTTGAACCAAAGTGAGGACAGGATCACTTACACACATGACAATAGTGCATAATGCATCTGCATTCCTCCTTTTCCAAGCACGTAGAAGAGTAGCATACAAAGGAATTACAACGCTTGGATTTTTCGGATCATTTGTTGCAGTAGGCTCTGGGTCTACACCATTTGGCTCTAACATCGTATCCAACAATTCTTATGAATCCAGAATCGCAATTTTTTTGAATTTCCACAATGTGTAGTTCATGCCATCAAGCTTTCCTTCGGTGAATGCTAGTGGACAAATGCGAAGCGGAGTAGCAGCGGCAATAGCACTTGAAGATGCCGATATAATTGATTTTGCAAACTAATACAAGTAATTCTTGTACTTTCTTAGCTATGAGCACCTAGTGCTCTGATACCATGTAAGAAATGTAGAATACAATAAGGATCTAGTAGGAAGGAGAGTAGAAAAAGATATGATGCAAAGTAGATTAGTGGCAAATCAAAAAACTTTAGATTAGCACAATATTACAAAGTGATGGCATCATCCACCCATGCACTCTCAAGGTAGAGCTTAGATGGCGATTTAGACAACTAGAGCAAGTAGGAATACAAGGGACTAACATTCCTCAAACAAGGATGTGTTATGTAAGACATATTTAGGAATTCTGGGAAAAATTCAAGTCCCATTTTTCAAAATGACACTTCCAATTGGATACATTTTGGCAATATACAGGGGACAACCATGTAGTTTAAGTGCCAAGTTTTCATTATTTTGTAATTCTTGCATTATATAGAACTCCACTTTGGTCAAAAATTTTACATGCTGGATTATATCTAGTCACTAGTACATGGCCTTTCTTGAAGAGAAAATGATACCAATCTCCTTTGTTAGAAGACAAATCGTAGAAAATGCATGTTCTTGAGTTCTAGAAATTTGCAAATGAGATAAAAATTTCTTGCAAAACTAGTTCTACATGTGACTCATAAGAGAAGTCTATCATCTCAAGTTTGGAAATCTTGGCAAAACCCCACTTTGAGATCTAGTACGGATCCCTGATTCTACACTCAAAATGGGCATGAGATTCGAACTCCTCCTCACTTATATACATAGTGAGCATGAGACTTGAGAGCTGCCTAAGCCACCTCATATTTGTTTTGAGTGTTGTTTGTACTCAAAATGGGTATGAGGCTCGAACTTAAGTTCGAGCCTCCACCTCACTTATACACATAGTGAGCATGAGGCATGAGCTACCTCAGCCACCTCATATCAATTTTGAGTTCTATTTTCACTCAAAATGGGCATGCGGCTCGAACTTAAGATTGAGCCTCCACCTCAATTATATACATAGTGGCCATGAGGCTGGAGCTACCTAAGCCACCTCATGCAACTCTATTATGGGCATGATATGAGCATACTATTGTTCACAAATATATGAAAGAGTGTCAGTATCGAACTTAAGTTCAACTCATGCTTGCTATTGGGTACAATTCCTAGTACTAACCAACCAAGAAGAAACAAGTGGAATGATTCAAACTTGCCTTAGAGAGCACACATGAGAGAGAGAGAGAGAGAGAGAGAGAGAGAGAGGACAGAGTCCATTTTTCATTTTCCTTAGTGTGTAGCCTAGATATCTCACACAATGACTCTCATGGATGGTAGGTGTTGGACTGACACGGTGACTCATGATGGTAGCCCGCAGAGTTGAAGGCAAGGTTTGTGTTTAGAATGTGCTAAGACAAAGTGCGCAGCCAACCTCTCTTTGAAGTATGGTGGATGCACAATATGGAATACCGCAAAGGATGGTACATACACACGATAGAACTCAACACATGGTGCTTATAGTAGTTGCAGGTAATGTTGAATGGTAGATGCACAAGACCGAACTGAGGGGGAGCTGGTGCTTACAACATTTGTAGGACACAGACAAGAGGAGTAATTCATGCTTACGGAAGTTTCAAGACATGCACAAGAGGATTTCATGCTTGCCGGCAGGTGATTCTTATGACAGCTTGCAAGACACGCACAAGACCTAGGAAGCGTCACAAGAAACTCTTAGAAGGATCCATTGCAGGCATTTTCATTGGAAACTCATCTTCCTTGTGCTACTAATAGATCTTATGTGCTTCCTATTGTGTAGAAAACGAGGTTCCAAGGAGCCACAGCGTTACAATTCCTATGCAGCAAGGTCCACAGATCCCAACACGGTGGTTGAGGACAGTGTTGCTCCTCCCAAACCTAAGTATGCCGTTGGTTAGAAGAACATGCAAGGCACACATGTCGTGGTGCTTGACGATTAGTGGTACACATGTTGAACACGAATAGCAAGATGGCGAGGGGGTGGTGATAGAAGAGAGCATTGAGGTAAAATCAGAACGGGCCAGTCCAGACATTGCATTGTGACGAGCATATGGGCTGAGAATTGATGGCCAATGCGAGCATGCGCATCATGACACTCTATCTCGAAGCACACCATGGCGGAGATGATGGTGATGTGCAAGCAGAGAAAGACTGATAGGGGTGACATCAAAACTAAGCGTCACCATCAATTTCAAATTAAAGTGCAAATTCATATTCAAATTAAAGTGCTTGGCTTTAGCTTTTTGCATTTTGTCATGACTTGTTGAACCTTTGTTTGAACGTGTTGAATGCTCAATGGCAAATGACATAGGATGCCAACTCAGACAGTCATGCCTTGGTTTGAAGTTTTGAGTGTTTGATGTTACATACCTAATGTCTCCACCCACGTTCTCACAATGTTTCAAAAATTCATGTTTATAAGACTCACACTTCCTCTAGACTCCATAGCAATTTGCTTTGACCTCAAGTTCGAGGCTTGAACATTTTTGATTCGTGCTTTTAATTTTGTGCATGGAGAGAAGCACGATGTACATAGCTTTATTTCACTACAAACTACATTGAGATTCTAGTTTTGTATGCATCCCTAAGGAGTCTCAACCCAAAGGTGAAGCCTCCATGTTTTTGAGATAGGGACCTATAGCCTAGAGTTTTACCCTTAAAGAAGCTTTTAAAACTCTTTCTTTTGAATTTAGGATAAGCATACTCTGAAATTCAAGAACAATCATCATCACAGGTTGTTATGTGCAATCATCCTAGCCTCAGATACACACATTGGATTTGGTGGTTGTGGTGGCATAAAGTGTACTAGGTAGACGCATAGAGTGCAACCAAACCTTGGAGCTTTTCTTAGAATCTATACCGAGCCATAAGTGCACATCTAGTACCTATAAATATCTATTTGAAAAACAATGTGTGAGTGCATCGAGCAAACACTAGAGATCAATCAAAAATTTGAGACAAGATTAACGTGCATTGTGGACCACCCTTCAACTCTCCCCAATACTAGCGACAAGAAGAATCGTTCCATTTTCATGTATTTTTCCCAAAATTCCTAAATAGGTCTTATGTGCGTCAAGTGATCACACCATTCTATTGAATTACTAATGAGAAGGCCTCCTTATATAGATGTAAGGGAGCCTCTAAATGCCCATGTGCAGCCGCCCTTAGATAGCCAAGTCCAAGTAGGACTCTCCCATGCGCACATGTGTAGCTGCTTTTGGGTAGACAAGTCCTAAAACTCCGTCACCGGCCAAGGAAATCCGGCCACCAACCAAAAACCACTGGCCAAAGACCACGAACAACCGGCCATCAACCACTAGACGGCCATTTTTTTATTGTCTTTCGATTGTCAACCAACCAAGATATTCGAGCAAAAAGGAATATTTTGGCAAAAGTTGGCCCTGGATTTTCTCCTTACCATCCACGATCACAAATATAGATCTCATCAACGTGCAAGGCTGGAATCCACAAATATATGTGCACCATTGGCTTCTCCCATATGGGGGCCTTACAAATTGTGCACCATATATTGTGGTGGAAAAACTGAGAGAGGTGGGCATTGCAAGTATACTAACAATATTGTCGTGGTTGCTCTACTTTCTTTGTTTTGACTTTGGCATCATACTTCATGATGTAGCTATCTCTCTCACCTTTTCTGCTTTCATACTCACAAACCTCATCCAAAACCTTTATTGTAAATAAGGGAGTTATGTCATAGCCATTTAAAAGTTCGTCTTTAGCATCGTGTGGAGGATCTCGTATAAAACTCTTTGTCCATTATTCGTCTGCAATTGCTTGTTTGTTCAATGTCAATCATTTCGAAAATATTTTCGGTGGACACAAATATCATTAGAAAGGGTATTATATCGTAGCCATTTTTGTTGCACAATGTGGTGTTGGTCACCTCATTTACGCAGACATCAAGAGTCGCTAGTATTTGATCCCATTCAAAGGGTACAAACAACTCCTTTGAAAGTGGTTCCTTTATGTAGTAGTCATCTTCTACTGAGCGCTCTAGGATGCAATCTTCCTTTTTAAGACTCTCACATTTTGATGTCCCACACATCCAAACATGTGCATCTTTCACTAACTAAGCAAGCAACCGTGTTCCGTTGTTTGTAGTGACAAAAAAGTATGCTATCGGAGTTTGGTTTACATCCTTGTAACTATGATCCTTGGTGTTAACCTTGCTAGTGGCACCCTTATGCCGCAAATAGAGATGATTGTAGCCCCAATCTTGAACCATTTGGAGTTGATCCATGAATGGCTATCCCAAAATAACCTCAAAGTTATTGCATTTCCAAAGTCAACTACAACAAAAGTGTACTCATACTCTATCCCACATGAGGATACTATTACTTGTTCCAACTCCCAAGGGTCTTTCCACATACCCATTGGGCTAATTACAATTTCATGCGCGATTTTTTAAGAGCTGGTCTTTCCCATTTCTCCCAAATTTCTTTCATAGCAATGGCTATTTCCGCCTTGCTATCAAGTATGGATATTGTTTTTACTCCTTTGCATTCAAGAGGTAAGGTGGTGTTTCCTTCTTCTCCTTCACAATAATCACCCATCTTATTTATTGGTACCGATTTTGTCTGTGGTTTCTTAGGCAAATTTTCATCCATGTTTTCATCTACAAGTTGGTCATGTGAAGAGATTTTCAACTCCATCTTTTTCAGGTGTTTTTCCATTAGGTCCCATAGATGCAGTCTAATTTTCAGCAACTTTGAAAGAGTAATCTTGCATTGTATAGGAGAAGACATCAATTCATGCAAACTTTTGGTGTCCATCATTTTTGGTGTCGATTTCCACTAAGAAGGTACCACTCTAACCTCAAATTTTCTTTTGAGATTTCCTATAAAAGATGACAAAGTCTTTACAGAATGTGGTTTGCTCTCTTCAGATGTTATAGTCCCAACATCTCTGTATAGAGATTGTATATCCCCTGAGAAAAATTCATGATCTATGTTTAGTTTAGGGATAGGTGCTGACTATAAGGTAGCACTACCATCTTTTTGGTTTTTACTTGATTCCCATAAGGATTGCAGCCATGATTCTTGTACTTCTAGAATTTGTTGCATCTCCAAAGATCTTTCTTTATCTGTTGTATTTTCCACCACCTTCGTGGTCACTGGTTCTTTCTTGTTTGTTGTTTTTTGTTTGAGTTTGTTGTCTAGATTCTCAGCACATTTTATGAGCATATGATCTTTTCCACATCGGTCACAAAATTGGGTCACAACCTGAGTCAGTCTTGGACTCTTCCACTCCCTTTGCATCTTTCAATTTCTTGCTCATGTTTAAGCCGTTCTTTTGTTTGGTTCAATTTAGATTCAAAGGTTATTTTTTCCTTAAGCTTTGCTTTCATTTTGTCCCGTTTGACTTTCCAAGATTTTCTTCCAATTCTCACTGATATGTTCTCGATTTTTATTTGAGGTGCTAATATGTTTCCCTCCTCAACTGGTGTGTTTTTGGCACCTTCTTGAGCTTAATCTTGAGTCATTGCCTTTAAAGGGATTGTGGATTCCACCTGAGATCCGCTTGAGGAAAGCGTCACTTCTACAGCATTCATTGTTTCTTTTCCTTTGTAGTCTAGATTCTTAGCACAATCTTGGAGTATATGGTCTTGTCCACAATCGTCACACAATCCAAAGATTTCTATTTGTTAACCCTTGTTTGGACAACCTCATGCCCAATGGTCACCTCCACATTCATAGCACGGACCTTCTTGTTGCATACCTGGTGATCCAACTATTGGTTGTTCTTGTCTAGTGAGGATGGTCTTTGAATCATACTCTTAATTGACTATGAACATTAACGTATTCTCATCCATGGAGTATTGATTTTTCATGGGTTGTGACACTCACGCTAGTTGAGCTTAGTTGACTACTACTCTACCATTATTCAGAAGAGGCGGTTGTTGCCCAAACATATGTTGTGATGTCAGCTGAGTGTTACACCATGGGGTGGGATGATCCCCTCCACATATGTCACACATTCTTCTGTATTGTTGTCGTTCATTTAGGTTCTTGTAGCCTTGGTTTATTCTTTTAATCACCTCCTCGACCACTTGATCAAATCTTTGTACAATAGAAATTTGAACATGTTGCTTTTGTTGCGGGTTTTCTCTTCGAAGATGAGGCACTACTAGTTGCATTATCTATATCTTTTGTCACCTCTCCATAAGCCCTGCAATTGTCAACTAGATATAGAGCTTCTCTAGTGGCTTTCTCAAACGTCATGCATCCTTTCACAAGTAGTTCCTTTTCAGAGTCTCGTTCTTCAAGACTTCTATGAAGAGAGCATATAATCTCTCATCTTGTGGTAACTCTCTCACAGGATATCTCTCTATGTACTACTTGAAGCAAAGCAAAGCTTCCTTCACTTTTTTGTTCTTTTTTTGTTTGAAAACATAGATTTGTGACACCATGTTGTGCTTGATTCCCCTTTTTCAGAACTCCTATGTAAATTCTTGCAAGAGTTGTGCTATGTTTGGAAAATCATCTCTGTTTAGTGGTTGGAACCAGATCAAAGCCATTCCTTCCAATGTCAACCCAAATCCCTTGTACTGAGTATGGAAATCTACAATTTATTCAGCCATGAACATGAACATATGGATCCCCCAACCCATTGTACTTTGTTTTGACACATTGGGCCACTTGATATGGTATTAATTGTAGTGGTTCAGTCACCACTCTAACCAGTTTTTGGTCTCGTGGAAAGATGTCTCTCGCTCTCTCCTCTTGTCTTGGAGAAAATCCTGATGGAATTCTCTCAGATATGTTCTTTGGCATCATTTTTGGTTGAAAGTAGGTAGATATTGGAGTAACCTTGTATGTCTATTTTTCTAAGTCAATTGGATCAAGAATTTTGTACTCATGTTCATACTTATCTACCATCAAAACTTGCACTATGTGGGCATTTGTCTATTGAATGCATAGAGGTAGTTATGGATTGTCAACTCTCTTGCATTGGGTTCTACACACTTGTAGAAGATATATCGATCCTTGTTTGTGAATATATATAAGTCCTCATTAGCATAATCCATTGGAATTCTCATGGCTTCGTTGGTTTTGATGAATCTCACATTTGGTTTGTTGATCAGAGGATGCCTCTCCTCTAGGTATTCTCCCAATCCCACTGTCAAAGGCATTGTAGTGTTTCTTGTATTTTTCATGTCTCTGAGTGGAGTAGAAAACCCTGGTGGTGTATGTTTGAGGCTCACTCAATAATATCAAGACAATCTCTAAGAAGTTAACAAAGAATGATTGAGAATGACAAGAGAAGCCATTTTAGTTACACATTGCTAGAAGTTTTGGGATAAAGTTTTGCCAATATCTTCTTTTTAAAATATCCCTTTCAAGAAGATGGTGGATCTATTAGAGATAATCCACATCTCAATGTGATGACTAAGTGAATGTGAACTGAATGTGATTCTAGTGCATCAATATTTCTATGATGTGTGTGTGTGTGTGTGTGTGTGTGTGTGTGTGTGTGTGTGTGTGTGTGTGTGTGTGTGTGTGTGTGTGTGTGTGTGTGTGTGTGTGTGTGTGTGTGTGTGTGTGTGTGTAGATGGCTAGACAGGGATCTAGGTGCATCAAGAGTTTCAAAAGGATGAGATGGCTAGACAGGGATCCAGGTGCATCAAGAGTTTTGAACTGGATCATATGGATACATTGAAGGATTGACCCTCAGAGTTCACTATAAACAGAGTGTTTGATTTGTGAATTGCATGCTCTGTGGGAATGGTCATGGGCATGGTTTGCTTGATTTGTAAAAAGAAAAAATACGTATATGATATTAACAACATTCAATAGATCAAGACATCTATGAAAGGAGCATATCAATCTAGATGTGATAGCTAAATAGGTTACAATGATCATTATTTGTATCTATGACCATCTTAATGTGATCAATGGGATTGATGTCTTTGTGAAAGTGCTATATTTTGGAGTCTGGTGCTTAACTACATAGAGTCAGTGTCTACTAAAGAAAGTTTCTGTCCTTTGGCTATTTTTCATGCGTAATTGAGGGCAATTTCAATTCTTTCAAGAGGGGGATAATGTCACAAGTTGGTAATGTGGCAATACCCAACTTAAAAAGATTGTTCGTCAAGAGGACCATAGGACAACTTGAAGATATTGGTAGAGTGGTCTAAAACCTATAAATAAGCCAAAAGCAAGAGAGATGACTAATGGCTACAATTTTTTGTAAATTGCACTGACTTGCCAACGTGGAAGCTTGGGATGGGAATGGAGAGAGCTTTCAAGGGACATTTTTCTAAGCTTTTCACTTCAATAGTATTTGCAAGGATAAGTCTTTCCACGCCTTATGTCGAGAGATATTTGTAGAGAGAGCTTTCTTTGTTATTTCCCAATCCAGTTGAATCTTGAGATGAACATGCACATCAGAAAAAATAATGCTTTGAGCATAGGGGAAGGAGAAGAAGACATAAGCAACCGTTCTAAATCACAAAATTCTCCAAATAGAATCACAATATTAATTTAGCTGCTCACATGTTACAACCAGACAATATGCTTCGCACCTAGTAGAAGAATAGGAAGACACAAGCCACCTTCACAAGCCTCAAAGTGTTCCATTTTTGGAACTCAACATACCAACTGACATAATCGATGTTTGCAAATTTCCTGTCCAATAAGTCTCATTTGCCCGTTCGTTCATTGCATTGATTGAGCACAAGGTATTTTTGCAAACTATATTTTTGCCACATTTACTTATCTTGATTAGAGCCGGATACCTCATTCTAGAATGAACAAGCTTAACCCAACATTGGCCATCATACTTTTGATCCATCCCTAACATTTTGGGAACACCGTCCGACATTGTGTCCAGCTCATAAATGCAGTCTCCATTGTACATCTGAGGAACCTCATCAACCTTTTTCTTAATTAAACACTTCGAAAGAATTTGACTCAACTTGGGGTACTTGTGTCTATTTAGCACAATGTACTCCAAAGTACTCTGTTTTCTGCCTAGTTTGATCCCGAGGATATTTTTTTCCTTTCTTCTTCCCTACAATCATCATTGGTTGCTTGTTAAAAAATAGAAAACGAGTCTTGATGTTTATTGGTCGAGTTACCAGCAGAGTAGCCTTCTTTTTCATCAGTTAGAGAACTCTATTATTTCCATAGTTGATTTTGAAAACATATCCACACCCCTCTTTATGGCTAAAAAAAAATTAACAAATTGAAATTGATGACCTAATGTCACACCATCTTTCACCTCAATTTGAATGTTGCAATCCGGACTGGAAGTGATGGCAAACATGTCGTTGTTACTACTACCTCCATAATCTCCGGGATTCGTTGGGCAATCAAGCAACAAAGGTTCATCGCTAACAGTATTCAAGAACAAACTCACCTTGCTTGACAAAGAGGAAGCCATCACTCATTGAATCCTTAAGAGCTTACTGGCTATCTAGATATATTTAAGCTAACACCCAAGCTTATATTTATAGACAATCAACACACTCAAATGCAACTGTTGAAACTCTATCAATGTTATTCTAGTTGCAAGTATATCTTGGAGAATACCTGACTGGTCCAAGACTCGCCTAGTATCAATTCATATTCTCTTCTCTCTACTCTATCTTTCAAAATCTTTCTCTATTTATTTTCTTCTCTACACTCTTTAACTCTATTTGCCCCCCTTTTTCTCTCCCCTTTCACTATTCATATACATCTATCATCACATTCCCTATCCCTCTCCAGCCATCTCTCTCTCTCTCTCTCTCTCTCTCTCTCTCTCTCTCTCTCTCTCTCTCTCTCTCTCTCTCTCTCTCTCTCTCTATCTATCTATCTATCTATCTATCTCCCTATTTGCCCCTCATCTCTCACTATCTATCTCTTTTTTCTCCCTCATCTCTCTCCCTATGTTCCCCTCTCTCTCTTTTTCTAGCCCTTCCCCTCTTTGCTATTTCAATCTCTCCCTCTCTATCACCCTCCCTCAATTTCTCTCTCTCTCTCTCTCTCTCTCTCTCTCTCTCTCTCTCTCTCTCTCTCTCTCTCTCTATCGTTGTAATGTTGTGTTCTTGGTCCCATAGGTCATATATGACCTCCGTGGACGATAATCCAATCTATCTATCTATCTATCTATCTATCTATCTATCTCTCTCTCTCTCTCTCTCTCTCTCTCTCTCTCTCTCTCTCTCTCTCTCTCTCTCTCTCTCTCTCTCTCTCTCTCTCTCTCTCTCCTTCTTTTCCCTCTCTTTAACTCTATCTCTTCTTCCTAGTCATTTCTCTCTCTTTCTCTCTATCCCTCTTAAGGGCTTTCTAGAGCATAAATTTCTTACTCTAATGACAAATAGAAAAAAATTGTTGCATTAAATATCTCAATCTCTCTCCCTCTCTCTCACCCTCAAGATTGATAAAAAATAATCATAGTTGTAACTCACTTGCAATTAATAGTGTTGCTTTGAGTTGTGGCTAGTTACGAGATCATATGTTTCCGATATAACTATCAAATATACTTTCAGATGGTAAAAGCTGATAGTTTGAGATTGCTCATGTGAATTATCTTGAGACAGGTTCCAACATAGTGATCCACTGTCTTGGTCTCTTATGGGAGGATGATGCGGTCGCAATATTCGTTGATTTCATATGAATGTGAGATTGCACATATTTATCCATAGGGGCTTTGTAACCACTTAGTCCAACTCCAATTGCAAATAATGGGCGACCTTGTTTGTAGTAGCCAGTCATACCAATAAGATGTGAATATCATATAGCATCGTAACTCTCCTTAGGCTCAATCAATTTTGAGAGTATATTATCAATATCAGTAGTTGCTCACCAATGCAAACAATCAATCAGCATCTTGAAGGCCTTCAAGATGTTGCCATCAACCGCTTTTAGAAATCTTTCTAGTGAATTTCATTGGGGTATCCCTCATGTAGATTCTTAAGTCCTAGATTTAGCTCTTAATATTCTGCAACAGCTTCCTCAACAAGAGCATGTAGTTGTTTAACAGAACAGTACACAAATTAAGATAACAACGTTGTCGTTCAATACGGAGGTGACTATGGAGCATTGGCTTTATTGGGGAGCTAGATGGGCCGTATGATGACAATATTTGAGAGCAACAAGGAGTTCTCCACAAAACTACGCATTGTTTTGGAAATGCAAGCCCATCAATTTAGAGAGATAATGAGTGAGACAAGAGACATGCAGATGAGGTGGAGTGTGCCCCTAAAGGCAACTTCTATATTGGAGCCTAATCCAAGAATTGTGGAGTTTGATCCACCAGCCCCCCATGGCTTAGAGTGGATTTTTCAAACAAGACCTTGCATTGTGTGGACAATGACCTTTTTTCTAAAATGTTGTAGATGGTTGCTTTTAACCGTCTTATGAACAAAGAAATGTGCTTATTCACAAGTGGCCTGATCTTGCTAATAAGTGATTTTTTTTCTATTCATGTAAATCTTTTCGTGTGCTATAAGATAGATATATGGACTTTTCTCTTTTTTTTATTAGGTGGATTTTTTGTATTCTTGTAACTCTTCTCTAAAAGCTTGCAATCACTATGGTTGTCCTTTCTTGTTGGTAGTTGACCTTACCAGTTGTAGGATCCCACCAATCACATCGTGAGTCGTCCTCTCTCTCTCTCTCTCTCTCTCTCTCTCTCTCTCTCTCTCTCTCTCTCTCTCTCTCTCTCTCTCTCTCTCTCTCTCTCTCTCTCTCTCTCATTTTCTTGAGCACAACCGCAGCAAGCGTTGCTCCACATGGCACCCACAGAAGACATCTACTCTAGCTAGATAGCAAAAAAGAAGGTTCAGATGTCCTTTCCCTAGGTCATTGTCAAGAATTGGTATTAGAGAAATTACTAAAAAAACAATTGAAACATGCAAACATGCATTGTCTTTGGCGGAGGGAGATTTTTGCATAACATTAAGGTGAAAGCATGTTAACGTGACGCGATTTTTATGCCAGTCAGAATTTTCAATTAGCACATCTTAAAATAATTGGACGTCAAGTAAATTTTTGACAAATAATATCAAAATTTATCGGAGGTTGTACATTTGGATTTCTTGTTTCAAGAGCTTTCTACGGATATAACATACGTCATATATCTTGGAGATGTAGCTCATGTTATTGTACTAGTTAGCATATGTCAAAAATTGTGCTAGTTAGCATTGTCTGAGACATCAAAGTTAATGACACATTAACATGATTTTACCATTAGGGAATCAACGCAAAGTTCATAGAGAGAGCTTTTTGAATAGATTTGCCAAACGATCTATTTTTTAATGAAAATCTTCCTCAAAAGCTCCCCCTAGAAACTCTCTCTATTCCCCTACTCGTGGAAGGCTATGCAGATTTTTTGTGGGCCAATTTTGGGCAGTTTGATGCATGGCTATTGGGAGTAGTTGCTTGGATGGAATATCTTGGGTCTCTACTTTTGGGCATCCCTTGTACTACTTATAAGTTCCCCAAGTGTCAATCTCTATAGAGCATCTAGATGCAGGGTCTCAAAAAGAGCCGAGAACCCTAAGGAGTTGTACCTTTGTGAGGCAATCATAAAGAAATATCAAAAGGAGCCTCTAGTCTTTGGGTCCAATGCATCTTGTCTTGGAACTCCATCATGCCGTGTCATCTCTCTCTCTCTCTCTCTCTCTCTCTCTCTCTCTCTCTCTCTCACACACACACACACACACACACACACACACACACAATTTTGTTGAGAGCTTTAAGTACCTTGGCCTTGAGGTTCCGTCCAATCACAAGTGGGATGAATGTGCTATGCGTTGTTTGGAAGCAGGAAAGAGAGCATATTATGTATTTGAGAACATGTGTAATGCGGGAAACATCAAGTGTTGGGTTCTCAAGAAGTATCTTTTTGATGCATTAGTGACACCAGTTCTTCTTTATGGAGTTGAAGTGTGGGGTGGGAGCACCTCAAAGTCTACTTTGAGAATTTCCAAAATCATTTTCTTACAAACTTTCTGCAAGTTAAGACACAAACACCATATGCGCTCCTACTTCTTGAGTTGAGATCTCTTCCAATTGAGGTTATGGGCATGGAAAGGGTTGCGGAGTACATGATAAAGATGCGTCAAAACCCCTCACATTGACTTCCTATAATTGCATGGGAAGCAAGCAAAAAAGTTCAAAAGACGCATAAAAGCAAGATCTTGAGCACGGGATGGATGCAAGACATAAAGAAGTGGTTTGGGAGATTGGATGCATTACACTTGCTAAATGATGCTTCAATTGACTCCCAAGTGAATGAAGCTTTTCTACAATGCCAATGTATTACGGCTTGGGAGAAATCCAGTGGGTCACGCTTCATACATTACACCACCCATATTGCCCCCAACTACAAAACCATGTTCTTCGCTGAAAGAGGAAACCGTATTCACACTTACATGCTTGACCCTATCCCATTGTCGATGATATGCAATATTGCAACCATTCGGCTTAGCTCCTATTTCCTTCGATGCGAGATAGGGCTTTGGGGCAATGGAGAAGATTCAAATCGATTGTGCACATTATGCTCACAGCAAGTTCGAGAGTCTGAGTACCACACACTACCAGAGTGCTTAGCTTTTGGTCACATCCGAACTTGCTTCTCTCACATTTTCAGCCATGACTTAGACCTACACACTTTCCTCTCCCAAGCATAGTGTGGTCTCTGCATTGCGACTCTCATCATCACAATTTTGGAGCATCGAAAGTCACTCATTAGCCTTACACATACTACACCACATGTAACTTTGGTTCCATAGGTCATATTTGACCTCCGAGGATGATAATAAAATCTCTCTCTCTCTCTCTCTCTCTCTCTCTCTCTCTCTCTCTCTCTCTCTCTCTCTCTCTCTCTCTCTCTCTCTCTCTCTCTCTCTCTCTCTGTGTGTGTGTGTGTGTGTGTGTGTGTGTGTGTGTGTGTGTGTGTGTGAAAAGTTCAGAAATTTGTATTTTTTGTTCATGTCTTGCTATTAATTTTCTCACTTGGAGTGTCCAAGCTTGGAAAAATTGGCTTGCAATTTGGTGTACATATCGAATTTGATTTAGAACACTTGCAATGCCAGATACATGAACAAGGCACCCATGGAGAAGAGAGCATATCATCCCACTCTTACAGTGAATGGGGAAAAAATAATCTAGCAAAAAGAAGCACACATAAATGATGATAATATAGCTCAGATGGTACAAGTAAGAGATCATGCACCCAAGCTCTAAAAGAGAAAAACAAGGTTTTACAATCACCCAATAGAATTTCAATCATCTCCACAACACATGGAACCACTAGGCTAAAAGGAAGTAGTGTTTAAAAGGGAGAACACCTGGACCATGCATAATTTCCATAATTCTCCAACAATCTCTATCTATGTAACTGGATTACCCAATGTAAGTAGATCCAGAATGACATATGCATGTGGAACCTCAAACCAAATTTGGGAGATGGGCTTTAAAGCATGTCAAATTCAACTGCTTGACCTCCATCCTTTAACTTTTTGGTCTTCTTTCTCATTTTCTCACTGACTGAATTGTCTACTACGTTAGGAAGAGAATGGGGTCTAGGAGGGCCTCTTTATTTGGCAATTTAAGGAAGTCAAACCTTTAATATATTAAGAAAGTAATCAAAGGATAGATTTTGAACTCAAACAGGCAAAATGGCTAGTTTATTTGAATTCAAAGTTTGCCCCCAAAATGGAATTTGAAATCTAGTGGGTACAACCATATCATGTAGCATATCTATGGAAAGAGCTTCACGCATAGATTGTAGATCAATGATCTTCGCTCAAATCAAAGATCATATATGGGAGTTATGGAAGGCCGAAAATCTTAAAATTGTCCACCTCCTTTTTGGGGGGAAAAGTGCATCCTTTGACCACTCTTACACACCCACCATTATTGCACACATGGCGTGCACCTATTCATCAAATTGTTAATCACCTCCATAAGCTCATGGAAAATAAAGAGTCCCTCGTACACCCCATCCTCTTACTAATGGCTTTGAACTGCTAGATGGCTTTCTATTCTTTCTAGAATTTTTCTTGGATCTGCTTTTCTTGCTTTCACTTTGCTCCTTCTACTTCTTCTCATCCTCATTAGAACTAAAGGAACATGAATTGTTTGAACCCTCTAAAGACAAAGAAAAAATTAGGTCATCCTAGAAATGAACACGCTTTTTTCTACACTCATCTTTGCTTCCTACTTCATTGTTGCTGACTTGAGAGGAGAATGGATGGTTTCATGCCATCTGGATTGAGCCTCTTCAAGTGGGTAATCATTCAAGTGATTCACATATTTTGGGTCATTAAAGTACTTGATCAATCTTTTCATGCACATGTCAAGTTTGGTTTTTACGTTTGTACTCCACTCTGTCAAGATTCCACGCCAAAAATTTGCCAAAATCTCCCGACTCCTTGGAAAAAGGATTATTCCCGTCATTTTTTTCCTCTTTTCCCTCGTCAAGATTTGTTTTTCTTCATGTCTCCATAAACTAATGGTCAAAGGGGTGTTGTCTCTATTGGATTCTCTATGAGAACCAATGTGTGCTACAAATAACACTATAATAGACTTGGACACTCCGAGCCAAAGATCAATATCAACACACAAATAGAAACTGCAAATAGTTGAACTAAAATTGAATATATATATATATATATATATATATATATATATATATATATATATATATATATATATATATAATATATATATATATATATGTATATGTATATATATATATGCACTCACCCAAAAGACTAGCACCTCTTTTATTATTTCTTTAATAATACTAGGTACACCTCCCCGAGGATCCACTGCTCTAAGATTCTACAGTAAGATGCTCTTTGAAGAGTGGACCCTCAAGGAGTTGTATCTTTGTGTAGAATGCTAAAGAAATCCCAAAAGGGATGTCAATCTTTGGGGCTAGTGCATCTAGGGATGAAGATCTACCATTCCCCAACTCTCCTCTTCTCTCTCTATTTAAGTTTAATTTAATTATTAAAAAAAAATTGTGTGTTGTATTGATTTTTTTCTTGGAGTGTCCATCCCCAGTAATGTTTTAAGTGCCCAACAGTGGATGCAGAACTAGGTACAAATATATGCTCCCGCAATAGTTACCTAGAATGAGGAATGGAAAATGGGAACAAGATTGACAAAGCCATCAAAGAGGGAAATAGATTGCTTGTTTTATTGAAACGGTTTAGAAATGACTTTTTGAAGATATAATGTGTTTAAAACATTTAGAACTCCTTAAAGAAATGACAAAACAAAAATGAGAAATGAGGGACTTTGAAGATAGTATTTTTTATTTGATAGGCCCCAAAACGGAGTTTCCTAGCAGCTATGACTCCCACACACCACATACTCATAAGCATACATCAATATAAAGATCCGTGTACTGAGTTTATGTCATTAGTCTAGAGATGCAGGGTATACTCAGCCATAATAAAGCCTCCTATCACTAGCAAAGGCATTAAGCTAGAAACATTAGCACAAAAATAAGGTTGTTGATAGGGCATGTGTGTTACCATATACATGTGGTACTGATGTGTGTGAACACACTTAGAACTGTTGGGGAATTTTTTTCCCTTACTAGGATGGTTTTTCCCCCGTGCATTGTATATACACCCGTCACTCTAGGGTTGTCTTATATTTCCATTGCACACTAAGTAATACACTCTCTATTGTGTGCCTTGAGCTTCCTTCATCTTCTCCAAGCTATGTGTGTTTCCCTGCAATCCTAATTCCAATGATTGGTATCAGAGCAGGTTGTGTCCTCTTGGGCTTAGTTGCCAGCAGCTTTAGCACATGCCTCTCACTTCTTCGATTTCAGTGAGCTTATATTTTTTATTCTCGATCAATTCGGCCTCCGTTTTCTCTACAAGCAATGTTGGGTAGGTAGTTTTTTCATTTTGTGCAATATTTTTGTCAGTTTCCTTTTTTGTATAACAAGTCCCTTACAGTCTTCTATGGGTTGTGCTATATAGCATGTGTTGTTCCTACTTTATTTCTCCTCTTTTTGGGAAATTTTCACATTAAGTGCAGGCATTCGCCATGGCTGACAACAACACAGATGTGTTCAAGATGTTTGTTGCTTTGAGGATAGATTGGATGAGTAAAATTACCCTATGTGGGCTTACATGATGCAACATGTCCTTGCGTCAAAGGGAAGTTGAATATTGTGCAAGGCATTGATGTACATCCTGGTTATGAGGATGTAGGCAATGTTGAAGATGTTGTAGGTTTTGGTGATAGGGTTGTTGCTGCCATAGCTTTCTTGCCTATGTATGAGCAAGGTTATTGGGATGTAAGAAATCTGTAGCCTCATGCATTGATTGTGTTGTCTCTGAAGCACATTATTACTCCTCATGTTCACTCAAGAAAATCTAGATGGCTTGGGATATTCTCGCTGGTCTTTATAAATCGCAATGAGGCTAGAGTTGCATTGTTGCATAAAGAGCTAGGGTCAAGATCTGTATGAGGAAGATGAGATGGACACTTTTCTTGTTGGTGTCAAGTATATTAATGAGAAACTTACTTTTGCACGCAAAGTCATTTTTTACAGTTCCCTTTTGCAAAATATTCTTGATGCTTTGCCAGATTCTTACCAGACTTTTGCTAGTACTTGGAGATTTGTGACCCAAGGAAATCTAGAAGTTGTCAAGTTTGATGCATTATGCAAATTGCTATTGCAAGATTCAATTTCCAAAACAAAAGGGTAAACAATGTGCAATTGAATAGGCCTTTATTGCTACTCAAAGAAAAGGGAGTAACAACAATGTAGCCACTTCTCATGGTTCTTCTACGAGTGGTAAATCACATGTTCTTAATGCTTCTACTAGTAGAAATTCTTCTAGGAATTTTGATGAAAAGGCAAAAAAGAAGATGCATTGACATTAATGAAATCTAATGATCACTTGATCAAGTAGTGTCCTAAGTTGAAGGCAAAAGAGTCTAAGAAGAAAGAGGCTAGTTCCACCACAAATGCAGCTATTGTTGAGTCTTCTATGAAAGGA
Organism: Adiantum capillus-veneris; assembly: GCF_014529385.1. Taxonomy (NCBI): domain Eukaryota; kingdom Viridiplantae; phylum Streptophyta; class Polypodiopsida; order Polypodiales; family Pteridaceae; genus Adiantum; species Adiantum capillus-veneris. Next base: position 44,759,149 of record NC_140945.1, read on the forward strand.
GATTGTGATGTTGATTTTCATGCAAAATGATCCTTCTGTCCATGATTCATGTATGTCAATTGCTACAGATGCTCATGTGTGGTACTTTGATAGTGGTGCTACAGCACACTACGTCTCATCGTGACTTGTTTACCTCTCTTGAGGATGACCCTCATGGGAATTCAATCACTTGTGCCAACAATGCCTCTTACCTGGTCAAGAGAGTTAGAAAGATTGTGCTGACTACTATGAATGGAATTTTTTTCACACTTTTTGATGCACTTTATGTACCTAGGATCAAGAAGAACCTTTTGTCTATATCTACACTAGCTAGACTTGGTATTGTTGTGGAACTTATGAATGACAAATGTACAGTTCATGATCTCACTTTTGGTGATGAGATTGTTGCATCAGGCATTTTATGTTGTGGGTTGTATAAGCTCACTTTGTATGACAAGTATGGGCAGAATTTTGCAAATGCAGTTGTGGTTTATAAGGCTATTTAAGATGCAAAACTTTGGCATGCATCTTTTGGGCATCTGAATTTTTCTAGTTTGTTGCATTGGTAAAAATCCGATATGGTTGCTTCTCTGCCTCCTCTTGAAGCACCTATTAAGCATGTTTGTGAATAATATATTTTGGGTAAGATGCAACGTTCAAAGTTTTCAAAGCATGGTTCAAGTAGGTCTATATGCATTGATGACTACTCAAAGCATGCACGGGTGTATCCGCTTAAGGCAAAGTTTGAAGTGTATATGTGCTTCAAGCAATTTTTGGCTATGGCTAAAATGTCTCTAAATGTACTATGGGCACCCTTCATTTCAATCAAGGGGTGGAGAAATGTCTCATGAATTTAATGCATTTTTTGCTAGTTGTGGGATAAAACTCCGATGCCAGTGCCATATATGCCTCAATAAAATGGTGTTGCTTAAAGGAAGAATAGGTGGCTTACGGAGGTGGCAAGATGTATGGTCAAGAGTCAAGCTTTGCACATTGGTTTTGGCTTGAGGCAATCATGTGTGCCACTTATGTGCTCAGCAGGTGTCCTACAAAATCTTTGTAGTCTATGACTCCATATGAAGCATGGCATGATAGAAAGACATCTATTGATCACATGTGCATTTTGGGTGTTTGGCTTATGCTTTGGTGCTACAAACGTAGTGCAAAAAATTAGATGATAAGGTTGTCAAATGCGTTCTTGTTGGTTATAGTGTTGAAAGCAAAGGTTATAGGTTGTACTATCTTCAAACAAAGCAAATATTGGTTTCACTGGAAATTGTGTTTGTGAAAGATTTTGTTTAGCCCTTGTTGTCATGCACTAGAGACAGTAATGTAATCTTGCAAAACATTTATAATAGTTTATTGCCTCTTTTTAGTGGTGGAAGTTTGAATGTAAATTCCAATGAGGCAAATGTACAGCCTATGGGGTTTTTGAAAATGTTACAGATCAGCCAATTCTTGATGCAGATGTATATGATGTACTCGATGAGGAAAGGGTAGAGAATGAGCTGGCTAGAGGTGTGCCAAAATGGCTGGTGCATAGTTTTCATGATAGTAAATTGGATGCACCTTTGTCTAGTCGTACTCGTTTAGGTTCTTGCCATGTATCTTATGAATCAGATTGCTATACTTTGGTTGTTTCCAGTTTTTGTGATGTTGAGGAACCTATGTCTTTTGATGTAGCACAAAATTCAAAAAATTGGATGGATGCCATGCAATCAAAATATGATGCACTTACAAAAAATTACACATGGACTTTATGTGATTTGCCTCCTGGCAAAAAGGCCATTGGTACAAAGTGGGTTTACAAGTTGAAGCATAAGCCGGATGGTGAAATTGATCGCTATAAGGCTCGATTTGTTGCAAAAGGATATGCATAGTAGGAAGGCATAGATTCTCGGGGGGTTCACCATTCAGTACCCCCCTATATAGCGTGCATTTGTGGGGTATTAAAAAAACCCCTCTTAACATGTTTAATTGAATAAAATGACCCCTTATTTTATGAGTTTTTTTCCAAAATTGAACATTAAAAAACCCTTATTTTAATGTATCTCTGTTAAAAATGCCTAAAAGTTTTGCATTAAAACCCCCCTTCTTTTGAACTCACGTTATACATTAGCATGATTACATAGTGACCCCCCGAGCATAGATTATGAAGAGACTTTTCCGCCCACTTGTCGTATGACTACTGTGCATTTTCTAAGTGCATTGGCAACTCATTTTGGTTGGGATGTACATCAATCAGACAGTGTTACTGCTTTCTTGAATGGTGAAATATTTGAGGATTTAATGTAATGCAGCCTTGCAGTTTTATAAAAAAAAGACAAGAGGATAAAGTGTACAAATGTAAGAAAGCTTTGTATGGGTTGAAGCAATCTCCTCATGCTTGGTATGAAAAAGCTCACACTCATTTACTCAAATCATGATTCTTTCCTAATAGTCCAACAGAAATTACTTTGTATGTGAAGCGTGAGAGAGGTTTACTTCTCATTTTTGTTCTATATGTGGATGATTTGGTGATCACTGGTCCCAATGAGGCACATAATGTTGAATTTAAGTTTGATTTGAATGCTACTTTTTGGGGTTGTTGCATCATTACGTGGGCATATTGTGTAAGCAATTGGATGGTGGTATTGCCTTGTGTCAGACAAGCTACCTCCCATGGAAATAGGTTTAAAATTGAGTCTTCATGATGTTGGGGATCCTATTGATGTCACTCTTTACTGGATGCCTTACTTTTGTATGCAACATGAGGCCAAATATTCAGTTTGCAGTCTCATAAGTTATGAGAGACTTCAAATTTTTCAGATCAAAGACAGCGTTGCCTGCTGGATTTAAAATTTCAGTGAGGTTGTTATAAATATATATGTCAGTGAGGGAAGCCTTTAGAGCTGTATGGCTACGTAGCAAGGAGCTGAAATCAATTCTCTTCATTTTCAGCATCGTTTCAGCCCGTTCTGCAGCTCTCAGTGCTTCATTCCTTTGTTCCCTCACAATCTGCATATCAAACTCAGCCTTGACTAACTTGCTTTTTAATAGCTCAATAGCCCTATTTGAATGAGCTTCAAGTAGCCAATGGCGCAGATTCTGCTCATCTCTTGTTGTCTTCAGCTTCTGAATCTAGCCTTCAACGTCCTTTCAGTCAGCTTTAACCTTATTGAGTTCATCTTCCGACCCTGCAGCATCCAGCATTTGTCCCATACATTGGACAATAGTATTCCAGGAAGATTGGATGAGGACTGAACATCCGTCCTTTACTGTAGCTGGGTCAGAATAAGTAGGCTCATATACTATCATTGGAGCCATATAGGGTAAGGCTACATAATCAGCTTTCTGTAGAAAGAGACGCCCATTCAATGGATGGGTCTGCATCTGTTGCAACATGTCCTTCTTTACCAGGTGCAAAGATTCTTCATTATTTGAGATAGAGACACCACCCAGTAAAGTTGAAGATGTTGGGCCTTTGCCTTTGTCCAGTTGTTCTTTGTCCATAACCGGCTATTTTGCTACCTTCCCAGAAGTCAATGCCTTTGCCTGATCTTTGCCAGTACCAATAGCGATTGTACCATGTCCTACTGACTGGTTGACCTCAGTATGCTGAGAAGGTTGTTTATCAGGTTGGCTAACTATAGCCTTTTCAATAGTCGCAGTTTTGACCTGACTCTCTATCAGCTTCAGAAAAGCACTGCTCTTCGTTCGCGTAGTCTTCGGTTTCTTCGAACTACCAGCCTGATCTTTGGTGGCTTTCCTTTTCAGACCGATTGGAGTGGTCTGACTGTCCAAGGCTTCGTCATCTGAGGACAGATCAATGTTCTTGGATTCTGTAACTAGCTTATCACTCCAAGCCATTTTTACCTGGCCATGAGCATCTGGAGTAGTGGCCCAATACAAAAATTGTCAAACATACCAAGCTTTAAAAACATTCTGGGATTTCAACTTGGCAGTTTGCTGAAGCACGTTGTGTGACAGGATCTGACAAAGGTTGATAGAGACCTTTGAATCCAATGTCTTGGCCAACAGCATAGCAAATACTTTCTTAGATACATATGTTGGATTATTTTTAAGACTTACTGCTTCGGCCACAAACTTGTAAGCAGTAGAAGCTTCCAGTCCTACCACTAAATCCCTTGACCACTGGCCTTGCACTTGCGCTTAGCTGCTTCATCCTCTTTTAGGACTATACTTATCTGTTGTGGGGTCGCCACAGACGGCTTGGGCTCATTGGGCATCCGGAATGCAAAAGCTATGTCTTCTGGTGTAGCCGACATCTTTTTACCATACACTATGGCACTGCCATCTTCAGCATCGAAAGAATCAAGGACCTGCTTTATGATGTCCGCGTCGAAAGCTATTCTTGTGGCTTGCAAAACGATTCGTAGATCCCATAATTGCAGCAAAGCCATAGCTTGGTCGGTGAATACATAGCGCTAAATCTTGTTGTAAGGAATAATGGGAAGGCTTGCCTTCGCAGCAGTAACGATGGCTTGGGTTTCCTCAAGAGATTCCTACATCTTGTCTGAGCGCTTCTTCCTATTCATACACTATGAAGACGACGAAATAGGCGAAGGAGAAGAAGACTTACTTGATGAGTCAAAGCCGTACCCAGGCGTCGCTGGCAAAGCTAGTCGACAGTCAGATGTCTCCTCAGAAGACGAGGTCAGCGGCTGTAGCGAAGATACCTCAAAGATTGGCGATGGCGAATGAACAACGGGAGGAAATCATCGCGCAGGAGACTTTTGAGGAAAAATGCCGACTCTCCTGACTGTTATACGTGTTCGCGCCATAAAAGCTCCACCACTCGCCGCTCCTAGACTTGTGTGTGTCGCTGCTGTTGTGGCAGACATGCATTGGACAAGACTTCTACCCATCCTTGAAATGATTACTATTGGTGTGCCATCTGACCGTTGGGCGCTTAAAAATTGAAAAGCGTGTTCCCACTGATATTGGACTAGTTCCCAATCTGGTTTGATCACAATGGTACTGATTTTGAGATCAATCTGGTTTGGTTCTACTGGTACTGGTTCTGAAATTGGAATTGATTGCACATGAAAAAGCCCAAAAATATCCGGTTCTGGTATCTCTTGATCCGCAGTTCCCAATTCCCTAGTACCTTGTTCTTTCCCAGACTCTTATTATATACTCCTGGCAACAATAATCCAAATAGATCTTTCAGTCTTACTGTACCACTGAAGAAGACCCAGTCTACCTCAAATGGTCCTGCCCAGGCAATCTTCAGGTTTGGCTTCTTCGGCCCCAATCTAGACTTATAGAGAAGCACCAAATCTTCTTTCTAAAATTCCTGAACCTTAATTCGGCGATCATGCCAGTGCTTCCTTCGTTGCTGAACAATTTCTTGTTCCAGCATAGTCCGTTTCCTGAGTTCATCTAAATGCATAAGTTCATCTAGGCGCCTTTTCAGATTGTGGTTGAAGTCTAAGCCCTATTTCACAGCCATTCTCAGACTTGGGATAACAAACTCCATGGGAACCACAGTTTCAATGCCATACACCATTCTAAATGGTGTCAACCCAGTAGTGACCTTGTAAGCTGTCCTATACGCCCATAAAGCATTCTTGAGTTTCAAATCCCACTGGTCTGGTTTCTTCTGCACAACCTTAGTGAGAATAGTTTTGATTTTCTTGTTACTACTTTCAGCCTGTCCATTGCATCTGGGATAATATGGAGTAGATTTCCAATGCTTGACTGAAAGCATATCCAATAGAATTTCCATGGTGTCATTGATAAAATGTGTTCCCTGGTCTGACACAATCTCTATTGGACATCCATATCGACAAACAATATTCTCAAATAGAAACCATGAAGTTGACTTAGCTGTGTTGTCAGGAAGAGCCTTAGCTTCAACCCACTTAGTGACATAACAAGTAGCCATTACTATGTACTTGTTCTTCCTAGGGGTAACTTTCTTAAAAGGTCCCATAAAATCTAATCCCCATTTCATGAACATGCCTAGTGGTTGTACTGGCGTTAAAGGAGTCATATCTGCAGCAGTTGGTCTACCCATTCTTTGGCATATGTCACAAGTTTTACAAAAACTTCTAACATCAGCAATTAGTGTTTGCCACCATAGACCAGCTTGCAGAATCTTCTTGTAGGTAACTTCATTGGAAAAATGTCCACCAGATTCGCCATTATGTGCTTCTAAAATAACTTGCATTCTCCCCTCCATAGGCACACAATGTCGAAGTATACCATCAACACCTAATCGACAAAGTGACCCTCCGATGATAGTAAACTTCAAGCTTTTGATGACCAAAGCTTTCTTCTGGTTCTGCTTCCAGTCCTCTGGAAAAGAACCTTGAGAAAGAAACTGATAAACATCATACCATTCACGATCAGCTGATTCTCTTGCTTCCAGCTGGAATAAGTCAGTGTCATCCCTCAAGGGTAATTCTGAATAACCTTCCGTACTTCTTGACAGAAAATCAGCTCCACAGTGATTCTTGCTAGGCTTATAAAAAATTCTGAATTCAAACTCCATTAGGAACATCATCCACCGTATCAGCCTACCTTGAATAATGACTTTATTAATCAAGAACAAAAGAGCCTGATGGTCCACATAAAAATGGAACAACTTTCCTAACAGGTAATGCCTGAACTTTGTAGCACTAAAAACCATTCCAAGGGCTTCTGGCTCAGTAGTCGTATATCCTTGTTCAGCCTGACTGAATTTGCGAGTGGCAAAATAAACAAAATAATCAATCCTTCCGTCTGGCTGAGCCAATATCGTCCCCATTGCCAATCCCGAAGCGTCCACATGTACATGGAAAATAACATCCCAATTTGGTTGCCTAAGGACTAGTTTACTGATAATGGCCTTTTTTAGATTCTGGAAGCTCTCCTCACATTCAACAGTCCAATTGAACTTACTGGTCTTCTTTGTGAGTTCGTATAATGGTACTGCTTGAGAAGCAAACTTATGCACAAACCTTCTATAGAAGTTAACATATCCCAGGAAAGAGCTAAACTCTGAGGCATTTCTGGGTGCTTTAGCTTGCTGAACACACTGAATTTTATCGTTGGCCATTTCTATCCCGTTTCGGGAAACCACATGTCCCACTAACTGTCCCTTCCAAACTAGGAAAACGGATTTAAATGGATTCAAACAAATCCGCTTCTCCTGACAGCGTTTGAAAACCATTTCTAGGAATAGTAGGTGTTGTTCCTCATCTGAATATACAGTAAGGTCATCCATAAAGATAGCGAGGAACCAATGAAGGAATTCATTAAACATTTCCATCATACACCGTTGAAAGGTAGCTGGTGCATTGCACAGGCCGAAAGGCATCACCAGATACATGAAAGCTCCCCACTCTCTGATGAAAGGGGTCTTCGCTCTATCTTCAGGAGCGATCTGTAATTGGTTATAGCCACTGTAACCATCCATAAAGCTATACATTTCATATCCTGCGATCTCATCAAGCAACATGTCAGTAAAAGGAAATGGAAATGGATCTTTATAGTTTGGGCGTTGAGTTTCCTATAGTCAACACAAACTCTCAATGTCCCATTTTTCTTTGGAACTATGACTGTGGGAAATAGCCAATCGCTACTAGCCACCTCTGTGATGAACGCAGCCTTGAGAAGATTATCATTCTCCTCTTTGACCTTCTTAGCATAGTTGGGGTTCATTTGGTATCTTTGCAGTCGTACTGGCCTAGCATCTGGCTTCAACGGTATCCGGTGCTGACATACTTCAGGATCCACCCCCTTCACGTCTGTGTGTTCCCAGGCAAACACATCTTTGTAGTTCTGGAACATCCTGCGTGCCTTTTCCTTCATTACCGGGTTGAGATGCTTGTTGACCTTGATCATCCTAGGACTATCCTCCGAGCCTAGGTTCCATTCTTCCACTTCTTGGTCGTCTGGAAGCAACCAATTAGGCCCACCTCATTCTCGTTTGGTCGATTCCTTAGCATAATCCCAGGATGACCCATTCAATTCTGAATCAGCATTTTGATCCACTGTGTGTTCTTCAGAATGTACTGGCTCCTCTACCATACCAGTATCAGCTGATTCCACCAACCTCCAGTTAACTGAGCTGATCTTTCCCCTATGTTGATTTCATTAAATTGATCTGGGAATTGCTTTTTTTGCTTGTCGGCCTGCTCTTTATTCAGTAAAACTTCATTCAAGTCAATCTCTGCTAAAGGAAATATGTTCAAAGCTGCTAACATCCACTCGATCTTCTTTTCCTTATACTTCTGGCATAATTCCTTCGGCCTTAGCTCTTTTCTCCAACTCCTAGTATTGTTTGTCTGGATCTGAATTCTGCAGGTCCTTTCTATGGTTAAGGTTTGATTTGCATATTCATTAACAGCATGTGCCGTTCTCAACCATGGGTGCCCTAGCAGCATCCCATATGCCCCTTGCACATCCAGAACTAAGAAGCTGGTTTTAAATTTTTCCCTACCTACTCTTATCTACATATTTTCAATCATGCCCATAGCTTGTCCCACTCTGTGATCTGCCATTCGCACTTTAAATGGTGTTGGCTTTAGATTCGTGATGCCCATTCTCTGCTTGAGATGAACTCCCATTATATTGACTCCTGTGCTCCTCCATCCAAGATAACACTTGAAAGAGGTTCCCATTTCTTCCTAACCTTGTAGTCCACCTGAATGAGCGGAACTTCATCATCTCGGACGGCCGTCAGGTCCACCTTCTGGCCTCCACTTCAGCTTTCCTGCACTGTCTGATGAAGTTTGCCACTTCAGGCAAGGTTTTTCTGATATCTTACAGTTCTAGAGTCAACTTTTGAATTCTATCACAAATTTTAACATGAATTTCTTCTCTCTCCTTGTCAAACTGGTTGTCAGAGCTCGAGGAACTGGTTGTATCTTCACACTGCCATTCCTCTCTTGCAGTGCTTCCAATCCTTCATCAACTCTCAGTTCATCAGCCATTCCTTGTACCGCAACCAGCATGGTCTCAGGTATGCCCGGTATTGACTGATCTTTCTCAGTTGATTGGGCTGGTATCTTCTATATGACTCGGGCTTCAGAACTTTCTGGCTGCTCTGGCAGCTTCTTGGCTAAATCCTCCATGATTTTAGCCGCTATTTCTCTCTGCTCTTGCCATTCATCTACCACCTTCTCTTTACCCTTGGCCTTCCAAATTTCTCTTTGTTGATCCCACTTGTTGCTGTCAGTAGTGACTGGTTTCTCTGAAGTATCTAGAATTTCTTCAATTACTACGCCCTTGCTTCTTGTGACTACCCATACTGTGACTGGCTATGGTGCCTTAGCCTCAGTAGCATTAGTTTTGCAGGTGCGTATGGGCATTGGGCTGCAAAATGGCCGTACTTCCCACAAGTGTAGCAATTCATACTCCGACTTTGGAAGTTGCCACGCCCTCTGGCTCGGCCCATACCCGTTTGGAATCGGCCGCATCCTTGACCAGTAACACTGGTACCTCGTCTCTTCTCTTGAGATACTTTGGTGGGTTCTACTTTCATTGGTTCAGTATAGGCTACCACTGACACGTCTTTTCCCTTCTTAAAGTGATGAATCCTGATACCACAATTGTTCCATAAATGACCAAAAGCCTTACAGTAAGTACATTGTGGGAACTCGTTGGAGCTATGGTCCTTGTTAACCCTCACGGCTCACGGACACCCCATCACCTACGACGGACGTGTATTATGTATTTGGTAGAGTCAGGTACCGGGCTTGTCGGACCAATAGGAAAAGGGTAAGAGTGATCACCGATGAGAGGCGCACTCTAACTGGGACATTCAAGGGATTAGTTGGCTAAGCATGGGCGCCCAAGTGTGAATGAGGTGAGCTCATATAAAAGCCAACTAAACCTAAAATTCACGGATTCTCTCATTTGTGCAATAGAAGAGTGCTCTTGCTCCATCTCCATCTTCTTCTTCTTCACCTCCTTGTGTGTGTGTGTATGTGAGAGAGAGAGAGAGAGGGAGAGTGTGTGTGCGATCGAGCATTACGAAGGCACGACGGCGGCGAAGCGGTTGAGCGTGGCATGACTGCAGCTTCTTCTTCATCGCGGCGAGGAATCCACCACGAAGGCGAGCGTAGAGCGGTGAGTGACACACCCTTTGCTCTCTTGAGCTTGCTAGATTAGTCTTGTTGTGTGCTTGGAGCCATTTGTGGCTCGCACACGGTGTATCGGCAAGTCCCTTGCTTTGACAGTGCGGCAAGGAGCGCACATTTTTGGCGCCGTTGCCGAGGAATCGCCCTGCACTAAGCCCAAGAGGCACTTTGTGCTTCTCCTATGAGTTGTTTGAAGTAGGAAAGAAGAGGAAGAGGAAGAGGAATGAGTTGTTTTTCTGTAAGTTGTTAATTTCTGTGTTGTCTGCAAGTTCTGTGATTTCTGCATAATGTTGTGTTTTCTGTTTGCACACAGTCTTTGCACAATTAGTAGTCGTTAGCTTGTTTGCAGTGAATGAATAAGTAGGAAGGCAGTTAGCAATTTCTACTTGCACACAGTCTGTACACAGTTTTCTCTCAAGGTTTACCTGCACACAGTCTTTGCACAGTAAGGTAGTGAGAGAGGAAGTAGGTGGACAGTTAGCTCACTGTCAGTAAGCAGTTAACAGATTAGTTAGTGGTTAGCAACACTGTTAGTAAGTAGATAAGGTAGTGAGCTGTTTGTGAGCTGTTGACTGGGAGGTTAGGTAGGTGACAGTGTGTGTGGCCAAGAAAGGGTCACCTAAACCGCGCGCGGTCATCGCCTTAAAAAAATTTAAAAAATTTAAAATATTATATTTTAAAAAAAAGGAAAATATTTAAGCGTGAGTGACTAGGAGGCTACACTAAAATTTTGATCGGGATCGGGATCATTTCCCCAAGCCCAAGCCCAAGCCTCAACCCTCAGTCTTATGATATAAACTAGACTCACTCTTATATATATACCCTATCCCCTCAAGAGGGAATGAGAGCATGTGGGGCAAGTCCTCCACTCTCCTCCCTTCTCTTCCCACTTGCACCCTTAGACTTTCTAATTTGGGCCTAGTTCCCTACTAGAAATTGACGGTTTTAGGGATTCTGAGGACATAAAGTGACCAAACGGAGGGCTGTAAAGCACGGCATGTCCCTCTGATTGAGAAGCTCGTTTTGAGCTATCATATGTTCTATTCTATAGCTGGGTTAGAAAAAAAGGACCAAAAAATCAAAAAATAAATAAATAAGAAAAGACTTAGGTTGCAAAACACCCAAAATTACTAGGTGAGCAGCCTTCATGGGCCCTCACTGACACTTCTAGGGGATCCAAGTCATATGAACCTACGCTCTGGACGAGTGTTAGAGCACGAGCATATTGGTAGTGCCTCCATTTACGCGGGCACCCATTATTCCTCCACCCTAGGTTCTGGACCTTCGGCCGTGACTCAAGGTAGCGCGACCCAAGATCCTCATATCGCGTCTAGTGATTCTTCCTCTGACTACGAAGTCATGGAGGGATATCCTACACCAAACCCTGATATTTCAAGTCAAGACATGCATGCCATGGGCCCACGGCCCGGGTCCAGTGTGTTTAGCCGCTTAAAAGAGACCCTTAGTAGAGCTACTCACTCCGAACATGCGGTTAATGAAATAAATGAAGGGAGTGGGGAAGTAAATTCGTCATTCATGCCTAAAATAGACCCTATGCTTCTTGAGAGTGTGCATGTGAATGTTCCATCCACTGCACCTCCTGATCCTTTAGGACTATCTCCCTCTGAGGTTCTACTACCCGATGGTAGGAGTCTTGCCGAAGTACAAGAGATCGAACGCTATATGCAAGCAACAAGGGAGAGGGAAATTGAGAACCTACGAAGGCTAGAACAAAGTCGAGCCTTGAAAGCAAAGGCTCCTATGACAACAATCATGCCAGTCGAGCAACCGAGTGCTCCCAAGGTAGCAGTCACGGAGGGGCAAGCTATGGGGAGCAATAATGCTTCCACTTCAAGGGAAACCTCCAGCACGCCAGGCCTAGATGGGATATTCCTAAACGAAAATTGGGAGTATGACCTACAAGCAGAAGCTTTAACTGATCGGTACACAGGACACACCTATCATGTGGGTTGGTTAGATGTTCTACAATCCACATCGGGTGCTACTAGCATAGATGAGCAACAACAGAAAGTCTGTGATGTCCTCCATAGGATTGTCGAGTTAGAAAGACAGAACACAGGGATCAACATGCCTTCAACAGGCCTAATGAGATTCTTGGATACGGGAAAGGCCAACCAACCAACCCTGTCACAAATGGAGACTCCCTCAATGAGCCCCATTGATCCTCCATATGTTGTTTCGCCAGGAGCCTCAGTACAATCTCAGCCCACAAGTGGCAGCTTTACCTTCCCAGATCTAGCTCATCTTTCTCTTAATGACACTACGGCTACCATGCATATCCCAATGGTGAGCATGAAAAGAAGTACACCATGGAGTTCATTTGTTAACATTGCACCGATGCCTAGTAGCACGATGCCCCCAACTATACCTACATGTATGTATCAATCATGTGCACCTATCGTACCTCAGCCTCATGTAGCTTCTACACCTCCGATTATTCCAAGAGCTTACAATCCACAATGGAATTATCCAAGCTCTTATACAAGTGGAGCCATGCCATTTAATAATAACATGCCATATCAGGCACCCCCTATGCCTAGGGCCACGCCTGTAAACTTTGGACCACCGTCTGGTACACCACCATATGAAATTTGGGACCCAAGAGCCGCGCGTATGCCAAGGCCAAGGCCAACTCCCATCTCACATGTGGTTCCAGGAGCACATACACCCATTATACCTGCTCAAATAGGAGATTTGGCAACATTTGCTCAAACTATCGGTCGCTCTATTGCGGAAAACATGCGTAGTGCACCTGATAGAGAGCCTAGGAGCAAGGCAGTTCAAGTAGCTAAGCTCACACAAAAATTCAGTGGAGACGGAGATGCTAGAAATCATATGGAAGCCTTTGAACATGTGTACGATTCCTTGGAAGAGCACAATGAGCTACATAAGTGTAAGGCTTTGAGTTTGACCCTAAGCGGAAAGGCTGGAGATTGGTATAGAACTTTAAGAGTAGAAGAGAAAACGATCTACTCTACTCTTAGGAGACTGTTCTTAAAAGAATACATACGAGAGGGAGTACTTTGGGGTGTAGCCTCTCAGCTCCAGAAAGCCCAACGAGAAGAAGGTGAATCCGTGAGAGACTTCATTAATCGCCCAAAGAATTTGAATTCTCGATGCAATCCAAATGAGCGATTCAACAACAACCAATTGCTCGATAGATTCATTAGGGGACTACGACATGAAAGTATCTATAATGGCCTAGTCATTAGAAGTATCACTACTTGGGAAGCAGTCACCATGAATGCAATCCAATTGGAGGATAATTTAATGATTGCAGGAGAAAGAGTGTCTGCCGAGCCGAAGTCAAGTAGCTCGCAAGCATCAGGGCATGAGCCAATGAAGATAAAGCCAATCGTGAAAGAGCAAACGATATCTGAGATGACTTTGGCAGATCTCACCAAGGCCATCCAAGAAATCCTTAGGGGTAATCGTGCTCCACAAAACACTCATATGTATCCAAGAAGGGAGCAACAATGGTGCTCAATTTGCTTGGGTCCACATACTACGAGTGAATGCCCTACTTTCAGAGTAAAGTTTAACGGGACTTGTAACGTGTGTGGTAGGTATGGCCATCAAGCAAAGGATTGCCTAATGCTTAAATGCATCATGGAAAATAGACCGCCTATAGCTTGGGCAGACTCACCTCGAGTTCCTGCATTGATCCCTACCCCACCCATGGAGCAACAGTTGCCATTACAGCACATGGTCCCTAGAACCTAAAATGTGGTCCAAACCACACCGTTGCCACCTCCAGTGCTAGGACCGCAACCCCCTCATCCAAGAGTTACACCTATGAACCAAATAGGTTGCGAGTCATCTAGTACTTATGTAGATTGCGAAGGGGACATAGACCCTAGTATCACCTATGGAGTCGACATGCTTGAGGAGTGTCCCATGTACTATATGGAAGACCATTGGGGACAAATCAAACCGGTATATCAAGCTACTGCGCTAGCAGCAAGAGGCCAAAACATTAATAGTTTTGCCAGGAGACCACCTCTTCAGTGCTACGAATGTGGTGGACCACATCGAGTAGCTGAGTGCCCCATTAGAATTCAAAAGAATGTTGCACTAATGCAAACAAGTCCAGGGAGTGCATTGGCAATGCCAATACTCATTTGTAATCGTTGTGGCATAGATCATTTGATCGCACAGTGTCCTAACAATCCAAACGCACCGAAAATCACACCATTGAACTTAATAGAGATTGTTGATGGGACACCACCAACTATAAACATAGCACCAGTGAATGCACTCACATAGTCGATGCTCCAAAAGCAAAATTACATCCTCGAAGAGAGAGATGCTGCATCCATTGGCCGAGCGAGAAAGAAGAAAACACGAAGAAAGAAATCCCTTAATGCTTCTAGCTCAAAACCTAGTTCAAAGACTAACATATGGACAGGAGAGGATCCCGTGTATATGAATGACCCTGAGGATGACTCAGATTCGATAGAGACCACGGAGACCAAAACTGTTACTACAAAGGAAAAAGCCAGTGAGGAGGATCACGAGAGGGAATTACGACGAACACCAAAAGAGTATTCAAGGTTAAACCACCCAGTTGCGAACCCCCAAGATAAGCCACGAGAGACAAAAAATGAGGATTGCAAGAGAAAGATTGGAACCTATCCAAACCCAACAGTGGAAATTGAACGAGTCCAACAACTGAGGGGTTTGGTGGAAGAAACTCAACGAACATTAGAACCTGAACCCAAACATATCCAGATGTCGGACACAGCGTTTCCCACACAAGTTCAACCTCACAAGAACTACAGGCCGTTAGCTATACCCAGTATCATTCGGGAAGAGAGTGAGGGTAGGACATCTGAAAGTGAACACATACCTTTCCTACTAGAGAGAATGTTTAGTGAGGGAATGCCCGACCCCCTTGAGGAAGTGGAGATTCCATCTTCACCATTCTCTTGTCAAGGTCCTAAGTCCCACAAGATGCCATTAAATGTTGCCAAATTGATGGATTTCATGTCTTCAAAAGTTAGAACCACCATCATGTCCAAACTATATAAAGACCCCGGGCTAGTCTCAGCTCTTCGAGCCTTCCTCAATGGAGAATTACAGGCCGGATTACCACAGTTTGCACATATGAACAAACCTGACTCGGTAATATATGATGAGGAACATTTAGCACCACCATCTGACCTAGTGGGACATGAATCTGTAATTGAAGTACCCGTTAACAAGTTTGGGCAATACTTTGAAGGTGATGAATCTAATGCTACTTTGCCAATCACTACTAAAGGATTAACTGTAAAGGGAGTCCTTGACGGTGGTGCGGGAGTCAGCATGGTGACAAAGAGTTGTTGGGAGTCTATGGGGTGACCTCACCTTGAAGCCACAAGCGTAGTGGTAAAAATGGCTAATGGATCTATTGTTACGCCTATTGGAATGCTAAAGGATCTCAGGATCAAGGTCTTGGGACACAAGGTAAGGCAGACTTTCATTGTTATGGATTTTTCCAAGCATCCTATGTCATTTGAGATGATCTTAGGGCGTCCATTCATGAGGGAAGCAAAAATGGTGCATGACTGGTCCAAAAACCACGTCTACTTACAGTTCCAAGACTCTGTCATTCGAGTTGACCTTTTAAGTGGTTGAATGCATCCTCTAGGAAATAAATTCATCATTGATAATCGATCAGACACAACAATTCACTCAGCTCGATTACAATATTGTTACACGTGTAATGAAGACACGGATATTGGGGAGAACTCTCCTTATATGGATATCCTACCCGGAATGGCTGAGTCAGACAATGTCGATTGGGTACACCTAGCGGCAACTATAGATACATGGGGAGCTAGAGGAACAACCTGGGTAACACCAGATGGGGAAGAGATACCACACATTGCACCAGTAAACATGTTAGGTGTAGCGCATGTAACATCCGATGATAAGAAAGAGGCACACCTACCTGAGAGTGAAACCGATGATTCCTCAAAGGCTTCAGGCCAATACACATCAGAAACGGAATCTCAAGGAGAAATGGATTCGGAACCTTAGGAAACATCGAGTGAGCCAAGTATAGAAACTGAACACTCAAGGTTTAGTACGACCATCTATGGTAATTTATATGAGAGTGAAGAAGATACAAGCGAAGACCTATCAAGCGAGTCGAGTTCAAACATTTACCAAAATCAAAACCTTAACAAGAAACAAAGGTCATATAAGAGACGACGATATCGAGCAAATGTGAGAGCTAGGATAAACAAGGAAAGATCTACTGCAGAATGGCTTAGCTATCTAGGGGCATGTGATGCTCATCGAAAGCTAGTAGACAATTGGGGTGAACATCTCCAGAGTGTCATGTGGTGCAGCCCGCGACCCATTGACCTCGCTCAATTGGAGGTTACAGAGCCGAAATTGAGTCGAACTATAAGAAGACGTCAAAACCGAGAGTTAGCACAACAACAAAAGGAGGCAGAACTAAAAGAAAGGTCTCCGTCAGGACAAGAGCCTGCTGACTTACATACGGCTCCTGAACATTTTAAATCTTATACCACGGGGGAGCGAAAGGTTGTGTATGCCAAAGCCCAACGAATACCTACCAATGGAAGCAGTGGAGTCTATGATGGTCCAGCGGTAGTTAAAGAGATAGAATTAGCAGAACCAGAGATTAATACTCAGGTCAGTCTAAATTTCTCTGTGAAAGGCCCAAGTTTCACATGTGTGTGAGAAGGTGAGTGTCAAATTTGGGAAGGGGAATCTAATGTGTAGCTTTATAATAGAGATGGATTTTATATTTTGAGAATGCACTTTGTAAGCATCAAGAATATTGCTATTCTCTTACTGCCATTGTTATTGATATTTGAAACCAAATAAGTGCTGAGTGCACATCACCATCAACCCCTTGGACAATGACCTTGTATATCATCCTTAAAAAAATTTGTGATGTGCCCATTCAGGGCACATCGAATTTTTAAGTGGCTTGCTAATGTATTGTTGCTTGATGATAATGAGAGAGAGAGAGAGAAGAGAGAGAGAGAGAGATGATGATGATGTTTTATTTACGTCCTGGGGGGGGGGAAATGACCCATGGCACCAAAAAATTTGGACCATTTCTCGATTTGTGCGTGTCATCCTTGTGCAGAGAGAGAGAGAGAGAGAGAGAGAGAGAGAGAGAGATTTGATTTTTAAACCTCTATGAGAGGCCGGAGACCTTACCGAATCTGAAGAGGCTGTACTTAAGGAGCTCCTCAAGGAATACAAGGATATCTTTGTTTGGACATATCATGACATGAATGGCGTTCCACCTTCTGTGGTGCAACATACAATTCCCATGATCAACACTGCTAAACCCGTCCAGCAACGACCCTATCCAATGAATCCTAAGTACGCCAAAATTGTACAAGAGGAGATTGAAAAACTTATCCAATGTGGATTCATATACCCTATTGAGCACTCAGAATGGGTTTCTCCAATAGTCATTGTGCCAAAAAAGAATGGGAAACTAAGAGTGTGCGTGGACCTCAAGAAAGTTAATGCAACCATTAGGAGAGATCATTATCCCTTGCCATATTCAGAACATGTGCTTGAAAGAGTTGCGGGCAAGGAGGCTTATAGCTTTTTAGATGGGTACTCTGGTTACAATCAAATCACAATTGCATTAGAGGACCAAGCTAAAACTGCTTTTATCACAGAGTTTGGAGTGTTTGCATTTCGTGTTATGGCTTTTGGCTTAACGAATGCCCCTGCTACATTCCAACGATTAATAAACACTGCGTTTAAAGAATTTCTAAGGGAGTTTTGTGAAGCTTTCCTAGATGACCTTTGTGTTTATTCTTCTTGGGAGAAGCATTTGTTATATCTACGAAAAATATTTGAAATTATCGCATCTCATTGAACCCTTTCAAATGCCAATTTTGGGTTAAGCATGGAGTCATTCTAGGGCATATAGTGTCCAAGAACGGGATATCCACAGATGAGAGTAAGATTAAAGCCATTGCCGATTTGCCACCACCTACGAACTATAAAGGAGTTCAAAGATTTATGGGCCATGTTGGTTATTATCGAAGATTTATTTTAAACTTTGCTGAGATAGCGCGTCCATTGTACAAGCTTCTTATCGAGTTTCATTGGACGAAAGAATGTCATCAATCTTATGAGTTATTAAAGAAGGCCCTAACAAGTGCTCCAATCCTGCGAACACCTGATTGGAATGTACCTTTTCATGTGCATATTGATGCATCAAATTTTGCTATTGGGTGTGTTCTAACTCAACCAGGAGAACATAAATTGGACTACCCTATTAGCTTTGCAAGTCGCCAATTAAATGATGCCGAGATGAACTACACTACTACAGAGCGCGAAGGTCTAGCTATGATTTACGCAGTAAAGAAATTTCGCTATTACCTTCTTGCTACCAAGTTTGTGTTTTATGTTGATCATCAAGCTTTGCTATATTTGGTAAACAAGCCGTGTTCCACAGGTCGAATTACACGATGGTTGTTAATTCTTCTTGAGTTTGACTTCACCGTTGTTGTGAGGCCTGGGAGAAAACATGTCATGGCGGATCATTTATCTCGTATCCCTAATGGCGAAGCTCCTACGGGGGTTGATGATGAATTGCCTAATACTCCTTTGTTCATTGTTGAGACAATGCCTGAATGGAGTGAAAAGATTGTTAACTTCTTAGTTAATGGTTTTCCACCCAAAGAACTGTGAAAAGATATAGCTCGAAAATTAATCAAGGAATGCGAACCCTATTGCTTACTGGCTGGAACTCTCTATAAGAGAGGAAAAGATGATGTTCTTAGACGCTGTGCCCGCGAGGATGAGTATTTATATATTCTACAAGAGGCACACATGGGCGTAGCTGGTGGTCACTTTTCAGGAAACTTGACTGCCCGAAAGATCTTACAGTCAGGCTATTGGTGTCCCACTCTGTTTAAGGATGCATCACTTTTTACAAAGGGATGTGATGAATGCCAACGCTTCAAGAAGCCACAAAGAAGTGATAGGATGCCTCTACATCCCATCAAGGTAACCCAACCATTTGAAAAGTGGGGCTTAGACTTTGTAGGACCGATTAGTCCGGCTGCACGTAACACGCAATCACGATATATCATTGTGGTTACCGACTATGTAACCAAATGGGCTGAAGCAAAAGCAACACGAAAGGCGGATGCAAAAACAACAGCTAAGTTCCTCTTTGAGAACATTATCACACGTTTTGGATGCCCCTTTGAACTGGTGAGTGACAATGGAACTCATTTTATAAATGAAGTAATAAAAGAACTCACATCAAACTTCATGATATCTCACCACAAGTCTACACCCTATTGTCCCCAAGAAAATGGCCAAGCTGAGAGTACCAACAAAACTCTCATCTCCATTTTGACAAAGACAGTCGAGGCTCATCGCATTGATTGGGACCTAAAGCTTACATCAGCTTTATGGGCTTATCGTACTGCGTATAAAGTTGCTATTAATTGCACACCGTTTAAGATGGTGTATGGCCAAGAAGCAGTTATGCCATGGGAGTTTGTCATTCCTAGTCTTCGAGTAGCTTCTCAAGAAGGTTGGGATGGTAACCCCTTAGTGGAGCGATTATATATCCTAGAAAGGCTAGATGAAGAGAGGCAATTAGCTGTGCAAAATGCTCTAGTGGAGAAGGATAGGAGAAAGAAGTGGTTTGATAGCCATTTAAAGGATAAAGACATCAAGGTTGGTGATAAAGTTCTTATGTACGGGGTACGTAATGAAAAGAAGAAATTGAAATACGCTGGTAAGGGACCATATCGAGTGTGTGAAATTACCCAGCAAGGTACCATTCGTGTGGAGACTCTAGATGGAGTTGAAACCATTGGATTCCTTAATGGGAGTAAATTCAAAAGATATTATGATCCTCTAAGCCAGGAAGAGTTGCAAGCCATCCATCAAAAGAAGGCTGCCAAGGAACAAACAGAGCTTAAAAAAATCCAAGCAAGAGTTGAGGCTCGAGAACGACAACAACGTGTTAGACGCCAACGAGAGGCTAATCTGGGAATCACGCAATCATTTTTCGAGGACACAGATGACGACTCATTAGAATCTGATCCACCCCTACGATACCCAATTGAGCTAAATAGCCCCTATGGGAAAGTACTATACAATGCCTTATTAGATACGGGAGCTAAACACAATTTGTTATCCTATGGAGTTTGGTGTCAATTAGGGAAACCGACCGTATCCCCGAGTACGATGCAAGTCAAGGGCATTAATAAAAAGAAAACTGCTATTCTTGGAGTCCTTCAGACCCCTATTGTCTATGACAATGGAAGCATAGTGCAGAGGTTTCTAGTCATGCCCGCGGGAGCTATGGAAGGCAACGTAAACCTGGGACGCACGTGGATGTTGGCAACCAAATGCACTATTGATTGGGATATTGGTAGTGTCACGACGCGACCACCGACTCTTACCCCTATCATTCAAGCAAAGTCACCTACGTTGCAAACTCTAGCAAAGTTGAAGGACAGCCAACATTCACAAGCCAAGGTGGTTAACTCGTCTTTTCCAGCTACCCATGAACCTAGCACTTTAACACTTGTAGTTGCAGCAAGCAGTAATATTGCAAGTACTCAACCTGCACGACCTAAGAGTACATATCAATGGGTCCCCAAGGCCTTACTTCCAACTACCTCAACCCTCCCATACGTTCCAAGAAAAAATTTCCCGGGAAAACCAAGAGCGCGCCCTAGGAGATTCAAGACCAAATCACGATGGATTCCAAAACAACTATTAGAAGCCCAAGGCTACTATGATGGAAATGAGCAAATTTGGGTACCTAAACGTAAAATGTGTCCTTCCCTATCGACAACAAACCCATATGAGTCAAACAGTGTAACGCTAAATCCAATGGCATACCATGGGAAGGGAAAGATCACAGAATGCTACACACCTAGTCCAGAGCTAGTTTGGGCTCCAAGGCAAAACCAATTTATTCCACCTAGCTCAGGAAGGGGGGAGTTCCCTGAAGCTTCTAGCTCCTCATGTAATACATCCATAGAGGTAAAAGCTTCTACACAGCCTCCATCTATAGTAGTGGACCTCCATGAAGCTACAAAAGAATCCACACCTCCCAGTGTTCAAGAATCACCTGATGAACCACTTCAAGTTCGATCCTGGGAGAGTACCTTACCACCCTTGCAACTTGACGAGGCACCTAGGGTAATAGAAAACTACTGGCAAAAATCCTCACCTATTACCAACTGGAACAATTGGTTTCAAAGGGTGACGACATCATTTCAAACGGTATGATCTACCCAAGGAAGGGGGGAGTGTTTGTGGACATCCATCATTCACTTGCTTCCCTCTCAACCTTTCTCCCTAACCCCTTAATCTCCAATCTTAGGGAATGTATATATAAAGCTTTATACTCACAAAAACAAGATAAAAAAGTAAAAGAGCAAGAGCCATAACACAAATCATAAAAACAAATTATGCACAAGAACACGACCCTTGTAATATTGGCACTCTAACCATCATCTATTTGCGTGTACAGATATGGCTAGTAGGCTAGAGTCATCCACTCCTGCCTTGGGTGAGAGGTACCCTCGTTACTTTTCACAAATATTTCACATGGTCTTTCCAGTGCTTGCATGTGAATGGGATTTGATAGGTACGCTAGCATGTGAGAGGAATTTTGAGGAGTTAGAATGGTTGATACGTCTCTTGACCACGTCTGATCCATACTTAGTAGAGAGCGTTTCTCCCATTGCACAAGCCTACCCTTTTGACCAAGATGACTATAGGCGTCTAGTGACCTTCTTAGTAAACATGGGCACCTATGATGAAGAAGAAAATTTACACGACTACACGGATGGCACATATGGTCTCATGGATGATAACTTTGTTTATCTCGACGACGAGGATAGGGGTTTAGCCTTAGGGTTTCCCCCCAACCTCTACAATATCCTATTCCCTTGACTCTCTAGGGGGAGTGCAAATAATTAGGTTAGGGTTCCTTATGTTTTTTGTTGTGTTCAATAAGTGTTGGTACCTTTTTCCACTAATGTGCCTCCTCGAGGTATTGCTTTTGTTTCCTAGTGTGTACAGGAGCGTGTTGCTATTGGTAGGATTTGGACCTTCATGGAATCTTTATCTCGACTCACTCTTCAAATCAAGCACGACCATCGACACAAACAGGTGTTTCTTGTCCATTAGCATTGCCCCTTATCTTTCTTGCATCTATGATTGTCTGCTTTAATTGTGATTGGTAGCCTAATATTCACCGCATTTGCTTAGTATCAAACATTTAATTCAATGTAATTTTTTGTCATAATCACTTGTCTAGGTTTAAAAATCAAGCAGTCTGACAAACTAGTTTGACCAAGTTAGGTGTTAGAAATCTTCTCTTAATACCATGGGGAATGCCTTCCTAATAATCAATGGTTACTTAGGTTCTTAATCCGATTTAGGCAGCATTGTGTGAAATGTACTAGGGCTTTCTAGCGGGCTTGACCCTATTGACCTTTAGCTTAAGTATTATAAAGAGATTTAACTAGTGTGATGAGCCTGGGGAGGTGTATCAATGTTATATGACCCCCCAAAGTTACAAAATTAAAATGCTGAAAATGAACAAACAAAAAATCAAAGTGCCACACTGTAAAATCTTAAGCTGGAAGAGAAATCTCAGCTTGATTTGGTACTTCACTCACATGTATTGCCTATGGTACTAGAGCCCTAGAGGTTCCCAGTGTGCGCGCTTTTCCTTGAAAAGAAAAAAACCCAAGGCATACAAAATAAGCACACACATCAAATTGAATCACTGTGAAAAGACTTTGGGGGGTCAAAGAAAAGGTAATCAGTCAGGCGATGATTTCATGAGAAATTCCTTTTATCGTAGCTTAACTACAAGGTCCTCTAAGTATAGCCTCTAGTCAGCCCTCGAACATGAAATACTTGGCTCTCGCGATTAAACAACTTAATTGACCACAGAAAATTAAGAAGCTTACCCATGGTATTAATATTAGATCTCTAGTGCCTTTCGACCGTCAAATTAGCGACCCCAGACTTGTTTAATGTTTTAACTTTACATCTGTTTATGCATTTGATTACATTGCAATTTAATGTTCATTGCTGACAAATTGTTTGAAATTCTTTTACCAATCAATTTGTCTACCTAAAACTGCATATGCTTTTTAATCACTTATAAGAATGCAATTACTGTGCCAATGTTGTTTGATTTTGCAGTGATTGATGAACGCTAAGGACATTCATCTCAAATGCTCTTCCACCTCGACGAACGAGCTTCAACTCAATAGCTTCCGAGGACGGAATCTACATCAGGAAGGGGGGCATGTTAACCCTCACGGCTCACGGACACCCCATCACCTACGAAGGACGTGTATTATGTATTTGGTAGAGTCAGGTATCGGGCTTGTCGGACCAATAGGAAAAGGGTAAGAGTGATCGCCGATGAGAGGCGCACTCTAACTGAGACATTCAAGGGATTAGTTGGCTAAGCATGGGCGCCCAAGTGTGAATGGGGTGAGCTCATATAAAAGCCAACTAAACCTAAAATTCACGGATTCTCTCATTTGTGCAATAGAAGAGTGCTTTTGCTCCATCTCCATCTCCATCTTCTTCTTCTTCACCTCCTTGTGTGTGTGTGTGTATGTGAGAGAGAGAGAGAGGGAGAGTGTGTGTGCGATCGAGCATTACGAAGGCACGACGGCGGCGAAGCGGTTGAGCACGGCACGACTGCAGCTTCTTCTTCATCACGGCGAGGAATCCACCACGAAGGCGATCATAGAGCGGTGAGTGACACACCCTTTGCTCTCTTGAGCTTGCTAGATTAGTCTTGTTGTGTGCTTGGAGCCATTTGTGGCTCGCACACGGTGTATCGGCAAGTCCCTTGCTTCGATAGTGCGGCAAGGAGCGCACAGTCCTGCATCTCATCAGCCTGACTATGCTCCTCCTGAGCCTCAGTGTCAGTCACCTTCTCTTGCTTAGGGTCAGACACTCTTCCCAACTCCTCAGGAATAGGATCAACACGGATGGTGGACTTCCGGCCACGACTGGGTTTGGGTGCCATTGCTGAAAACTTCCAACTTGGAGAAGAGTCTTTCAGTCAACGAGCTTCAGCTCTCGAGCCACCATGATCGCCAAAATGGAATTGGAGCTGATCTCTTGAGATAGCTAATTCTAGTGTTAGAAGATTTCAGCTACTAATGATGTATTAGTTTAGACAATTGACTGGCATAGAATCAGAACTGAACTGGAATTTATCTACTGGAATGAGAACCAAACCATGTACTGAGAATAATATTCAGATTCAGAGTACTAAATATAGAGTAAGTGTAACTGGAATATCTGTAGTGATTGGAATTACATATGAAAGATTACAGTGAGTATGATGTGATTTACAAATAGAGTACAGCCGACAACAACTGCCAATGATTGACAAATCAAGTACAAATGCCGCCAAAATGCTAATCCGACTATGCTCAAGATTATGCTAACCCAAATGCCAACCCGATTACAATGTAATGGGCCCTATTTATATACCTTGGGTTTACCATGGTAATTACCGTAGTAATTACTGACTAATTCAATGTCCGTTTCATAAGAGAACGTTCCCACTTAGTGAAATTGTCTCAGCCGTCTACACCCCTTGCCCACGAGGCTCGACCTCGGACTGCTACCCCACTTGCCACATAGTTATCCTAGAGCGGCTTTCTCGCTGAGTCGCTGCCCAATGGCCACCCGCTCATAGCCTGCAGACACCCCAACTAATCCCTCCTTCCCACGGCCCTGCTTGGTGCCAAGTCCCCAAGCCCAGTTTCCACTTGCAGCCCTGTCATCATGTCAACCCCATGTTTGTTGCCTGCGACACTAGCTGAATCATTGTCATTATTGGGTCATTGACAAACCATCCTCGTCAAAGGGGCTACATGAACATTGTTCACACAAAGCCAATCAAGTCCAAGCACGCATGCTCGCTCACAACTCGAGTCAATTTTATATTTGCTTGTACCTTGTTCACAGTGAGTTCAAGCTTCAAGAAGAGTCAAAAAACACTTTTTTACGCCTCAAATGACAAAAACTTCAAACATTCAAGCTTGATACCTGCTGTTGACGTTCAAAGATCAAGAATTCCAAGGCAATGTGAAATCACAACAGCCAAACTGCAATCAAAAGCAACAATCAATTTTCAAAGTTTTTTCAAAGCCTTTTGACTTTGCACATTCTCTCAAGTTTCAATTGCTTTGAAAGTTATCAAAGTATTGCACAAGCTTATTTTGGATTTGTACAAAAGCATTGCATGCTTCTTGTAACATTATGCATTTTATTTTCTCTTGCACTCAAGGAATGATAACAAAGCCTTGCCTTTCATTATGTCTGCCAAAACTATGTATAAGAGATGTAAGAGGACTAGACATTGCCCCAATTATATATGGAGGTAAGACCTTCCTTGAAAGAAACCCTCGTGCTGACCACATTCACACGCTATTATGTATGCCAAATAACTTTGTCAAGAAGCGAACCAAAGGTGAAGCTATCGTTGACAAAATATTCACAGGCTGTAATGATGGCAGCATCAAACTATATCAGATGTTTAAGACAAGTAGGAGCAAGGGGAGGTGCTACTAAGAGTAGACACTGACAGTTATAGGTATGGATATCCTTTACCTTTCATGTTAAAGGGGAGGAATCCTCAAGTCTGTGTGACACCATGTTTGTTTGAGACCATGATTTAGTCTGTGTGACTACCCCAATCTATGTGACTGCTTGCTTGTGTGGCATTGAGCATGTGTGGCATTGTCTCGACCTATCGTTCTTCAGTATAGTCCAAGGATTGTTGAGATAGGCATGTCCTTCTTCAGCGACTATGGGAAATACCTCTACATGTGCATACCTTTTGCTATTGACATTTAGCCTATGAGTTGTAAGCTTCTAAGAAGGGCTACATGGAGAGTTATCAGCCGGATAGCCACTCCATCTTTATGCATAAATAAATTCCAAGCCTACGATGTACATTCACTATGCCAATATATTATTACTAGCCTTTTGTGTATTGAGTTCACTTTTTCAAAAGTGGTGTACTTCTCTCTCTAACTGTCTAAGCTATGGCTACCTTCACCTTCAAGCCACCTTGAGCTTATTACCTTCAAACCCAACATCTCTCTCTCTCTCTCTCTCTCTCTCTCTCTCTCTCTCTTTGCACAAAGATATCATCTTGGTTTGAGCTACATGGATTTAGTATGGCTAGACTACCCCTTTTTTAGTGTTTCCTAGATGCACCATCCCTCACCCTCACACATTTAAAGATTAGCAAGATTACCAAACATGATCTCATTCAGTTGGATACTAGGAGGACTTGGCTCTCTCCATCACATGAGTTGGGGACAAAGATGAATTTTTATCAAGACCATCTTCTCAATATGATAGATGATGGGTATATCTGATACCCAAGTTATATGGACACCCACCTATCTCATGGCATGATGTGTTGTTGGTCAACTACACAACTCATCTCACCAATTGGAGATAGAGACTGGTCGATATAGAGGTATAACTTAGAGGACACATTATGCTAGGTTTTCTAGAGAGAGCCAATGACATGAGAGCATTATATCTTCCAATGCACAACATATTATGAGATTCATGTGCGTTTTCATTGCTTATACAAAGAGGGCTTTGGCCCCTTATCCCACATCATAGATTACTATGATAAGAGGTGCCTAGATCTCTTCTTGACGGATATCCGTAGAGTTAGAGAGACTACCCTTAAGAGCATAGGACCTACACATAGAGGATGCATGCAGAGTGAGTTCACTACTTTTTTTAGCGGAACTATTTAGGATGGCCCCCAAAGGAGAGATTATGCAAGGTTTTCAGAGAGAGCCAGAGGCAAGGAGCATTATATATGCCAATGCCCCACAAATGCACAACATTCTATGAGATCCAAGGGCATTTTAATTGTTTATAAAGAGAGGGATTTTGTTTAAGTATAATCATTCTCAGTTTTTTAGTGGTTTGTGACTACCTATCTGTAAGCTAAATTTGCAATATGGTTGTTTTTTGACATTTTGACCATAGGAGAGTTTTCTTAGACCGTAGGGAGACCTAAATGGACTGTTCTAATGTAGTTTTTAGGACCTACCATGATGGGTCAGGATTTTGGTACCTTGTCAAATGACCTCCAGACTTTGTAGGATAATTCTCCTAGGGCTATTATGGCTCCTCTCTTGTCTTTTTGATGCACCAATTTGCCTCCCCTCTGCATTTGTCCCCGCGGTTTGATGACTCTCCCCAACACACAATGAAGGCTTGGCATGGATATTGGTGTACAACTGGTGGTAGGCTTGCCTCCTATAACCTCCTACCTTCCACCTCTATATATACAGGTGAGGGATCCTTCTTCCCTCACTTAGACTTGGAAATTTTTTATGTTTCTTGTGTGTGTGTGTGTGTGCGCGCGCGTGTGTGGAAAGGATCAATGGTCTGCATAATTCTACTTCCCTTGCTACGTTGAAAATTATTGAGAATGCATATGCTTCGTAGGCTATCTACTATCTCACTTTGTTCATTTTGCCATAAATATCTTGAGCTTGACAAAAATAAAGGATTGAATATTGTTTGGTCTCATTTGGCCTTGGTAGCTTATAGCTTTGTTCTTTTTTAATATACTTTGGCCGATAGGCTATGCTATTTTTTTCCAAATTGTTTAAAAAAAAGGGCGATATTGGTTCCTCTAACCCCAAAAAGAAGTAGTGGAAAATCTTATGGCTGCTACTAATTTATGGACTTTTCTTTCTCTTTACATCATAGAACTAATGGAAGATCATCCTCTCAGTAGTTAACTCGCATACATTAAATTTTGTGCATCCATGCTATTTAGCAAAGTATCATCCTCACAAGTTTTTTTGCTCCTCGAATACTTTTTATTAAATATTTATCATTTACCTTGATGGATTGTATACATGGATTTCTTTTTACTTAGATTTTTTAAGCCCTCTCTTAACCTTGGTTCTATTAGTTCTTCACTATAACAAGTCACGTCACACATGAATATTGACGTCTATACCGATGGGAATAAACAGGTTATAAGATTACAAAGTGTCGATATAGATGTCTGTATAGGAGTCGATATTGTATCGTCAAAATATGCATTGATATATGTAGCATTGGTATATGTGTTGAAATATATGGATGCCTATAGAAATGTCCATATTGATGTCTATATAAACGCCTATACTAACGCCAAAACCTGCAAAAAAAAAGAGGACAGGAAGCTAGTGCTGCATGTATTGCAGCACAAAAACCGGTCGTCTTTGCTCAAAAGGAAGAGTGCGAAGGCAATCGCATTCCACCTACATTTTGGCTTTAAAAAATTGAATAGTATTGTGAGTACATGTTAACAATGTAACCATTACCATAACAAATTCCTACAACCATAATCATGACAAACCATAACTATAACAATATTCACAAACAATAGCCACCATCAGATTTGCAAACCATAAAAATATCAGGATTCAAAAATCATGAACATAACAAGATTTGCAAACCATAACCATAACAAAATCCCCAAACCATAACCATAGCAATGCTCATAATCATAACCAAAACCAAAACTGAGTATAGATGGATATAACCAGAATTATAACTAACGTCTATGTATACACATGAACCAAAATCATAACCATACATGAACTATACTCAATGAAAAAATATACATAAAACTCATCAAGGTAATGCCTCCTAATTGATGGCCTCTCCCTCATCGTGAAGTTGGCATAATGGACATGACAATCCATGCTTGAGTCCACATTTTTCTTCTTGATGTGTCGAAAGACGCTTCATGGCAAGCTCATGTAACATAAACACTTAACCATAACATTAATATTAAAAAATCATACTCACATATGTTATTTAAATAGTGCATGTCACTTACAAACTCATTCCAAAGAGTTTCGTAGCCTCCACTCCAATGTGAGATGATCCTGCAGACTCTAGGTGTACTCTAGCTGCAGCTCTCTGCTGTTGAAACCTATCAAGATGATCATGTGCCTCTCGTGCGATCCCCGCCCACTCCAACCATGTCATCTTTGGCTCATTATTCTTGTACATGTCTCTTGCCTTTGATTGATGATGTGACATCATCGCAATAGCCACGCTCACGATCCAGTCATTGGAGACTGGATCGTAACCATGTGTTGGCATGTACTCTCTGTGAATGGCATCAATGATGTAATTTTTCCTCTCACTTGAGCATCCCGATGCTCCATCACAGAGTGCCCAAACTACACTATATAGAGCTGAAAAATTCTCTATTACATGGCCTTTCCGGCCCTATCCATAATCGGCACCCTCCTTGGTCATGTGCCCCTTGCTAGGATCAAACTCATGTGATCTCCAATATGTACGTGGTGTACTAAGCGGTGTACTTCCTACTGAAGAGAGAGGTGGACACTCTCTTGGTAGTGCGGATGCATCGGTAGCACCACTACCACAACAACCACCACCACTTGAATGATGAGACTTGCAAAAAGCCTTCAAGTGCCGAGACAATTTATACATACAATACTTTGCATCTACCAAAAAGTGATATGTCGACTACGTATGGGAGATGGAATTTCAGAAATTTTTTGCAAGCACCATTGGTGTCAAACAAGGATGCCCACTTTCCCCAACCCTCTTTGGGCTACTCATTGATGGATTGGAATACATGGTTCTTGATTTTATGCAACAAGAAGGCATAGAAGAGGTTAAGATCAGAAATGTGGTGATCATGCTTTTGCTTTATGCCGATGATGTAGTGCTCTTGGCACAAGGTTTGCATGTGTTGGGTAGCGACCCCATGTGCTCTCTCTAAGCACCAATGGTTTTACTAATACAAAGCAATGCCAAGAAGGCAACAATATCCACTACCCAAGCAAACACGGACAAAGCAGTGATATCTGCTACACAATGGTTTTGTAAACACGGAGCAATACCAAGAAAGCAACAATATCCACTACACAAGCAAACATGGAGAGGAACATAATAAGTCTTTCTTTTGTGAGTTCACTTAAAGATTGTGCTAACAGGTCCTTGCGGAGATTCCTATCTGCAATGTTGTCTCATGGAGTGCATTGATTGTGTAGGATATGTCCAAAAATGTCAGGGTCAAGAAGCTCTTGGTTGTTTTTAGTAGATGCAAAGAGAGGGCATCTCTCCAAATGAAATTACCTACACTTGCACCTTGATGGCATGTGGCATTACACAAGATGGTGATATGGGAAACATATTTCATGATGATATTGTTAGTCAGGGGTTGAAAGAAAACATCGTTCTTGGCAATGCCTTGGTTGACATGTATGCAAAATGTGGTGCACTTTACACAGCAAAGAAAACATCATGCTTGGAAATGCCTTGCTCGACATGTATGAAAAATGTGATGCACTTCATAAAGCACAACAACTACTTGATGATATTCCTGACGAGCTTCATATTTGCTATATCATCTCTTGGAATAGACTGATTGCTTGATATGCCCAACTCGGGCAGGGCCAAGAAGCTCTGAGTTGTTTTTGGTGGATGCAAAGCAACGGTGTCTCTCCGATGCAATCACAAATGCTTGCATCTTGAAGGCTGCCCAGCTTGGGCAGGGCCAAGAAGCTCTGAGTTGTTTTTGGTGGATGCAAAGCAAGGGTGTCTCTCCGATGCAATCACAAACGCTTGCATCTTGAAGGCAGGGGCCAAATGCCATCGCATATGCTTGCATCTTGAAGGTAAGGGCCAAATGCAATCATGTACACTTTCGCCTACTGATATGGGCAAAATAATTATGTCTCTCCAAATGCAAACATATACACTTGCATCTTGAAGGCAAGGGTCAAAGGGGTCACGAAGCTCTAGGCTGATTTCAACATATAGAGAGAGATGGAATCTCTCCAAATGTAATCACATACAGCAGATGCCCACATTGAGATATGGATTTTGAGAGAGAGAGAGAGAGAGAGAGAGAGAGAGAGAGAGAGGGAGAGGGAGGGAGGTGCTTGATTCCTTTCTCCCTTACTTGGGGGGTGAAATATATAGTACCCCCCATATAACATGCATTCACAGGGTAATTAAAAACCCCCTTTATAAACATGTTTGAAAGAATAAAATGACCCCTTATTTTAGGAATTTTTCCAAAATGGAATAAACCAAACCCTTTTTTAATCTATCTCTGTTAAATTGCCTAAAATTTTTAAATTTTTAAACTCCTCTTGCTAAACTCACGTGGTACGTTAACATGATTACATAGTGCACCCCTTGAGATCCCTTACCCATAGACGATGGCATCCGTTCTCCCTATCTGTCTATTTAATTTGTATCCCATTTCAATATACAAATTCTATTCCACTCCAATTTTCTCCCTTTCATGGATAACAACTCTCTCTCTCTCTCTCTCTCTCTCTCTCTCTCTCTCTCTCTCTCTCTCTCTCTCTCTCTCTCTCTCTCTCTCTCTCTCTCTCTCTCTCTCTCCATCCATATTATTTTCATTCCGCAACACACATATCCTCTCCCTCTCTCTGTATTTGACCATTTCAACATACAAACTCTACACCAAAAAATGTTGTGAGGAGGGAGGGAGTGGAGAATATTTGGTCACAGTGGCATCTCAACATGATTGTAGGCAACAAATTCACAGTTGTCACACTGGGACCTCACAGTGACTCCGGCAACTTCATAATTGAACCTGTCCATCGAGCCACCACATGGATTTTGATAACATGAAAAAAATATGTACCCAAGAGCTCTCTAGCTCTTCTAATGCATCATGCATCTATCTTATATCGAGGGATCAACATCCCACCTCAAAGAAACTGGATGTTTGCCTTAGACTCTTAAAACACGACAGCCAACACTGGCTTAGTTGAGTCCAAGTAGCTCACAAAGCAACCCACTATAGGCGCCCCAAAATAGACCCTTGAGAGGGATATCTGTTCAAAATAGCATCGGATGCATATTGATCAAAAAATCCTTGTTGCATACGACAACTTGCTATTCTGCACAAGGGGCCACTCGTCACCTCCTAGGTGGGACAAAATGCTATGTCCTAGACCATTGCACCAACAAAGACTCATTGCCTCCTGCAGGATGCCTTGCCCTAAAGAAAACTAGAGCCGTGTTCTCCTAGGTCATAGTTGTTTGAACTTTGCACCCGCACACTTCCCTGCATCATACAACATGTGCCACAGCATGGCCCTCTTTCCTCCATGCACACCACTTGGAAAGGCTTCACTTTTCCTTTTTAACTCAACAACCTTTTTCTTCTTTACCTCAAGTGGGAATCTTGGTTGGTCCACGAACATTTGTGTCTCCTCCTACTCTCTTTTTCTTAACATTTGGTGTGATTAAATCCTAAGACTATGGCTCTCTTTTTCTTCTTTATTGCAAGTGGGAGTCTTGATTGGTCCCTTAATAGGACCCAAGAAAACGTTTGAGACACCCACGAACGTTTGGCTCCTCCAACCACATTGACAAATAATTCCTAAGACTATGGCCCTCTAAGGTGTGGTGAATTTTTCAACTTTGTCGGCAAGCGGGCTAGTGGGCATATCTTGGAAGCCCTTCATTGGCCATCATGCATGTCTTGTCACTCTTGTGACTCCTTTTTTTTTTTTTTTTTGTTGGCAAAACTCACAATCGTGAGTGATTATATTAGAATGAAAGAGAAAAATTACAAACCAACCACAAGCTAATGCCTAGCCTACCCACCTACTGGCTCCAACTTTCACTTTTCAATACATAGTATCTTCCCAAGATGCTTCAGCATCTCGAGTTAGCTTCAAAAGCACCCCTAATCCCTAGGATTTGACCTCAGTACGTAGACACTGAAAAGACAAGCTTAACCACTAGGCTATTCGCCTTGGCTGCCCTTAGGGCTCCCTTAAGCACTAAAAAAAACAAATACCCCCGCGCGCCCCCCCCCCCCCCCCCCCCCCCACCAACCCACCTACCCTACCCTAGCCTACCCGTACACCCCCCTTTCTCCTTTTGCTTTTTTTTCTTTTTTTTCCCCACCCGTCCCTCCCCCCCCCCCAAAACTAATTAATTAATGGTTTGTAAAAAAGTCGTTTTGGCTACCTATTAGGCTTATCTATAAAGGAGCTTGAGGCAAGTTTTTTTTTTTAGTTTTTTTTTTTTTTGGTAAGGGGGCAAAAATCACCACAGCAAGTAAGATAGATTAATGCAAGAAATTTACCTAATACAGGCTTTCTCACTCGAGGCAGGCCATCAACAATACACAGCATGACCATAGCACATACCAACAAAGTGTCATAGCCAAAACCACAGCAAGATCACCCAAAGGCTCCCACGGATTCCATTTGGTCTGCCACCCCCAACAAAAGCCCCCTCTAGATCTAGCACAACCACCCTCAACACCTTAACCATAAAACAATACATCTGCCAACAAGACTATAAAGGAGAGAGAGAGAGAGAAGAGTAACAAGCGAGCAAGAATAGAACCGCATATGGGGGGAGCTCGAGTGCTCCATCACCACGAAGGACTGAGAGACAATAGATGCCACCCAACCCACATCAAATCAAACCACCAAGAAAACTTCAAGCTTTTGCAGGGAGCCTTGCACTGTTGAAGAGACAATAACCGCGAGCGCCAAGCCACCCGATGCCACCAATTGACTACTGGTTACCACCCAATAGCCAGTTGCCAAGCATCTTCTCCACAACAAATCCAAGATTTGCACACCAACCATGTGAGCTTCTTCACTCCAAGAAGCCTAGGGGTAGGGTTGCCGCCAAACCCCGTACCAAAAGGAAGGTTTGTCGTTGAAAGACCAGAGTAGGGTAAAGGGGCCAACAGCGTGTCGGGTTCTAGTCCAAAAACGCGGTTGGCCCCTTACTTGTACAAGTTTCCTCCAAAAGAAGAACACAAGCTAACGGATGGTGTACTGGTTAGCCGAGAGTTGGGTGCAATCCTGATCGTCCGATATCAAGATCGAGCCTTGTTGGCCACAATGCACTATATACACCCCGCGGCGTCTCCCTTTCCATGGTCGTTTTTGTTACACATGGAATTTCGAACTGTGTCGTACCGCTTCTGTGTCGCACCATTCAAGTTGGCCTTACCATCCTAGATAGCCCTTGTGTTGAGATTTTGATCGTGCCCTCCCAAGTTGAAAACTGTTCTGTACACTGAGTGCAATTATTCGCCTTCCTTAGGTGGCCCCTTACTGGCCCCTTTACCCTAGATCCATGCCCAACAAGGGCAACCAAATGGCCCGTACCTAGGCCCGCTCTGTCCATCGCTGCAGGCCACTCTTATCAAGGATCCAAGCATGGCGAGTAGTCCCCCCATGCCTCGAGTTGCAATCTAGGTTAGCCCCTCAAGGATCCACCAATGGGCCCCCCTCCCAAGTGCAAATCCGCCAAGGCTAGCACCCACCGCCAAGAACTCAACTTGCCCTCCCTTTCTCTCAATGCACAAAGCAGGGCTTGTTCTTCATGTACCCCTATATGTCACAGTTTGAGGCAAGAATTTTCTATGAAAATCCAAAGTCTAGAATTCTCAAGAGTGTTGTGTGCTGGGTGTGTTCCCCCATTCCCCATCTGCCTCCTTTGATGAATGAGTTGTTGGCAATTAGCTTTTTCCAATGAGTTCGCGCGATCGCTTTTGATGAGTCTCATTCGCTCAAGAACCAAACGATTCTGAAAAATCAAGAGTATGTATGATTTTTCAAGCATGAAACAAAAAGTTGCAAAATATTAAGGAGGCGTCCTATATGCGCACGAGAGAGAGAGAGAGAGAGAGAGAGAGAGAGAGAGAGAGAGAGACCACACAATTCAACATTTTTTTGTCTACAATACATGTCCAATACTCTTGCTACTAAGGATGGCCACATTGCCTTCGCTACATCCACATATTTCATGTTGTGTGATTGGCCTTTCAAGGCTCAAGCCTTGGCTGAAGAAATGGCATAATTTTCAAGTGAGAATAATTACATAGGCATCGTTTGTGTGTGTGTGTGTGTGTGTGTGTGTGTGTGTGTGTGTGTGTGTGTGAGAGAGAGAGAGAGAGAGAGAGAGCGCACAACTCAACATTTTTTTGTTTACAATACCTGTCAAATACCCTTGCTAGCTAAGGAAGGCCACATTGCCTTCACTAAATCCACATATTGCATGTTGTGTACTTGGCCTTCAGGGCTCAAGCCTTGGTTGAAGAACTAGCATAATTTTCAAGTGAGCATAATTAAATGGGCATTGAAGCATCATTAGTGTCCAAATTTTGTTGTGGGCCTTGTCCTTTGTGTTGGAATTAGGGTTGCAAGAAACACACACAGCTTGGAGAAGACAAAGGAAGCTCAAGGCACACAATAGAGAGTGTATTACTTAGTGTGCAATGGAAATATAGATAGCCCTAGAGTGATGGGCGTATATACAATGCATGGGGAGAAAAACCTCCTAAAGAGGGGAAAAATTCCCTAGCGGTCCTATTGTGTTCACACACATCACTACCACATGTATATGGTAACAAGTCCTCCCTGGAGTGATGCGGTGAATGAGAGCTGGCACATGAGTAAAGGGAAGTTTCATGCCCTGAGGACATGATCAGTCCACAAAGGGGAGTAAGCCCAAAGCTTTGCGGAAAGCTTCAAACTTCTCACGAGACAATGCCTTTGTGAAAAGATCTGCAAGGTTTTCCTATGTTGGCACATAAGCCAAGCTCATCTCTCCTGCTGACAGCCTCTCCCTGACATAGTGGTAATGCACCTCAATGTGCTTTGTGCGAGCATGAAAAACTGGGTTCCTTGCAACTACCAATGCACTCTGACAGTCAGTGTAGATAGTGTTGGTAGTGTCCTGTCTAACACTCAAATCAGATAAGGCGTCTGATCCATACACACTCAATCGTAGTTGTGAAGACTTCCCTATACTCAGCCTCACCACTTGAAGTGGCCACAGTAGGTTGCTTCTTTCTCAACCATGATATACATGAACTGCCAAGCATGAAACAAAAACCACTTGTGGACACTCGCCTGTCAAAACAACCAGCCCAATCTGAGTTCGAAAAAGCATGTAAGTCTGGCAAAAATGATCCCCCCTTGGGATAAAACAAGCCAAGATGTAAAGTGCCACTAAGGTAGTGGTAGAAAATCCTCTTGGCAGCTTGCCAAATGCTTAGCCCCTGGGATATGCATAAATATGCTGACCTGTGAGACTGCAAACTGAATATCCGGCCTCATGTTGCATTCATAAAAAAGGCAGCCAACAGCAGTTTGGTAAAGAGTGACATCAGCAGGATCGCCAGCATCATGTAGACTCAACTTCAAACCTGTTTCCATGGGAGTGGCAATACGTTTGCAATCCTCAAGTCCAAACTTACATAGCAATGTCTCTATGTAACTTTTTTGACACAAGGTAATACCACCATCAAACTGCTTAAACTGTATGCCCTTGTAATGATGCAACAGTCCCAAATCTTTCATCTTGAAAGTAGCATTCAAATCAGCCTTAAATTCAGCAATATGTGCCTCATTGGGACCAGTGATCAGCAAATCATCCACATAAAGAACAACAATGAGAAGTACATCACCCTCACGCTTTCCATACAATGTGCTTTCTGTTGGACTGTTACAAAAGCCTTGTTTGACCAAATGAGTGTCAGCTTTCTTATACCAAGCACGAGGATATTGCTTCAATCCATACAAAGCCTTCTTACATCTACACACTTTGTCCTCTTGTCCTTTCTTGACAAAACCGCGAGGATGCGTTACATAAACTTCCTCAAGTATGTCACCATTCAAGAAAGCAGTAACAATGTCTGATTGATGTACATCCCAACCAAACTAAGCTGCAAATGCACATAGAAAATGTGCAGTAGTCATATGACAAGTGGGATCAAAAGTATCTTCATAATCTATTCCTTTTTGCTGTGCATAACCCTTTGCAACA
Source organism: Adiantum capillus-veneris (assembly GCF_014529385.1). Lineage (NCBI taxonomy): Eukaryota > Viridiplantae > Streptophyta > Polypodiopsida > Polypodiales > Pteridaceae > Adiantum > Adiantum capillus-veneris. The sequence continues at coordinate 44,796,117 of NC_140945.1, forward strand.
AGTCGGGCCTTATGGCGATGGATCTCAACATCCAGCTTGCGTTTCAACTTGTAAACCCACTTCGTACCAATGGCCTTTTTGCCAGAGGCAAATCACATAAAGTCCATGTGTCATTTTCTATAAGTGCATCATATTCTGATTGCATGGCGGCCATCCAATTTTTTGAATTTTGTGCTTCATCAAAAGACAGAGGTTCCTCAAAGTCATGTAAGCTAGACGCAGCTAAAGCATAACAATCTGATGCATACAATGCATGGCGAGAGCCTGAACGAGTACGACTAGACAAAGGTGTATCCAATTTACTATCACGCAATGTATGCACCAACCATTTTGGCATACCTCTAGCCTGCTCATTTTCATCCCTTTCCTCATCAAGTACATCATGTATGTACATCTGCAGCAGTAATAGGCTGATCTCTAACATTTTCGGAAACCCCCATAGGCTGTACATTTTCCTCATTGGAATTTACATTCGTATTCCACCACTAAAAAGAGGCAACAAAGTGGCATAAATGTTTTGTGAGCTTACATTACTGTCTCTAGTACCTGACAGCAAGGGCTGAACAGAATCTTCCACAAACACTACATCTCTCAAACCAGAATACGCTTTGTTTGCGGATGATACAACCTGTAACCTTTTCTTTCAGCACTATAAACAACAAAAATACATTTGAGAGCCTTATCATCCAAGTTTTTGAGCTGTATTTGTGGCACCAAAGCATGTGCCAAACAGCCAAAAACACGCATGTGCTCAATAGAAGGCTTTCTATCATGCCATGCTTCATATGGAGTAATAGACTACAAGCTTTCGTAGGACACATGTTAAGTACATGAGCGGCACACATGCCTCAAGCCAAAAGAATGCGGCAAAGCTTGACTTTTGACCATACATCGTGCCATTTCCGTAATTGACCCATTTTTCCTCTCAGCTACACCATTTTGCTGAGGCGTATAAGGCACTGTACATTGTTGTTTTATCCCACTAGCCAGAAATGCATTAAATTCATGAGACATATACTCCCCCCCTTGATCGAAACGGAGGGTGTCCATAGTACATTTTGATACATTTTCAACCATAGCCAGAAATTGTTTAAAGCACATAAAAACTTCGGACTTTGCTAAAAACTTCAGAAATTGTTTAAAGCATATAAAAACTTCGCACATAAAAACTTCGGAAATACCCATGCATGCCTAGAGTAATCATCAATGAAAGTCAGGAAGTACAGGTAATTTCCCAAGGACGGAGTTTGCATTGGCCCACAAACATCACTATGCACAAGCTACAACCTGCATGTGGCCCTAACTGAACCATCCTTTGGAAACTTAGAATGTTGCATTTTATCCAAAATACAGCCTTCACAAACATGTTTGACAGGTGCTTCAAGAGGCGGGTTTCTGCAAACACAACAAACTGGCAAAATTTAGATGCCCAAAATGTGCATGCCAGTTTTGCATATGAAACAGCCATTGAATTTGCAACTGCATTTTCAAAATTTTGTCCACACTTGTCATACAAAGTGAGCTTATACAACCCACGGCACAAAAGGCCAGATGCAACAATTTCATCACAAAAATTGAGATCATGAACTGTACATCTGTCATGCACAAATTTGACTACAAGTCCAAGTCTAGCAAGTGCGGATATAGACAAAAGATTCTTCTTGATCCCAAGTACATAAAGTGAATCAACAAGTGTGAAGGAACTACCAGTTGCAGCAGTAAGCACAATCTTTCCAAATCCCTGAACCGGATAAGAGGCATTGTTGGCACTTGACAGAATTCCCATGAGGGACAGACTCGAGAGAGGTGAACAATTCACGATATGAGGTAATGTGCTTTGTAGCACCACTGTCAAAATACCACACATGTGAATCTGCAGCAAACTGACATGCATGCATCATGGACAGCAGGATTGTAAGTGCACTCTGCACTAAAAGCCCATTCTACATCAACATTAGCATCAGAGGCTCCTTTCATAGAGGACACAACAATGGTTGCATTTGTAGTGGAACCAGCATTTGCAGTGGAACCACCCTCTTTCTTCTTAGCCTGGCCTTCAACTTAGGACACTACTTGGTCAAGTGATCATTAGATTTACAATAATGGCAACGCATCTTCTTTTTGCCCTTATCACCAAAATTTCTTGACGAATTGTTGTCAGTAGAAGCATTAGGAACATCATTCTTGCCACTCTCAGCAGAACCATAAGAAGTGGCTGCATTGCTATTACCACCTTTTCTTTGAGAAGCAATAAAAGCATGTTCAACTGCACGCTGCCTAGTCCTTTTTTTTTTTGGAAAGTGACTCTTGCAACAGCAACGTGCATAATGCATCAAACTTGGCAACTTCAGGATTACCTTGGATCATAAGTCTCCAAGTATTAGCAAAAGTCTGGTAAGAATCTGGTAAGGCATCAAGAACAGTCTGCATAAGGGAATTGTCTGAAATGACTTCACCTGCAGAAATAATTTGCTCATTGATATCCTTGACACCAAGGCATACAATGGAGAGTGTATTACTTAGTGTGCAATGGAAAGATAGATAGACCTAGAGTGATGGGCGTATATACAAAGCACGGGGGGGAAAAACCTCCTAAAGAGGGAAAAAATGCCCCGGCAGTCCTAGTGTGTTCACACAAATCACTACCACATGTATATGGTAACAAATCCCCCCTGCAGTGATGCGGTGAACGAGAGCTGACACATGAGTAAAGGGAAGTGCCATGCCCTGAGGACATGATCAGTCCACAAACGGGAGTAAGCCCAAAGCTTTGCGGAAAGCTTCAAGCTTCTCACGAGACAATGCCTTTGTGAAAATATCTGCAAGGTTGCCCTGTGTTGGCACATAAGCCAAGCTGATCTCTCCTGCTGAGAGCCTCTCCTAGACATAACGGTAATGCACCTCAATGTGCTTTGTGCGAGCATGAAAAACTGGGTTCCTCGCAACTGCCAATGTGCTCTGACTGTCAATGTAGATAGTGTTGGCAGTGTCCTGTCCAACACCCAAATCAGCCATAAGGCGTCTGAGCCATACACACTCAACCATAGCTGTGAAGACTGCCCTGTACTCAGCCTCACAACTCGAAGTAGCCACAGTAGGTTGCTTCTTGCTCAACCATGATATACATGAACTGCCAAGCATGAAACAAAAACCACTTGTGGACACTCGCCTGTCAAAACAACCAGCCCAATCTGAGTTCGAAAAAGCATGTAAGTCTGGCAAAAATGATCCCCCCTTGGGATAAAACAAGCCAAGATGTAAAGTGCCACTAAGGTAGTGGTAGAAAATCCTCTTGGCAGCTTGCCAAATGCTTAGCCCCTGGGATATGCATAAATATGCTGACCTATGAGACTGCAAACTGAATATCCGGCCTCATGTTGCATACATAAATGAGGCAGCCAACAGTAGTTTGATAAAGAGTGACATTAGCAGGATCGCCAGCATCATGTAGACTCAACTTCAAACCTGTTTCCATGGGAGTGGCAATAGGTTTGCAATCCTCAACTCCAAAATTACATAGCAATGTCTCTATGTAACTTTTCTGACACAAGGCAATACCACCATCACACTGCTTAAACTGTATACCCAAGTAATGATGCAACAACCCCAAATCTTTCATCTTGAAAGTAGCATTCAAATCAGCCTTAAATTCAGCAATATGTCTCTCATTTGGTCCAATGATCAGCAAATCATCAACATAAAGAACCACAATGAGAAGTACATCACCCTCACACTTTACATACAATGTGCTTTCTGTTGGACTGTTACGAAAGCCTTGTTTGACCAAATCAGTGTCACCTTTCTCATACCAAGCACAAGGAGATTGCTTTAACCCATACAAAGCCTTGTTACATTTGCACACTTTGTCGTCTTGTCCTTTTATGACAAAACCACGAGGCTGCGTTACATAAACTTCCTCAAATATCTCACCATTCAAGAAAGCACTAACAATGTCTGATTGATGTACATCCCAACCAAAATGAGCTGCCAATGCACATATAAAATGCACAGTAGTCATACAACAAGTGGGAGCAAAAGTCTCTTCATAATCTATGCCTTTTTGCTATGCATAACCCTTTGCAACAAGTCAAGCCTTATGGTGATCAATCTCACCATCCGGCTTGCGTTTCAACTTGTAAACCCACTTCGTACCAATGGCCTTTTTGCCAGGAGGCAAATCACATAAAGCCCATGTGCCATTGTTTTTCGAGTGTCGCTCATAGCAAGCGAGAACCTACTCAACACATAAAGATGTCAACTAGGGACGTCACTGACCCAATTAGGGCATGGAGGCATGCCAAGAGGGTGTCAACCTCTTGTCGAATACCTATGGAATGGTCATCTAAGATCTCTAAGTCCTTTGTGTGCAGGAATACCCAAATCTGCCAAGAACCTCCTACGTCACGAAACTAAGCTAAACCTTGGGCTAATGACCTCGGTTTGACAGGAAACTCACCGTAGGCAATTTCCTACATGTGCCCAAGCTACCTAGACCCTCAAACCTGAATTCTGCACCCTGGCAGAAAACACGCTTACTGTCTGACAGCAAAATGGAAGTTGTCAGAAATGGTCCCAAATGGTCTCTACAGCTGCGTCTAAGGGAGAGCTACCCTACTCTATGGTTGGTTTCACTGAAATCTACCCTAAACTCCCTAAAACTCACATGTAAGTCCGTAGGTCGATGCTCGTGACGTAGCGTCTCGTGGAAAATGGTTGGCATTGAATCGAAGAGCTCGATGAGCTGAACGCGCCTGTGGTCTCGGTTCTGTAATGCGACTCGTGCAGCACAAGATAGCAATCAAAGAAGATGCACACACAAAATAGATAAGCTGCCCGCGCAGAGAGTTTTTCTAACTCATAAAATCCATCCTACAAAACCCTTCATTTTGACTTTTATACTTAGGTCTTGTGGGAGGAGGGTTTCCCATAGATACATGGCTCAATAATCAGTTGTGTGCTTGAGTTGGGAATCAGTACAACTTGGAAGCTCATGGCCCTTGAAGATAAACCCTTTACATTTGAATAGCAAAAATATTACAAGCTCGGCTTCAGAGTAGAAAATTAATACAAAAAGGCGGGGATTTGACTTGATGTAGTGGTGGCCACTATCCACCGTTGCTGACCTGCAACACTCCCCCCCTCCTAAACAAGTCATCCTCGACATGGGGTTGTTGTGGAGTGTGTTAAGCGCTTGGCGTTTCATCTGTCCAATTGAGTGGACATCTTTCTAATCTGTGCCCTGCCATAAGCTTAAGGGCCGCTTTGAATTGGGCCTTCTTCTCCTTTTCAATGGCTGATAGTGGGATATTCTCAATCCCATGCTTCAACTCGATCGCTGTATAACTTACATATCTTGCTCTAAGGTCTGCGACTTCGATGTTGAAGATCTTCGAATTATAGGAGAAGAAGCCGGTGTAGAAAGCCTCTTCGAATGTTTGGAGATAGTATCTGGGCAAAAACATTAGACAAGAAAAAAATCCATGCAAAATGACTTCATCTGGTTGGCCGGATAGATCATAGTATAGGCCTCTTGTACCCTCCAAAAAACCCAACTAGGGAGTGTCGGTTAACTCCGTCTGGTGGTATACCTGTATACAGGTTAGTAGCATCCGACATATTTTCCTTAGCATGCCTGTAGATAGGTTTGGGAGACCTCTGTACATTTCCTCAGCTTCAGTCAATGATCTGATCATATATTCTTCTGTAAGGTAGTCACTTGGCTTAGGAGCTGGCAGTAGTGGATAGTTCATCCAAGTGGGATGCTCCTTCTGAAGGTGCTCAAACTCTTGCCATGTGTATACTCACGGACAGGGGCAGACTGTAGGATCTTCTTTAATGTATCTAGGTGCGTGGACTTGATGGATAAGAAATTCTGGATGCTTCTTAAGCCATCTCTGTCGCCATGTAGGTTCAAGACTTTTCTCCGGCACCTGCTACTCCTCAAGCTTCATTTATCTGTTGGGGAGTCAGGTGAGTGACATTTGCAGAGTGTAGTATATGCTGCTCCCAGCGTAGGCTCTTCCAATGATACCTCTCATGGAGGGTCTCCATGCGCTCTCTTAACTGCAGCTCTGCCAATTCATTCAATGTAAGCTCTTTGTCTGCTGCTTCAGCTGTAGTAGGCTCTGGCTCTGTAGCAGGTGCAGATATTGGTTTCTTTGGAGGCATCTCTTGTTGTACAGTCCCTTCTGTCTCTAGTGGCCTGGCTTCTTTTCTTCTTGCATTTTCCCTGTAAGCAGACCACCAACTTGAAAGTTGTCAGTGCCTAGTCAGAGTGCTGGATAGGAGCTTCAACTGAATCTTTGATGATCATCAAATGCAAGTAACACTCAAAATATATGTATAAAGCATGCTTGCAAGCCCAAAATACTAAAACTGACAATTTAGCAACACCAGAAAGTGAGCGTGTTTACTGTCTCTAGTAGGTGTTTTTGGCACTTTGAGGTGACAATGAGTGCATAGGCATGTAATACAATGCATGTGGAGTGTACTCCCCAATTTTGGTGTAATATGGAGCAATATACCATGATATATGGCAAACCCTAGATGGTAGGTGAGCTGTATAAATAGGTAACTTAGTGAAATTTTGATGCATAGTGCTTGTGGTTTCACAAACGTTGTGCAATGAGGCTAGATACAGCTTTTCATGGGGTGCAAGTGAACTTCTGGGCATTGACACAGTAAGAGCGCTTACTGTCTCCAGAGTGATATGGAGCTAGTTTTTTGGTATGTAATGCCAGGGTTAGCTGGAAGGCATCATTTGATGATTTTTTATGTGATGACTTTGATAGTGTGATGCTCCTTGGCAACAGTAGGTCCAGAGTTGGCTAGCTGGTGACTGAAATGGCTAAGTGATGGTTTTTTGCATTTTTACTTGGTAGGAGGCTTAGCCAATGTAATCATGGTGATGTATAGGAGCTATCTTGAAACTTTGGTAGTAGTCTGGACATGGGAGACAGTAAGAGCGCTTACTGTCTCTTGAGCATTTTTTGAACTTTTTGAGAATGTAGCTTTATGGATGGCTCATAGAGGCTCTAAGAAGCAATTGTGGAGCTTGGCTCTCAACTTGGAATTGGGTATCATGGTTTCTTCACCAGGATTGATGTTGGCAAACTGATGAGCTTGGATTTTGGTCTAAGGATGGGGCTTTTGTGATTTTGTGGGTCAAATGCATGTATATTGATGTATTTTGAGGTGCATATGTGCTCAAAGTTGAGAAATTGGCCAAAAATCCCTTAGAGACAGTAAGAGCGCTTACTGTCTGGGGGATCACAGGAGTGACATGCAATTGGAGTTTTGTGTTGGGACATTGTAGCTAGGCCCTATACACCCTTTTGGTGTGGTCACTTGTCATTTTTGACATCCACATTGGGTGTGGTGTCTTCCCAGACTCCCAAAGCCATCTGCTGACTCTGTGTTGGTCTCGGCCTTCCGGGTTAGCATATGCCTATGTGGCATTGTTATTAGACCTATCTCTGAGGTCTCTGTGAAGTCCTATAGCCTTTGGTGGTCTCTAGAGTCTGTTGTGTTTTCTACGGGATTGTGCCTTCCCAGCCTTGTGTGTGCTTGTTACGTGCTTGTAAATGAGTCAAACAAGCATTAAATGACTTGAAAAGTATTCGTACTTACCCCTCATGGTAGCCATGACTGCAATGTGGAAGCAGGTGGCAATATGCTCTCTCAAGCTCTCTTTCACAAGGACAAGTAGCAAATGAGCTTAGAAATAAGGGCTTGGGGTATACATACCTAGAGCTTAGGATGTGCAAGTGCAACCACCCCCATGGTTAGTCCCAACTCACAAGTTAGATGACCTACGGATCGAAAATTTTGCGATTTGGACACCATATGGCCAAATTCCATCACTTTTGCACTTTGAGCCTTTCCGCATTAAAAATATGGTTTCCGTTGTGAGCGGGATGAAAACACACACAACGCCTCTATAACGACCCGACACACACTCTTGGGAAGATACACACACACACTATGGGGCACCACTCGGCTTACACAACACACCTGGCCGAGACAGGGAACACACCTCTGGAGTGAGAGGAGAGAGACTATCCACTTGCCCACTCCACACAGACACACACATACACACACACACACCCAAAAAACTCAGCTCAAAAGAGGAGAATTTCTGATGTTTAGATACAAATGAGCTTGGGCCAACACCAATGGGGCAAACAGCTCACACAATATGGGTAAAAGATACCAGATACAATCACAAACTAGAGCAGAAACTTCGCTCATAGGAGAAACTTACACAGAAAAACAGCAGAAAAAGAGTGAGGAATTTGGCAAAATGGACAGCGCCATCGCGTCCGGAACGGCCCAAAACCCCAGTCTACAATGTCAAAGTGCTCAAATCCGACCTCGGATGAGCAGTTTACGGCCAAAACAGGCTCCAAAATGAGCAAAAACACACCTGCGGCTGTTCCTCCTCTCTTCTCCACGTTTTTTCTGGTCTTCTCTCTCTTTTTTCAGTTCCCACACTTAGCTTTATTAGTTGGGCACCCTTGGCCTTTTAGATGACCTCAAACGGACCCCGAACAGGCCAAAAACTGACCTCGCAGTGCATAGTTGTCACCCTTTTTGCATCATCCGCACACCTGGCACTCAGTTTTTTCAAATAATGCATCCCGCAACCACGTGAAGTGGCCCCAAAAAAAGGTCCTCATGATGACCTTTCTGCATAATTCTCACAAGCAAACACCCACGTTGTGTCCATCCTCATCTGCGTGCAAATATTGACCTCGTTCGCCCTCCTGACGCCACTAGATGCCATCTGACGCACCTGCTGACCTCATGTCGTCGGCCCGCGGATAGCTTCCTCGAGAAGTTTTACACGCTATAAACTCCTCATTATTGTAGAAAAACACAGTGGTACTGGTAATAGTGAAAATCGATGCACTATGTACACCTTGTCCTACCTGTACACATGTGGGCCCCACATAACCACCTGGCTAAGGAAAATGGGCAATCCTTTATTTGATGCACCATGCATGTATATGTACATATGCGCAATCCCTTGCTCCAAAAAACTCCTGACATAATTTGCCCATCCCCTAGCCTGCTAGATCATTCATGATCAGCAGCAGCAAAAAGAGATATTCATGCCACCTGGATCCCATACAAAAACACTTTGCATTCCCTGCATCCAAAGATTAATCAAGGTTTCACCTGGTTCCCAAGGAAAACCATACATCAACCTTGCATCAAGAAAACCATCAATTACTTTGGCATAGACCGGCATGTGCAAATATATCTTCTTTTCCATAGCTGAGAGGTCTCCACCGATCATCTGTGTCATTAATTCCTGCTTCTTTGACAACTCAACCTTGGTTTGCATCAGCCCTTGAATCACTTCATAAGGCCCTTCACTTTCATCTTCAACTTCATTCGCAAATGCGACTAAACCACACTCCTGGATTTCTTTATCCATCAAAAGAAATGCAACATCAGCATCCTCATCACTGCTGGTAGTGCTATCACTGTCCTCATCTGTCACCGTGGAAGAGTCTTCATCACTAGACTCATCCTCATCTTCATAAAGCTCCTCTAATCGTTTCCTTGTGTCCATATTATAAAGCTTCTTGGTACCTGTCTTTCCATAGAGGCTAATTGTACCACGTCGCCAATCTTGAACAGCTCCCACTGCACGTAACCATGGTCTGCCCAGTATAATAGGATATGCTCCCAACCCTGCTGGCATCACATGAAAATCAACCACTGCCTTTGCATCATATGCCTCCACTTCTAAGCTCTTTACAACACCCAAGCATTTTACTTTTTGATGGTTTGCCAATCTGATCCGAAACCCTGACACCCCAGCCACTGTGAGACCCATCTTCTCAACGCATGAGTGTGTTATGACGCATATTTGGGCTCCGCCATCCACATAACCTTGTCCCAAATTTTTCCTTTTATGCCACACATCTACTATTGGACAAATGTCTGGTAGCTCATCCATTGCCAACACCTTTACTGAACCTCTCTCTGGCTCTTTCTCCATTGGGTTAACCATCCTCTTCCACTGTCGCTTTAGCTTAGGCACCATCTCTATAAGCTGCCCAAAAGTAACATCTGCTTTCTTGCTCGTCAGATCCTCCCTCAAGTCATAGCTTAATTGCCCATCCCCTAGTGGAAAATCTGAAACATGAAACTTTCGACGAGCTCTCCTTTTCCTCTTGGCCTTGACATCCTCGCCTTCATGGCTCTTTCCTTTCTTCTTACTAGGACCTGGGGCACTTCTTCCTTCCTTATCCTCTGTGGTCCTCTTCCCAATAGGCATCACTAATGTATCCTCTAGCTTTGATGCCTTCTCCAAGGTGACTACACTTAGCACTTTTGTCTTTCCCTTTTCCTCCTGGGTCAGTCCACTGGTTCCTTCGTCTCCCTTAATTTCGATGCCATAATCATTTGATCTAGTTAGCACCTGTCTTGGCAATGGATACATGTCTCCCCCCATCCTTGGTGGCTTATCACATTGCGGGCTGATGTGACCCAACTCTCCACAATTATAACATGTGGGCATCTGCCTCCAAAACCTACTATTACTTTGTCCAGCACCATTCCTAGGTCTTTCTTCACCTCCTGGCTGATTTGCAAACCGCCCTCGACCTCGATTATTTCCCACTTGACCTAGCATGTTTAGGCTGAGATTCTTCATCAGATCAACCACTTGCCTCATGTCTTGCCTTAGGCCATCATCTTGCACTGCTGTAGTGACCACTGCTGGCATAACCTGAGTAGTAACAGGAACCACTGGTTCATGATGAACCCCTGACATGCGCCCTTGTAAAGACTCTATAGGCTGAAATTCAGACCTCATTGGCAAAGACTCCACCCCTAACTGGCTCATTTTCCTCAGCTTCCACTCTTTGTTCCTTGCTACCTCTAGTGCATCTTCATATGTCCTAGGCTTCTTTAGCTCCACTCTCCAACGTATATTCTCCCAAAGACCAGCCAAGAACCTGTCCTTCTTCACCATGTCAGGCGGGGGTACCTGTGGTGCTAAAGCCTTGCACATTCGCTCCCATGCCAATGAAAACTTTCGTATGTACGCATCTACTGGCTCACCTTCCTTTTGCACCAAAGCCTGTACTTCTTGCCACACTTTGTCAGGGTCTTCTATCTTCACAAACTCCACTTCCAATCCATGCCTTAGATTGTCCCAACTCAATCTTATAGGTGGATCAGCCATACGCAACTCCTCTTCAAATGCTTTGGACCAAGCTCGTGCATCACTCTTCAAACAAATTTGGAGAAGGCGTAACATTTGCGTAGGGTCATGAATCTGGTTGCTAATGCAGGCAACCTCCATCTTTTCCAAAAATTCTTCCACATCTTCATCACTTCTTCCATGAAACTCGGGATAAGAGAAAGCCATGGCTACCCAAATTATGATGCTTTGAGAACCCCTTCGAACACACGTGCAAGAACCCAAAACTTTTCACTTCCCAATCCCCAGAAACTTCAATGGAGCTCAACTTTAGATAAGGACAAACACATGCACATCAAATGAGTTTTCATAGTTGATCATCGGAATGACAACAGGCAAAGGACATTCCAGGATCTCTCTCAATCTTCTTGGCCCAAACATAAAGACTATGCGCTGCTGGAAAAAGATCTTCCTGGACACATGAACATTAATCTGAATTCTTTGCGTTAAATGAAAAGGAGTGAACTGAGGGCCATTTTGATCATCCATTAAAGCCAACCATGAAGCTCCCAAGAAGGCACACCTGACTCAACCTCTGATTTTGCCAAAATTTCAGCAGCATAACAGCATAAATGGCTCAAAATACCAAAAAACCAACCATCATAACTTGGGAAAATTTCGACAGAGTTTCCCCAGAAGTAGAGCAGTAGGAACCCAAAATATAGACTGTCTATGTATGCATAAACTGTCAACAATAGAACCCGAGCATCAAGTAGGACTCACTAGTACATAGCCTATGGCGAGGTCACGAAAAGGGTGCTCCAGCTACCTGTATCACCGAAAGGATCTCCACATTTGAGAATCCCCCAGCTCAATAAAAACCTCACGCTATCGACCCTCACACGAAAGCTAATGCAAATCGCGTATAGTCAAGTCTCAGAAATGACTATCTTCCAGACCAAGTCTCAGAAATGGCTGGGACTGCCAAATAAAACCATATATGGCTCCACAAAGGCGTACAATGGCAGTTTCCACAAGTAACGTACAATCCAACAGACAATGCGCTCAAATAGGCGCCAAGTGATGCATTCCCACAACAACTGCAAGTGACATCACTGTACTCCAGCTACCTGTACCTGTGTGAATCACCTGTACCTGTCCCTGTCCCTGTTCCTGTAACCTGTAACCTGTAACCTGCAACCTGTAATCTGCAACCTGTAATCCCGAAGCTCGAAGCTCGAAGCAGAAGGTACTCGAAGAAGATCCTCCGTGGGGGCGCCAAAAGAATGTGAGCGGGATGAAAACACACACAGCGCCTCTATAACGACCCGACACACACTCTTGGGAAGATACACACACACACTATGGGGCACCACTCGGCTTACACAACACACCTGGCCGAGACAGGGAACACACCTCTGGAGTGAGAGGAGAGAGACTATCCACTTGCCCACTCCACACAGACACACACATACACACACACACACCCAAAAAACTCAGCTCAAAAGAGGAGAATTTCTGATGTTTAGATACAAATGAGCTTGGGCCAACACCAATGGGGCAAACAGCTCACACAATATGGGTAAAAGATACCAGATACAATCACAAACTAGAGCAGAAACTTCGCTCATAGGAGAAACTTACACAGAAAAATAGCAGAAAAAGAGTGAGGAATTTGGCAAAATGGACAGCGCCATCGCGTCCGGAACGGCCCAAAACCCCAGTCTACAATGTCAAAGTGCTCAAATCCGACCTCGGATGAGCAGTTTACGGCCAAAACAGGCTCCAAAATGAGCAAAAACACACCTGCGGCTGTTCCTCCTCTCTTCTCCACGTTTTTTCTGGTCTTCTCTCTCTTTTTTCAGTTCCCACACTTAGCTTTATTAGTTGGGCACCCTTGGCCTTTTAGATGACCTCAAACGGACCCCGAACAGGCCAAAAACTGACCTCGCAGTGCATAGTTGTCACCCTTTTTGCATCATCCGCACACCTGGCACTCAGTTTTTTCAAATAATGCATCCCGCAACCACGTGAAGTGGCCCCAAAAAAAGGTCCTCATGATGACCTTTCTGCATAATTCTCACAAGCAAACACCCACGTTGTGTCCATCCTCATCTGCGTGCAAATATTGACCTCGTTCGCCCTCCTGACGCCACTAGATGCCATCTGACGCACCTGCTGACCTCATGTCGTCGGCCCGCGGATAGCTTCCTCGAGAAGTTTTACACGCTATAAACTCCTCATTATTGTAGAAAAACACAGTGGTACTGGTAATAGTGAAAATCGATGCACTATGTACACCTTGTCCTACCTGTACACATGTGGGCCCCACATAACCACCTGGCTAAGGAAAATGGGCAATCCTTTATTTGATGCACCATGCATGTATATGTACATATGCGCAATCCCTTGCTCCAAAAAACTCCTGACACCGTCATTTTCCACAACCTGACCTGTTGACATTGGAAATCCATTCTGAAAATTCCTGCGGGTTTCCTAATATTAGGAAACATTTCTTGTATCTCTGTTTTATTTTTGGCGGCTTATTACTATTTATTAGAAAATAAAAAGAGAAAAATAGCAAAGAAATAGCAAATCACTCCAAAAATTATCCGAAAAATCATAGGATGTCCCGATATCTCGTATTTATTTAAGATAGCTAAAAACTAAATTTTGTACATATTTACACACACCTAGGGGTATATATGTGGCATTTTCCCCTTTTTTACCACTATTCAGGGCAGAAAATGCAAACTTGGTCAAGAAAATTCGCAATAAAACACAAAATAAGTCGGAAAAAAATTGAATACACTACCCTATCATCATTTTGGGTCCGCATTTGGAATGCCTCCCCCCCGCCTATGTGGAGTCCTCCCAGACGACATTGTGTCATACTAGTGGTGTTGTGCATGGGTAAAACATTGGTGCCTATGCAAGGCCGTGTAATTAGCCCTATGCATGCATACTCGGTCAGTGCATGGAAAAATTAATGATGTGCAAGATGAGGGTCTTAAGCAGATTGCTTAAGGGCATGTGCTGGCGAGGTTTCCAAGTGGTAGAATGCTTTCAAGAGACTAAGTTTCTTGGACATGGTCAGAACTGGTGGTGGTTTGACCAATGTTGATGTGTTGAGTACCTGTTGATGTTTTTTAGGTTGCCATTGCAACCTGGATGTAGCCGGTTTCGGGTTTGGAATCTTTCGTTTGGGTTGCCATTTATACGAAACGGTAGTTTTGGTGGGCTGTTTAGGAACCCAAACTTGTTTGTAGTGAATAGGACTTTTGGGTTTGATTTTCCTGGGCGGTGGGTGGGCTCGGGTGTACTGTTTGGATTGTCGAGTAGCTGTGATTGCCGTGTGGTTTCCTTTTGGCAGCGGGGGTTGAGCAACTGTTGGCTGGGGTTGCTTGGGCTGCCAGACCTGCTTGGTTTTCTGTATAGGAGTAATGAAATTAGCAGGTTTGATTGGAGTCCACCTATATTTGTTGGATGTTGTCAATGTGTTGGGCACTAGTGGTGGCTTCGCTTTCCAGACAAGTTATTGGCTAGGCTTTGGCGGTGGAGATTGTGGATTTGATTGTTTTGGCCGCCAAACTTGCTTGTATCTTGGGCGAGGTAACTATGGAATTCCGGATTTATGTTGAGGCCTTTTTTTTGTGTGAGGAAGTGCAGGTTGTGACACTGGTTCTTCAATGCTAACCTGACATGCAGCATCAGCAGTTTCTTTTGGCTATGATGGTTGTACAGTTGCAGGTGGTCGAGGAAGGAATTTCTTATTGTTTTCTCGTAGTTGCTGATGAGGGACCTCCTCCTCGCTTGCAAACAACACTTTGCTGAACTTTCCCTCAGCTTGAAAGTACATTTGGTTACCTGACCAGTGCAAATAAGCGTTGTATCTCCTTTGCCACGTTGTACCAAATATGATGGGGGAATAATCATCTTGAACATCGCACACATGAAATTGATGAGTGCACAGCAGGCCATTGATATACAAGGGTATCTCCGCCCAGCCTTTGGTTATGATAATTGCATTATTGAAGGCTTCACAACAGCAAAATTCAGGCACTAACTGAACACCTGTCAGCTGATTAAAGAAACTGTATGTGATGTAGTTGTAATGAGCTCCTGAATCCACTAAGGCATAGGTTGGAACTTTATCCAGGGTCACTTCAATCGGAATGCAAGGATCAACATCTTCATCATCCAATCAAAAGGAGTAATCTGATACATCTGAGTCCACTTTTGCTTGTTGAATCCATGTTGCTACTGCTTTCGTTTGAGTTGTCGAAGCCGTGCTTCTCCTTGAGCTTCTTCTTTGATAAATTTGGCTGTAGCTTTTCGACAACCAGCTGCATGCACCCTCTCAAGCATTTCTGGAGTTAGCGGGAGATGATATTTCTTTAACCTGCATCCACTAATCCAATTAGGCATCTCCTCTCCCTCTAATGTGGCAAGTTTGATGGCCCCGCTAGATGATATATCTGTAATCAAATAGGGTCCCATGCCTCGCTTCTTCAATTTCTTGGTTTTTTGTTTGAGTTTGTAGACAAGCACATAATCACCTTTCTGAAATTCTTTCAGTATCAGGTGCTTGTCATGGAACTCCTTCATTCTACGCTTTTGCGCGTAGATACCTATGACAGCTTTCATTCTTGTTTCATCAAGTTTCTCTAGGTCATCTAGGCGTTGTATGAGCTCATGACCTGTCCATTCGAGTGCTTGTGCCACTCTTAAAGTAGGAATTAGGAATTCCATTGGCAGTATTGCATTAAGACAATACACCATATTGTATGGTGTTGTATTTAGGACAGTCTTATAGGCCACTCTATATGCCCAAATTGCAGCGTGCAATTTCTGGTCCCAATCAGTCCTATTGTTATTCACTATTTTTGTGAGCACTGTGCATAAGACTTTGTTTGTGCTCTCCGCTAAGCCATTGGCTTGCGGGTGATATGGAGCTGACTTCTTATGTATGACAAGGAACTCGTCAAGCAAGTATTCAATCACTTCATTGACAAAGTGTGTTCCTCGATCACTGACTATTTCTATGGGTAGCCCATATCTGGTGAAAATTTCTTCATATAGAAACTGAGCGGTGGTGCGTGCATCATTTTTAGTTGTGGCTTTTGCTTCGACCCATTTCGTTAAGTAATCTGTAGCCACAATGATGTATTCAGTGTGACTCCTATAGGCCGGTGTGATCGGACCCACGAAATCAATTCCCCATTTGGCAAATGCTCTAGTTCCTAGCATAGGTCTAAGAGGCATATGGTCCTTTCGCATAGGAACTTTTGCACGTTGGCAGTCGTCACATCGCTTGACATACATCTCCGCATCTTGAAGGAGTGTCGGCCACCATATCCCTGCACACATAATCGCTTGCGCAATGCGTTCTGCTGAGAAATGGCCACCAGCCTGCCCTGCATGTGCTTCCTGTAGGATTGGCAGGTATTCTCTTTCCGATGCACATAGCCTTAACTGATTGTCTTTGTTTCATTTATACAATTGATTGCCAATCAGTTTATACATTTCTGCTTCCTTTATTATCGCTCGTTCCCTTGTCTTGCTCATTTTCTCGGGAAATGGAGTCCCCTTAAGATAATCGACTATATACTGACTCCATTTAGGTGCTATGGTCACTTGGTATAAGGTGGCATGATCCATCGGTGGTTTGGCTCTGCATCGTGCACATTCTTGAATGTACTTGTGCACATCCTTCTTCATCCGCGGCCAATACACTCCAAGTCGATTCAACTTCCTGGAAGTCTGGTGGAATCCATGATGTATTCCAATGACCTCTGTGTGAGCTTCAGTCAGATATAGTGGAATCTCATTTGGCTCAACGCATAATTTGAATATACCGTCAGCATTTTGACAATACAATCTTCCGCTAATCAGCTTGACGTTCTTGCTTTCAAAGACCACATATGGTGGCATCAGTCGTTCAAGCCCTACTGAAACTTGTCCGATAGACAGGATTTGGACGATTTTGTGACTCCATCGAGGAATCATTTCTATATTGAAAAGGTAAGCGTCAGGCAGATCATCATCAATCCCCATTGGTGGCTCTCCGCTTAAGATTCGAGACAGATGATCAGCTCATTGGTGGGTTGTACCTTTTTTAACTACTACAGTGAAGTCAAAATCTAGCAATATGATGAACCATCTGACGATTCTTCCCGTATTGCATGGTTTGTTCACCAAGTAGAGTAGTGCTTGATGATCTACAAAGAAGGTGAAATGATTGGCTAGAAGATAGTGTCTGAACTTCTTTACAGCGTATATCATTCCCAAACCTTCTCTTTCAGTGGTGGTATAATTCTTCTCAGCACTATTCAGCTGTCTACTGGCGTAAGATATTGGGAAATCCATATTACCGTCACCAGGTTGAGCTAAGATACACCCAATCGCTATAGTTGAAGCATCTATGTGAACATGGAATTCTTTCTTCATATCTGGAGCCTTGAGGATAGGAACCGTGATCAGCGCTTCCTTCAGCTTTCTAAAGGATTCCTCACATTCTTCAGTCCATTTGAATTCAGTGATAAGGGCATACAAAGGTCGTGCAATCACAACATACATGTAGATAAATCTGCGATAGTATCCACAATGGCCCATAAAAGCTTGCACGCCTTTGGCATTTGTAGGTCTGGGTAATTCCATTATGACTTTAATCTTTTCAAGATCTATGGATATCCCATTTGCTGACACTATTTGCCCTAATATCTTCCCTTGTCTAACCATGAATACGCATTTTTCAAGATTCAGGCAGATTCTATATGTTCTACACTTCTCAAAGACTTTCTTAAGGTGAACTACATGGTCATCTCTCCCAAGGGAATGAACACACAGGTCATCCATATAGATTTCCAAGAAATTTCTAAGATACTCCTTGAATGCATGACTCATCAGTCTCTGGAAGGTTGCTGGTGCATTGGTGAGCCCAAATGGAATCACTCTATACGCATATATGCCCCATTCTGTAGCAAAAGCGGTTTTGTGTTGATCTTCTGGCTTGATCCCCAGTTGATTGTAACCAGAGAATCCATCCAGAAAGCTATACGCTCTTTTGCCTGCTACTCTCTCTAACACGTGTTCGGTTATGGGAAGAGGATAGTTATCCCTGATTGTAGCAGTGTTCACTTTCTTAAGATTGACACATACTCGTAACTTGCCATTCTTTTTGGGGACAACCACAATAGGTGACACCCATTCCGTATGTTCAATCTCATAGATGAATTCTGCTTCCATAAGTTTGTCTATCTCTTCCTTTATCTTTCTAGCAAAGGTTTCGTTGTACGTATATGGACGTTGTCTACTAGGTTTTGCATCGGCTTTTAGGGGAATGGTGTGCTGACAGATAACAGGATCCACACCCTTCAAGTCCTTGTAAGACCAAGCAAAAACATCCCTATACTCCTTAAGGGCATCGATTAATGTTAACTCTTCCTCTGGAGTAAGATCTGTGGCAATGTAGGCAGGTTTAGGCTCTTCTCCAGGGTTTGCCAAATCAATTCTCTTAGCTTCTTCAGGACCATCATATGATGTCCCGACTTGTTTCTTCTCTCGAACAGGCTGTTCCAAACATATACGCCTATCCTGAATAGTATATCGCTTGTAGTGGGAAGGAACACTGATTCCATCCTGCACTGAACTTCTTCCTTCTGTGCTATTTGATAGCTCTGTGGTCCATTCTTCATTGGTGTGCAAGCTTTTCTTGGCTAAATTCTCTCGTCGTTGTTCACGTCGCGCTTTTTTAGCGGAAATATTGCTTTTAGCCTCAGGTTCTTTTTTAGGTGGCTGATTCTTCATTCTTCATTTTGTTTCTCTGAAATACATCCCCGTTACCCCATCTTCAATGCAGTCTTCAGCCTTGACTAGCATTAAGAACTATAATTTGCTTTCTAGCTCCGGCATCGGGTTGGTTTTCTTGTATCTTCTCTGGATCTTCCTTTTGTAGCGCTGCAATTTATAGTGGGGTGGTCTAGGTATCGTCAAAGGAATCCTCATTTCATCCTCAGAATCACTATGCTTCCCACTCGAGTGTTCGTCATCTGCATCTTCTATGAAGAGGCACTCTCGTTGGATCCCTTCGTTTTTTGACTCAGTGTCGTCTATCGTCTCTGGAGCTGAAGAGCAAGGAGTTAAGTCCCTGATAGAGATTTCATCTTGAATTGTCAGGCATTAGACTTGCTTCTCTATCTCATCAACTTCATTGAACATTGTAGTCTCCTCATTGCCTTTGTCTATCGTGTGAAGTGCTTTTAGCATGCGTAGGGGGACTAAGTCCAAACCTTCACTGTCACAAAACTTTGTGGGAGTGGTCTCGTTAGTGCTTACATCAAGTGTAGCTAAGATCTGCATCCATTCCAAAGGCTCGAAGGCTTCTTCTGGAAATGGCTCTGCAATATATGCATCATCCACTACACTTCTTTCCAGTTTGCACTCATTTCTATCCAAGCTTCCATTGTCTGAAGCTCCGCACATCCATAGTTGAGGTTTTTCGACCAGAAATGCTTGAATTTCGGAATTAGCTGTTGTGGTTGAGTCAAAATCCTCCACAGGTGTTCACTGCACATCACGATAAGAGTAATCTTCGAGGTTAATCCTTGTGATGTTGTCCATGTGGCGAAGATATAGGTAGTTGTAGCCCTAGTCTTGTATCATCATGAGTTGGCGCATGAAGGGTCTTCCAAGAATAACTTCATAGTTATTCCTGTCACCGAAATCAACTACTACGAACGTATGCTCATATTCTATACCACATGACGTTACGATGATTTTTTCCAATATTCCCAAGGGTCTTTCAACACAACCATCGGCTAATTGTAGCTTCATTCTGGTCTTTCGGAGTGCTGGTTTTCCCCATTTCTCCCAAAGATCTTTTGTGACTATGGCTACACCTGCTCCACTATCCAAAATTGCCATGGTTTTGACGTCATTGAACTCCAGTGGTAGCATCGTGTTGCCTTCCTCACCTTCACAGTAATCTCCAACTTTGTTTACTGGTACAGGTTTGACACTAGCTTTTGTCTTTTGATCGTCACCCAACTCTGCTTCAAGCATCTCTTGCGAATCCTTTAGACCCAATTTCTCTAAGCATGTGCTCACTTCTTTCCACATATGTGGTCGTATCTTGAGCAGCTCTGCCAACGTTAAAGTGCATCTGACTTGCGTGGACAGCAACTCATGAAGCGCGTTAGAGTCTGAGGTTGGCTTGAACGACTTTCTTTGAGACGGAAGGATCATAATGTCAGACTTGGCTTCATATTCGCCTTGATAAGCAGGGAGTTCCTTAAGATTTTCATCTATGCTCTCTGTCGATTTTTCTGACCCTATGTCTCCATACATCGACCCAGCATCTAGATCGGGCATTTGGCGTTCTACATCAACTTCCTCTAGAGGAGCTGACTTGAGTGTCATGCTTCCATCTTTGGCGTTTCTGAGTAGCTCCCACAATCTATGAGGCCAATCATCTCTGACTTCAGGTGCCATGGGTGGTTCGTTATAGATGGATTTTTCTGTGCTATTTTCCGCCACTCTATGGTCCAACTCTTCTCTTTTGCTCTCTTCTTCAGCCTGCAATTCTTCAATCTTTACTTGTGGATCAGATTTCTCTTCTAGTTCCTTGAAGCTAGCTTCTGGAACATTCACCTCCTCAGGTATATCAGATTTTAGGTCAAATGGAGGTTGTTGACTTATCCTTTCCTCAATTGGCATCGCAGGAGGCTTTTCTAATAATGCCTGAGCTGTTTGGATCAATTGTTTGCACATTTCGAACCTCTGTTTCTCCAGCTCCGCATTTGGATAAGTCAGCCATTGATTAGCCTGAGTTTGATACGTTTCTATCCTGGCATAGGCTTTTATTATAGCATCTAAGGGTTCACACACCTTCTCAACCAGGACTGATCCACCTGAACTTAGGCTACTGCTCTCCTTATATTTATTTTCCTGGTTGTTCGTGTTGTCTATCTTGTTTGGTTCTGCTTCCCCAGAATTATATGCTACTCCAGAAAGATGCTGTTGCAATTGCTCTTGAGCTTTTGCAAGCTCAGCAGATACAGTCTTGTATTTATGATGATTTCTAGCTCTCTCCTTAGAGCGGATTTTACGTCTTTCTACCCTTCTACTAGGATCTTGTTTAGCTCTCTCTTGGCCTTCATCCTTTTTCTCACTTTCTTTCCCTTACCTTGAGCTTGTGTAACTGCCTTGACAGGTACAGTCGCTTCAGTCTCCGATCCACTCGAAGAGGGTATCACTCCAATCTTACTTATGGTCGCTTTTCCTTTATTGTCGGTTTCGTTTGGACAGTCGGTATACAAGTGGGTAATTCCGCATTGATTACACTGAGGTTTGATACTTTGTTCCCCCACTGGACAACTGTTCATCAAATGATCTCCACCACACCGGTAACATGGTCCCAATGGTCTTGGTGGTTGTTGAGGAGGTTGCGGGGTGAAATTTTGCCTTGGAGGATAAGATCTTGGCTTCATTTCTCCCTGCTGATTAGCTATGAACATCAAAGTTCCTTGACCCACAGTCACTCCCTCGTTAGACATCATGGAAGTGTCTGGTTGTGGAATGTAACTGGTGGTAGGATTCGACATCCATGGATCATACATCTCCCCCCCTCCTATACTGAGTTCTACAGTTTGACCACATCCATAGTTCTCGTCCGTGTGGTAGGGCGGTGTAGGCACTAAGGCTCTTTCCTCTATTGGATGATTTGTATACACGTACCTGACTGCTGCCTAGGCTTCCCCTGGCAGTGGTGGTTGATGTCCAAGGACAGGTTTCGCTCTTTCCAGCCCTGGCTGAACATCCGGATGTCCTGTGGCATATCTAGGTGGTGGTGGTGGTGCCCTATTCATCTGATATGGAGGAATGTCTTGCCCTTGTTGTGGCTGGTACACAGGGTTTGGCTGGTACTGCCTTTCTCTCACATATCCCCTTTGGTGGTAGCATTCTTCCGTCGAATGATGTGTCCACTTTTGTTCTATTTCACACCACTTTTGCTGCCGCAGTCTAGGTTGGTCACGTGGCTGAGGTTGCATCACATGACACTGGGTTGTGGGATGACTCCCTCCACAGATGCTACATAAGCGTAATTGTGGCTGTCTCACATGTTGAGGTGCCAATGCAGCATTTTTGAAACGCTCAAGGAGTTTGTCTATAAGGGCATCGGCTTCTCCAACAGCTCGCACAAGGGTTGTTGGTCCCGTGTTCACAAAACTGGTAGTCACCCTCGAGTCGCTTGACCTGGTATCAGAATCCTTTCGGGATTCTCCATATATATTGCAATTGTCAACCAGGTATACCCCTTCTTTGATAACCTCATCTAAAGTTTGGCATCTTTGAATATGCAAATCCTTCTTGAGATTCTCATCTAGTAACCCTTCTATGAAGAGCAACGCTAGCCTTTCTTGTTGAGGGATCTCCCTGGGAGGACATCTCTCCACATATTGCTTCAATCTCAAGGTGGCTTCCTTTACTTTCTCTTTCTCTTGTTGCTTGAAAGAGTATATTTGTGAGACTGTGTCATGCTTTATCCCACGTTTGGTGAATTCTTGGACAAAGTCAGATAAGAGATCCTCTATGTCAGAGAATGAGCTCTTACTTAATGGCTGGAACCAAGTCATAGCAGTACCATCTAAGGTCAATCCAAAGCCCTCATATTGCGTATGGAAGTCATGTACTTGCTCTTCTCTCAGCACTTGTCTAAAGGCAAAAGCATGGGCATATGGATCCCCAGATCCTGTGTATTTAGACGGCACGCATTTGGCGACTTGATGCGGCCTTAGGGGTCTGAATCCTATAGTTGGTGTCCCAAGTACTTGTATAGTGTCCCCTGTATGTGCAGTAGTGGTTCTCTGTTGTGGCCTAGCTACATTTTGCATCGTTTGAGTAGCTCTACCTGAGTTTCTGTTTGTCTCATTTCGTCGATGAATTCCTCCGGAGAGTTCTTCATCGCGTGGTGGATTCCTTGTTCCCGCTTGGAACAAATATCCACTCATGTTTGGCACTTGTTGAGTGTGGAATTCTGGTTTTTGAATAGGTTCAAAGAAACTAGTCTGACCAAGATTTTGCATAGGTTGCCTCTCTACTTGGATTGGTCTTAGGATGTCGTCGTCCATTAAGTTTCTTACTGGGATTGTAGGCGGTGCACTTGCTGCAGGCTTTGCTACTTCAGGGTACACAATGGGTAACCCTAAGTATGTATACCTACTCATCTTTGCAGCAGAGGTCGGCGTGTACTCCTGACCAAACTTGTCTACGATTAAGAATTTGCTTTCATTCAAGAGGTAGACATACAAAGTCTTATCCGGAGTAGCCTCTTTCTCGTTTACATCCTCATTGACATAGTACGTAGCGGTTTCTTCAGGAAAGGCTTTGTAAATTCCCCATCGAGGATTGTCAGACATAAGCCTTCTAGTGGTGAAAGATCTGAACATGGTTCTATTGTTGTTTTCCTCTAGAGGCGGTTTCTCCTCGACCTCATCATCAGCTTTTGTCTTGGACGCATTTCGTCCCCATTTGTCCGCGACATCAGGGCTTTTGACTATCATGTAGTAAGCACCCTGCTCATCCATATAACCTCCTTTGCCATCATAAGTGGCCAGGACCCTATACTGTAATTCGACTGGATTATCTCCAATCTGAACACAGCTATGGTTCATAGAATCCTTGAAGATTCTGGCATCTTGTCCATTGTTATAGGCATACAGCAAGATTGCTGGAGGTCTCTCATGGTCTTTGGAGGATTCTCCAATAAAGTTAACTCCCTCTTTGAAGTTCACTCATGGTTGTCCCCCTGCCATGGTCTGATAGTATAGATCTTCTGATGATGTGTCAGAGATGCAATCCTCTGGGATTGGGCCTAAGGATACCTGGGTGGCCT
This sequence comes from Adiantum capillus-veneris, assembly GCF_014529385.1. Classification (NCBI taxonomy): domain Eukaryota; kingdom Viridiplantae; phylum Streptophyta; class Polypodiopsida; order Polypodiales; family Pteridaceae; genus Adiantum; species Adiantum capillus-veneris. Next base: position 44,820,173 of record NC_140945.1, read on the forward strand.
GATTGACACTCTCTTCCGTAGAAACTTGACTCACCTGGTCCCTAAGTGGTCTATGTCCTGAGGGTACTACAGCTCCTGACCTCAAAAACATGAAACGTGCTTAACCTTGGATGCACTAACCTAGAAAGTTACCTTACTTCCAGCTGGCTGTGGTCTCAGGCTCCTGGTACACCCTGCAAGCAGTTTACACACTTTTACTATCTATTTGAAGTATTTCTCAGTATAGAAACTATATATGTACATGCATTCAATGTATAGATTAGGTGGCAAGCCAAATATCACAATTTGGGCACTGGAGACAGTAAGAGCGCTTACTGTCTAGAGGACAGTATTGCACTTTCTGTGCTCACAGGATGTATTTTGACACTCCTAGCAATAGGAACCTCTTACCTGGGCTTATACTCACCTTCTGGAGTCTTCACCTGGGTTGTGGGCTTGCTGGCTTGAGTTATGGTCACTTTTGCAGATTTTGTTGTGTATACCAAGCACTTGACAAGACCAAAACACATCAAATTTGGATTATAACTACACAAACTTGATTGTAACTGAGCCTACAACATGTGTACATGCTTTCGCTTGGTCAGTTGGCCAAATCTGGGTCTGGAGACAGTAAGAGCGCTTACTGGCTAGACTTGCAGATTGCAGCTTTTTTGGTACCCGACACTTGTTGTGGTTACTAGAGGTGATTTTAAGTGCTTTTGGACACTAATACCAACTCTGTACACCAAGATGGCTTTTCTAGGTCTGGAGACAGTAAGAGCGCTTACTGTCTGGACTTGTAGATTGCAGCTTTTTTTTGGTACCTGACACTTGCTGTGGTTACTAGAGGTGATTTTAAGTGCTTTTGGACACTAATACCAACTCTGTACACCAAGATGGCTTTTCTAGGTCACTTCAGTCACTTTACAGCACCAAACATACAAACCTTGGGCAAATCCAAATTAAATTGAACCTTTCACATCCAGAACACTCCACACATGTGTCCTACTTATTCGAACCCTAAAACAACAAAGAAAACACTGAATGGTATCTAAATCCTAAGAAAAAGCAATTTTTAGGTGTTTTCTTTTTTTGGATGTTTTTGTGCTTGACCTAACATGCACTTTTGGCACACACTAAGCCAAACACTCTTAAGCTACTGAATGCTAAAAACACAACTTTTACACTAAACTACAATAATACTCTAAACTAACAATGACATCAGCAAGAAACTCACCTATCCTAAACTAACAAAGCCAAGGATACCTCGACTTTGGCAAAGTAATGAAAGATTCTTTCCGTACAGCCATAACCACACACTAAGGTATCCACTCTAATCTAGTTAGCTCTTCCCCGGCAGCAGCGCCAGTTGTTTTTCGAGTGTCACTCGTAGCAAGCGAGAACCTACTCAACACATAAAGATGTCAACTAGGGACATCACTGACCCGATTAGGGCATGGAGGCGCACCAAGAGGGTGTCAACCTCTTGTCGAATACCTATGGAATGGCCATCTAAGATCTCTAAGTCCTGTGTGTGCGGGAATACCCAAATCTGCCAAGAACCTCCTACGTCACGAAACTAAGCTAAACCTTGGGCTAATGACCTCGGTTTGACACGAAACTCACCGTAGGCAATTTCCTACATGTCCCCAAGCTACCTAGACCCTCAAACCTGAATTCTGCACCCTGGCAGAAAACACGCTTACTGTCTGACAGCAAAATGCAAGTTGTCGAAAATGGTCCCAGATGGTCTCTACAGTTGCGTCTAAGAGAGAGCTACCCTACTCTATGGTTGGTTTCACTCAAATATACCCTAAACTCCCTAAAACTCACCTGTAAGTCCGTAGGTCGATGCTCGTGAAGTAGCGTCTCATGGCAACTGGTTGGCGTTGAATCGAAGAGCTCGATGAGCTGAACGCGCCTGTGGTCTCTGTTCTGCAATGCGACTCGTGCAGCACAAGATAGCAATCAAAGAAGATGCACACACAAAAATAGATAAGCTACCCGCGCAGAGAGTTTTTCTAACTCATAAAATCCATCCTACAAAACCCTTCATTTTGACCTTTATACTTAGGTCTTGTGGGAGGAGGGTTTCCCATAGATACATGGCTCAATAATCAATTGTGTGCTTGAGTTGGGAATCAGTACAACTTGGAAGCTCATGGCCCCTGAAGATAAACCCTTTACATTTGAATAGCAAAAATATTACAAGCTCGGCTTTAGAGTAGAAAATTAATACAAAAAGGCGGGGATTTGACTTGATGTAGTGGTGGCTGCTATCCACCGTTGCTGACCTGCAACAGTCATTTTCTATAAGTGCATCATATTCTGATTGCATGGCAGCCTCCAATTTTCTGAATTCTATGCTTCATCAAAAAACAGAGGCTCCTCAACATCATGTAAGCTAGACACAGCCAAAGCATAACAATTTGATGCATAAGATGCATGGCGAGAGCCTGAACGAGTACGACTAGACAAAGGTGCATCCAATTTACTGTCACGCAAAGTGTGCACCAGCCATTTTGGCATACCTCTAACCTGCTCATTTGCAGCCCTTTCCTCATCAAGTACATCATGTACATCTACATCAGTAATAGGTTGATCTAGAACATTTTTAGAAACCCCCATAGGCTGTACATTTGCCTCATTGGAACTTACATTCGTATTTTCACCACTGAAAAGAGGCAACAAAGTGTCATAAATGTCATGTGAGCTTACATTAATGTCTCTAGTACATGACAGCAAGGGCTGAACAGAATCTTCCACAAACACTACATCCCATGAAACCAGAATACGTTTTGTTTGCGGATGATACAACCTGTAACCTTTGCTTTCAGCACTATAACCAACAAAAATACATTTGACAGCCTTATCATCTAAATTTTCGCGCTACACTTGTGGCACCAAAGCATATGCCAAACAGCCAAAAACAGCATATGCTCAATAGAAGGCTTTCTATCATGCCATCCTTCATATGGAGTAATAGACTGCAAAGCTTTCGTAGGACACCTGTTAAGTACATAAGTGGCACACATGATGGCCTCAAGCCAAAAAGAATGCGGCAAAGCTTGACTTTTGACCATACATCGTGTCATTTCCGTCAGTGACCTGTTTTTCCTCTCAGCAACACCATTTTGCTGAGGTGTATAAGGCATTGTACATCGGTGTTTTATCCCACGACTAGCCAGAAATGCATTAAATTCATGAGACATATACTCCCCCCCTCGATCGGAACGGAGGGTGCCCATAGTACATTTCGAGACATTTTCAGCCATAGCCAGAAATTGTTTGAAGCACATAAAAACTTCGGACTTCGCTTTAAGCGGGAATACCCATGCATGCCTGGAGTAATCATCAATGAAAGTCATGAAGTGCAAGTAATTGCCCAAGGATGGAGTCTGCATGGGCCCACAAACATCACTATGCACAAGCTGCAACCTGCATGTGGCCTGAACTGAACCATCCTTTGGAAACATAGAACACTGCATCTTACCCAAAATACAGCCTTCACAAACATGTTTGATAGGTGCTTCAAGAGGCGGCAAAGAAGCAACCATATCAGATTTCTACAAACGCAGCAAACTGGCAAAATTCAGATGACCAAAACGTGCATGCCAAAGTTTTGCATCTAAAATAGCCTTGGAATCTGCAACAGCATTTGCAAAATTTTGTCCACACTTGTCATACAAAGTGAGCTTATATAGCCCACGGCACAAAAAGCCAAATGCAACAATTTTATCCCCAAAACTGAGATCATGAACTGTACATCTGTCATCCACAAATTTGACTACAAGTCCAAGTCTAGCAAGTGCGGATATAGACAAGAGATTCTTCTTGATCCCATGTACATAAAGTGCATCAACAAGTGTGAAAGAACTGCCATTAGCAGCAGTAAGCACAATCTTTCCAAATCCCGGAACTGGATAAGAGGCATTGTTGGCACAAGTGACAGAATTCCCATGAGGGACAGACTCGAGAGAGGTAAACAATTCACGATGTGTGGTAATGTGCTTTGTAGCACCACTATCAAAATACCACACATGTGAATCTACAACAACTGATAAGCATGCATCATGGACAGCAGGATTGTAAGTGCACTCTGCGCTAAAAGCCCATTCTGCATCAACATCAGCATCCCAGTCTCCTTTCACAGAAGACTCAACAATGACTGCATTTGTAGTGGAACCAGCATTTGCAGTGGAACCACCTTCTTTCTTCTTAGCCTCTTTAGCCTTCAACTTAGGACACGACTTGATCAAGTGATCATTAGCTTTACAATAATGGCAACGCATCTTCTTTTTGCCCTTATCACCAGAATTGCTAGACGAAGTACTACCAGCAGAAGCATTAGGAACAGAATTTTTGCCACTCGCAGCAGAACCATAAGAAGTGGTTGCATTGCTATTACCACCCTTTCTTTGAGAAGCAATAAAAGCCTGTTCAACTGCACGCTGCCTAGTCCTCTCTTTTCTAGAAAGTGACTCTTGCAGCAATGTGCATAATGCATCAAACTTGACAACTTCTGGATTTCCTTGGGTCATAAGTCTCCAAGTACTAGCAAAAGTCTAGTAGGAATCTGGTAAGGCATGAAGAACAATCTGCACAAGGGAACTGTCTGAAATGACTTCACCTGCAAAAATAAGTTGCTCATAATTATCCTTGACACTAGCAAGGAAAGTGTCCATATCATCTTCCTCGCATAATCTTGGACTCCAGCTCTTTACGCAGCAAAGCAATTTTAGCCTCATTGCGGCTTGCATAAAGACCTGCTAAAATATCCCAAGCCTGTTTTGTAGATTTTGTTGAACGGATGTGAGGAACAATGGTGCGCTTCACAGACAACGCAATCAATGCATGAGCCTGCGCATCCTTAACATCCCAGCGAGCTTGTTGTGCCGTAGGCAAAACAACTCTAACAGCTGCAATCCTTGCAGCAAGACCTGCAACATCCTCAACATCGTCTACATCATCAGAACCAGGACGTACATCAATGCCCTGCACAATGTTCCAGACACCCTTTGACACAAGAACATGTTGCATCATATAAGCCCACATAGGGTAGTTGTCCCCATCCAACCTGTCCTCAACAGCAAACATCTTGAACACATCTGTGTTGTTGTTGTCAGCCATGGTAAATGCTGCACCTGATGTGAAAATTGCCCGAAAATAGGAGAAACGGAGCGGGAACAAACCGTAGAAGACTATAAGGCATCTGTAATGCAGAAAACGGCACTGCCAGAAATTTTGCACAAAATGACGAAATAGCCTGTGCAGTACTGCCTGTAGTGGAAACGGAGGCCGAAATGAGCCCAAATCAAAATTCTGAGCAGACCGAGCTCTTTGAGCCTGCACAAAATTTTTGTCGACCTGCGAATGCTCGCCAAAGCTCACTGAAATCGGAGAAAGTGAGCAGGCGTGTGCTAGAGCAGCTTGCGACTAAGCCCGGGAGGACGTGACCTGCTCTGATACCAATTGTTGGAATTAGGGTTGCAGAGAAACATACACAGCTTGGAGAAGACAAAGGAAGCTCAAGGCACACAATAGAGAGTGTGTTACTTAGTGTGCAATGGAAAGATAGATAGCCCTAGAGTGATGGGCGTATATACAATGCACGGGGGAAAAAACCTCCTAAAGAGGGAAAAAATGCCCCGGCGGTCCTAGTGTGTTCACACACATCACTACCACATGTATATGGTAACAATGACGTCGATGGCGAATATCTTCCCCTTGAGGATGTTGTGATAAAGGCCCCTACGAATGAGGTTAGTGAACCTTTTTGTTTTTTTTCTTCTGCTTGGACTGAGTTGATGAAATCTTGGAAAGGTGGAGCCGGTTCTTTTTCTTCAAGAATTGTGACTAAGTGGTCATAAAAAGGTGGAAGTGCACTTAATAGTATGGCCACTTTGTCGTCTTTTGGTACTTCGACCTGGATGTAAGTGAGATGCGTGACAATTCTCTTAAGCCTATGTACTAGGCTAGCAATGTCCTCCCCTTCAATCATGGTGATCTTGTAAAGTTGTCTTTTGAGACTAACTGTACTTCTTTTGGCCCTGGCTCCAAAATTGCTTTCTAGGACATGCCAGGCATCATGTACATGCTTGCATTCGTCTATGAATGCACATAATTGTCATGCAAGGAGGTGATGATGATTCCTAATGCTTGTTCGTCTTTGGCCAAATTCTGTGCACTTGCTAGGAGTGTAGATGCCCTAGTGTGCACTCCATCGGGTTCGGCTAGTTGCTCTAAGGCATTGCTGATGTGAGAGACCACAAACATTTTTTCATAAGATATCCTCTTAATTTTGTTTGCCAGGTGTGAAACCCTTCCCTATTGAATTTTTCTATTCCCTTGTCCCCCATTTGTGCTAATAGAGGGGTCTTAGCTTAGGAGACTCTCCTAGCCAGTGTCTACCTCTTTACACAGTGCACAAGAATTTGAAAATTTATTTGAAGCTGTGCTCGGTTGGGTTCATTTCATTGCAAGTTAAGAGAGAGAGGGAGAGGGAGAGAGAGAAATCCCTTTGTGAAGCCCCTCTTCACTAGAGTGAAGCCCCTCTTCACAGATAGGGGAAATGACCCTTTGCTTTTGCTTTTGATGCTCGAAAGAAACCCTCTTTGAAGCTGTTGGAGTAGGTTTTTGATGTTCAAGCTCTCTTTGAATGCTTTGGAAGCTTGAATTTATTGCTTTGATTGCCTTTAGAAGCCCATGAGATTTGCTAGTTGCCTTGGAGTGTAAAGCTTGGTAATAATCTTGTTTGAATTTTTTTGTAGTGCCGCGGTCGGTGAGAACTGCCCCTTTGGTAGTCCTGATGCTGGTAGTCAGCCCGTGGGAGCAAGGGTTTAAAAAGGCTAGTGGCCTTTGAAATCCCCGTGGGAAAGCGAGCCTGTTAAGGGCCGAGGGAGATGAAGGAGGTCGTGGGATGGCCCGCTAATGGAGCCAAAAGGAGAGCCCTTTGAAGGCTGCCGACAAGATGACGCGGCTGTGGGACTCCAACCCAGCGGACCCACCAAGCTTTAAAAAGGCACAGTTGATCGCCAATTTGATATCCGCCCACGAGCCCACCTTCCAAATCCGGTTGTTGACCCCACGACTCCACACACTACACCTTTTAGAGTGTTAATGAGCTAAGCCAAAGGGCCCCATGGGCCATTGTGTGAGGTAAAGCAAACAATACTTAAATTAGGGGGTTCTCGAGCTCGGATTTGAGTGCTTGAAAGCTCGACGAGAAGCTTGTGTTGAGCACGTCAAGGAAATGAGAGTAATGCAAAGAGAAAATGAGTTCAATGAATATAATTGAAGAGGAAAGATGATGCAAAAATTGACACAAAAGGGCGATCTAAAATGCAACCATATATGCAAAAGTGCCTATTAGCATACTTCTAATGATGGCCAATCCTCCTTCATCAGCTCAATGAACGTGGGTAGTGGCACATCCTTTCAAGGGTGCATATCCCATCGTTGATTAGCTTCAAAAAAGAGTGATTAGCATGTAATTAAACAAAGAAGAGAATTATACAATGCAAAGGAATGCTAATTCTACCAAGTGCTAATCACACTAGCATAAATGCATGGTAATAACCTAGCTAGCACACCAAAGCTCTGATACTTGTTAAGAATTGGATCATGCTAGCTAGGGTGGATGAAAGGGAAACATAGTGCAAGCGTGTGTGTAAGCAAAATTATCACTCAAGTGAATTAGGTTCCAAGATAGAGTTAGCTTGGACTCATAAACACAATCTTGAGTATTGACTTAGCTTAGCACGGGCTCACCATAGACAAGCATGTAGTGCAAAATAGAGTTGTGTTTAGTCATTCATGAAATGAGCTTTAAGTAGCTCTACATCCTTTCTCCACAGCATGGGGGATAATTCCACTCTTCTCTCCTTGACTCACACTTTAGGACAAAGCTCACACTTTACAATGCCCTATGTGCATGATCAGTTCACAAAGGTAAGCAAGGTTTCCGCACCCCTACAAAGGCCATATGTTGCCATCTTGATGGTCAGGCATTGCACAATCTCTTTTTTTTTGCTATTGAGCTCGTTAAGAACCCAACAATATAAAATTTTCATTTGAGCCACCCTTGACCGTTGATGGCCATTAAACTTTGTAGGGGTAGGATTCTTTCACTTGCCCTTAAAAGTATCATTGCCACCCATTGGTGTGGCATTGCACAATCGCCAATTTTTTGCCATTGGGCTCGCCAAGGGCCCAATGGTAAAAAATTGGCGTTTGGGCCGTCCCCGACCCTCAAGACGGTTAACAATGGCCATGAGACTTTGCAAGGGTAGGGATTAGGGTTTTTCCCCCACCCCTACAAAGTTTCATGGCCATCCATTGTCATCTCTCTAGCAAGGCATTTCACATTCGCCAATTTTTTGCCATAGGGCCCAATGGCAAAAAATTGGCATTCGAGCCATCCTTGACCATTGAGAAGACGGTTAGCGATGGCCATGAAACTTTGTAGGGGTGGGGAGTAAGGTTCTTTTACTACCTCTACAAAGTTTCATGGCCATATGCATCTATCTCATTGGTATGGCATTGCACAATGATTAATTTTTTGCCATTGGGCTTGCTAAGGGTCCAATGGCAAAAAATTGGCTTTCTAGCCATCCTTGACTAGAATATCTGAAGCCTGTTTTGCAGATTTTGCTGAACGGATGTGAGGAACAATGGTGCGCTTCACAGACAATGCAATCAATGCATGATCTTGCGCATCCTTTACATCCCAACGAGCTTGTCCTGTCGTAGGCAAAACAACTCTAACAGCAGCAAGACCTGGAACATCCTCAACGTCGCCTACATCCTCAGAACCAGGACGTACATCAATGCCCTGCACAATGTTCCAGACGCCCTTTGACACAAGAACATGTTGCATCATATAATCCCACATAGGGTAGTTATTCCCATCCAACCTCTCCTCAGCAGCAAACATCTTGAACACATCTGTGTTGTTGTTGTCAGCCATGGTAAATGCTACACCTGATGTGAAAACCGCCCGAAAATAGGAGAAATGGAGCGGGAACAACACGTGCTATAGAGCACAGACCATAGAAAACTATAGGGCACCTGTTATGCACAAAACAGCACTGACAAAAATTCTGAACAAAATGACAAAATAGCCTGTGCAGTACTGCCTGTAGTGGAAACAGAGGCCGAAATGAGCCCAAATCGAAAATCTGAGCAGACCAAGCTCTACGAGTAGTCCCGAAGTTTTGTCGACCTACGAACGCTTGCCAAAGCTCACTGAAATTGAAGAAAATGAGCAGGCGTGTACTGGAGCAGCTGGCGACTAAGCCCGGGAGGATGCAACCTGCTCTAATACCAATTGTTGGAATTAGGGTTGCAAAGAAACACACACAGCTTGGAGAAGACGAAGGAAGCTCAAGGCACACAATGGAGAGTGTATTACTTAGTGTGCAATGGAAAGATAGATAGCCCTAGAGTGGTGGGCGTATATACAATGCACGGGGGAAAAAACCTCCTAAAGAGGGAAAAAATGCCCCGGTGGTCCTAGTGTGTTCACACACATCACTACCACATGTATATGGTAACAAGTGTCCATATCATCTTCCTCATGCATAATCTTTGATTCCAGCTTTTTATGCAGCAAAGCAATTTTAGCCTCATTGCAACTTGCATAAAGACCTGCTAGAATATCCCAAGCCTGTTTTGCAGGTTTTGTTGAGCAAATGTGAGGAGTAATGGTGCACTTCATAGACAACACAATCAACGCATGAGCTTGCGCATCCTTTACATCCCAACGAGCTTGTTCTATCGTAGGCAAAACAACTATAATAGCAACAGTGCTTACAGCACGACCTGCAACATCCTCAACATCGCCTACATCCTCAGAACCAGGACGTACATCAATGCCTTGCACAATATTCTAGACACCCTTTGACACAAGAACATGTTGCATCATATAAGCCCACATAGGGTAATTGTCCCAATCCAACCTGTCCTCAGCAGCAAACATCTTGAACACATATGTGTTGTTGTCAGCCATGGTAAATGTTGCATCTAATGTGAAAACTACCCGAAAAGAGGAGAAACAAAGCGGGAAAAACACGTGCTATATAGCACAAACATGGAAACAGAGACTGAAATGAGCCCGAATCAGAAATCTGAGCAGACTCAGCTCTACGAGCTATACCGAAATATTTTTCGACCGGAAAATGCCTGCCAAAGCTCACTGAAATTGGAGAAAATGAGCAGGCATGTGCTGGAGCTGTTGGCGACTAAGCCCGAGAGAACGCAACCTACTCTGATACCAATTGTTGGAATTAGGGTTGTAGGAAAACACACACAGCTTGGAGAAGACAAAGGAAGCTCAAGGCACACAATAGAGAGTGTATTACTTAGTGTGTGATGGAAAGATAGATAGCCCTAGAGTGATGGACGTATATACAATGCACGGGGGAAAAAACCTCCTAAAAAGGGAAAAAATGCCCCCGCGGTCCTAGTGTGTTCACACACATCACTACCACATGTATATGGTAACACTTTGGGGAATGACTTCATTGTGCTATGCACCTTAACTTTTGATGTCTCCATGACAGTGTGAGATTTATCCTTAGCTATCCATGGAACACTTGGTCAATGTGATGGGTGTCTCTAATTGTCACTTGGGCGGAGGCCAGCCTCTCAATCCCTAACAATAGGCTTTCTAATGGTGACATCCTAACATTGGCTTCAATTTCGACATCTTAAGCACGTCCCTTGGAGCATTTTTAATTAGTGCGCATTTTTAGCTTATGCTAGGCATGCAATCAACAACATTCGTTGGAGTAGCTCAAATTTAATTAGCTAGAGATGGAAATCTAAGTAGCCCAAGGGAGATCAGAGGAAAATATTGTAGTACGTAGCTGCATCGTTGAAGTCTAATCCATGCGAGGTCTACACCTTGTGCACAACTACAACAATGTAATTGACACTTAGCACTGTTTGGTGTTTTTTAACAGAGAGTTGTTGCAAAAGAAGGGCACACACCAATGCTTAACTAGCTAATTAGAATCTCTTCATTTCGATCTGTGTGTGTGTGTGTGTGTGTGTGTGTGTGTGTGTGTGTGTGTGTGTGTGTGTGTGTGTGTCTATATGTGTGTGGAGTGCATTGTGCTTGTAATCCATCATGGAACATGTAAATGGAGGCTCTTTGGAGGAGATAAGTGGGTCTTTGAGTCTCTCTCTCTCTCTCTCTCTCTCTCTCTCTCTCTCTCTCTCTCTCTCTCTCTCTCTCTCTCTCTCTCTCTCTCTCTCTCTCTCTCTCTCTCTCTCTCTCTCCAAAAATAATGCTTTTAGACTACAAACTACTAGACAACGCAAGAGAAGACACTAGAGATCAAGTGAGAGATCAAGATCCCAAGATAATGTACCAAAAAAGACTATTTCCATTATATATTATGTGTCATGATACCAAATTTCACCAAGTACAGCAGTTTAGGAATATACTAGGTCAGGGGGATCCAATTTGTAAGAGTAACCCTCCATCTGTATGAAATAATCAACCCATACCTAGAAATATCATCTTTCATGTCAAAGATTGGGTTGTTGCAAGTGTACGTTGTTTGGTACTGATCGCGTATCCATCTGAGAAACCACGATAAAATGAGTTCCACCAAGTAAAAAGGGTATTCTTTGCCTACCACCATAGGTTAGTATGATCTAATTGCAAAACAGCTTTCATACTTATTTTTGAGCGATTTTGTATCTATAGTCATCCACCATAATTATGTTGCTAGCATCAAACAGTGGGTGCCTTTCCCACACCGTTCATAGGTTCTTTAGGAAAACAGGCTTGTTGCCCACATATTTGGGCACGTGTGTTTCCATACGAATCCAAAGATTTCCTCGCAGTACCATGTCAAAATCTTTCTTGAAATCCACAAAGCAGCAATACCACTTTTTTCCTTTCAATCGAGACGCTTCCATAAGAACTCGAAGAGTGACAAGGTGATTACATAGTGCTATGATGCTTTCAAAAACCTGATTGGCCAAGCGCACATTTGTTGTTCTTTTCAGCCCATTCACTTATCTTCATCTCTATGATATATCCAAATAACTTTGCCATCAAAGAACCAACCATTATAGTGTGATAGTTGTTCACATTGTTTACATCTCCTCCTTTGTGCAAAGGTTTGATCCAACTTGTACTCCAACCGTGAGGCATGCCATGATGAAATGCAAGGTTAAACATATCATGTATCCAATACCGTGTTTTTTCCCTTGTCCATTTAACCATTTCAGCCTTGACACCTTGAAGGTCCCTTGTGTTGCAAGCAGCAAATTTCTCAAGAGCGCGGCATACATCTTCAATCATAAAGAAGGGAGGCATAAACGGAAGGGAGCTACAACACTCCATCTTATCAACATTGGGTTGCTCATAGAGGTTCTTGCAATGTGTATACATATCCTCAAGAGTCAACTCACCAAAGCTCTCAACACGCTTGCCTTTTAGATTTTGCCAAAACTTACCACATGCATGTGCTTTCTCTTGTGCTAACAGAAGTTGTTTTTCTACTTCCCACCTTCTCCTCTTTTTTGAACAAGTGCTTTGTATGTGTGAGAAAGTTCCAAGTAGACTTCCTTGTCTTTGCTTACATCCAAACTTAGCAAGTGTTTTCGAGCTTGACTACATTCCATGTCAAACCATTTCTTCTTGGTGCTACCCTTCTTAGACCTTTTGCAAGACATGTGTTTCACCGAAAAGCATTCCTTCGCACAAGAGAAAATTACTTCTTTGAAAATTTTCCACTTGCATTATAATGTTGGGCTCTCTTGACACCTTAACCTTCTTGCTTCTTTCCACATATGCTTTGCGAAGTGCATTTTGTTGAATAAGAGTGCGGTCTTCATATACATTACAATCCATTCCTTTGAGGTAGATCCAACTATTTTCAAGGATGATCTTTCTCTTTACCTCATCAGCCATGGTACATACAATAGGTCTTTCTCCCGAGCGACGGACT